>NC_064640.1:869915805-871285788 GCF_023864345.2 Schistocerca serialis cubense | reverse complement strand
TGTTTCCACTGAGTCTTTCAGACTCTGTAAAACTCTGTAAACTTCTTCTCGCAGTATCATATCTTCCATCTCATCTTCATCTACTTCGAATTCTCTTTTCATAAAATTTTCCTCAACTTCGTTTTCCTTATATTCAGGGTGATTTTCATGAACGGAGTCAAGGTGCAGGAAACGAATCCTGAGAGGATGCAGAACAAAAAAGTTCATACGAACATCTATCCGGAAAGGCGTTTCAAGAGAGGTACACCCGCTTGAAGGCGGAAATAAAAGATCTTTGACAGTGATTCCGATATCAGCAACAGGCAAGAAGCCAGCCAGTATGATATAAGCCAGACGACCGCCGTGGTCCATTCTCCACGAGAACTGCCGCGATTCGGATCACTTACAATACCTGCAGCACTTATTACCTCCGGATTTGCATCTGCGGTGACGTTCTCTTTCGCTGGTTCGTCGCACAGTCTACCAGGGTGCTGGGATTTCTGTCATCCATCCTTTTCACAGATGAGGCTACCTTTACGAGGGACAGCATCGTCAACTTTCACAGTACTCACGTCTGGGCTACGGCGTATCCCTATGGTATGGCGGCAGCGGACCATCAGCATCGGTTTACTTCAGTGTCTGGGCGGGGATTATTGGCGACCGCCTCGTGGGACCAGTTGCCCTTCCACAATGCCTCACAGCAGTTATCTCCGCTTCCTACGGGTGAACATGCCTCCCTTGCTGGAAGATGTGCCTTTGGTGGTACGAAGGGTAAAGTGGTTATTTCATGATGGTGCTTCAGCTCACTGTCCTCTTGAGCGTGGTGCCAAAACCGTTGTAGAAAGAGAACATTCCTACTAGTCTGGTGTGTTCTCATGTGTGCTTTCAATAATTAAAATATACACTGTCAAAGATCTCTTATCTGCACCTTCAAATGGGTGTACCTCCCCTGGAACGCATTTTCGGCCATATGTCCGTATTACCTTTTTTTCTCATTATCCTCTCAGGGATCTTTTCTTACTGTTTAGGCTCCTTTCGCAAAAACACCTGATAGAGCCTCTGTATATCCCTTACACGTTTCAACCTGCCCTTATTTGCTTAGTATTGACTTTGTCATATGAGCTCTCGATATTCATCTAGCTGCTTCTCTTTTCCCCAAATGGATCTTTAATTTTCCTGCAGGTAGCATCTATCTTTACCAAGTATGCACGCCTCTACAGCCTTGCATTTGCTCTCGAGCCATGCTTGCTTAACCATTTTTCACTTTCTGTCAATCTCGTTTTTAAAGTTTTGTATTCCCTTTCGCCTACTTCACTTTCTGTATATTTATATTTTCTCCTTTCCTCAGTTAGATTTAATATCTTCGGTGTTATCCAGGGATTTCTATGAGGCTCTGTATTTTTACCAGTGTGATACTTTGTTGCTTCCCTATTCCATCTCTCAAACGTACCTGTTTATCTTCTATTGTATTCTTTTCCCCTCTTTCGGTACAACGCTGCGTAATGTTCACGCACATCAGCCCCTTTTCTTGCTATATGTGAAAGCTATGTCGTATGTGCACTTGTGGAGCGTAGGTGAGTGTAATGTATGCGTGTATAGTGTAGTGTTATTTGTGCATGTATCATGATGATGATGATGATGATGAGAGAAGGGAGTGGGTTAATCCTCGGCGCCTACACATAGCCTAGTCCTCTCGAATAAGACCAAGTGGGCAGCAGAGCTTAATGTTCCCATTCGACGGATGAACCAACATCAACAGTGTGCTCACTGAATGAGACACTGCGGAGGGGTTTGGAATTTAATCCAGGACATTGACTCTAAGGTTGATGATCGGGAACGTTACGCCACCAGCTCTCATCTACTTCCTATTCAAGTACTGATACTGAAAATTTTCACCACCGGGATTCGAACCAACTTACCTCCGAGGCGAACATCATCGCACAAGCGTGAGTCAGCGAATTCGACACCGATGACGGGTATGGAGAGAAAAAATAAAACATGACAACTATAGCTTCCGAGGTATGTAGCACTACCTATCAGATGAGGCCTGAAGAATGTTAACAGAGCTCTCTAAGGGATTTCACAGTAGCGATAATATTATGCATTCGAATTCTGCTGTAGACATAGGTTTTCTATTTCAGCGCTATGTTTATCCTCATATTTTATGTCATCTTCTGATGGCATCTTCGTGAAATTGTAGCCTCAGTGACATAGAGAATGAATGAAGGTTGCAGTCGTTATTATTTCTTTGCGCAACGTACATTTAGAAGGAAACAACGTGGGAAGTTGTTCGTAACACTTACGTATGATACTGACTCGAGTTTAAAAGAACGCGTTAATTTCTACACAAAATAATATTCTCTGCTCTGAGGGATAAAAAGAGGAAATCACTATCAAAGAGAATGAAATCGTCGAATAGTCGATAGCCATAAATTCCCTGTGCTGTGATGTTTGTGCTCTCAGAACAAATACTAGGTCAGTTAACGAAGTCGATAACTAAACATCGTTATTTTTGTTGCAGCGCTGGCTTACGTGCATTGCAAGCCGGCCTCCCTTCGACCTCTGCACCGGGTAAGTTACAGCAAAGCTATTTCATTGTTTTTGTAATGACAAAAAATGAATATTGGAAATTAAAACAGTTATTCTCAGCATTTACACATAAACGCGTATTTATAATGTAGATGGCTTTAGAAAACGCAAATGTGAAACTCATAGCAATCAGTATGAAGAAAAAGGAAGGTAGGAAGGTTAGTGTTTAATGTCCCATCGACAACGAGGTCATTAGAGACGAAGCACAAGCTCGGATTTGTGAAGAATGGGAAAGGAAATCGGTCATGTTCTTTCAAAAGAATCATCCCGGGATTTGCCTTAAGCGGTGTAAGGGAATTACGGAAAACTTAAGTTTGGATTGCCTAATGGGGATCTGAACCGTAAGTCGTCCTGAATGCCATTCCATTGTGCTAACCACTGCACCACCTCTTTAGATCTGAATGAACTAGAATGTCTGCATTTACATAGAACTTTCAAATTCCACTTAGAAACTACCAGGACAGGTCGAGCGTCTGAGAAGACAGTCGTGTGAATAGTAAAATATCGTTAGAGACGTGCTATTTCCATTCTGTTGGAACAAATAATAATACGTGTACTTAGTCTACTGGGTGAAAGAGGGATACTTTGCTGTAATTATTGCCAACTAACTATTTTGGTTATAATTCCGTATGCTAGCCTTTTTTTTTTTTTTAGGAAGGGGATTCTGGTTATGAAAGAAATAAGAGTTACCGGGCATGTAATGTGACGTACGAATGCTTTCCGTTTCTTGTGTACCTTACCAGAGGCACTGTGCAATGTTACTACATTAGTTATCTGAATATCTTTGTAACTTTTGTCAGAGATACAGTGAATCTCTGTGGCTCTTTCGCCCAGCAGACTCACAGTTTTCATCACTATTTGGCCGTGAAGGTAAAGAGAGGTGGCTCTTTGTCATCAGATTCGGCGCCATTGTTTTGTGTTAAATTGCAAGTGCTTCACTGAGTAGGAAATGTGACACTATTGGTTCAAAAATGGCTCTGAGCACTATGGGACTTAACTTCTGAGGTCATCAGTCTCCTAGAACTTAGAACTGCTTAAACCTAACGAACCTAAGGACATCACACACATCCATGCCCGAGGCAGGATTCGAACCTGCGACCGTAGCGGTCGCGCGGTTCCAGACTGAAGCGCCTAGAACCGCTCAGTCACTTCGGCCGGCGACGCTATTGGTGGTTATCAGTCTGTACTATAGGGACACTAAGTTATGCGATTCCCTACGTGCTATCCGACGAAAGTAGACTGTGTGTCTCCATATCGGATTTCAGCCTATCTCCCGTCCTTTCATCGGCAACATAATAATTAGGATCCGACACTACAAAAGAAATCATCACAGTCAGCCAGATAGTACAGATAAACAATTTACGTTTCATAATAGATAGGAAGACAGGAGACAGCATACTACATGCACCTGGATCATCTATAAGAGTACAATGTGGCACTCCTGCGTTGTGGTCAACTCTTGCTATCTAATTATACGGTTGGTTATGACTTTGACAGAGCTAGGATGTCGATAATGATGCTGTTCCGTCTGTTAATAATCCAAAGGCTTATGCGAGTAAAATCTATGATATCTGAAGCGGTAGATTCGGTTAACAGTAGGTACTCAACGTCGTCTTTCCAATCGGAAGAGACATTATACGAAATACAATAACAATGGGAAACCAGTCTATTAAATTCTTTTATATGGAAGTTCGAAAATTTGTGCCATACTATAATTATCTGCAGTTTGTCACAATCACTCGCTTTAACCAATTACGCCATCCGAGTACAGATTCAGGATCTACCTATACTTCATACGTCGCTGATCCTTTCCTTCATTTACTAAGACTTTGATCGAAGGCTCTCTCATGGGATGTGTTGGAGCAGCATCATTCAGTATCGTGTGACTGAGTTGTGGAAGTAATTTTAATAATTTCTTTGATTTCAGTGTTCCTATAAATATTACCAATCCCCGATCTGTATAACAGAACATCTGATCCCTAATTGCTGTTACTCCCATACAACGCTTGAGAGATCCTGTGTTTGTAGTGTCCGGAAATAATAGGACAGAAACATTAGAGCCATATTCTTTTTTTTGGTCATCGTGGCGTTACGGAGTGTCACAGTTCCCTGCCCCTGACATCGTTCCACATAAATTTTCCAATGTTACGATAAATTAAAAATATTACTGCGTATGTGACCTAATTCCCTGCTTCCAACATTTCGGACACACATACACTCAAAAAACGTAATACTAATAGTTAGTTTCAAGGGGTTCTCTTACAGTTATGTTACTCTAGCTGCGGTAAATGTATTCAACACTGCGTAATCCATACATATTACAAAAATGGACGTACGTCTTTACGTACTAGTATGTATGTATGTACACTATATGATCAAAAGTATCCGGACACCCCCAAAAACATATGTTTTTCTTATTAGGTGCATTGTGCTGCCACCTACTGCTAGGTACTCCATATCGGCGACCTCAGTAGTCATTAGACATCGTGAGAGAGCAGAATGGGGCTCTTCTGCGGAACTTACGAACTTCGAACGTGGTCAGGTGATTGGGTGTCACTTACGTCATACGTCCATACTCCTAAACATCCTTAGGTCCACTGTTTCCGATGTGCACACAGGAATTCCAAACTGCATCACGATCCACTGCAAGTACTATGACAGTTAGGCGGGAGGTATGAAAGCTAGGATTTCATGGTCGAGCGGCTGCTCATAAGTCACACATCACGACGGTAAATACCAAACGACACCTCGCTTGTTTTAAGGAGCGTAAACATTGGACGATAGAACAGTGTAAAACCGTTGTGTGGAGTGACGAATCACGCACGGAGCACAATGTGGCGATCGATGGCAGGGTTTGGGATGGCGAATGCCAGGTGAACGTCATCTGCCAGCGCGTGTGTAGTGCCAACAGTAAAATTAGGAGGCGGTAGTGTTATGGTGTGGTCGTGTTTTTCGTGGAAGGCCTTGGGCTTGCGACCCTTGTTGTTTTTTGTGGCACTATCACAGCACAGGCCTACATTGATACTTTAAGCACCTTCTTGCTTCCCACTGTTGAAGAGCAATTCAGGAATGGCGACTGCATCTTTCAACACGATCGACCCCCTGTTCATAATGCACGGGCTGTGGCGGTGTGGTTACACGACAATAACATCCCTGTAATGGACTGGCCTGCACAGTCCTGACCGGAATCCTATAGAAAACCTTTTGGGATGTTTTGGAACGCCGACTTCGAGTCAGGCCTCACCGACCGACATCGGTACCTCTCCTCAGTGCAGCACTCCGTGAAGAAAGAACTGCCATTCCCCAAGAAACCTTCCAGCACATTGCTGACCGTATGCCTGCGAGAGTGGAAGCTGTCATCAAGGCTAAGGGTGGGCCAACACCAAACCGAATTCCAGCATTACCATTGGAGGGCGCCATGAATTTGTAAGTCATTTTCAGCCTGGTGTCCGGATACTTTTGATTTAATATGATTCCACACCTTCTCTTAAACCACTGCACCGATTTCAACTAAACTTGGTGCACATATGACTTATTGTCTGGAAAGAATCTCTGTGGGCGTAAGAACCATCCACCTATCAAAGGGGTGCAGGTCAAAACACAGCGTTACTCACGACGCGTGAATACCCTTACTTTAAACAGAAAATATTTAAAAATGAAAGCACTTACGGGCTTGCAGAAAACTTGACCTTTAACTTCAAACCTTTACGAAAATTTTTCTCGCTGACAACACCCAAAAAATGATGAAAGGAAAAGAGTTTATCGCTGACTACGTTTTTCTGTTCATGCACTAAAACTTCCGCATGTAGCATCACGTTTTAATTTATTACTTCTTTACTACTAAATGTATTCGTGACACATTTTGTAGGCAAGAAATGGAGATGGGCAGAAATAGGGAGGAGAAGGAGATGTAACAGCAAAATTATATCACTGTGCGACATACAGTTCAGGAGATACACTGATAAGCCGAAACATTGCGACCACTGCCCATCGCCTTGTGGAGTTGTGGGCAAGTAACGCGGTAACAAAAGTATGTAAGCGGAGCAGTAACGGACGGGGGATCAGCCTAGCGAAGATATGGGACGCAAATGGGGAAATCCATTGAAATAAGCGAGTCTGACAAAGGGCAGATTATTAGTATTCATAGCCTTTGAACGAGTATCTCGGAAAATGCGATGGACAGTGGAACTTCCATTAGGCGCTAAATTGTTGGATGTCCACGACTCTTCATAGAACGTGGGGTTCGGAGGCACGCATGTTTCTGTAAAATAGGATATGTGGTGATCTATCTGTGGCATCTCTTCCGACAGAGCACAATGCCAGTGCATGCACAAGTGTCTCGACGACATCGTTAGTTACGATAGCAGAGGACACGAGACCATCGGATATCACAGCCGATCAATGGAAACTTGATGGCTCTTCGAATGAATCGCATTCCTGCTACACTAGGTCGATCGCTACCTCTACAAAAGCCGCCAACGAGGTGAACGGCGGCTCGAAACGTGCAGCGCACCGAGGACGCATGCTTGTGGAGGCAGTATTATGCTATGAGAGACATTCTCCTGCACTTCCCTGAAAGCTGTGCTTGTAATCGAAGACATGCTGACAACTGCGAACCACCTGCATCCCTTCATGCTTGAGGCAATATTAATTCCATTCTGGAAACCAGGCAACGACCGTAGCACCCCTAACAGTTACCGGAGTGTAGCCCTTACCAGTTGTATGGTTAAGACTCATGAACGTATGGTCAACCGCTGCCTCGTCTGGCTACTCGAATCCCGAGGTCATCTGAGCCGCTCCCAGTGCGGTTTCATGCGCTACCGTTCCATCCTTGACAACTTAATTCTACTGTAGACAGCGATACATGAATTCTTCTTACGCCGGAACCATTTGTTTTGTGTGTATTTTGATCTCGAAAAAGCGTATGACACAACTTGGAGGTACAACATCCCTCGCCAACTTCATGAGTGGGGACTACGTGGACGCCTGCCACTTCTTTTCCAATCCTTTCTCGAGGACCGGCGTTTTCGATGTCTCGTAGGCGATGCCTTGTCTGACTGCTATGTTCAAGAGAATGGGGTCCCCCAAGTCTGTGTTCTCAGTGTCACATTGTTTGCCATCGCTAACAATGGCATTTTCTCCGCAGTCAAGAGCCCTGTCAAATGCTCTTTGTTTGTGGATGACTTTTCAATATTCTACTCTTCCTCTGAGCGGTCCATTCGGCAGGTTGTTGGGCCCGTCTGTACCGCGCTGCATGGTGTCATGGTTGCAAAGATAGACCTCGCCATGAACGTCGGGCGTGAAGTTGCGCATCATGCAGCCTACTTGGCACAGTTTTAGTCGTAACACGACGTTCTGTGGCTGCACGAAAAGCGTTATTCAACATGGTGCGTTGCTGTCAGGACTCCTCCTTGCCAATATACGTAGGTAGCGGTCATCCACTGCAGCAGTAGCCCTTGGGCGGCCTGAGCGAGGCCTGTCATCGACAGTTCCTGTCTCTCTATATCTCCTCCGTGTCCGAACAACATCGCTTTGGTTCACTCCAAGATGCCTGGACACTTCCTTTGTTGAGAGCCCTTCCTGGCACAAAGTAACAAAGCGGACGCGATCGAACCGCGGTATTGACCGTCTAGGCATGGTTGAACTACAGACAACACGAGCCGTGTATCTCCTCCTTGCTGGAATGACTCGATCTGATCGGCTGTCTGACTCCGTCTAAAGCCGCATGGTGCATGGTTGTTTACATCCTTGGGCGGGTTTAGTGACATCTCTGAACAGTCAAAGGGACCGTGTCTGTGATACAATATCCACAGTCAACGTCTATCTTCAGGAGTTCTGGGAACCGGGATGACGCAAAACTTTTTTTGATGTGTGTACATGTCGATAAACCTAATATCACACTAGACAAATGTGGTAACGCTCTACCGAATGGGCATGTAAAAGTTCCACTGTAAATTTTTTTTGTACTTTTTTTAAAACCGGAAACGAATTGTCGCTTTCGTTTGACACTGGTCGACGCATGAAAGACGTTATGAGCAGTTTTTGTTCGGGCTGACTCCAGCTACACATTACAAAAACACCAGAAAAAATGCGTCTGACGACCCTTACGAGGTGTATACTTTATATAGAGCCAACGATTCGCAGCAATTTAAACAACGTGTTTTCCAAACATGTTCTATAAAACCAGAGCCTCGTTTTACATCCTTTGCAACTGTGTTTTGAAATAAGATAATTTGTGGTACATCAAGCATGCTTCTCACAACTTTCTTTGCCGGCCGATGTGACCGAGCGGTTCTAGGCGCTTCAGTCTGAAACCGCACGACCGCTACGGTCCTGCCTCAGGCATGGATGTGTGTGATGTCCTTAAGTTAGTTCGGTTCAAGTAGTTCTAAGTTCTAGGGAACTGATGACCTCAGATGTTAAGTCCCACAGTGCTCAGAGCCATTTGAACAACATTCTTTAGTACCAATACGATGTTAAATGCCACGGCCCTTAATTTTACTTGAAGGAGTTCGCTTGTTTTCCACTACAGTGGTCGTCTCTAAAATATTCGCTAACTTTTATCTCTCAGACAAATTATCCTTACTTCTTTTACTTCACCAACTACCTGTCATAGAGACTGATGGCACTGATTTCTAGCTCGATAAACTTTTCTGTGAGTATCCTCTCCGTCTTTAATATCTTACAATATGGTACGTTACACTCAAAATACACTTATCATCAGTGCAATGTAAAATAACTACTGATTTGCATGCTGCTCTGTAGACAACTTTTTGCGTAAGACTATTCCGACTGGTGATAACGTTTCCGGGACTTGCCCTCCGCCCAAGCTTCATACTTTTTTTTCTGACCTCAGTTTCAGTATTCGGTTGAGCACTCTACCTCAGGCTGTATCAAGACTATATCTTTATACCGTTTCATGAAAAAAAAAAGAGCACACTGAGCTTCTTGGACGAGTAGAGACAGGGGAAGTGACAAAGTGACGCATGGTGCTATCTGACTTCGTTTTCTCCTCATTGCAGGCTAAGAGGTGGGAAGAGTTTCCGAACGTGACGTTCACGTTTGACTGCTCGGACCGCGCCGTGGGCTTCTATGCCGACATGGAGCATCACTGCCAGATTTTCCACATGTGTGATGAGGACGGCAGACGCATCCCCTACCTCTGCGCCAACGACACTTCCTTCAATCAGGAGTATCGTGTCTGCGACTGGGAGTACAACTTCGATTGCCAGAAGTCACAGGACTGGTGAGCAGCACACGTCGTATTTCTGTCTTTCTCTCTCCCTACCATTAATGACGAATATATACAGTGTACTTGTTGTTATTTGCGATTCAGTTTCAGAACTATCAGAAAAGTTTTCTCTACTGCCTCTTTGAAACACAACTAAAACTGAGTAAAAATTGTAAATATATTTCAGTTCTTTGAGTTTATTCAATAGAGAAAAATAATCTCTTTATAGCCTAGGAATTCTATAACAAAATTACATTTAATTACAGGTGGACATAAGTTTTAAAAATGTGTTGTTTCAGTAAATGAACGTGATATACCAAATATAATCGAAATAATATAACAGTTCACTTCATTTAATTGACCTTCCATTTGTTGTCCTGATATGTCTCCACGTGTGTGTTTAGTGCCTCGTTTCTCTTCATCAGTACTCAGGTGGCCCATGTTTCCTCTCGCTGATTATTGGTTGTAATTATTCCCGTTTTAATGCACATAATCAGAAATCATTTACCTAATTATCCGTCTTGTGTAAGGGCGGTTCAATGAAAACGACACAGATGGGGAAAATTTCGTACAGTGTTTATTATTTCAAAAGTATTCGCCATAATTGTTAATATACTTATCACACTGCAGGAAAAGATGGTCAGTGCCAGCGTGGAATTTTTTTGCGTTTTCCTATGGAACAATGATTGTACCCAGCCGTGAACCTCTTCATCCGAAGAAGTCGACACCCACGAGTGCTTTCTTCGGGACGCCAAAAATGTGGAAATCACACGGGGAGAGACTGGACTGTATGAAGGATGTGTAAGGGCTTCCCAGCAAAACTACTGCAGCGTATTCCAAACAACCTTTTCAACACTGCATAAGTTTCGGTGGGAACCGCTCGCACATCCTCAATTTCTCTCCATGCGATTTCCAAATTTTTGGAGCATTGAAGAAAGACATTTGTGACCTTCGATTTACCTCGTGGGTGCACGCCTTGGTACAGTCGTGGTTCTCTAGGCAAGTGCAAAAAATTTTCCAAGAAAGCAATGACCGTCTTGAAACTTCCTGGCAGATTAAAACTGTATGCCATACCGAGACTCCAACCTTTGCCTAAAATTGGCAAGTGTTCTACCATCTGAGCTACCCAAGCACGACTCACGCACCCTCCTCACAGCTTCACTTCTGCCAGTATCTCGTTTCGTACCTTCCAAATTTTACAGAATCTCTCCTGCGAACCCCCAGGCTGTGGCAAAGCCATGTCTTCGCAATGCCCTTTCTATCAGGAGCGCTAGTTCTGCAATGTTCGCAGGAGAGCTCTTGTAAAGTTTGGAAGGTAGGAGACGAGGTACTGGCAGAAGTGAAACTGTGAGGAGGGTGTGTGAGTCGTGGATGGGTAGCTCAGATGGTAAAGCACTTGCCAGCGAAAGACAAAGGTCTCGAGTTCGAGTCTTGATCTGATACACAGTTTTAATCTGCCAGCCCACACTCCACTGCAGAGTGAAAATTTCATTCTGCATCGACCATCTTGTATCACATTGGGTCATACGTGCTTACATTTATGGTGATTACTTTTGAAATAATAAACAATTTGCTTACTTTTCCATCTGTCTCGTTTTCATTTGACTGCTCCTTATAGTTTTTATGATCTTCCTCTCAAGCGTGAGGGTACACATGCGACGTGATTTACTTCTAAGGTTCGTTCATCAAGACCTTCAGTCCGTTCTGTAACACTATCGGAACTAATCATTGGATCACTATTTTTACTTTTAAATAGCTGAAATGGCCAACTAGAACTTAAAGAATATCCAGTAATTTTCTAGCGATATAATACATTCTTGTATACCGGATGTCTCTTCTGAGCGTCGCCGCGTTTCCTGTTGTGTTTCGGTCGATATATGAAATTTAGTTTCTACGATTTTAGATGGAGTCACATCAAACAATACTTCTCATCAAGTGTTTCATGTGACGCTCAGAATCGCAGAAAGTGTCGGTTTATGTACCTTAACAAACATTTTAAAACCTGTAATTGTATGTGCTCATTGGATGAGCGGTTCAACGCTAGTCTAGTGCGATATTCACTTCAACGATAAATGTTAAATGGGACAGCGAAGCACGAAGAATAACTAGTGCTCCTGCAGCTACTGTGTAACACTATTGCATGGCGGCAGCTAACAAACAGCACGGCCTATCTGTTGGTCTGGTACCCCTTCTAGCAAATTCCGCGCCATCAAGGAGACTAGTACTGCATGGCACTCCTCCCTTCGTTGCTCCCAGAAGGAATCAGCCGTCCTATGTCGCCTCGGCTTTACTTCACGTTGTGATTGCGGACTAATATTGTCGGACGTCTCACGGGCAGTTGAACTGGTTCCCCTTTTACTCCGTGAAAGTGCTTTTTATTTTCAGATATGACATTTTAAAATACACTCCTGGAAATTGAAATAAGAACACCGTGAATTCATTGTCCCAGGAAGGGGAAACTTTATTGACACATTCCTGGGGTCAGATACATCACATGATCACACTGACAGAACCACAGGCACATAGACACAGGCAACAGAGCATGCACAATGTCGGCACTAGTACAGTGTATATCCACCTTTCGCAGCAATGCAGGCTGCTATTCTCCCATGGAGACGATCGTAGAGATGCTGGATGTAGTCCTGTGGAACGGCTTGCCATGCCATTTCCACCTGGCGCCTCAGTTGGACCAGCGTTCGTGCTGGACGTGCAGACCGCGTGAGACGACGCTTCATCCAGTCCCAAACATGCTCAATGGGGGACAGATCCGGAGATCTTGCTGGCCAGGGTAGTTGACTTACACTTTCTAGAGCACGTTGGGTGGCACGGGATACATGCGGACGTGCATTGTCCTGTTGGAACAGCAAGTTCCCTTGCCGGTCTAGGAATGGTAGAACGATGGGTTCGATGACGGTTTGGATGTACCGTGCACTATTCAGTGTCCCCTCGACGATCACCAGTGGTGTACAGCCAGTGTAGGAGATCGCTCCCCACACCATGATGCCAGGTGTTGGCCCTGTGTGCCTCGATCGTATGCAGTCCTGATTGTGGCGCTCACCTGCACGGCGCCAAACACGCATACGACCATCATTGGCACCAAGGCAGAAGCGACTCTCATCGCTGAAGACGACACGTCTCCATTCGTCCCTCCATTCACGCCTGTCGCGACACCACTGGAGGCGGGCTGCACGATGTCGGGGCGTAAGCGGAAGACGGCCTAACGGTGTGCGGGACCGTAGCCCAGCTTCATGGAGACAGTTGCGAATGGTCCTCGCCGATACCCCAGGAGCAACAGTGTCCCTAATTTGCTGGGAAGTGGCGGTGCGGTCCCCTACGGCACTGCGTAGGATCCTACGGTCTTGGCGTGCATCCGTGCGTCGCTGCGGTCCGGTCCCAGGTCGACGGGCACGTGCACCTTCCGCCGACCACTGGCGACAACATCGATGTACTGTGGAGACCTCGCGCCCCACGTGTTGAGCAATTCGGCAGTACGTCCACCCGGCCTCCCGCATGCCCACTATACGCCCTCGCTCAAAGTCCGTCAACTGCACATACGGTTCACGTCCACGCTGTCGCGGCATGCTACCAGTGTTAAAGACTGCGATGGAGCTCCGTATGCCACGGCAAACTGGCTGACACTGACGGCGGCGGTGCACAAATGCTGCGCAGCTAGCGCCATTCGACGGCCAACACCGCGGTTCCTGGTGTGTCCGCTGTGCCGTGCGTGTGATCATTGCTTGTACAGCCCTCTCGCAGTGTCCGGAGCAAGTATGGTGGGTCTGACACACCGGTGTCAATGTGTTCTTTTTTCCATTTCCAGGAGTGTACTTTCGGAGCTTGGGCAGCGTGGCTGGCGTTGTGGCCTCTACTGCCACATGCTGGGTCTGGGGACTTTCGACCCTACCTTCTTTGCTAGCTGCCTTGTTCCTTATCTCTGTAACTGTGTTTTAATTACTTTTCTGCTGCACCCTGCTTTCCGATTTAGGGACAGCACTCCGATGAATAGTGGGTGCTGCTTCCCTTTTTAACACTTTGACTATAACGGATCAGGTGTGGGACGGCTGTGGGAGATATAGCCCCGTTGCTTGCAGAGCCCTGCGGAACTCTCGCGACCCCACCCACCTACTGACCTGATCATTTTTGTCATCTTATTTTATTATTGTCGGTCCAACTGATGTCCATCATGTTTATAGCCTCCTCATTTTCACTATTACTTCCGACTCTAAGGAATCCTTTATTCTGTAACTCTCTGCGCCTTTAATTGGGTTGTCGGGGAGGGATAAGAGTCAGATTCTGGTGGTCTTATGTTCGCCACAGATGAGCCCTGGGAGACCACTCCTCTGTTCTGACCTTCGTACCAGCCCGCTCCTTATACTTTTGCTTCTCGTTATGTTATTTCACAGCTCTTGCATCAATATTTCCTTGAAGACCTCGATTTTACCACACCTACATATTCGTACTTTCATAATTCGATCTAATTTTTGGTTGATGTCACTAACTCTTGATGAGCTGTCTGTCATCTGAGGGGCTGATTGCCTCGCTGTCTAGTACCTTAACTCACAACCATCCAACCAGAAAAAACGGCGAAGGATCACTGACTTTGTTGTTTGGAAGGATATTCGTAATTTTGTTTCACACTGTATAGGAGGAATGATTCCAAACAAATACTGTCCGTTATGTGTTCCATGCCACATCCAGCGTCGAGGGAAAACGTTGCTGCGTAGATTTCCTAATAACGTAACTATGGATTACCTACGGTCTGCAAGAATCCCTCTCTAACGACTTCGTTATAAGGGCTCGATAAAACCGAGGCAAAAAAGAAAAACACTTTAATATGATTAATACATGTGCTTGAATTAAAACAGGAAAACTGTCTTAACATGTACACCCATACGCCGTGGATAACTTTCAAAGTAATTAATTTTTAGATGATTGTGACTTTACTATACAACTAGTAAAATAAAAAAAAGAATTCACGAATACGTCCCGCTGATGTTGCGAAACACTAATACGACATAAACTTTGGCAGTTACAATGGAAACAGTGAATTCCATTTTCCTTTCTACTGAAGACGACTACGTCCAGACATTGCACGCACACTAAACACATTGCTTTGTGAGGCAGACTACCCACTTTAATTCCTAATTCCGTTACTACGAAAACACGATGCCGTCGAGATCATGAGGTACAAAATAGGTTCTTAGTGGTAGATCTATGAGGAAGGAATAACCATCGTGACATTCACGTCAAGTGATTTCGATAAACAATGTGAATCCAAATTAGAATGGACGAACGAACATTTGAACACCGTTCCTCTTGTACGTATGGCCAGTGGCTTAGCTAACTATACCTCAGGATTTCTTAGGCTTTTCTTTCAATATACTGTGTTCTTTTTTAAAGTTTCTCCCAGTTAATTCCATTCGCCTTTCTTGCATTTTAGCCAATTTTTTTAAACACTTTCACAGTTTGGTCGTGCTTATAATGAAAGTGTTATGTTCACATCTCATAACTTAGTTGTTGGACTTCCGTCACATTTCACCGAATTAATTCATGCGCTGTATCAGCTTTATTTTGTAGATTATAATTTAATTAATGAGTAAGGTAGTTATTTTAATGACTGTTTTTCTTATTTTTCAGGTACTATCTTAACGAACTGACATACGTCACTGACCCACCAAAGCCCAAGAACGCAAGGCCCATAAACGCAGGACAATAGGAGTGGAACACCCAAAGGCTTGTTTCACTGAGCCATAATTGTCGCAAGTGTCAGCAACAAAAGTGTTAAAAACTATCATTTTTATGAGCTAAACAGCTGTGTAAAGTATATATTACTCAAAGAGAGAACATTATGAATCCAAAGGTCTACTAAAAATCTCATCTTCACGACTTATCCTGAGATACGAATGCATTAAAATGAATGTACTGCATTTAGTTCAATATCAACAAAAGGCTGACAGATGCATTAATTTTACTCATATTAGCATGAAATTTGTGTGCCATCAAGAAAAAATGTTCAAAATATTTTTAAGTATGTCGTGATATACCTGTTTTTATATATAAATTCATGTTTGCCTGTATTTTAATAAATGTAAGTGTTTTATACTCTAGAGTGTATCTTGTTTCACATTACGTTATCCATCCATTTTATTTTCCATTTGCCTTTTGTTCTACCTATCTGAAGATAGATCCAACAGGAGAGTAAGACGGACATAGTATGATACTCAATAGGGAGAAATGAATGTTTTTTACATATCTTAGCAAAGTTTAGTCGTCTCTTTGGTGCCATGATACTTAAATCTGCCACTAAATTAATAACTGGATTAAGATCACTTCGTGAAAGAAACTGTTGAGGCTGAGAAGGAAATTTTAAGGGTTTATTTCACGAGGAAATACATTTGGCGCCGATGGGAAAAATTAATAACGTATTTGGAACTTCGAACGATTACTGTAACGAGTTAAACACAAAACGAAAATACACGTCGTAGCCTTCTCGTATACATATTGTTCAGGATACTGTCATTAATTTTTGTTCTTCAGTTTCCAACAACAGGGACAATAGCGAGCTTCTGAGAGGGCAGGAGCTCTGCGGCTCCCCCGTGTGAATTGCAGAGCAGCAACGATCCTTTATGATAGTGCACCAATTTGCCAGGACAACACTAACAAGGGGAGGCTGCCAATTGTGAAATTCAGATTCGATAAATACTGCGCATAATAAAAGCTCATGGCCAGAGGTGTAATGTGGCAAAGCACCAAGATGCACTTCTCAGCCGTTGTCGAGAAAATCGACAGTTAAAAGAAACCGTTGCGGTGAAATATTCTCTACGATTGATAATTTCGTACAGCGTCGTGGCGCAGGGGTAAGCGCTTGGGTTCGTAATCCGAAGGTTGCCGGATCGAATCGCGCACCATGCCAATTTTTTTCATTATTAGTTTTTTGTAATTCAAATATATATATTTATCCTGAGATACGAATGCATTAAAATGAATGTACTGCATTTAGTTCAATATCAACAATATCAATATATATATATATATATATATAAACTATTGATGAATTGCTTATGCATGTTGGAGAAGGCGGATCGCTCTCCAATTGTACCGCCTCCATTTTTCCGTTTGTTTAACAGGGTGTACCAAAACTCTCACGTCCGCACTGATTTTCAACGATGTTATAAGTTGCGCTAGGGACCGCATCTACCTTCTTTCGAAGTTAGCATGCAACTACGCTGTTATGCGGCGGCTCGTTTCGGCCCATTCAACATCTGTCCATCAAGTGTAACAAGCGAGTAACGGAGTTTATATTTCATACCTGCCACAGCAAATTTGTGTTCGTGGGGTCTCTATTCTAATTCGAACGTTTTACTTACGCTATACGTATTCGTTTCGGAATATCGTTTCTACGTCTTCCGTTAACTATACGTGGTAAACATTATGAAGACAATTAATAACATATGTGAAATACAACTTGATTTGCGGAAAACATAATGATGTTCGAAGTCGCCAGTTTTTCCACGACAAACGACTTTCAACAACTTATTATATGCATAATTGTTGCAACTGATTGCCGGGAATTATATATATATATATATATATATATATATATATATATATATATATATATATATATATACATTTGAATTACAAAAAACAAATACTAAAAAAAAAAAAAAAAGGTTGCATGGCGCGAGATTCGATCCGGCGACCTTTGGATTACAAACCCGAGCGCTTACCGCTGCGCCACGACTCTGTAGAAAACTAATAATCGTAGAGAGAATTTCACCGCAACGGTTTCTTTTAACTCGGTTTTCTTGACAACGGCTGAGAAGTGCATCTTGGTGCTTTGCCACATTACACCTCTGGCCATGAGCTTTTATTATGCGCAGTATGAATCGAATCTGAATTTCACAATTGGCGGCCTCCCCTTGTAAGAGAAGGAATTACTCATGTCTTTATTGAGGTAACCAACTCGTCACCACCTCGAGTTGTTTAGAGAAACAGTGGGTTATAGTCACTTCAGATCTGTTCCTCCGGCGCACAAGCTCAGTAATTTACCAGTATGCTCGATTCTTTTCTCATGCCAACTTGTTTTAGTGTGAGAAATGTACAATGGAAGTGGCTTCTTAGAACCACTGATGTGTATTCTTGCAAAATGTTATAGGTTTAAGGATTCTGAAGCCAGTGTCAAAGTTGCTTCAGTGTACACCACGCTGTCTCGTTCGATCTCGTGTCATACTCTTTGGGACTGAGGCCTGAGATATAAAGACATGGTACAGTTGGTTCAGGACCGCTCTGAACCGTCATTTAGGGCACAATTCTGCCCGTATAAGAGGACACGGACGCTGTTATACTGAATGGTTGAACTTAAAAGTACAGCTACTCACTGAGGTCGAGCGTGGGCTGTACTTATCATATGATAGCGAAACTTTGTAAATAAGTCAATGCAGAACCGATTTACGATGGAAAGAAATGTTCCGATTTTGGCCACCAACTGCATCTGGTACTGTACAGCATCTCGTCGACGTTTTCGACTGGTCATACTGAACAAATTGTGTAAACGGCGGTTAAAAATAAAATTATGCTTTTCTCACTTGTTTGACCTTTTTGCCCCACGTCTCAATGCTAATGCATTACACATGGAAATGTTCCTATAAACCATTCTTGCATTCAAAGCGCCAGATTTACACCTGGTGGCGAAAATTGGATTTTTTTTCAGTGTAAATCAGTTCTGCATTAACGCGTTACAACGCCTACCAAGTTTCGTTGCCATACAACAGTTTTAGCTCACACTGGGCGTCTCTGAGTAGCTGCACTTTAATTATAATGACCCAGTAGTTGAGAGAGGAGATGGACTGAAGTCGGATCGGCCTATGGTTTTGTTAAAGTAAAACAGCCCATCTTTTACTGCTGATTAATGATTAGTAGGGAGGTTTTAGTAATGGTAACAAAAGCAATATGGTTTCACAGAAGGAAAATCATTACACGACGTAAATAATCAGGTAATTGTTTTCGTGAGCAACGTGCTGAATTGTTATAACTGATAGAACTGACGCTTCTGACAGCACACGTAATCCTTCCGTGGTTGCCTGAGTTACTGGCATGATAGTTTCGAGATGGGAATATCTGCTACTCATGCATAATAACAAACATAATAATATAAAATGAACAAGAAATAAAGTAAGAGGTCCTAGGCAAGGACACTGTATAACCAGTTGTAGAACTACAGCAAGATAACAAGGCTGCAGGAACTGTCGTTGTGTATCAAGACGACCTCGTAATGACTCTCCAGACGTAATGTAACTCAAGACAAATATGGGACGGAAATTCAGTGAAACCATGAATAAAATAAATAACAGCCTCAATCAGCGTAAACTGAAGGTATCACCTTGAGTTATCTTTCGACGTGCTAAGAGATCTACAAAACAAAACGAGGAGGACTTCCAGCGACATTCGGATGTTATCAAGTAGATCTGGGATGTAAGGGGCAAATGGTACAGAAAAATTATTACAGCAGACTGCATCACTGGATACGAAATAAATAAAAACTGAGTACTAAAATTAAGTGCAAAAGGAATATCAGACACCAAACACCCAGCAAACTTGTGAAGTAATAACTGTAAATGTGGTTGTTGTAAATATTCATGAGCATGCCTCTCTCTCTCTCTCTCTCTCTCTCTCACACACACACACACACACACACACACACACACACACACACACACACACACACATACACACATAGACACATACACACTCCCCTCTCTCTGCAAAAAATGCGTTTCGAAGGATATTAAAAGTGTTTTATACTAACGACAATAGTAGTTCTGCGATATAAGTTCTCAAATTTGACGCACCATGCTCCCTGCCGCTGTGGAGAAGTGGTCAGTCTCCGTGGCTGCTGATGCCGAGATCCCGCATTTGATTCCAAGAGACCAACTCTAATTTCGTCAAGATGAGAAGTTCTACAATGGAGTCCACGTTGTCTCGTGAAACCAAGTAAGAAACTACTTGAATTAATAAACGGTGAAGTAGGCACGCTAGCCATCGGAAGTGGAGTCAAACTGAAAGTTTTGCGTTAAATTTTGAACCACAGTTGTAGCCATTTCTACCCCTTACCCATATTGAAAAGTACAAGTACAAAGGTATAGTAATGTCGTGTGTGGTCCTGCCCACTCGTCTCGTATAGGGTGCCTAAATGACGCTGCTTTCTCGGAATGCTATACGACAGTTCAAGCAAATTACATTAATAGTTTTTATTTCAATAAAGAATACTTAACTTTGAATTTACAACGGTGTCGCAAGCGATGGACGACATGCAAACAATCAAAGTCCTTTGCTGTACACAAGGTCCATGAAAGCAATTGATATGGATCACACGTATCTGCTATCATAGTGCTCTCCGCTAGGCCGTCTAGTACTGTCCTAATACTGTGCGAATACTGTACTGGTCGCGAGTCCCGGTCTGGTTCTGTGTGTCCGAGGCTGGCAAAGCGGCGCTTAAACAGGGTGTTACAAAAAGGTACGACCAAACTTTCAGGAAACAGTCCTCACACACAAAGAAAGAAAATATGTTCTGTGGACATGTGTCTGGAAACGCTTACTTTCCATGTTAGAGCTCATTTTATTACTTCTCTTCAAATCACATTAATCATGGAATGGAAACACACAGCAACGGAACGTACCAGTGTGACTTCAAACATTTTGTTACAGGAAACGTTCAAAAATGGTTCAAATGGCTCTGAGCACTATGGGACTTAACAGCTGTGGTCATCAGTCCCCTAGAACTTAGAACTACTTAAACTTAACTAACCTAAGGACATCACACACATCCATGCCCGAGGTAGGATTCGAACCTGCGACCGTAGCAGTCGCGCGGTTCCGGACTGCGCGCCTAGAACCGCGAGACCACCGCGGCCGGCCGAAATGTTCAAAATGTCCAAAATGTCCTCCGTTAGCGAAGATACATGCATCCACCCTCCGTCGCATGGAATCCCTGATGCGCTAATGCAGCCCTGGAGAATGGCGTATTGTATCACAGACGTCCACAATACGAGCACGAAGAGTCTCTAAATTTGGTACCGGGGTTGCGTAGACAAGAGCTTTCAAATGCCCCCATAAATGAAAGTCAAGAGGGTTGAGGTCAGGAGAGCGTGGAGGCCATGGAATTGGTCCGCCTCTACCAATCCATCGGTCACCGAATCTGTTGTTGAGAAGCGTACGAACACTTCTACTGAAATGTGCAGAAGCTCCATCGAGCATGAACCACATGTTGTGTCGTACTTGTAAAGGCACATGTTCTAGCAGCACAGGTAGAGTATCCCGTATGAAATCATGATAACGTGCTCCATTGAGCGTAGGTGGAAGAACATGGGGCCCAATCAAGACATCACCACCAATGCCTGCCCAAACGTTCACAGAAAATCTGTGTTGATCACGTGATTGCACAATTGCGTGCGGATTCTCGTCAGCTCACACATGTTGATTGTGAAAATTTACAATTTGATCACGTTGGAATGAAGCCTCATCCGTAAAGAGAACATTTGCACTGAAATGAGGATTGACACATTGTTGGATGAACCATTCACAGAAGTGTACCCGTGGAGGCCAATCAGCTGCTGATAGTGCCTGCACACGCTGTACATGGTACGGAAACAACTGGTTCTCCCGTAGCACTCCCCATACAGTGACGTGGTCAACGTTACCTTGTACAGCAGTAACTTCTCTGACGCTGACATTAGGGTTATCGTCAACTGCACGAAGAATTGTCTCGTCCATTGCAGGTGTCCTCGTCGTTCTAGGTTTTCCCCAGTCGCGAGTCATAGGCTGGAATGTTCCGTGCTCCCTAAGACGCCGATCAATTGCTTCGAACGTCTTCCTGTTGGGACACCTTCGTTCTGGAAATCTGTCTCGATACAAACGTACCGCGCCAGGGCTATTGCCCCGTGCTAATCCATACATCAAACGGGCATCTGCCAACTCCGCATTTGTAAACATTGCACTGACTGTAAAACCACGTTTGTGATGAATACTAACCTGTTGATGCTACGTACTGATGTGCTTGATGCTAGTACTGTAGAGCAATGAGTCGCATGTCAACACAAGCACCAAAGTCAACATTACCTTCCTTCAATTGGGCCAACTGGCGGTGAATCGAGGAAGTACAGTACATACTGACGAAACTAAAATGAGCTCTAACATGGAAATTAAGCGTTTCCGGACACATGTCCACATAACATCTTTTCTTTATTTGTGTGTGAGGAATGTTTCCTGAAAGTTTGGCCGTCCCATTTTGTAACACCCTGTATTCTCTTCAGCTATAGGGCGCTCCTGTGGTGGTGCGATCCTTGTTAGTGGGCTATTGGCTGACATCGTCTCACAGCCTTCTTTGCTCTTGCGTTCTTCATCTTCGTGCCGTCACTTATCGTTATACCGGAACATTTCCTTCATCGAAAATAAAGGAAAAGAAACAGTAAAATACGAAAATGTAATGGTGAACTGGTCACACATTTAGAGTAATGGCCGACAGATTAGCATTAAATTAATTTCTTGTACCACCGTCATATACCGAGTAAACTATTCCTGGCTCGTTTCGATACTTTCTTGTAAGCTTTTTGCTTAATAATGTTCGCTAATTGTGGCTCTTTGAAAAGCCTTTATTGGCTTCCACAAGTAATTTGACTTCACCGCTTAAGTCCCAGGATCTAATACTGTGGTCAGTTTAGTTGTTGACTAAACATAATTTTGTCCGCCCTGCTAAGACACCTGATTGCCTTTCCCCAGTTGGCTTGTACTGTCTTATCTGTCAAGGGGTTAGGTGATTAATGGAGGTCCGTACATTAGCAAGGACCCTGCTGCTCTGTGCATCTTCTTGATTCACCTGCTACGAGGAAGACAAGCGAATTCGCGAACCATGCATCAAACAATTGACCCTTAACAGAATTTCTAATAAAATTACTGTTGTATTGAAGTCTAATTCAAGCTACAGTCCGAACAATACTTATTCCCGACCACCATCCATTATTTTGCGATCAGATCGAGGTAAAATAGATTGCTTATTTATTAGTCCCATAGTAAAACTATCAGCTTCCAGAAATGTTTTTGAATATTCGGCTTATGAAGCCATTGAGGCTGTCGATTTTCAACTTCGAAATTACCGAATATTGATTAAATGGCTTCAAATGGCTCTGAGCACTATGAGACTTAACATCTGAGGTCATCAGTCCCCTAGAACTTAGAACTACTTAAACCTAACTAACCTAAGGACATCACACACATCCATGCCCGAGGCAGGATTCGAACCTACGACCGTAGCGGTCGCGCGGTTCCAGACCGAAGCGCCTAAAACCGCTCGGCCACAAACGGCCGGCCAGGGGTATGACAGAAACGAACATTCGATGCAAAAAAGTCTGGTAAACACATGCGTGGCCACCGCGGCCGGCTATTGATTAAATATCTTTCAATATTAGTATCAAAGGAACTGCGTCTACTGCGAATATATTTGTGTTTATGCCGCCTAATAAAATGAGATATTGACGCCTACTATCCGTGAATATTCTTCGAAGCAGCCGCTTGTCACACCGAAGTGACACAGCCGCAAGCAGCCTAGGCAGATGCGCAACCCAACCCTGCTGAAATGGCACATACCAAGCGCCGATTAGCAACAAACTGCGCTACGAACCAGGCGCTGTAGTGGGCACTAGTGACCCAATTAAATCGTACTTTATAAACAAAAAATTCTAGCACAACACACTTGAATAACGTGTTTGCAGACTTATTCGACAATTAGCTATCAAACACAGTAACAAAGCTGTTACAAATTTTTGATAATTACTACTGTATCCCACCACACTGTAGGTACTCTCTGCAATTGCACATTCTGTCCTATTACAACGCACAATTCGACATCGGAAAGCTTACGTAATTACTGCTAACACTAAGGGTGAATCACGTGTTGCAACACAACACGTAAACCCAATAGTGAGAAACTGATTGCAGTTTTATTATTGGTACCATGATACACTCTAATCTGGAATGAGAAGTTATTTTGATTTATTCGCCTTAAGACAGACACAACTTATATATTTCGCACCAAGCCAGTCCAGTGCTACTTTAAGAAGCCACATTACAAATTACGTTTATTACGGAGCTCCCATCATTCATCGCATCGGTATGAAAATTCCGATCTAGACAGGTAAGTTCGTCACAAAAGAACTGTCGACGCGGCCTATAAGAGTCGTCAATCGAACGCACCGATTGTTATAGTTGCAGGCGGGCTGAGTGCAACTAACAGAAGTGAAAAACACAGGAGGATTCACATTTGGAAAAGAGGCGCCCTGGCTCAGTAACATTGACGATAGGAGGTGAAGCGTATGAGAGAGCTAGTAGCAGTTCTTTTTCATTAACAAAACCCAAGAAGCAATCGTATCATGAGATGTAATGATGTCAAACAGTACCCTCATAGGAGGCAGATATTCTCGAAGTACTTTCACAGGTTCGAGAGTTTGACAAATAAAAGATACGAGGAAGTTATATCAGAATTAATAATGGCAAGAATAGACTACGCCCACTGCTGCTCTAGCTACTAATAATGTGTATTGTTATCAGCGTAAGGGTATTGAGCTCCGCCTTGCTATTTTTGCATTTGTAGTGTTAGATTTTATGATTTTGTTTTGTAAAGAGCAACGGTTTTCTCCTTCCCTTGAGCTTAGGCATGGACTTACATGCATTTTTTGTCATGTGTATATTCGAAATAAAGAAATAATCTGCCTTAATGCAACTGAATACTGCTCAATGTGTTGACAGAAGAAGGCGGAGTGTGTCAATTCTTATTTTTTCGTTTCTAAATAACGTTGTTAGGTAAAAAGCCTTACCCTAACTTCAACGTCACTTCCCCTGACAGGCTCAGTGATTTACTATTCCCCCTTTTCAAAGTGCATATCTTTTTAGAGTGTTGGAATTGAAATGAACACGAGCAGCCTAAGGCGAATTGTCACACTGCTCTCTGATTTGGCTTACGGCAACATTTCTAATAGATCATGAGTTAGAGTAGATTACTTCTATAAGAACTGGCAGTAGTTAACTGTAGCAAGGGAAGTGTACGATGTATAATCCCTTCCATAACAATAGTGCTCTAGAGGCACCATCTGGGACCATCAACTTACTGTAACATCATTGAGTGATAATGACGCATGATACTGAGGGAATTGTCAATGTTAGTGACGCGGCGCTTGCTGGTTGACATAACGTTCGTTTGTTCCTGTAGTGCATAAGGTGAAGTAGAATGAACTGTAACCGCATGCTGCCGCAGTTTTTTTTTTTTTTGAGTCCTTGCTCTGTATTTATAACCCTGCCGCCACAAAACCAACGCCGTTCTGTACTTCATTCTTCTCTCGATGAGGGGGCAGCTCAGGATAATCTGGACTGAGTCACTCCGACAGTACCAAAACTATCTCACCTTTTCTATCCAAAAACAACGAGGTACTGCTCCTCCCTTACCGCAGTTCGAATGGTTCAAATGGCTCTGAGCACTATGGGACTCAACTGCTGTGGTCATAAGTCCCCTAGAACTTAGAACTACTTAAACCTAACTAACCTAAGGACATCACACACATCCATGCCCGAGGCAGGATTCGAACCTGCGACCGTAGCGGTCGTGCGGTTCCAGACTGTAGCGCCTTTAACCGCTCGGCCACTCCGGCCGGCCTTACCGCAGTATTCCATACTTAGTTTCACCCTGGTTTACCGTGAGGCATGGGCGACGTCTCGGTCTCTCAACCAAGTAGACGACTGATGTTTTGAAGGACGAAACAACATATCGATGATCAATCAGTAAGTGTTTGGGCAATTCTAAGGAGAAATCACCTTTCATTGTGGCGCACCAAGCCCTCTGACACATCTTTCGCTTGCCTGCACTTGTGTGTATTGAACCAGGGACCTAGAAACGACGGAGAGGCTTCGTCCCCACCGTAGGCCTCAGTGATTCACAACCCCACAACAGGCTACAGAAGCCCACTCACCCCACCGCCGCCCCACACCAAACCCAGGGTTATTGTGCGGTTCGGCCCCCAGTGGACCCCCCCTCCCGGGAACGCCTCATACCAGACGAGTGTAACCACAAATGTTTGCGTTGTAGAGTAATTATGGTGTACGCGTACGTGGAGACAGTGTTTGCGCAGCAATCGCCGACATAGTGGAACTGGGGCGGAATAAGGGAAACCAGCCCGCATTAGCCAAGGCAGATGGAAATCCGCCTTAAAAACCATCCACAGGCTGGTCGGCACACCGGACCTCGACACTAATTCGCCGGGCGGATTCGTGCCGGGGACCGGCTAGCCTGGCGGGCTGCCTGCACTTAACTCCCTGCCGATGCTGCTCCTGTTTCTTTATCTTCTGACCTTCACAGTTACACATGAATGTTTGTCACACATCTCTGTTTTCCCATTAGCCATTTTTATTTCGAGTAGAACTGAGTGGCCCACTCAGTTATTACAGCTCCAGTAACGGATAACGAGCGACACTACTTTCGATAAATCACTTAGGGTATTGTCGATTACTCCCCAATCCTCCAGGGACGTGCTCTGGTACAGTGTACTAGCAACCACAGATACCCCGAACTGGTCATAGTATTTTCTTTCGTTTCGTCTTCATACTATGGCCTGTCTATCCTCTGTCGCTTTGCAATTCACACAAAGACAAGCACGCTTTCCATGCACAGCGAGCGCTACGGCACTTCTAATCGGCTGTAGTGGCTCCATTCACATCCAACACAAAATTAATCTGGTCACATTTTCCAAAAAAAAACACGCGACGGTTGTTAGTGGTATATGATTACAGTAAGTTTCCTTTTGCCGTTCTCATGACATGCATGTACAGTTACGTCTTTGTCTTCTATCCTGTGTTAAAGGTCAGGCAGAGGTCATTGTCTCGGATAATGGCTCAAAATTCACGTCAGCCGATTTCCAATAGTTTTCTGCCGCCAATGGCACACACCGTATGACCACTGCCCTTTTTCACCCACAGTCTAAAGGTGAAGCTGTACGATTCGTTGAAAGGTTCAAGAGCCGCATGGAAAAACTCCATTCCTCCCACACATAGCAGCACACACAGAAAATTTTTCTGTCCTCTTATTGCTCCTTGCCACGTGACGAGAAATCGCCGGCATCCTATTGAATCATCGATGGTAACCGTGGGAACAATTCGTTCCGCAAGGTCAGACAAAGTTTCAGCCTCAAGATGACGTCTTTTGCAAAGTCTCTGTAAAGAAACAGAGGAGCATGGAGCTATTACCGAAGCAATCAGACGTTCGTTTTATGTCGTCCAGAGTTCCGCTGGGCTACCGGAGCGCCAACAAAATTAGCTGCGCCGCGCATTCCAGTATGTCACTGATTCTGCCACAGAATGTTTGTCCACAGACCCAACACGACACTGGCGTCCTCACCTTCAGTCGCCCCTGTCTCCCCACCAGTCGAGATCGGCACCTTCCACTGTAGTGAGCATGGAGGTCGACGCCCCCCGCCGCCGTTGAAGTCACCGGCGCCAGCACCCACACACCAGCCGCAACCGATGTCCGTCGATACGCGCCCCTCAGGTTATTACGCCGCTCCAGAGGATCCTTTTGCCGTCCGCCCGACCACAGCGTCTGCATCTCTGGATATGGGCATCTACATCTACATAGATAATCCGCAAAACACCGTACGGAGCTTGGCGGCCGGTACTCTGCATCACTGCTAGTCAACTCCTTTCCTGTTCCAGGTGTAGCCGTGCGGTCTGCGGCGTCTTGTCACGGTTCGTGCTTCTTCCCCCGTCGGAGGTTCGACTCCTCCCTCGGGCATGGGTGTGTGTGTTGTCCTTAGTTCAACTGCCTCAGCAGTTTGGTCCCATAGTCCTTCCCACAAATTTCCAATTTTTTTTTTCCTGTTCCACTCGCAAACAGCGCGAGGGAAAACACTGTTTTTATGCCTCGATATGAGTCCTAATTTCTCGTAACTTATTTTTGTTGTCCTTCCGCGCAATGTATGTTGGCGGCAGTAGAATAGTTAAACAGTCAACTTCAAATTCTGTTTCTCTAAATTTTCTCAACAGTGTTTCTCCAAAAGAACGCCGCCTTCCCCCCAGTGATTTCCATTTAAGTTCCTGAAGCATCTCCGTAACACGTGTTGTTCGAACATACCCAGACCCAGAAAATATTAGATACAGGCTCCCAGGTATATGCTATTTTTCTTGACTTCCGGAAGGCGTTCGATACAGTTCCGCTCTGTCGCCTGATAAACAAAGTAAGAGCCTACGGAATATCAGACCAGCTGTGTGGCTGGATTGAAGAGTTTTTAGCAAACAGAACACAGCATGTTGTTATCAATGGAGAGACGTCTACAGACGTTAAAGTAACCTCCGGCGTGCCACAGGGGAGTGTTATGGGACCATTGCTTTTCACAATATATATAAATGACCTAGTAGATAGTGTCGGAAGTTCCATGCGGCTTTTCGCGGATGATGCTGTAGTATACAGAGAAGTTGCAGCATTAGAAAATTGTAGCGAAATGCAGGAAGATCTGCAGCGGATAGGCACTTGGTGCAGGGAGTGGCAACTGACCCTTAACATAGACAAATGTAATGTATTGCGAATACCTAGAAAGAAGGATCCTTTATTGTATGATTATATGATAGCGGGACAAACACTGGTAGCAGTTACTTCTGTAAAATATCTGGGAGTATGCGTGCGGAACGATTTGAAGTGGAATGATCATATAAAATTAATTGTTGGTAAGGCGGGTACCAGGTTGAGATTCATTGGGAGAGTGCTTAGAAAATGTAGTCCATCAACAAAGGAGGTGGCTTACAAAACACTCGTTCGACCTATACTTGAGTATGCTCATCAGTGTGGGATCCGTACCAGATCGGTCTGACGGAGGAGATAGAGAAGATCCAAAGAAGAGCGGCGCGTTTCGTCACAGGGTTATTTGGTAACCGTGATAGCGTTACGGAGATGTTTAATAAACTCAAGTGGCAGACTCTGCAAGAGAGGCGCTCTGCATCGCGGTGTAGCTTGCTCGCCAGGTTTCGAGAGGGTGCGTTTCTGGATGAGGTATCGAATATATTGCTTCCCCCTACTTATACCTCCCGAGGAGATCACGAATGTAAAATTAGAGAGATTAGAGCGCGCACGGAGGCTTTCAGACAGTCGTTCTTCCCGCGAACCATACGCGACTGGAACAGGAAAGGGAGGTAATGACAGTGGCACGTAAACTGCCCTCCGCCACACACCGTTGGGTGGCTTGCGGAGTATCAATGTAGATGTAGATGTGGATGTAACAAATCTAGCAGCCCACCTCCGAATTGCAAGTCCCATAGTGCTCAGTGCCATTTGAACCATTTAGACATTCGGCGGTTGGTGGCCATCAGGACTCAAGACACCCGCAAGGGGAACGCCACTAGAGCCACACAGAACAGCGCACATAGGGATACAATAGTGTGTATATTCCTGAGCGGGCAGTAACGAAAAAGCTACAAAGACAGCTAAAGGAACGAATGGAACGGAGTCTACAACGCAAAATAGCGATCAAGTAAATCTGGGAGAGGTATGTTTAATTCATATTTAACTCGTCATATTGGAATTTTGAGCTCATTTCCCGTGATTACAGAAAATAACAATGAATTAACGATGCGTCCGTCATTTTGAATGTATACAATTATTGTTTGTCTTTAATACCCAAACATGTTTCACCACATCTGTGGCATCCTCAGTGGCATTTCTTCTTACATACGTATTTCACCTTTTATTTTATACTGTCTCATTACCCCAGCAGCACGTTCGTACCCTTCTCTCCAGCTACCTCGTGCGTCACCTTGCGGCGTTATAGAGAAGCAATAAAACATCGCCTTCCCTGTTAAGTTCCTCAGTGGTCAACAGGAAAGGTCGCATTGGGCAACGCCGCTTCTAAGGACGAATACGGGTACGTATTTGTGTCTCAAAAACTGTTCGCCTAAATATTATGATACACACATATTTGAAACCGTCTTTTTAAGCCCTTCATGTTACGCTAAAATTTAACATAGGGTTCCATTTAAAAAAACCAAAGATGACCGCATATCTCTGTAATAAAAAAAAAAAAAAAAAAAGAGCACAAACATGAAGCCGGCCGGTGTGTCCGTGCGGCTCTAAGCGCTTCAGTTTGGAACCGCGTGACCGCTACGGTCGCAGGTTCGAATCCTGCCTCGGGCATGGATGTGTGTGATGTCCTTAGGTTAGTTAGGTTTAAGTAGTTCTAAGTTCTAGGGGACTGATAACCTCTGAAGTTAAGTCACATAGTGCTCAGGGCCATTTGAACCATTTTTGAACAAACATGAAATGTGATGTATTTAAGTAGCCCCTGTCCCCACAATTCACTGTCCAAATGGCATCTTTGAATCTATTACGGTTGTGGAGATACAAGGGGTGTAATGAATTAGCTGCCTCACCCTGTATACATGACTATTCATACAGATGACTATTTATGTTTTCTGCAGATGTTAGCGCTACGCAATTGAAAACTGGCAACAGCGCAGCCAGTTTTGCATCTTGAAGAAGCATTCATATGAAAGTTAGCATATTTCTGAGCCTTTTGCTTTACTACGATGCATTGCCTCTACTGTTTGGTGTGCCGTTATAACTACTGCTAGAATTATACATTCCAACAGATTTTTCGGTTACCACACAGAACCATTAAGTTAGTTATAAAATAAGCGGTCTTTGTATGTCCACATATCCAATATTAGTCGCAGTTGTTCTCTATGCTTGAAGTGAGGAGTGGAGTTTGTGTGACTGATTGATGTGATTGATTGATTTATGCAGGAGACAATACAAAATTTCTTTAGCACTCTGACAGAAGCAACAAAACTGAGTTTATTATGCACTTTCCCTCCCTGTAATTCTAATAAAGCAATCCACGGTCAAGTCTGCGGAGCGCTTCTTCTTCCATCCCCAGATACGCTCTTCCGAGCAGGTGCGAAATGGCTATAGCCTATGTTGAAAGCTACACACACTGGAAACTCATAAAGACTTGTTTGCAACATAGTGCAGCTACTTCGAAGAGATGAATATGGCAGCATATTTGTATATCCAGGCCTCCATCATAGGTGCCTATTTCCAACATTCATTTTTCTCCAGAGCATTTACACACTGTGATCAAATATATCCGGATACCTCCAAAAACATACGTTTTTCATATTAGGTGCATTGTGCTGCCACCTACTTCCAGGTGACTCATAACAGAGACCTCAGTTGTCATTAGACATCGTGAGAGAGCAGAATAGGGCGCTCCGCGGAACTCAAGGATTTCGAATGTGGTCAGATGTTTGGGTGTCACTTGTGTCAGACGTCTGTACGCGACATTGCCACACTCCCAAACACCCCTTGGTCCACTGTTTCCGATGTGATAGTGAAGTGGAAAAGTGAAGGGACTCGTACAGCACAAAAGCGTACAGGCCGACGTCGTCTGTTGACTGACAGAGATCGCCAACAGTTGTCTAATAGGTAGACATCTATACACACTATCACACAGGAATTCCAAACTGCATCAGGATCCACTGCAAGCACTGTGACACTTAGGGGGCAAGTGACAAAACTTCGATTTCATGATCGAGCGGCTGCTCATAAGCCACACATCAAGCCGTTAAATGCCAAACGTCGCCTCTCTTGGTGCAAAGAGCGTAAACATTGGACGATTGAACAGAGGGAAAACGTTGTGCGAACTGACGAATCAGGGTAACCAAATTGTTAAAATGGCTCTAAGCACTATGGGACTTAACATCTGAGATCATCAGTTCCCTGGACTTAGGACTACGTAACCCTAACTAACCTAAAGACATCACACACATCCATGCCCGAGGCAGGATTCGAACCTGTGACCGTAAGACCAGCGCGGTTCTGGACTGAAGCGCCTAGAACCGCGCGGCCACAGCGTCCTGCTCACGGTAAAAAATGTGGCGATCCGATGGCAGGATGTAGGTATGGCGAATGCACAGTGAACGTCATCAACCAGCGTGTGTAGTACCAAAAGTAAAATTCGGAGGCGGTGTTGTTAGTGTATGGTCGTGTTTTCCAAAAAATGTTCAAATGTGTGTGAAATCTCATGGGACTTAACTGCTAAGGTCATCAGTCCCTAAGCTTACACACTACTTAACCTAAATTATCCTAAGGACAAACACACACACCCAAGCAGGAGGGAGGACTCGAACCTCCGCCGGGACCAGCCGCACAGTCCATGACTGCAGCGGCCAGACCGCTCGGGTAATCCCGCGCGGCCGTGTTTTCCATGGAGAGGCCTTGCACCCCTTGTTGTTTTGCGTGGTAATGTCGCAGCACAGACCTACATTGATCTTGTAAGCACCTTCTTTCTTCCCACTGCTGAAGAGCAATTCGGGGATGGCGATTGTATCTTTCAAGACGATCGAGCACCTGTTCATAATGCACGGCCTGTGGCGGAGTGGTTACACAACAATAACATCCCTGTAATGGACTGGCCTGCACGGAGTCCTAACCTGAATCCTATAGAACACCTTTGGAATGTTTTGGAACGCCAATTTTGTGCCAGGCCTCACTGACCGACATCGATACCTCTCCCCAGTGCATTACTACGTGAAGAATGGGCTGCCATTCCCTAAGAAACTTTCCAGCACCTGATTGAACGTATGCCTGCGAGAGTGGAAGCTGTCCTCAGGGCTAAGGGTGGGCGAACACCATGTTGAATTCCAGCATTATCGGTGGAGGGCGCCACGAACTTTTAAGTCATTTTCAGCCTGGTGTCCGAATACTTTTGACCATATAGTGCACTTTTATTACTTGATTAAGTAAGTACATTATACAGGGTGAACATTAATAAAACCGACAGACTATAGGGACGGATTCCTGATTGAAAATGGAGGAATAAAAGTCCTATGAACATGTGTCCGGAAATGCTTCGTCGCCTAGATGGAGTTGACGAATGAAAGTTTCTCTGAACACGTGCCGTGTGCTCCTTGTGTGCTGCAGACTGTTTGATTGACGCAACGTACTGTAAGCAGCATAATGGTCCGGTATTCATGTCGGCAACAAGCCGAGACAGTGTTTGTGAACGGCCAACGAAATGGAACGGCTGAGAGGCAGCACGACCGTCCAAATCTGGTGCACGCGCATTCCACCGCTTCTCTCCATGTTCGTCTGTCTGAAAGGACTCATGATCACACAAAGGCCCAAAAGTGGATTGAAATGCGTGATGTGGTTGGTGTCTGTGAGGGTACTTGTTTTGATGTAGCTGTGCTGCCTCTCAATCGTTTCCATTTGCTGGCCGTACACAAACACCATCTCGGCTTGTTTTCGATAGGGATACTGAATCATTCTGCAGCTTGCAATACGCTGCGTCAATTACACAGCCTGCAACACACAAGGTTCAAAATGGTTCAAATGGCTCTGAGCACTATGGGACTTAACATTTGAGGTCATCAGTCCCCTAGAACTTAGAACTACCTGAACCTAACTAACCTAAGGACATCACACACATCAATTCCCGAGGCAGGATTCGAACCTGCGACCGTAGGAGTCGCGCGGTTCAGGACTGAAGCGCCTAGAACCGCTTGGCCACAGCGGCCGGCAAACAGCGAGGTCATCGGCCCCATCAGATTAGGGAAGGATGGGGAAATAAGTCGGCCGTGCCCTTTCCACGGAACCATCTCGGCATTTGCCTGAAGAGGTATAGGGAAATCACGGAAAACCTAAATGAGGATGGCCGGACACGGGTTCTAACCGTAGTCCTCCCGAATGCGAGTCCAGTGTGCTAACCATTGCGGCACCTCGCTCGGTTGTAGTCCAAATAGTAGTGTCATAGAACTGTGGAGTAACGGTTGATGTGTCGCTTGTTCGCGTCCCACTGGATGTGCGTTTCCTATTAGGTTCTGATACTTTCTTATTAATTTAATAAAAGTATATTCTATAATACTCGGTATAATGTAAATATAAGTGCGCTGTTTTTGAGGAAAGAATTTGTTCTATTGGTTTGACCTACAAGACAGCTTGCACTACTTGGCAGTAAGATACTTCGCACCCTCTTGTTTCAAGTTTGGTATTTCATATGTTGTGAAGATCCTGCTACCGAATAGGAACAGTGATCAAGTAAGAATGACCTTAGAGTTCTACAAAAAAAGTGAGAATGATCAAATAATTTCTATCTTACCAGGAGAACTTTTGTAAATTTATATCGCCCTATTTATAAAGGAACTTTTATAAGGCAATGTACCTACTGACTGAACATGGTACTGTACTTTCCTTTTTGCCTTATAACATGTTCACGGAAATTGAAGATATTATTTATGTATACTACTGACAGAATAACACGACTAGCATATGGACAAGGGAGGAAATGTGCGTTTTAATACAGCTAACAGAGGAATTTTACGCCCGTGCACTTCGTAAACGGTGTGATTTGCGAGCCAGATATAGCCAACAACTGCCGCTGGGAGCGCTCTGTGATAGCGTATACGACGTTGAGGCAGACGTCCCGTAGGCACATATCGCATCGTCTCTGAGCGTTCAGCAGCACGTTGAATTCGACATGCTCAGCGTTGACGTTCAAAAGCACGGTCCGTTTGCTGACGGCCTAACAGACGAAACCTTGCACATAACCGTATCGTAGGTGCAGCCACAACGGCGGAGTATATGTGAAGAGATCAGACTAATCCGTGGTTCCTGAACTAGGGCTGCAGCCTTTCCAGTAGTTTCAGGTAGAACAGTTTACATAATTGACCAGCGGCGGGCGCTAAGAGATTCCACTTGTGGTGCCAAAAAAAAAAAAAAAAGGCAGCTTTGTCTGGTAGCATCCAACGTATTACAAAATTTTGTCAATAATTCATATATTTCACAAGATATTATATGAAACAAAACATATACGGAAACAGAAATAAACACTAACTACAACAGCACCCTTCTTACGCACAGCAAGAGTTTGATATATTCCTGGAGAATGTAATAGTAAGCATTATAGAGAGAGAGAGAGAAAGTGGTTGCTTTAGCTATTTTTTTCGCATGTCTGCATGAGATGTAACTCCAAAAATCTCTCTCGTACATACAAACGTACGTTCGCGCACACATATCAACAGTACACATCTTCACTGCTCACACGGTGCGAGCGGACGCTTCTACGTGGCAGTCGTAAGTAGAGGGTGCTTCGAAATGGTTACGTAATATACCGGTAAAGTTCAGGTGCGAACTACCCCGTTAACGACACTGCCAACTTCAGCAAACAATTGCGCTCTGGCCGTTACAGAATGATTTGTGAACTCCGCTTTGCATTGAGTTGCGCTTGCAGTTTGTATCCTTTTCTTATTTAGAAATGAGTGCAGAGAGCGGTATTGCTCTGTCACAGGGTTTGAATACGACTCTCGTAACATCAGATCGAACCAGCTATCCATATGTCCATTATTACGTCGGTTCTGCCCTCCCAGGAGCACAGAACACGGACGTTGGCCGCCAGCCCTGTGAGAGGGAGGCGTGGTTTGTCCCCCACTCCGCTCTTCTCCCCCTGACAGCCAGAACTCCTCGTTTGTTTACGTTAGCGGCTGACTGCCAGAAAAGTGTCCGGTAGAACATGAGTGCCAGTAATAGAAATAATAAAGCATGCATGGATTTCGGGAAACATATTTAATCAAATTACCAACATTGAAAACTAAAAGCTTTCTACTCAGCAAAAGCAGCAACTCCATGACTTTTGAAAAACAGCTTTAAAATAATTAGTAAGAACGGTATTGCAAATACACTCCTGGAAATTGAAATAAGAACACCGTGAATTCATTGTCCCAGGAAGGGGAAACTTTATTGACACATTCCTGGGGTCAGATACATCACATGATCACACTGACAGAACCACAGGCACATAGACACAGGCAACAGAGCATGCACAATGTCGGCACTAGTACAGTGTATATCCACCTTTCGCAGCAATGCAGGCTGCCATTCTCCCATGGAAACGATCGTAGAGATGCTAGATGTAGTCCTGTGGAACGGCTTGCCATGCCATTTCCACCTGGCGCCTCAGTTGGACCAGCGTTCGTGCTGGACGAGCAGACCGCGTGAGACGACGCTTCATCCAGTCCCAAACATGCTCAATGGGGGACAGATCCGGAGATCTTGCTGGCCAGGGTAGTTGACTTACACCTTCTAGAGCACGTTGGGTGGCACGGGATACATGCGGACGTGCATTGTCCTGTTGGAACAGCAAGTTCCCTTGCCGGTCTAGGAATGGTAGAACGATGGGTTCGATGACGGTTTGGATGTACCGTGCACTATTCAGTGTCCCCTCAACGTACCAGTGGTGTACGGCCAGTGTAGGAGATCGCTCCCCACACCATGATGCCGGGTGTTGGTCCTGTGTGCCTCGGTCGTATGCAGTCCTGATTGTGGCGCTCACCTGCACGGCGCCAAACACGCATACGACCATCATTGGCACCAAGGCAGAAGCGACTCTCATCGCTGAAGACGACACGTCTCCATTCGTCCCTCCATTCACGCCTGTCACGACACCACTGGTGGCGGGCTGCACGATGTTGGGGCGTGAGCGGAAGACGGCCTAACGGTGTGCGGGACCGTAGCCCAGCTTCATGGAGACGGTTGCGAATGGTCCTCGCCGATACCCCAGGAGCAACAGTGTCCCTAATTTGCTGAGAAGTGGCGGTGCAGTCCCCTACGGCACTGCGTAGGATCCTACGGTCTTGGCGTGCATCCGTGCGTCGCTGCGATCCGGTCCCAGGTCGACGGGCACGTGCACCTTCCGCCGACCACTGGCGACAACATCGATGTACTGTGGAGACCTCACGCCCCACGTGTTGAGCAATTCGGCGGTACGTCCACCCGGCCTCCCGCATGCCCACTATACGCCCTCGCTCAAAGTCCGTCAACTGCACATACGGTTCACGTCCACGCTGTCGCGGCATGCTACCAGTGTTAAAGACTGCGATGGAGCTCCGTATGCCACGGCAAACTGGCTGACACTGACGGCGGCGGTGCACAAATGCTGCGCAGCTAGCGCCATTCGACGGCCAACACCGCGGTTCCTGGTGTGTCCGCTGTGCCGTGCGTGTGATCATTGCTTGTACAGCCCTCTCGCAGTGTCCGGAGCAAGTATGGTGGGTCTGACACACCGGTGTCAATGTGTTCTTTTTTCCATTTCCAGGAGTGTACATTCATCGCTCCTTCTTGTTGGCAAATAAATCTATTGATCTGAATTGAATTGAATCTTGAACTGAAATCTTCAATTTTAGACACGAATGACTTTTCACAGGATAGTACTCCTAAGGCATTCAGTCGTTCTTCTTTCATGGTGTTTTATAGACACGTTTTAATTCTCTTGAACATTGAAAAGCACCGCTCAGCTTCTGATATCGAGACAGGCATGGTGATTAGCAGTTTCAAAACTTTAACAGCCTCCTCTAGAACAAGGAAAAAAACGGAACTGCGCCAGAAACTGTTCTCAGCTCAGGCTTAGCATAGAAAACTTGAAGCTCACCCTTCAACTTTTTTTTTTCCAGAAATGTATGTGTGTCTGCAGTTTCAAGGTATTTATCTGGAAAATTTCTTACGTATTTGTCAAACTGATTTACGTCAAATAAGTTGGCTCCAATGAGGTGTCCAGTGAACTGAAAACGTAATTTTATTTCAGAACTGATGGCGTCGCACACTTCCAAAGCATCCCTTTTTTATGTTCAACAAGAATCCATGGCTTCTCGGAAGGAATTATATCTTCCCTATTTACATAAACATCTTTTACTACTCGGGTATGGCAATTCCATATCGTGATCTCGTAACACACACTCGGGGCAAGCTTTTCTGAATAATGCCATACAACAGTTTTGATCTCTATGGCAAATTAGGAAAGAAAGGAGAAATACCTGAAAGATGTGCAAAAAAGATGCGAGCTTTGCGATTAACAGAGGGCGCCGTAGATATAATAAGGTTGGACTGATGCGTGTCACAATGGATGTAGTTTGCATTTACGTATTTGTCTTTAATTAATTTCTGAATGCGATTCGACTTACCATTCATAACGTTTGCACCGTCCCAACTCTGAGCTATCAGTTTTGCTCTGTCACCTTCAATTAATGGCTCAAATTTTTTTCAGAATACTCAATACTTTCATTCTGACCTTTTGGATTGACAAAGTTCGATAATCATTCAACGGATTTTCCCTCAACAACCTAATGCAGAACAATAACCAACTGAAATTCGCAAGACACGTCTGTGGTTTCATCCGCGATTATTGCAACATAATCGTCACGTTTTATTTCTTTACGAACGTCATCATGGTACACTTCCAATATGTGTTGCGCTAGTTCGTTCTCAACAATCTTAGAAGTGCCTTTGAACACTGATGTTTGACTGAAATGAACTTGAAGATCTTTATCCAGTTCTGCACTGGACTGAATTAGCTCACGAAAAAACCTCCTTATTTTGAGAGGCATCAGATTCATGGTGGACCCCGAGAGCTAGATCCAAAGCGCCAGAGAACCGAATACAGTTTACAATTAAATGCAGTATATATCTATTCTTTTCTACACGTTTGTTGTGGCTGTCAGTTGTTTCTCTCTATAGCGAATCTAATTTCTGGTGAACGCTGGTTTTGCCTAGAGATGAAAGACTAAGTACATTATTCATGCATCGCTTAAACATTTCATGTACTTTCATTTTAGACCATACATGCCCAATATCAGTTCTTGGAAAACAAAAAACAGCGTTGTTTTCTTCACACCCACGTCCGCCCCCCGTAGCTGAGTGTGGCAGTCGGCTTTTGGCAGCCGTGGTGTGCGGACCTCCGGCGTGTGCTGTGCGCTGCGGTCTGCTGCGCTTCGCTCGGTAAGTCAAGCGCCTGTTGCAGTAGTTAGCTGCGTTATTTCAGACTCTTGATGGATTCATATTAGAAGGAGAGATGGATCAGCCTAATAGAAGAGACACGTTGAAATTTGTTTTTGACCAGAAAGGGCAGAGACCGAATTCGTTCGAAATTGAGACGTGGCTAGAGGAAGTTGTGAAAATTTCGTTTGGGATATTATAGGTGTTCACCGTTCAGTTATGAGTAGCATAGTGTATGTCAAGCTTAAAAACACGGAATTGTGTGACAAAATTGTTGAATCTAGTGGCGGAACATTTAAGTTCAAACATCACGATGGCAATATTAGTGAAGTTCGTGTTACGCATGCTGGCTTTGGATTAAGGACTGTCCGTATCTTTGGGCTACCATTTGAAATCACTGCTGAGCAGATCAGTTCGGTGATAGCTCCTTATGGGAGAATAATTATCAATTTTGCAGAAAAGTGGTCTGCTACTCACAAGTTCCCGGTGTTGAATGGTGTCCGCAGCTCGTGGTCGTACTGTAGCGTTCTCGCTTCCCACGCCGGGTTTCCCGGGTTCGATTCCCGGCGGTGTCAGGGATTTTCTCTGCCTCGTGATGACTGGGTGTTGTGTGATGTTCTTAGGTTAGTTAGGTTTAAGTAGTTCTAAGTTCTAGGGGACTGATGACCATAGATGTTAAGTCCCATAGTGCTCAGAGCCATTTGAACCTTTTTTTTTTCTTGAATGGTATCAGGCAACTGCGAGTTGATTTACACAAGCACATACCCTCGTGCATAAATGTTTGTGGTTATCGGGCTATAGCAATATATGATGGGCAGCCAAGAACCTGCGCGTCTTGCGGCGGTACAGGCCATGTCCGCTCGCAGTGTATGCAACGCCGAGTGGCCCAGCTACCTGCGGGCGAAGCAGTGAGACCCCCGGCCATGTCAACGTTGCCTTTAACTTACGTAGCGGCAGCCGCTGGACATCTCCATACGCGTCACGCTCCTGACGCTACTCGGGACGCTACTCGGGATGATGCAGCTCGCGACAATCAAGTGATAATGGAAATTAGCGACTCGACGGTCACATCACAACCAAAGAGTCAAGAAGAAGAACCAAATATCTCTGTTCAAATAGAACAAACCCCTGAACCGATTATAGTCCTTCAGAATGAGCAGTCTCCAGAAAACCACAAGGAAACCAACCCATCACTTGCCAGCGAACAGGACCGAGCGCAAGAAACCCAAGAGGCAATGTAAAACGTTGAAATCTCCCCAAGAGTCAGTCCTCCAAGAAAATATAAAAAGAGGAGACTAGCTCACAAGGGCGCTGAACAACTGGCACCGCCTTTGCGAGAAAAAGCAAAGCAGATTAGCAACAAACTGCATGAAGAACAACATAGTAATCCGGTTCTGAGTATGCAGGCACCTGACCCCTTGCAAGCCAAATCAAATACACCATGCCCCATGTCAACGGACCATTCGTCACACGAGAGATTGAAGCTGCTAGCAAATTTCGATCCAGACAAGGTTTTCCCTGATACTAGAAATGCAGAAAAAGAGACATCGAAAGCTAATCAACACAAAACCTGGGCTGATGAATCGGATGAAATGAATCAATATGAAGAATTGAATGAAACTGGAGGAACGGAACAGACTCCTGCCCCAAGAGATCAACTGAACACGATGGATACATCATTGACGAAACATACATGTAAAAAAGGATTTTCGTCCGACAGCACTTCGTATGACGAATATTGACTTCGGTAATGAATAGGACAATATGAACGCAGCACAAGCCTACAAAATCGCCACGTTGAACATTAATAAGATACGCTCCTCCCTGCATTTACAACATCTGCAAGACTTTCTATACGCAGCTGACCTTGATATACTACTGTTACAGGAAGTAACAGATACTAAACTAGAATAGACGCCTGGGTACAACGCCATAATAAACCCCGGTATCGGTAAAGAGCTGGGAACCGCAATTCTCACGAAAGAAGGCATCCGTGTCACACAAGTAGCTAAACTTGAAAACAGTAGAGGAGTTGCAGTGACTGTTAATATCGCCCGCATCATCAACGTTTATGCACCGTCAGGAAACAATAACAATCGTGCTAGAGCGGATTTTTTTAAAAGTGAAATCGTTCATCTCTTCGGTACACGTCAAGATTATATAATCCTAGCCGGCGATTTTAATTCTGTACTTAGCCCGAAAGACCAGACACCGAATTTCAACAAGTCCTTAGAACTGGAAAGAGTAGTCCACCAAATGCAGTTAACCGATACTTGGGAACATACCCATGGCGCACAGCCCGGTTTCATATGTTTTACCAGTCACTCAGCAAACAGGCTAGACAGGATTTACGTCTGGTCCAACCTTAAGAACCATATACTCCAGTCTGAGGTCTGGCCCACTATGTTTTCTGATCACACCGCGTACATCACCACAGTAGATTTGGGAAAACAAGAGACTTACCGAGCGAGGGCCCTATGGAAACTCAGCATTACACATCTACAAGATGAGGAATGTCGCGTAGCATTTACTAATGTCTGGCAAGAATGCGAGAAACAATTCCCGCTATACAATTCTGCCATAGCTCGATGGTTACAATGTGCTAAGCCTAAAATAAGAAGAATGCTGATCGATTACTCACGACAGAAAAGTTTCTCGATTAAAAAGACGACTGAATTTTATTTTAGCTTCCTTAGAGACCTGTACACCCTGGACACACGATTAATGAAGAACTTGAGCCGGATCCAGAAAGTTAAAGCAAAACTTTTAGCACTGAAGCGGCGAAAGTCAGAAGGTTTTAAAGTCAGAGCGAGAATACAAAACATTGTAGAAGGAGAAGAAACAGCTATGTACCATGTAATGCGTGAGAATAAGAGAGGAAACAGAAAAATACTGACAGAAGAAAGTTACCTGATGGGACCAGTCACACAAATCAGAATGAAATTCAAAACGCTGTTCATAAATATATCACAGATATGATGTCCACCAAACCTACCGTCGACGAGGCGCGGCGAGATCTTGTTAGAAACATATCAGGACGAATTAGTACAGAGCAAGTAGAAAATCTCACGGCTGAAATAGAAGAGGACGAATTGAAAGACGCAATAGCACAGAGTCCTAAAAATAAGTCCCCAGGACCTGATGGTATCCCCGTGGAATTCTACCAAGTGTTCCGGCCACAAATGAAAAGCAAGTTGCCATGCATGTACAACGAACTCATGAATGGAAATGTTGACGCTCCCAAAGAATTTCCTGAAGGGATCATAGTTCTAATTCCTAAAAACTCACTTAGCAAAGCAACTGAAAACCTTCGCCCAGTAACATTACTCAACAGTGATTACAAAATTATGGCCCGCGTATTAGCAAGAAGAATAAAAATGGTTATTAACTCTGTAACTGGCCCGTACCAAACATGTGTAGACAAAGGCAGAAACATCTATCAGAATATATGCGAATACAGGGATATAATATCAACCGCAAATTTATGCCGAATAAAATGTGCTTTAGTGTTATTAGACTTCGAGAAGGCGTTTGACAAAGTAGATCATAAGTATCTCCTCGGAGTCATGGAAGTAATGGGATTCCCACCACGATTCGTGAGGATTATTCAACAAATTTTGAAAAACAGTGGAGCACTAATAATGATAAACGGACAAATAAGTAGAGAGATCGAATTGACTGGATCCGTACGTCAAGGTTGCCCAATGCCAATGGCCCTTTTCGCAATAGCAATAGAACCTCTCCTCGCGACACTCACGCATCACTTGCAAGGTTTGTGTATAAGCGGCAAGAAAATAGTGTGCAACGCCTACGCAGATGATATGGGCGTTCTGGTCATAAATAAAGTGGCGAAAGCTCTTCAGATTGCAAACACATATGAACTTGCTTCTGGCGCCAAACTAAATAAAAGGAAGTCAGGCATCATGAACCTAGGCAGAGGAATATTCATGCAAAATCGGGGACAATTGACGGAAGTATCCACATTGAAATGTTTGGGTATTGAATTTAGGAACAACATCCAACACACTATTGCCGTCAATTATAAAAATCTACTTGCAAGCATACGAGCATCTGTACAAGGAAACTGTATGAGGCAACTGGACGAGATACAGAAAACCACACTAGTAAATGTGTATATGACATCCAAACTTAACTATGTTGTCCAAGCTTTCCCGATGCCATTAGAAACAGACAGAAGAATTTTGTCCGCGATAGGAAGCTTTGTAAGCCAAGGCAACATTTTCAAAGTGAAGTTCAATACACTAACACTCCCAACAAGGAAAGGAGGTTTAAACCTCGTTGATGTCAGTTACAGGTCACGAGCGTTATATGTGCGTCGAATGTGCAAGCAATGGAAACAGATGCCCGACAGCTCAACGGCCAACTTGCTGAATGAAACTACTCCAGCAAGCATGCAGCCGCCAATAGATGTGTAGCATATACCAGCTGGTCTTTGTCACCTAAAAACTTTTCTCGTTGAATACAGTTATATCTCATAAAGGACATCTATACGTATTTGAGGGAAGCTAAGGAAGGAAATATTATTGAAAGAAAATACCCCAACGACGACTGGTCTGCAATTTGGAAAAATATCCACGATCGGAACTTACCCCCTAAGGTGAAAGCAACTTAGTACAATGCAGTCAAAAGGAAAATATCAACTAATTCCAAATTGCATGCTATACATCTCACAAATTCGACCTTGTGCGCGTCATGCAACCTTCTTGACTCTGAAGAACACCGATTCGTGTGTGAAAGAGTAAGAGACATATGGCATATACACTCCTGGAAATTGAAATAAGAACACCGTGAATTCATTGTCCCAGGAAGGGGAAACTTTATTGACACATTCCTGGGGTCAGATACATCACATGATCACACTGACAGAACCACAGGCACATAGACACAGGCAACAGAGCATGCACAATGTCGGCACTAGTACAGTGTATATCCACCTTTCGCAGCAATGCAGGCTGCTATTCTCCCATGGAGACGATCGTAGAGATGCTGGATGTAGTCCTGTGGAACGGCTTGCCATGCCATTTCCACCTGGCGCCTCAGTTGGACCAGCGTTCGCGCTGGACGTGCAGACCGCGTGAGACGACGCTTCATCCAGTCCCAAACATGCTCAATGGGGGACAGATCCGGAGATCTTGCTGGCCAGGGTAGTTGACTTACACCTTCTAGAGCACGTTGGGTGGCACGGGATACATGCGGACGTGCATTGTCCTGTTGGAACAGCAAGTTCCCTTGCCGGTCTAGGAATGGTAGAACGATGGGTTCGATGACGGTTTGGATGTACCGTGCACTATTCAGTGTCCCCTCGACGATCACCAGTGGTGTACGGCCAGTGTAGGAGTCGCTCCCCACACCATGATGCCGGGTGTTGGCCCTGTGTGCCTCGGTCGTATGCAGTCCTGATTGTGGCGCTCACCTGCACGGCGCCAAACACGCATACGACCATCATTGGCACCAAGGCAGAAGCGACTCTCATCGCTGAAGACGACACGTCTCCATTCGTCCCTCCATTCACGCCTGTCACGACACCACTGGTGGCGGGCTGCACGATGTTGGGGCGTGAGCGGAAGACGGCCTAACGGTGTGCGGGACCGTAGCCCAGCTTCATGGAGACGGTTGCGAATGGTCCTCGCCGATACCCCAGGAGCAACAGTGTCCCTAATTTGCTGAGAAGTGGCGGTGCAGTCCCCTACGGCACTGCGTAGGATCCTACGGTCTTGGCGTGCATCCGTGCGTCGCTGCGATCCGGTCCCAGGTCGACGGGCACGTGCACCTTCCGCCGACCACTGGCGACAACATCGATGTACTGTGGAGACCTCACGCCCCACGTGTTGAGCAATTCGGCGGTACGTCCACCCGGCCTCCCGCATGCCCACTATACGCCCTCGCTCAAAGTCCGTCAACTGCACATACGGTTCACGTCCACGCTGTCGCGGCATGCTACCAGTGTTAAAGACTGCGATGGAGCTCCGTATGCCACGGCAAACTGGCTGACACTGACGGCGGCGGTGCACAAATGCTGCGCAGCTAGCGCCATTCGACGGCCAACACCGCGGTTCCTGGTGTGTCCGCTGTGCCGTGCGTGTGATCATTGCTTGTACAGCCCTCTCGCAGTGTCCGGAGCAAGTATGGTGGGTCTGACACACCGGTGTCAATGTGTTCTTTTTTCCATTTCCAGGAGTGTACATTCATCGCTCCTTCTTGTTGGCAAATAAATCTATTGATCTGAATTGAATTGAATCTTGAACTGAAATCTTCAATTTTAGACACGAATGACTTTTCACAGGATAGTACTCCTAAGGCATTCAGTCGTTCTTCTTTCATGGTGTTTTATAGACACGTTTTAATTCTCTTGAACATTGAAAAGCACCGCTCAGCTTCTGATATCGAGACAGGCATGGTGATTAGCAGTTTCAAAACTTTAACAGCCTCCTCTAGAACAAGGAAAAAAACGGAACTGCGCCAGAAACTGTTCTCAGCTCAGGCTTAGCATAGAAAACTTGAAGCTCACCCTTCAACTTTTTTTTTTTCCAGAAATGTATGTGTGTCTGCAGTTTCAAGGTATTTATCTGGAAAATTTCTTACGTATTTGTCAAACTGATTTACGTCAAATAAGTTGGCTCCAATGAGGTGTCCAGTGAACTGAAAACGTAATTTTATTTCAGAACTGATGGCGTCGCACACTTCCAAAGCATCCCTTTTTTATGTTCAACAAGAATCCATGGCTTCTCGGAAGGAATTATATCTTCCCTATTTACATAAACATCTTTTACTACTCGGGTATGGCAATTCCATATCGTGATCTCGTAACACACACTCGGGGCAAGCTTTTCTGAATAATGCCATACAACAGTTTTGATCTCTATGGCAAATTAGGAAAGAAAGGAGAAATACCTGAAAGATGTGCAAAAAAGATGCGAGCTTTGCGATTAACAGAGGGCGCCGTAGATATAATAAGGTTGGACTGATGCGTGTCACAATGGATGTAGTTTGCATTTACGTATTTGTCTTTAATTAATTTCTGAATGCGATTCGACTTACCATTCATAACGTTTGCACCGTCCCAACTCTGAGCTATCAGTTTTGCTCTGTCACCTTCAATTAATGGCTCAAATTTTTTTCAGAATACTCAATACTTTCATTCTGACCTTTTGGATTGACAAAGTTCGATAATCATTCAACGGATTTTCCCTCAACAACCTAATGCAGAACAATAACCAACTGAAATTCGCAAGACACGTCTGTGGTTTCATCCGCGATTATTGCAACATAATCGTCACGTTTTATTTCTTTACGAACGTCATCATGGTACACTTCCAATATGTGTTGCGCTAGTTCGTTCTCAACAATCTTAGAAGTGCCTTTGAACACTGATGTTTGACTGAAATGAACTTGAAGATCTTTATCCAGTTCTGCACTGGACTGAATTAGCTCACGAAAAAACCTCCTTATTTTGAGAGGCATCAGATTCATGGTGGACCCCGAGAGCTAGATCCAAAGCGCCAGAGAACCGAATACAGTTTACAATTAAATGCAGTATATATCTATTCTTTTCTACACGTTTGTTGTGGCTGTCAGTTGTTTCTCTCTATAGCGAATCTAATTTCTGGTGAACGCTGGTTTTGCCTAGAGATGAAAGACTAAGTACATTATTCATGCATCGCTTAAACATTTCATGTACTTTCATTTTAGACCATACATGCCCAATATCAGTTCTTGGAAAACAAAAAACAGCGTTGTTTTCTTCACACCCACGTCCGCCCCCCGTAGCTGAGTGTGGCAGTCGGCTTTTGGCAGCCGTGGTGTGCGGACCTCCGGCGTGTGCTGTGCGCTGCGGTCTGCTGCGCTTCGCTCGGTAAGTCAAGCGCCTGTTGCAGTAGTTAGCTGCGTTATTTCAGACTCTTGATGGATTCATATTAGAAGGAGAGATGGATCAGCCTAATAGAAGAGACACGTTGAAATTTGTTTTTGACCAGAAAGGGCAGAGACCGAATTCGTTCGAAATTGAGACGTGGCTAGAGGAAGTTGTGAAAATTTCGTTTGGGATATTATAGGTGTTCACCGTTCAGTTATGAGTAGCATAGTGTATGTCAAGCTTAAAAACACGGAATTGTGTGACAAAATTGTTGAATCTAGTGGCGGAACATTTAAGTTCAAACATCACGATGGCAATATTAGTGAAGTTCGTGTTACGCATGCTGGCTTTGGATTAAGGACTGTCCGTATCTTTGGGCTACCATTTGAAATCACTGCTGAGCAGATCAGTTCGGTGATAGCTCCTTATGGGAGAATAATTATCAATTTTGCAGAAAAGTGGTCTGCTACTCACAAGTTCCCGGTGTTGAATGGTGTCCGCAGCTCGTGGTCGTACTGTAGCGTTCTCGCTTCCCACGCCGGGTTTCCCGGGTTCGATTCCCGGCGGTGTCAGGGATTTTCTCTGCCTCGTGATGACTGGGTGTTGTGTGATGTTCTTAGGTTAGTTAGGTTTAAGTAGTTCTAAGTTCTAGGGGACTGATGACCATAGATGTTAAGTCCCATAGTGCTCAGAGCCATTTGAACCTTTTTTTTTTCTTGAATGGTATCAGGCAACTGCGAGTTGATTTACACAAGCACATACCCTCGTGCATAAATGTTTGTGGTTATCGGGCTATAGCAATATATGATGGGCAGCCAAGAACCTGCGCGTCTTGCGGCGGTACAGGCCATGTCCGCTCGCAGTGTATGCAACGCCGAGTGGCCCAGCTACCTGCGGGCGAAGCAGTGAGACCCCCGGCCATGTCAACGTTGCCTTTAACTTACGTAGCGGCAGCCGCTGGACATCTCCATACGCGTCACGCTCCTGACGCTACTCGGGACGCTACTCGGGATGATGCAGCTCGCGACAATCAAGTGATAATGGAAATTAGCGACTCGACGGTCACATCACAACCAAAGAGTCAAGAAGAAGAACCAAATATCTCTGTTCAAATAGAACAAACCCCTGAACCGATTATAGTCCTTCAGAATGAGCAGTCTCCAGAAAACCACAAGGAAACCAACCCATCACTTGCCAGCGAACAGGACCGAGCGCAAGAAACCCAAGAGGCAATGTAAAACGTTGAAATCTCCCCAAGAGTCAGTCCTCCAAGAAAATATAAAAAGAGGAGACTAGCTCACAAGGGCGCTGAACAACTGGCACCGCCTTTGCGAGAAAAAGCAAAGCAGATTAGCAACAAACTGCATGAAGAACAACATAGTAATCCGGTTCTGAGTATGCAGGCACCTGACCCCTTGCAAGCCAAATCAAATACACCATGCCCCATGTCAACGGACCATTCGTCACACGAGAGATTGAAGCTGCTAGCAAATTTCGATCCAGACAAGGTTTTCCCTGATACTAGAAATGCAGAAAAAGAGACATCGAAAGCTAATCAACACAAAACCTGGGCTGATGAATCGGATGAAATGAATCAATATGAAGAATTGAATGAAACTGGAGGAACGGAACAGACTCCTGCCCCAAGAGATCAACTGAACACGATGGATACATCATTGACGAAACATACATGTAAAAAAGGATTTTCGTCCGACAGCACTTCGTATGACGAATATTGACTTCGGTAATGAATAGGACAATATGAACGCAGCACAAGCCTACAAAATCGCCACGTTGAACATTAATAAGATACGCTCCTCCCTGCATTTACAACATCTGCAAGACTTTCTATACGCAGCTGACCTTGATATACTACTGTTACAGGAAGTAACAGATACTAAACTAGAATAGACGCCTGGGTACAACGCCATAATAAACCCCGGTATCGGTAAAGAGCTGGGAACCGCAATTCTCACGAAAGAAGGCATCCGTGTCACACAAGTAGCTAAACTTGAAAACAGTAGAGGAGTTGCAGTGACTGTTAATATCGCCCGCATCATCAACGTTTATGCACCGTCAGGAAACAATAACAATCGTGCTAGAGCGGATTTTTTTAAAAGTGAAATCGTTCATCTCTTCGGTACACGTCAAGATTATATAATCCTAGCCGGCGATTTTAATTCTGTACTTAGCCCGAAAGACCAGACACCGAATTTCAACAAGTCCTTAGAACTGGAAAGAGTAGTCCACCAAATGCAGTTAACCGATACTTGGGAACATACCCATGGCGCACAGCCCGGTTTCATATGTTTTACCAGTCACTCAGCAAACAGGCTAGACAGGATTTACGTCTGGTCCAACCTTAAGAACCATATACTCCAGTCTGAGGTCTGGCCCACTATGTTTTCTGATCACACCGCGTACATCACCACAGTAGATTTGGGAAAACAAGAGACTTACCGAGCGAGGGCCCTATGGAAACTCAGCATTACACATCTACAAGATGAGGAATGTCGCGTAGCATTTACTAATGTCTGGCAAGAATGCGAGAAACAATTCCCGCTATACAATTCTGCCATAGCTCGATGGTTACAATGTGCTAAGCCTAAAATAAGAAGAATGCTGATCGATTACTCACGACAGAAAAGTTTCTCGATTAAAAAGACGACTGAATTTTATTTTAGCTTCCTTAGAGACCTGTACACCCTGGACACACGATTAATGAAGAACTTGAGCCGGATCCAGAAAGTTAAAGCAAAACTTTTAGCACTGAAGCGGCGAAAGTCAGAAGGTTTTAAAGTCAGAGCGAGAATACAAAACATTGTAGAAGGAGAAGAAACAGCTATGTACCATGTAATGCGTGAGAATAAGAGAGGAAACAGAAAAATACTGACAGAAGAAAGTTACCTGATGGGACCAGTCACACAAATCAGAATGAAATTCAAAACGCTGTTCATAAATATATCACAGATATGATGTCCACCAAACCTACCGTCGACGAGGCGCGGCGAGATCTTGTTAGAAACATATCAGGACGAATTAGTACAGAGCAAGTAGAAAATCTCACGGCTGAAATAGAAGAGGACGAATTGAAAGACGCAATAGCACAGAGTCCTAAAAATAAGTCCCCAGGACCTGATGGTATCCCCGTGGAATTCTACCAAGTGTTCCGGCCACAAATGAAAAGCAAGTTGCCATGCATGTACAACGAACTCATGAATGGAAATGTTGACGCTCCCAAAGAATTTCCTGAAGGGATCATAGTTCTAATTCCTAAAAACTCACTTAGCAAAGCAACTGAAAACCTTCGCCCAGTAACATTACTCAACAGTGATTACAAAATTATGGCCCGCGTATTAGCAAGAAGAATAAAAATGGTTATTAACTCTGTAACTGGCCCGTACCAAACATGTGTAGACAAAGGCAGAAACATCTATCAGAATATATGCGAATACAGGGATATAATATCAACCGCAAATTTATGCCGAATAAAATGTGCTTTAGTGTTATTAGACTTCGAGAAGGCGTTTGACAAAGTAGATCATAAGTATCTCCTCGGAGTCATGGAAGTAATGGGATTCCCACCACGATTCGTGAGGATTATTCAACAAATTTTGAAAAACAGTGGAGCACTAATAATGATAAACGGACAAATAAGTAGAGAGATCGAATTGACTGGATCCGTACGTCAAGGTTGCCCAATGCCAATGGCCCTTTTCGCAATAGCAATAGAACCTCTCCTCGCGACACTCACGCATCACTTGCAAGGTTTGTGTATAAGCGGCAAGAAAATAGTGTGCAACGCCTACGCAGATGATATGGGCGTTCTGGTCATAAATAAAGTGGCGAAAGCTCTTCAGATTGCAAACACATATGAACTTGCTTCTGGCGCCAAACTAAATAAAAGGAAGTCAGGCATCATGAACCTAGGCAGAGGAATATTCATGCAAAATCGGGGACAATTGACGGAAGTATCCACATTGAAATGTTTGGGTATTGAATTTAGGAACAACATCCAACACACTATTGCCGTCAATTATAAAAATCTACTTGCAAGCATACGAGCATCTGTACAAGGAAACTGTATGAGGCAACTGGACGAGATACAGAAAACCACACTAGTAAATGTGTATATGACATCCAAACTTAACTATGTTGTCCAAGCTTTCCCGATGCCATTAGAAACAGACAGAAGAATTTTGTCCGCGATAGGAAGCTTTGTAAGCCAAGGCAACATTTTCAAAGTGAAGTTCAATACACTAACACTCCCAACAAGGAAAGGAGGTTTAAACCTCGTTGATGTCAGTTACAGGTCACGAGCGTTATATGTGCGTCGAATGTGCAAGCAATGGAAACAGATGCCCGACAGCTCAACGGCCAACTTGCTGAATGAAACTACTCCAGCAAGCATGCAGCCGCCAATAGATGTGTAGCATATACCAGCTGGTCTTTGTCACCTAAAAACTTTTCTCGTTGAATACAGTTATATCTCATAAAGGACATCTATACGTATTTGAGGGAAGCTAAGGAAGGAAATATTATTGAAAGAAAATACCCCAACGACGACTGGTCTGCAATTTGGAAAAATATCCACGATCGGAACTTACCCCCTAAGGTGAAAGCAACTTAGTACAATGCAGTCAAAAGGAAAATATCAACTAATTCCAAATTGCATGCTATACATCTCACAAATTCGACCTTGTGCGCGTCATGCAACCTTCTTGACTCTGAAGAACACCGATTCGTGTGTGAAAGAGTAAGAGACATATGGCATATACACTCCTGGAAATTGAAATAAGAACACCGTGAATTCATTGTCCCAGGAAGGGGAAACTTTATTGACACATTCCTGGGGTCAGATACATCACATGATCACACTGACAGAACCACAGGCACATAGACACAGGCAACAGAGCATGCACAATGTCGGCACTAGTACAGTGTATATCCACCTTTCGCAGCAATGCAGGCTGCTATTCTCCCATGGAGACGATCGTAGAGATGCTGGATGTAGTCCTGTGGAACGGCTTGCCATGCCATTTCCACCTGGCGCCTCAGTTGGACCAGCGTTCGCGCTGGACGTGCAGACCGCGTGAGACGACGCTTCATCCAGTCCCAAACATGCTCAATGGGGGACAGATCCGGAGATCTTGCTGGCCAGGGTAGTTGACTTACACCTTCTAGAGCACGTTGGGTGGCACGGGATACATGCGGACGTGCATTGTCCTGTTGGAACAGCAAGTTCCCTTGCCGGTCTAGGAATGGTAGAACGATGGGTTCGATGACGGTTTGGATGTACCGTGCACTATTCAGTGTCCCCTCGACGATCACCAGTGGTGTACGGCCAGTGTAGGAGTCGCTCCCCACACCATGATGCCGGGTGTTGGCCCTGTGTGCCTCGGTCGTATGCAGTCCTGATTGTGGCGCTCACCTGCACGGCGCCAAACACGCATACGACCATCATTGGCACCAAGGCAGAAGCGACTCTCATCGCTGAAGACGACACGTCTCCATTCGTCCCTCCATTCACGCCTGTCGCGGCACCACTGGAGGCGGGCTGCACGATGTTGGGGCGTGAGCGGAAGACGGCCTAACGGTGTGCGGGACCGTAGCCCAGCTTCATGGAGACGGTTGCGAATGGTCCTCGCCGATACCCCAGGAGCAACAGTGTCCCTAATTTGCTGGGAAGTGGCGGTGCGGTCCCCTACGGCACTGCGTAGGATCCTACGGTCTTGGCGCGCATCCGTGCGTCGCTGCGGTCCGGTCCCAGGTCGACGGGCACGTGCACCTTCCGCCGACCGCTGGCGACAACATCGATGTACTGTGGAGACCTCACGCCCCACGTGTTGAGCAATTCGGCGGTACGTCCACCCGGCCTCCCGCATGCCCACTATACGCCCTCGCTCAAAGTCCGTCAACTGCACATACGGTTCACGTCCACGCTGTCGCGGCATGCTACCAGTGTTAAAGACTGCGATGGCGCTCCGTACGCCACGGCAAACTGGCTGACACTGACGGCGGCGGTGCACAAATGCTGCGCAGCTAGCGCCATTCGCCGGCCAACACCGCGGTTCCTGGTGTGTCCGCTGTGCCGTGCGTGTGATCATTGCTTGTACAGCCCTCTCGCAGTGTCCAGAGCAAGTATGGTGGGTCTGACACACCGGTGTCAATGTGTTCTTTTTTCCATTTCCAGGAGTGTAGTTAAGCAGAAATTAGCGACCGCTAACAGAACATCTCCAACCGTTTTCACTGCCGCAGATTTTCTGACTCCAGACGCAGTGCCATATCCTAATACGAGAAGAAATGCTGTTAACTGGTTAAAAGGGCACACGCTGCACTGTATCTTGAAGGCAGAAAATAAAAGCAAAGAAAATTACTGGGTGTATCTAACGACTCAGCACCATCATCTCATGCGGACAAAAGACTACAAAAAAAATTACGCATGCTTCCTAAATAGAATCATAGAATAAAATTATACAGAGAACAATAACAGATTAAGATTGGTACGGAATTCAGAGATGTCAGCCTTGCACGATTACAGATAACTGGAACCGGAATGTATTCGATCCTTTCACGAGACACTATAGAAAAGAAATCAAGTCCGTGGCAAGACACACCGGACTACATCCTCATGAAGAAATTAAACATCAAATTTTATGTATTTTATTTTTTTAATCATCTTATGCCATACGCAGAGAAGTTTTAAGTTCTAAAAAAACGTTTTTCAAGGGGATACAAGATTTTATGTTTTCCTTATGAAGATGAGAGACTTCACGTTTCAGTTTATTTTAATATACTTGTCTTTCCATTAGCAAGAGGAAGATTCATTTCCTTTAATTAATATTAAGAAGAAATATTTATCCTCGTTTATTTTAGCAAAGGTAATTTAGGCATCCAGCTTACAGAAAAAAAATGGGAAGCCGAAAAAAAAAGGTGGCCAAGCAATCGCAAAAAAGTAAGAAAAATGAGGATTTGGCACCAAAAACATAAAAAGTACATAAAATAAAAAAGTAAAAAAAGTTGGTAGAAGGATGGACTCTTAATAATAATAATAATAATAATAATAACGACAAAACCATAGAAGCTAGCCGCAGAAGGCAAAACAAGGTGCGCGTTTGGAAGGGCTGTGAGGGGAGAAGGGAGGCCCTAAAAATAAAAATAAAAAATAAAAAAGTGGTCAGCCCGACAGAATGTCAATCCCAAGGGCACGGGTTCGATTCCCGGCTAGATCGGAGATTTTCTCCGATCAGGGACTGGGTGTTGTGTTGTCCTAATCATCATCATTTCATCCACGTCGACGCACAAGTCGCCGAAGTGGGGTCAAATCGTAAGACTTGCACCCGGCGAACGGTCTACGCGACGGGAGGCCCTAGCCTCACGACATTATTATTCATACCCACAAATCCATTTATTCTTTCGCTAAATTTCAGGATTGAACTTATAGCAACGACTTTTTGTGTGTTACTGCAGATTCTGATCGGTAGTTGCCTACCTATTGCTTTTATCTGAACTTTTTCACAGAGAGTCCTATTGCTAAACGGCGTTTTTAATGTTGTTGTTGTTGTCGTTGTTGTGGTCTTCAGTCCTGAGACTGGTTTGATGCAGCTCTCCATGCTACTCTATCCTGTGCAAGCTGCTTCATCTCCCAGTACGTACTGTAACCTACATCCTTCTGAATCCGCTTAGTGTATTCATCTCTTGGTCTCCCTCTACGATTTTTACCCTCCACGCTGCCCTCCAATACTAAATTGGTGATCCCTTGATGCCTCAGAACATGTCCTACCAACCGATCCTTTCTTCTAGTAAAGTTGTGCCACAAACTCCTCCCCAATTCTATTCAATACTTCCTCATTAGTTATGTGATCTACCCATCTAATCTTCAGCATTCTTCTGTAGCACCACATTTCAAAAGCATCTATTCTCTTCTTGTTCAAACTATTTATCGTCCATGTTTCACTTCCATACATGACTACACTCCATAAAAATACTATCAGAAAAGACTTCCTGACACTTAAATCTATACTCGATATTAACAAATTTCTCTTCTTCAGAAACGCTTTCCTTGCCATTGCCAGTCTACAGATTGAATAACATCGGGGAGAGGTTACAACCCTGTCTCACTCCCTTCCCAACCACTGCTTCACTTTCATGTCCCTCGACTCTTATAATTGCCATCTGGTTTCTGTACTAATTGTAAATAGCCTTTCGCTCCCTGTATTTTACCCCTGCCACCTTCAGAATTTGAAAGAGAGTATTCCAATCAACATTGTCAAAAGCTTTCTCTAAGTCTACAAATGCTAGAAACGTAGGTTTGCCTTTTCTTAACCTAGCTTCTAAGATAAGCCGTAGGGTCAGTATTGCCTCACGTGTTCCAACATTTCTACGGAATCCAAACTGATCTTCCCCGAGGTCGGCTTCTACCAGTTTTCCCATTCGTCTGTAAAGAATTAGCGTTGGTATTTTGCAGCGGTGACTTATTAAACTGATAGTTCGGTAATTTTCACATCTGTCAACACCTGCTTTCTTTGGGATTGTAATTATTATATTCTTCTTGAAGTCTGAGGGTACTTCGCTTGTCTCATACATTTTTCTCACCAGATGGTAGAGTTTTTTTAGGACTGGCTCTCCCAAGGCTGTCAGTAGTTCTAATGGGATGTTGTCTACTCCCGGGGCCTTGTTTCGACTCATGTCTTTCAGAGCTCTGTCAAACTCTTCCCGCAGTATCATATCTCCCATTTCATCTTCATCTACATCCTCTTCCATTTCCATAATATTGCCCTCAAGAATATCGCCCTTGTATAGATCCTCTATATAATCCTTCCACCGTTCTGCTTTCCCTTCTTTGCTTAGAACTGGATTTCCATCTGAGCTCTTGATATTCATACAAGTGGCCGCGGTGGTCTTGCGGTTCTAGGCGCTGCAGTCCGGAACGGTGGGACTGCTACGGTCGCAGGTTCGAATCCTGCCTCGGGCATGGATGTGTGTGATGTCTTTAGGTTAGTTAGGTTTAAGTAGTTCTAAGTTCTAGGGGACTTATGACCTAAGATGTTAAGTCCCATAGTGCTCAGAGCCATTTGAACCATCTTTTCTCCAAACGTCTCTTTAATTTTCCTGTAGGCAGTATCTATCTTACCCCTAGAGAGATAAGCCTCTACATCCTTACATTTATCCTCTAGCCATCCCTGCTTAGCCATTTTGCACTTCCTGTCAATCTTATTTTTGAGACGTTTGTATTCCTTTTTGCCTGCTTCATTTACTGCATTTTTTTTATTTTCTCCTTTCATCAATTAAATTCAATATTTCTTCTGTTACCCAAGGATTTCTACTAGCCCTCGTCTTTTTACCTACTTGATCCTCTGCTGCCTTCACTACTTCATCCCTCAGAGCTACCCATTCTTCTTCTACTGTATTTCTTTCCCCCATTCATGTCAATTGTTCCCTTATGCTCTCCCTGAAACTCTGTACAACCTCTGGTTTAGTCAGTTTATCTAGGTCCCATCTCCTTAAATTGCCACCTTTTTGCAGTTTCCTCAGTTTTAATCTACAGTTCATAACCAATGTATTGTGGTCAGAGTCCACATCCGCCCCTGGAAATGTCTTCCAATTTAAAACCTGGTTCCTAAATCTCTGTCTTACCATTATATAATCTATCTGAAACCTGTCAGTATCTCCAGGTTTCTTCCATGTATATAACCTTCTTTTAGAATTCTTGAACCAAGTGTTAGCTATGATTAAGTTATGCTCTGTGCAAAATTCTACCAGGCGGCTTCCTCTTTCATTTCTTACCCTCAATCCATATTCACCTACTACGTTTCCTTCTCTTCCTTTTCCTACTACCGAATTCCAGTCACCCATGACTATTAAATTTTCGTCTCCCTTCACTATCTGAATAACTTCTTTTATCTCATCATACATTTCTTCAATTTCTTCGTCATCTGCAGAGCTGGTTGGCATGTAAACTTGTACTAGTGTGGTAGGCATGGGCTTCGTGTCTATCTTGGCCACAATAAGGCGTTCACTATGCTGTTTGTAGTAGCTTACCCGCACTCCTATTTTTTTATTCATTATTAAACCTACTCCTGCATTGCCCCTATTTGATTTTGTATTTATAATCCTGTATTCACCTGACCAGAAGTCTTGTTCCTTGTGCCACGTAACTTCGCTAATTCCCACTATATCTAACTTTAACCTATCCATTTCCCTCTTTAAATTTTCTAACCTACCTGCCCGATTAAGGGATCTGACATTCCACGCTCCGATTGGTAGAATGCCAGTTTTCTTTCTTCTGATAACGACGTCCTCTTGAGTAGTCCCCGCCCGGGGATCCGAATGGGGGACTATTTTACCTCCGGAATATTTTACTCAAGAGGACGCCATCATCATTTAACCATACAGTAAAGCTGCATGCCCTCGGGAAAAATTACGGCCGTAGTTTCCCCTTGCTTTCAGCCGTTCGCAGTACCAGCACAGCAAGGCCGTTTTGGTTAATGTTACAAGGCCACATCAGTCAATCATCCAGACTGTTGCCCCTGCAACTACTGGAAAGGCTGCTGCCCCTCTTCAGGAACCACACGTTTGTCTGGCCTCTCAACAGATACCCCTCCGTTGTGGTTGCACCTACGGTACGGCTATCTGTATCGCTGATGCACGCAAGCCTCCCCACTAACGTCTAGGTCTATGGTTCAGGGGGCGGTTTTAATAATTCGCTTATTTTGTTCATGATTGCTACTTTCATAATCAACTGAATTTTCACTTACAGGTCACACTGTATACATATACAGTCAATTATCTGACTACACAATAATTACAATGTGTTAGTAGAGAACTGTATTACATGAACGTAACGAGAATAATAAGAAATACTACACTGCTTATGTAGGTTCTGCAGTTTACTGCTCTCTGGCGGAACGAACGTAAAGCTCTGAGACAGAGCAGCTGTGGCTCCACCTCCGCCGTAAGAAGTGTGTAGAAACCAGGGTTGCCAAACGTACGAGGTTTCTTGTACCAATACGAGATTTGTGGTCTGCTGTACGAGGTACGAGGACATGGTCAGGCTCGTACAGTTATGTAAGAGATACCGACGTAGGAAATTTTACAACATAATTTTTTTATTGTGGGCAACAATTTATAGCGTAAATGAGTCTTTACGCCTTGGCTACATTGGATGTGCTACATGAACTGAGGAAATTTAGAGAACCAGCATTTGAGGCTGACTGCAGTACCATTTTACTGCGCCAACTTATATTTCTCGGAAAGACCACAAAGATAAGATAAGAGAGATTAGGGCTCGTACAGAGGCATATAGGCAGTCATTTTTCCTTCGTTCTGTTTTGGAGTGGAACAGGGAGAGAAGATGCTAGTTGTGGTACGAGGTACCCTCCGCCACGCACCGTATGGTGGATTGCGGAGTATGTATGTAGATGTAGATGAAAAGCAGACGCATTGGATATGTTCGTGGATATTTTATTTTATTTTAATGTAGCTTTTAAAGTTTTCCTAGTTGCCTTAGCTCGTTCAGTTTCCCTCTGGGTTCGTCGGCAGAGTCTGGAACGTTCTGTAGTTTTACCCACTGCTGCCAACAAATGCGATTTGTAGTGTGCGGCACTGCAATGAACTGAAGCTCAGTGTGCAGTGGATGCGATAGTGTTAATGATGATGAAAGTGATGATGATGATGATCATGATGACATTGAAATCTACAGTCCAGAAGAATGCAGTGCCTGCGACTGACTTGCTAATGTTTATATCCGTTCTGAGTATTAAAATAAATCTTTACATGGTTTTCAATGTAATTCATGTCTCACTCATTGAATAACTGTGCCACATCATGATATACTTTCTTCTTTATTTCATATTCATTGATATAATAAATTACCGTAACTTAATATAAACTTGCACAAATATGCTCTTTCAGCAAATGTGTTTACTTTCGTTCCCGTTGGCAATATTGTGAAGAAGCCATTCAGTTGTTACGCGTTGGCTTTTGCTTTCGTTACTCCTTGCTGCGCTTTCTCCTTATCCCAGGAAGCTAGAAAAACTTTACAGGGAATAGTAGCCCATGCCCATGTGTATTGTAAGTTATACAACTACTCTGCATGGAAATGACACATGCGCAGCTGACTGTCACTCAGCAATTCAAAAACTGTTAAATATAATACTCAAGACGAATAGATCTATTTCCATGGTAATACATTAGACTCGTTCATTTCCTAAATATGGCGCAATGTTCTCTTAAATTAGCGCTTATGTTGGTAGATTTTTGTACTTTTTAGTTACAATTTAAATTTATAAAATTTTGACATAAACGCAACATGCCTGTGACTATCCTATTACTAAAGAAAAAAATGGTTCAAATGGCTCTGAGCACTGTGGGACTTAACATCTATGGTCTTCAGTCCCCTAGAACTACTTAAACCTAACTAACCTAAGGACAGCACACAACACCCAGTCATCACGAGGCAGATAAAATCTCTGATCCCGCCGGGAATCGAACCCGGGAAGCCGAGCGTGGGAAGCGAGAACGCTACCGCACGACCACGAGCTGCGGACATAAACTAAATGTTTTATTGTAATAATTGCGTTAATCAATCTTTATTTATTTTCAATTTATGAAAAAATATTTAGTTGACAGAGCCTATCTCTGGAATTCATTTTAAATAAGTTTCGAATTTTACACACTACAGTATGTGACAATGAACGCGAGAAAGTCCAATGAAAATAAAATAATTTTTTTCTCATTGATATTAATTTTCGTTTCAGTGGCCTTCAGTCACACAAAAATTGACGTAACACTTGCAATTATATACTGAAAGTCTAGTCTAAGATATCCCCAAAAAAAACATGTCATCATATAAAAGAAAAAGCAGTCTGCTCTACGGTTAGTTAGCCGAGAAACCGCGAGGAACAAATTCCTTTCTTCGTATTAGTCGTCTCTGACTGTCACAATAGCGAAAGTACTACTCAACCAAGAATAGATGGCCCCTTCCTCCGACGCTTACCGACACTTCCGAACTGAAATCGTAGCGCTGCCAACATATGCAGTCTAACAATGCGTGGTGCGGTATTATTTCAGTAGGTATTTCATAATGAAGTAGCCGCACATTTTGACATGAACACATATGCAACGCTCTTTTCGAAATCAGGCGATCGTTACGGCGCTCTGAACTCACAGTGCATTAGTAGTTCAGCGCAGGTGCGTTTCCGGCACTGACAAATAGCCCGCCTCGCCGTATGTACACTCCTGGAAATGGAAAAAAGAACACATTGACACCGGTGTGTCAGACCCACCATACTTGCTCCGGACACTGCGAGAGGGCTGTACAAGCAATGATCACACGCACGGCACAGCGGACACACCAGGAACCGCGGTGTTGGCCGTCGAATGGCGCTAGCTGCGCAGCATTTGTGCACCGCCGCCGTCAGTGTCAGCCAGTTTGCCGTGGCATACGGAGCTCCATCGCAGTCTTTAACACTGGTAGCATGCCGCGACAGCGTGGACGTGAACCGTATGTGCAGTTGACGGACTTTGAGCGAGGGCGTATAGTGGGCATGCGGGAGGCCGGGTGGACGTACCGCCGAATTGCTCAACACGTGGGGCGTGAGGTTTCCACATTACATCGATGTTGTCGCCAGTGGTCGGCGGAAGGTGCACGTGCCCGTCGACCTGGGACCGGACCGCAGCGACGCACGGATGCACGCCAAGACCGTAGGATCCTACGCAGTGCCGTAGGGGACCGCACCGCCACTTCCCAGCAAATTAGGGACACTGTTGCTACTGGGGTATCGGCGAGGACCATTCGAAACCGTCTCCATGAAGCTGGGCTACGGTGCCGCACACCGTTAGGCCGTCTTCCGCTCACGCCCCAACATCGTGCAGCCCGCCTCCAGTGGTGTCGCGACAGGCGTGAATGGAGGGACGAATGGAGACGTGTCGTCTTCAGCGATGAGAGTCGCTTCTGCCTTGGTGCCAATGATGGTCGTATGCGTGTTTGGCGCCGTGCAGGTGAGCGCCACAATCAGGACTGCATACGACCGAGGCACACAGGGCCAACACCCGGCATCATGGTGTGGGGAGCGATCTCCTACACTGGCCGTACACCACTGGTGATCGTCGAGGGGACACTGAATAGTGCACGGTACATCCAAACCGTCATCGAACCCATCGTTCTACCATTCCTAGACCGGCAAGGGAACTTGCTGTTCCAACAGGACAATGCACGTCCGCATGTATCCCGTGCCACCCAACGTGCTCTAGAAGGTGTACGTCAACTACCCTGGCCAGCAAGATCTCCAGATCTGTCCCCCATTGAGCATGTTTGGGACTGGATGAAGTGTCGTCTCACGCGGTCTGCACGTCCAGCACGAACGCTGGTCCAACTGAGGCGCCAGGTGGAAATGGCATGGCAAGCCGTTCCACAGGACTACATCCAGCACCTCTACGATCGTCTCCATGGGAGAATAGCAGCCTGCATTGCTGCGAAAGGTGGATATACACTGTACTAGTGCCGACATTGTGCATGCTCTGTTGCCTGTGTCTATGTGCCTGTGGTTCTGTCAGTGTGATCATGTGATGTATCTGACCCCAGGAATGTGTCAATAAAGTTTCCCCTTCCTGGGACAATGAATTCACGGTGTTCTTATTTCAATTTCCAGGAGTGTAGTAGCTACTTTTCTGTTCCATACGTGCAGTATTCCGTCTCTTGTGTAGTTGTTTGTGCTACCTATTTACCTATAATTATGAGTGATTGTGAGGATGACTGTGGCCGTTTACGTACTCCACCAAGAAAAATACCCAAAAAAGGCGGCTGGACTAGGAAAAGGGAAGGTAACACATCCTCGCAACATCGCTCACAAAATTTTAGACATCATCAGTGGTTAAAGGCTCCGGATTTTAAGGACTGGCTTTTGCCAGACACCAATGATTCATCTAAAGCTAAGAGTGCATTTTGCCCAGGAACATCGATGGTAGCTGAAATATCTAATTTGAAAACTCACGCCACTGCCAAAAAACATACAAATAACAAACCTGGTTCTAGTGTAAAAACTCAAACATTAACATCGCTTGGATACCAGAAAAGTGTAACTCCACAAAATAAAGAAAGAGCACGTGCAGAAATTAAACATGCCGCGCGGGATTAGCCGAGCGATCTAACAAGGGAACCTCCCCATCGCACCCCCCTCAGATTTAGTTATAAGTTGGCACAGTGGATAGGCCTTGAAAAACTGAACACAGATCAATCGAGAGAACAGGAAGAAGTTGTGTGGAACTATGAAAAAATAAGCAAAATATACGAACTGAGTAGTCCATGCGATAGATAGGCAACATCCAGGAGACTGATGGCAGGAGCGCCGTGGTCCCGTGGTTAGCGTGAGCAACTGCGGAACGAGAAGTCCTTGGTTCAAGTCTTCCCTCGAGTGAATAGTTTACGTTCTTTACTTTCGCAAAGTCATGATCTGTCCATCCGTTCATTGACGTCTCTGTTCACTGTAATAAGTTTAGTGTCTCTGTTTTGCGACCACACCGCAAAACCGTGCGATTAGTAGACGAAAGGACGTGCCTCTCCAATGGGAACCGAAAACATTTGATCGCAAGGTCATAGGGCCACCGATTCCTCCACAGGAAAACACGTGTGATGTATTCTATACGACACTGGTGATGGCATGTGCGTCACAGGACAGGATATGTTGTCGACCCACCTAACTTGTACACTTGTCGAATGGGTAAAAAGATTCTTCTACCTTGCCCGATTTAGGTTTTCCTGTGAATGTGATAATCACTCCCAAAAAAGTGATCGCATCTGACGGACAGACGGACAGATAATAATTGTCTGAAAATAAAAAATTAAAGTTTTCACACGAGGGAAGACTTGAACCAAAGACCTCTCGCTACACAGCTGCTCACGCTAACCACAGGACCACGCCACTCCTAAGGTCACACTCTCGTTAATGTTGCCTATCTTGCTCATGGACTACTCAGTTTGCACATTTTGCTTATTTTTTTCATAGTTCCACACAACTTCTTGCTGTTTTCTCGATTGATCTGTGTTCAGTTTTTCAAGGCCCATCCACTGTGCCAACTTATAACTAAATCTGAGGGGGGTGCGATGGGGAGGTTCCCTTGTAAGGCGCTGCAGTCATGGACTGTGCGGCTGGTCCCGGCGGAGGTTAGAGTCCTCCCTCAGGCATGGGTGTGTGTGTTTGTCCTTAGGATAATTTAGGTTATGTAGTGTGTAAGCTTAGGAACTGATACACTTAGCAGTTAAGTCCCGTAAGATTTCACAAACACACAAATGTTTTTTTTTGCAGAGCATAACATTGCATTTTCGGTTGCTGACCATTTGATACCCTTATTAAAAGAAGCTGTGACGGATTCTAAATAAATAAAGGAAATAGTGCTCAAACGAACTTAAGTAACAGCAGTGATAAAGAACGTTCTTGGAGAAGGTCATAAAGCAGAATTAGCCCAAAAACTACGAAAAAGTAAACTCTCGGTCATGACGGACGAGGCAACCGACATTTCAACGGTCAAAACTGTTTGCGTTGTGGTACGCTTTTTTGATCAAGAAGCTCAAAAAATATGTAGCACATTTTGGGAACTGCACAAAGTTTTTAAGGAAAGAACCGATGCTCCCACAGCCAGTGCCGAGATTTTATACAGATATTTTATCGATTCATTCATCAGCTATAATGTCCCTCTGTTTTTTTTGCAGAGCATAACATTGCATTTTCGGTTGCTGACCATTTGATACCCTTATTAAAAGAAGCTGTGACGGATTCTAAATAAATAAAGGAAATAGTGCTCAAACGAACTTAAGTAACAGCAGTGATAAAGAACGTTCTTGGAGAAGGTCATAAAGCAGAATTAGCCCAAAAACTACGAAAAAGTAAACTCTCGGTCATGACGGACGAGGCAACCGACATTTCAACGGTCAAAACTGTTTGCGTTGTGGTACGCTTTTTTGATCAAGAAGCTCAAAAAATATGTAGCACATTTTGGGAACTGCACAAAGTTTTTAAGGAAAGAACCGATGCTCCCACAGCCAGTGCCGAGATTTTATACAGATATTTTATCGATTCATTCATCAGCTATAATGTCCCTCTGTTTTTTTTGCAGAGCATAACATTGCATTTTCGGTTGCTGACCATTTGATACCCTTATTAAAAGAAGCTGTGACGGATTCTAAATAAATAAAGGAAATAGTGCTCAAACGAACTTAAGTAACAGCAGTGATAAAGAACGTTCTTGGAGAAGGTCATAAAGCAGAATTAGCCCAAAAACTACGAAAAAGTAAACTCTCGGTCATGACGGACGAGGCAACCGACATTTCAACGGTCAATACTGTTTGCGTTGTGGTACGCTTTTTTGATCAAGAAGCTCAAAAAATATGTAGCACATTTTGGGAACTGCACAAAGTTTTTAAGGAAAGAACCGATGCTCCCACAGCCAGTGCCGAGATTTTATACAGATATTTTATCGATTCATTCATCAGCTATAATGTCCCTCTGTTTTTTTTGCAGAGCATAACATTGCATTTTCGGTTGCTGACCATTTGATACCCTTATTAAAAGAAGCTGTGACGGATTCTAAATAAATAAAGGAAATAGTGCTCAAACGAACTTAAGTAACAGCAGTGGTAAAGAACGTTCTTGGAGAAGGTCATAAAGCAGAATTAGCCCAAAAACTACGAAAAAGTAAACTCTCGGTCATGACGGACGAGGCAACCGACATTTCAACGGTCAAAACTGTTTGCGTTGTGGTACGCTTTTTTGATCAAGAAGCTCAAAAAATATGTAGCACATTTTGGGAACTGCACAAAGTTTTTAAGGAAAGAACCGATGCTCCCACAGCCAGTGCCGAGATTTTATACAGATATTTTATCGATTCATTCATCAGCCATAATGTCCCTCTGAAAAATGTTACAGGCTTTGGCTCAGATGGCTGTTAAATCATGTTGGGTAAAAACGACTCCGTAAAAACTAGATTACTGCGTGATTTTAAAGCAATCACATTCTACATCTCCATCTACATGACTACTCTGCAATTCACATTTAAGTGCTTGGCAGAGGGTTCACCGAACCACAATCATACTATCTCTCTACCATTCCACTCCCGAACCGCGCGCTGGAAAAACGAACACCTAAACCTTTCTGTTCGAGCTCTGATTTCTCTTATTTTATTTAGGTGATCATTCCTACCTATGTAGGTTGGGCTCAACAAAATATTTTCGCATTCGGAAGAGAAAGTTGGTCACTGAAATTTCGTAAATAGATCTCGCCGCGACGAAAAACGTCTTTGCTGTAATGACTTCCATCCCAATTCGCGTATCATATCTGCCACACTCTCTCCCCTACTACGTGATAATACAAAACGAGCTGCCCTTTTTTGCACCCTTTCGATGTCCTCCGTCAATCCCACCTAGTAAGGATCCCACACCGCGCAGCAATATTCTAACAGAGGACGAACGAGTGTAGTGTAAGCTGTCTCTTTAGTGGACTTGTTGCATCTTCTAAGTGTCCTGCCAATGAAACGCAACCTTTGGCTCACCTTCCCCACAATATTATCTATGTGGTCTTTCCAACTGAAGTTGTTCGTACTTTTAACACCCAGGTACTTAATTGAATTGACAGCCTTGAGAATTGTACTATTTATCGAGTAATCGAAATCCAACGGATTTATTTTGGAACTCATGTCGATCACCTGACACTTTTCGTTATTTAGCGTCAACTGCCACCTGCCATACCATACAGCAATCTTTTCTAAATCGCTTTACAACTGATACTGGTCTTCGGATGACCTTACTAGACGGTAAATTACAGCATCAGGTGCGAACAACCTAAGAGAATTGCTCAGATTGTAACCCAGGTCATTTATATAGATCAGGAACAGCAGAGGTCCCAGGACACTTCCCTGGGGAACACCTGATATCACTTCAGTTTTACTCGATGATTTGTCGTCTATTACTACGAACTGCGACCTTCCCGACAGGAAATCACGAATACAGTCGCACAACTGAGACGATACCCCATAGGCCCGCAGCTTGATTAGAAGGCGCTTGTGAGGAACGGTGTCAAAAGCTTTCCGGAAACCTAGAAATACGGAATCAACTTGAGATCCCCTGTCGATAGCGGCCATTACTTGTTTGCCACATGGTCCATTTGTGTGCCAGCGAAGCATGTAAACAGTTACCTGAAAGTGTAGAGCATCTAGCTCGTGATATTTATAACGTTTTTAAACACAGTGATAAACGCCAGTTTGATTTTCGTAACTTCCAGTCATTTATTGAAATGGAGCCCTACAAAATTTTTAAGCCATTTCCGACAAGATGGCTTTCATTTCCAGCAGTGGCTGAAAGAATATTAGAACACTGGGAAGCCCTACATCGATTTTTTATCGATTTCACAACAAATCTTGCACATAAAGCCAAAGTCGACGTGCGAAATCGGGCAGAATTTATTTCTGAAAAACTCAGCAAGCCATTGTATAAACTTTATTTTTGTTTCCTTGATTGGTTGCGGGCCGGCCGCTGTGACCGAGCTGTTCTAGGCGCTTCAGTCTGGAACCGAGCGACTGCTACGGTCGCAGGTTCGAATTCTGCCTCGGGCTTGGATGTCTGTGATGTCCTTAGGTTAGTTAGGTTTAAGTAGTTCTAAGTTCTAGGTGACTAATGACCTCAGATGTTAAGTCCCATAGTGCTGAGAGCCATTTTTTTTTTAGAATGGTTGCTCCCTTTGTTTAATAAATTCAGTCAGGAATTTCAAAGCGAGAAAGTAGTTATTCAAAATGTACATGAGAAAATACATGAACTCTACCAGGAAATCCTATTGTATTGTTTACAACGCGAATATGTCATGAGGCCAAACGGAGGTGAAATAGACCCTGAAAATCAGCGACATCAACTCCATAACACTGAACTGTATCTTGGCGTCGAAATTTACGATCTCTTAAAACATCCAGATGTGATCAGACGTCATGCAGATATTGAACAATTCTTCTCATGTTGCAAAAATTTCTACAAAGTTGCTTCCACAGAAATAAATAAAACGATAGAACATGGAGGACCCTGGGGAAAGTGATAAGTTTTCAGACCAGACTAATGCCTCTTAAGATGTGGTTCCGCTTATAATTGCACCAGATGATCTCGCGAAAAAACAAATAATAGTTGATCAGTGGAGACGGCTGCCAAACGCACAAGCTCGGTATCCTGAAGGACTGAATGAAATTAGTGAGCCAGATAAGTTTTCGGATCTTTTACTGAAAACTGTAAATTTTTCCGAGCTGGCTCTTTCTGCACTAACTCCTTTGTCCCTACCTCGTGCAAATGCTGACTGCCAGCGAGTTTTCAGTAAGGTTAATTTGATAAAAACAGACATAAGAAACCGGCTAACTGTGGAAAGTGTGAACGGGACACTTCTTCCTGCAGAGAGCGTAAAAGGACCAACACATACTGGAAACTGCGTCAACTTTGAACCGACAAAAGACATGTATAGCCGTATGACTAGGGAAAAATTATCTGGTAACATAATAAGAACGATGTCAGTGAGGCTGAGGATGTACATGATATTATATTTGGAGACATAAACTAAGACTAGAAAATACCACAAAAATTTCATAGTTGTATGCAAATGTAGGTTAGATGGCGCCACAGTTGAGAGATCTGTGGCGGTGTCGTGGCGTACGTCGCACCTTTAATGTCAGACCAGGAACGAAAATCGCTTCAATGTCACCAAAGATTTGCCAAAGCAAGGAAGAGGTTTTTCCCGCCAATGAGAGGGGGACATATTCGAGTCAGTTAACAACGCAGTTAACTAAAGTGCCTTAAAGATCATCTAAATAATAATAATGTATCATGTACCTGTGTAATTTTATAAACTAATAAATTATCACCTAATTGTTATACCCCGTGGTGAATCATCATCATCATCATTTAAGACGGATTATGCCTTTCAGCGTTCAGTCTGGAGCATAGTCCCCCTTATAAAATTCCTCCATGATCCCCTATTCAGTGCTAACATTGGTGCCTCTTCTGATGTTAAGCCTATTACTTCAAAATAATTCTTAACCGAATCCAGGTACTTTCTCCTTGGTCTACCCCGACTCCTCCTACCCTCTACTGCTAAACCCATGAGTCTCTTGGGTCTCTTGGGTAACCTTTCTTCTCCCATGCGTGTAACATGACCCCACCATCTAAGCCTGTTCGCCCTGACTGCTACATCTATAGAGTTCATTCCCAGCTTTTCTTTGATTTCCTCGTTGTGGACACCCTCCTGCCATTGTTCCCATCTACTAGTACCTGCAATCATCCTAGCTACTTTCATATCCGGAACCTCAGCCTTATTGATAAAGTAACCTGAATCCACCCAGCTTTCGCTCCCATACAACAAAGTTGGTCGAAAGATTGAACGGTGCACAGATAACTTAGTCTTGGTACTGACTTCCTTCTTGCAGAAGAGAGTAGATCGTAGCTGAGCGCTCACTGCATTAGCTGTGCTACACCTCGCTTCCAGTTCTTTCACTATGTTGCCATCCTGTGAGAATATGCATCCTAAGTACTTGAAACCGTCCACCTGTTCTAACTTTGTTCCTCCTGTTTGGCACTCAATCCGTTTATATCTCTTTCCCACTGACATTATTTTCGTTTTGAAGATGATAATCTCCATACCATAGTCCTTACATTTCTGATCTAGCTCTGAAATATTACTTTGCAAACTTTCAATCGAATCTGCCACCACAACTAAGTCAACCGCATGTGCGAGACTGCTTATTTTCTGTTCACATATCTTAATCTCACCTAGCCAGTCTGTTGTTTTCAACATATGATCCATAAATAATATGAACAACAGTGGAGACAGGTTGCAGCCTTGTCTTACCCCTGAAACTACTCTGAACCATGAACTCAATTTACCGTCAACTCTAACTGCTACCTGACTATCTATGTAAAGACCTTTAATTGCTTGCAAAAGTTTGCCTCCTATTCCATAATCTCGTAGAACAGACAATAACTTCCTCCTAGGAACCCGGTCATATCCCTTTTCTACATCTATAAAGCACAGATACAATTCCCTTTTCCACTCGTAACACTTCTCCATTATTTGCCGTAAGCTAAAGATCTGGTCCTGACAACCTCTAAGAGGCCTAAACCCACACTGATTTTCATCCAATTGGTCTTCAACTAATACTCGCACTTTCCTTTCAACAATACCTGAGAAGATTTTACCCACAACGCTGATTAAAGAGATACCTCTGTAGTTGTTACAATCTTTTCTGTTTCCATGTTTAAAGATGGGTGTGATTACTGCTTTCGTCCAGTCTGATGGAACCTGTCCCGGCTCCCAGGCCATTTCAATTATCCTGTGTAGCCATTTAAGACCTGACATTCCACTGTATTTGATGAGATAGGACTTAATTTCATCCACCCCAGCCGCTTTATTGCACTGCAATCTATTGACCATTTTCTCCACTTCCTCAAATGTGATCCTATTTCCATCATCATTCCTATCCCATTGTACATCGAAATCTGAAACATTACTAATCGTATTTTCACCTACATTGAGCAATTCTTCAAAATATTCCCTCCATCTGCCCAAAGCATCAACAGGATTCACCAGCAGTTTTCTTGACCTGTCCAAAATACTTGTCATTTCCTTCTTACCTCCCTTTCTAACACTGCTAATTACACTCCAGAATGGTTTTCCAGCAGCTTGACCCAAAGTCTCCAACCTGTTTCCAAAGTCTTCCCAAGATTTCTTCTTGGATGCTGCAATTATCTGTTTGGCTTTGTTTCTTTCTTCAACCTAACTTTCTCTGTCTACCTGAGTTCTAGTATGTAGCCATTTTTGATACGCCTTCTTTTTCCTTTTGCAGGCTGCCTTGACTATGTCATTCCACCAAGCTGTTTGCTTCATCCTACCTTTACACACTACTGTTCCAAGACATTCTTCAGCCACTTCTACTACTGTGTCCCTGTACCTTATCCATTCATTTTCCAATGACTGTAATTGACTACATTCAACTAACTGGTACCTTTCTGAGATCACTGTTATGTACTTGTGCCTGATTTCCTTATCCTGAAGTTTCTGCACTCTTATCCTCCTACATATGGACCTGACCTCCTGCACTTTCGGCCTCACAATACCAATTTCACTGCAGATTAAATAGTGATCAGTGTCATCAAAGAATCCCCTGAATACCCGTGTGTCCCTCTGTTATTATATAGTCAATGACAGATCTGGTTCCCCTGCCTTCCCAAGTATACCGGTGAATGTTCTTATGTTTAAAAAAGGAGTTTGTGATTACTAAGCCCATACTGGCACAGAAATCCAAGAGCTGTTTCCCGTTTCTGTAGGCCTCCATATCCTCTCCAAATTTACCCATAATCTTTTCATACCCTTCTGTTCGATTTCCAATCCTGGCATTAAAATCACCCATGAGCAGAACACTGTCCTTGTCCTTTACTCTAACAACTACATCACTGAGTGCGTCATAAAAACTATCCATCTTATCTTGATCTGTCGCTTCACAATGCGAATGTACTGACACAATCCTAATTTTCTTGCTAGACACTGTCAAATCTATCCCTACACCCCATTGTGCTATTCCCGCTTTGACTCCTGACAGGTAGACCTTGTATTCTCCCACTCCCTCTTCTTTCTCACCCCTTACCTGAATGTCACTAACAGCTAAAACGTCCAACCCCATCTTACTTGAAGCCTCTGCCAGCTCTACCTTCCTCCCAGAGTAGCCCCCATTGATATTGATAGCTCCCCATCTCGTTACCATTCGTTTACCGAGTCGTATCTTAGGAGTCCCTGGTTTGCCAATTAGAGATGGGACTCCGTCACCTCCAAAGGTCGGAGGCATTTTAATCTGATTGTTGTCAGCATCATATTTAAAGTACCAGGGAAGCATGTTGCTAGCCTTAATTGCCCCGGGTCCCATTGAGTTTTACGCCTAAAGGTTGAGGGACTAACCGGTGGATTTGGTAGTCTTTGCCGTCTGAGCACAAAGGTGACCACGACTCAGAATATGTCTGAGATGCCCAGCCTTATTCCAAAGTAACTGGTATCCCGACTGTCAGGACCACTTACTTGGCCACTCATACGTTGCCCGTGGTGGTGAAATTATTTATTAATGTGCATTCTCATTTAATCTCAATGTATAATGCGCTTTAGCGAATCCTTGTTACTTCTGAGAGTGAAATAAAATAATATCATAGTTGTTAATCGATATTAAGCATTCGCGCATTCCAGTACATCTAATCTCTCCGGCTCTATGCTCCCCCGCGCAAACAGACAAGACGAGTAATGTATTCAGAATTTGGGTCTAGAAAATATGGTCACAGTAACAATATATTTGTTTAATTCAAAATCTTTAAATTAACAAATGCCTGCTAAATTCACACTCATTTAATATGTCTTAGTTTTGGTTTTATAACATTTTAATTGCTTGATAAATGTACGATGTTGGAAAGCCAAAGTACGAGATTTTTAGTTGTTTATTTACGAGGAAGGAAGTTCTATGGTTGGCAATCCTGGCAGAAACCAACGGCCGAGTCTTTCACACGGTACTTAAAGAGGGCAGACGGCGCCAAACTGCAGTTGGCTCCAAGTTTTAGAAAACTACCGCGAGAGCGAGCGTGGCGAAATGCGCCTCTTCCAGTCAGAGAATACATACTCCTAAACAATGTTTTATGTGTAATCCGCATAGATCTCGCTTTCTTTCTTTTGCATACAAGTGGTGCCACGACACAGCGGCACTACTACTGTAATTCACTTATCTCGCCTTGAAACATTAGCCAACGTGGTCTTGTTCCGCTGGTGCTGCGACCGGCTGAAAGTTGGGGGAAACTGCAGCCGTGACTTTTTGTCTGAGGGCATGTTGCTCTACTGCGTGGTTAAATGATGATGGCATCATCTCAGATAAAATATTCGACAGATAAAATAGTACCCAATTCGGCTCTTTGGACAAAGACTACTCTACACCTACAGCCACTACTAGATGACTATTCTGTAATTTACACTTAAGTGCCTGGCAGAGGGTTCATCGAACCACCACCTTCAAGCTATTTAGCTACAGTTCCACTCTCGAACAGTGCTCTGAAAAAACGAATACTTAAATCTTTCCGTGCGAGCTATGAGTTCTCTTGTTTTATTAAGATTATCATTTCTTCCTATGTATGTGAGCGCAAGCAAAATATTTTCACATTCGGAGGAGAAACTTGTTGATTGAAAATTGTAGAAAAGATCTTGGCCGCAAAGGAAGACGCCTTTGTTCTAATGATTGCCACCCCAACTCGCATAATATATCCATAGCACTCTCTCCCCTATTTCGTGATAACACAAAACGAGCTACCATCCTTCGAATTTCTTCGATGTCCTCCGTCAGTCCTATCTGATTCGGATCCCACATCGCGCAGCAGTGCTCCAGAACGGGATAGACAAGTGTAGTGCCTTGGCGTTGTCCAGACTAGAACATGTAACGCTGGCTTCCTTAATTGGGTAACTAGGTTACCGAACTTAAAAAGGGAAATGGCTCGTTTGAAGTTAGATTTAGTGAAGCTTAGTGAAGCGCAGTAGGAGGCAGAACAGGACTTCGCGTTGAAACGAATCCGTCTTTTTTTTTGACGTCTGTTCAGTAGTAGATGACAATACAGCTGTGTCAAATGAACCATTCGATACAAATCTTATTCTAACTACGTCTCTTTGTAATTGCAAAACTTATTTTCGTTATGAGTGTTTTCGGGACTATTATGATGTTTGGAGGTCATAATTTGAAATTTAATTTATCATACTGTTTTTACCATCACATTTTGAAAATCTGTCTCTATATGTTTTCGCTTTATCTTCGAAAACATTAATAGTCCAATGAAGTCAGTATGTTTCCTTAGCAGTTATCGGCAAAGAACCTTACTTTTGGCAATACACAAATTATTAAATCCATTATAGAAATTATATCTGAGAATATCTAGCCATTCATTCTTTACAAAATATGTTTGTATTCCGAATAATATTTCCTATATAAAGTATGTAACGCCTTTGTTTATTTTATAATTTTTGGAAGAGATTTGGAGGGAGACTGTGAAGTTATAGAGGAGATTAGCGTGGAAAGCCATGTCACGGACTTGTGTCACTTGTAACTGCGTAAAAAGTGCTTACTGAAATTCGACGGTGTGTAAAGTCGTTTATATTCAAGAATTGTTTTGTATTTGCTCATGGTGAAATATACGAAAAGTGGATCTTACGAAGGGCTTATTTCAAAAGTTTACAGTTTAATCAAAACTCATTTTTATGTAGTTAAACAAGGCCTCGTTACTCACTGAACTAGTTTCATGAATACGTTATGGCGAAACAACGTACCAGGAAAAAGTTTTGTTCTGAAACAGATCAAGACCTGGGCCTCCGCAGAGATCACACCACGAATTTTTAGAGAATGACGAGCCGAAACAAAATCTACAACGAGAATTCAAAATGAATATTTTTTTGACTTGCTTATTGCAACAAACAACATAGGCGCTGCCTGTCTGCAACTCTCGTTCCCAAATTGTAATTCTGCACATTTCTACGTCTGTTATTTCCAACGCAAATGTCAAAAAACTAATTTCGTTCTTATTTATCATTGTATTTATTGGACTATGCGAATCGGACTTTTTAGATGGTCATGTCAGTAAAAGGTTATAAACATAAAGTGGGGTAGGGTAATACAGTGTGTGATAAGATAAGGAAATTCTTCAGATAGTTAAAGCAGATGTGATGCTATTTCGTTAACAAGCTCAGCTGCACTGATGTTTCACACCAAAATCTGCTACATAAGATAAAGACCTGTCATTTTAGGCGTTCCTAATAGGAAATTAAAGTGAGACGAAATGGGGTGTTATACGTGAGATCTGTTTCACATTTCACTTTTTATTCTATTAAATATTAAAAAGTTTCACAACAGTCCTTATTTGACAGAAATCGACAGATATTTTAAGCCCTCGGTCATGTACTATATTCACGTGTGTCTGAATAGCAGTCATTCCCTGCCAGGAGACACTGAGGAATAAAAACAACCATCGCTGTACTCCAGCATTAGGAATCACTCCCACTGCTAGGCCGACTTTAAACAGTGTAACACCCCACCCGTCACTTATCTGGTTTTGGTGTGTGTTCACCCCAGGTAATTGACTAACAGATCAACAGAGAGTGCAAATTGCCGCAATGTCGGATAACGCAAAGAAAGTAATAAGGCCCTGTGACTCCTGATTGAACTGCGGTGGCAGTGTTGACATTAACTAGTTCAGAATTGATCCCCTTTAATTAAAAAGAGGTGCACATTGATGTTATATTCAGCTATTGAACACCAGATGCAAGTGTTGAACATAAAATTAATTAAGAAAGTGACTTGGGATTTCAACTACTTGATTGAAAACAGATGCAGTCGATTAGCACAGATTTATTTTAACTCACGACCTTCAATCATCACATTACATGACTCTCCTAACAGGCAGGGGTAATAAATTGCGTTTGCGTGGAGTAAAGCGCAATAAATCAAAAGTAATTACTATCGACTGACCCAAGCGTAATGCGAAGTGCGAGAAGAATTCTACAATACACGGCCCATGAAACCCTCGCGGAAACTTTGCCGACGTGATCCAGCCAACAAATTAATCAGTGGCTGGAGCGGGCGCAATATCACCGAATTCAGTGTGGCGGAGCGGAGTCGTTGTGCGGACGTCGGTCCGCCTCGTGGTGCTGCGAGGCTGCGCTCGTCTATTCACTCCTAGCTATCTTGCTCAGTACATAGCTGAACCAAAACTTCCCATCTCCAAGCTCAATCGTTCCATTTGTTAAGTCCTAAACTGCAGTGATGCTCACTCTTTCTCAGGCAAGCTGAGTAAAGAACGCCACGTCCGCACTTTAGGCAAGCAGGGAACGGAAGACCTCTTCGGAGACTACTCACAGTCCACTCTTCGCCTCAGTTTCCCCTCCAGCAAAATCACTTACGCCAATTGCAGCGCAAGTCGCATTAATTATGTGTCGCTTCCCAGTGCCGACCAATGCCTGCTCTGGGAAGTGAACAAATTCCCACAAAATTTCCCTTCCTCTCAACTTCTGTTACTTAGCTCCTCCCAGGCCACCAACCAAGTTTTCCGGAATTCCAACTCCCAGGAGAGTACTTCAAATTCCTTGGTCCTACGCTCCCATCGGAGGCCGGCGTATTTCATTCTGTCACTCTTCACCTGATTTGCTTCAGACTCTGAGGACCGTGAATTCAGCGTGAAGTTGCTATAGTCACGAACACGCATATTTTGACCTCTGTTGACCGCTCTACCTTAGCTTTGCGCGGCTTTCTCGCATGTTTCACAGAAAACGGGACGAAGGACATTTATCAACAAGTGTACAAGTTCTCTGTCTGTTTCCCGGTACACCAGCATGGAGTCGGGGTCAACCACCCACTCACTGTCACTCATCTTAAGGCGGCTGGAGGCCGCGCCCCGTTACTGTTTTCTGAGAGCTTGAGCCGCCCTAAGCTGCCTATTGTCACTTCCCTTAGCCGCTCCCCTGGCAGCCACGGTCAGTTCTGAGTACTTCCCTGGGGTAAACTAGCCTCCAGTAAATCGAAGTGTTTCCACAAAGTTTTCATGTCGTGTGAATTACTTTAAAACCATCACCCGACATTAATTATTCCAATACGTCCATACTATACCCTCTACAAGATGCATTGTGCCTTGTCAGTCATTTTTGTTCAGCTCTACTGTTCGCTCAACGTGAGTTAGGTGATCTTTAATTACTTCTTGTAAGGGGAATAGTTCTTGCCATCTTGCAACAGTATATATAGGAATGTATTTAGTCCCTCTCTTTCTTGTTGTAGTATAGGCAGAAAGACACCTTCAGGGCCTGGTGACTTGTACAATTGAAATGTTCCCACTGCTCACTAGATTTTTTTGAAATTCACATATTATGCTGCAGATCCCAGTTCCCCCTTTGGTTTACTGTAAACCAATTCCTCCCAGGGAATATATCTTGGTCTGCGTTATCTGCAAGATTGCATTGAGGAAAGTGAGTCTTGAGGATCACATCCAGCATCTCACATGCTGTCCTTGTATACTCACCATCCTTCTTCCTTAGAGTGCCTACTGGATTGGTTGATATTCTACCGAGGATTTTATGAAGTCTCTCATATGTAGCTGTACCTTTCACCTCTTCACAGAATGCCTTCCAGGGTGATAGTTTCGCTAGGTTAATCGCAAGGTTGTATTTGGCAAGGTTTTCTAGTACTTTGTCTACTGTCCTATACTTCTTGCTCTGTTGAACAGTCTTCTTACCTGCTTCCTTTGCAATTACATGTTATTACTTTAACAAGGTACATTACTGTTTGTGTTCATCTTGGTGATTGGACAGTTTTCTAAGTGCGAGGTCATAACGGCAAACATCACTTGGTCTGCTATTTGCTCAAGATCTGCTGGATTCTATTAGGTAGGTGCGTAAGTTCGTAACCTTTTTGGTATGCATGTTAATATTACGGTTGCTATGAGTTTATTTATCGATTGTCATTTTGTCAAAAAAAATGGTCAAATGACTCTCAGAACTATGGGACTTAACTTCCGAGGTCATCAGTCTCCTAGAACTTAGATCTACTTAAACCTAACTAACCTAAGGATATCACACACGTCCATGCCCGAGGCAGGATTCGAACCTGCGACGTAGTGGTCGCGCGGTTCCAGACTGTATCGCCTAGAACTGCTCAGCCACTATGGCCGGCATTTTGTCGCTGTTACTATTTTATTTACATATTGCCATTTGTCATTTGGGGATAGTGAATGGCGCTATGGACGTTAGAAAATGGAGTGGCAGGTGGAGAAATCGGAACATTTCTGACATATTCTTCTGTTTGAGTTCAACAGAGCGGTGACAAGCAGCGGAGGCAGCCAGAAATATTTGCGCCGTGTATGTGGATAACGACATTCGACAGAGCACGCCAAGAAAATGGTTCTCTCATGTTAAAGAGTATCATTTTGTCATTTTGACATTAATGACTCTCCACGAGCAGGAAAAGCTTTGGGGTTCGATGAAGATAGTTTAAACGCATTAATCCACAATTATCCACATCAGTGTACTCGAGAACTGGCAAATGTGATGAAGTGTGATCATTTCAAAATCGTGCGACAGATCCGTGCAACAGAGAAGGTTCAAAAATCGCTCTAATCAAAAATCATAAAAATCAGCGGGTGTCCATAAATGCGTCTCTGCTTGCTCGTCACCAACTGGCTCGTGAATAACACCGCCCATTCCCATCCTGTATCGTTACTGATGACGAGAAATGATTTCTTTACTCAGACTTATGGAAAAGAATGGAATGGTTGAGCCCAAATAAAGAAACAACTCCACGTAGAAAGACCTGCACACACCCACAAGAGATAATGTTATGCATCTGTTGGAACAGATACGGTCTGGTGTACTACGAAATGCTTGCCCGAAGTGTAACCCTCACTGCTGACATTTGTTGTCGACAACTGAGTTTCTTGTAGACAAAATCCAAGAACAACAACCAGGAGGGCTGCGTGAAGTGATGGTACTCCATACATTCACCTAGACTAGACTGACAAAACACGCTTTACATGAGTTTAGTTGAAAGTCATTTCACACCCACCTTATTCACTTGATATTGCGCCCTCAGATTTTCACCTTTTCCACTGTCTATCGAACAACCTTCAAGGACCTTCACTTCCAGATGAAAATGAGCTGTAAACGTGGCTCGACGAGTTCCTCGTCTCAAAACCACGTGATTTCTACAATCGCGGAATCGAGAAGTTAACCCAGCGTTGGCAGACTGTTGTAAATAGTGAAGGAAAATATACAGGGCGAGTGAAAAGTCCTTGGACACCTTCATAACTTGGAAGATTAAAGGGAAAATTGAAATGTGATGATGGGAACATAGGTTTGATGTGGGGCCGCAACTTTTGGGATGAATGTCATTCATGGCCACCATCTTGAAATCCGCCATTTTGGATTCAAGTCTTTTTTTTTTTTTTTTAATGGGAAGGGGAGTGTATGACACATCAAATAACTCTCGCTTGAGCTCTGGAATTGAGAGGTGTAATTTGTTTTTGTCTATCTTGTGCAGTTTAGAAGTTATTAATGCTCTAAGTTACCTTAATACTGACTCATGTCTCAGGATGGACAACATGTAGAACATGTGTTGTAGCAGTCGGTATAAAGGTAATTTCCCAAATTTGAACATTAATAACCTCTAAATTGTACAAGATAGACAAAAACAAATTACACCACTAAATTCTAGAGCTCAAGCGAGTGTTATTTGATGTGTCATACTACCACCTTCCCATTTAAAAAAAAATGACTTGAATCCAAAATGGCGGATTTCAAGATGGTGGCCATGAATGACATTCACTCCAAAAGTTGCGGCCCCACATCAAACCTATGTTCCCACATCACGTTTCAATTTTCCCTTTAATCTTCCAACTTATGAAGGTATCCAAGGACTTTTGACTCACCCTGTATTATTGGTTATTAAAGGCTCTGTTATGTGTATCTGTCGTATTTATTAAACTTATGGAAAAACGCTACGAATTTATACACAACCAAATATACTGAAGTTCCGACTTCAGATAGGTGTGATTTAGGTATTTCCCATATGAGCCCCAATCTGTTGTCTTAGATTTCCTATAGGTCATACAGGTCTGTTTAGCACCCGTTTCTACCTCAAACTTAATGTGCTTCTGGTCAGATAAAGATGGCACCAAAGCCACATATCAGAGGCGCTCATACCTGGCTGCAATGTTGAGGGGAGCTACGGCCCCCTCTACCTCTCACAAAAAGGAAAAAAATAGTGCTGCCAGGTGCTTTTCTTTCAAGAAAATGATTTAGAAGTTGTTATTATGCACATTTGTAACAGAATTGGAACTGGAACTTTCTTATGGCTACTTACAAGTCGCCGCGCATTCGTCTTCGAAAATATTCCATACACCCACCTCTAACCCCCTCCCCTCCACCCCCAGTAAAAACTATCGTATGGGTGCTCTTGCATCAGTGTACATTAGTTGCAGACAGATAACATAAATCTGGACAAGGAGAACAGCGCTTTTACTCGTAAAGTTGTTTTATGAAAACAACAGCATTAGTGCTGCTACTCTTCGCGAGTATCAAAGCATTCAACGAATATGGTGAGGTCCTCTTTCCGCAACGGTATTGAAGAACATGATTTGGAAGTTGGAATTAACTGGCCATTCGGGGATTGTTCCTGGGAGAGGTCGAGGCCAATTGTGCCACAAATTGTAGAAGAAGGCACTGTGGCCATAGCTGAAAAAGCTGGACGCAATATGCGATCTTCAAGCGGTGCATGATCTGTACTATCAATGATCCACCGTTTGAAAAGTGCTGCGATAAATTTTGAAAAAAATATCTCTTGTACGGTTCCAGGCTGTCGTGGATGAAGATGGTGTCACATTGAGTAACGTTTGCAACCTGGAACGTAAACATGGTACTCTATTAAAATGTTACCCTCTCATGTGGATATTAAAATGTGTTTGTATCAACGATTTATTCGTTATTTCTCTTCCGTGGGTCCCTACAACAATTTACACAGATTTTCATTGTCCTACGATCACTCGTCTTTCATGGTGGTCCTCTCAAATAGCGAAAGTTTATTTACAATCAACATGTTCATATGGGCCCCAGCTGCTTTGTCGTCTGCTAAACGTAACCCGGCAAGCAGTGCCCTATGACTAGTGGTGGGCAGGAAATCGCGTATCTGTTAGAAATCACAGTGATTGAGAAGTCAAGGATATCACAATAACAGCTGTACAGAATATAATTGCGATTTCAGTCACAATTAACAGTCGCAAGTAGCATTTCACATTCAACGCCGTGTGCCATCTGTTGGCCGAATTTCGTACTGCTTTCTGTAAACCTGGTGTCAAAAGCGCAGTTAACAGTGCCATCTGTTGGCCAAAGTTTGTACTACGCTCTATCTCTGCGATGCGCTATCGAGTCCAACTGCGATTTCTGTGACAAGTCGAGACTGAAAGTCATAAGTAGCACCTAAAAAGCGTAGTAACATTCTTTGCGTAGTGCCATCTGTTGACCGACGTTCGTACTTCGTTATAAGAACCTTGTGCCTCAGATCCTAGTATGTGTGCATATTGTATGGCGACATGCACATTCAGCACCAGTTGTGGCTGGTCACACACAGTAGCGCCTCAGAATGTATTATATCAATAAGAAGCAACATTGCCTTTTTCTCCTGAAATCTCATTTAGAGACAAGTAACCAAAATGAACGTGTTTGATTCTGCTTCCAATATGACAGTTGTAGTTAATGCTCCACATGCCTACAGAACTTTGCAATATTAACACAGCGGAACTCAGACATCTGTATAAGTGTAATGAAATGAAAACAATATTATTGAGTCATATGAATACCTCACTTTTGTTCCGACACTGTTCAAGACTCTGGAGAAAAATTTTACCCCTAGTGTTGTACAAGGCAACTGCACACTCACCAACTTTTTGCTGACACTACAACCACATACAAAAGTAAGCTTTTCCTGTGTTACCGCCGGCCGGTGTGGCGCCCGAGGCAGGATACGAACCTGCGACCGTAGCGGTCGCGCGGTTCCAGACTGAAGCGCCTAGAACCGCTTTCTTTTCTTTTTTTTTTTTTCAATCTCACTTTGTTAGTTTTCGTTCGTTGCATCTGCTCGGGGCGGACGTCGTGAGACACCCGTTTAAGTTCGCCGTTGATTGATTAACTCAGTTTTTAGTACAGAGAGCAGCTAACCCTCTGACCGAACACACTGAGCTACCATGCTGGCTAGAACCGCTCGGCCAAAGCGGCCGGCCCACTAGTTACAAGCAATGTAATTGACAGAGTAGTATTGCTAAAATTTCCTGTGATGAAAGCCACTCAATGGGGGATATTTCACATTTGCAAGAACGATCTCACTTCAGTAATCAAGTTCATCGAAACACTTACAAACTAACCTGTCGTCGGACGAAGACATTCTAAAGACGCAATGGCAATTTCTCCAGATCTGCTGACAATATTTTGAATTATCGCTATACTGAGTGACTGAAACGTAGTTAGAGTACCTGAGAACATAAAAATACGTTAGAATTCATTTTCTACACACGAACTATTACGGTACTGTATGCCTATTTACATAGTAATTACACTATTAATATTTTCACAATTGTTTCTTTAATACAAAATTAAAGCCAACGGAAGACCAAATGTAAAACATACCTACCAATGTCAGTTTTGTTGAGATGCAATTTTCTGTGTGGACGAATGTAACTTTTTCAAACGGTGATAAATCGCAGGAGTTGCAGAAATCGCAGAAGTCTAAGAAATGTTAGTGGTAGAGTACGGAGGGATACAAGACCTGGATTCATTAACTGCGATCCTTAACTGCGACAAATCACATTTAAGAATAACAGATACTGAAAAGTAGCATTCACAGAAATCACTGACATCGGAAAATCGCAGTTCAGCCCATCACTACTACCTAAGACGCACGCTCTCCCAGGCCAGGGCTCTGGCTTCTTGTGAGTAGCGCGTCGACGCGCGCGGCATCTGCCCGCCGAATTTGTAAGCTCAGGAAGCCCCAACCGTCACGGTTAGCTCACGCCATACTATGTAGTTCGTATTAAGGAAACAGCCAAATGGAACAAAAACGGAATTACATACTTTGACAAACATACATCATTACTCTCTCGGTGAAGTAGTAGATTAAATATGAATATACTGTTTTGTCGATAGCGCTCAGTTTTGTATGTTTTATAATTTCTATTTTTAAATTTTGGATTATATATTCGTTACTTCGACTCGATATTGACTTGTTGCGTGGTTCTGGCAAGATTAATGATAATTAAAATGATATTATCGCCATGTAAAGTATCGGGAGGGAGAGGGTGGGACAGAAAGCACTGAGAAGCGGGAAGGACATGTGACTCGTTTAATAGGCACTTGCAGTCGGCTGGGAGTCGTGGCGTACTCCTGTAATCCAAGCGACTGGGAGGCCGTTGTGTGGAAGAGTTCTTAACGTCCATCTAAATGTTCGGATGTTTCGTGCACTAAAAACATCCGTAGAGCCCTCGACGAGCTGCGGACTCATCCAAACCCCAAATATGGTACTCACCGAGCAAGACACATACCTCCCAGCCCCGGGGCCTCCAGAATCCATGCTCGGACAACCAAGCCCAGTAGAGATGAGTGCAAAGTGAGCCGGCGGTGACACTCAACCATACAACAATTTTTCTTCTTCTTTCTTAAACTGTCATAACGATTGTTAGTTTTGTGACGTTTCACTTGTATTCCCGTATAAATGAAAATCCAGATAATTTGTCCCAACTTAGTTCTCGCACGATTGCAAAGATGAGTTATAGAGATAGATATCAATGCTGTTCAAAAACAGCACAAATAACTAAAACTGAACGAAGTTTCAGGGCCAGATTGAAGACCTATAACGAATTTGCGGCTGAGTTAACTTCTCTTTTAACTATAAACTACCGTAGATACCTCGATCTAAAAGCCATTCACAATAGCTGAAAGAAAACACAAGTCACACTCACCTACAACAAGGCAAGCAGAAGTTATCCTCAAAACTACACTCCAATATCACAGTCGTCTATTTCATGCTGAATCTCACAATGTACTGTCACCGTAGTACAATAACTAGATAACTCAAAATAGTTATTATTGGAAGAAACACGTTTGAAAACTTATCTTAATTCTAAATCTTCACTATACACGAACTGTTTGAAATAATTATGGTCTGATGCGGTTATTTAGTTTGAATATTTCAGTACCTATGAGTTTATTCTGATTTTCCTTTCAAAATTGGTTTCTTTTTACTACGCAGACACAGAGTGTTGTGTGATAACCTTGCGTAGAGTGAACCAGGGTCATCTTGGGACCTTTTAGCCACATAAACTCTGTTATTTTCACTTCGCGTTGTTTTAGTACAGCCATCATGCATTGACAGTCTTTGAAGTAGTTTTGGCTTATTTCCGTCATAGAGAACGGTTTATGCATCCGACATTTGGCAATGACATGTTTCCAGTCCTCAGAAACTACAGGTTTGAATAATTTCTTGTGAACACTCAATGATGGCAAAGTCCCTGTCATATGGTAAGAAGCTATGGCCAGAGACCGTAGGCGTAGCCAGGATATGATTTCGGGGGGAGGGGGGGGGGGTAGGGTTTCAACATATGAACATCGTAATAAAGTAGAGTTGTAATAGTGTGGATCATTTAACTAATAAATATTATCATTAATCAGAAACAGTAAAATTCTTTTGTCGATGGTATCTCCATGAAGATGTTTTTGTATGGCAGTAAACATTGCTTAGAGATGGCAGTTAACATCTGCGCAATCCACGTCCATCGAACGAGTGGTTTAAATTCATACAACAACGAATTAGTGAGCTGTACAAGTGACACAATGACCATCGCAAAGAGAGGAGAAGTGAAGAAAAGAATTTCCGTTTTGCTCAGTGCCGACAACAAATGCTTATTTGGTAATTTTTTGCTGCTTATTTGGTAATCTTCTGACAACAAATGTTCGGTTTCCGCTTCATAGGCCAATCGACATCTTCTATGGTAGGAGTAAGGAAGTAAGTTTAGTATTTATGTCTGGTCGACAGCTAAGGTCATTACAGACAGAGATTTGGCTTCTCTTTTTTTTTTTTTTTTTTTTTTTTTTTTTTTTTTTTTTTTTTTTTTTTTTACGGAGGGGAAGGAAGCGGGCGTAGGCTTTTGAAGGAACCACTCCGGCATTCGTCTAGACTGAACTGGGAAACCATGGAAAACCAATACCTGTATGGTCAGCTCTGGAGTTGTATCCGGATCTGTTGAATGTGAGTCTAGTGCGTGAGGCACTACGCCACCCTGCTTAGTACTATGGTAGAAATGACAGAAAAAAAGTGCAGAATAGGAACGTGAATGTTCAAATGTAATCCTTATCAATGGTAATGAATCTGAAATTAAATTATGTATGTTGCAATAGTGTTAGATTGCTAAGGTAGGCAATGGCCGGCTACTGGCACTAAAACTTCTACGAGATTATAGGTCCATTTAGAACAGTTTATGGACTATTTTCAGTTAGAGTACTAAATTGTATAAATTTGCATAAATCTTAATTAGTGTGAATAAACTTAAATGCTCCCTATCTTGTGTGAACTTAATAGATCTCATTGGAGATTCTGCACGTACGAAATGTAGTCCACGTTAATTCGTTCAATGAAAGAGAGAGAACAAGAACTGTGATAGCAGTACAACTTTTGTTAAGACGTATTGAATGGATACTTTTATAATAGCACTTACGTTAACACATACTGACATCAGCAGCAGCAACAAACCGCACAATAACTGTTGTTGCTAACAGCAGAGCTGGCAAAGATACCATATTAGGAAGAAGCACAGCAAAGGCGTAAGTAGCATAAGTTTTTTTTTAGTCATAACCAGTCTCTTCATGTATTGCAATAGCTACTACAAATGCGCTGTATACTGTGTATGTATTGGTCAGAATGGAAAAAGCAGAATTACAAATAAAGTAACAGTTTTATAATTTTTATTTTAGAAATACACATTTATATAGCAAGTCTTCTATTTCTTTTCGAATAGGAATCTACGACTTCTGACGCATCAAGTTCTATGCTGTAGTGGATGTTCATTAGAGCCAAACCGATGAGCCTATTTTCGGAAACTGTGTTCCTAAGATAATTTTTTTAATCTCCTTAAGCTGAAAAATGTTCTTTCAGGAGCAGCTGCTGAAACTGGTACTGTTACCAAAATCTGAAACAGTACGTAAATTTTTGGATACTACTTTGAATCACACAGATCTAAGTACTCCAAAGCAGATTTTTGACTAACTCTCTTTGAAGTCATCTGTGCCTTCCAAATGTCAAATTCTGCTTTTATTACTGATGTGCTTTTCTCCGGAAGAAGTGACGAATACATTGATATCGCCTCATCAATGTCAGTGATTTTGACGAAATTTTCTGACAATAGACCATTAGGAGCACATATTAATTTGCGATGCTTTGTGAATCTTTCAGTTAACTGTTGAATTGTGTGCTCAAGGAATGGAATAAATAAATTCACTCAGTAATATGTAATTACATCCACCGCAGTCGTATTAGAGCGGTTCAACTGCTTCTCAGTAAGACGTGGCGCCTGCAGCGAAGCACTATTTTCCTCTGACATTAGCTTTGCTTCTGCAAAAACCTTTGTAAATTCATCTTCAGCATTGACTCTCAACAACTGCAAGGCGTTAAGAACATTTTCAACACGATGAAATGTTGCAATAATGTCTATATTGGTTCCTTGCAGTTGATATCGATAGTTTGTAGTTCATCACTTTTTGAAGGACTTCTAAACTCATCACAAAATTTGAGGAACGAAGTGTGTTTATCAGTTGGACAGCTTGTCTTGACGTGTCTTTGTTGTGGCTGGACTACAGTTTTTCGAGGGTGGCGACAATTTCTGGATAAATTTCCTTGAAACGGATGACTGCTTCGTGCTTGTGGACCCATCGTGTTTCATATAGTGCAAGCAAGTTTTTTTGGTGTCCATTTGGCGACAGTTCACGAATTTCGTCTTTTAATACGGCAGTGCGTTGAAGTAAGACCCAACAGACTGCATAATCCCCACGCAGTTTCTGATTTCTGCTCGTGAACATGCATCAGCAATTGCAAAGTTAAGCGAGTGTGCACTGCAATGTACATAAAGAGCATAGGCGCATTCCTTACTAACATATGCTTGGGCACCATGCAAGTGCCCACTCAAAGCTGCAGCACCGTCATAGCCTTGACCAAGTACATGGCAACAGTAAAGTCCGTGTTTTTTCAATGCTTTAATGATTAGCTTTGCAAGGCCGAATCCAGTAACATAGATAGTTCTACGTGTTCAATGTCAGTAGTTTCGTCAACAAGAATACTAAATATTCTGGCTTTCTTTACCTCATCAATTATTTTACGCTGTATAATTTCACCACAAATAGCAATAATTTCAGTTTGAATTTATAGGCTGGTATATAGAGCATTCTTTGGAACTGTTGATAAATGCTCCAAAACATGCTTATCTCCAGACTCAGCAGCATAACGCAGCAACGCTCGAAAGTTGCCATCGTTCATTAGCTGCTGCTGAGGTTCCAATAATGTGTAAACTAGTCCAGAGTCAGTATGTCCTCTTAAAGGAATGCCTTGTTTACCACATAAAATTATAGCTTTTGCTATGGACGTCATTTGCCTTTTATTGTCTTCTTGCTATCGTTTTCTCTCTGAAGACAATTGCTCGATTACTGTAGACATCGTTGAGGAAACAGTTTTAAGAAAATTGTCTGCCATTTCCGTATTTCGTTTGTGATAGGAAGTTTGTGCATGCGTTTGAAATACCTCCAACGCTTTTTTCCAATCTGAAAAGGCTCACACACAAGTTTTCCTAATCGCTGATTGTTTTCCTTACCTTCTCATGAGCGACCCATTATGACACAATTTTTGCAGAAGGCTCCATTTTTTAAATCAGAATACGACAGCCAAGGGAATCTGTCCAACCATTTCAGTTGATAGCTTAAGTTTCGTTTTGACGAAACAGGAAATTTGTAATCATTAGTCGGTATCCAAGCGCCTTTTAAAATTTGTTCCTTTAGACAATCATCCAGTTGTGAACTTTGATTTGAATATAAACCTACGTCTAATGTAGCAAAACCATTCCAAGCAGATGAGACGTCATGCAAACTTCTAAGTGCCACGCTCGATGTTGCAGGTTGATTGATGCTATGAGGCAGTGTGCAAGACGACTGCTGAGCGGCCAAAAGTACCTCCGCGTTTGTAGCTCTTTCTGTTAATGAGTCCTCAGCAATCATTACGTCTTCACTGTCTCCACTCGTCACATTATGACTGGCGGGTTCGACAGTTGAAGATGCGTCTTTAAATGTACCAGCTTGTGAACACCATTTTTTCCATTATTCCAAGCCCTTAGATTTATTTGTATTCTCAGCTTTTCTTTTCTTTGCCTCCATTTTTGCGATGCAGATGACCCTATAAAAAGAACACTAAAATAAAAAAAAATTGCAAAATTTGACTGGTTATTATTAATTTTATTCGGCTGGTTTTAGTCAGAGTGCAAGTGCGCTGATTTAACTTTAGTTAACCATACTCACTAAATGACGGGCAACAGCTACTAGGACAAGAAAATTAGCGTTCTGCCATCCAAAAATCTGTGGAGTTCTGAAAACTGAATCACTCAAATAGGCCTCAGATATGCATAATCCGAGCTTTGCCCGATTGCTGAGTGGAGCTTCAGTCTTGATGAAAAGAAAACCACCGAAATCTCACACATTTCTCTGGTTCTTCTCAAATTCTTTCGAACTTAAGCATTTAATCGAAAACGTCAAGGTTACCAAATCTGTTGTGTATTAAGTTCTGTATCGATTGGGAAAGAATATTTTACAGTTTGATTACATTTTGCGGTGCAGTAAATCTACATTAGAAAACACTAGTTTTTCACCTTTAGATAAACACTCGTTTCGTCGCCATAATACGTGCAATATCTGAGATTGGCCAATTCGATGAAAACATTTCGGGGAGAAAAGTTGTAGAGCATTTATATATATCGCCAAAATTTCAAAGAAAGTGTCGAAAAACCTAGTTCGTTAGTAAATATCGCCAGGTATCAATTTTATGAAAAACGCTTGGTTAGTGACGGTAAACTTTAACCCTCCATTCATTGGTTTTTTGTAGTATTCATTCTTGTTGTTTCATTTATTTAGCAGTACACTCATTCTCTGGATTTTGTTGCTCCGCTGTCGAAAACGTGTTCTTTCTACCGGGTCTTTTTTTGTAACTGCCTTGAGTGCTCAATCCACACGGTAAGCCACTGCTTCTATTCAATCGATGCCACAATGACAGAAGAATGGAAACAGACACAATATGAACTCCCGCATATAGTAACACGATATGCAACACCTGGTTTTCACACAAGCCCTGCCAAAACAAGAGATTTTACCAGTCGAATGAATGCAGCGTTTGTGAAATGCGCAATGAACATTGTGAAAGATATCAGCAAAAAAACTGCAGGAAAAGATTAGTGTTAATAATAAAACTAGCACTACAACAATGTGACCCAGTTTTGTATTTGCACGCTGTGAGTATTTTCATGAATAATAAATCTGGCAAAATCTGGCAGTGGAGGAGGCAACTGGTATCAGCTGAGCATTGTTTACTTCCGTTCGTCAGAGGGAGTCAGCAAGACGTCTGAAAGGTTTATTTGTAGTGTAAGTGTTGTGAACGAAGTAAATTTGACACGGCGAAGGAAAAAGACATACAAAGTTTATTGACAGGACTAAGACGAGAACGTATAGTAAACATGTTGGTTTTGGTGAACTATACCTCTGTTGTTGATAAGTGCAGGAAATTTTATTAAAAGGATCATTATGCAAAAAAGGGTACAGACGATGGGAAATAAGTCCTACATTTATCGATCGCCGGTTTGTTTTGCGTGAAAAACGGGTATAGATTTCTAGCACAAATAAACTTACCTCCAGTTTTTCCAGACCTGTTACGCCCTCTTTACGAACACAGAGCTCCAGGAACTGGGCCACGTCCTCTTCCTGTATTCCCAGCTATCCAAAACCCTCATGTTCCTTTCCCCCGGACCCGTTTTAACCACCCATTCGTCAAATTCTTTCTGTCTCTCCTCCGCATGGTCTGGAGTAACTTGTCAGCGCAAAGCTCTGTCCCTTTACTCAGCCTTTATTTCCTCATACATACATGCACTGTCAGCTCGCATCAGAGCTACGTCAGCTGTTAAATTGCGTATAATGTTTCGTCCAGGGTAGCTATTTGCGGTACTGACAAAGACATGATTCACCCTCTACAGCTAGACAGCAGACAGCAGACAACAAAAACAACGAGAACACAAGAGAACAATGATAAGAACTCTCAAACGTAATGCTGTTGTAACACAGTAATTTAATTTCTCCGTCTGTGTGGCAGCTTATAATCGCCACTTTATATGCTTACACACAATGATCCACATTCCTTACTCAAAATCATTGTCCGTTTCAAACGGTGTAAACTAGCACACGTTTCCTACAACTGTCAGATTGTGATGTTGTGAAACTCTCTTCAGTAAATACAACACAGTAACAAAATCAAAAAACGAAAAAAAAAGCAGCAGACTGAACGTACATAAAAGTGCAGATGCATTACAACAGTGGCTCGATGCGGCGACCATCAACGTTGTTGAAGACGTTGTGCGTACGAAGCATGTTCTGATACACACTCACCATCTGACGTCATGTCTCTTCAGTTTCTAGTGATACTGCCAGAACTCGTTCCAGCAGAACTTCCTCTGCCTCTACAGGAGTCTCGTGAATTGAACTTTGCGTACGACCTCACAAGAAATGGTGCACGTCATCCTGTCTACCCTATCACAGAACAGGTGAAGCAACTCTAGACTTTTCTCTTTCCCTCAGCAGACGTGGACGCGTTAGGCATCTGCATTGAAACTGTCGTAGAACGGAAAAGATACGTTTCCGGACAGGTTCCTATTCAAAATATTATGTACTCACTCCCATCTACAAGTCCTAGAAGTTTGTAACGGGAATTTCCGAACACCGTGAATTTACATATCCAGGTAACACTGTCTGAGCTTCCTTGCCCCACACTGAATCTACAAGAGACCAGGACCCACTGACTTACCATAACTTTTGCAGTCAAACTGAAATATAAAACAAGTACTTCAATCACTACACTGCATGCTGACGCTGCGAGTTGTGGCTGAGACGTGGTTCCCGAACCAGCTGCAGATGTTGATCCTGCAGCTGACTCCAAAATGTAGAGACCTGGGGTGGATAACCTCTATGGTGGTAGGGTTGAGTTGAGGCAGTGGACTGATGTAGGGTGATGACTGCTGATTGTGCAAGGAAACATCATTAATATTCATATATTTTATTAGCAAATAACTACAACTTTCTTAGCAATGCTCTCCAGTGTCAACCCCCTTGCACTAGTGCTGACAGCAATGAGCACAGCTGTGCTGAAGGAACGAGCGGCCAGAGGCCACCCTTACATCAGCAGTGGGACAGGAATGCTGATATGTGGGTTTGCTACTCATGTGTACCTTCTAGGTATGGTGCCACATCTCATAGCAGAACACACCTACCGATGTGGAGACTCTCCGTGATTCTTACAGGGGAAGACAGCTTTCTGCAGCAGCATCCACCCTTGCAGTGGCAGTAGGCCAACCCAGACACAGGCTGTAAATCGGCACGGACTTAAAACCAGTAGCAGGCCCTTCACTGGTAGAGGCCAAGCTTCGTGGTGGCTGCTCCGCAGCCTGGAGCAGTTCTCCTCTTATTGATGGTGTTGCCAGACTGAGATCACTTTGGCTAAAATTATGGATATTTATACAGGTTCAGTGTCTGCTTGTTTTTCCAAAGCACCGCTTCCAACCATGTAGACTAAAACAAGTCTATAACTTCGAGGTGTAGTTACTGGTATGCCAATCCAGCAGTCTTCCTGCCTTTCTGCTGTATTGACATGTTGTGTTGCCAGCCCACAGATCAGCCCACCATGTGAAAGTCATCTGGGTGTTACTGCCACTGACCTGAGGATGCTTTTTTCCGCTCTGCACATGCCTGCCCCAGTGGCCTCTTGCAACAACTGAGGCAGTGCTGCTCTTTTACTCAGTGGCCTTGGAAAATATTGGCAGCACTACTCGGGTTAAAGTCACACAGTTTTTATCTGACAGGAAGTTTGACAATTCATCATTATTTTATAGGTTTATAGCAGTAATGAAAATGGTTAGCAGCAATGGACACAGTACTAACAAAGGAATAACCCAATCAGTCAGCAGCAACAACTCTGACATGAGTTGAATTCAGTCACACTACTTGGCTCTGTGTGGAAACATTACAGTTACATGCCATTTGATGGCCTAAAGTTTGAAATTTGGGTAATAGCAGGTTCACACACTTCCATCCATGAGTGATTGCTGAAGCATTGCCGCTCTTTCCCCTGATGTCCAACTTCCAGCTCATGCTGCCCTTCGCCAACTGTACTTAACTTATTTCTTCATGAATATAAAAATACATATGCCTATTACTTACGTAAAAAGAGCCGAAACTGTGACATAAAATTGTTTTAAAACTTATCCTTATGCTAAATACTTTACTGGTAAAATAGAAAAGGCAACGAATTGTGGCAGAACTAACATCATACTTTTAATTCTGGGTAGAGTACAAGTATGTCTAAACACATAGTGGACCGAGCACTCCTAATGATGGGCCTCCGCAGCTGACAACCCATGAATGTGTCAATGTTAATACCATGACATTGGCAGTTATGACTGAAATGGGCACATAACCATCAGCACTGGATCTTGTCACAGTGGCAGAGCTTTGCATGGTCTGATAAATCCTGATACCTTCTTCATTATACTGATGGGAGGGCACTAATCCGTCGTCTTCCAGGGGAACAGCTCTTTGGCACCTGTGTTGCGGGATGGAGAGAAGCTGGCAGCAGTTCCATTACACTCTGTAAAACTTGTGCATGAGCATCCATGGGTCCAATGGAGCTTGTGCAAGGCACCATTTTGGCCAAAGAGTATTGCACACTGATCATAGACAATGTAAATCCCTTCATGACGACCATGTTTCCCAACTGCATGGCATTTTTCAACAAGATAATTCACCATGTTACAAGGCCAGGAGTGTAATGGTGTGGTTACATTTTCTCCAAGGCCATTCTCACATACCTTGTATTTTCAACTGGCCCAATGATATTTCAATGCTGTTGCAATTTATGCTATACTGTTACATTCTTATGCCTCTAACACTATCACTAGGGAAGTACAATGAATAGAGTCCGATGTCAACACACGAAATGCCTGATGACATTCTCACTACCATTCATAACATATGTGATTAACTTACTTAATGGGAACAATTTAACTCAAAACATGCACAGTTGTATTCACCAAAGATACAATATTTACTAAATTTACTGCTACACAGATTCAAATGGTTCAAATGGCTCTGAACACTTCAGAGGTCATCAGTCCCCTAGAACTTAGAACTACTTAAACCTAACTAACCTAAGGACATCACACACACCAATGCCTGAGGCAGGATTTGAACCTGCTACTGTAGTGCTGCACCTAGTATTAGTGATGATTTAAAAAAGCCACACAAACTACAGTTGTAAATCAAATGAAACAGGTTTTATTCTGTAAGCCATGAAAGAGGCAAAATTATGAAATTATTTCTGAATTTCACAATGAAATATATTACATTGTGTTAGAAACTCTCATTTTAATTACTGAAAGAGAAATACACTCCTGGAAATGGAAAAAAGAACACATTGACACCGGTGTGTCAGACCCACCATACTTGCTCCGGACACTGCGAGAGGACTGTACAAGCAATGATCACACGCACGGCACAGCGGACACACCAGGAACCGCGGTGTTGGCCGTCGAATGGCGCTAGCTGCGCAGCATTTGTGCACCGCCGCCGTCAGTGTCAGCCAGTTTGCCATGGCATACGGAGCTCCATCGCAGTCTTTAACACTGGTAGCATGCCGCGACAGCGTGGACGTGAACCGTATGTGCAGTTGACGGACTTTGAGCGAGGGCGTATAGTGGGCATGCGGGAGGCCGGGTGGACGTACCGCCGAATTGCTCAACAAGTGGGGCGTGAGGTCTCCACAGTACATCGATGTTGTCACCAGTGGTCGGCGGAAGGTGCACGTGGCCATCGACCTGGGACCAGACCGCAGTGACGCACGGATGCACGCCAAGACCGTAGGATCCTACGCAGTGCCGTAGGGGACCGCACCGCCACTTCCCAGCAAATTAGGGACACTGTTGTTCCTGGGGTATCGGCGAGGACCATTCGCAACCGTCTCCATGAAGCTGGGCTACGGTCCCGCACACCGTTAGGCTGTCTTCCGCTCACGCCCCAACATCGTGCAGCCCGCCTCCAGTGGTGTCGCGACAGGCGTGAATGGAGGGACGAATGGAGACGTGTCGTCTTCAGCGATGAGAGTCGCTTCTGCCTTGGTGCCAATGATGGTCGTATGCGTGTTTGGCGCCGTGCGGGTGAGCGCCACAATCAGGACTGCATACGACCGAGGCACACAGGGCCAACACCCGGCATCATGGTGTGGGGAGCGATCTCCTACACTGGCCGTACACCACTGGTGATCGTCGAGGGGACACTGAAGAGTGCACGGTACATCCAAACCGTCATCGAACCCATCGTTCTACCATTCCTAGACCGGCAAGGGAACTTGCTGTTCCAACAGGACAATGCACGTCCGCATGTATCCCGTGCCACCCAACGTGCTCTAGAAGGTGTAAGTCAACTACCCTGGCCAGCAAGATCTCCGGATCTGTCCCCCATTGAGCATGTTTGGGACTGGATGAAGCGTCGTCTCACGCCGTCTGCACGTCCAGCACGAACGCTGGTCCAACTGAGGCGCCAGGTGGAAATGGCATGGCAAGCCGTTCCACAGAACTACATCCAGCATCTGTACGATCGTCTCCATGGGAGAATAGCAGCCTGCATTGCTGCGAAAGGTGGATATACACTGTACTAGTGCCGACATTGTGCATGCTCTGTTGCCTGTGTCTATGTGCCTGTGGTTCTGTCAGTGTGATCATGTGATGTATCTGACCCCAGGAATGTGTCAATAAAGTTTCCCCTTCCTGGGACAATGAATTCATGGTGTTCTTATTTCAATTTCCAGGAGTGTAGAAGTAAAGTGGATTCTGAATGGCTCAGGAATATGCTATAGGAAGAAATACTATAGCAGTATAAGAATGAAACACTAGGAATTACTAGTGAAAATTGGATAGGAGAATCAGTCTGAGAAAATAAACATGTTCATGATAAAAGATATGAACCTTGGCACACCACAATTTGTTCTTTAATTCTGCTGTCCCAGATTTAATCAGTTGTTTTATTAATCATGCAGAAGTATGTTTATATTTAATTTGAGCATGAGCAGTAGAAAGTATCACAGGATTATTCCAGCTAGTATGGTGCTATAGGCTAACAGGTACTGTAAAGAACGTTATAAAAGTATTTTCAGTGAGTCTTGCACAGTAATGGGAATTTGAGATTGCCAAAATGAATAAAGAGCAGCATTGGCCAGTGATTTTCATTTCTTTGAACAGATGAAAGAGTAGTACATTGACTCATTCATTCAGTACTCACATGACAGCAACCAATTCTTCAGACAGTGATATAGAACTAAGGTGCTGTTAAACAGTACTAGGTTGGACTTGTATACCACTAAGCATATTTTTCTACATTGAAATAATAACAGCAGAACAAAAATAATCTTTCATACTTACTGCATGACAAGACTCATTGTTCATAAACGTGTGTGGGGGAGTGCATAGGATGTGTAAATAAGTCAAAGATGAACATTTTATTTAAATTCAGTGTTATAGAATGAGTTAAGCCATTAGCTTCTTGTATTGCGGGCATCATATGTTCAGGAATGTGACAAAATAACTTGAGAAATGTGGTAGAAACAACTCATTCACCATATTGTTTTCTAACTCTTATGTTAATAACTCACATTTTCATAATTTCATCCTTATGCTACCTCTGGGAGGGTTAAGAGCTGCAGTTATGACTATAATTATTGAGGTTTTGTGGTGATCAACCATTCTGTAAGAAACTTCCTGGCAGATTAAAACAGTGTGCCAGACCGAGACTCGAACTCAGTCCGGCACACAGTTTTAACCTGCCAGAAAGTTTCATATCAGCGCACAATCCACTGTAGAGTGAAAATTTCATTCTAGAAACATTCTGTAAGACTTCCACATTTCAGTGTTGACAGACTTTCAGTGGTAAGCACAATAAGGCATTAAAGAGGACTGCAACCCATAGAAAGAGTCACATTATTGTAAAGATGACTGAGCACCAAATATTTATGATAGAGATTTTCTTGTTAAATCTTTTCTTGCACCATTTGAATGCAAAGAAGTTGCACTAATGATGTAAGTATCACAGCACCTCGCCTACAACCCAATAGAAGTCATCTACTGGGTCTGCTTTTACGCTGTTACCTACTGCAGGATGTATTTGAGTACAGAGAGCACAGGGAAGTTTACAGTCTTGATTGTCTTCTAGGATCTGAGAAGCATGGTGGAAGTTTTACAAAGATTTGTTCAAGTATGCAGGGGTTTCCAGTAGGTTCTATGATCACAGTGAATGAAAAGTTAATTAGTAAGGTATGGAAGTGTTATTGTTTAAGCAGGGGATCACATCTTTTCAGATAAAACATCCCCTCTTCCTGTCCCCTTTTGACATGGTTGGAAATGTCAAATTTGATTTTACCAGCATAAGAATCTAAGATTCAAGATTCAATTTTTTTTACAGTCAAATGCTCTGTATTCACAAACAAGCACTGATCAGTTACCCAGTATTTCTCAATGAACTAAACATTTCACTTAGAAACATGCCATAGTGGTTAAGGTAATGATTAACATTTGGGAAGATCAGTGTTCAGTCCCTGTCTGGCAATTTAGATCCTGGTTTTTCTGTGGCAGCCCCCCCCCCCCCCCCCTCCAATAAGAAAAATCAGTTGAAGCAACACCTAGGCTGAATTCTTCGGTAATGCCAAGGTTGATTTATTAACCTGTCCTTTTCCAATCCAGGATTTAGCTCCAATCTTTGCAAGATGTGATCTTAATTCCCACTAACCACTATTCAGATTCATACACACGCACACGCGCGCGCGCACACACACACACACACACACACACACACACACACACACACACACACACACACACACACACAAAATGCAAGAGGTGACATATTCTCTCTCTGTAGAAACCATATTAACCTATAGTCTCTCACAAGGTGTTGGAGCCTTTTTAGTTGTTACAGGTGCAACAGAATGGATGACTGGATGATTTGGTCTTGTAACATTAGCTAACAGGGACGTACTGTGTTGGTATTGTGACAAAGCTCCAAGCCATTGGGAACTGAGAATAAGGAAATCTACTGTCTAGTTTAATGATGATGAAGTCCTCCTGGAAAAGAAGTATTCAAGAGGTAAAAAATCCTGCCATTTGAATCACATGAGTACAATGCTGTTATCAGATGAAAAATAATAAAGTGTAGGTAAGTTAGAGAACTGCAGATGAGAAATAGGTAGATTGAAGTTAGATACAGTGCAAATTACTGAACTACAGTTACAGAAAGAACAGCATTTCTGCTTCTCAACATAATATGAAATATATGTATTGCAATAACACGTACAATTATGAACAAGAAAATAGGGATATAGGTAAACTACTACGAGCAGTGTAAAGAACAGATCATCATAGACATAACAGATAAAAAGTCCTTGAGGAACCACAGCACTACAAACATCAATGTCTGCTAGTACTTTAAATTATGAAGAGACTGAAAGAATGTATTATTTGATAAAAGAAACTGTTCAGTACATTAAGAGAGAGAAAAATTTAATTGCGTTTGGGACCAGAGGCGTACCAAGGTGGTCATGTATCCTGTGTCCTTGGCAGAACAGCCAAGGCCCCCCACACCACAGTAAAAACTTAATTTCTGTTATTTTTTCTACATGGATTTAGAAAATTCTGTAATTTATGGGTTTAATATAAAGTATTATTGAAACACATTACTTAATTAAGCTATACATTAAGGTCATTAAAAAATAAACTGGGGGCTGTAAAATGAAAACCACTGAAGGGAACATAATGCCATAACCTATGGAATAAGGTGTGGTTGCTCTAACTCTCCATTAGAGGAACATGGGTACACAGACAATTGATGATAGAGTAAACATGTTCACGTGTTGACCACTCCCTGCACTTAGTGCTGCTGAAAGCAGATAAATGCAGGCTTCAAAAGAATGTCAAAGGAGTGTTGTGTGTTTCCTGACAATGGAAGAAGAGCAGGGAATGGAAATTCATCAACAAATGGGTCAGGTGTGTGATAGTACTGGAAGAGAGATGAAATAGTGAAGGCAGCAGATGATCACAAAGGTAAAAAGACAAGATCTAGTAGAAATCCTTGGATAACTCAGGAGATAGTGAATTTAATTGGAGGAAGGAGAAAATATACAAATGCAGTAAATGAAGCAGATGAAAGTGAATACAGGCATCTGAAAAATGAGATTAGCAGAAACTGCAGAAAGATTAAGGGAGAATGGGTACAGGCAAATGCAAGGCTGTAGAAGCATACATAACCAGAAGAAAGGTAGGTGCTGCAAATGGAAAAATTAAAGACAAATTAGGAGAAAATGTAGCAACCATATGAACATTAATAGCTCAGTACCAGACCAGTGCTATGACAAGAAGGGAGAGCTGAAAGGTGGAAAGAATATATATAGGATCTCTACAAGGCAAATTAACTTGACTGTATGAAGGGAAGAGGGAGTATATGAAGATGAGGTGGGAGATATGATATTGTGAGATAAATTTGACAGAGCACTGAAAGGCTTAATTGGAGACAAGGTCCCTGGAGTAGATGACATCCCCTCAGAATTATTGAGATTATTGGGAGAGCCAGCCATGACAAAATTACATTACCTGGTGTGCACGATATATGCACAGGCAATGTACCCCCACACTTCAAGAAGAATATAATAATTCCTATTCCATGGAATGCAGGTGTTGACAGGTGTGAATATTATGAGACCATAAGTCATAGTTGCAAAATATTGATGTGAATTATTTACAGAAAAGTGGACAGAATAGGTAGAAGCTGACCTTGGGGAAGATTATTTTGGATTCTGGAGAAATGTAGAAATTCATGAAACAATACTGAACGTATGACTTATCCTAGAAGATAGAATGAAGAAAAAGCATTTGTAGACTGAGAAACAACATGGACTAGACTACACAAATTGAAATTTTAGTTGTAGCATGGATAAAAGGAAGGGTCTGGGATGTTATTTACAACTTGTACAGAAATTAGAATGCAGTAATAAAAGTCAAGGGAAACAAAAGAGAAGCAGTAGTATACACAACTAATTAAATGCAACATTATTGTAAATAAATTACAAATTGTATTAGATTTCTAAAGAAACTGAAAGGAAAACAGAATCTATGTCTTTTTTTCAGGGAAGCCTCTGTATATTGGTATGATGCATAATTAGGAAAATATTTTATTCGCTGAAAAGTCATTCCTTTCCAAAAATTGTGTTTTCATTGTAGTTTTACTTTCCATTTCCTTACTTTGAGTCAAATAAACTCATTGACTATGTCATTGCAGCCAAATTTAGCAGCTGTGTTGCACTATATCCACAATATGAGTGTCTACTTCACCTATACTCAAAACTTAAGTAGTTTTTTTAATCATATTTAATGTGCTGAAGTTGCATTGACAAGATGCTGCAGTCACAGGGTTTATCATAAATATACTCAAAGCTATTTCAGTGTTTGGATAAGCATATTGTAAGCCACTTTTTGAAGAAAAAACTGGAAAATATCTAAAGGGGAAGCTGTGTCAGTGCTCATCATCAGTGCTTTCTGCTGGAATTTGAAAGCCACTGTTTTGTTAACCAACTGAGTAGCAGTGATATTTCTGCTATAATTGACACCAAAATGTGCGGCATATTTCTGCAATTAAGATATAGAGCTCCCATTTTAGGTATTCCTGCCAGGAAATTAAAGTGAGATGATGATGATATTTGGTTTGTGGGGCACTCAACTGTGCAATCATCAGTACCTGTACAAAGTCTCAATTTCTTCACACTCAAATTTTTTACGCAGTCGAATCTAGCCACTATCAAGAATGATGATGATGATGAAATGATGAGGATAACACAAACACCCAGTCCCCAGGCAGAAAAAATCCCCAACCCGGCCAGGAATCGAACGGGGAACCCCATGATCCAGGGGCAGCAACGCTGTGAACTAAAGTGAGATTTTTTTCCCATTTTACTTTTTATTCTATGAAATAATTTGACACACACTAGCTTACACAGTTGCACTCCAGGTCTCTGCTGCAGAAATTGACAAAGATTGTAAACCTTCAGTTAAATTGCAGATTTGCTTCAGCAACCACTCCCCAACTTTGAGATCCAACAATACCATAGCAAGGCTGCAGAAAATCCTCCACTGTTCAATACAAGCTAGCTGTGTAGGTGGCAGCTGCATGAACCAAGTGTACTGTTGACAAATAACACAAGTGAGGTCTGTTCAGTAGTAGTCATTTTTTTATGATGATACTTGGATGAGAGGAGACTGTTACAACAGTATTATAGGGTCAGTTTAAGGTAAATGTGAAACAAGCTACTGCTTTGGACAACAAGCCGGGAGGGATGCCAGAAGCACCATAGCTGTAAGATTTCTATCTAGGACATCACAATTAGTAGTGTCCACTTAGGGCACCAAGCTGAAAGGGGTGCCAAGGATACCCAAGTGCAAAATTTTTGTACAGTGTGTATCACAGTTATTAGCAAAAACTGACATGGGTGAAAGTGTACGGAGGAGACGGGTGGCAGGTGGTGGATGCCAAATGATAAGTCACTTGTGTATAAAAATATTCTCAGATTGGCCCTGTAGCTTTCATTTAAAGTGTAGGGCCAAGGTAAAGACTTCTACCCACAGGTAGAAGAAATGAAAATGTGGGCCACAAAACCTCTTCATTTCAGTCAGCTTTTGTACTCCCTCTGTGCATGACTTTTTGGTGGGGCATATCTAGCCATGTCCTTGGTATGATCCTGATGGGGTCTAGAATTCAATAGAAGGGAAATGATGGGAAGAAAGAATAGCAGATGAACATGGTCTGAAGAACAGGAATAAACAGGGAAGATAGTGGATAGGATTATCCATACTAAACAATACAATCCTAGCAAACACTTACTTTGAAGAACTATCAGTTATGAATTCATACATGGAAGAGACCCTGAGATCCTGGAAGGCTTAAGATAAATTACATAACAGCAAGGGTTTGTATCTGGAAACCAGATTTTAAATGTTTCCAGGAGCAGATTTTGACTTTGCCTATAATTTATTTATTAGTTATGAAAAACAAGTTAAATGTTCAAAATTGAGAAGAATGATTAAGTTGAAACAGCTATAGTTGGTTAGAAGTGTCAAAGAGAGCATTAGGCAATGACAGAAGATGAGGGGTAGCTATGAAAGGCAGTGAAGGCAGCAAAGGAACAAGAAAGCAAAAGGACAAGGTCCAGTGCAAATCCTGGGATAAGGCATCAGACATTAAATTTAAGTGAAAAGTGGGAAAATATGAAACCATTGAAGAATGGATGGCTACAGGAAAGATAGATTACATATTCAGGAAAATTAAAAACCCTTTGGGTAAACTTGAAATACATTACTCTATAATACATAAGCATGAGGTACATAAAGTAAGATAACGTATAACAATTCGGTGGACAAATGAGATGTTAAGTTTTACTGACAAAATGAGAAAATATAAAACTGTTGAAACATGATATATTAACAACTTGGTTGAAATGAATGAATGTGCAGGATCATGTTGCAAGTTCCCCACTCACACACAGAAAGCTGGAAATCACATGGCATGAGGTCAGTATGACTATAGCGCCAACTGGAGCCAGCCTCATGTTATGAGGCAGTTGAAGGAATGGGAAAACAGTGTTTGTCAATCAGCGAGCAGTTATGCTGCACTATTTGTGTGTTCTTCATTACCATATGGCCTGGAGGTAACATTTCGGTGACTCCTCATTGGAAAATGCCAATGGGAAATTTGAAGAAGGATCAAGTTTGACAGTGTAGCCCTGGAAACCATTATTTCACGTGAATGGGGAGCATTCTTAACCACAAGCATTGCTATTCAAAGAGCAGATGATAAACCATGGCTTATTTTAGAACCTAATTGAGCAGTCTCAAGGGCAAGTGAAATTAAACCAAACTAGTTACATTCAGCAGACACTATGACAGATTAAAATGCATGTCTGCAAGGACATAGCTACATCAGTACCGGGGACTGGGTGTTTGTGTTGTCCTCATCATTTCATCATCATCATTTGTGACAATGGGTTGTTTGTTGTACATATCCACATGTACTTGACCTGATATTGTCTTTATTGCTGGAAGGTTGAGTCAGTTCAACTCTAAACCACACATTTCTCAGTGGGCCAGTAAAAAGGGTTTTTTGTTACCTGCAGCAAATTAAAAACTTGAGCTTATATTTCAGTGTCAGTTGTTCTGATCCTAATGCATTCAGTGATGCTGACTGGGCAACAATAAATCTGTAGTAGGGTGCACAATTCTGTTAGCTGTAGCAGTAATCAGCTGGAAAAGTAAAAGCAATCTATTGTAGACACCTCCACAGTAGAAGCTGAAAACATTGCAATGTTCGAGACATGTAAGAAAGTGGAATGGTTTGTAGGCTTTTTAAATGAGGTCAAGTGTTCTGAATTTGTTATACTACCCCTGCAGGTCAATGCTAACAACACAGGTGCCATTGAGATTACCATGAAAAAGAGTGTATCTGAAAGAACCTAGCACTTCAGAGTGCACTATCATAAAGCCAGGTAGACTGTCTTGGAAGGTTTTCTTAAGTTTAAGTATGTGTCAAATGAGAACAATACTGCAGAAAAATTAACTAAAGGTCTTAGTGGTATTAAAACTGAGAGATTCAGTGACATGTTAGGATTAAAGTAAGTCGTATGTCATGTTGGACTACTTAACTGTTAAATTTTGTCTCATTTATGTTTAATAATGTATTTTTGCAATATGAAACTCATAAGTTATTCTCTTATGATGTCCACCAATGGGAAGTGTTGTAATTAGGTTTACTTAATGTGGTCACCATCATTTGACTTCAGCACCATTTCCAGAGAACTCTAAAGTCAAAGGTTTCTAGTTTATGCTTCTCTTCTCTGTATGTGCTTCTTTGGTGCTGTCTGAGTAGGACATGAAAAAACGTTTCCATGAGAAGAATGTAGTGCCACTCTGGGTACTTACTGTATATGTGTGTGTTTTCTGTAATACACACAGTGATGATGTGTGTATTTTAATTCAACTGCCCACTCATGTCCATGTGTCAATACTCACAGCACACATAAATATTACAATAAAATGCTTCACTATAAAGCAACCATTAAAATAAACAGCAACTTGACAGTGTAAATCAATTTTCTTGAAAGAGTTGATGCATTTTAAATACACTGGCTTCCAAAATTAAAGCAATAAACTACTCTTTCCCTTCTCTGTGTCTAATTCATGGTACAACTGTACAAACTGTCAACAGATGTCTGTATGATCATGTTCTGCATGGGAGATGGCATTCCACTCAATGGACAACTATGCCAGTGATGATGTCAGAGCAGCCACAAAATGGGGTAGCATTTGTTGGGTGGTCCCATGTCCACAATTGTTGTGTACACAGTCACAGATGGTGCCGAATGGCACAAAGAAGATACCTACCAGACTCCTTGCAGTGGAGAGCTGAAGGAAAAATGGAAGAACTGTAATTGTAAACTGATATGGCCCAGTGGCTTAATGTGAATCGTTCTGTTGTTTCTCAGATGAGGTGACAATTCATAGAGACTGGAACTGTATCCCGGATACCAGGATAGGGCCAACCATGTGTGACATCAGAAAGAGTGGACCCATATTTGGCTGTAATGGCATGACGGTACCGCCTTAGTACTGCACTGCAACTGGTATCTGACATCGTAGCATCCCCTGGACATGTACCAAGGCAAACAGTGAACAGAAGGCTGCAGCAGAGTAGCCTTTATTGTTGGAGACCTGCTGTCTGTTTATCTCTGGCATGTCTTCACAGAAGGGAATACTAGAGTGGAGCTGTGAACATACCCTCTAGATGGTCAAACAGTGGGCCAATGTTCTTTTCACACACAAGTTCCGATTTGATCTGAAGAGTGATCCTTAATTGATTCACATCTGGAAGGAACACGGAAAATGATTTCAGGACCCAAACATTGTGGAAAGAGACTGACATTGAGGAGGATCATAAATGGTGTACTTAGGGATTATTTTGACCACTCTAACACCTATTCATAAAATTGTATGGGTGAATCAGCAGGGTTTAACAGATATCAGGTACTGTGAGGAGATCTAGGGATCTCATACACAGTTGTTGCGAGTTGCTGTTGGTCCAAACTTTGTGTTGATGGACGATAATGCTCAAACTCATAGGGCGCAGGTGGTTGATATTTTCTTGGAAACAGAAGATATTGCACACATTAAGTGGTCTGCTCACTCTTCCAATCTGAATCCCATAGAGCATGTTTGGGATGCACTATGGAGATGTCAGCATCCACCAACCACTCCTCAAGACTTGGAAGCAGCTCTGCAGGAAGAATTGTCGTAACTGCATCAACATGAGATTGATAACATCATACAGAGCATGCCCCATTATTGTCAGGCCTGTATTGCTGCCAGAGGTGGTCACTTCCATACTGAGCACAGTAATCAGTGTGTGCAAATCCATTAAATTGGAAAAAATTAACAACATTTTTGTCTTTCACTATGCATGTTGCAGTTGTTTATATTCTGTATTCTTTATATTGTTTCTACTTTACTATCACCTGTTTATTCTGTTTTGTGGCAAAATAAACACAACCTTTCAGAATTTCCATTAGTTTCTTTAATTTTGGACACCAGTGTATATTTAAAGAAATACCATGAAGTTTGTGAGATGTTTTCAAAAACCCTGATCAGACTTGGTGGACTCCAGGTTTAAAGAAAGAAAGAATGAAAGAAAAGGGAGTTGATGTTGTTTGTGGAAAACAGCGCATCACCCACATAACTAGATGAACAGGGATCAGCTGGATGTGGGGTATGTATGAAGTAAGTTTAACACAACCAAACAAACAGCAATATGATAATACAGAATAAGAGATTTCTATCAGTATCACAGAAAAGTGTCAAATATATCTACAGCATTAAAATCGCTAATACCCTAAATATCAGCATATAAATAAGCTCCCATAAGAGAAAAATGATGAGAAAACTGATAATAATAAATATGATAAGGGCCAATGAGACAAGAAATACTGTTTTGGAAAAAGATAATCAAACTATGTGCATAAAAAAGCCATCAATGAAACATACCACATCATAAACTATGTAGGATCTGACATCATCACCACTCACCTTTCTGAAGTCACAAGGAATGCTAAGAATACTCAAACTGCAGTCAAATGTTGGAATAATTTATTCACTGCTGACATCATTGACGTGATCTTCAGATAAACAAATATATGGACATTATCAAGGATTGTTTCTCCAGAAAGAGAGACATCAAATAGGAAGTATCAGAAAAAAATAAGAGGTGTGGCCATCAGATTATGTTGATGTAAAAGGAAAGAAACAGTACAGTAGTATGTTCAGCTTCAATGATGGAAATGTTTCAGTTACCTACATTCCACATGAGGAAAAAATGTGATTCTTGTATCTTTGCTTCATTAAGATAAAATTAATCCTGACTATGCTGAAGAAAATAGAACAAGGGATAGTCACTTTCTGCAATTCAAGAAAAGATGGCGTGGATACTGCAGGTAAAATGTATGATCATTATGGTGTGAGCCAAAGTACCAAGTGATAATTTTCTTTGTAATGTGCACTTGTTTATTTATAACTGTATGTATCTTTCTAGTCCCTTGATTCTAAAATGCTGTACAATAGTTTTCTGTGAAGAAAAGTAGGATATGGCTAGCTCCACAGAAGGTTCTGCTTTCAACTTTAATAGTGTGTCTGCAAATATGGAAGTATGTGGAACATGGTTTTCTACTGTGGTGCTTATGGTCACAAGTAATAAATCAGAATGGAAATTGCAGGTGCCCTTTAGAATCTGTCTACAATAGTGTGAAGAACAGATAGACAACTCAACAGAATATTCTATTATTGTATTCAGCAAGCTCTGAATTATTTGGGGTTTTGTAACACAAAATTGCAGAGATGACTGAAAAATATGGATAATCCAAAATATTCATTTTTTACCAGAAACTGCTATTTACTATACTAACTAAACATGAAACATGCCACATTTGAGAGCCCACTTTGTTATTTATGTGTTACAGGAAATAATAGGTAGAAAATTGTGAATGTATGCTTTCCCGGCGTATACAGCTGGCGAAGAGTTCTCGGGCTTCCAGCCGGGTGGCGGTGTCTTCAAACTGCGACGTTTCGACGAGTGACATACTCATCATCTTCTGGCGAAGTCACTTCGCCAGAAGATGATGAGTATGTCACTCGTCGAAACGTCACAGTTTGAAGACACCGCCACCCGGCTGGAAGCCCGAGAACTCTTCGCCAGGTAGAAAATTATCAACTTCTTGCTCATAATTAATGTGCTAGGTAAAAATGTAGACAGCAAATCAGCTGCAAACATGTTACAAGAATAGAGTCCACACCTTTACCAGAAGATGAAATGGGAAACAATAGAAAAATACACTCCTGGAAATGGAAAAAAGAACACATTGACACCGGTGTGTCAGACCCACCATACTTGCTCCGGACACTGCGAGAGGGCTGTACAAGCAATGATCACACGCACGGCACAGCGGACACACCAGGAACCGCGGTGTTGGCCGTCGAATGGCGCTAGCTGCGCAGCATTTGTGCACCGCCGCCGTCAGTGTCAGCCAGTTTTCCGTGGCATACGGAGCTCCATCGCAGTCTTTAACACTGGTAGCATGCCACGACAGCGTGGACGTGAACCGTATGTGCAGTTGACGGACTTTGAGCGAGGGCGTATAGTGGGCATGCGGGAGGCCGGGTGGACGTACCGCCGAATTGCTCAACACGTGGGGCGTGAGGTCTCCACAGTACATCGATGTTGTCGCCAGTGGTCGGCGGAAGGTGCACGTGCCCGTCGACCTGGGATCGGACCGCAGCGACGCACGGATGCACGCCAAGACCGTAGGATCCTACGCAGTGCCGTAGGGGACCGCACCGCCACTTCCCAGCAAATTAGGGACACTGTTGCTCCTGGGGTATCGGCGAGGACCATTCGCAACCGTCTCCATGAAGCTGGGCTACGGTCCCGCACACCGTTAGGCCGTCTTCCGCTCACGCCCCAACATCGTGCAGCCCGCCTCCAGTGGTGTCGCGACGGACGTGAATGGAGGGACGAATGGAGACGTGTCGTCTTCAGCGATGAGAGTCGCTTCTGCCTTGGTGCCAATGATGGTCGTATGTGTGTTTGGCGCCGTGCAGGTGAGCGCCACAATCAGGACAGCATACGACCGAGGCACACAGGGCCAACACCCGGCATCATGGTGTGGGGAGCGATCTCCTACACTGGCCGTACACCACTGGTGATCGTCGAGGGGACACTGAGTAGTGCACGGTACATCCAAACCGTCATCGAACCCATCGTTCTACCATTCCTAGACCGGCAAGGGAACTTGCTGTTCCAACAGGACAATGCACGTCCGCATGTATCCCGTGCCACCCAACGTGCTCTAGAAGGTGTAAGTCAACTACCCTGGCCAGCAAGATCTCCGGATCTGTCCCCCATTGAGCATGTTTGGGACTGGATGAAGCGTCGTCTCACGCGGTCTGCACGTCCAGCACAAACGCTGGTCCAACTGAGGCGCCAGGTGGAAATGGCATGGCAAGCCGTTCCACAGGACTACATCCAGCATCTCTACGATCGTCTCCATGGGAGAATAGCAGCCTGCATTGCTGCGAAAGGTGGATATACACTGTACTAGTGCCGACATTGTGCATGCTCTGTTGCCTGTGTCTATGTGCCTGTGGTTCTGTCAGTGTGATCATGTGATGTATCTGACCCCAGGAATGTGTCAATAAAGTTTCCCCTTCCTGGGACAATGAATTCACGGTGTTCTTATTTCAATTTCCAGGAGTGTATTTCAGTGATGCTTGAAAGGGGACTTGGGGTTCATCATCTTCTGGTAATAAAATGTGAGTCACATGCATAATAGCGTATTCTAAAAAAAATTGTAATCAGAACACTTCAGGTTTTTATTTTTTATTTTTTGAAAGATTGGAAAATTATGCATGGATAATCCACAGGCCAGATAATCTATGCATGGGTAATCTGGAGCTAATTGCAATAACCTACAATTAATTGTCTCTACAATAACATAATTTTGATGAACATGAATAGTATAATGGAGATACTCCTATCTGATGTACTGATATTTATTAATGAAATGAGAATCATTATCTATGTCAGTATTAGTTGTCTTTATTACCAGTACAATTTATTGTGAGAGCAGATTAACTTACGAAGGAAATAATGTAGTTTAGCTTTCCTTTGTTTAAATTACATGCAGTTTTACTAAAATATTTACATTGTGAACTTCCACAAATCTTAATTTTCAATCTTCATATTTAAAACAAAGAGAAAGATTTAGAATTTAATATCCTGTTGATGCTGAGGTCACTACAGTTAGAGTACAGACTTGGATGTAAAAAGGATGGTGAAGGACATCACCCATGGCATTTAGTATTAAAAGCCCTCCAGCATTATCCTGAAATTATTCATACTTACCAGATGAAAAACCCTCTCCTCTGGAATACAAATACAAATTTGTAATTTAACAATACTGTTTCTTGACATGTGTCATAGCATTCAAAATAGAGCATAACTCCTACCATTTTGCAAATTAAACTGGAACTGAATCATGATCTGCACACCTGCATTCATATTTCCATGATTGACCCAAATGCTCCTGTTGTGATGAGGGGTGGTGGATACAATACATGCCGCTGCTCACATAGCATAAACATTATTTTCGCAAAGCCTTCTTTTACTCATTGTTATTGTCTTCTCAGTGGCAGAAACAGGGACAGACCATGTTTGAACTGGGGGTACAGTCTTAGTCCATGGAGTCATGAGTGCAAATGTTGGTTATTGGTGCATGTAATTTCCCTTGTCCATTCTTACCTTGACCATCAGGATAGGTAAAATAGGTAAAGTCTGTGGCACTAAGCCTATGAATGGGCTATGGGACTGAGTGTGTGTAGAGTACAGCCTTTCTTTGCCACAGCACCAGAATGGGGAGGTTGGCAGGCCCATCACCCCAAACTGCCTTTTATCCTTGGGGATGATCCCTAGTACTCATTTGATAGCAGGTGGAGTAGATCTGGGCCATCCTGGGGGTACTGGAATAAGGAAAATTTCCTGCCCCCCTTGTTTGACTGGACAGGCTGAAGCAAGTCTATACTGTAGTTGGACTACATTACAAGAAAAGCTGTACAACAGATATGAATAACTGGCAGTCATTTTCTTCTGTTGGTATTGTACAGGAAAATAATATGCCTGTGCAAGAATAAACACATCTATCCCAAAATAAGATACTTATTCAGAAAAAATTCAAAAGGGTTTCCTAACAGAACATGACTTTTTTCATTTCATGTATGTCTTCATACAAATTTTATATGATGATATATTGTCTACCAGTACTTCCTACAACTTTTTAAAAGCATTGAATTGTGCTTTTCAGAATATTCTCCAGAGAAGCCCTAACATTATCATATTAGACATCTGAATGGTAACTGGTTTTATCCCTATCTAAATAAAAGAATTCAGTATCATATTAAGAAAATTCTGGAAGAGCACACTATAAAAATATCTCTAGAGTGGATGAAAATCATTAAAAGAACACCACAGAGATCATACTGGATCCACTGTTGATCTTTATATATATATAAATGTTATGGTATTGTACATCTAACAAGCTGAATTAGTTTTCTTCGCTGATGATGCATGTATTGAAACAAATGCATGACAATGCAAATAATAAAAAAAATCTTGAAAACTATTTACTAGTTATCTGTCCCTGAGTTAGTAAGTTAGTTAGTTACTTTCATGTTCCATGGAGTATTTTGCACGATAAATCATCATGATGTGGAATGAGTCATTTTTTATTCATATTGCAAAATAATTTTTACATCTATTTGTACTCTAAATATCACCATATAATTTTGTTATTTAATGCTTGTAGTATCTGGTGTGTGAACATGTAAATGGCATTCATAGCAGAGCAACCCTTCTGAAACCCAAACTGTGATTTGCTGAGGATATTATTGTTGCCAAGGTGGGATACTATTCTAGAATACATCACCTTCTCAAAAATTTTGGAAAATGATACCAGCAGTGAAATAGGTCAGTAGTTATGCAGTGGAGATCTGTATACTGTTACAATTAAAAGTGAACTGTTTTTCAGCATTAATTCACAAGCACACACTTCTATGTGCTGATCACTTTTTTCAATAAATTAACAGAAGCTTTAGATAAAGTCTCAAGTACAAAGGTCAACATAATGCTGTGTGGGGACATTAACATCAACACTAATATTGCAAATGAATCCAGCAGCACCTTCATAAACATCCTTCAAAGTTTTGGCATGTTCCTATTGGTCAATAGTGCAACTAGGGTTACTACAATGATTGCATCAGTAATTGACCATGTGGCAACAAATATGGACAGGGGAAAATGTGATGTAACTGTAAAAGATCTCAGACTATCAGACCATCTCTGTCAAATGACCACAGAAAAATCAGGCATCGAATCATTCCCTAAACTACAAGCCTACAAACAACATCTATCAGAAATCAAAATAAAAGATTTTTCAAAAGAGCTAGATAAACAAAGCTGGGATGAAGTGTATAAGGAAACCAATGTGAATATGAAATTCTCTAAATTCTCCACATTGTTTAAATTGAACTTTGAAAAGGCATTTAAAAAAGTATGCATGTCTGTATCAACATCTCACAAAAACAGATGGCTAACAGCAGGTAATAAGAAGTCCTCACAAACACTTAAACACCTCAGTTCTATGAAAAAGATTCACAATGATCCCCAATTCTTAAATTTCTATCATAGATACAAAAAGATCTATAGGAAGGTGCTGATTTCTGCAAAAAAAGTCATTTAATGAGAAAATAATATATAATGCAGAGAATAAAAGCAAAGCTGTCTGGGATGTTATAAAAAAGAAAATGGGAAAGGCAAACAAATGCACAATAACTTACTGCTAAGGGAGAGGGATAAGGTAATAAATGATCCACAACACTTAGTAAACTGTGTAAATGAGCATTTTTCAAGTATTGCAGAGAAGTTACAGCAAAAATTCCCCAAAACTAATATAATACCTATAAATTATGTTGCACAAAATACAATGATGTTACTTCCAACCACAGAGAATGAAGTCAATAAAACTGTTCAAAAACTAAAAAGTCAGTAGGCTTAGATGAAGTACCAATGTGTGTACTGAAACAATGGATAGGGATTATACAAGGCCCCTTAACAGATATGATAAATGAATCCTTCACATCGAGAACATTTCCAGAGCAGTTAAAACAGGCAAGAGTTGTACCTTTACTTAAGAAAGGTAATGCGGATGACACAGAAAATTACCGGCCCATTTCCCTGCTGTCAGCATTCTCAGAAATAATAGAAGTAGTTATGAAAGACAGATTAATGAATTACCTCAATAAATACAATCTTTTGAGCAAATCACAGTTTGGTTTCCAAAGTGGCAAAAATACGTAGTCAGCCATAGTAGAATTCACAGAAGTTGTACTTGATGCTCTTGATAAAGATGAGTGTGTCACAGGCATATTTTTGGATCTTTCTAAGGTGTTTGATACAGTCAACCACAAGATTCTATTGAATAAATTAGAGGCATTGGGAATAAGAGGGGTAGCTAATGACTGGTTTCCATCATACCTAACAGATAGGGTACAAACAGCAGAGATAACACATACTTCAAATAGATCTAAACATTCAGTAAAACACTTATCAGAATCAAAATACATTAACATAGGGGTTCTGCAAGGTAGCATATTAGGACGAATACTGTTCCAGATATACACCAATGACTTTCTCAGTAGTATTACTCATAGTGAAAAAATTTTCTTCGCTGATGACAGCAATATTATAGTCACTGAGAAAACAAGTGAACTCCTTGCCAAGAAAGCAAATGAAACTCTCAAGGAAGTTTATGATTGGTCAATAAGCAATAAAGTGACACTGAACATAAAGGAAACTAATGTCATGAATTTCAGTTTGAAGAGGAAAAATGACCATGTTAAATTAAATGTAGATGGCACTTCTATAACAAATGCAAAATTTCTAGGAACGAATATTTATTCTCAGTTGAAGTGGTGTGAACACACAAAGGTACCTGCAAACAGAATGTCATCAGCAAGTTATGCCCTTAGACTTCTATCATAAGTGTGTAATATGTAGTGCCTTTTAGTTACATACTATTCATATGTACACTCAGCTCTTGGCAATGGCATTCTTTCTTGGGAAACAAACGCACAAAGTATGAACACAATTTTCGAACTCCAGAAAAGAGCCATAAGAATAATAACCAAAAATACTAGTCGAGCTCATTGTAATGATCTGTTCAAAACACTAGGGATTTTAACTGCTCCATGTGAATACATTTACCAGTCAGTTTTACACATCAAAAATAACATTGGTAATTACTGTACAAACAGCTCTGTCCATGACCATGCAACAAGAGATAGACTCAACTTACATTTATCAAGAAAAAATAAACATAAAACGCAACACAGCATTTTCTACCAAGGAATAAAACTGTACAATAAATTACCAAAAGAGATTAAAGAAATTGCAAAAATACACGTATTTAAAAAGGCAGCTAAAAAGTACCTGTTATGCAGTACATTTTATATATTGAAGGATTACTTAGATAAAACAGAGTAGGGGTTTGATAAAAAAATGTTATACAAATAAATAATAATAATAATGACTATAAAACAACCAACATTCCACATAATACCTTCACTTTATTTTTTTCCCTTCTTCTTTCCTTTCTAGAAATACTTACCCCCAAGCTATGCAGAGCACAATACTAAAACCTCTTCCTCTTTCTGAGCTCAACATCTCACTCATTATGGAGGGATGCTGACTCAGTTTTTCAGATAGCGATTGGGAAGTTACGGTACAGAAAATGGCCGTGTGTGTGTGTGTGTGTGTGTGTGTGTGTGTGTGTATGTGTAGTGAGTGAAGTGTTATGAAACAATATGTATATAGTGTGTGCAGTGACTGATAGTGAGATATGAGTGAACAGTGTGACATTATATTATTTAATAAGTTATTTGTAAGAAAATTATTGTATACCAAGAGTAAATCTAATGACTGTCTATAACTAGAATTCTGTAAATATATGTGTATATGAATTAGCTTATTTAAAATTGATCTAAACTTGTAAATACTTTGACATGTCCTATATCCTTATAAAAAGAGCTCTATGGATGAATAAAGCTGCTACTACTACTACAAAGTCTACTTGTGTCAATGCTTTTGAACTTGTGTTCTGTCTTAATATATGCAGCAACTCCTCCTTTTCCCATATTAGTTCTGCATAAGTAATCTGATAGACTGTGAGCTTTTATATATAACTTACCTAACGCTGTGGTTATGTGGTCTGAGACAGGCACAGGATGTCTATCTTTTCCTCTAAATTTTGCAAACATGCAAGAGGCTCTTCTACCTTATTACTCAATTCTCTAATATTTTGGTGGAATAAGCTAACCATACTTTTCTGTGCATTCTTGTGGGGCTCTTGTGTTACAGTGACTTCTTTCAAAACCCAGTGGCTGAAACATGATTCTAACCTAAATTAGGTGCCCCTCTGACAGCAGTAACCACAGGGATCTCTCATTGTGTGATGGTGGCAACCTGTACATTTCCTGCAAGAAGTTCAGCCAAAGTATCTATCCCTCTCCTGTTCAGGTGCAGGCCATGTCTAGTATAACACCATCTCCCAACTGTAACAACAGGTACTGCACTCGTATGAGAATTCATTTCAGTCAGCAGTAACCTGCGCAACTCAGAGTTAACATGGCTCACAGCAGTAACCCAGGGTTGGTCATGATGCTACAGAACCTCCATGAAACTCACATTTGTGTGTGTAGTTGCTACTCCTAATTTATCCAGGTCACCCCTAATGCTGTAATTACTATTCTTAGCCAGACTACTTCCTGCTTCGCCTACTATAATAACCTGATCCTCTTTGCCAAAACCTTTGCACAATTTTCCTATGTCCTCTGTCACCTGGCTAAGACTAGCACTTGGTTTCACTGAACTAAATGAAACACAATGCTTTCAATTCTGTGTTATAAAAGTCTTCACAGTGCCATGTTAATACATAAGGGAAAGTCAATAAATGAAACAAAATATTCTAAATTATATTGAGTTTGCACTGATAAGAATGGGAGCTGTATGTTATATTGTATCTGTTTCATTAAATGCTTAAGTTCTTAACTCTTGTGTTGTGGATAATAACAGACTTTGTAAATGAGGATGTCAAAAGGTGGCATATTTTATCTTATGTACGCACACTTAAGCATTATACTGGGGCAACTCTTCTTTGAGGAAGAAAATGTTCTATACAGAGAAGTGTGTAACAGGAATAATATATGATTCTCAGTCTACAGCCTCTTGCTGAAGACTCTTTATCCAAATGGGCACATTGTTAAAAACTTCACAATACATTTTATTCCTTATGAAATTTGTTGTTTACATTCAGTCATAATTTGAAAACAACAGTCACATGCCTATATATAGTAAATAAATAAAATAATAATAATAATACAGGGATAAATGACATATTATCCATCACTCAGACTACATGTGGCAAAACAACTAGTGGTATATTCAACCATAAATCCCTTATCTAGCAAACCAGACAAATGAAGAATTTTACAGATAATACAATTAATAGCAAACACAAAATGAAGTCATGTCCAATTGACAAGAGGCATTTACATCAGAGCAAAAGATTTTAAGTATACTCCATGGGCCGTGCTATTAGCTATCTAATTTGATATGTCAATCGCCTCACATCACATAACAATTCATTTGATAAAGAACGTCACCACGTTAGTTACTCCATTTGATTGCTCTAATAATCTTCTTTCAGTTTCTTGGCAGAGTGAGGGATGTAAAAGAAGGGAACTAGCTGTAAACTTACCTGGCAAGTTCAAGAGAGTTAAATCAAAACATATTGACATGTCATGTGATATAACATAACACATGCCATTTGTCATGTCATGCAGTCTGACAACATGTCATTGAAGTTTAGTACAATACATCTCCACTCTGGAATACTTCCTAATACAAAAGCATCCCCACTCTCTGATACTTCTCATTGTAGATGCATCCCACTTTCTAGGAGTACATAAATTTATGTCTATTTGTTCTTACATTCCTCACCATATAAGTAACAGGGGGTGGATCTAAGACTGCTCACCGCACTGGTGAAATATGGTTCACTAGCAGGAAAGTGCAAACATGCAAGATGTTTTGACTTAGATGTCTTTGAAGCTGCCAGAAAAATTGAAAAGGTACTGTAGTTCACTTCTTTTACATGAGAAATGACGTCATAAATTCTGCACATGACATAATTGCCTTTTTGGGGGAGGAGAATTTTTCACTCTGCTTCCCAAATTTTACTCTACCATAACTCTGACATTAGACGGCCACAGCTTGGAAGCTGATGTAGATTTTTATTTACTTGGGCAACGACTGATCCGGTATAGATTTTTATAAATTGCCTTTCGAACCATGTTCCTTACAATGTGGCTACAGATGAAGCTTTGGCGAAACAACAGGACGACCAATAACTACATTTATTTCTTTACCTTTTTGCAAAAATTGAGCTAATAAGCGGAGTTAGTAAAGTATCACGGGTTTCAAGCCGCGTCAAGTAGTTAACTGCCCAGAAGAAGAAGACACGAACAAGATTGCGTTGTTACTGTTTTGCGGCTCAATAACAGGGAAAATTAGCCGAATCCTGAAGAGCAATGAAATTGACACAGTGTTCATGCCACTAGCAACAATCCGGCAACAAATGAAGGCTGTGAAAGACGATGTAGGCCTTAAAACAACTGAAATATACAAAATACCATGTGGGTGTTGGCAATTTTAAGTACCAATGAACAGCGCCGCATAGACCATGATGGATGTTTCTGCCTAGACTTTTCCGAAAAATCAGCTGTAGAGGAACAAACACGCCCTGGAAAACGAACACCGAATTCTATTCAACGAGACTTCTATTATTGAACGGACCAGCGGCTTTTGCCATAGCGTAATAAACGAAATAATAGAGGTCAAAATGTCGCACAACACCCATAATAAAGACGGTAGATTGCGGCTGAGAACGCCTGGGATCCTGCGACGGGGAGTTTAAAAGAATGTGGCGGTCGCGCCACCGAAACTCTACCATATGAGTTGCGGGACTGGCCACCAACGACGCCACTGGCAACAGTGCGCCTATACGAGGGGCGTTTGAAAAGTCCGTGCGAAGTCCGAGAGATGGCACCACTTAAAGAACACACACCACGTTTCAGCCACACTGGTCTATTTTAGCGGTGGGCCAAACGGTTATTCTGGAGTAACCGTTATCACAGTTCCAGTTATTCTTTGATAACCGTTATCGTTAACGGTTATTAATAACTGCCAAGTTATTTTTCGCTAGCGAATACCGATAACTCCGACAGTTAAATAACGACATAGTTGGAATCCATCAGTTTAGTTATCAGTATAACTGCGAGTAGTGTGAAATAGCAGGAATGTCGTATGAATCGTGTCATAACCTCAGCTTATTAACTCCGGGTACATTTTAGTTGATGTTAGAACGATTATTAGTGTTTCAGATTATATGTTTGTAGGTTATCGGTCGCTATTAGAAATATTATCTTCGCAGCTGCGACAGAAAGTACGCGGAACTTCGCCAAAGCACTGTTTAAGTAAAATGTTAACAACGTGCGTTTTTAAGTATGAAGTAATATGTAAACTGAGTACTGTAGGTTAAATTCGAAGCTTAATTTCTTGTGCTGCTCACATAATAGAATAAAGTGTACAGCCTTGTAATACAACAAAAAATATACGTAATGTGACAGATTCGTTTACTCCTGTGCTGTAAAAGCTAGTCATATTGGGGAAAGTGTGAGTACGCTAATCCAAGTTTTATGTCAGATTTGCAAACTGCTCGATTTCTCCAGCGACAGCATGTTTATAACATATGAAGACATGCAGATCGAAAAGGTTGACAGTGTTACATTTCTGGGACTACAACTCGATAATAAATTCAGTTGGGAAGGGCATACCACATTTTTTCATTCTATTATTTCATAAGGGAACATATTCTGTGGTAACTCATCAAACGTAGCAAAAGTTTTTCGCATGTAAAAGCGTGTAATAAAAATCGTTTGTGGTATCAATTCAAGAACATCATGTAGGAACCTGTTCAAGGAACTTTGTATTCTAACCACTGCTTCCTAGTATATTTATTCCTTAATGAAATTTGTTACAAGTATTTCCAACCAATAGCTTAATACATAATATCAGTACTAGAAATGGGAACAGCAATCTACATAAAGACCTAAAATTACTTACCTTGGTCCAAAAGGGGTCCAATATTCAGGAACATACATTTTCAATAAGCTGCCAGCAAGTCAGCAACCATTAAAAACTTGGTTTCAGATAAGGCACGGTTTACAGTGTGTTTGAATGACTATTTGATACATAAGTGTCGGATTCCACCCATCATCAATATGCCGGAAATGTCTATTTTAAGTGTGTCTATGACGTCACTACATACACATGGCAACAAACACGAAGATACATATAAATAATACAATAACATTTCCCACCAAAAATACAATCAAACCAATGGGACAACTGCAGGAAGTTGGGGGTTTTAGGGTGAGGACAAGCTAGTAAAAAAAACACACCATGATCCCAAAACACAAAATGAAGAACAAAAAGAAAAAAAAATACAGCATTCTGCTACACCAACAAAAATCTGCAGGAATCGGACACTTCCCTTGAACAATATAGGTCAACTATAGGTGACCATACCAAAACACCAACACCCACAACTAAAAGTACGAAAATTGGAATCAGACATTTCCCTTGACCTACATAGGTCAACCTCAGATGACGATACTAAAACATCAACACACACAATTATGAAAATGGGAATCGGTCATCATCCGGTGACCTATATAGGTCCACCACAGCTACTGATGCCAAAAAACCAACACCTACAACTGCGAAAAATAAAACCACAATCCCAAAAGTCCACAAATCAATCATCCCTACATAAATTAAATCACATTCAATACTTCATAAATACACAAAACATCACAGCTAGAAAAAAAAAAAAAAAATAATTACCACCAGCAAATTCCGGCAGTGCAACCTAGATCGACAGCCCCCCCCCCCCCCCCCCCCACACACACAAAAACCAACTCATAAACACCGTGCCGTAATGACATTCACACACCACAACACCTTTACGTCGAAGCAGACGGGTGGAATCAGACGCTTCCAGTGACCTCTCCTTCTACTCTGTAGATGAATATCGTAACAGAGACTGATAGACCAGCTTAGGTAAAAATTCTGCTATATTTCAGTTTTGACAGCACTTGGTTGCAACAGTCAAGATCGGGTATTCTGTGTACGATAAATTTATTAAAAGTACGTAACTGTGTTTTATTCTGTCAGTGTACCAATTCTGTAAATATTAGCAGTTACTGTGATATATTCACGTATTTTGACAATCTCCTGACAAATGATGAGGATAATAATTATTATATTCCACTGTATTATGTTATACTTTCTGACATGTTATTTGTCATTCGTGATGGCCAGCGGCTATTTCCGTAGCAGTACGAAAATATTTGTTCGCTCCAGTTACTATCCTCTCTGGAAATATCACCTGGAACTACGACCTTTAACTGGAGTCACCGAGTCAGGATCGTCTAGACACACAGTTATTCCGTTACCAGCTTCCAGGTTATCTGTGATGGTAGCCCGATAACTACCAGAGAACTAGAACTACGAGCCAATAAAGATAACTGCCAGAGGAGAATACCGGCTCTGACAGTTATTTCCATAGTCGCTCGAATTCCTTAGTAACTTTCCTTGTACTACCCGTCCAAGCTAAATTAACTCGTAAGGCGGTGGCTTAAGGGAACGACCGTACTTGTTAATGCCTGTACTGCAGCTCCTATCAGCCACGGCTCGGACATTAACTTTATTTAATTGTTTATGCCAAAAGTAACGAAGGCCCACGAAATAGTACACAGTTCTTATCAACAGATGGCGCGCAGTCTCACAGTTATTCCCATGGTCTATAGAACGCCTCCAAATGCGCAGTACGATCTTCGGTCAACAGATGGCGCGAGGCACTGTTGACACTAAACAGTTATTGAAATAACTGCCAGAATCAGAGGAACGGTTATCGCAGTAACCGTTACTTCTCAGTAACCGGTTATTTCTATCAGTTACGTTATTTTTTGCCACCTCTAGTCTATTTCTTTGTGTTTGGCTTTCGTGTGAATCAAGGAAGTCGAGTGATTGTCAACAAATGGACGAAGAAGAATTTCGTGTGGTGCTTAAACATTACTTTATGAAAGGAAAAACGCCTCAGGAGACTAAAGAGAAGCTTGATAAAAATTACGGTGATTCCGAACCTTCGGTTAGAACAGTTTATAAGAGGTTTCAAAATTTTCGGAGTGGCCATATGGGCACAAGTGATGCTGAACGTTCTGGTCGCCCTGTGGAGGTTACAACTCCAGAAATCATTGATAAAATCCATGATATGGTGATGGATGACTGAAGAGTTCAGGTGCTTGAGATTGCTAGTGCTGTGGGCATCTCGAATGAACGGGTACATAATATTTTGCATAAACATTTGGACATGAGAACGCTATTCGCAAGATGGGTTGCAAGGATGGTTTGCAGCTGTTCAGGAAGAATCCGCAGGGCTTTAAGCGTCGTTTCGTCACTGTGGATGAAACATGGATACATTACTATACTCCTGAGACCAAATAAGAACCTAAACAATGGGTTGCCAAGGGAGAACCTGCACCAAAAAAGGCAAAGACCAGTCCTTCGGCCAGAAAGGTTATGGCGACTGTCTTTTGGGATTCGCAAGGGATAATCCTCATCGACTTTCTGGAAAAGCGTAAAACTATTACAAGTGCATATTATTCATCGTTATTGAACCGTTTGAAAACCGAGCTGCAAGAGAAACGCCGGCGATTGGAGCGCAAAAAAGTCCTTTTCCAGCACTACACACCGGAAGCAGCTACTAGGGTAGCAGAGTACGTGTGGCGTGCACACGGGGGTTTTTTAGGTTAGAGGGACCCCCCCTTGGGCGAAACGATAAAATACCTGACGGCTTACCAGAGAGGACATTATCATCGTTGATAAAGAATGTCCGTCCTCAGAGACCAAAAACAGGAAAAGTTAACGTAATATTGGTAAACTGCAGGAGTATCCAGGGCAAGGTTCCTGAATTAGTATCTCTTATTGAAGGAAATAGTGCGCATATAGTATTAGGAACGGAAAGTTGGTTAAAACCGGAAGTGAACAGTAACGAAATCCTAGACACAGAATGGAATATATACCGCAAGGATAGGATAAACGCCAATGGTGGAGGAGTATTTATAGCAGTAAAGAATTCAATAATATCCAGTGAAGTTATTAGCGAATGCGAATGTGAAATAATCTGGGTTAAGTTAAGTATCAAAGGTGGGTCAGATATGATAGTCGGATGCTTCTATAGACCACCTGCATCAGCAACCGTAGTAGTTGAGCGCCTCAGAGAGAACCTGCAGAACGTCGTGAAGAAGTTTCGTGATCATACTATTGTAATTGGGGGAGACTTCAATCTACCAGGTATAGAATGGGATAGTCACACAATCAGAACTGGAGCCAGGGACAGAGACTCTTGTGACATTATCCTGACTGCCTTGTCCGAGAATTACTTCGAGCAGATAGTTAGAGAACCAACTCGTGAAGCTAACGTTTTAGACCTCATAGCAACAAATAGACCGGAACTTTTCGACTCCGTGAATGTAGAAGAGGGTATCAGTGATCATAAGTCAGTGGTTGCATCAATGACTACAAGTGTAATAAGAAATGCCAAGAAAGGAAGGAAAATATATTTGCTTAACAAGAGTGATAGGGCACAAATCGCAGAATATCTGAGTGACCACCATCAAACGTTCATTTCTGAGGAAGAGGATGTGGAACAAAAAGGGAAAAAATTCAGAAACATCGTCCAGTACGCCTTAGATAAGTTCGTACCGACTAAGGTCCAAAGCGAGGGGAAAGATCCACCGTGGTATAACAATCATGTACGAAAGGTACTACGGAAACAAAGAAAGCTTCATCATAGGTTTAAGAGTAGCCGAATCATAACTGATAAGGAAAAGCTGAACGAAGCGAAAAAGAGCGTAAAGAGAGCAATGAGAGAAGCATTCAACGAATTCGAACATAAAACATTGGCAAACAATCTAAACAAGAACCCTAAAAAGTTTTGGTCATATGTAAAATCGGTAAGCGGATCTAAATCCCCTATTCAGTCACTCGTTGACCACAATGGAACCGAAACAGAGGACGACCGAAGAAAGGCAGAAATACTGAATTCAGTGTTCCGAAACTGTTTCACTGCGGAAAATAGTAACACGGTCCCTGACTTCAGCCGTCGCACGGACGCCAAAATGGAAAATATTGAAATAAACGATATCGGAATTGAAAAACAACTGCTATCACTTAGTAGCGGAAAAGCATCCGGACCAGACGAGATACCCTTAAGATTCTACAGTGATTATGCTAAAGAACTTGCCCCCTTTCTATCAGCAATTTATCGTAGATCGCTGGAAGAACGTAAAGTACCTAGCGACTGGAAGAAAGCGCAGGTCGTTCCCATTTTCAAGAAGGGTCATAAATCAGATGCGAATAATTATAGGCCTATTTCGCTTACGTCAATCTGTTGTAGAATAATGGAACATGTTTTGTGTTCTCGTATTATGACGTTCTTAGATAATACAAATCTCCTTCATCATAACCAACATGGATTCCGCAAACAGAGATCATGTGAAACTCAGCTCGCCCTATTTGCCCAAGAAATTCACAGTGCCGTAGACACTGGCGAGCAGATTGATGCCGTATTCCTGGACTTCAGGAAGGCATTTGATACGGTTCCGCACTTACGTTTAGTGAAAAAAATACGAGCTTACGGAATATCGGACCAGGTTTGTGATTGGATTCAGGATTTCCTAGAAGAAAGAACACAACATGTCATTCTTAACGGTTCAAAATCTGCAGATGTAGAGGTAATTTCGGGAGTACCGCAGGGAAGCGTGATAGGACCTTTATTGTTTACAATATACATAAATGACTTAGTTGACAACATCGGTAGCTCCGTGAGGCTATTTGCAGATGACACGGTTGTCTACAAGAAAGTAGCAACATCAGAAGACTCGTACGTACTCCAGGAGGACCTGCAGAGGATTAATGCATGGTGCGACAGCTGGCAGCTTTCCCTAAACGTAGATAAATGTAATATAATGCGCATACATAGGGGCAGAAATCCATTCCAGTACGATTATGCCATAGGTGGTAAATCATTGGAAGCGGTAACGACCGTAAAATACTTAGGAGTTACTATCCGGAGCGATCTGAAGTGGAATGATCACATAAAACAAATAGTGGGAAAAGCAGGCGCCAGGTTGAGACTCATAGGAAGAATTCTAAGAAAATGTGACTCATCGACGAAAGAAGTAGCTTACAAAACGCTTGTTCGTCCGATTCTTGAGTATTGCTCATCAGTATGGGACCCTTACCAGGTTGGATTAATAGAAGAGATAGACATGATCCAGCGAAAAGCAGCGCGATTCGTCATGGGGACATTTAGTCAGCGCGAGAGCGTTACGGAGATGCTGAACAAGCTCCAGTGGCGGACACTTCAAGAAAGGCGTTACGCAATACGGAGAGGTTTATTATCGAAATTACGAGAGAGCACATTCCGGGAAGAGATGGGCAACATATTACTACCGCCCACATATATCTCGCGTAATGATCACAACGAAAAGATCCGAGAAATTAGAGCAAATACGGAGACTTACAAGCAGTCGTTCTTTCCACGCACAATTCGTGAATGGAACAGGGAAGGGGGGATCAGATAGTGGTACAATAAGTACCCTCCGCCACACACCGTAAGGTGGCTCGCGGAGTATAGATGTAGATGTAGATGTAGACAATGCACGAGCACAAACCTCAGCAGTTTTGGTCACAAAATTAATGGAAACAGGATTCTAACTCGTTTCACATCCCCCCTATTCTCCAGGCTAGGCTACCTCGGACTACTATTTGTCCCCCAATTTGAAGAAATGGCTGGCAGGACAAAGATTTTATTCAAATGAGGAGGTGATTGCAGCACCTAACAGCTATTTTGCAGACTTGGACAATTCCTATTATTCGGAAGGGATCAGCAAATTAGAACAGCGTCGGACAAAGTGGATAAGTCTAATAGGAGACTATGTCGAAAAATAAAAAAGGTTTACCCCAAACACGTAATTAGTCTTTTCAAACGCCACTCGTATAAGCACGGCAGTGGCATGCAGACGACAGCCAACCACCTGCCAATGACATAGGAGATCTTTGTCAAATGCCCAGTGGGCTTTTAACCACTTTACGTGGCTGAAAAGCCGAGAATATTTTGTTAATGTATTTCGCGGCCAGAGCATGTATTCATACAATTGCGCAAGTATGAAGCACAGAAGTGGTGCACATAAAAAACACTGAAAACATGTTTTTTGCACCTAAAATCCGAATGAAGCTAGATTTTTGAAAGTGAGGTTTCAATTTTATCATAAGAATGCATTTTTTATTTAAATATAAGATTACACAACCAACAGGTTGCAAGTAACTGTTTGGTAAACTGACCTAGGTTTCGACACCTGCTAAGGGTGTCTTCATCAGAATGAAATTTTTAGAAACCCTGTACAATAATATATTGAACATTAAGTATGACAAAAAAAAACAACCGAGATGATAATTGACAACGTACAAAAGTTACCTTTAAGCAGATTTTTCTGGATTGTACAGCTGTTCGTATAATTTTTCTGTGTTATCCTGTCCTTTAGGTAATAACAATTTCTGTAAATAGATGGCTCTTAGTTATACTTCATTTGCATGATTACCTTGTATTTTCATAAATACATTAAGCTCTCTTCCTTTGTATTTTGTTTTCTTAAAATTAATTGTCGTTTCTTTTTCAGTTATTTCCTATATAATATTTCAAGTTGGCACATGTCACTGTCCGCGTCCGATAGGCGGCGCAACTTGTATTGTTTTTGTGGCAGCGATGTAAGCCACTGGGCCGATCAGTCGTTGACTTCAGCATAGCTGCTCTAAATTCTGACCATTGCGCTCTCGCAAGGTAATTTTACGCTAGTAATATTTGTACGTCATGACAGTTGTCTCGGTTAATGCGTTTTTTTGTCATACTTAATATTCTGTGTATTATTGTATAGGGTTTCTCAAAATTTCATTGTGATGAAGGCTCCCTTAGTAGAGGTCGAAACCTAGGTCAATGTACCAAACAGTTACCTCCACCTGGTTGTCTGAAGCTAGTGTACAGTTGCTGAGAACAGCCTTGTTAAAAACTGTAAGATTTCTATCGGCCCAGGTATCTATGGCTGTGTCAAAGTACGAAGACATGAGAAGAAAAACTGTTAAACACAGGTATGGCTATTAATTTTAATAAGCATCGCGAAGAAAACGGACTTTTGCCAAGTTACGTTAAATCCTATATTAACTTCAGACAGTGCATGAAGGATCGAAAATCTTTCAGTGCCTAGTGAAAAAACTTACTTTCGACAAAGTTAAAGCTTTATGCAAGGAAAAAGACAGATTAAATGAAGACGCCTACTTTTCAAATCTTGAGCTCACTAAAATTTTTCGCATATATTTTAGTTTTCAAATTTGTGCATTTTGGGATTTTATTAATGATGGGTTGGATAACTAAGAATTATATTGCAAAAGGCACGATAAGAAACTGGCCAATCTTAAGAGTATTATATGTGTAAAAAGCCTGTTGTTAGTAGATCAAAGGTCTGAGCATAAAATTTTCAACAGAATTCTTAATACGAGTGAAATACATTTTACACCAGAAGCAGCTCCCTTGTTGCAAAAAGGACTAAAATATAATGTAAAGCCTAACCTGTCAGATAAATTTTGTAGAAAGTATGATTGTAGATCTTAAAATAGGCCTTGATACCCGGCCGTTGTGGCCTAGCGGTTCTAGGCGCTTCAGTCCGGAACCGTGCTGCTGCTACGGTCGCAGGTTCGAATCCTGCCTCGGGCATGGATGTGTGTGATGTCCTTAGGTTAGTTGGGTTTAAGTAGTTCTAAGTTCTAGGAGACTGATGACCTCAGATGTTAAGTCACATGGTGCTAAGAGCCATTTGAACCACTTTTAGGCCTTGATAGGGTCAAAGTAGACGCTTCTCGACAAACGAGGGTAGCTCATGATGTGTGTAGTATTTTTGAGAAACATGCAGTTAGAATCTGTCGGTACAATTGTGATAAGAAATTGATTAGAAAAATTGTCAAGCTAAAAGAAAACAATCCCTTATAACGAAGTCTCACAAAGGTAATGCTGTAATGGTTAGTACTCAGAACGAATGTGTGTCTAATATATTACAGTTTTTTTAGGAGAATGATGTTCCGGAGCTAGATCGGGATCCGACCCCCATGATACAAAAATAAATTAGGCTTGCCGTTAACAGTGCTACACGTTTGCTTAAATTGTGTCATGACAAAGAGCTTGTTAATATGAAGCCACATGTCACAAAATTACGTTCCCAGTTTAAAGTACATAAGTCACTATCCGATAGCAACCTACGTACTTGTAAAAAAGATATTTCTGATGAGCAAATCACTGACATAATTCGTTTGGTAAGAATAGTAGTAAAATAAAACTTTGTTGTCAATGGCAAACTGCACCATCAGCCTGACGGCCTGGCAATAGGTAACCCACTGACAGGCACCTTGACTGATATTTTCATTAATTCGCTGGAAGAGGAATACTTCAATAATTTTTCAGCTGCTGACCTGTGTATTTTGTCTTATTCTTGGTAAGTAGACGAAATTTTGATAATTTGCACAGGTTCCCAGGATGGAATTCAGCATTTCTTTAAAAATTTTAATAGTTTTCATGAATAAATCAGCTTCACTTTCGAATTAGGAAATAACGACCGCCAGCTTAATTACGTGGACCTCAGTATTGCTATTGACAACGACAGACTTTCTTTCGGTAGTTTTTGAAAGAGCCACTAATACAGATCAAATTGTGCCCGCTAGTTCAGTGTATCCTCATTCCCATTAAAAATTATTTTTTCATTCAGCCATTCATCGCGCAGTTTTGTACCTTTGTCACCTGACAAGCTTAATGAGGAGACGAATATAATGAAAACTATTGCAATTAATAACGGTTATGATCCCACGTTAGTTGACAAGATCTTCAAACTTAAAACTGACGCTAAAGTGACAACTGTAGGTAGCAATGCAATTTCTGACAGTAACGAGTACAAAAATGTCTTCTCGATTCCATTTTTAGGCCCTATTTCGTATAAAATTTTTTTGTCTTGTGATAAAAAAGTATGGATTCAAAGTTAACTTTTCCCACTAACAGTAACTTGAAAAAATATTATTCACAATCTCAAGTCCACATATGCTCCTATAAACATTTCAGGCGTGTTTAAAATCACTTGATATGTTTCCCGTTCATTACATAGGCCAAACTGCAAAGTCTTTTAGTGTCAGGTACAAGGAACATTGTTGGGAAAAAGAGGCACTTATACATACTCGGATTTCTGTGGAGTTGGAGTGTAGACTTAGGAACTGCGCGCCCGCTACGGTCGCAAGTTCGAATCCTGCCTCGGGCATGGATGTGTGTGATGACCTTAGGTTAGTTAGGTTTAAGTAATTCTAAGTTCTAGGAGACTGATGACCTCAGAAGTAATTCTGTCACACACACACACCCCCAGGGGATCCACAACTCTTTTGTGGATACGAGCGTAGCGAGCACGGGACCCCGAGCTAATGTGGCCTTCCTTCCTTTCCGCGATGCATACCTTCCCTTTCCGCATCCTTCCCCATCCCCCATCTTCGCCCCTCCCCCTCACCTCTGGCTCTTTCCTTCCATTTCTCCCCCTCTGGGAGTATGGTTTGTGCCTACGTCCGGAGACGGACGCTTGTAAATGTACCGCATTCTTCGCCTTCCTTGCTTGTATGTCTTCATCCTTCCTTTGTCCTTCTCTTTTCCTTACCTCTTCTCTTTACCCTTTTCTCCGCTGCGGCGTTTGAGACCTCTCTTCTTTTCTTTCCCTTTCTCTTTCTTCCTCCCTGTGCGTGTCTGAAGGCCGACCCACGCACTTCCATGCGTAGCCGGTGACGGGGTAACACGTAATTCCCCACCCCGGGTAGACAGGTAGGACACATACGTACCCCCTGGTAACGGCCAGGCCCAGGGAGGGGTGATTACCCGAGCTGATACCTTCCGAAAGTGCCGATTGGTCCCTCCGTCCGTTTGTCGGGAGGTGTGAACAATCACCTAAGGCGGGAGTGCCCTCAGAGAAGGCCCCCACAAGGGAGGAGCGCGCCATCGGAGACGCCGGTAATCATGGGGGATTCTTCCACAATGGTTTCCTCACCTTCCACTATGTCTGCTCACAAACGTAAGTTCACTGAGTCTCAGTCACAGTCAGTTCTTCCATCGTTGCCACAGTTCCTTGTTGTTTCTCGGTCTGACGAAGGTCACGACTTCTCCACGGTCAACCCTTTCATTATTCAGAAAGGTGTCGACGCAATTGCAGGTCCTGTAAAGTCTTGTTCCAGATTACGGGATGGCACCCTGTTGTTAGAAACAGTCAGTGCCCTCCACGCACAAAAATTGCTGTGTACCTCACTACTACACATCTTCCCTGTCTGGGTGGAACCGCACCGTACTTTAAATTCCTCGCGTGGAGTCGTTTATACACGCTCCCTCGATGGATTGTCTGACGAAGAAATTCAGCACTACCTGTCTGACCAGGGCGTAACGGCTGTTTATAGGGTTATGAAAAGGGTTGACACGAACATCATTCCAACCCGCACTGTCTTCTTGACATTTGACAAAGTTCAACTCCCATCGAAAATCATAGCAGGCTATGAGATAATTTCCGTTCGCCCTTACGTCCCAAATCCTACGCGTTGCTATCGGTGTCAGCGGTTCAATCACACCAGCCAGTCCTGTTCCAGCCCGGCCAAATGTGTTACGTGTGGCAAGGATGCCCATGAGGGTGCTTGTCCACCTCCATCCCCTCGCTGCATCAACTGTATGGGTGACCACGCTGCTTCCTCTCGAGAGTGTCCCGTTTTTAAGGACGAAAAGCTCATCCAGGAAATTAGAGTAAAGGAAAAGGTGTCGACCTTTGCTGCTCGAAAATTATTCGCCAGTCGACAGCCCACCGTGCCTCAGAAAGGAAAATACAGCACTGTCCTTGCTTCTCCTTGGCTAACAAAGGAGGCGGCCATGCAGACTTGCGACCTCACCTTTAGTGCCACGGTCGTCAGATCGGCCAGCGCAAAGATCGCCCGTTCAACCTCACCACTTTCGACTGCCCACTCTCTGGCTCACCCTTCGTCGAGTTCTGCTAAATCTCGAGCCCAAAAGTCAGACACCAAGACTTCGAAAAAAGAGCATACTCGTGAAGAGTTTTTACGTACGGCAACATCCCAACCATCGGTTCCTCCTTCCTCTAAACATCATACTTCCAAGAAGGCTACAAAGAAACCCAGTTCATCTCCTTCTCTGCCAAGGCGTGTCCCATCTACAGCACCACCTGGCGGAAATCGCCCTCGGCCGTCTTCTGTGTCGCCGAGGCGCACTGCTGGCGGCCGATCAACCGGCCGATCGCTGGTGGCAGGAGCTGCTCCTGACCAACCTATGGATCAGGATCTTCTGCCTTCGGCTGAATGCCATTCCATGCTGTCGGTCGCAAGCTCAGAGCAGTCGTTGAGTTGACAGCGACCTTCGTCACATTCCTCCATTTTCTGTTCACCCTATGTCCATTATCCACTGGAATATCCGCGGTATTCGAGCCAATCGGGATGAATTGTCGATCCTCTTACGATCCTACTCGCCGGTCATCTTCTGTCTTCAGGAAACAAATCTGCGTCCCCATGACTGCTTTGTTCTCCCTCATTTTCAGTCCATCCGATATGATCTCCTCTCTGTTGAAGGCACTCCAGCACATGGAGGACTCATGATTCTTCTCCATGAAACTCTCCATTTTCACCCAATCCATTTAAACACTTCCTTCCAAGCTGTCGCCATCCGTCTTTCCTTTTCCGGATACACGTTCTCTCTTTGTACTGTATACGTTCCATCGTCCACACCAATGGCACGAGCTGATCTCCTTCATCTTCTTGGTCAGCTTCCACCCCCATATTTGCTGGTTGGGGACTTCAATGCCCACCACCCGCTTTGGGGATCTCCACATCCTTGTCCACGTGGCTCACTATTGCTAGACGTCTTCCACCAAGCAGATCTAGTTTGCCTCAACACTGGGGTCCCTACATTTTTGTCTGCCTCCACGACAAATTTATCTCATTTGGACCTTGCGGTCGGTACTGTTCCGCTAGCTCGGCGCTTCGAATGGTTCGCCCTTGATGATACACACTCGAGTGACCACTTTCCATGTGTCCTTAGACTGCAGCCTCAACTGCCCTACATGCGCCTGCGACGCTGGAAGTTTGCCCAAGCCGATTGGACACTTTTTTCGTCTCTAGCGACATTCGATGACCGTCACTTTCCCAGCGTCGACGATGAGGTCACACATATTACCGACGTTATTCTTACAGCTGCGGAACATTCAATACCACGCACTTCCGAATTTCCCCGGCGCCCCCCAGTTCCTTGGTGGAACGAGGCATGCCGTGATGCAATACGTGAGCGGCGACGTGCTCTCCGCGTTTTCCGCCACCATCCTACTTTGGCCAACTGTATCCGCTATAAGCAGTTCCGAGCGCGATGCCGTCGTGTCGTCCGGGATAGCAAGAAGGCAAGCTGGAAATTCTTTATTAGCTCATTTAACACCTTCACTCACTCCTCGGAAGTTTGGAGTCGGCTTCGACGGTTCTCAGGCGCGCCTAGTTTCTCCCCGGTCTCTGGGCTCACTGTCGCGCATGACACATTAGTGGACCCCGTCGCAATTTCTAACTCGTTGGGTCAGCACTTTGCTGAGATTTAGAGCTCTTCAAATTACCCGCCAGCGTTTCTCCCGAAGAAACGTGCAGCGGAAGTGCGATCTCTTGCTTTCTCCTCTCAAAATCGCGAAAGCTACAATACTGTTTTCTCCTTGCGGGAACTCCAACACGCACTCTCTTCCTCTCGCTCCTCCGCCCCAGGACCGGATGGATTTGGACCGACAGTACTTTTCCCAGACGATGGCGGGAAGCTATCGTCGTTCCTGTTCCGAAACCTGGAAAGGACAAACATCTCCCCTCTAGCTATCGCCCCATTTCTCTCACGAGTAGTGTCTGTAAGGTTTTGGAGCGTATGGTGAATTACCGTTTAGCGTGGTGGCTGGAATCCCGCAGTCTTTTAACACCTGCCCAATGCGGATTCCGAAAGCATCGTTCTGCAGTTGACCATCTTGTTGCTCTCTCCACTTATATCATGAACAATTTTCTCCGGAAACGCCAAACAGTAGCAATATTTTTTGATCTGGAGAGAGCATACGATACCTGTTGGAGGACAGGCATCCTCCGCACACTGTGCTCTTGGGGCTTTCGAGGTCGGCTGCCCCTCTTTCTTCGCGAATTTATGGCAGAGCGCACATTTAGGGTGCGGGTGAACGCTACTCTCTCCCGTACTTTCTCCCAAGAAAACGGGGTACCCCAGGGCTCCGTGCTTAGTGTTGTACTGTTTGCCATTGCCATCAATCCAATTATGGATTGTCTCCTTCCTGATGTCTCGGGCTCCCTCTTTGTGGACGATTTTGCGATCTACTACAGCTCTCAACGGACCAGCCTTCTTGAACGACGTCTTCAAGGATGTCTCGATCGCGTCCACTCTTGGAGCATCGAAACCAGCTTCCGTTTTTCTCCCAGTAAGACCGTTTGTGTTAATTTTTGGCGACGTAAGGAGTTTCTTCCGCCCTCCTTACATCTAGGTCCTGTCAACCTTCCGTTTTCAAACGTCGCTAAATTCTTGGGTCTTATGTTTGACAGAAAACTGTGCTGGTCCTCCCACGTTTCCTATCTTTCGGCTCGCTGTCTGCGATCCCTTAACACCCTCCGTGTCCTGAGTGGTACCTCCTGGGGAGCGGACCGAGTGGTCCTTCTCCGCCTCTATCGCGCCTTAGTGCGCTCGAAATTGGACTATGGAAGCATAGTCTACTCCTCTGCTCGGCCGTCTATTCTTCGGCGTCTCGACTCTATCCACCACCGTGCATTACGTTTAGTGTCTGGAGCTTTTTACACCAGCCCTGTGGAAAGCCTTTATGCTGAGACTGCTGAACCTCCGCTGTCCAATCGGCGAGCAGTCCTTCTGAGTCGTTATGCTAGCCATCTGTCTTCCATGCCTGCTAATCCAGCCCATGACCTTTTTTTCGACGCCTCCTTTGATGTAGGGTATGCAGGCCGCCCCTCCTCCCTACTACCACCGGGAGTCCGCTTCCGTCAACTGCTCCATTCTCTTTCCTTCCGCTTTCCTAAAACCTTCTTGACAACTTGGGGTACAGCACCGCCTTGGCTCCGTCTCCGGATCTGCCTGCTCCGTGACCTTTGTCGATTTCCCAAGGATGGTACCCCTTCACTTGTTTATCGTCGGGCATTTGTTGCTCTATGTGCACAAATGACGGACGCCACATTTATTTACACCGACGGCTCGAAAACATCGTTAAGTGTAGGGAGTGCCTACATTGTTGGCGACATCCCAAATCATTTTCGGCTTCCCGACCAGTGTTCGGTTTATACTGCGGAGCTTTACGCTGTTCTCCAGGCTGTCCACTACATCCGCCGCCATCAGCGGATACAGTACGTTATCTGCTCAGATTCTCTCAGCTCTCTCCTCTGTCTCCACGCTCTTTGTCCTGTGCACCCTCTGGTCCACCGGATTCAGGACTGTCTGCGCTTGCTCCACCTGGGGGGCGTCTCGGTGGCGTTCCTCTGGCTCCCGGGACACGTTGGTATCTGTGGAAATGAGGCGGCCGATATTGCAGCCAAGGCTGCAGTCTCTCTTCCTCGGCCAGCTATTCAATCGATTCCCTTCGCCGATCTACGGAGCGTTCTATGTCGACGTGTTGTTCGTTTATGGCACACGCATTGGTCGACACTTCCCCATAATAAATTGCGGGACATGAAAGCTCTTCCTTGTGCTTGGACCTCTTCCTCCCGAACGCGTCGTCGGGAGGAGGTAATTTTAACTAGACTCCGGATAGGGCACTGTCTTTTTAGCCATCGATATCTTTTAAGCGGCGATCCTCCCCCACTCTGTCCCCACTGCTCTCAGCTGTGGACGGTAAGACACCTTTTAATTGAGTGCCCCTATTTTAATCCGTTACGCTCCCGTCTACAGCTATCGCCTGATATATCGTCGATTTTAGCAGATGACACGCGCTCAGCCGACCGCGTTCTCAAGTTTATTAGTGCCAGTGAAGTGACGTCAGTCATTTGAAGCTTTTTTTGGGGACAACCAACCCCTTTCTGTAGTGGATTTTTAAGCCTTCCTTCTGCTTTTAGTTTCTCCAATTTTATGACTTTCGTTCTCATTGCTGCTGGTTTTCAGTTTCGGTTTTTTACTGTTTCCTAAGCCACGGACCGGGCGCTAATGAAAATAGAAGTTTTGCGCCCTAAAAACAAAACACACACACACACACACACACACACACACACACACACACACACCTCAGTTACGGTATTTTGTGTGCCGCTTTCTCGCGGTGGCCGACCGGTACGGAGTATTTTCTGTGCATCTCAGTGTCCGTTGCGTTACCTTCGAAAGATTTCCCAACAGACTTACAAAATCTGTGCATTGATTCGACTCATACGCGGCCTTAAGTAAATCTGTTAACCCACTACTTTGATACCGTACCGATGTATTGCTTACAATGTGTACACTATTTCCTTTCCTCTTATTCTAGAGGTGGAAGACCATATTTTCTTCGTTATTTAATGGTAGTAAGAAGAAAGCTCTACAGAATATCTCTCGGCAACGCGTCATTTCGTGTTCCTGTATATTTTTTCCACTAGTCTCGCAGACGCTCTCGTAACAGACCCCGTCTAAAGGATCGAGATGTTTGTTTAGAAATCCAGAGCGCCAGACCTATTAGCTGGCACATGTGCACCCTACGAGTGAACCACCACAACCCTATCAGGAATGGTCGCCTATTGTGCCACATATACATACCTCAGTCTGCGCCTATTCCTTGAATCGCTCTGGGAAACGACCCGACCTTTAACGTTTAACTTTTTCATTGCCTGTAATCACCATTGCGCGAGTTGCGTTTTCAACTTTAAACAGTAAGATAACATTGTCACTCATTCTGCGAGCAGCCACCATCCACAGTAGGAGTCGCTTGCAGGAAGACAACTAAAGGAAACAGTATCGTTTATAAATTTTTTGTCTTTATTGGTGATTATTACCTCAAAGACAACTTTTCTCCTGTCATACTATTTTGGAAACTTATGACCGCTGTTACTACTGTCCTTTTAAAGCATAATAAATGTGATGCGTACTACTGTTGAATTAAATTCAAATGGTTCAAATGGCTCTGAGCACTATGGGGCTTAACATCTGAGGTCATCAGTCCCCTATACTTAGAACTATTTAAACCTAACCAACCTAAGGACATCACATACATCCATGCCGGAGGCAGGATTTGAACCTGCGACCATAGCATCACCGCGGTTCCGGACTCAAGCGCCTAGAACCGCTCGCCCACAAGGCCGGCAATTAAATTCAAATTTACAGTATTTTGTGTTGAGATTCTTCGCTTTCCTGGAACATTTCTTCATCGCTATTGACAGTCATCCACACTTACAGAAACAACTTGTGAAAATAAATCAAACTTTGTTCGAACATATATATGAGTTATTATTGGCCCACGTTTCTGTAGACAGCTTAAGATACTCAATGTATAAGACATGTTACTAATTCCACGTGTCCTTTGCCTGAGGCACGATGCACGCTGGTTAGAACACACACATACCATAGCGTAATTTGGAGCCACGCAACAATCGAGTATGCTTAGCGAGCACGTGGCAGCGCTGTAGCCTGCTATAGATCGAGCGCCCGTGACTGTACGATGAATTTTCAGTCAAATCACCCATTTACATGTTTACACGTGTGATTGGATACAACACAAGTCCGCAGCTCGTGGTCGTGCGGTAGCGTTCTCGCTTCCCGCGCCCGGATTCCCGGGTTCGATTCCCGGCGGGGTCAGGGATTTTCTCTACCTCGTGATGACTGAGTGTCGTGTGATGTCCTTAGGATAGTAAGGTTAAGTAGTTCTAAGTTCTAGGGGACTGATGACCATAGATGTTAAGTCCCATAGTGTTCAGAGCCATTTGAACCATTTTGATACAAAACAAATTGAAGCTGCAGCTCTCGCACATTTGCTACTTTAATGATCACGGTTATACTATTCTAGAAACATACTAAGTAGGCCCTACTCACGGACTATCTGTACCTAGGTTCCCCTTTGAGTATGGTACTTGGTATCAAAAGTATACTTAAGATACTAGGAGTCAAGAACATAGGACACAAAGGCAATACACACAAAATAATTTACAACGTCGTTTGATTTTACTTCAGGGCGTAGGGAGGTATTGGGTACGGAATTGTCACTGCAGGTGACGTTGCACGTCCAGATCTTCAGCTCATCTGCACGACAATCGGCACTTTCTGCCGGTGAATCAAAGGGAATAATTCTGATGAACATGCCACTGTATTATACTTCACTGTCATCTCACTTCTATTTTCAGGAAACAATCAAATAACAAATTTTTGGGAATGGACAAAAAAATCAACACTCTTGAAGAAAGGTCACGTGACATCAGCATCATCCGAGATATTGCGGAGGTGTCAGTAGCCCAGTTTTCCTAAAGAAGGAGTAAAGAACATTTGTGTCACATTAGGATCAAAATATATGAAGCATAAATGAAGTAATTACTATGATCACATGATAGTCTACTACTCTAGTCATCAAGCAATGCAAGTATTTATTTTGTACCTAAGCTGCATTTTTCTTATTACTGTTATTTTGTGCTGAATTTGTCGTGATATCCATTTATTATTTTGTTATTTTGCTGATTATGTATATCACGTGTATTAATGTATAACGTCATGACGAGTGTTGTAAAACTACCGCACACTGTTCCAAGTAAGCGTAGACTACAATAGTTTTCCTAGTAGCTTTCTTCAGTGAAGACCGTAACAGTATTACCTGTATGTTAGGTGTGTATGGAGCATTGTCTCATTTCGATCGCTTTGGCCGAGCAGTTCTAGGCGCTTCAGTCTGGAACCGCGCTGCTGCTACGGTCGCAGATTCGAATCCTGCCTCGGGCATGGATGTGTGTGATTTCCTTACGTTAGGTAGGTTTAAGTAGTTCTAAGTCTAGGGGACTGATGTTAAGTCCCATAGTGCTTAGAGCCATTTTTTCGATCGCTTTTTCTGCGTATGTGATCAGTGTCTTACAAGGTTCCCCTAGAAACCAGAAGTGGTAAACCATGTAGAAACTGAGTGAGGATATATACACTAAAGAGCCAAAGAAACTGGTGTACCTGCCTAATATCGTGTAGGGTCCCCGCGAGCACAGAGTGCCGCAACACGACGTGGCATGGAATCGACTAATATCGGAAGTAGTGCTGGAGGGGGCCGACACCATGAATCCTGCAGGGCTGTCCATAAATCCGTAGGAGTATGTGGGGGTGGAGATCTCTTCTGAACAGCACTTTGCAAGGCATCCCAGATATGCTCAATAATGTTCATGTCTGGGGACTATGGTGGCCAGCGGAAGTGTTTAATCTCAGAAGAGTGTTCCTGGAGCCACTCTGTAGCATTTCTGGACGTGGTACGTGTGGGGTGTGGCGTTGTCCTGCTGGAATTGCCCAAGTCCGTCGGAATGCACAATGGACATAAATGGATGCAGGTGATCAGACAGGATGCTTACGTAAGCATCACCTGTCAGAGCTGTATCTAGACGTATCGGAGGTTCCACATCATTCCAACTGTACATGCCCCACACCATTACAGAGCCTCAACCAGCTTGAACAGTACCCTGCTGACTCGCAGGGTCCACAGATTCATGAGATTGTCTCCATACACGTACAAGTCCATCCGATCGATACAATTTGAGACGAGACTCTTCCGTCCAGGCAACATGTTTCCAGTCATCAACAGTCCAATGACGCCCAGGCGAGGTGTAAAGCTTTGTGCCGTGCAGTCATCAAAGCTTGACGAGTGAGCCCATATCGATGATGTTTCGTTCAATGGTTCGCACGCTGGAGCTTATTGATGGCCCAGCATTGATATCTGCAGTAATTTGCGGAAGGGTTGCACTTCTGCCACGTTGAACGATTCTCTTCAGTCGTCGTTGGTCCCGTTCTTGCGGGATCTTTTTCCGGCAGCAGCGATGTCGGACATTTGTTTTACCGGATTCGTGATATTCACTTACACTGTTTAAATGGTCGTACTGGAAAATCCCCACTTCATCCCTACCTCGGAGATGCTGTGTCCCATCGCTCGTGCGCCGACTACAACACGTCCAAACTCACTTAAATCTTGATAACCGGCTATCGTAGCAGCAGTAACCGATGTAACAACTGCGCCAGATACTTGTCTTATATAGGCGTTGCCAAGCGGAATGTCGTGATCTATTTGTTTACATATCTCTGTATTTGAATACACATGCCTATACCAGTTTCTTGGGCGCTCCAGTGTATAAAGGGCCACATAACCTAAGGAACATTTTCGTTTTGAATAGTTATTTTCCTATGTGTTACCTAAAAATAAACGTTATTAATAGCAAAATTGAAATTGCCAGTATGTAATTCAGGTTTTATCGGGAAAGTGTTGATTTGTAGTGTGAAACAGAGACGTTGTAGTAAAAATTAAGAGCTATACAGACTTTTAATCTAACGCTAGAAAACGAATTCCTCAAATAAAAGGTAAAATCAACAAAAAACTCAATATAAAAGCATATCAGACATCGCTTCAATACTTCATCTAGTTTATATAAAATAGGTTTCTGTTATTCATAAACAATTTTCGCACTTGTTGATAATATCAGGAAACCCCTGCCTTTGATCATGACGAAGAAAGTTCTGTCGCGCACAAAAACAAGAATAATAAGTAGTTTAGTGCAGTTTATATTTTGTAAAGATATAGAATATACAATGGACTAACACTAAATAATGTGCGTTTCTAATTACGTGCAAAACTAGCAGCAAACAGAAAACAAAGAGAAGTCATCGACTCCCAATGTTTCTCTCACACACTCATTTGTTTCTTTCCATAGCAATGCTATCGGTATTCTTACTACACTGCTGGCCACCGTAAATGCAACACCAAGAAAGACAAGAGGTAGCACAACAAGATTTATTTTGTAGATAACATGTTGACCAAGTATCAAATGATTACGTTTACAGACGTCTGTGACATGTGGTTCCTGCCAGAATCGGTAGCCACAGTAGCCGCCATTGTTGGAGATCACCGCTGCCACACGTCTCGGCATTGAGTCAAAGAGACGTTGGATGTGTTCCTGGGGTACAGCAGCCCAAGCAGCTTCCACACGTTGCCAAAGATCATCTGGTGTAGCAGCTGGGGATGTAATCTGGGTCACTCGTTGAGTAACCATGGACCATATGTTTTCTATCGGCGAAAGATCCGGAGGGCGAGCCGGCCAGGGAAGCGATTCAATCTGGTTATTGACGAAGAACCTTTGGACAATGCGTGCCACGTGTGGTCGCGCATTATCCTGTTGAAATATGGCTGTGGCCGAGCCCTGAAGGTAAGGAAGGACAACTGGCTCCAGCACCTCGGATATGTAGCGCCGGCTATTTAAAGTACCGGCAATGCGTACTAGAGGCGTGCGAGAGTAATATCCAATACCGCCCCATACCATAATACCCGGTGCAAGACCAGTGTGGCGGTGCATAATGCAGCTGTCCAGCATCCTCTCTCCACGGTGTCTCCACACTCGAATCCGACCATCGTGGTGCTGCAGACAGAAGCGTGCCTCGTCAGTAAAGACAACGTCATTTCATTCTGCCGTCCACATCCGTCTGTCATCACACCATTGGCGACGGAGACGTCTGTGGTTCTGCGTCGATGGTAGACGAAGAAATGGACGTCTTGCGGACAGACCACTCTGTTGTAAACGGCGTCGAATGGTACGCGCAGACACTGGATGATGCGTTACAGACGCAATGTGCTGTGCTATGGTTCGGGATGTCACTGAGCGATCCGTCACTGCCATGCGCACAATTTGCCTATCAGCACGTGCAGTGGTGCACCGAGGTGAATGCGATCGACCACGTCGGTCCGTCGTACCCTCCTGCATCCAACGGTCACATATCCGCATTACAGTTGTTTGGTTTCGTCCAACACGACTAGCGATTTCTCTGTATGATAATCCACAATCTCGGTAAGCCACTATCCTTCCTCTGTCGAACTCGGATACTTGATCAAAAGATGTTCGCTGTTGTCTACGAGGCATAACTGATCGTCGTGTGAAACAACCACAAGGTAAACACACGTGCCGAACGTACACTCGTCGAAATCGCCAAGCCTTAAATGGCGCTATGAGGTGGCGCCACAGGCCCGCGTGATGTGCGTCTGCGCTGAAATTCTAATCAGTTGCATATCTCATCGCTGCAAACCCATGGTGTAAATTTCACTTGATTCGGATGCTTCCTTCAGGGTGTTGCATTTACGGTGGCCAGCAGTGTATTTACTATGTCATTTATTTATTATACCAAAACGACAAACCGTAGTTTTGGTAGAGCACAACTAGTCATGACAGTCCTCCCTTGAAGTTAGCTAAAGCTGGGCCACGTAACTTGTGTGATATGTAGGTAGATGTGCACCCTGTTTATTGTATGTTTTATTTGTAATGTTGTGGGACCACGTCCAGAAGTGCTCATGTACGTGAGGAAGTTGATACAGTGAACAGACTATCAGCGATTTTTTCCCTAGCATAGCCAAATCAGTTTTGGTGTTGAACAGTCTCTTTGGGCTAATTTCTTAATGTTGATGTCACAGTAGCATGTGCTAACATTTTAATAGGACTGGACACGTTAGTTCAGCATGTTCCAGAGCACTTGTATTGCGTGCTATCTAACGAATTACATCAGTGTCATTTTCTTGACAGCGGTTACACTTTTACTGCGTTAACCGCCATTGAGACGCCTCTAGGCACAGTTGTGTGCACAAACTTTCATTCTGTTCCAACCAAGACCCGTCAGACGTTACCAGTATCGTAAACATCTGTCCGAAAAGTGGTTACATCTTTTTAATGTTATTTAGAGATCTTCGTGCAGAAATGAGATAAAAACCTATTGTTTGACCATAAGCTGATACTTTGTGATCGTTCCAGAGGATAGAAACTCCATTAGCCCTCATAACCTGACGGTAATATGTAGAGGTGCTTACCCACAACAAACAAGGATGAGTAGTAGCGACTTTTTTTTTTTTTTAAGTTACTGGCTTTGGAGCTCCCCCATTCAACCATCTCAATACCGTAATGGCAATTATGACGATACGAATGGGACAGCTCCATACCCACTCCCCAGGTTGAGAAAATCTCCGACCTAACCGGGAATCGAACCTGGGCCGCCGCACTGACCGCGCAGCTACCGACGCAGATTGGGACTATGTGTTTCTGACGCTGACACTGAAACTTACGCTATTGACGAGGCTCGTCTGCAGTCGTCTGTTCTGCCGGAGACACACTGCACTGTCTTTGAATCTATTACGTTCTTCTTCTTCTGTCAAAGAGAGAGCAGTCTCAGCTACTTCACTCAGACAGCACTTTTTCTGTCTCACTTTCCAGCCATTATTACGGAGGTATTGCTCCTCTCTTGTTGCACTGTCCATTATACACTGATCAACCAGAACATTGTGACCACCTACATAATAGCCGGTATGACAAATACACTACTGGCCATTAAAATCGCTACACCAAGAAGAAATGCAGATGCTAAACGGGTATTCATTGAAGAAATATATTATACTAGAACTGACATGTGATTACATTTTCACGCAATTTGGGTGCGTAGATCCTGAGAAATCAGTACCGAGAACAACCACCTCTGGCCGTAATAACGGTCTTGATACGCCTGGGCATTGAGTCAAACAGAGCTTGGATGGCGTTTACAGGTACAGCTGCCCATGCAGCTTCAACACGATACTACAGTTCATCAAGAGTATTGACTGGCGTATTGTGACGAGCCAGTTGCTCGCCCACCATTTACCAGATGGTTTCAATTGGTGAGAGATCTGGAGAATTTGCTGGCCAGTGCAGCAGTCGCATTTTCTGTATCCATAAAGGCCTGTACAGGACCTGAAATGTGCGGTCGTACATTATCCTGCTGAAATGTAGGGTTTCGCATTGGTCGAATGAAGGGTAGAGCCTCGGGTCGTAACACATCTGAAATGAAATGTAACGTCCAGTGTTTAAAGTGCCGTCAATGCAAAAAAAATGGTTCAAATGGCTCTGAGCACTATGGGACTCAACTGCTGAGGTCATTAGTCCCCTAGAACTTAGAACTAGTTAAACCTAACTAACCTAAGGACATCACAAACATCCATGCCCGAGGCAGGATTCGAACCTGCGACCGTAGCGGTCTTGCGGTTCCAGACTGCAGCGCCTTTAACCGCACGGCCACTTCGGCCGGCCCAACCGTCAATGCAAATAAGAGGTGACAGAGACGAGTAACCAATGGCACCCCATACCATCACGCCGGGTGATACGCCAGAATGGCGATGACGAATACACGCTTCCAATGTGCGTTCACCGAGATGTCGCCAAACCCGGATGCGACCATCATGGTGCTGTAAACAGAACCTGGATTCACCCGATAAAATGACGTTTTGCCATTCGTGCAGCCAGGTTCGTCGTTGAGTACACCATCGCAGGCGCTCCTGTCTGTGATGCGGCGTCAAGGTTAACCGCAGCCATGGTCTCAGAGCTGATAGTCATGCTGCTGCAAACGTCGTCTAACTGTTCGTGCAGATGGTTGTTGTTTTGCAAACGTCCCCATCTCTTGACTCAGGGATCGAGACGTGGCTGCACGATCCATTACAGCCATGCGGATAAGATGGCTGCTAGTGATACGAGGCCGTTGGGATCCAGCACGGCGTTCCATATTACCCTCTTGAACCCACCGATTCCATATTCTGCTAACGGTCATCGGATCTCGACCAACGCGAGCAGCAATGTCGCGATACGATAAACCGCAATCGAGATAGGCTACAATCCGACCTTTATCAAAGTCGGAAACGTGATGGTACGCATTTCTTCTCCTTACTCGAGGCATCACAACGTTTCACCAGGCAACGCCGGTCAACTGCTGTTTGTGTATGAGAAATCGGTTGGAAACTTTCCTCATATCAGCACGTTGTAGGGGTCGCCACCGGCGCCAACCTTTCGTGAATGCTCTGAAAAGCTAATCATTTGCATATCTGTCGGTTAAATTTCGCGTCTGTAGCACGTCATCTTCGTAGTGTAGCAATTTTAACGGCCTGTAGTGTACTTTTCAAGACAGTTTCCTGAAAACTGTCTTGAGCAGCTAGCTTGGCAATGCAAATATCTTAGCAATCACGATGTCATTATAGCAACTACGATTACAAAAGTCAAGAAGGCTAGGAGAATGTTTCTGCTAGATAGAGCAGATAAGCAGTTATTAGCATCGCACATAGACCGTGAAATGACATCACTTAGTTCCAGCAAGATGAGTATAGACGAATTATGGGGAAAGTCTAAGCAGATTGGAATCGTGGTTTGGAAAGTGATGTGCCTAGGAAGTGGATAAAGGATGGAAAAGATCCACCATGGTTTAATGACAAAATTCGGGGGATACTGAGGAAGTAGAGGCTGTTACACTCTTTCAAAAGGGAATGCACAAATTATGACAAGCGAAGGTCAGCAGAGATTCGTGCGTCTGTGGAAAGATCTGTGCGCGAAGCATACAACTACCACCTTCACATCTTAGCAAAAAATCTGACAGAGAACCAAACAACATTCTCGTCACATGTAAAATCGATAAGCGGACGTACTGCTTTCATTCAGTACCTTGTTGATCAGTCTGGTGTGGCAGTTGAAGATGGCAAACCGAAAGCCGAAGTTTTAAATCTCGCATCCCAGAAATCGTTCACACAGGAGAACCGTACAAATATACCGTCATTTGACCATCGGACTGACACCCATATGGACGACATAGAAAAAAACACCCCTGCCGTAGAGAAACAACTGGAAGATTTGAAAGCAAATAAATCACGAGATCCGGATGGAATCCCAGTTCGATTTCACAAAGAGTACTCTACGGCATTGGCCCCTTATCTAGCTTGCATTTATCATAAATCTCTCGCTCATCACAAAGTCCCAAGCGACTGGAAAACAGCGCAGGTGACTCCGATGTATGACAAGGATAAAAGAACGGAACTGCAAAATTACAGTCCAATATCGTTAACTTCTGTTTGCTGCAGAATCGTTGAATATGATAAACTTCCTTGAGGCTGAGAAGCTTATGTCCACAAATCAACATGGTTATAGGAAGCATTGCTCGTGCGAAACTCAGCTTGTCCTTTTCCCACCGTCCGCAGCTGGTGGTCGTGCGGTAGCGTTCTCGCTTCCCACGCCCGGGTTCCCGGGTTCGATTCCCGGCGGGGTCAGGGATTTTCTCTGCCTCGTGATGACTGGGTATTGTGTGCTGTCCTTAGGTTAGTTAGGTTTAAGTAGTCCTAAGTTCTAGGGGACTGATGACCATAGATGTTAAGTCCCATAGCGCTCAGAGCCAGCCTTTTCCCACATGATATTCTGCGAACTATACCATAGATGAAGGGCAACAGGAAGATTCCATATTCCTAGATTTCCGGAAAGTATTTGACGCGATGCACCATTACAGGCTGTTAACGAAGGTATGAGCATACGGAATAAGTTCACAGATGTGTGTGGCTAGAAGGCTTCTTAAATAATAGAACCCAGTATGTTGTCCTCGACGGCGAGTGTTCTTCAGAGACAAGTGTATCGTCAAGATCCCCAGGGAAGTGTGATAGGACCGCTGTTGTCTATACACATAAATGATTTGGCGGACAGGGTGGGAAGCAATCTGCGGTTGTTTGCTGAAGATGCTGTGGTGTACAGTAAGCTGTCGAAATTGAATGACTGTAAGCAGTTACAAGACGACTTAGACAAAATTTCCAGTTGGTGTGATGTATGCCAGCTTGCTCTAAATGTGGAAAAATGTAAGTTAATGCAGCTGAGTATGAAGATAAACACTGTAATGTTCGGATACGGTATTACTAGTGTCCTGCTTGACACAGTCACGTCGTTTAAACATCTGGGCGTAACGTTGCAAAGCGATATGAAATGGAACGAGCATGTGACAACTGTGCTAGGGAAGGCGAATGGTCGACTTCGGTTTATCGCGAGAATTTTTGGAAAATGTGGTTCATATAAAAGGCGACTGCATATAGAACGCTGCTGCGATATGTTTTTGAGTACTGTGAGAGTATTTGGGATCCGTACCAGGACAGATTGAAGGAAGACATTGAAGCACTTAAGAGGAGGACTGCTAGATTCGTTACCGGTAGGTTCGAACAAAACTTAAGTGTTACGGAGTGGCTTCGGGAACTCAAATGGGAATCCCTGGAGGGAAGGCGACGTTCTTTTCGATAAAAACTATTGATAAAATTTAGAGAACCATCATTTGAGCCGACTGCCGAACGATTCTACTGCCGTCAACATACATTGCGCATAATGACCACGAAGATAAGATACGAGAAATAAGGGCTCATGCAGAGGTATACACACTCATGCTCATAAATTAAGGATAATGCTGATACATGGTGAAACAACGCTCTGGTGGGCGGTTTGCGGGTTTAAATCACCCCGGGGCATGACCATGTGGTGCATTTGACCTGCGGTCGTCGCACGGTGACGCTGGCAGCAGTCCTCATACGCAGAGGTGTGTTGGTGCATGTCAGAATATGGTGCAGCGAGTGAGTGTGCTGAGGTTTTCAGACGTGCTAATGGTGACTGTGTCGAAAATGGCTCAAAGAACACATATTGATAACGTTATGAGGGGCAGAATACTAGGGCAACTGGAGGCTGGTCAAATACTGCAGGTCGTAGCACGGGCGCTCCGTGTGCCACAAAGTGTGATCTCAAGATTATGGCAATGATTCCAGCAGACAGGAAACGCGTCCAGGCGCTACAGTACGGGACGTCCACAGTGTACAACACCACAAGAAGACCGATATCTCACCATCAATGCCCGCAGACAGCCATGGAATACTGCAGGTAGGCTTGCTTGGGACCTTAACGCAGCCGCTGGAACAGTTGTATCTAGACACACAGTCTACAGACGACTGAACAGACATGGTTTATTCACTCGGAGACCTGCAAGGTCACAGGAGAGCCCGTAAAGCCTGGTGTCAAGAACACAGTACATTGTCATTGGAACAGTGGTCCCAGGTCATGTTCACGGACGAGTCCAGGTATAGTCTGAACAGTGATTCTCGCCGGGTTTTTATCTGGCGTGAACCAGGAACCAGATACCAACCCCTTAATGTCCTTGAAAGGGACCTGTATGGAGGTCGTGGCTTGATGGTGTGGGGTGGGATTATGATTGGTGCACGTACACCCCTGTATGTCTTTGACAGAGGAACTGTAACAGGTAAGGTGTATCGGGACGTCATTTTGCACCACTATGTCCGCCTTTTCAGGGTTGCAGTGGGTCCCACCTTCCTCTTGACGGATGACAACGCATGGCCCCACCGAGCTGCCATCGTGGAGGAGTACCTGGAAACAGAAGATATCTTCAAACCCCTAGAACACTTCAGGAGCTCCGACAGTCACTGGTGCAAGAATGGGAGGCTATACCCAAGCAGTTGCTCGACAACCTGATCCAGAGTATACCAACCCGTTGTGCGGCCTGTGTACGTGTACGTGTGCATGGTGATCATATCCCACATTGATGTCGGGGCACATGCACAGGAAACAGTGGCGTTTCTTAGCGCGTGTATTTCGGCACAGTTTTTTCAACTTATCACTTATCTGTGGGCTTACAGATCTGTGTCGCGTCTGTTCCCGTATTAGTGTAGATAGTCGTTTTTCCCTCGCTCTATTTGCAAATCAAACATGAAAGGAAATAACTAGTAATGGTACAGGGTACTCTCCGCCACCCACTGTATGGTGGCTTGAGGAGTATCTATGTAGATGTCGATATCTGTGTGTGGCACGGACAACAGCAGTGAGGCGTCCTGGCATGGAAGCAATGAGGCCTTGGCAGGTCGCTGAAGGAATTTGGCACCACATCTACGTATAAAAGTCATCTAATTCCCGTAAATTTCGGGGAGGGTGGCGATAAGCTTTGACGCTATGTTCAGTCACTCCCATATGTTGGGTTGGGTTCAGGTCTGGCGGGTTGGGTGACCAACATAAGAAATGGGACTCGGCACTGTGTTGCTCTAACCACTCCGTCACACTTCTGCCCTTGTCACATGGGGCATTATCTTGCCGAAAAATACCACTACCGTAGGGAAACATGATCGTTATGAAGGAATGTACGATACTCCTTGGCCGTCATGGTGCCTTGCAAGAGCTCCACTAGACGCATGGATGCTCACGTCAATGTTCCCCAGAGCGTAATGGAGCCGTTGCCAGCTTGTCTGCGTCTCGTAATACAGGTATGAAGGCGCTGTTCCCTGCAAGACGATGTATTTGTGCCCACCCATCGGCATGACGTAGAAGGTATCGGGATTCATCAGACCATGCAACGCTCTGCAGCTGCGCCAACGTTCAGTACCGAAGGTCACGTGCCCATTTCAGTCGTAGCCCCGATGTCGTGGTGTTAACGTTGGAACATACATGGGTCGTCGGCTGCGGAGGCCCATCGGTAGGTATTGCTGATGTCTGTCTGTTCAGCCACACTAGTAATCTGCCCAGCGTTATAGTCTGAAATTAGTTTCGCCACAGTCCACAACCTGTCCTGTTTCACCAGTCTGCCCAGCCTACGACGTCCGACATCTGTAATGACGGGTGGCCGTCCTACCCCAAGACGGCTGAACATGGTTTCACCTTTGTTTTGCCCCGTGTTGAAGACACTCACCACAGTACTCCTTGATCATCCGACAAGTCGTGCAGTTTCCGAAAAAGCTCATACCGAGCCCCGTGCCATCACAATCTACCCTCGGGAAGACTCAGATTGCGCAGCTTCCCCATTCTACACACGGCAGCACGCTCAGTGAAACTACGTGCACCGTCTGTGTGTCTGACTAGCAATTACTCCTTGCCAGGTGACGCTGCTATCGCCTGGACGGGTCTGTATTGACAGTAGATCGGTGGTCATAATGTTCTGGTTGATCAGTGTATGTATTCTCTGAGGATTTATCGATAGCTATGAACTACATCCCTAACAAATAGCTAAGTAAGTAGTCAGTGTTATCTTCTTGTTAGTCGATTCAGAACATCAGTGGACAGTCATTAAACTTTTGGGCAACATCTGATACCACAGTTCCAAAAGCCACTCAATTTGTGAAACAGGAGTAGCTCCTGTAACTGCTACAATATTTTTGCGTATTACAAATCCTTATCGAAATACGTGCAAATCTTTGTGGTCTATTCTGAACGTGACATGCGTCAAGCGATACACTGAAGAACAAGTGAGTGAAAAACTGACTAGACAATCAGTCAACGTTACCTGTTGGCACGTTAAAAAAAAAATTAGTCTGCTCACAGCTCGGTTCACCTTCAGCAGATGACCAACCACTCAGTAACTTTTAAGTAGCAATTATCATTTAATTTCACAAAAGACATGCAAGTTGGACTATATTAATGATACTGTACAAATAAGCTTTTTGTTATTCTCCAGGCGCGTGCAGCTAGCCCGATGTAATTAGCGCTCGCAGAGTCCCCCAGCCATTCATGGTATTTACTTCCGTTTCGTTTTCGTACCATGATTCATTCTATTTTGTTTCGTCTGTCTGTCTGTTGTACAATTACACACACTCTTTATTTATGCTGTGCAAAAAAGTCTTTTTACGCACTGTAAACTAAACTTTAGGCACTGGGCAGTATTATACACAACAATTAATATGCATAATTTTACAGTATTACGGGTTATATGGTTATGGTGCCATAGTTTGTGAGGTCGAGGTATTTGTTAAGAACTATGCAGATCTATCCAGCTCGGCATTAGTAACTTACGTTGTGCAACAAATGTTTTACAGTGTAAATAAAAATTTTATGTAGTGGGTAGTATTAAACACAGTACACGGTTAAAATACACAATATTAAGGTATTGCAAGTTATTTTGTTGAAGTTCGTGGGGTAAGCAAGGTAAGGAATAGAAAATTCTATTGCGTTTTAGTTTCGTATAGCAGTATGTGTCATTATGGAGGTTTTTGGGTGTGTGGCTGGTTGGTTGCATCATGTGATGCTTAAAATTGGGGATGTACTCAGCTGTAAGTGATCATTTAGAACCAGCTGGGAATTTTTAGCTACATGTCTGTCTTAAGCGATTCTAACAGGCTTAGTTTTCTTTATTTGTTGGTTATATGTAGTACTACTATGTGGACTTGCTATCTGTGCCCTTTCTTCACCACATGTTCGGCATAGGTGAAGTCTGTCTTATGTAATCTCCAGCTGCATTCATGTCAATCAGCCTAGTTGTTGTGGCGCTGCCCGTCTGACCAATACACAGTTTGCTGCTGTCATTGCAAGTGATTTTGCAAACACCACTGTTACTTAATAAATCTGTTTTGTCCATGCTGCTGAACAGAACGTGAGCTGTAGTGCCTCTATATAAAATTACGTTTTGAAATTGCAGGATTTGGGGGTTTTGGCTAATTTGTTAGATAGCTTACCTAAATATGGGATAGTACAAACTGTATATTGTTCTGACAGGCAACTAGGCTGATTGAACACGAACGCAACTGGAGATTACTTAAGTCAGACTGCACCTTTGCCGAACATATGCTGAGGGAAGGACACACGTACCGAGTGCACAAGGAAGTAATGCATATAGCCAACGAAGGAACAAACTAAGCCTCTTATAAGTCCTTCAGGGAAACAGACATTTAGCTCAAAATCCTCAGCTGGTTCTAAATGATTAATTACAACTGACTACATCGCAACTTTTGAGGTTCACATAATGCAATCAACCAGCCACTTACCACAAAACGCTACAATGATACATACTGCTACGCAAAATTAATATACTCGTACAATAGAATTTTCTGTTCCTTACCTTGCTTACCCTACAAACTTCAATGATATAACTTGTAATATCTTAATATTGTGTACTAAATCATCTACTGTGTTTGATATTGACCACTGCATAAACGTGATATTTACAATGTGAAACATGTTTGCTGCACAATTTTACTTACTAGTACCCTGTTAGATAGTTATCAAACAACGTCTCGACCTTACAAACTATGGCATCATAACCATATAACCCGTAATACGCTAAGATTATATATTTTAATTATTGAGTATAACACTGTCCATTACCTAAAGTTTAGTTTACAAAGTAAAAAAGCGTGTTTATTGCACAACACGAACGAAGAGTGCTCATTGTAACAGCTTGTCAATGCCAAGACCTAAAAAAATACAGCATCATAACTATTGAACTGGTAATAGTGTGTAGTTTGTTTATTGTGCTAACATTATTCATTGTGTAATTTCAGCGTTAAGAAACAAATTTGATCCACAACACACTATGCAAGTGATTGTATCTTTGCCTATAATGTTCTGTTGCCTGAGAAATAGTGCCCTTCAGACGCTAGTCAATTGTTTCTTGAAGATCGTGTAATAAGCCGAAAACTAGTTTGAAATAAACAAAAATCAGCAGAACATAAACACTGTACTTATTATTCAACCTTACAAAGAATATATAAGTAGTGTCATCATACCAAGCACTGTATTTATTCCTCTCTCTCTGGCCGTCTTAAGACTGGCTATATGTATATTGTATAAGAGGGGGTATTATAAGCGAGTAAGGTCGACATAATCGGTCGGCCCCCAAACAACAACCGCCGGGTGACTGCAACACTTCAGTGTTTAACACTGTCAACGAGAGCGTAGCTTTGTCAAGGCATGGTCCTCCATTACTTTTAAGCCTTAGGACTAAGTTGCTGTTACATTACTATCGCTTCCATTGAGTATTTGAGTGTTATAATTCAGAGTAATGCTTTTCTTTTAAACTGTAACCTGAACCTGATGAGTTAATGAGCTAGGTACTTGTGGTGTCACCGCCAGACACCACACTTGCTAGGTGGTAGCTTAAATCGGCCGCGGTCCATTTAGTACATGTCGGACCCGCGTGTCGCCACTGTGTGATCGCAGACCGAGCGCCACCACAAGGCAGGTCTCGAGATACGGACGAGCACTCGCCCCAGTTGTACGACGACTTTGCTAGCGACTACACTGACGAAGCCTTTCTCTCATTTGCCGAGAGACAGTTAGAATAGCCTTCAGCTAAGTCCATGGCTACGACCTAGCAAGGCGCCATTAGCCTTACATAGTTTGATAGTTAGCGTATGAAATGTCTCATCAAGAACGTTGTAAACCAACAAGGATAATTAAAAGTTAAGTATTCGAGGAGCTGCATACTTTTCTTATTAGAATTCACTACTTATCCTGTTCCAGAATTCACGCACGTCTGCGTTAGATAGCGTGCATTTCGGCCTCCTCTATCTACAAGGTGTTGGCACATTTGCCAACACATCAGTACTCATGATTTAATACGAAATCGTGCTGTTCGAATTTGTATCGCTACCTCTCCACCAATGAGAGGTTTCAAGAACGCTCGCCCTTCGCTTTCTGGGTTTATGATACTAGAGCCTCCATCTGTTGGTTCTTATTGCAGTATTGCACGACATTAGTTAACTTAAGAATGAAAAGTTTCTATCGAGCTATCATAACCATTAGAGTTTCGTGACCCACCCTCGCAGCTTTACTTTCGTCAGTATCTGTCTCCTGCCTTCCGAAGTCCTTTCTGCCAAAAGTGATGGTCCTGTAAGGTATTTAGCAGAACCTCTGTGAAATTTGGAAGGTTGGAGATAGGTAATTGTGGAAGTACAGTCACGAGGGCGCGTCGTGTGTCGTGCTTAGACAGCTTTCACGAGGGGCGTATGAAAAGTCCGTGCAAAGTCCGAGAGATGGCACCACCGGCGGGTATCGAGGTCATGATTAGTTATAGTAGAATCTTTGGAAAGAACGCACACCAAGTTTCAGCCGTATTGGTATATTTGTTTGGCATTCGTGTGAAAAAAGGAAATCGAGTGATTGTCAAATGGACGAAAAAGAATTTCGTGTGGTGATTAAACATTACTTTATGAAAGGAAAAACACCTCAGGAGACTAAAGACAAGGCTGATAAACATTACAGTGACTGCACCTTCGATTAGAACAGTTTGTAAGTGGTTTCAAAATTTTCGGAGTGGCCATATGGGCACAAGTGATGCTGAACGTTCTGGACGCCCTGAGGCGGTTACGACTCCAGAAATCATTGATAAAATCCATGATATGGTGATGGATGACAAGAGTTAAGGTGCGTGAGATTGCTAGTGCTGTAGGCATCTCGAATTAACGAGTACATAATATTTTGCATAAACATTTGGACATGACAAAGCTATCCACAAGTTGGGTTCCGCGATTGCTCACGCTTGACCAAAAACAGAATCGTGTGAAGTGTTGCAACGATTATTTGCAGCATGGACACATTACTATACTCCTGAGACCAAACAACAATCTAAACAATGGGTTACAAAGGGAGAATCTGCACCAAAAAGGACGAAGACCATTCCATCGGCTGGAAGGGTTACGGCGACTGTCTTTTGGGATTTGCAAGGGATAATCCTCATCGACTATCTGGTAAAGGATAAAACTGTTACAGGCGAATATTATTCATCGTTATTGGACCGTTTAAAAACCGGGCTGCAAGAAAAACGCCGGCGATTGGACCGCAGAAAAGTCATTTTCCATCACGACAATGCACCAGCACACACCTCAGCAGTTGTGGTCGCAAAATTAAAGGAAATAGGATTCCAATTCTTCCCCCCCCCCCCCCCCCCCTGTTCTCCAAACCTGGCTCCCTCGGACTACCATTTTTTTCCCCAATTTGAAGAAATGGCTTGCGGAACAAGGATTTTATTCAAATGAGGTGATTGCAGCAAGTAATAGCTATTTTGCAGACTTGAACAATTCCTGTTATTCGGAAGGGATCAACAAATTAGAACAACGTTGGACGAAGTGTATAAGTCTAAAAGGAGACTATGTCGAAAAATAAAAAACACGTAGGTAGTTTTTATTTTTGCACGTACTTTTCAAACGCCCTCGTAAAAGAATACCTTAGCCGGTAGAACGCTTGGCCGCTACAATCCCGGTCTGGAACACAGTTTCAATCAGCCAGGAAGTTTCCTTTGGTAAAATCATAAAGCAATGTCAAATGGAAGATTTAGATTTTTTCAGATGACTCTGGGATGAAAAAGAGGGACGTTTGTAACCTCCCCCTCACTTATCTACCTTAATGACAGTGGAAAATTAAACCGCGTGTACCTAATGGAAATTTGGGAAAAGCAATCGTCACCGAAGTTAATCTGTCGGTAAAGGGGGAGGAAAGGGTTACATCTAAGTGAAAGGAAAAATGCAAATGAAACTGGTGGAAATTAATTTTGAAAAGGGGTAAAGTTAATAAAGTAAATGTGCGGCCGTTACGTTAACAATTAACTAGCGGTAATTAGATATTTGAGATTAGGGGAAAATTACGGTCGCCAGTCCTATGGACAATTACTATAGTAACTGAAAAAGAAATATAATTAGCACTAGAAGCGTGGCAACTGAAGGTTGACACGTGTAGTGTGAAAACTGAAAGTTTGTCAGAAGTGATAAATTTAGCTACACTCTGACTTAATTTAGCAAAAGAATTAATAAAACCGGAAAATTGAAAGTTAATTTAGTGACTGAAATTAATAGTGAGCTTTGTTTCTGAAACACTACGAAATTCAATAAAATAATGTTAGTCTTGGGCTACCTCAACAATCATTTCAAAAGCTACTTGAATTTACGCAATTTAGAAATAACAGATTTAACTTTGAACTTGAATTAAATGATTCTGAACAACCAACAACAGTAAAATTTAGCACGTACCAAGCTGAGCTGCAGTCACAGGTAAGCTAAAATATGGTAACAAAACTCGCACTCTTAATTTGTGCTTGTGTAATCTAAATATTGTAGCCAACTATGAATACATTAACTGAACTTTGAAATTAAAGCAGTGAAATGGAATGATATTACTTTTATGCTGGCGTTTGAATTTCAACGGCACTCGGGTTCATTCCGGAAAAGGAAGGGACCCTGCTTGGTAATGCAATTGGGACAATGAGCAACAAAGGTTCATGCTGTAATTTTGTGATGCAACAATTTTAAAAGCTGAGGTCTGCCATACAGTTCTAAAACTTTACGTGCTTCCAGTTTTCCTTGTTGGTTGATTGAAGGTTTGAAGCCGTCGATCTGGGAGGTGGCGACAGTCACTCATTGTCGGCCGTCGCTGTTGCAGAAGCTGGATGTTGGCGCGCCTTCTTCTCGACACGGTCACCAGGCGAAACGGGCTCTTGATGTGCGCCAGCTAATGGTTCCCGTCCGCGACACCGTGTCAGAAACTATCATAGCAAGTCGAGCGCAATTATATGCTGCCCAACCCCGAAAGCGCGGCAACTCGCGGGAGCGTCACACAACACACCTGCTCCACTGCACTACTCCAGCCAGACTTTCTCTGCCCTGTCCGCGCTCCACGCGACAGAGTTAACACTACCAAAGATCCTAAACACTTTGGTTCTCCACACGACCTATCGATGTATTCGTTCGACAGCATAGTTTTCCCTAGGCAAGACCCAGCGTAAAATACAAATAATATTTACAAAACAAACCAATTATACATCGACATAGATGCATAAATATATATATACAAATAGTAAAACAATTACAATATATAAGGGCACAGAAATGTCATATCTACAGGTAACAAAATAAGGAAAAAATTTATAGTACAATAGATGGAAATAGGAGGATATGCATCTCCGGCGTTACACGTTTCTGAAGGAAACCATACTAAATTCGCTAGCGCGACATATTCTGGAAATAAACTCAGCCTCTGGAGTAATCTAGGTAGCGTGGTAACAGACGTCGGAGGAATCGGAGACAACGGAGTGAGGTGGCGCAGTGGTTAGTACACTAGACTCGCATTCGGGAGGACGACGGTTCAAACTCGCGTCCGGCCATCCTGATTTAGGTTTTCCGTGATTTCCCTAAATCACGTCAGGCAAATGCCGGGATGGTTCCTTCGAAAAGGCACCGCCGAATTCCTTCTCAATGCTTCCCTAATCCGATGGGACCGATGACCTCGCTGTTTGGTCCCCTTCCCCAAATCAACCAACCAATTCAGAGACGCATTGCTACAGTCAGAAGGGGTCAGTATGGTCCACATGAAAGTGCAACAAAGATTCTCAGGCAACTTAAAAGGGAATAATTCGAAGAAGTTTAGTGATGTTCTTGTGAAGCCTTGTTAAGTAAATTTAAGTAACTGGTATTCCAGCTAAGCTGTGCAACACGTCAGCTGCCTCCACCATATTTCTCGCATAGGAAGCATTGAATAATATGAAAATTATGTAATTGAAGGTGGAAAGGGGAGAAAGGAAAGGGGAGGGAAGGAACTGATGATATCAACTGCATCAGGAATTTATGCGGAATCAGCGCGACGAGTGGAAATGTGTGCCAGACCGGGACTCAAACCCGAGATCTCCCACTTTCTAGGCAGTTGCGTTTACCTCTGCACCAACCAGTCACAGTCTTAATCGGCACTACCTGGACTATCTCGGCACGCTCCCCGGCCGACCCACAGTCCCACAATCTTTGTCCAAGTTCTCCATGTTCGCTAATTTTAGATTCCCGCCGGAGGTCGAACATAAATGTGCATCAGCACTGATGATTGCCCATCGAGGCATATCAGTTGTGTGAATACCACGCATTCTTATACATAAAATCAAAAGTTTCAAGGCAGAAACAGAAGTATACAGACTGTTATTTTTCCCTAGCTTCATACTCCAATAGGATAGGACAAAAAGTGACAAACAATGGTCCGAATGAATGGTATGTTATGTAGATGAAGATAAACGTTGAATGTACTATAACGTTCCGGCCGCTGTGGCCGAGCGGTTCTAGGCGCTTCAGTCCGGAACCGCACTGCTGCTACCGTCGCAGGTTCGAATCCTGCCTCGGGCATGGACGTGTGTGACGTCCTTAGGTTAGTTAGGTTTAAGCAGTTCTAAGTCTAGGGGACTGATGACCTCAGATGTTAAGTCCCATAGTGCTCAGAGCCACTTGAACCATTTTGTTTTACTATAACGTAATATTCATTAATTCACTATAATAGTGTTCAGTAGCTCGGTACGAGGGAGCACACAGTATTGGTGACTGCTGTTGTTGTGCATGATATTTGTACTCCCACCTCACGTATATTACTGTCGTATAGTAGAACAAGTGATTCACAAGGCCGCAATCTGGTTTTTGCTGGACACCATATTACATCATATCAGCTGTTTCTTGTAACTCACACTATTTTTTTTAATTTACGGTTCTGCAGAATATTTATAATACGTTGGTTAGTACACTGCGTTTCACAATTGCATTTACCATCACTGCTCAACACTCGTGTCTCAACAGTTCATAGGCGAAGTAACATTGTTAAACTGTTCGCTTTGATCCTGTGCCCATTACACATGTTGTACAAATGGAGATGATATTTTAATTACTGACGACACCTTTTGGCATAATTGTTTTATTATTCTCCAGTGCATGATGTAATTTTTGAAGTTTTACTTCTGATGAAGGTATATTTATATGTACCGAAACCTTGGTCAAGAATTTTAATAAAAAAATTCTATCCTGCAACTGTTTTTGGCTGCCATCCTTTATTGTGAAGAATGTTAACAGTTGCTGCTGCAGCCATGTTTAAAATCTTGCAAATGATAAGCATTCAGCTTCTGTCAGACATAACGAATATCTGTATCTTTGTGAACCTATAAATTTGGCCACTCACAATTCAGACTTTCGCTGCTCCTCTTCTGTTTGCTTAGCAATATATGTGCTGTAAATTACACAATAGCATGTGAAGCGAGCAGTGGGAACAATTCAAATGACACAATCTTGAAGTCTGACGTCGAACCCTGGAACGGGGAAATAAGGTATCTGAATCTGCCCTGAATGTTCCATGTAAACGTTCCATTCATGTGTTTTCTATTATATAAAACCAACGTAAAATTGTCACATAATCGCAAAACATGTCACTACATTCGGTCGATGATAATTAAATATACTGGGTAATACTTCTATTATTTATATGCACTTCTGAAAGAAGACACACTTTTGACGATCTTCAGCTGCACGAAATACTTAGAAATTAAATCGCTGACTGTGAAATTCCTAAATATCAGCTGTATTAGGTATAGATCTACTAACCAGTATTGATACATGAAAATTTGTGCCGAACCGGAATCCGAACTCGGATTTCCAGCTTATCGCGAATGGTCGCCTTAACCACATTGGCCATCCGTGCATGCTCCCCAGGCCGACTCAACCTTCCGTGTGTCTCATTGTTTACATCCTTTTACCGCAGTCCATCAAGTTCATCACCTACTCCTCTCAATATTACTTCGCTTCCCGTAATAAGGAGAGTGGGACGAGGAATCGAGATCAATGTTGAACATTGGTCTTGATTCATCGTAGTCTCATTCTCTCTGTTGCGGAATCCTAGTAACGTCGCGATCATTAGGTGATGAATTTAGAGGACTGTGATAAAAGGATCTAGACAATGTGACATATTTCAGTTTGCGGCCGTCCAGGTTGTGTGCACGGATAGCTGAAGTTGTTAAGGCAACTGCTCGGGTTCGAGTCCTGGCCCGGCATAAATTTTCATGTCACCACTGAATTGTAGATCCAAACCCAATACAACCTCTCTCAAGGTATTCACAGTAAGCGAATTAATTTCGACGTACTACTACTATTACTAGTACTTTTACTATTAATGATAATTTCTCATTCCACACGTGAAGACCATTCTTTGATCTAGCACATTTGACCTCTATGGAACCCGTTTCTTGCAACTCATCAAGTCTCTGAAAACTTCGAGTCGACGTAATGTTAAACTTTTCTCTTCCTTTCTTCCACTGTGATGTTGAACTGTGCTATTCTTCTTCGACAATTGTGATCATGTCCCCTTGCAGTAAGCAGTTTATCATTCAAGAGAACAGGTTTTTAATGAAATGGTCTGTTAAAAAATTCGAAAAAACGGAAAGAATGTAAACTCTGCTTAAATATTACAAGACTGTACTGGTCAACTTCGCGTATATGAGTTGTCATTGATCCTAACTAGCACATAAACTCGGTTTCTTCAATCGATCGATCATACGTGCAACAAAGATGGACAGATTATTAAATACAGATAAAAGTCCATCACACAACATTCACCTCCAAAACGAAAAAAGTAATGGAATACAACACGTAGAAAGGACAAGCTATGTACGTTTCCAAGAGAAGTGTTGAGAAGTAGGATTGATTACCGAAAGATGAGAAGGATGAATATGAGATGTATAATGATTATAAAAATTATAACAACAATAAGAAAGGTAATGTGTGATGTGTCACATTGAAATTACTAGTTCTGTCCAGAGAATAAGAAAGGTGATCCCTATTTTTAGGGCACAGTGGAATGATTTCGGAAAATCGCATAAAACTCAAATCAATATCTTTCATTATCTTTAGGACGAGCCTGACAGTTTGTATTCCATATAGATAGAAAGGGAGTTATGATGCTCTATTTCTGACATACGCACTTTAAAAATCCGTTTTCGATTCGTTTTCTTATTGCAAGTGTTGCTCCACATCCAACTTAAATGACTGAAATTCAAAGTGAAGTTTTCGCGATACATTGAGGAGAAGTTATGAGAAGACCACAACTACCCATCTACAGGTTTCAGAAAATATTTGTATAGTAACATTGCACCAGTTAACATGACCAACATCTACTTACGTTGAAACTTGACCAACTTCAATAATGTGAACAAATGCAGCCATTCACCTTTTATTCAATAATATGTATCTGTTTTGGGGACCTTTCACTTGCCCGTCAGTTTCTGCTTTCTGATTGGTGGAGGGGTGACCTAGTTGTAGCCACTTTGTATGCTTACTGGAGTCTCGGTATAATTACTTCGTTTCTCATAAGAAGACTATTTGCAAAAATAGCTTTCTGCTTTTGGTTAAACGGTTAAACGATATATCCACATAACTGGCGTCCAACTATAAGTATTCAGTAACCATATAGTTTAACACAACGATTAACAAAATTAAGCAGTTAGTGGTTTCAAAATAAAACTTTCGTATTATAAACTGTGAAATGAAAGTAGATACAGTACACAGATCTGTTCATAGAATTCGAGATACTAATTAATGCTTCCCAATATACTTATTTCTTAATGAATTTTCATAAAAGTATTTCTCTTTTTCAAACCAACAGCATAGCTCATAGAATCAGCACTAGAATTAAGAATAATGTTCACCTAGATTTAAAGTCACTCAGTTTGGTCCAAAAAGTTTCCCATTAGTCAGAAATACGTATATATTCAATAACCTGTCAGCAGCCATAATAAACTGATGTTCAGTTTGAGAGGAGCCTAAAGCATTTACTGATGGCCAAGTCCTTCTATTCGATCAATTTCTCATTAGCATCGACTGGTCTACATATACCGTTAACTAGCTTACAGCCTGCAGCTAAGATGGCGTAGACTGTAAGATCTGCACTTTTTTTGTTTTTCTTTAATCGAAGTTTAATTTTGTTCACAAATTGCAACAACTTCTAAACTTTTCACACGAATTAACACCATAGAAGCATGATATTTTCCGAATGTACTTCTGACTAAAAAGAGATTCTCGTAGCTTGAGGCCAAGGTTTTTGTTAATCGTGCCTTTTGCGTTCTTGTGATGATATTTCCATAGAAATTTTCATCCCCTAATGCATATTTCCTTGTATCTAATCGAGAAGTGAAATACCAGCTTTCATAGATTTAGTTTTAATTTCTTTTAATTATACAACGAAATATTTTCTTAAGCATTTTCATCCCCTATTTCACCCCTTTAGGGGTTGAATTTCCAAAAGTAATGAAACATGAATTTTTTTTATTTCTAACACAGAAGCCAAGTACAAATTTTCATAGACTGATCTTCAAAAACGGTTGCATAATAATATATTTCCATAAAAACTGTCATCCTTATGTCACCCCATTATGGGTTGAATTTCGAAGCACTAGAACATCTTTTTTTTAATATGTAACCGAAATGTCAAATACCAATTTTCATAGCTGTAGCTTCAAAAATAATTCAGTAGTTCTTTAATAAAGATTAATTTTTAAACGAAATGCATCCCCATAAGGGTTAAATTTCCAAAACTGCTGAAACACTTCTTTAATTCGGACCGTGAAACCAAATATCAGTTTTTATAAGTCTAGCTTTATAATTAGCTTAATAGCGAAATATTTTCAAAAAAATCATCCCCTATTTCGCCCCTTTAGCGGTGTATTTTCGAAAAATCACTTCTTAAACAACGCCTACAGTACAAGATCAAGACACTCTCCAAATTTTAAGTTTATATTCTTAATGGTGTGGGCTGGACGATGATGTGTCAGTGCGTGAGCTAGCCAGTCGGGACATTGCCTTTTATACAGGTTGAACATTAATAAAACCGACAAACTGCAGGGACGGATTCCTGACTGGAAAGGGAGCAAAAGGTCCTAAGAACATGTGTCCGGAAATCCATCGTTGCCATGGTGGATGCGCTGACAAATGAAAGTTCCTCTGACCACGTGGCGTGTGTTCCTTGTGCGTTGAAGCCTGCGTGATCGACGCAGCGTACTGCAAGCAGAAGAATGGTCCGGTATTCATATCGGGAACAAGCCGAGATGGTGTTTGTGTAAGGTCAAGCAGATGGAAGCGGTTGAGAGATAGCACAGCTATACCAAAACAAGTACCCTCACAGAAACCAACCACATCACACAACATTCCAAGCCCTTTTTGGATATTTGTATGATCATGGGTCCTTTCAGACAGACGAACGTGCAGGGAGGCGGCGAACTTTGCGTACACCAGGATATTGAGACGAACCCAACTACAGGCTCTAGGCCCGCCAAACATGGTGTAAGCCAAAATATGATTATGTGTATCCTGCATGACAACCGCTACTAGCCCTATCACCTGCAACAACGAGTGCAAGAATTTTCAGCAGCGGATTTCCCTCTACGAGAAGGATTCTGTCGATGGCTTTTGCACCATACCATCAGTGTTAATGGATATCTGTCATCATTCCTTTTTACTGAAGAAGCAACATTCACCAGAATTGGCATCATGAATCTGTATAATCGTTGTCTGTGGGCTACAGACAATACTCAGGGAATGGTTGAATCGTCTCATCAGTATCAGTTCAGTATCATTGTGTGGGTAGGGATTCTTGGCGACCACATACTTGCACCGGTCATTATTCCACAACTCCTCGATGGAGGAACGTATCCGGACTTCCCGCGGAATACTCTGTGTGGGCTGCATGAGAATGTGCCTTTCGCAGTTCGACATGTTATATGGTTTTTGCATGACGGAGCACCACCTCACTACCACACTGCAGTTCGCCGACACCTCAACAATATCTTCCCCATATGTTGGTTAGGACGCGGAGGCCCTGTAGCACAGGCTTCTAGATCACCGCACTTAAACTTCCTAGATTTTTACCCTCTGGGGCATTTGAAAGGTGTTGTGTATGCTGAACCATTTCCTGATGTGCAGACTCTTCAACAGCGTGTTCATGACCCTTGTGACGCTATTCCGAAAGAGGCCGGAACGTGTGAAGGAGTGCGGCAAATTTTTATGCTTGTTGTAAGGAGGACAAACGTATACCGGCACGTACTGGAATTCGGTGCTGGCAGGTTCGTAGTCTGTCGAGAGAGCGGTTTTTCGTTCCGCGATATTGTAGCTCGCGTTGTTAGGTATCCCACCAGTCTCAGGCTATTATGGAATTGATGGTTTCAGGAAGACCGTATTCAACGCTTGCAGGATTTCATGGGCCTCACTTGCCTATCATCCGAAAGGACAGATACATCGTTCCCTTAGCCGTGCATGACCACACAGTAACGTCACATACCATGTGGGGAACTAGGCTTGTTTACGTCAAGAAAAGTGTCCACACGGACAGTGCAACGACATCTCGAGCACCACGGACTGTCAGCACGGCGACCGTAGTTGTGGCTGTATTTGACGCGGCAGCGGGTAGAAGTGGTTCTGCGTGCAGCATCATTACAGATGTATGGATGGTCCGACAAGAACAAACGTTGCAAAGCTTCATTTGTCATCGTAATACAGGCCCAGCACCAGGGGGACCAGAGTGTTCATAACTCCTGTGACGCTATTCGCAGGGAGGCCGGAAAGTGCGAAAGAGTGCGGATATCCATGATGCAACGTATGGCCGCATGCATTGCCTCCCATGCAGGCCACTGTGAACATCTGTCGTGACGTGGACGCGATACAGCTCTGCACTATGTTCTGGGACGATTTGTTGTCGTTGCACGCACACCGTCCATTTCCGCACATGTTCCTAGGTCTTTTCTCCTCAAATTCCATTCAAGAATCCGTCCCTGTAGTTTTGTGACTGGTTTCAAGGCTTCTTGCAGATAGAACTCAACACGTCGCTCTTAACGGGGCAAAATCGACAGATGTAAAGTCTGGAGTCTCATAAGGAAGTGTTACAGGACGTTACTGTTTTCAGTGTACACTGAAGAGCCAAAGAAACTGGTACAGCTGCCTAATATCGTGCAGGGTCCCCGTGAGCACGCAGAAGTGACGTAACACGACGTGGCATGGACTCGACTAATGTCTGCAGTAGTGCTGAAGGGAAATGACACCATGAATCCATCCGGGCTGTCCATAAATCCATGAGGACAAGGGTGTGGAGATCTCTTCTGAACAGCACGTTGCAAGGCATCCCAGACATGCTCAATAATGTTCATGTCTGAGGTGTTCGGTGGAGCCACTCTGTAGCAATTCTGGAAGTGGTACGTGTGGGGTATTGCATTGTCCTGCTGGAATTTCCCAAGTCCGTCGAAATGCACAATGGACATGAATGGATGCAGGTGATCAGACAGGATGCTTAGGTACGTGTCATCTGCCAGGGTCGTATCTAAACGTATCAGGGGTCGCATATCTCTCCAACTGCACACGCCCCACGCAATTACAGAGCCTTCACCAGCATGATCAGTCCCCTGCTGACATGCAGGGTCCATGGATTCATGAGGTTGTCTCCATACCCGTACACGTTCATCCACTCGATACAATCTGAAACGAGACTCGTCCGACCATGTTTACAGTCATAAACAGTCCAATGTCGGTGTTGATGGGCCCAGGCGAGGCGTAAAGCTTTGTGTCGTGCAGTCATCAAGGATACACGAGTGGGCCTTCGGCTCCGAAAGCCCATATCGATTATGTTTCGTTGAATGGTTCGCTCGCTGACGCTTGCTGATGGCCCAGCAATGAAATCTGCAGCAGTTTGCGGAAGGGTTGCACTTCTATCACGTTGAACGTTCCTCTTCAGTCGTCGTTGGTCCCGTTCGTGCAGGATCTTTTTCCGGTCGCAGATATGTCTGGGATTTGATGTTGCACCGGATTCCTGATATTCACGGTACGCTCTTGAAATGGTCTTACTGGACAATCCCCACTTCATCGCTACCTCGGAGATACTGCGTCCCATCGCTCGTGCTCCGACTACCACATCACTTTCAAACTCACTTAAATCTTGATAACATGTCATTGTCGCATCAGCAACCGATCTAACAACTACGCCAGAGACTTGTTCTCTTAAATAGGCGTTGCCAACCTCAGCGCCATACGCTGCCTATATACATATCTCTGTATTGGAGTACCCATGCCCATACCAGTTTCTTTGACGCTTCAGTGTGTATACACATGATCTAGTAGAACGCGACGGAAGCTCTTTAAGTTTGTTCGCAGATGACTCGATTGTATATAAGAAAGTAGCAATGACATCAATTTGCAGGACGGCCTACAGAGGACTGATGAATGATACAGACTCTGGCACACGGTCCTGAACGTAAATAAAGGTAACATACTGCGCATACACAGAAAAATAAATCCACTACTATACAACACTGTTATGAAACTTCCTGGCAGATTAAAACTGTGTGCCGGAGGGTTAATAAGGTAATCAATAAGGAATAATAAGGTAGGCAAGGAAATTCCTCAAGTGACTTGGAATGGTACATAATTAAAGTTTTAATTCATAATGTACGAAAAATTCCAAATAGTACTGCTTCGAATTCCTCACGAGGGACCACAGACAGCTGACCGCACGATGCTTCTTTACAGCGAGGCGCGGTACAGAACTTCATGTGCTACTGAAAACCCAGCAGGAATTGCACATCCGCTCGGATACAACAAAGATTCATAGAGTAACTCGTGATCAGCTTTCAGCTCCGACTTTTTAGGCGATGTTATCGTATGCGTGTTGTGCATTAAAATTTAATTACCGAAAAAGAAATGTTTTTAACTGTAAACCGAGAACTGTTTCTGCCAAATGTAGTTCCGTGAAGATTGAGTTCATTACATGTTCTTGTTGCCGCAAGTGTCTGATTCAAATATATAACGACAGCACAACGTAGTGGTTTTGTATGAAAGTAAAGACATGTAACAGTGTTAGTGGAAGAGCCATTGCAAGGCAGCCAGGATTCAATTTTTAGTTCTTCACGAACTCAATTTGTTTGAAACATTTATATGCATACACTGTTGTAATTCCTTATTCATTGTCCTGTTAACCCTCCTATTTTACTAATTTTGGTGCGGAAAAGAATATAAATAATAAAAACTGCAGGATGCATTTACGAATAGTACAAAGGTCTTCTGTTCCCAACCAGATGCCTCGGTCACTACACCAGCGGCACTTTTGTTGATCAGCGTTTGCCTTTTGGGTACATAAGCGACAGAAGCAACAGTTTCTTTCTTCGATTTCTAGGAAAATGTATGTTTGCAGAGCCCACGTATGATGATGAAAAATGCTTACTTTTCTGTTACCTACTGATCCCGTCAATTCTGAGTCGATTACGCGTCATGAACTTTAGGGGTGGTTTTCTCAAAAACAGGGTATTGATCCAAAGTATCTGTCTTTCGTTTTAGGTTGTACTCAAGTTTCCTGCCAATTACACTATATGATCAAAAGTATCCGGACACCCCCAAGAACATGTGTTTTTCATATTAGGTGCATTTTGGTGCCACCTACTGCCAGGTACTGCATATCAGCGACCTCAGATACATTAGAAATCGTGGGAGAGCAGAATGGGGCGTTCCGCGGAACTCACGGACTTGGAACGTGGTCAGGTGATTGGGTGTCACTTGTCATACGTCTGTACGCGAGATTTCCACACTCCTTAACATCCCTAGGTCCACTGTTTCCGATGTGATAGTGAAGTGGAAACGTGAATGGACACGTACAGCACAAAAGCGTACAGGACGACCTTGTCTGTTGACTGAAAGAAACCGCCGACAGTTGAAGAGGGTCGTAATGTGTAATAGGCAGACATCTATCCACACCATCACACAGAAATTCCAAACAGCATTAGGATCCACTGCAAGTACTATGACAGTTAGGCGGGAGGTGAGAAGTCTTGGATTTCATAGTCGAGAGGCAGCTCATAAGCCAAACATCACTCCGGGAAATGCCAAACGACGCTGAGCTTGGTGAAAAGAGCGTAAACATTGGACGACTGAAAAGTGGAAAAACTTGTGGCGTGACGAATAATGGTACACAATGTGGCGATCCGATGGTAGGGTGTGGGTATGGCGAATGCCCGATGAACGTCATCTGCCAGCATGTGTAGTGACAATAGTAAAATTCGGAGGCTGTGGTGTTATGGTGTGGCCGTGTTTATCATGGAGGAGGCTTGCACCCCTTGTCGTTTTGCGTGACACTATCACAGCACAGGCTTACATTGATGTTTTAAGCACCTTCTTGCTTCCCACTGTTGAAGAGCAATTCGGGGATGGCGATTGCATCTATCAGCACGATCGAGCACATGTTCATAATGAACGGCCTGTGGCGGAGTGGCTACACTACAATAACATCCCTGTAATGGGCTGGCCTGCGCAGAGTCCTGACCTGAATCCTATGGAACATCTTTGGGTTGTTTTGGAACGCCGACTTGGTGCCAGGCCTCACCGACCAACATAGATACCTCTCCTTAGTGCAGCACTCCGTGAAGAATGGGCTGCCATTTCTCAGGAAACCTTCCAGTACCTGATTGAACGTATGCCTGCGAGAGTGGAAGCTGTGATCAAAGCTAAGGGTGGGCCAACACCATACTGAATTTCAGCGTTACCGACGGAGGGCGCCACGAATTTGAGTCATTTTCAGCCAGGTGTCCGGATACTTTTGATCACATAGTGTATGAGCCGAATCGGTTGGCCGTTGTTACCTTTGTGAGGGTGGTTCTGGGAAAATGCAGAGCATCTTGAAAGGAAACAAGAACTTAACACAATACTACATACCATGTCAACCGAAGAGAAATCTTAAGACTTAAAAACAACTTCTGATGTATTCAAGGGAGTGTTACAGCACCATTACCATTCACAACATATTTATATGGCCAAGTGGAAAATGTCAGGAGACTTATGAGACTGTTCGTCGATGACGCTGTTATATATAAAAAATTTGCAGCGCTAGAAAACTATAGCGAAATATCGGGAAACCTACAGGGAATCGACGTTTCATGCTGAGATATACAGTTAACCCTCAACGTAAGTAAATGTAACTTATTACGCTTAAATATGCGGAAATATCTGCGGAACAAGCATTGGAGGAGTAAAATCCATAAAATATTTAGGAGTATGCTTACGGAGCGATTTAAAGTGGAACGACCACATAATACAATCGCAGGTGAGGCACATTTAGACTGAGATTGATTGGGTGAATGCAGTCCATCCACGAAGGTGATAGCATACAAAATTCACGTTCGACCAATATTTGAATACCGCTTGTCAGTCCGGGTCATTTACCAGACAGGATTGATAAATGAAACGGAGAAGATCCAAAGAAAAGCAGCGCGTTTAGGTATCTTTCGTAAGGGTGAAAGTGTAACGAAGATGCACATTCGTTTCCAGTGACAGTGAGGCGTTTTGCAGAACAGTGAAATTTACTGCTAAAATTCCATGAGTACTTTCCTAGAAGAGTCAATCAATGTATCGCTTCCTCTTACGTATATCTCGCGAACAGGACACGAGGGTAAAATTAGAGAGATTCCAGCTCATGTAGATGCTTACAAAAACATATTCTTCCCACCAACTATTGGTGACATAACAAGGAAAGCGGAGAAGTGACTTTAGTACACATTATACACTCCACTCCACACCAGAAGGGGGATTATGGAGTACAGACGTTGATTTATATATACAAGAGACAAGTGCGTCCAATTGTAGAGGACTGTTCCACCGACTGAACGTGTTGTCAAGTAGTGTTGCTAGCACCACTAAGATCTTAACATGTCGCTGTAGAGTATACGAAGGAGAAACAGAGACGCTAAGAGAAGTTAAGCTAAAATCTTTAATAGAAAGGTAACGTTTATCAGTGGTGTGAGGATCACAAAACATAAGGCACGCATAAATACACTCCTGGAAATGGAAAAAAGAACACATTGACACCGGTGTGTCAGACCCACCATACTTGCTCCGGACACTGCGAGAGGGCTGTACAAGCAATGATCACACGCACGGCACAGCGGACACACCAGGAACCGCGGTGTTGGCCGTCGAATGGCGCTAGCTGCGCAGCATTTGTGCACCGCCGCCATCAGTGTCAGCCAGTTTGCCGTGGCATACGGAGCTCCATCGCAGTCTTTAACACTGGTAGCATGCCGCGACAGCGTGGACGTGAACCGTATGTGCAGTTGACGGACTTTGAGCGAGGGCGTATAGTGGGCATGCGGGAGGCCCGGTGGACGTACCGCCGAATTGCTCAACACGTGGGGCGTGAGGTCTCCACAGTACATCGATGTTGTCGCCAGTGGTCGGCGGAAGGTGCACGTGCCCGTCGACCTGGGACCGGACCGCAGCGACGCACGGATGCACGCCAAGACCGTAGGATCCTACGCAGTGCCATAGGGGACCGCACCGCCACTTCCCAGCAAATTAGGGACACTGTTGCTCCTGGGGTATCGGCGAGGACCATTCGCAACCGTCTCCATGAAGCTGGGCTACGGTCCCGCACACCGTTAGGCCGCGTTCCGCTCACGCCCCAACATCGTGCAGCCCGCCTCCAGTGGTGTCGCGACAGGCGTGAATGGAGGGACGAATGGAGACGTGTCGTCTTCAGCGATGAGAGTCGCTTCTGCCTTGGTGCCAATGATGGTCGTATGCGTGTTTGGCGCCGTGCAGGTGAGCGCCACAATCAGGACTGCATACGACCGAGGCACACAGGGCCAACGCCCGGCATCATGGTGTGGGGAGCGATCTCCTACACTGGCCGTACACCACTGGTGATCGTCGAGGGGACACTGAATAGTGCACGGTACATCCAAACCGTCATCGAACCCATCGTTCTGCCATTCCTAGACCGGCAAGGGAACTTGCTGTTCCAACAGGACAATGCACGTCCGCATGTATCCCGTGCCACCCAACGTGCTCTAGAAGGTGTAAGTCAACTACCCTGGCCAGCAAGATCTCCGGATCTGTCCCCCATTGAGCATGTTTGGGACTGGATGAAGCGTCGTCTCACGCGGTCTGCACGTCCAGCACGAACGCTGGTCCAACTGAGGCGCCAGGTGGAAATGGCATGGCAAGCCGTTCCACAGGACTACATCCAGCATCTCTACGATCGTCTCCATGGGAGAATAGCAGCCTGCATTGCTGCGAAAGGTGGATATACACTGTACTAGTGCCGACATTGTGCATGATCTGTTGCCTGTGTCTATGTGCCTGTGGTTCTGTCAGTGTGATAATGTGATGTATCTGACCCCAGGAATGTGTCAATAAAGTTTCCCCTTCCTGGGACAATGAATTCACGGTGTTCTTATTTCAATTTCCAGGAGTGTAGAAATACATGACTCAATCGACTGCACCTACACTGAGGTGACAGGGTCAGGGGATAGCGATATGCACATATAGAAATGGCGGTAGTATCGTGTACACGCGGTACAAAAGGGCAGTGCAATGGCTGAGCTGTCGTTTGTACTCAGATGACTCACGTCAAAAGGTTTCCTACGTGACTTTGAACGCGGAATGGTAGTGGGACCTAGACGCATGGGACATTCCATTTTGGAAATCGTTAGATCCATAGTGCCAAGGCTGTGCCTAGAATACCAGAGCTGACGTATTACCTCTCCCCACTGACAACTCAGTGGCCGATGGCCTTCACTTAACGACCGAGAGCAGCGGCGTGGTAGAGTTGTCAGTGGTAAGAGACAAGCAACACTGCGTGAAATAACCGCAGAAATCAATGTGGGACGTACGACAAACGTATCCGTTAGGACAGTGCGGCGAAATTTGGCGTTAAAGGGCTATGGGAGCAGACGACCGACGTGAGTGCCTTTACTAACAGCACGACATCGCCTGCAGCGCCTGTCCTGGGATCATGGCCATATCCGTTGGAATGTAGGCGACGGGAAAGCCGTGGCCTGCTCACATGAGTCCCGATTTCAGTTTATAAGAGCTGATAGTAGGGTTCGAGTGTGGCGCAGACTCCACGAAGGTGGAACCAGGTTTTCAACAGGGCACTGTGCAAGCTGGTGGCGGCTCCATTATGGTGTTGACTGCGTTTACGTGGAATGTACTGGGTCCTCTAGTGAAACTAATCCGATCATTGACTGCGAAATCGTTATGTTCGTTTACTTCGAGACCATTTTCCGCCATTCCTGGACTTCACGTTCCCAAACGACGATGGGATTTTTATGGATGACAATGCGCCATATCACCGGGCCACAGTGGTTCGTGATTGGTTTGAAGTACATTCTGGACAGTGCGAGCGAATGATTTGTCCACCCACACCGCCCGACATCAATGCCCTCGAACATTCATGGGACATTATCCGAGATGTCAGTTCGTGCACAACATCATGCGCCGGTAACACTTCCGCAATTATGGACGGCTGTATGGGCAGCATGGCTCAACATTTCTGCAGGGAGCTTCCGACGACGTGTTGAGTCCATGCCATGCCGATCTGGTGCACTACACCGTGCAAAAGGAGCTACGACACGATATTAGGAAGCATCCCATGGCTGCTTCCACCTCAGTGTAGTTCTTTTCTTTCCCTTCCGTGGGACATGTTTACGTGCCGAGAACATCGGGGAAGAGCGTGGTAAAGTCGGTTTTCTTGCTATTACAGGGACGCACTGTGGAGATCAACTATCGGTTTTGACAGTCAAAACTTGGCGTTTAGTACGTCTTATAATCGCACTGTAAGAGAGGTAGGTGGTAATGTTTATGAAACTATTGTAGATAACAGTGATAATTCACTAGCGTAGAACTGTATCTTACAAGATTGCAGTACCCTAGTCCACACGGTTGCTAATTTTCAAGACTACTTTGATGAGAATGGGTATAAAATAAAATATCGTTTTCTGTCTCTACTGACACTTTTTCTGAACGTTATAGAGCCAATATGGACATAGAGAGAGGTGGCGCAGTGGTTAGCACACTGGACTCGCATTCGGGAGTACGACGGTCGAAATCCGCGTCCGACAGTACATATTTAGTTTCCCCGTGACTCCTCTAAATTGATCCAGGCAAATGAGGGAATGGTTCTACCGCAAGGGCACGGAAGATATCCTTCTCCATCCCTAACAAAAACAATCCGAGCTTGTATTCTGTGCCGGCCGCGGTGGCCGAGGGGTTCTAGGCGCTTCAGTCCGGAATCGCGCGACTGCTACGGTCTCAGGTTCGAATCCCGCCTCGGGCATGGATGTGTGTGATGTCCTTAGGTTAACTAGGTTTAAGTAGTTCTAAGTTCTAGGGGACTGTTGACCTCAGACGTTAATCCCCACAGTGCTCAAAGCCATTTGAGCCTTTTTTCTTTTTTTTTTGTACTCTGTCTCTAATCACTTCGTTCTTCGTTTCTTCTTGGTAAACAATTCAGTACCCACTTCTCCTGTCCACTATCTCTCAATGACTTGCGACAGTTATTGAGCTGAATGATACAAAATACCATTGACCATCCTTCATGATTGTTAGACATCGGACCTCAGCTCGATGGATGCTGTTTAGAATGACAAATCATTAGAAGGGTGTTGATATTATTTTGCCCATCGTTTGCAGATAACGTGGCTACACCTTAAATTGCAGAGAAAAACGAAAAAGAAATTCGTGCATGGGAATGGAAAAGGAAGGACTTACGCATCTCACTACACCGAGAACGTGGGAGACGTATTGCTTTCACTTACTTAATTTCTATATCATGACAGAGAACCTTCAGGTATGTGGCACTGGTCAAAGTAAATGCCTAGAGGGCCGTCTGACGAAATTTTGCATTTTTTTTTGGTTCTGTTATATGTGCTTCCAGAGGCTAAAAATTAACACAATCAGATAAGTAATACAGCCGATACGTTTAAAACAAAATTTAAAAAAATGATTCAAATGGCTCTGAGCACTATGGGACTTAGCATCGGAGGTCATCAGTGCTCTAGAGCTAGAACTACTTAAACCTAACTAACCTAAGGACATCACACACATCCATGCCCGAGGCAGGATTCGAACCTGCGACCGTAGCAGTCGCGCGGTTCCGGACTGAAGCGCCTACAACAGCTCGGCCACCGTTGCCGGCGTACCTGATACTGTATTATTGATTTATATTATCGTCAGGTTCTTACCTGTGCTGTATTTAGTGTAAATACAAAGGCTAAATATATGACGAGGAAGGAAAAAAAAAGAAATAAAGCCACGACAAAAACAAAAGCTGAAAAAGACAAAAGGAGGCAACGAGTAAATATAATTCTAAGATTTCGGGTAGCAAGATTGCGACTGCAGGTATTTATGTATATGCAATCAATGAAACGTAAATCTAGAACTGCCACCGTTTAAATAGGCAGGCTATTATTTTATTTTGCTACCGGGGACTGTCCGTTATACACTAACCTGAAACGTTTCATGGAAACAATCACATAGGGATTCAGCCCCATTACCCAAGAATATGAACCCAGTGTCATAATGTTACGAAGATTTGTTGGTTGGGTGGAGTGGGATAAGTGAAAAGACTAGATTCGCAGTACGAAGCTCACGAAGCGTCAACGCCCGCGCGACAGAAGAATGCCGTCCATTCGATCAGCGCTCAGTCTTAAACGGAAATATTTTGGTGGGCCGGTTGGCTCTGTGTGAAACTATGCACGAACTGGAGGCGGGCGAACGGCAGTCCTTGGCATTCCCTGGGAGCAGCATGTCAGGACGGTTTTTTCCGCGAAGCCCGCGTGTACAGGCGGCGCTGGACCAGGAAGTGGCGCTGACGTGACAGTCGCGGCGGCGCCTGCGCAAGGACTCTCGTTACATCACCGACAAAGCCCGCAGCACGCATGCGCGACTCTCACGTCGCCGCTGCACGGGGCGCATCTTGCCGCCCGTATTTGGGAACGAGCTCCCGGGAGCAACTCACGCCCTTAGTTAACGAGCGGATACGTACCCACCGCAGTTCAAGCCAAATACGTAAATTGTTTAGCTCTTCCCTGGATATTTGCACACGTGTTCAAAAGTCATCTCTCCTTTTTTTTCACTTTGGCATCGACAACATCACCATACCATTCATGTTACCATACAATGGCACCACAAAGTAATAGCACACCTATCATTATACAGGGTGGTCCATAGACCGGGCCAAATATCTCACGAAATAATTCTCAAACGAAAAAACTACAAAGAACGAAACTTGTCTAGCTTGAAGGGGGAAACCAGATGGCGCAGTGGTTGGCCGTCTAGATGGCGCTGCCATAGGTCAACTGCGGTTTTTAAATAGAAACCCCCGTTTTTTATTACATATTCGTGTAGCACGTAAAGAAATATGAATCTTTTAGTAGGACTACTTTTTTCGCTTTGTGATAGATGGTGCTGTAATAGTTACAAACATATGGCTCAAAATTTTAGACTAACAGTTGGAAACAGGTAGGTTTTTTAAATAAAAATACAGAACGTAGGTACGTTTGAACATTGTATTTCGGTTGTTCCAATGTGCTACATGTACCTCTGTGAACTTATCATTTCTGATAACGCATGCTGTTACAGCGTGATTACCTGTAAATACCACATTAATGCAATAAATGCTCACAATGATGTCCGTCAACCTCAATGCATTTGGCAATACGTGTAACGACATTCCTCCCAACAGCGAGTAGTTCGCCTTCCGTAATGTTCACACATGCATTGAAAATGCGCTGACGCATGTTGTCAAGCGTTGCCGTTGGATCACGATAACAGATATCCTTCAACTTTCCCCTCAGAAAGAAATCCGGGGACGTCAGATCCGGTGAACGTGCGGGCCACGGTATGGTGCTTTGACGACCAATCCACCTGTCATGAAATATGCTATTCAATACCGCTTCAACTGCACGCGAGCTATGTGCCGGACATCCATCATGTTGGAAGTACATCGCCATTCTGTCATGCAGTGAAACATCTTGTAGTAACATCGGTAGAACATTACGTAGGAAATCAGTACGCATTGCACCATTTAGATTGCCATCGATAAAATGGGGGCCAATTACACTTCCTCCCATAATGCCGCACCATACATTAACCCGCCAAGGTCGCTGATGGTCCACTTGTCGCAACCATCGTGGATTTTCCGTTGCCCAGTAGTGCATATTATGCTCGTTTACGTTACCGCTGTTGGTGAATGACGCTTCGTCGCTAAATAGAACGCGTGCAAAAAATTTGTCATCGTCCCGTAATTTCTCTTGTGCCCAGTGGCAGAACTGCACACAACGTTCAAAGTCATCGCCATGCAATTCCTGGTGCAGAGAACTATGGTACGGGTGCAATCGATGTTGATGTAGCATTCTCAACACCGACGTTTTTGAGATTCCCGATTCTCGCGCAATTTGTCTGCTACTGATGTGCGTATTAGCCGCGACAGCAGCTAAAACACCTACTTGGGCATCATTTGTTGCAGGTCGTGGCTGACGTTTCACATGTGGCTGAACACTTCCTGTTTCCTTAAATAACGTAACTATCCGGCGAACGGTCCGGACACTTGGATGATGTCATCCAGGATACTGAGCAGCATACATAGCACACGACCGTTGGGCATTTTGATCACAATAGCCACACATGAACACGATATCGACCTTTTCCGCAATTGGTAAACGGTCCATTTTAACACGGGTTATGTATCACAAAGCAAATACCGTCTGCACTTGCGGAATGTTACGTGATACCACGTACTTATACGTTTGTGGCTATTACAGCGCCGTCTATCACAAAGCGAAAAAAGTGGTACAACTAAAACATTCATATTTCTTTACGTACTACACGAATATGTAATAAAAAAAAGGGGTTCCTATTTAAAAAAACGCAGCTGATATCCGTTTGACCTATGGCAGCGCCATCTAGCGGGCCAACCATAGCGCCATCTGGTTTCCCCCTTCAAGCTAGACGAGTTTCGTTCTTTGTAGTTTTTTCGTTTGATGCTTATTTCGTGAGATATTTGGCCCGGTCACTATCAATGGACCACCCTGTATATACAGTACAAACAAATAACGGTTCAAATGGCTCTGAGCACTATGGGACTCAACTGCTGAGGTCATTAGTCCCCTAGAACTTAGAACTAGTTAAACCTAACTAACCTAAGGACATCACACACATCCATGCCCGAGGCAGGATTCGAACCTGCGACCGTAGCGGTCTCGCGGTTCCAGACTGCAGCGCCAGAACCACGCGGCCACTTCGGCCGGCAAACAAATAACGGTGATACCAAGACACTGTTATATTTATTTAAATGTACAGTAGTGAACATAAGGTTCTTCTAGTATTATTGGTGTCTCACTGCTAAAATATTAGTTTACAGAAGGAAATCAGTTGCATTACAAATCAAAAAATTACTGGCACATCTATAAAAATGAAGTTAAAGTCTGAAAAGTTTCTCAAGTGCCGCTACCAGTCACAAAATTTGTTGACTACTAAATTATTTATTTAGCGACATGTTTCGAGGTGATACCTGATCATCAGGCTGGAGTGGCATTACGAAAACATTTGATAAAAGTGTATACATACATTAAAGTTTCTTTTCATAACTACTGTGATCATCCTGTGGAGAGAAAAGATAACCAGGTAACAGGCGATGTCACTTTGTATATTGATCTGCTGTTCATATGAAAATTTTTATAAAACAATCGCGCACTTTGTGCTTGTGGTGTGGCAGTCTTTTGCGATGTGCTGAGGTATCGCTATTTCCATGGCTCTCTTGGACTTCTTGACCACTGTTCACAAACTTCACAAGAGTAACTTTAAAACATTGTAACACAAGACAAATCATCAGCGCAGAAAAGATGATGGCGGTCAAAATAAGACTAGTTCTCTACTTTTACTTTTACTTCGATACTCTGCCAATCACATAAGTGCCTGGCAGAGGGTTCATTGAACCACCTTCACAATTCTCCTTTATTCCAATCTCGTATAGCGCGCGGAAAGAATGATCACCTATATCTTTCCGTACGAGCTCTGATTTCCCTTATTTTATCTTGGTGATCGTTCCTCCCTATGTAGGTCGGTGTCAACAAAATATTTTCGCATCCGGAGAAGAAAGTTGGTGATTAGAATTTCTTGTGAATATTCCGTCGCAACGAAAAACGCCTTTCTTTTAATGATTTCCAGCCCAAATCCTCTGACACTCTCTCCCATATTTCGCGATAATGCCAAACGTGCTGCCTTTCTTTGAACTTTTTCGATGTACTCCGTCAGTCCTATCTTGTAAGGATCCCACACCGCGCAGCAGTATTCTAAAAGAGGACGGACAAGCGTAGTGTAGGCAGTGTCCTTAGTAGATCTGTAACATTTTCTAAGTGTCCTGCCAATAAAACGCAGTCTTTGGTTAGCCTTCCCCCAACATTTGCTATGTGTTCCTCCCGTTTTAGGTTGTTTGTAATTTTAATACCCAGGTATTTAGTTGAACTTACGGCTTTTAGATTAGATTGATTTATCGTGTAACCGAAGTTAGAGTTCCTTTTAGTACTCATGTGGATGACCTCACACTTTTCGTTATTTAGGGTCATCTGACACTTTTAGCACCATTCAGATATCTTTTCTAAATCGTTTTGCAGTTTGTTTTGATCTTCTGATGACTTTATTAGTCGATAAACGACAGCGTCATCTGCAAACAACCTAAGACGGCTGCTCAGATTGTCTCCAAAATCGTTTATATAGATAAGGAACAACAAAGGGCCTATAACACTACCTTGGGGAATGCCAGAAATCACTTCTGTTTTACACGATGACACTACTACGAACTGTGACCTCTCTGATAGGAACTCACAAATCCAGTCACATAACTGAGACGATATTCCATAAGCAATGTCTTCTGTATGCTTAGTTGTCGTATCAGTGATGTTGGTTGGCTTAATGTGTTACAAAATGAGCGACTCTGACTATTTTATAATACAGATGGCAGTATAAAAACTTCTTGTTTTAGGAATTGCAAAGATATTTCTGGGATCTATACTTACACATAACGTCAATGTCTTGTACTTACTATTTTAAGAGTACTGAGTTGAAATTCGTAGAGAAGAGTGATTTTTTGAATCTCTCATTTCCAATTAGGATCTGGATTTTTGACTTACGGCCAAGGATAAAAATTTCCATTTCTTCCAAGATATCCATTCTCCAGCTATTTTCCAAAGTATGCGGAACATCGAGGTCGTTACGTCTTGTACTACTGTGTCCTGTTTCATTTATATGTTTCACTCTATCTGACTTATGAGCTTCATCCAGTCTGAAACAGTCAATGTGTTCTTTAAAACGAGTTTTAAAATTCCTTCCTGTTTGGCCAATGTAGTATGCAATGACTGCATATAATTTTATAAATTCCTGATTCGCTTAGTTTCTTTGTATGTTGTATGATGTCATGGACCAGTGTCTTTCTTCAAAAATGGTTCAAATGGCTCTGAGCACTATGGGACTTAACATCTGAGGTCATCAGTCCCCTAGAACTTAGAACTACTTAAACCTAATTAACCTAAGGACAACACACACATTCATGCCCGAGGCAGGATTCGAACCTGCGACCGTTGCGGTCCCGCGGTTCCAGACTGAAGCGCCTAGAACCGCTCGGCCACACCGACCGGCGTGTCTTTAAGTTGTTGTTGGTCACAAAAGTGACCCTGACATCTATATTTTTAAATCGTAATATATTACGCCAACCACCATCGGTGATACGACAGCAAGACAGACAGAAGACATTTGCTACTGACAACACGAGCATCGACATGTCGATAGTCAAATCAAAACTAGCCTTGTTTTGCTCGCCATCTTGTTTTCTGCTCTGCTAATTTGTCTTGAGTTTTCGTCATTTTAAGTTACCTCTGTGAAGTTTGTGAGCAATGGTGAAGTAGTCCAAGAGAGCCATGGAAATAGCGACACCTCAGAACATCACAGGAAGACTACCACGCCACAAAAGAAAAAGTGAATGATCGTATTATAAAGACTGTCATGTGAACAGACGACTAATATACAAAGTGACATCACCTTTCATTAGGTTATCCTTCTATTTTTCCACAAAATGATCATAGCAGTCATGTAAAGAAACTTTAGTATCAGTATACACTTATGTTTAATGTTTTTGTAATGCCACTATAGCCTGATGATCAGGTATCACCTCAAAACATGTCACTAAATAAATAATTTAGTAGTCAACAAATTTTGTTACTAATAGTGGTATTTGACTATCCTTTCATATTTTTGAAACGGCCAGGGTCGGTTATTGATCAATATGGCTTCAAATTTAGTCTCTATAGTTCACGTGACTCAATTCCAGTAGCCTATGTGCATACCGTTCTCATTGAAGACAGCTTGTAGACGTGTTGGCATGGAGTGAACCAAGCTGGGAGTAATGTCTGGTGAGATCTTTGGCCATTCCTCTAACAACAGAGTCTGAAACTATAGAAAGACAGCATCGAACTTTTGTATCCAAGTGTGCTCCAGGATGCTCTGTTGTGTTAAGATCAGGGCTCTGTGATGGAGTGAAAACCGTTCTTGGAGCATTATATAATAACCACTCCCGAGTTCGCGGAACCGTATCTTTAGGGTCGTTGTCTCGAAAGTAAAAACCGCCGTCAAGACTGAATTTCTGTGCTCTGATACGTAAATGGCCTCTCAACACTTCGGTATGTTTACGATGATCCATGACACTTTCAAGAATTGCCAAGTTACCAACACCAAAAGCTGACATGCATCCCCAAACCGTTATGCTTCCTCCCACCTGTTTTACTATAGGTAGAACATGTTGTGATCGGACCTTTGTATTTGGTTTGCGCCACACTTTCCCCTTTCCGTCAGATCCAGACAAGTTAAACTTTGATTCGTCAGAAAACAGCACAGTATTCCCAAATTCAATCGATTTATTGACATAATCTTTGGCAAGCTGCAAGCGTTTTTATCGGTTAGCTTCCGAATAAATGATTTCTTTCTGTTAGATCTGCTATGAATGTCAGCTGTGTCCAAAACATTCCTAATAGTTTGAGCACTGACCTGTTTGTTGGACGTTGACTGGGTGACCGATACAAACGAGCATGCACTTTTAAAGCGCTCTTTTTGTGCAAGGCGAACTATCCTTCGACGCTCCCTACATGTAAAAGCTCTTAGACGTCCGCTCCGCGTTTGTTGTCTGTCATACTAGTCTCTTGAAACATCTTGATGTTTGCCTGTACTGTTGTATTATTAACAGGGCGTTCTTTACCAATCTCATGGTAACTTTTATCCTAAGAATGCAATAAAACCGCCTTGTCGAGGAACGGAATGCTCCTTTCCCTTCGGACTCTTCGTGACAAGTGAATGCCTTTTACACTGGCCATCAGGCAAGCGAGTGAACTGTTTGACATCTCTGATTGCACAAATCTGGTACGCTCGGCGCTGTCTGTCAGGCACAATTACAAACGTCGTAAAATATGCCAATACTTTTTTGAGCAGGAGAAAACTCTCATTTAATTTATTACAAGTGCTTCTGTTGTGTTGGAAAAATATTTTAATGTACGAATTATTTCCTTCGTTGATTTAGAATTAATGGTATACACATAATGAGCCTAGTACTCACACATTTTGTGTTACATCCGAAAATGTGTCTGTGCCAATACATTTTGGTGCCACTGAAAGTCTACGTGATCAGCGAAACAATACTAGGTACGTACCACGATAATGCATGCACTAAAGGACGTCCTGTCAATATTGTTGGCATATCACGTAGTAATATGGATACCAGAGATGACGCAAAATGGACCAGGGGTTCTGTGTGCCCATTAATGTACGTGGTATCCTTTTTCGGCGACGCCATGCGCAACACAATACGGAATACTGTAAGTGGCAAACAGTTTCACCTTCGCATTACAGTGTATTGATGATCGAATGGCAAACTACCATCAATATTTAAAACTTGATGATGGGTGTCACAGGAAACAGGCCATCAGTGATTTGTGATGTGCAACAGTAACTATGTGATTTATACTACACTGCTTGCCATCACACCTGCAAAACCAAGAAGGATGGCAAATAACGAAAATTTACGTATTATGTTTTTAGAGCACTAGTGGACCTGGCAATGCTTCGCAATTGCTAAATGTGTATGGGAATCGGCTATATATTCTAATTTATTTCTTTCCGTCTCTCTGTTCATGTTCATCACACCTGTTCTCTGTCCATCTTCCTCTAGCCCCTCTTTCTATCCATTTCCTCCTTCACCCTCTGTGTGTCCATCCCCCCCCCCCCCCCTATCTCTGTCCATCTCGTATACCCCCCCCCCCTCTTTCCCCCTCCACCGACTCTCTGACTTTGAGCCTTGTTTCTTGTTGTTGCTTACGAAACACTGATTGCCAATTGAAGTCGCTTCAAATGAATGGGTAAACTAGTTGAGATCACTGGTATTCGGGATATGAGAAACCTCTGGTGCTGCTGGATCTCTGAGGACAGTAGCTCCAATAACAATATTTTGCATAATTTTAATCTTTAAACGGGTTGAATTACAAACTATCGGACGATTCAGACTCCGTAGCACAGTATAAATATAGCTTCCCTGTTTTCTGTTAACCCTAGTATGCATACCCAGGGTCCAACGGACCCGCAGAGAGCTTTAACTTTTAATTGCTATATGAAAGGCTTAAAAGTGTGGCCGAACTCATCAGGTATGCTGTTTTGCAGTATTCAGTAACGCATTAAAGGTACCGTTAGAGCTCTGTGTCATTGGTTTTAAGTGTCACTTACATTTTCGTCTTTATACCATACACCTACATAACCTGGGTCCGATGGACCCTGTGGGTGGTTTATGTTGTAGTGTCATCAAATTAGATTGTGTTGTAATAGATTACATTTAATTGGCATTCAGAGAATGCATTATTGGTACAGCTACACATAGTTGTCATCGCAGAAAATATATTGTTACAGCTCGCAACTCTGTTCAACTTCCAAATAGCGTACTCCTGTGTTGTGTAACAGTGCGAAATACTGTAGTGGATTACTATGAGTATGTGAAGTAATAGAGTAATGTTGTAGGAGTTTGCTGCACGGCCGTGTTGTGTTTGATATTCGATACGAACTCAGAAGAAAGGTAAGTGTCGTTTGTAACACTAAACAATGAAATGAACAGCAGTTACATTCCTACAGTCGACAGACGAAGAGAGTAATGAGGTTATTTCTTCACATTACCTTTTTAAGACAGAATGTCAGAATCTACATCTAAAAACAGGAACAGGAAAGAAGATAGCATACGCTTATCAAGCCCAAATTTTGAATCAGTTATTAGTCAATGGTTAGCTGAAGATGATGATTTCCTTTCATGTATGAGTACTGCATCAGATGAAAACCATGAAGTTGTTCCTCAGGCAGCGGCATGCAACCCTTTGTGTAAAGAACAAAGAAGTGGTGATGGCAATAGCATAATGAAACTGGAGAGAGGATTGGAGCAATGTACTTTTATTTTATTTCCATATTCAGCAGTCTCCATCAGCTAGCCATGTTGGCTTTCCTTTTCCCGCGCTGACCTTTTAGCTTGGAAGCATGGGCCGGTAGTTTGAACAACTTGTAGAAGCCAAAGTATTCCTTCTTCTTATTCTTCTTAGTACCAACCTAAAATCCAGTTTCTCCTGCACGTTTGGCTCTATAAAGAGGCCTCCCTGACGACACCCTGACTAAATTCTATCCAATCACGAGTCATTCCGGCAAGTCAGGAATATCTGCTTGATCGACAGCTAGTTCCGCGACAGATCCGTACCCCCGGATTTTGCGGCGAAAAATGCGCCAATTCCCACCCGCACAAAAGCACGGCTCCGCTGGAGCAACGGCCGGTAGGCGGTTAGCAGTCGTCTGGAGTCGGTGGCGAGATCCAGAAGATGGTTGCAAGCTGTTAAGCATGCGTGCTCTTGCCAGGTTCAGAAGTGGACTGAGTCGCGAATACATATTAAAGTGTTCGGTGATCTTTAATTTCGGGAGGATTTGCGCCTCATTGCTTTTATTTCGTGCTAATTTTGCTATTTTGTTTTTGGACGTGGCGTCAGAGCCTGGTCGGTTGCAGTATGCGAATCATATGTGGGACTCTGTCACCACGTTCGGTATAATCCAACCACCCTCGTAACTACTTTGACTTCAGTGAATGTCTTTCCTTCTCCAATACTTCGTGATATTAGTGAACATTTCATAACGGCCTTTGTGTGTTAGGTTTTCCTTTCTTTGTCGCCCACGTATGTACACGTGGCGAGTAGTTCTGCACACGATATCTAAATTGAACCAGAAGTAGCATGGCCCACGTTTCATGTTATTCATATTCGTAAATCAAGGTGTTGCAGAATGAGTTTTATGAATTTTATTAGTTTGCGAACGGGAGGCCGCTTTAATAACGTGCATCCACAAGTAGTTCATAGTTTGCCTTTTCAATATGTTTTCGAATTAGCCATTGGACCCCGTCTCTTACCTTTCACTAATTATTAGACTAAATTCTTTTCTGAATGGTCAGCTCCCACCTTTCCTTGTTCATTTCGAACGCTAGTATTGTGGGTGACTGCTGAATTTAGGCCCTATATCCCTGCGTCCCCCAGTCTTGTATTAACGTCCATAGGTAACAAGATATGTATACTCGATAATTATACTTCGTTTGTACAAGTGTAATTTCGATTTATAATAAATTGTGGTGCTTTTAATCCGACTTTCAATGAAAAGTGTTAGCCCCATTTATAGAGATATCAAGGAAATTTTAGCAATGCAAGGCCCGCTACTGAAAATGCTCCTCTTAAGATGACAAAATTGATTGTAAATCCAATGGGTAGTTTTTGTTTGATCGTGGTGGGTATTTTTTATGCAGTCAGATAGACGATCCTTGCGCCAGGCCCTAATCCTTTCTGATGTGCCGACGACTCTTGTATGTGGTGACCTGTATGAAATTAAAGCTCAATTCTCCGTTCTAGATAAGGGAAAGTCACACTGATAGGGCAGTTGTAAGCAAAATCCACGTTATGTGGTGAAAGGGTAGGCCCTGCCATTCCCAGTCCCTTTAAATGGACAAGGCACCTCTTTTAAGTGTTAAAAATGTCTTATATTATACTGATAATCCTTAAAACAAAATATTTGTGCATGTTAATATCCACAAAATACTTGTTTCGTTTAAATTCTCGAATTATACATTACAGTCCCAATGGACCTAGGGTATGTAAATGTGCAAAAAATATAGGTCATGCACAGAAGGGTTAAAACAGATCGCGAGGAAGAAAACAAAACAGAACATACTTGAGTGTACAATTTTTGTTCACATTATATGAAAGGAGATAGAATAATATATGTGGGAGAAACTATCTGACTAATGTTTAAATGCGCTGCTATCGTAGTTAAAACGGACTGCAAGGAAATAACCGAAACCGCATTTTTATTCTTCAACACAGCTTAGCAAGGCGTTTTCTTTCTCACACTCGGTTTCAACAAAAAACCTGTACATTGTTGTTTAAAAAATATGTAGCTGTCTAAATGTTAATAGACTACCGAGTAAAAATTTTAACTACGTCAATTAATTTCGAGACTTTGATGATAACTTCTCCCTGATTGTGTAGCCTATGTTCGTCCAAAGTTTTATTAGAGTATCGTCTAAAAATTCGAAGTAAATTGGTCAAGAACGTTTCGAGATCTTTGTTAACATCGATATCTAAGGAGGAAACTTTGTTAGCAAAAATCTCGAATCCTTCTTAACCAACATACCACAAATTACGTATATATTTCCGCCCGAACGTTTATTAGCGTTTCCTGTAAAAATCTGAAGTAAATGAATCAAGAACTTTTCAAGATCTTTGCTAAAAATTTTTTACCTTTATATGAACTGAAGCGCTGAAGAACCTGGTACAGGCATGCGTATTCAAATACAGAGATATGTAAACAGCCAGAATACGGCACTTATATAAGACAAGTGTCTGGCGCAGTTTTTAGATCGGTTACTGCTGCTACAATGGCAGGTTATCAAGATTTAAGTGAGTTTGAACGTGGTCTTATAGACGGTGCACGAGCGATGGGACACCGCTTTTCCGAGATAGGGATGAAGTGGGGATTTTCCAGTACGATCATTTCACGAACGTACCGTGAATATCAGGAATTCGGTAAAACATGAAATCTCCAACTTCGTTGCGACCGGAAAAAGAATCACAAGAACGGGACCAACGACGACTGAAGAGAAACGTTCAAAGTGACAGAAGTGCAACCCTCCCCTAAACTGCTAGAGATTTCAATACTGGGCCATCAACAAATGTCAGCGTGCGAACCATTCAACGAAACATCATCGATATGGGCTTTCGGAACCGAAGGCCCACTCCTGTACCCTTGATGACTGCACGACACAGAGCTTTATGCCTCACCTGGGCCTGTCAGCACCGACATTGGACTGCTGAAGACTGAAAACATGTTGCCTGGTCTGACAAGTCTCGTTTCAAATTGTGTCGAGCGGATGGACGTGTACGGGTATGGAGACAACCTCATGAATCTATGGAACCTGCATGTCAGCAGGGGACGGTTCAAGCTGGTGGCAGCTCTGTAATGGTATGGGGCTTGTGCAGTTGGAGTAATATGGAACCCCTGATACGTCTTGATATGACTCTGACAGGTGACACGTACGAAAGCATTCTGTCCGATCACCTGCATCCATTCATGTGCATTGCGCGTTCTGAGGGACTTGGGCAATTCCAGCAGGACAATGCGGCATCCCACACGTATCCCGTCCAGAATTGCTACAGAGTGGCCCTAGGAACACACTTCTGAGTTTACACTTCCGCTGGCCACCGAACTCCCCAGACATGAACATTATTAAGCTTATCTGGGATGGCTTCCAACGTGCTGTTCAGAAGAGATCTCCACTCCCTCACACTCTTACGGATTTACAGACAGTCTTGCAGGATTCATGCTGTCAGTTCCCTACAGCACTACGTTAGACATTAGTCGAGTCCATGCCACGTCCTGTTGCGGCTCTTCTGCGTGCTCGCGGGGCCCTATACTGTATTAGGCATGTGTACCATTTTCTTTGACTCGTCATTTTACATATACATGGTGCACATTAATAAAACCGACAAACTGCAGGGACGGATTCCTGTCTGGAAATGGAGGAAAACATGTCCTATGAACATGTGTCCAGAAACGCATCGTTGTCACTGGAGATGGTGCTGACGAATGAAAGTTCTTCTCACCACGTATCTTGTGTTACTTGGGTGTGATTGACGCAGCTTATTGCAAGCAGCAGAATGAATGCAAGGAATTCCACTTTGTGACCCAGGGTGCGTGGCGTGCCTGTGCGATCCTTCATGGGCGAGTGAAAAATACACTGCTGGAAAAAGAAATTAGTATGCCTGGAAAGACAACGTCGACTTTTATCTGGTGACAGCAGATGCCACCTGGGGGATAGTAGACGTACTGACAAGTTTCTACGTCATCCACAACCAGATAGTGTAATGGCATAGCTACCAGGACGCTCTCTTTGTCTGTCCTTTAATAGGCAAAACTCACTGCCAGAAGGCTCAGTGTTGTGCAAACGTGTGAAGCAAGCAGGCAAGCATGGAGAGTCACTCGTACTTCCTACAGCTAAGTGAGTGAGTTATAAAGGGGTCAGATTGTGGCCTTCTAAGTGACGCAGTGGTCCTTACAGAGAATTGCCACACAAGTTGGATGTTTTGCGTCAACTGCGCAGCGATGCTGGTATCAGTGAGTGAGTTATAAAGGGGTCAGATTGTGGCCTTCTAAGTGACGCAGTGGTCCTTACAGAGAATTGCCACACAAGTTGGATGTTTTGCGTCAACTGCGCAGCGATGCTGGTATCAGTGAGTGAGTTATAAAGGGGTCAGATTGTGGCCTTCTAAGTGACGCAGTGGTCCTTACAGAGAATTGCCACACAAGTTGGATGTTTTGCGTCAACTGCGCAGCGATGCTGGTATCAGTGAGTGAGTTATAAAGGGGTCAGATTGTGGCCTTCTAAGTGACGCAGTGGTCCTTACAGAGAATTGCCACACAAGTTGGATGTTTTGCGTCAACTGCGCAGCGATGCTGGTATCAGTGAGTGAGTTATAAAGGGGTCAGATTGTGGCCTTCTAAGTGACGCAGTGGTCCTTACAGAGAATTGCCACACAAGTTGGATGTTTTGCGTCAACTGCGCAGCGATGCTGGTATCAGTGGACGTGTGGGCATTATCACTCCCACAGACTGGATTCTGGACGTCCACGCACCACAGACGCTCGCCAGGATCGTCGTATTGTGAGGGCACTGGTGGCAGATCGTACAGCTATCACAGCACACTTGAGAGGGTCTGTGAGTCCAGACGTGTCAACACGAACTGTTGCTAACCAGTTTTTAGCAGTGGGGCTATGGGCTCGCGCACCTCTACGCCGTCTTCCACTCTCGCCACAGCACCGGCGTGCATGGCTCGACTAGCGCCTTCAGAGGACCATCTGAAAGCTCGAATGGCGAGCCATGGTCTTCAGTGATGAAAGCAGATTCTGTCTGCACGCAGGTGATGGTGGTTTGTACGTGCAACGTGTAGACCTGGTGAGCACTGGATTCTTCCAAGACACACTGGCCTCCCCCCCCCCCCCCCCCCCCCCCGGCCTCATGGTCGTTCACCTATGGTGTTTCTGGAGGGAACGGTAACCAGTGCTTGGTATTGGCAGAATGTTGTTAGATGCTTTCCTTTGCCGTTCTTGTAAGAGGAAGGTGATGTGTTGTTCCAGCAAGATAATGCGCGCTCATACACTGCCCATGACGTTCAACATGCTCTGCAAGACGTGCAGCAACTTCCCTGTCGAGCAAAATCTGTGTACTTGTCTTCAATCGAGCACGTGTAGATGTGATGCAATGAAAGGAACTCGTGCGACTCGTCAGCTAACAACTATTAAAGAGCAATGTACACAGGTCGAGCAGGCGTGGCATAACATATCCAAGGACAGTAATCGCGATCTGTACGATCAACTGGATGTCAGAGCCATCTGTGGAGGCTACACCGCATACTAATGTGGGTGTTTCAGCATGCGTCGGCACCTGTTACCCCTTAACCGCTTGTGCTATTCATCTATAAATGTACTCATTTCAAGTACTCTGTATGCACTGTTGCAGCAATAAATCATGAGTTCCTTATATACAGACTGCGTACGAGGAGGGACCAAAAAGGAAAAAAAAACAAAAAAAAAACGGATTTTTGTCACACAAAAATTTTTCACGGACCTCTTCATAAAATTCTTTCAGTCAGTTTCAAAGCACTCTCCATTAAATGTGATGCACTTGCCAACCTTTCTTGCCATTCCTTGACGATACCTCGAACTCTTCAACTTGATATCGTCCAGTGTCGTTCGCGAAGCAATATTTACCGCCTACGCATCATCATAACGCTTCCCTGTTAGCGCATTTTCCATTAACGGGTTCGGGGGAATGAAATTCCACTGGCACGAGCTCCAACTCATGCTTATATCTGTTAAAATTTGATGGATCGTGACATGACGATCTTCGACCCCCCCCCCCCCCCCTCCCCCGTTCCGCACTCCGTTGGGCCGTCAACCGGATTGCCAATTGCCACCCGTGCCGCCCCAGCCAGTCAGCCTGCACGCTATTTGTTCGGTTCTTTCGTCAGTTGACTCGACTGAATCGAGTTTAGAGTTACCGAGTAGTTGTTCTTTCCTATGTAGCACGCGCGTCCGCGTCATCGTATGTTATACGTTTCTGTCTGGCACATAGATAACTATCACTTGCCTACGAGAAAAGTCCAACACTGGACCATGTTACGACTGACATAAGAGAAAGTTTTGCTGAAGAAAATATTTATCATTTAAAATTCAACATACTTTTGCCCTCACAGCTACTGAAACATGACTGTAATGATCTGGCACATAAATTGAATCAGTGCTTAACTGAACTACCATTTTTTGAAGAAGAATCACTCTTTGTGATTAAAAGGAAACTAATGGGAGAGATTCTTCAATACAAGCAAACGAGCATAAATGCCCTTAATGATCGTGATTCTGTTATGCAAGTGTTGTCTGTCTGCCCTAGATCTGACTATCCTACTTTGCACACGCTGTACGAAATATTTGTTTGTCTACCTGCATCTATTGCTACAATAGAAAGTTTTTCAACATTGTGGCGTACAAAGACATGGCTGAGTTCGACAATGGAGGAGGATCGACTCAATGGCTTAACTATGTTCAACACTCACCCTGACATTGATTGTCCTATTGACGATGTAATTAACCAATTTGCCAGGAAGAATAGGTGCATAGAATTCATCATTTAGGGAAGAGAAACACAATTGTAACTTTTTAATATCATAAAATGGCATTGCCTTGTGTATGTGTATAATCAGTTTCAATAAAACTTTCTTAACTTTGCATGTGACCTGATTATTTTTTATTACGGAAAAAGTAAAGTTAGCTCAAGATATCTTTAGCGCCCCCTCCATGAGGTTTTTCTGTATCCGCCACTGGTCTCACCACACTGAGAGCGCCCAACCCAGTCGACAATTTGTGTGCGCCTTGTAGCATCCTCCTGGAAAGCTTCTTGAAGCGTTTAGTGAGTATCCGTTGCCAATTTTTTGAACAAGAAACAAAAGTTTGACATATTCTTTGTTCTTTTAAAGTTGCTATAACGACTTTGCAAGTGGAACAAGCCAACAGTCTGAGAAACACAACACTACACTTACACGTTCACCTACTTACTGACGTCGTCTGCACAGTTGTTTCGTGAAGGTCTCTACTAACCTCATCTAGTGGGAGAATTCTGTACTGCGTCTAAGTTTTTTTTTCTGTGCGGCTGCCATGGCATGCCAGTCATTTGTCTATTCAGATATGCCACTTTCAAACGAAAGACGATCGAGGTAAATTTAAACTGAAAATTGCACTCTAGACCGTTAACTGCAAATATGTAACTCCTCACCCAACAGACAGGAGAGAAACTCCCACCTGTATTAACAACGTGCTTTAGAGGGAACGTTTATTAGTGGTGTTCAACCTCCCTATACGTAGCTGTCATCAGTCATGGGTCTACATAGGCTTCCCTGGTCAATATTTAGTGGTTTTTCGGGAGTGCTACCGGATCATAAAATCACTAAATCAATCAATGATTTTCAGATCAGGCTGGAAACAGTGAACAGTTTAACGTGAATAATGAAAGACTTCACAAGGGGTATGCTTTAAAGAATGATCGTTCTTTCTTTATACACGTTATCCCTCCTAAGAGTGATCAATCGCATTTATTTTGGCATTTCGGCATATATCTGCAGTTTCGTTTTTGCAGTGTATAGCTGGATTCCTCTGAAATAAATACTACTCATAACGTCATTCATGACGCCCACTGTCGACGGGAAGCATCGGTATGTTTCTCCTTACGAACAAAATGTTTTTTGGAAACAGAACTTAACGCACCAATTCGTGAGGCAGTAAACAAAGTTTCAACGTATCAATGCTTGACAGTAATAGAAATGAGCACAACCGTAATGCGTATCACGCATTATTAATTCAGAATTTAGGTGTTTGTGTGCTCGTTACGATGTCGCAGCGACGAAAACTGTATTCTGTGAGCGACGAACTAAACATTACTGATGTTACAAAAGCAAGTACATCATGTGAATGTGGTGTACATGGAAAATCAGTCAGGGTATGGAGGAAAAGAGAGATTAAGTTTTGTAAACACAGCAAAGAGTGATGTGGGAATGAGCAGGAAAGAACGCAACTAGAAAAAGACAGTGAATTTAACGAATGTCTTTACAGATGGTTTCTAACAAAGCGTAGTGAAGGTGTGCCACTTTTCTCGCCAATTGTTAAAGCGCAATCTGCAAAATTTATCATTAATTTACATGGTAATAAAGACTTCATTGCTTCCGGCAGTAGTATTTGAAGAGGCGAATGTTGCAGTGGCAATAGCCAATCAAGCGCTGAAGGGGAAGGAAGATCTTACGACACTGAATCTGCTTCACAGTTTCCAAAATTTTAAGCGAAGTAAAAATAGACGAAAATTTGAATGATTATCAAGTGTTCAGTTGAGATGAAACAGCGCTTTACACTGAGGTGGCAAAAGTCATGGGTACCTCCTAATATTGTGTCAGACCGCCTATTGCCCGGGGTAGTGCAGCATCTCGACAAATTGTTGGAAGTACCTGCAGAAATAATGAGCCGTGCTGCCTCTATAGAAGTGTTCACACTGCAGGATTTTGTGCACGAACTGACCTCTCGATTATGTCCCATCATGTTCCATTGGATTCACGACGGTGATTATTCAATCGAATTGTCCAGGATATTCTTCAAACCAATCGTGAACAGTTGCGACCAGGTGACATGGCACATGAATGAAAATGGTCACCAAGTAGACGAGCATAAGCATTTCCACTCAATAACCCGTTCAACTGGACCACAGGACCCATTCCATTCCATGTAAACACAGGCCACACCATTACGGAAGCCACCACCAGCTTGCCAAGTGCCTTGTTGACAACTTCGGTTCCTGGCTTCGTGGCGTCTGCTCCACACTCGAATCCTATCATTAGCCCTTACCAACTAAAATTTGGTTCCCCAGTCGTCTAGGGTCCAACCGATATTGCCACGAACCCAGAAGAGGCGCTATAGGCGATGTCGTGCTTTTAGCACAGGCAGTCGCGTCGGTTGTCTGTCGTCGTAGCCCATGAACGCCAAATTTCGCCTCACTGTCCCAGTCGATATGTTCGTTTTCAGATGATAGAGCACAGCAATCAGTCGTCCTTTTCTTGCGGGTTTTATTCGGCAAATCTAGATTTCGACAAGCACCTAGCCATTATCAGTGCACCATTTCATAGTATCAGTGCACCATTTCATAGTATCAGTGCATGTTCTAGTGCACCAGTCTAGAAAGAACTGTGACAGAAGCCCGAAAAACAGGTGGCTGATGCATTAGAACATGCACTGATGCTGTGAAATGGCGCTAGCCGAAATCTTTACTTGCCTAATAAAGCCTTGAAGAAAAGGTGGACTGACTGCTGTGCTCTATTATTTGAAGGTCATATCACAGTCGCTGAGTGCACCCACGTCTCTAACTTGATAATATGTTCATCTTAAGTCCCACGTTGATTTCTGCGGTTATCTAACGCAGTGTTGCTTCTGTTAGCACTGTCAACTCCACGCAAACGCCGCTGCTCTCGATCATTAAGTGAAGGCTGTTGAACACTGCACTGTCGGTGCTGGGAGGTAAGGCCTGTAATTTGGTATTCTCGGCACACTCTTGACACTTTGGATCTCGGAAGATTGAATTACCTAATGATTTCCGAAATGGAATATTCCATGAGTCAAGCTCCAACTGCCATTCCGCATTCTAAGCCTGCTAATTCCCGTTGTGCGGCGGTAATCACTTTGGGAACCTTTTCACATCAATCACGTGAGTGCCAATGGTAGCTCCACCAATTCACAGTCCTTTTATACATTTTGTACGCGATGCTACCGCCTTCTGTATATGTGCTCATTGCTAGCTCATGAGTCTTGACACCTTCGTGTATTGACGTCTGGCTCTAACTAGAACTATCGATGTAATATACACTCCTGGAAATTGAAATAAGAACACCGTGAATTCATTGTCCCAGGAAGGGGAAACTTTATTGACACATTCCTGGGGTCAGATACATCACATGATCACACTGACAGAACCACAGGCACATAGATACAGGCAACAGAGCATGCACAATGTCGGCACTAGTACAGTGTATATCCACCTTTTGCAGCAATGCAGGCTGCTATTCTCCCATGGAGACGATCGTAGAGATGCTGGATGTAGTCCTGTGGAACGGCTTGCCATGCCATTTCCACCTGGCGCCTCAGTTGGACCAGCGTTCGTGCTGGACGTGCAGACCGCGTGAGACGCCGCTTCATCCAGTCCCAAACATGCTCAATGGGGGACAGATCCGGAGATCTTGCTGGCCAGGGTAGTTGACTTACACCTTCTAGAGCACGTTGGGTGGCACGGGATACATGCGGACGTGCATTGTCCTGTTGGAACAGCAAGTTCCCTTGCCGGTCTAGGAATGGTAGAACGATGGGTTCGATGACGGTTTGGATGTACCGTGCACTATTCAGTGTCCCCTCGACGATCACCAGTGGTGTACGGCCAGTGTAGGAGATCGCTCCCCACACCATGATGCCGGGTGTTGGCCCTGTGTGCCTCGGTCGTATGCAGTCCTGATTGTGGCGCTCACCTGCACGGCGCCAAACACGCATACGACCATCATTGGCACCAAGGCAGAAGCGACTCTCATCGCTGAAGACGGCACGTCTCCATTCGTCCCTCCATTCACGCCTGTCGCGACACCACTGGAGGCGGGCTGCACGATGTTGGGGCGTGAGCGGAAGACGGCCTAACGGTGTGCGGGACCGTAGCCCAGCTTCATGGAGACGGTTGCGAATGGTCCTCGCTGATACCCCAGGAGCAACAGTGTCCCTAATTAGCTGGGAATTGGCGGTGCGGTCCCCTACGGCACTGCGTAGGATCCTACGGTCTTGGCGTGCATCCGTGCGTCGCTGCGGTCCGGTCCCAGGTCGACGGGCACGTGCACCTTCCGCCGACCACTGGCGACAACATCGATGTACTGTGGAGACCTCACGCCCCACGTGTTGAGCAATTCGGCGGTACGTCCACCCGGCCTCCCGCATGCCCACTATACGCCCTCGCTCAAAGTCCATCAACTGCACATACGGTTGACGTCCACGCTGTCGCGGCATGCTACCAGTGTTAAAGACTGCGATGGAGCTCCGTATGCCACGGCAAACTGGCTGACACTGACGGCGGCGGTGCACAAATGCTGCGCAGCTAGCGCCATTCGACGGCCAACACCGCGGTTCCTGGTGTGTCCGCTGTGCCGTGCGTGTGATCATTGCTTGTACAGCCCTTTCGCAGTGTCCGGAGCAAGTATGGTGGGTCTGACACACCGGTGTCAATGCGTTCTTTTTTCCATTTCCAGGAGTGTATGTAATAAGATGGGTTTCAAAATTAATTGCCATATGCTGGAACCTTTTCGTATGTGCGAAAGTTAAAGGCTGAGACATTTCAACAGTATAAATATGTCATCATTACAGTTCACTTACATTAATTCAAAGAATGTTTGGACGACAAGTGGCACCTTCGTAAAGTGGTTTCAGGAAGTCTTCATAAAGTGGTTTCAAGAACAGCGAGAAATCACCTGGGCTCACTTAAGCAGAATGAGAAGCTCTATTCATCTTTGATCACTGTTCTGTTCAACTATCTGCTGATGTGTTGCAATGCAATCAAAAATTCGAAAAAAAAGAGCCTGCCTATAAACACATCGGATTTAGTTCAGTAGCTGGATCAGGGCATCGTACAAACATTTAAGGTTCTTTATCACTGTAAACTCATTGCTTCTATAGTAAATTCAGACGTGTAAATAGAAATGTTGTTGAAATCTGTAAATCTGACGACCATTGCGTAGCAGGCGTTGAGTGGCAAAGCACATCAGTCTGACTACTGTTAGTATCTGCTGTAACAAATGTTCCACTGAAGAAAATGCAGCACATAAAGATTGTAGAGACATAACTTTCAACGACAATGCCATCCACTTTGCACGTGTTTATCTTCAGTAGAATGCTGACCCTGAGGATCTGAACCTATGGACAGTCGTCGGCAACGAGGAATCGTTTTCAGGGATCATAGGTGACAAAGACATTATTGATGCTGTACGGAATGAGAGTGGTGAAACGGTCGAAGAAGAAGAAGAAGAAGAAGAAGAAGAAATGGTAGATGATGTTCCCAGTACACGTGAAATATGGGATAATACAAATTGTGCGATAACGAGGATGGAGAAGCAAAGGAGCCAAACAATATTCAATTGTTGCACCTGATGTGCATAAAAGAATACGTACAAAAGAAAATATCTGAAAATCCAAAAAAAATCACTGAATTCTCTAAAGCAATGGAAAGATTAAAAATGGTTCAAATGGCTCTGAGCACTATGGGACTCAACTGCTGTGGTCATAAGTCCCCTAGAACTTAGAACTACTTAAACCTAACTAACCTAAGGACAGCACACAACACCCAGCCATCACGAGGCAGAGAAAATCCCTGACCCCGCCGGGAATCGAACCCGGGAACCCGGGCGTGGGAAGCTAGAACGCTACCGCACGACCACGAGATGCGGGCTGGAAAGATTAACCTAAGGTAGCTTGCAGATAGTGTCGTAATTAGATGCTTATTTTGTAGTGTGTTTTATATCATGATTCAAAGAAAGCGTAAGAAGAAAAAGTCCCCTACGAAGGAACTGTCGGAATCATACGGAAGTTAGTAGACGTAATGTACACTACTGGCCATCAAAATTGCTACATAACGAAGATGACGTGCTACAGAAGCGAAATTTAACCAACAGGGAGAAGATGCTGTGATATGCAAATGATTAGCTCTTCAGAGCATTCACACAAGGTTGGCGCCGGTGGCGACACCTTCAACGTGCTGACATGAGGAAAGTTTCCAACCTATTTCTCACACACAAACAGCAGTTGACCGGCGTTGTCTGGTGAAACGTTGTTGTGATGCCTCGTATAAGGAGGAGAAGTGCGTACCATCAAGTTTCCGACTTTGATAAAGGTCGGATTGTAGCCTATCGCGATTGCGGTTTATCGTATCGCGACATTGCTGCTCTCGTTGGTCGAGATCCAATGACTGTTAGCAGAATATGGAATCGGTGGGTTCAGGAGGGTAATACGGAACGCCGTGCTGGATCCCAACGGCCTCGTATCACTAGCAGTCGAGATGACAGGCATCTTATCCGCATGGCTGTAACGGATCGTGCAGCCACGCCTCGATCCCCGAGTCAATAGATGGGGACGTTTGCAAAACAACCACCATGTGCACGAACAGTTCGACGACGTTTGCAGCAGCATGGACTATCAGCTCGGAGACCATGGCTGCGGTTACCCTTGACGCTGCATCAGACATACGCGTCTGCGATGGTGTACTCAACAACGAACCTGAGTGCACGAATGGTAAAACATCATTTTTTCGTATGAATCGAGGTTCTGTTTACAGCATCATGATGGTCACATCCGTGTTTGGCGTCGTCGCGGTGAACGCACATTGGAAGCGTGTATTCGTCATCGCCATACTGGCGTATCACTCGGCGTGATGGTATGGGGTGCCATTGGTTACACGTCTCGGTCACCTATTGTTCGCATTGACAGCACTTTGAACAGTGGACGTTACATTTCAGATGTGTTACGATCCGTGGGTCTACTCTTCATTCGATCCATGGGAAACCCTACATATTAGCAGGATAATGCACGACCACATGTTGCAGGTCCTGTACGGGCATTTCTGGATACAGAAAATGTTCGACTTCTGGCCTGGCCAGCACATTCTCCAGATCTCTCACCAATTGAAAACGTCTGGTCAATGGTGGCCGAGCAACTGGCTCGTCACAATACGTGTTGAAGCTTCGTGGGCAGCTGTACCTGTACACGCTGAAACGTCCCCTTTGAACAATTATACATGACTGTGCTTAAACTGACACACAATATTTTGTTAGCGCAACGCAATCTGACTTTCAAAATTCCCTACAAAAGAATGGCCCTGACTAACAGTAAACTATACCTTTCACAAATCACTTACCTCACAAAAATCTTCGCTACTCAATCTACTGCAATACAGCGAGCGCCACTACTGCCAGCTAAATAAAAGTTTCAAACTACTGAAGGCACTAACTACTGATAGGGATAGTTAGCAAATGAAATATATTAATAGAGAACAAACAATGTATTTACCTTGATATCATCATATATAAATATAGCAGTTCATGACAAATTTCAAAACTCCGCCATCTCTCTCCCCACATCCACCACTGCTGGCGGCTCACCTCCAACTGCGCAACGCTACGCGCTGTTCACATCCAGCTGCCGCTGCCCAACACTACAATGGCGAGTATTACAACAATGCAAAGCAGCCACAGACTGCACACAGCACAGCCAGTGATTTTCATACAGAGGTGGCGTTACCAATAAAAAAACCTAAACAGCCTACTTACATAGCGCCCATGCTCCCCACAAAAAATTTTACAAATTGGTTTGGGCAGTGGCCAAGAATGATTTGATAAAATTTTTCATAATTACAATAACAAAGATATCAAATGCACACACTTATTGATACAATGTTGGTCAAAAGCTAAAATATTCTCACAGTCTATAAAGACAGTCCTGATTCATCACAGTAAAATTACAGTGTTTTTCTTTTTTTTCAAAGTCTGAACAGTAAAAGAGAATGCACACAGAAGTAGTGGATTTCCATGCAGTCTTGAAGAAGTAGTGTCCTTCCATCGGAAAGACAGTGCTGACTCTTGACATGCTGACAGGTAATGGGTCACAACAGAGCAAACCCACAGCAGAGTCATTCGAAGTTTTGAATAATATTGGTAGGCAAGTCATCACAGAGTAGAACCACTGTAGTCCTGGTAGAGATTGTGGTATTGGTGGGCCACCAGAAGTGCAGACCCACTGCAGTCCTTGTAGAAATAATGGTACTGGTGAGTCAGCAAAGGTGTAGACCCACTGTAGTCCTTGTAGAGATAGCCAGCAGCCATCTGTTGTGACTGTGCAGGTGCACAATCACCATTGAAGAGTCTTGCGGATAATATAGCAAGTCCATAAACCACCACTTGTGCACTCACAAAGTTTTCAGAACTGTCCTTAGAACCAACAATGCTGTTATCCAGTCCCTTGCTGAATTATTAACACACGTGCAAACACTAACAGTCCCTACTTCTCACATATTGTCCATATACTATGACCAACAGAAACGTGTGCAGTGAAATGTAACTTACAAGTTAATAATATCATGAACTGGTGACAATTACAATTTTATAACATAAGAATACAATAACAAAGGTACAAAATACATCATTAAAGAACATAAGAATACAGATAACATTTGTAGTAAAACAGGCGTTACAAAAGAATAGAAATAGACATATACGTCAGTGTTACAGGAATTATGACATGAGTACATACATAAAAGATCAGAATAACATTCGAAACATCAACTTCACACATGAGCATTAACACAAAACAGAATAAATAATGTCTAAACATCTTTACAAAGTAAATAACACATTATTAATGCCAATTGTATTTGAGGATAACAGTATTCCTCATCACAGTGAATGTAACTTAGTATTAGAAGAGAAAAAAGTTCTATGAAACAGTATACAGAGACAGGAAGAAAACAAATACACAAGGGTACACAAACATATAGTGGTATAACACAAAAGGGAAAGAACAGGGTTTGTTTTACTGCAGTATTTTGCATGGAGATCTCCCTTTGTTCATCATTATTCCCAAAAATTCCTATCTAAGCCTGCTTTCTGTATTCTGTTCATATTTCTTTCAAAATAATTATTTCTGATTGTACAATACTCATTTGGGCCCAAACCTTTTTCATATAACTTCGCAATGCATTCTTTACCTATTCTCCATAGTCAGTTTCTTATATAGTCTACCCCCTCTTAAGCTAACTTAAATCTACTGACCTCAGATGCTAAACTAAGGGACGAGGCAATGCAGCAGCACATAAAACAATTAATATAAACAGCAATGACAAAAAATTTAAATAGGCAAAGCAATTTCTGCAAACAAGAAAAATAAATGCGTAGTAAACTGGCTTAACAGCGTAATACAAAGTCAAATTCAGTAACATTATGCCTGGCAAACAGCAGCAGCAAATAAAAAAAACATATATCTAAACATGACATAGCTCAAGCAGAAAAAATAGTACACTAAAGACAACAATGCAGACAAGGGAAATGTATATTCACATCTTAATGTCTATGTAATTAAAGTGGTGCACCACAAGAAGTTATTCTACCAAAAAGTTACCAAGTACTTGAACAGAAAATTATGAATGCAGTTCCTGTGAAGGTAAATGTCATTTTGTGCTCCCTCATTTTTTTGAAAAAAATTATTATTTACTCGATCTGTAGACAGAAAATATTTGTATTAGCACATCTATAAAATTCTATTTTAACCAATGCTGCAGTGCAGCTAGAAACTAGATATTAAAAGAAATAGGCAAAGCAAAGCATCAAACGTCATTCACTAGCCATATGGCATTTCATAATGCAGTAAACAATCTTTCAACTAACAAGACAATAGACATAAAATGTTTCTCATCATTTCATTTCAGTAAATATCATAAATTAAGAACTCTACAGTGTAATCATGTTTTCAAGCTTAAGGGTGTCGTATTTACGATGCTTTCTACAAAGGAATGTCGATAGCGAGAATTTTGGCCTCCCCTTTTTTTCTTCTACCACCTAATGGCTTTTTTTCAGGCGGCTGTCGCCCAGGTGGGTGCCCGCGACGCATTACGTGCAGGTGGTCACTTAACTTTCTTACGGAAATATTTACGACAGCAGTTTCCGCTACAGTGACAGTCTCACATAAAAATATTTCACAGGTCAAGAATTCGCGTTGCAAATCCGTAGAAACAAAATCCTAAATATAAGTGTCCAAATAAAATATTCGTCAGCATTGTGATACAGTCACGCATTTACGCACATTTCATAACTCTTAAAGTACGATTCTTGGTTTCCAACATACTTCTTATTCCTCATATACGGTAGCATCATCTTATTGATCATAAACATATCTCAACAGCATAGTACACATCGTCGTCGTAATAATAACATCATAACACCTCAGTCAAATCTCAAAAACGTCGTAGCTTTCTGCAATAATTTCAAAACCTAAAAAAAAATTCTCTGCTCATTTCAATAGTGTCATCTACCTCAAACGTACTTTAAAATCATGCTCCCTTACCAAATACATCATTCAAAGCTCTCATAGTATCACAATGATTCCGAAAAAATATGAACAGTTTACAAAGTACAGACAAAATACAGTTTCATAAGTGTGAAGTTACCCAAATGTGTATTGCGTAAACATGTGTCACTGATGTAGTAAAAAAATGTTTATCTCTCAGTTAAATGATCAGATAGCTGTGTAATTTGTGTGTTAGAGAAATATGGTACCGATGTGTAAAGTTGTATAAGCAAATACCATATTAGCTAGGGTTCCTTGTGGTTGCCACACACATGGTACACAAAGTAAGCGTGTACCCCCCTGAGGATTAATGTAATTATACCCTCATGTGTTACAGATTACAGCAATGGAATGAAATGTATCACGGAAAACTTTCTTTGTAATTCAAAAATCTTTAAAAATAAATGTTTTAAGTACAAAATTAATCACTCAAATACGTGTACTGTAGCGCTAAATGTGCGTCTTGTTGCAACATAATCTGTGTGGAAGTGTCGTAGTTATCGTCCTCCGAAAGCTAAGTTCTGCAGAAGTCAATGTACTTACCTCATAATACGCAAAAGTGAAATGCTTTGCGTATAAATGTCTTAGTTATTACGCATATTGCCGTGATGAGGAAAGTACTGTGCTGTAACGTATTGTTGTGCTACGGAAAAGGCAGTCTCATTGTAGCTATACCACAAAAGTTACTACTAAAACCTGTTTTACTTTCCAGAATAAAACAGAAAACTGTGCAGATATAAAACAGAAACACTGCAAAAGCAACATTGTAAATTGTCACTCATTAGTAGCGTCGTGATAAAATCGTGTATCTGTCACATAAACTAATCACTCTGTCGTCTGGTATCTCACAGAAAGTACTTTAAATCCAGAATATATTTTCATGTAAACCAAAATGTTACATTAAAATCTCATTAGCAGTACTGGTAAATGTTCTAAGTACGTAAGCCTTATAGTCGTTACGAAATCGTGCAACTAACAAGCAAGAATGTACACACACAATAACACTGTGACATCTGTTCACTATAACAATGCGTTCGTAATTTCTGTTTAAAAATGATCCCTAGGTTCAAGACTGGATATTTAACTTCAAACATTGTTGCATGTTACCAGTTTCTTAAGTCTGACAAAGCATACTAGAAATGTGAAGTGAAAAGTTTTATACCAAAGACTAAGTTAAAAAGCAGATTATCTTTCAATAAACGGTTTTACATGTGAAATGTGGTGCAATCCTTTACTCTTCATAGTACTCACAGTTTGGTTGGAATACAATTATCATGCAGTATACGTCGGTAAAGAATACTGGAATTTTTCTCAAGGTTAGCGTCTATGTTATTTTTCTCTGAGCCAGCGGGCGCACGCGGCTGTCTGCTGTGCGAGTCATTGTCTGTCTCTTTGTTGGCGCGCGTCGTTACTGGGATTAGGAGGCCTAACTTCCACAAATTCACGTTGTCGAAAGTGCCCTGCTCTGTTTGAATCCCGCCAATTCTGATGAAATTCAGGTCTGTCGTTATGATTATATCGTCTGCCGTCATGTCGGTAGTTCCTGTAGTTTCTTTCTTGTTGGTTAAGTGGTGGAGAATTTCTCCCTGAATCGTAACTGCGCGCTGGTCCGTTGCGTCTAAAGTTATTCTGTCTCCCTTGATAGTATTTATTTTGGTTCCCATATTGTCTGTTTCTCTTATTGTCTCTGTGATAGTCATTACCACGGAGAGGTGATCTTTCCCTGTAGTTATTACTACTCTGCCAACGGTTGTCATACGGGTGGTGTCTGTTTTGGTCACGATTTGTGTTGTGAGAATAGCCTTGTCGTGTCAAGTTATTACTTCTTTCATCGCGGAATTGCAACGGATGTGACCTGTAATTGTTGTGTTCCTGGTTTCGCGTTCCGCGATTGTCAGTGTCAATTTCTAATTCTTGTAAGAGTCCCTGAAATGCTTCAATGTCGTCTTTGCAACGTCCTGCCAAAATAATATGTCGTAAATGTTCAGGCAGTTTGATTAAGCAAATGCGGATGAGTTCTGAGGGGCTGTATGGGTTTGAAAGATACTGATTCTTATGCAACATGTCTTCAAAATATTTCATAAGACTGGGAAATTCAGATTGTTCGAAACGTTTCATCATTATGATGCTATGTTTTACTCGGTCTTGTGTGGCTTGAGACCAATATGCTGAGAGGAAGGCATGGTAAAACTCTCCTTCACTGTGCCAATCGTGAATTACCGATCGCATTCTTACAGCTGGTTCATTCTCCAAGTAGCCACACATAAATTCTAATCTGTGTTCTAACGACCAGTTGGGAGGAAAACAATGCGAGAATTGATGGAGCCATGCTTGTGGATGAATGTCGTTGCCAGAATTCTTAAATGTTTTGAATTTACGTGTAGTAATGAACAGCTTATAGTCAAAATCATCATGTCGGCGAGTCGCATATCGGTCATTGTTAGGTCGTGTCGGCCGTTCCATCTCAAAATTCGGTGCACATTGTCAATTTCTTTCATAACTTCCTAAATGCCCTGTGTTATTATTTTGTGGCTGTTCTGTATTTCTGTGTCCCTCTTCCCGTATTGGGGAGCGAGTATCCTCTGAAATACGTAATTCTTGTATTACCTGTGTCAGCTGATCTTGTACTTCCCGGATTTCTCTTTTGTACTGTGTATTGATTTGATTTTGATTCTGTTTGAATTTTCTAATTTGTTCATACTCTTCTGTGTCAGTGAAGGCTACAGGTCTTGTGTCATTCAGATCATCATCTACCTTTGTAGATAAGTTAGTGACCTGATCCGAAAGTTCGGCTACTTTCTCCGATAGTGAACACATTTCCTCAGTGTGTTTTTCTGAACCAAGTTTCAGAGTGTCCATTTGTGTTGAAATCGAATCTACAGTGTCCTTTAAGTTTTCCTGAGTTTTTGCAAGTTGCGTAACCGAATCGGTAGATGCAACTGAGTCAATTTTAGCCCACAAGGTCTCATGATTTTCATGAACAATGGTTTGCAGTTCTTTTATGGCTGCTTCGTGATTCTGTAATGCATTTTCATGCCGCGAAAAAATAGGTTGAAAATGCTCACAAATTTGTGTTTTTACGTCATTACAGACTTTTTGACATTTCGATTCAATGTTATGTAACTCAGTAGTTAAATCTTCACGTGTTTGTTCAAGTGTGGTGTCTAACTTTTGAAGATTTTGTTCCATTGTGTCTAACTTTTTAAGATTTTGTTCCACTGTGTCTAACTTTTTAAGATTTTGTCCCATTTGTCTCTGATTTTGTTCCATTTGTTGCATTAATTGCAATAATAATGTATTAGTGTCTGGAATCTGTTTCTCTACGCTTTTCGGCAGTGCATTTGCACCGACAACATTCAAATTTTGACAAGCAGAAAATGTGTCTTGACTTATTTGAGAAAACGGTGATGACCCAAAACCTGAATCTACAGTATTTGCGAAATTGTGTCCTGTCATTTCGGATTTCTGAGGCGAGCTGTTGCCGACCGATCGATCGATAATGCTTCCCTGTTCACTACCTGTTTCACTGTCTACACCATTGTTTGCAGCCCGCTGCATTTCCCTATGCACAATTACCAAATTACTACTTTGAACATCAGTTAATTCATTACTCGGTGGCGCTAACACACTGCTTTCATTTTCACTGTCATTTCTCAGTTTACTTTGGAGCCTAGTATTACGTTTTTCACACGTCATTATTGTCACAGTATTTCACACGACAACACAGAAAAACACAATTTGAAGATCAAAAATAAGAGAACACATTAACATAGCACTGAAAATAATATCTAGTTAATTGCAGCTGCGAAATACTTGGTGCAAATCTACATGCATGCCACAACTGTTTTACTGTACAACAATGAAAGACTGCAACTACAAAGGAGATTTTCTCTACAATTACGCGCTAGCAATAAACAATAGCTACACTAATTACACAAACTACAAGAAAAAATCAGAAGATTCCAGTGACGTATCCTCGGCTAAGGGTCGCCATATGAAACGTCCCCTTTGAACAATTATACATGACTGTGCTTAAACTGACACACAATATTTTGTTAGCGCAACGCAATCTGACTTTCAAAATGCCCTACAAAAGAATGGCCCTGACTAACAGTAAACTATACCTTTCACAAATCACTTACCTCACAAAAATCTTCGCTACTCAATCTACTGCAATACAGCGAGCGCCACTACTGCCAGCTAAATAAAAGATTCAAACTACTGAAGGCACTAACTACTGATAGGGATAGTTAGCAAATGAAAGATATTAATAGAGAACAAACAATGTATTTACCTTGATATCATCATATATAAATATAGCAGTTCATGACAAATTTCAAAACTCCGCCATCTCTCTCCCCACATCCACCACTGCTGGCGGCTCACCTCCAACTGCGCAACGCTACGCGCTGTTCACATCCAGCTGCCGCTGCCCAACACTACAATGGCGAGTATTACAACAATGCAAAGCAGCGACAGACTGCACACAGCACAGCCAGTGATTTTCTTACCGAGGTGGCGTTACCAATAAAAAAACCTAAACAGCCTACTTACAACGCCATCCAAGCTCTGTTTGACTCAATGCCCAGGCGTATCAAGGCCGTTATTACTGGTACTGATTTCTCAGGATCTATGCACGCAAATTGCGTGAAAATGTAATCACATGTCAGTTATAGTACAATATATTTGTCCAATGAATACCCGTTTATCATCTGCATTTCTTCTTGGTGTAGCAGTTTTAATTGCCAGTAGTGTATATGTACAAACAAACGAATTATTACGATTTCAGAAAAATGTGATGATTTATTCAGGAGAAAGAGCTTCAAAAACTGAGCAAATCAATAATGCGTTGGTCCACCTCTGGCTCCTACACAAAAGGTTATTCAGCTTGGAATCGATAGTTGTTGGCTCCCGACACCATCACTCTTGGTTGTCTGGCTGTCTGACGGGTGACACGCCAGTTGGTATCACTCCGCTGCCCGCCATGTCTCCAGAAACGCCTTTGGCCTAGAATCACTTTGACTCAAGTAGAATTGTCTTCAGTGATGAGCCCGCTTCAAGTCGAGCCCAGATGAGCGCGGAAGACATACCTGGAGACGCTGTGGAAAGTGGCGCCCGTCATGCGGCCCAACAACCAGGAATGATGATTTGGGGTGACATCTCAATCCATAGCAGGACCCCTTTGGTTGTCGTCTGCGACACCCTTATCGCACACTGGTACGTCGACAGCCGCTCGGAGTGGCCACGCGGTTTGAGGCGCGATGTCACGGACTTAGCGGCACCTCCCGCCGGAGGCTCGAGTCCTCCCTCGGTCATGGGTGTATGTGCCGTTCTTAACGTAAGTTAGTTTAAACTAGTTTCAGTAGTGTGTAAGACGAGGGACCGATGACCTCCGCAGTCTGGTCCCTTAGGAATTCACACACATTTGAACATTTGGTACGTCGACGGTATTCTACGCCCGGTTGTGTTGTCTTACACAGCAAGCCATTCTGGGCATACATTTCACCAAGATAATGCCTAACCGCACACAGTGAGAGTTTATAATGCTTCTCTGCGTGCTTGTCAAACACTGCCTTGGCGACAAGGTTGCCAGATCTCTCCCAAATTGAGAACGTTTGGAAAATTATGGACAAGGTCCTCCAGTCAGCTCGGGATTTGGACGATCTAACGCACCAATTGGACATAATTTGGAACAATATTCCTCAGGAGTAGATCGAGCAACACTTACGAACCAACACCAAACTGAATAACTGGCTGCATAAGGGCCAGAGATGGACAAACGCGTTATTGTACTGCTGAGTTTGTGATGCTATTTTTCTTGAATAAATTATCCAATTTTTCTGAAAATGCTATCGTTTCTTCGTCTGTACATGTACATCACATGAACTGATTTCCGTCCCATTCGGATAATTCCTACGTGGTGAGTCTTATTTGTGTTAGCGTGTATAATACACCGAGGTGAGGGAAGTCATATGGTCGGACCTCCTTTTGCACGGCGTAGTGCAGCAGCTCGGCGTGGCGTGGATTCAGAAAGTAGTTGGAGGTCCCTGCAGAAGTACTGAGCCACGCTGACTCTACTGCCGCCCATACCTTCGAAAGTGTTGCTGGTGCAGGATTCTGTGCACCAAAATACCCTCCGTTCATCGGCGGAGCCCGAGGGCGGGGAGTTCAAGGGTGGTAATTGAAACCTCGCCATGGTTCCCCAGGACGTCTCCATAGTACGATGCGTCGGAGAGGAGCGCATGTGGTATTTCGGGCGAGTTGGGGGAGACTTCCTGTAATTTAATGCCGATTTGGTTGCCATGGTGGGAGAGCATAAAGTATAAAGGTGCTACATTACGTGGGCTGCCTTGTTCGGCAGATAAGATCATCTCGTCTTTGTGACGTCCTCAGAAGGCTTGAACGAGATATGAAGATGCAGCGAGAATAGCGGGAGGGATAAGTCATAGGGGCGTGGAGTGGGAATGAGGCCCATTACGACCAGTTAACCGGGTGGGTGTCATTTTTATAGTGAAATATTGTAGCATATCGGCGTCGTGTGAACAGTAAGTCTATGTACGAGGGTGAGTCAAAAGAAAACCTTAAATTTGTAATAACAAATCAAAATTTCGCGCCGTTATCCTGTAAGTTGGTAAGCGTGTTATAAACAGCGTGCAGAATGGCCTGTAAGTGGCAGCATAGTACAGATGCACACATATCGTTGCAGTATCAGTATAAAGATGGCCGCCCCACTTGCGACTTGCACCAGGGAAGAACAGCGTTCTGTTATTCGGTTTTTGCGTAGTGAAAGTGTGAAATCTATTGAATTTCATCGACGAATGAAGGTTCAGTACGGTGATGCATGTTTGTCACAGCAGCAAGTCTACGAATGGAGTAGGAAGTTTGCAAATGGCGTGACTTCAGTGGAAGATGCTCCTCGTCCAGGTCAGGCACAACGAGTCGTGACTCCACCAAACATTGCAACAGTTGAAGCCATAGTGAAGGAAAACCGCCGAGTGACACTGAATGACATTGCAGCATGTTTACATTGTGCCTAATGTGCTCCACTTTCACAAAGTGTCTGCAAGATGGGTGCCACAGAAGCTGACTCCTGAAATGAGAGAACGACGTGTTGATGCTTGTGAAGAACTTCTTAGGCGCTTTGAACGAGAAAGTGATGGCTTCCTTGCAAGAATCGTTACTGGGGACGAAACCTGGGTTCACGTCCACCGGAAATGAAGAGAGCAAGCAAGGAATGGCGCCATTCCTCATCACCAAAACCAAAGGAATTTCGAACAGAACCATCGGCAGGGAAGGTTATGCTGACTCTCTTTTGGGACGAAAAAGGCGTCATTTTTGGAGCATTACATGCCTTGAGGGATCACTCTCACCAGTGCATCATAAACAAATCTCCTAAAAAATCATCTGCGGCCTGCAATCAAATCAAAGTGACGTGGATTGCTGTCAGCAGGTGTCCTTTTGCAACATTACAATACAGGGCCCCACACTGCCCGTACAACAGTTGTAACAGTCACAGACCTGCATCATTTTGAGTGTCTTCCTCATCCACCATAATAACCAGACCTTGCCCCAAGTGATTAACATATGTTTGGATCAGTCAAAGACGCAATGGGAGGAAAGAAGTTCCGTTCTAATGAAGAGGTACGCAACGCAGTGCATGAGTGGTTGCGCGGACTACCAAAGGAATTTTTTTCTAAAGGAATTCATGCAGTTTGTAAGCACTGGAGGACTTGCATTGAGCGTGGAGGAGATTATATTGAAAACTGATACAGCTTTGTACCACTTCTACACAATAAATAATATTTAAAAAATATTTAAGGTTTTCATTTGACTCACCCTCGTATAAGGTCCAAGCCAATATGAAACCACATGATCATCAGCTGCTCCCGTAGAACGAGGGAGTCTTTCTGGATACCTACGTTTCCTGTAACTTCTCGTTTTAAATAAAAACATAAATTGCTAATAATGTTCTATTCAGGGGATTCTTCAAGCCATTTGAGATGTACAAGTCAGCGTGTGTACTGACCAGGATAGAAGTGGAGGTGGGTATCCGAAGAGAGTTTGGGTTAAATAATGGAGTCATTCAAATTCTATTTCGTATGTTCTTGTATACGAAATACACTTGGATTAGCCCCGGTCTGAATAGAAAGCGATTATCCCGCCAAGGTGACGATGGGTGGATGTAGTTTTAGTGTCGGAAAAAAAAATTCGAACTACACTCATACTCATAAATTAAAGATAATTGCAGTATGTGGTGCCACACAACGTGGCACTACACAAAACTGGCGCTAATGGCATAGGCACATAGGGAACACACGACACAGATCTGAAAGTCCACGGTATTCGTGATAAGTTGAGAAAACCGTCCCGAAACACATGTGCTACAAAACGCCATTGTTTCCTGCGCATGTACCCCGACATCAATATGGGATATGATCACCATGGACACGTTCACAGGCCGCACAACGGGTTTTCATACTCTGTATCAGGTGGTCGAGCAGTTGCTGGGGTATAGCCTCCCATTCTTGCACCAGTGCCTGTTGGAGCTCCTGAAGTGTCCTAGGTGTTTGAAGACGTGCAGCGATACGTTGACCGACAGCATCCCAGACGTGCTCGGTGGAGAACAGGCAGGCCACTCCATTCGCCTGATATCTTCTGTTTCAAGGTACTCCTCCACAATGACAGTTCGGTGGGACCGTGCGTTACCATCCATCAGGAGGAAGGTGGGACCAACTGCAACCCTGAAAAGGCGGACATAGTGGTGCAAAATGACGTCCCGATACACTTGACCTGTTACAGTTCCTCTGTCAAAGACATGCAGGGGTGTAGGTGCACCAATCATAATCCCACCCCACACCATCAAACCACGACCTCCATACAGGTCCCTTTCAAGGACATTAAGGGGTTAGTATCTGAACTCTGGTTCACGTCAGATGAAAACCCGGCGAGAATCACTGTCCCGACTATACCTGGACTTTTTCGTGAACATAACCTGGGACCACTGTTCCAATGACCATGTACTGTGTTCTTGACACCAGACTTTACGAGCATTCCCGTGACGAGGGGTCAGTGGAATGCACCTCGCAGGTCTCCAGGCGAATAAACCATGTCTGTTCAGTCGTCTGTAGACTGTGTGTCTAGAGACAACTGTTCCAGTGGCTGTCGTAAGGTCCCGAGCAAGGCTACATGTAGTACGCCATGGCCGTCTGCGGGCACTGATGGTGAGATATCGGTCTTCTTGTGGTGTTGTACACTGTGGACGTCCCGTACTGTAGCGTATGGACACGTTTCCTGTCTGCTGGAATCGTTGCCATAATCTTGAGCACACTTTGTGGCACACGGAGCGCCCGTGCTACGACTTGCTGTGTTTGACCAGCCTCCAGTCGCCTTAGTATTCTACCCCTCATAACGTCATCAATATTTGTTCTTTGAGCCATTTTCAGCACACAGTCGCCATTAGCACGTGTGAAAACGTCCGCACACTCACTCGCTGCGCCGTACTCTGACATGCACCAACACACCTCTGCGTATGTGGGCTGCTGCCAGCGCCACCGTGCGACGACCGCAGGTCAAATGCACCGCATGGTCATACCCCGAGGTGATTTAAACCCGCAAACCGCCCACCAGAGCGTTGTTTCACCATGTATCAGCATTATCCTTAATTTATGGGCGTGATGTATATGGAGGAAGAGAAGACGTTTCACGTCATAGCTAGCTGAAGCCGGAGCAAGAACGGGCGTCTGATCTAGGACTGACGCTCCAGCAACGGCCTAGAGCCAACATGTGATTTCTCTGCCTCGCTCCCTATTGGCTGTAGAATGCGATGCAGTGTGGCTTGTTGCCCAGCACGTTTCACGGAAACAAACCATCTCTGCCGAAGCGACGAATCTTCTCGGTACGCAGACTGCTCGAACATTACAAATATATATTTGAGTGAGAAGACATTTAAAAATAACAATTAAAACTGGCTAGGGGCCATGCACATTCCGCACATCTTCCGTAGGCCCACTTATATTGGAGGGTTGACCCATGTAAGGGGCTTATAGCTAGGGCAACATAAGCCTTCCAGCTACGGGTGACAGTTATTGGACTATATGAGAAAAACGTAAATTAATTGCAAACTACGACTTTCACACACTTTATTCAACATGTAAACGTTAATAAAGATATTCTGATTTAGGTTATGTCAAATTAGATATGCCTGCCATCATTAGCGATGTCGTGGCGCACACAAATAGCGAAATTCTGCATGACCCGCTGAAGTGACGGAACATCGATGCTGTCGATGACCTCCTATTGGCTGTTTTCAACTTAGCAATGGTTTTGGGGTTATTGCTGTACACCTTGTCTTTGCTATAGCCACACAAAAAGGAGTCACATGTGTTCAAATGGCTCTGAGCACTATGGGACTCAACGTCTGAGGTCATTAGTCCCCTAGAACTTAGAACTAACCTAAGGACATCACACACATCCATGCCCGAGGCAGGATTCGAACCTGCGACCGTAGCGGTCTCGCGGTTTCAGACTGCAGTGTCTAGAACCGCACGGCCACTTCGGCCGGCACATGTGTTCAGATCCAGAGAATATTTCGGCCAATCGAGGCCCATACCAGTGACCTCTGGGTACCCCAGTGTCAAATGCGGTCCACAAAGTGCTCCCGCAGGACATCACTCTCCTGCTTTGATAGAGTTGAGCTCCGTCTTGCATGAACCACATCCTGTCGAAATCAGGGTAACTTCGGATAATAGGGACGAAATCATCTTTCAAAACCTTCAAGTGCCGTTCGGTAGTCACAGTGCCATCAAGGAACACCGCACCGGTTATTCCGTGACTGGACATTGCACACCACACAGTCACCCGTTGAGGGAAACGAATGTACACCTTATATCGCAAAATCCGTGAAATCTTATCCACAGATTTTTTCTCGTGCATGTGAATTTCATTCTTGCCCTTCTCCCGTAAGATTGTTTGCTACCAGTCTGAGAGAGGACAGATATTCACCTTTCTGTAGGTATGGTGTACATACAACTAATTTGCTTCAGCTAAGAAGGTCGAGTGCAACTGAATAGCAACCAGACAGACAAACTAAGAATAATCTTCGGGCAGTTTTTCACATTCGTCTTCATAGATACCGTAGATACCAAACACATTACGCACTTTTGTCGACTGTTTTATATTTTTATCCAAATGAAACTATTTCTTTGAATGAAGGAGTAAAATTGGGAACGTTGTATTGTAGAAATATAAGCTAGTTTTTTCTTCCTTCTCTCCCACTTCATCTTTTACTGACGAGTATGAATTTGTTCTAATAAGCAGCGTAAGAACAGTCCAAAACAAAATAACACGATCTCTATTTTGAAATAAATTTTGGTTTGGTTTCTCTTGAATGTTTGATTAATACACTGCCTTTTTTACAACGAACGTGAAGGAGAGTAGGAAGCAAAAGTAAACTTGATGGGTTGCGTGGCTACGTGATGTTATTTCAGAAATTTCAATATCGAGTCAAATTTACAAAGAACTTTGCAGTGTGAGCTCACTTATTAGTACTACGTTGCACCCCGACAGTTCTGGATGTATGCACTGATTCGGTTGAGAAGGATGCCATAAAGCCGTTACATTGTCTCCTGAGAAGGCTAGTCAACAACTATTGTAACTATATGAATATGGTGTCCGAAAGAACAGACACCATTGGTGATCTTGCAGTTCTCGAATTCTCGAAGAATGAAATTACAGTGAAATGCAGACCTTTTTAGCTGCTAATAGGTGTTGAGAATATCAACGGGGACGGTTGAAAATGTGTGCCGCGATCGGGTCTCGAACCCAGATCTCCCGCTTACGTGGCAGACGTTCTGTCCGACTGAGCCATCGAGGACACTGCAGGGACTTATCTCTGGCAGGCTCCCCGTGAGACACACATTTCCGACTTACTGTCCACACACTACATTCGCAGTGCCCTTGCCCACTATACTCATTACTCGCGGCACTCAATTTACCGAATCCCATAAGATTGTGATTGCATCCGCACTGCAGATGATCATTGAATATGGTGTCCGAAAGAACAGACACCAGTCTGGGCACACATTTTCAACTGTCCCCGTTGATATTATCAACGCCTGTAAGCAGCTGCAAAGGTCCGGATTTCACTGTAATTTCATTTTTCGAGAGCTCCAAGATCACCAATGGTGACTGTTCTTTCGGACACCAAATTCATATAGCTGAGGCTTACCGGCCAATGATCATCTGCAGGGCGGATGCACTCACATTTTTCAAACTCTTACGGGATTCGGTAGATTGACTACCGGGAGTAATGAGTATAGTGAGCAAGGGCACTACAAATGTAGTGTGTGGACAATAAGTTGGAAATGTGGGTCTCACGGGGAGCGTGTCAGATATAAGTCCCTGCAGTTGCACTATCCTCTGTGTTCTCAATGGCTCAGTCGGATAGAGCGTCTGCTTTGTAAGCAAGAGATCCGGGATAGAGTCCTGGTAGGGGCACACATTTTCAACCGTCCCCGTTGGTATTATCAACGCGTGTAAGCAGCTACAAAGGTCTGAATTTCACCGCAATTTCACTATTGTAACTGGGCCTTCATATACTAGGTACAGGCACAGGGACAGAATTAACTTCAGAGCTGGTCCCATACTTGTTCTCTAGGGGACAGATCTGAGGATTCTGATTGCCGTGGGAGTACCTCAACATCAAGCAGACAGTTCATAGACACACGTGCCATTTGTGGACGAGCGTTGTCGCACTGAAAAATGGCATCCCGATACTGTCACATAAGAGGTAAGATATGATGACTCCAGATGTCCGTGACGTACTGTTGTGCTCTGAGTTCCTCAATCACTATCAGTAGTGACCTGAAATCATACCCGATGGCTCCCACACCATGACGCCAGCAATAACAACACTGTGTCTCTCCAAAACATTAGAAGATTGGGACCTCTTCCCATGTCACCACCATGCAGGCCAATGATGGTTTTGCGGGGTAGTGCAGAACCGCGATTCATCACTGAACGCAATGCGACACCATTCATAGGAATTCCATGCTTCTTGGTCACGGCAACACTCCAAAAGCAGCCGTTTGTGTTGTGGTGATAACAGCAGCCTACACATAGGACGGTAAATCTCTAGTCCAGTCACTGTTAGTGTCCAATCAATGATGTGGGATAACACTGTTGCAGGGAGCCCATTGTTCTCAGGTGGCAGGCGCTGGTGTGAAGCTGTTACGATGTGCTTTGTGTACAATACGGCGATTCTCCGTTGTGGTGGTCAGACGTAGGCGACCAGGATCTTGACAAGTGTTCCTGACTTCACGTATCCGTGCAATCCAACATTGGGCCACTGTCTCACACAGAAGCGGATTTTGCTTGATGCGACCAGCCGGCCAAATGGAGGCCCACAATGAGGCCTCCATCAAACTCTCGTCAGGTTCTGTTAACGCTGTCTCACCCGAGTACGGGACATCGACGTGTGCTTCACAGTGATCACTCAATGTCTGATGCTATTCGCACCCCTGGTAATAACCCTAAACACGAACAATACTAAAGGACTCTGCTGGCCGTTCTGCCTATGCCAGAGAATTTGCAACTCTAATAATTTAAGTACTCACCTATGGTGTGCAAATGTACCAAACTACAGTGACACTCGATCATGTCTTCTGGGTGCATCACATTTGTTGTCAGGCAGTGTAGATTGTGTAATTTATCTCATAACTCAGTCTTATCTTGAAATGGCTTGAGTTAATTAACTCTGTATTTTGAAACGTCCCCTTTGGAAAAATTTATAAATGACTGTGCTGGAAAACCTCTACGTTATTTGATTTTCAAACAGCTGATCAGAACTGAACGCACTGAGACATTTCTCTCTTTACTTATTCTGATCAACACTAAACTGACACACAATATTTTTAGCGCAACGCAATCTGACTTTCAATAATCTCTACAAAAGAATGGCCCTGGCTAACAATAACCTATACCTTTCATGAATCACTTACCTCACAAAAATCTTCGTTACTCGAACTACTGCATTACCGCGAGCGCCAATACTGCCAGCTAAATAAAAGATTCTAACTACTGAAGGCACTGACTGCTGAGAGGCATAGTTAGCAAATGAAAGATTTTGATAGAGAACCAACAATGTATTTACTTTAATAATGTTCAAAAGTCCATATATATATATATATATATATATATATATATATATATATATATATATATATATATATCCACCACTGCAGGCGGCTCACCTCCAACTGCGCAACGCTACGCGCTCTTCACATCCAACTGCCCAACACTACAATATCAAATATTCAAACAATGCAAACCAGCCACAGACTTCACACAGCACAGTCAGTGATTTTCATATAGACCGCTACGTGGCGTTACCAACATAAAAACCTAAACAGCCTACTTACAATTTTATAGTAATGAATTGCACAAAACCATAAACCAAAAGAACAGGAGAACTCTACCGTGTTAACACGACGTCAAACTCACTGTTGTGCGAGAAACCAGAAGAATGAAGTACTACTCGAAGAACGATCCCAATACTTTGCCCGATTCAGAGCATTGCTGAGATAAATGATCTTTATGCAGGGTTGGTGTGCATAGTTAAGAGTTCACTGAAAAAAGTTACGCGAGTATCATATGTTGAGTCACATAATGTTTCCTTTAAAGTTAGGCTCATAGTTCAACCCATTTAACGGGTGAGAGGTATATTTCTTTTCTCTGCTCTCCTTTCGGAAGGAAGGAAGGGAAAGATTAGACTCTAACGCCCCGGCGACGGAGATGTCATTAGAGACGAAGCGTAAATTCGGATTGTGGAAGGATGAGAAAGTAAATCACTGTGTCGTTTTGAAAGACTCCAGCTCGGTATTTGCCTTAAACAACGTTGCAAAATCACTTCTCTGCCTTCCAGTAAAGATATATTTTCCAGCCATCGCACCTTTTGCTACTACAGCTACCCATAACCACTAAGTATCTTTACATGTGCAGGACGTGAGCGCAAAATTTTTAACTTGGAATTTTGTTGTAATAAGACTCTAATTGCTGGCTCAAAATAGAACGAATTTAGCGATGACTGCCAAATGTATGCTTACTCCTACGCTCGAGTCTACTAAAGAGTCTTATCGATTGCTTGTCTGTAAGGGACTTCCAACATTATTAGAAACATTAAGACCCTGGATCAATGGTGATAAACGCTCAATGAAGGCCCTGAATTTAGTATGCGACAGTGATTTGAGTTCCCACTCAGCCTGGCTATGGATAGGAAGAACACGTCAGACATGCACTGTGCTGATGAGTCATGGGATAGCGATATGCAGATATGCAGACGGTGGTAATATCGCGTGTACAAGCTATAAAAGGGCAGTGCATTGGCGGAGCTGTCATTTGAACTCGGGAAATTCGTCTGAAAATTTACCGACGTGATTATTACCGCACGATGGAATTAACAGACTTTGCATGCGGAATAGTAGTTGGAGCTATTAGGGAATTCAATATCCGAGATCCACAGTGTCAAGAGTGTGCCAAAATACAAGATTTTCAGATATTACACCTCACTACGGACAACGAAGTGGTCAACGGCCTTCACTTAACGACCGAGAGCAGCGGCGTGGTAGAGTTGTCAGTGCTAACACAAAAGCAACACTGCGTGAAATACCAGCTGAAATGAATGTGGGACGAACGAAGAACATTTCGTTTAGGACAGTGCTGCGAAATTTGGGGTTAATGGGCTATGGCAGCAGACGACTGACGTGAGTGCCTTTGCTAAAAGCACGACATCGCCCACAGCGCCTGTACTGTGTTCCTGACCATATTCATTGGATCCTAGACGACTGGAAAACCGTGGCATGGTCACGTGAGTCCCGCTTTCAGTTGGTAAGAGCTGATGCTATGCTTAGTGTATGGCGCAGACTTCACGAATCCATGGACCCAAGTTGTCATCAAGGAACTATGCAAGCTGGTGGTGGCTCCATGATGGTGTGGGCTGTGTTCTCTTGGAATGGACTGAATCCTCTCGTCCAACTGAATTGATCACTGACTGGAAATGACTATGTTCGGCTACTTGGAGACCACTTTCAGCCCTTCGTGGACTTCATGTTCCCAAGCAATGGAATTTTTATGGATGACTGTGCGCCATCTCGCCGGGCCACAAGTGTTTGTGATGGGTTTACGGACATTCTGGACAACTCGAGTGAATGATTTGGCTACCCTTATCGCCTTACATGAATTCTATCGAACATTTATGGGACCTAATCGAGAGATCAGTTCGAGCACAAAATCCTGTACCTGCAATTACGGAAGGCCATAGAGACAGCATGGCTCAGTATTTCTGCAGGGGGCTTCCAACGACATGTGGAGTCCATGCCACATTGAGATACTGCACTATGCCGGGCAAAAGGTTCAAAAAATGGCTCTGAGCACTATGGGACTAAACATCTATGGTCATCAGTCCCCTAGAACTTGGAACTACTTAAAACTAACCTAAGGACATCACACACATCGATGCCCGAGGCAGGATTCGAACCTGCGACCGTAGCGGTCGCGCGGTTCCAGACTGAAGCGCCTAGAACCGCTCGGCCACACCGGCCGGCAGCTGACAAGAGTTCACTGGTAAATACCACGGCCCGGTTCTTGCTAGCCAGCTTCCTGCTAGCCAGCGAGGCTTGTACTCACGCCCCATTGAACATTAGAGTTTTTCCCTTCTTTGCATTACTTTTGTGATTTCGTTTGCTATCTGGACTATAGTATATACTTAAGACGACTGACGACTTAGCTACGCGTAGACTTGATTTCGTTTAATCTCTCACTTCGTCAACTCCGACATCATTGAGCTCAGCAACAGCTTGTTGGTTCCATCAATCTCCGCATTACCGCCAGCGAGGACGGTCATAAACTGTGTTCTTCTTACGCAGAACAGGACAGGAAATTGTAACTACAATTACAGACGTCTTTACGTACATATCAGCTTGCAGTAATTCGACGCGTCGAGAGAGCATATACAGGCGTTCAACAATTCATGTTACACATTTCGAGAGGCTATAGAGGGAGCTTAGTAGATCAAGTTTTACATACACTGTGATCAACAGGATCCGGACACCCCCAAAACATACGTTTTTCATATTACGTGCATTGTGCTGCCACCTACTGCCATGTACTCCATAACAGCAATCTCAGTAGTCATTAGACATCGTGAGAGAGGAGGATGGGGCGCTCCGCGGAACTCACGGACTTCGAATGTGGTCAGGTGATTGGGTGTCAGTTGTCATAGATTTCCACACTACTAAACATCCCTAGGTCCACTGTTTCCGATCTGATAGTGAAGTGGAAACGTGAAGGGACACGTACAGCACTAAAGCGTACAGGCCGACCTCGTTTGTTGACTGACAGAAATCACCGACGGCTGAAGATCGTAATGTGTAATAGGAAGCTACTTCACAGATATCACACAGGAATTCCAAAGTGCATCACGATCCACTGCAAGTACCATGACAGTTAGGCGGGAGGTGAGAAAACTTGGATTTCATGGTCGAGCGGCTGCTCATAAGCCACACATCACGCCGGTAAATGCCAAACGACGCCTCGCTTGGTGTAAGGAGCGCAAACATTGGACGACAGAATCGTGGAACAACGTTGTATGGAGTGACGAATCACGGTACACAATGTGGCGATCCGATGGTAGGGTGTGGGTATGGCGAATGCCCGGTGAAGGTCATCTGCCAGCGTGTGTAGTGCCGACAGTAAAATTCGGAGGCGGTGGTGTTATGGTGTGGTCGTGTTTTTCATGGAGGGGGCTTACACCCCTTGTTGTTTTGCATGGTACTATCACATCCCAGGTCTACACTGATGTTTTAAACACCTTCTTGCTTGCCACTGCTGAAGAGCAATTCGGGGATGGCGACTGCATGTTTCAACACCGTCGAGCACCTGTTCATAATGCACGGCTTGTGACGTAGTGGTTACACGACAATAACAAACCTGTAGTGGACTGGGCCTCACAAATCCCTGACCTGAATTATATAGAACACCTTTGGGAAACCTTCCAGCACCTGACTGAACGTATGCCTGCGAGAGTGGAAGCTGTCATCAAGCTAAGGGTGGGCCAACAACATATTGAATTCCAGCAATACCGATGGGAGGGCGTCAGGAACTTGTCTTTTTCAGCTAGGTGTCCGGATACTTTTGATCACATAGTGTATGAACCCATGACTGTAAACTTCATCCAATGACGGCACAGAACATCAACGTTACAGGTGCCGGCACCTGTAAATGTATGTATATACAGGGCGATTCTGTGATGTTACAAACTTTCAAGGATGGTGGAGAAGGATTAAAGTGTCAATTTCAGGTACGGGTCCCCGTACCGGAAGCGAACGAGCCGAAGGTTATAAGCAAAAGCCTTTCTGATACCTCCGACATTGGAATACATGTACCGGTACTGTTGTTGCTAGGACTGTAGGGTAGGCAACTTAGAGGTTGTGTGCTGGTAGTATGGACCAAAACAAGAAAAATTTTCAGTAAATATGGGCTCTAATATGCATAACTTAAGAGCTATGAAAACTTGTTCAATAGCGAGAAGCAGTGCTGGTTAAAATGGCTCTGAGCACTATGGGACTTAACATCTATGGTCACCAGTCCCCTAGAACTTAGAACTACTTAAACCTAACTAACTTAAGGACATCACACAACACCCAGTCATCATGAGGCAGAGAAGAAGCAGTGTTCGTAGCTTCTGAGATATGCATTTTAGAGCCAATGTTCATTGGATATTTTTTCTTGTCTTGGTCCGTACTACCGCCTCTGAAAGTTATATTCTTAGCAACAGTATCGGTACATGTATTCCGCTGTCAGAGATATCAGAATAATTTCCGCTTGTAACTTTCGACTTGTTCGTTTCCGAACCAGGGATCCTTACCTCAAATTAATACATTTATCAATCTCCGTCATCCTTGAAAGTTTGTAACATCACGGAATCACCATGTATATTCATACATTTAGAGGCGCCGGTGCCTATGACTTTGACGCTCTGTAGCATCGTTGGATGTTGTTTCTGGATTTGGGTTCCTATGTAAAACGAACTCGTAAGTTCCCTCTACAACCGCTGGAACTGTGTAACATGACTTGTGAAACTACCTGTAGGAGCATCCAAGTTAGAGCGTGCGGTAGTTCTATATTAGATCATCCGATTGATTTTCTACATGTCATCACATATGTATCGTGCTGTGAGAAGGTGCATTGTACATCACTTAGCCTAGTATCCGTTTCTAAATGCTAATCGGCCGAATGTAAGTACAGATGTATATGGCGAATAACGCTAGCAGACACCGGTACAACCTCTCGCCTTCGACTGCCGTTTCTGATGTCGATGCTCGAATCCCACTCCCAAAGGTCAAGAGTAACCATCGGACCGTAAATGAGGGATATACCATTTCAGAAGAGAACGCTTTTTCTGCCCGCCACATTAACCTACATCTGCTGTGTCCATTCCCCTGAGTTTTGACAACAACTCAACGATTATGTTCCGCAACACACGATCTACGATCTTTAACATGCGATTCATATCCCTGTCCACCATATGGCTCTTAGACCTGAAGTTAACTATCCGGCTCTAACATTCCTCTTGAAGGATACAATCATAATCCAGTAATATTCTCCTAAGGGCGTATTTTCCCATATTCTTCTGCTTGTTCGGCAGCATGATAACGAGTGCAGGTACACCACTGTGAACATATTAAAATATTTTCATGACACTTACAGGCTACCTTGGCCTGTCTGATGACTAGATGTTTCTCTGGCTGAGTCCTACGGTATCATCAGATAGCCTTTTGTGCCATATCTGCACACAAAAAACTGAAGAACTCTGGTCATTTTGAGAAGGAAGAGCTGGAACATCGTAATATGGCTTCTTTTCCAAACTTCAAGCATAATGCATTTGACCATGAGGATAATCATTTTTCCCACGATCTTAACCCATGCCTCGTGATGACTGGGTGTTGTGTGATGTCCTTAGGTTAGTTAGGTTTAAGTAGTTCTAAGTTCGAGGGGACTGATGACCATAGATGTTAAGTCCCATAGTGCTCAGAGCCATTTGAATCTTAACCCATTTCTTTCAGTTTCAGGTTTATATACTGAGGTAATCTTTAATTAATCAGTCTGTTAATAAGTTCACTCCATAATTCTGTTACGTGGATTTTATTTCCTAATCTATAGGTCCTCATTTTATACACAATGTTGAAGATTCTCATTCTAGGTAAACAACTATATCTTTCAACAGCCCCGAGAAATATTATTCCACTGTCTCAATTCTACATTGCTATTATTTATCCGTGACCCATGGCTCGCTTTCATTCAACGTTACAGGAACAGCCATGAACTTTTCTATTTTTGATAGCGTCTCTTTCTACTTTTTACACTCCTGGAAATTGAAATAAGAACACCGTGAATTCATTGTCCCAGGAAGGGGAAACTTTATTGACACATTCCTGGGGTCAGATACATCACATGATCACACTGACAGAACCACAGGCACATAGACACAGGCAACAGAGAATGCACAATGTCGGCACTAGTACAGTGTATATACACCTTTCGCAGCAATGCAGGCTGCTATTCTCCCATGGAGACGATCGTAGAGATGCTGGATGTAGTCCTGTGGAACGGCTTGCCATGCCATTTCCACCTGGCGCCTCAGTTGGACCAGCGTTCGTGCTGGACGTGCAGACCACGTGAGACGACGCTTCATCCAGTCCCAAACATGCTCAATGGGGGACAGATCCGGAGATCTTGCTGGCCAGGGTAGTTGACTTACACCTTCTAGAGCACGTTGGGTGGCACGGGATACATGCGGACGTGCATTGTCCTGTTGGAACAGCAAGTTCCCTTGCCGGTCTAGGAATGGTAGAACGATGGGTTCGATGACGGTTTGGATGTACCGTGCACTATTCAGTGTCCCCTCGACGATCACCAGCGGTGTACGGACAGTGTAGGAGATCGCTCCCCACACCATGATGCCGGGTGTTGGCCCTGTGTGCCTCGGTCGTATGCAGTCCTGATTGTGGCGCTCACCTGCACGGCGCCAAACACGCATACGACCATCATTGGCACCAAGGCAGAAGCGACTCTCATCGCTGAAGACGACACGTCTCCATTCGTCCCTCCATTCACGCCTGTCGCGACACCACTGGAGGCGGGCTGCACGATGTTGGGGCGTGAGCGGAAGACGGCCTAACGGTGTGCGGGACCGTAGCCCAGCTTCATGGAGACGGTTGCGAATGGTCCTCGCCGATACCCCAGGAGCAACAGTGTCCCTAATTTGCTGGGAAGTGGCGGTGCGGTCCCCTGCGGCACTGCGTAGGATCCTACGGTCTTGGCGTGCATCCGTGCGTCGCTGCGGTCCGGTCCCAGGTCGACGGGCACGTGCACCTTCCGCCGACCACTGGCGACAACATCGATGTACTGTCGAGACCTCAAACCCCACGTGTTGAGCAATTCGGCGGTACGTCCACCCGGCCTCCCGTATGCCCACTATACGCCCTCGCTCAAAGTCCGTCAACTGCACATACGGTTCACGTCCACTCTGTCGCGGCATGCTACCAGTGTTAAAGACTGCGATGGAGCTCCGTATGCCACGGCAAACTGGCTGACACTGACGGCGGCGGTGCACAAATGCTGCGCAGCTAGCGCCATTCGACGGCCAACACCGCGGTTCCTGGTGTGTCCGCTGTGCCGTGCGTGTGATCATTGCTTGTACAGCCCTCTCGCAGTGTCCGGAGCAAGTATGGTGGGTCTGACACACCGGTATCAATGTGTTCTTTTTTCCATTTCCAGGAGTGTATTTTTCAGAAACTTCTACATGGATTTGTTCATTTTGATCCTGTATTTTTATCACATTCATATGTAACATCGCAGCCAAATTGATTAAATGTCTTTAAATAATTCCACTATTTCATGTCAGTAAAGATTTTAATATTTTAGAAGCTCTTGTTTATCCTGGTGATAGCTTTAAAATTCAAATGGCTCTGAGCACTATGGGACTTGACATCTGAGGTCATCAGTCCCCTAGAACTTACAACTAATTAAACCTATTAACCTAAGGACATCACACACATCCATGCTCGAGGCAGGATTCGAACCTGTGACCGTAGCGGTCGCGCGGTTCCAGACTGAAGCGCCTAGAACCGCTCGGCCACTCTGGCCGGCGGTGATAGCTTTAGTTTATATCTTTTTACTGTTGTAACCAAACAGTAAGTTCTAGCTAAAGTCAAAAATTCCGTCACTCAAGTGAGATGGAAACCAACTCAGACCGTGGAGTTACTAGTGCCTTCCAGCAGACAGTTACACACACGTCAGCCGCGGCTACAGAGGTTGCAGAAAATATATCACATGTGAATGGCTGTTAGCCTATTACACAAAATAAGCACACGAAACACAAAATTTTTGACTCTTAGAAGATATCACACTAATACATCTACATCTAAGAGATTACTCAGCTATTCACAATAAAGTGCCTGCCAGAGGGTTCAGTGAACCACCTTCATGCTCTCTCTGCCGTTCCACTCTCGAACGGCGCGCGGGAAAAACGAGCACTTAAATTTTTCTGTGCGAGCCCTGATTTCTCTTATTTTATCGTGATAATCATTTCTCCCTATATAGGGAATGTTTTCGCAATCAGAGAAGAAAACTACTCCAGAATAGGGCGGACAAGCGTGATGTAAGCAGTCTCTTTAGTAGACTTGTTGCACCTTCTAAGTGTTCTGCCAATGACTCGCAGTCTTTGGTTTGCTCTACCCACAATATTATCTATGTGATCGTTCCAATTTAGGTTATTTACAATTGTAATCCCTAAGTATTTAGTTGAATTTACAGCTCTCAAATTTGTATGACTTATCGCGTAATCGAAATTTAGCTGAGTTCTTTTAGTACTCATGTGAATAACTTCACACTTTTCTTTATTCAGGGTCAATTGCCACTTTTCGCACCATACAGATATCTTATCTAAATCATTTTGCAAGTCGTTTTGATCATCTGATGACTTTACAAGACATTAAATGACAGCATCATCTGCACACAATCTAAGATGGCTATTCAGATTGTCTCCTATGTCGTTAATATAGATCAGGAACAATAGAAGGTGTATAATACTTCCGTGGGGAACGCCGGATATTACTTCTGTTTTACTCGGTGACTTTCCGTCTATTACTGCGAAACTGTGACTTTCTGACAGGAAATCACGAATCCAGTCTCACAACTGAGGTGATACTCCGTAGCCAGGCAGTTTGGTTAGAAGACGCTTGTGAGGAACGGTGTCGAGAGCCTTCTGGAAATCTAAAAATATGGAAACAATTTGACATCCTCTGTCGATAGCACTTATTACTTCATCAGTAAAAGAGCTAGTTGTGTTTCACAAGAACGATATTTTCTGAAACCATGCTGACTATGTGTCAATAAATCGTTTTCTTCGAGGTACTTCATAATGTTCGAATACAGCATATGTTCCAAAACCCTACTGCAAATTGACGTTAGGGATATACACCTGCAATTCAGCGGATTACTTCTACTTACCTTTTTGGGTATTGGTGTGACTTGAGCAATTTTCCAGTCTTTAGGTACGGATCTTTCTGTGAGCGAGTAGTTGTATCTAATTGCTAAATATGGAGCTATTTTATCACCTTACTCTGAGAGGAACCTGACTGGTATAGTCTGGACCGGAGGGCTTGCCTTTATTAAATGATTTAAGCTGCTTCGTTACTCCGAGGATATCTTCTTCTACGTTTCTCATCCGGGCAGTTGTTTTTTATTGGAATTCAGGAATATTTACTTCGTCTTCTTTGGCCAAGGAGTTTCTGAAAATCGTGTTTAATAACGCTGCTTTAGTGGCACTGTCATCAGTGACTTCACCGTTGTTATCACGCAGTGAAGGTATTGATTGCGTCTTGCCACTGGTGTGCTTTATGTATGACCAGAATCTCTTTGAGTTTTCTGCCATTTCGAGGCAGAATTTCGGTGTGGAAACTATTAAAAGCATCTCGCATTGAAGTACGCGCCATATTCCGAACTTCTGTAAAACTTTGCCAATCTTGTGGGTTTTGCGTTCTTTTAAATTTGGCATGCTTTTTTCGTTGCTTCTGCAACAACGACCTGACCCGTTTTGTGTACCATGGGGGATCAGTACCATCACTTATTAATTTATGTGGTATATATCTCTCAGTTGCTGTCAATACTATCTCTTTGAAAACATTCTACACTTACACGATCAGGTCGGAATGAGTGAAGACTGTCTCTTAAAAGGCGTTAAGAGCATTTTTATCAGCCTTTTCAAATATATATATATATATATATATATATATATATATATATATATATATATATATATATACTTTGCGTTTCTTTTTGATGGTTGTATGTGTTACTGTATTCAGCCTAGCAGCAACTGCCTTGTGGTCGCTAATCCCTGTATTCGTCACAATACTCACTATTTGTCCAGGATTATTTCTTGCTAAAAAGTCGAGTGGGCTCATGAACTAATTGTTCAAAATAATTTTCTGAGAAAGCATCCAGTGCAATTTCGGATGACGTTTTATGCCTGCCTCCAGCATTAAACGTATAATTTTTCCAGCATATCGAGGGTAGATAGAAGTCACCACCGACTATAATTGTATGAGCGGGGTACTTATTTGAAATGAGACTCAAGTTTTCTTTGAACTGTCCAGGAACTATCTCTTCTGAGTCGGGGGGTCGGTAAAACAATCCAATTAATAGTTTAGTCCGATTGTCAGGTATTGCCTCTACCCATACTATTTCACACGAACTATCTACTTCAATTTCGCTACAAGGCAAACTCCTTCTGACAGCAATAAATACTCCACCACAAACTGTATTTAATCTATCCTTTCTGAACACTGTTAGATCGTTTGAAAAAATTTCGGCTGAACTTATTTCCGGCTTTAGCCTGGTCTCTGTACCTAAAACTTATTTGAGCTTCAGTGCTTTCTATTAGGGCTTGGAGCTCTGGTTCTTTCCCAACACAGCTACGACAATTTACAGCTACAATACCAATCGTTTCTACAACGACCTTACTGTGTTTTACCTGCCGACTGTTAGACGGACCTCTCTTCTGTGGTTCCCTCAGACCCTCTAACCTAAACCGCCTGTCTCTTCCACACAGCCCCCGCTACCCGTGTAGCCGCGTTCTGTGTGTAGTGGACTCCTGATCTATTAAGCGGAACCGTGTGACACCACGGTAGGGATGCAGTGGCGACTCTGGAGCAAAATTCATCTGTGACCTTTAGGTTACCTACATTTCAGAGGCAATGACGTCAACAATAAACTTTTGACCTTGGCCTCATCTCATAATCGACGGCTTCAAGCGTGTGACGTCATGACACCCCTCCTTCTCCTCTCTCCTCCCCTGCACTCTATCCCCTCCCCCATCTTCTTCTCCCCTCCTCTCATCACTCTTCAATCATACAATAGTACATATTACATGACAATGAAACAAAACAGCTATCACAGTCTAGTATTTTAGTGACCATTAAAATGAAACAACCAATCACAATGTAGCCCCAGAGAAGTCATCTTGGCTGTGCTCAAAAGTATCTGAATAATCTTAATATTTTGCACTACATTCAAAAGTATTTACCCAAAAATACGTAATTTGTAGTATTTCAGTATCTAAAATATGTCACCAAAATGTAAACACACACAAACACACACACACACCTATATACATTCATTCTGCATACATTTCACCTCTGTAAATACTGTGTTGCTCATCATTTAATTGCGTTTCGGATGTGTGCACACAACATCAAAAAATTACATTCAGTATTCCATATCTGCTTAATCACAATCATAATCATAATCATTAACTTTCATCTTCTTGATCTATACGACACAGTTAATTTCCTTCCTCCCCCCCTCTCTCTGCAATGCATACTTCAATGTGGCAACAATATTACAATGGTGTCCAAAAATTAAGTACAGAAGTTATTTTTGGGTGATGGGTTGCTGCCAAGTAACATAGCTCGATGAAACTTGGACAACATGTGGAAAGGACGCTACAGTGTACAAGGTGATTCAAAATTCCTGTTACAGGCTCCTATGGGCTGTAGAGGAGACTTAGTAGATAAGGAACCCACGTTCGTACTGTTTGGATGTAAAATCAGATTGAGGATCAGATCACTTGTAAATTTCCCACCTCAGGGTTTTAAGTTTCCCATCATTTCCTTAAACTGCTGTAGACAAATTCCAGGATGCTTCCTTTGAAAATCGTATGGCTTGTGTCTTTCTCCATTATTTTGTAATTCGAGCTTGTGAACCGTGTCTAATGATAGTGCTGTCGAAAGGACGTTAAACTTTAATCTTCCCTTTTTTTAAATGGTTCTTAGATGTGTGTGGGTGGCGGGGGTTCCTAACGTATTTTAGATATGGAAATACTTAGTCACAACCTTTATGTTCAAAAATGGCTCTGAGCACTATGGGACTCAACATCTGAGGTAATAAGTCCCCTAGAACTTAGAACTACGTAAACCTAACTAACCTAAGGACACCACACACACCCATGCCCCAGGCAGGATTCGAACATGCGACCGCAGCAGTCCCGCGGTTCCGGACTGCAGCGCCAGAACCGCTAGACCACCGCGGCCGGCACCTTTATGTAATTTTTTGGATACATACTTGTGAACATTGCGCAAAACCTGCATGGCTTTGGATGCTTTTGGGCAGAGCCAAGATAGCTGCTTTGGAAATAGACCGTGAATGTCTTTTATATTTTAATGGCCACTAAAATAATGGCTGTGGTTGACGACTTCGTTGTAATGACGAGTGAAATACTAAACTCATATTGGTGGAGAGGGGAAGGGAGTGATGAAGAGAGGAAGGGGTGTGACAATGTCATCCGTTAAAGGTCATCTATGACGTCATGAGGTCAAGGTCTAAGGTCTTTGATGACCTTATTGCCCATGATATGTAGGCAACCCAAGGGTTAAAGACCAAATTCGTGCAGGAGTTGCCACTGCAATCCTACACATCGCCCCTAGTCTTGATAGAGGTTTTAGTTTAATAAGGAAGAAATATCTACAAATTGTTGCAGGTATGCAACATGCAGCTGAAATCACTCATTGATGTTCAGATCTCACAGAGCTAGAAAGTTTCGCTGCTAATAATTGCTGCGTTTCACCTGCTGTTCCAAATAGTCCTAGACATACTTATGACCACTGTTCTCTGGTCGTGTCAGATGGATGGAAGTTGTACAACGTTCCTTGTAGACCCGTTAGATAGCCTATGTTATCACACCAACGGATTAGAAAAATCCATAGTTTGGTGATGGGTGCGTCCAAACTCTTTCCTGCCATTCTGACACGTCTCCACGTCTCCCTTCTTACATTTCTGATTCCATACACATGGGTCATAAAATTTATCCACCGTTTATGGTGAGGCATAGCTTGGTTCGAGCCGAGCTCCCAAGTTAGTATCAGTATACAATATACTTTGAGAGGACCTGATCAATGGAAAGGCTGTTCATTGGTGAAACTATAGCATATTTGCAATTAACAGTACTGCATACGGTTCGATCACCATACTAGCTGATATCAGCAAGTTTAAATCTACTAGGTGTCTTACCCAAAAATGTCACTTTGTTGCCCACCTAAATCAGTCATTTCTAAGAAAGTATGAGTAGCAATGTTCTCACAGATCTAGCACATTTACTTAATATGCTCTGATCATAATGTTCATGTTGCAACATGGTTTTTTCAGGTAACAGACATAACTGAAACACCAATTCTCTAATAGAAGACCAAAGCCTTGTAATGTTAAACAATATTTCCTCGGGATCATACCTTATCGAATACTAGCCTCCGTAGCCGAGTTCACTAGCACACGCATGCGCTGTGATGCTCGATTCCGGAGTACAACCAATTCCAATCCCAGTTTTAGAAGAAATTTTCATCGCGCAACATTTGGGTAGCAAGGAGAGTACTAGTAGTGATGATGTACATTTCCCGAGCACCAGACCTTGCGCCAACGTGCTCCATGACATTCCACATCTCTTAAGTGTCTCTTCCGTTAGATGAGGACGTTAAACTTGGCGACCCCCTAGACGCTCTTCAAGAAAAGTGGATTCCACCTTCTCCCTCTTCTCCCTCCTCTCTCACCCCTCTCTCTCTCTCTCTCTCTCTCTCTCTCTCTCTCTCTCTCTCTCTCTCTCTCTCTCTCACACACACACACACACACACACACACACACACACAATATTATATATATATATATATATACTGAACGCATACACATCAGTGGGCACCCCCAATCTTCACGAAGAAGAAATAAAACGCTTATCAATTAGACGGTAAATGCAATCCTTGAGTTCACCCAGCCAACAATGGTGTATGACTTTTATTCGATTTTTTCTTGATCGAATCGACTCAGATGACATTTCCTCGTGTTCCCCATATCTTGCTCTAGTATGTGACTGTAAAGACTTGAAAGACCACCTGGGGCAGGATAACTGTACCAGCCTGACGACACTGACATAAAACTCGCCTCCCCCGCATCAGACAATAGGCCAGGCAAATGAAACTGTGACAAAGGTGACTAGAAATGTTATGTTACATGGGTAGAAGATAAATGATTAGTTTTCCTCTCCACCTCGTTTGATGTATGGAATGTTACTTGTTAACGAAGAAAGTAGCTTCTACAACATTCCTCGCAGAACTATTGCTATCGCTTTCTGGAGAGCAGCGCTACGAGAATTTAGACAGTAGCCCGCACAGAAAATATAGCACGAGCCCTACTCACACTTAGCCAGCATTTTGTTCTCAGATGCTCGCTTCGTGTTACATGCATCTGCTCTTCATACGTGAAGCATCAAACACAAAAGTATTCTCTCGACAACCGCGCAAGAGTCAGCGGCGAGTTGAATATAAAATGTTCACTGACTGGTCGAAGACAACTGATCTTCCAAACATTGATAAAGGCTTCTTCTGCGCTGGTCTCCAAGCAAAGTGGTCATTTCTCCACCTGAGGACATGCCAGTGTTTAAAGCGGATGCAGTGCCAGTCTTCCTCCGAGAAGTTTGTTTCATTGATTGGAGTTGTGGTAGACAGTACCTAACGCGTATCTTAAGAATGCCCTTCCACCACGACAACTTCTCCAGACAACAACATCGTATAGAAGAGAAAATTATTCAAATCCTCTACTCTGTGCGTGTGAGCAGTATCGTGACCAGCAAGTTATTCTGTGGAGGGAACATCCTTTTAGAATAATAGTAAGAATTTAAGAAAGTAACAATTTAAGAAAGTAACAATTTAAGAAATCTTCGTGGACTCTTGAACATACTGTGATCTGCATACATGCTACCTAATCCAGAGTACCCAAGACCCCTGTTTAATGTGGACTTAACCAGCTGATGTCATGAGACGAAGACCCACCAGAAATAAGGAATGTGGGAAGTTTTGTGTTGTCACAAGAGAAGCGGTAACAGCAGAAATGCTCCCTTAGGAGAGCTCAGTGACTTCGAACCTGGACAGTAGGCTCATTAGTGGGTTTGGACATGCACTGCATTGTTGCCTGATTTTCTCCCTCCCCCTCCACCTCCCCCTCCACCCCCCGGCACTATGATGGCATTGGCATGGGCTGTTGCCAGCGATTCCCCCCCCCCCCCCCCCCACCAGCCCGCTGGCAATGCCCTATGTACAAAATGGAGGGAAAATCAAAAATTGGCGGGAAATTAAAAAAAGTGGTGGGTTATGCAAAATTAGATGGGAAATTCAAATATAGTCCATTTGTATTAGTCTCTCCCCCACCTCCCATGACGTCACTAAGGTAGTACGGTTGCAGATCTAAGTGTAAATTGTCAAGAAAACCAAGATAGCGCATTGTGCTACTGGAATTAGAGATGGCTGACATGGGATACTGGCCCAATCTGCATTGCTGACAGATTTCGTGGGTTTTTCGTTACGTCACTTACCTGAGACAAAGGATGTTTGTTTCCCCAGAAGATCAAAGCCTGCCTGTTAGACAAATGATTCCATACTCACCCTGTTGGCTACATACCGTTTTTCACCCAACAGTGGCAACCAGTCAGAAGTTGCCTGCTGACCTCCTTTCAGTTCAATTCGGTTCGACTTCACATCGAATTCAGTTCAATTCAATTCAATTTCATTTCAATTCAGTATGAATTCAGGTCAATTTCAATTAAATTCAAATTCAGGAAGTATCAAATCTATTATATTTGGCCTATTTCACTGCAGGAAGATAAACATTTTCTTGTCCCTGCTAACGCAGGCAGACGGTGTTCACTTTAAGAATGCATATGTGTTTTCAAAGTCACTATTCTAGCCTAAGTACAGGCTAACTGAGCAAATAGTTTCAGGCCTTGATGGTATTACATATAAGACATTCAAACGAAGTGACGATGTCTTGCCACCTAAAGGAGTAAAACCTAACACAGTGTCTATATTTGACGATGTAATGGCGGAAAATAAATATAAAATACACAAATACTTTTGTTTTGGCTCCCATTGAGATGTTGACATGTTCTATCTGAGATAGACATGGTCTAGGATCGTAAAGCAACTGATAAGAGACAATGCTAACCTTATTATTGCCTTCAAACAAAATAATACGAATTTAAAGCATATGTAGTAGGCACATATAGGAACTAACATGAAATTCGATCATTTACAACTTTATATAGAGATTGCTGGAGTCATTCACAGTATAGTTTTTTAGTTATTGATAAAACGAGGCAATTGAATGACGGTCAACATCGGTGGGTCTTTCAGGGCGTTTTTAAAAGATGATGGCATGTGTATATACATTGAAACAACATGCAGTTACAATATTATACATTACAGTATGACGAAGTTCACACAATCATCCACCCACAATCAGACAGAGGGGAAAGCAGCACATTCGTCTATATATCGCCGTGAAAATTCAGACACTAATAGTATAACACGTTATACTACTGTACTTGGTGCACTCAACAAAAGTATCAAGGAACTAAATACTTATTCTCAGAACATTTCGTGGTTAATCAACGAATTAATGTGAGAGTTGAAGGAACTGTAAAGAAGACAAGTGAGTTCAGATTGCAGGTTGATGTAACTGAAAAGAAGGTGATTGGAAGTTTGTATAAGTTATTATCGTTTCAAAGGCTGCTTAGTATATAAAAAGTCCACAAAACATAAAGTCATTGGAGCATGTAAGGCTATCGTAGATAAACTGTGTCTGGTGAGGTTAGGATAATTTGGAAAGAGACCAGTTACTCAGAAACACTTTTAGGCCTGTCACAGAATCTCTGACGACTCTTGAAGGCTAAAGAAAAAGAAGACACTATCACTGATTTCATTAAACATTACACCAATAGTCAGGAAGATAAGATTTGCAGAATAAGCAAGGTAAACCACATATATTGGGTACTCAATGTATACGTTTGAGTAAGAATGCAGCACAGATTGGTGATAGAGATTCTGAAAGAAAAGAATCATCAGTTTTCTGACTGGTTCGATGCGGCCCGCTACGAATCCTCTCCAGTGCCAACCCCTTCATCTTAGACTAGCACTTGCAAGCTATGTCTTCATTTATTTGCTGGATGTACTGTGTGGTGTCACCGCCAGACACCACACTTGCTAGGTGGTAGCTTAAATCGGCCGCGGTCCATTTAGTACATGTCGGACCCGCGTGTCGCCACTGTGTGATCGCAGACCGAGCGCCACCATAAGGCAGGTCTCGAGATACGGAATAGACTCGCCCCAGTTGTACGACGACTTTGCTAGCGACTACACTTACGAAGCCTTTCTCTCATTTGCCGAGAGAATGTTAGAATAGCCTTCAGCTAAGTCCATGGCTACGACCTAGCAAGGCGCCATTAGCCTTACACAGTTTGATAGCTATCGTATGAAATGTCTCATCAAGAATGCTGTAATTCACATCAAAGAATAAAAGATAAGTATTCGAGGAGCTGCATACTTTTCTTATTAGAATTCAATACTTATCCTGTTCCAGACTTGACGCCAATCGGCGTGTGTGTACGCGTGCCTTTCAGCTCCCTTCTCAGTGTGGCGTAGCTAGCTTGTTACGCCACAACAGATTGGCGACGAGGATTAAAGGATCGTGTTCTTTCTACTTGCTTTGCTCTGATTTATTTGTGTCATGGCTTCGCCACAATCTTCAGATGTACTGTCCGAATTTTATCGCTTGCAGAATCAGCAGACGCAGGCGTTACTGGATGCCCTTGGACAGCTCGTCCAGGGTCAACGTGTGCTGCAAAACGATGCGGCAGCCGCCGCTTCACCGCTACCACAGCCACAACTCGCAGTTGCACCGCCTTTTAGGCACTACGACCCGGCGCACGAATCTTGGACCGAGTGGTCCCGCCAGTTTGGATTTCATCTCGCCGCCTACAGAATTCAAGGTAATGAGCGGCAGCCGTTTTTGCTTTCGTGTGTAGGTGTGTCCACCTACCGTGTGATAGTGAAATTGTTTCCCCGACGCAACGTAGCAACTCTGTCCTACGATGAAATTTTGTCGGCATTGGACGCCTATTTCAAAGAAACAGTTAATGTAGTTGCAAAAAGGTATACTTTCTTTCGTACAAAACGTACGGCCGGTCAAACTAATCGGGAGTGGGTTGCAACATTGCAAGGCCTTACAAGGGAGTGTGCATTTGAATGTGACTGTGGCCTTCCTTATTCAGATACTATGGTGCGTGATGCAATAGCACAGAACGTTTCTGATGTTCGCATACGGGAGCAAATTTTGAAACTAGTTAATCCCTCCCTTCAACAAGTGATAGACATATTGGATAGGCAAGACACACTTGACTGTGCTCAGGAATCTTTTGAAACTTCGCCAGCAGTGTGTAACATTAACCGGCCCGTCGGGCGCGCGGCGCGGCCCGGTCAACTGCCCTCGCGCACACCAACGCAGTTGCCGCCACGCTCTAAACCAGGTGTGCCGCGCCAGCACACAAATGCAGTGAAATCATGCCCGCGGTGTGCTACTAGACATTCGCGTGAAAATTGCCCGTCACGCCAAGCTATTTGCTTTTTCTGTAATAAGAAAGGACATGTTCAAAGTGTTTGCCAGAAAAAGCTCAGATCAGACACTCTTAATCATTCCAGGCCCTTTGCTTCACGCCAGAATCGAACCAAGGACGTGAAGGCTCGTGAATCTTCGCCCATGGACATTCATGTAGTTAATTCCACTTCGTCCAGCGCCACTTTCTCTAACAGTGACTGTGTTCGTCCCACAAAACGTGTGCGTCGACGTCGCCGGAAATCACGTCAATTAACAAGTAGTTCTGTACCAGTGTCTGTTCAAATTGCACAAAACAGTCGCTCTTGTCGTCAGCAGGACAATAAACTTTTTGTAGATTTGGACTTTAATGGCAAGGTCATCCCATTCCAGCTCGATACCGGAGCTGCTGTTTCATTGCTCAATCACGACACATACAAACAACTGGGCAAACCTGCGTTGCGTGCCGCAAATGTTCAGTTAAAAAGTTATTCAGGACAGCTTATCCCTGTGTTAGGACAGTGCACTCTTCTTGCAACATTCAAGGGACAAACAAAACTTGTGTCATTTTACGTTCTTCGTTCTTCTACTGCAGTGAACTTGTTTGACTTAGATTTATTTCAGTTGTTTAACATGTCTATTGTAAATCAGGTCCTATCAGTGAATCAGACTGTGCCTTCCGACAGTGTTTCTCGTCTGTGTGAAGAATTTTCAGACATTTTTGCACCGGGCCTTGGTTGCGCTAAGAACTGTGAAGCACATTTGGAACTGAAAGTAAACGCGCAACCGAAATTTTTCCGAGCGCGCAATGTTCCCAACGCATTGCGTGATGAGGTCGCAAGAACATTAAACGATTTAGCATCACAAGGTGTGAGTGAATGTGCGCAATGCCTCTTCCATTTCAGATCCGCTTCATCGCTTACGCCGTACAGGTGTTCCGTTTCTCTGGACGACGGAATGCGAACGCGCTGTTCGCCAGTTGCAATCGGCGTTGCTTTCTAATACTTGCCTTACGCCATTCGATCCCCAGAAACCCCTTTTGTTGATGGTAGATGCATCGGATTTCGGGATCGGTGCTGTGCTTGCGCACAAAGTTGGCTCGCATGATCGCCCTATTGCCTTTGCGTCCAAATTGCTCTCATCTGCTCAAGGAAATTATTCACAGATAGAGAAGGAAGCTTTGGCTCTCGTGTTTGGTGTTACTAAGTTCCATGATTTCTTGTATGGTCGTCACTTTACCATCATCACAGACCACAAACCTTTGACGTCGCTTTTTCATCCGCACAAGCCTGTACCTCCGCATACAGCGCAGAAATTCATTCGCTGGTCTCTTTTCCTCTCGCAGTACCGCTACGATATCTTGTATCGGTCCACTGCTAAGCACGGCAATGCCGATGCGTTGTCCCATTTGCCTGTTGCTGAGGATAAAGCATTCGATTCTTCCGAACTTGCTTGCATGTTCATTGATTCGGAAACCGATGAAGTGGTCGAATCGTTTCCGATTGATTTTCGTCGTGTAGCTACAGCCACAGCTGCTGACCTTGTCCTTGCTACCGTTTTGCGTTTTGTTGCTACGCAATGGCCTTTGTCAAAGTCTCGGATCGAGGATCCGTTGGTTCGCAGATTTTTTGCTCACAAGGAGAGACTTTTTGTTCGACGTGGTGTTTTGTTGTTGCGTTCTGATAATGATCAGTCCAGAGTTGTGATCCCACATTCGTTATAGTCCTCTGTTTTACGGCTTCTTCACCAAGGACATTGGGGTATAGTGCGAACGAAACAACTTGCTCGTCAGCACTGTACTTGGTTCGGAATCGATGCTGCGATTACGAATATGTGTTCTTCTTGCATGGCGTGTGCCGAACAACAATCCGCACCGCCGCGGAAAGTCTTTGCATGGCCAAAAGCCACTTCCCCTTGGCAACGCTTGCACATCGATTTTGCTGGTCCATTCTGGAATGCTAGATGGTTGGTTCTGGTAGATGCCTTCAGTAATTTTCCTTTTGTTGTCCGGATGTCTTCCACGACGTCCTCTGCCACCATCCAAGCGTTGTCTGCTATCTTTTGCATTGAAGGTCTTCCGCAGACTATTGTTTCCGATAATGGCCCACAATTCACGTCCGCAGAATTTCAGTCATTCTGCCAGGCCAATGGTATTCAACATCTGACATCCGCGCCGTTTTCGCCTCAGTCAAACGGTGCCGCTGAACGATTGGTCCGGACTTTCAAGTCACAGATGTTGAAGTTGAAAGAGTCGCATTCTCGGGAGGACGCCTTGTTGCTCTTTTTGTCTTCGTATCGCTCTCAGCCCCGAGATGGTCGCTCGCCGGCTGAGTTGCTCCACGGTCGTCCTCATCGAACCTTGATGTCTTTGCTTCATCCGCCGCATCCGGTTCCTGTGCAGCGGCAGACTCCTGCTTTTGCTCCATGCGACGTTGTATTTTATCGCAACTATCGAGGTTCACGGCGTTGGCTCACAGGGCGCATTCTTCGCTGCCTCGGCCGCGCGATGTATTTGGTTTTGGGGGCCTCTGGTGAGGTGCGTCGGCGTCTCAATCAGCTGCGCCTCTGTCGTCGCACGGGTTCTGCCGCTCCCCGTCTGCTTTCAGCGACGGTGCCGTCCGGTCAGCGCCCTGGGGACCCATCTACTGGCTCGCCTCATCCCCAGGTGTTACCGACGATGCCTTCCATTTTGCCCCATGGCGACGCGCCGCCACAGCCGCCGCCGCCGCCGCCTGTTCTCCCGCCGGCGCCACCCTCATTCGACGCTTCGCTGCAGCCGCCAAGCGCCTCCCTGGGTCACGCGCCGCCGATCGCTTCCCGTGACCAGCCGTCCTCCGCCATGGAACTCTTGCCCGCTCCGGACCACATGATGTCATCACACGTCGGGTTCCCCGACGCAATGGAGGTCGACCCTTCGGCCCCTCCTGTCTCATTACGGGCGCAGACACCGCATGTTGACTTGCACCCTGGACTAGGTTTTCAGGCGTTTCCTAGCTCCCCTCGGACCGAATGGCCGGGTGCGGGTGGCACAGCCTCGACTGTTGTTAGGATCCCCACCTCATCACATACGTCATCATGGGGTCCTCCCCACGGCGGTCGGAAGCCTTATAACACGACCGTTCGCCGATTTGCGGGGGAGGAATGTGGTGTCACCGCCAGACACCACACTTGCTAGGTGGTAGCTTAAATCGGCCGCGGTCCATTTAGTACATGTCGGACCCGCGTGTCGCCACTGTGTGATCGCAGACCGAGCGCCACCACAAGGCAGGTCTCGAGATACGGAATAGACTCGCCCCAGTTGTACGACTTTGCTAGCGACTACACTTACGAAGCCTTTCTCTCATTTGCCGAGAGACTGTTAGAATAGCCTTCAGCTAAGTCCATGGCTACGACCTAGCAAGGCGCCATTAGCCTTACATAGTTTGATAGCTATCGTATGAAATGTCTCATCAAGAATGCTGTAATTCACATCAAAGAATAAAAGATAAGTATTCGAGGAGCTGCATGCTTTTCTTATTAGAATTCAATACTTATCCTGTTCCAGACTTGACGCCAGTCGGCGTGTGTGTACGCGTGCCTTTCGGCTCCCTTCTCAGTGTGGCGTAGCTAGCTTGTTAAGCCACAACATACTGTATTCCAAACTCTGTCTTCCTCTACGGATTTTACCCTCTACAGCTTCCTCAAGTACCATAGAAGTTATTCCGTGATGTCTTAACAGATGTCCTACCATCCTGTCCCTTCTTCTTCTCAGTGATTTACATATATTCTTTTCCTCGTCGACTTTCCAGAGAACTTCCGCATTCCTTACCCTATAAGTCAACCTAATTTTCAACATTCTTCTGTAGTACCGCACTCAAATTCTTTGATTCTCTTCTTTTCTGGTCTTCCCACATTCCATTTAGTGGGTGGAGCAGGGAACAGTCTTCATAGGGACGGGTAATATGATTTAGGTAGTGACCAGGTTAAGATAGCTACTCAGACTGGTGGTACTAATGTGCATTTCGTGCAACTGTTTCAGCGTCATGATCGGCCTCACCTTAATGCGGCTGTCAGGGGCGTTAACGTGGGGCTGGGAAGGGCGCTGATGGCAGAAGGAATGGGTCACATCTCAGTGGTGCCAGTTGGGTCTATCAGTAGATCGGGTTTCATTTGGCATAGCCTGCACCTCAATAGGTATGGGAAAGGGAAGCTGGCTAAGCTTATAGGTGACAGTGTAGTGGGCGGTGGTGGTGGTGGTGGTGGTGGTGGTGGTGGTGGTGGCGGTGGGGGGGGGGGGGTTACTCATGGAAAAATTCCTTTAGTAGTTGGTGTTAGAGCTGCACCTTTTTTCGATTGAAGTCAGCTGATAGGTATACCTGCTTAAAGGAAGTCCCTCTAACTAAGGGCTCACTTTCCGAGGATGTAATGTTTCCAAGTAGGGAAGGAATTCGCATATTTCATCAAAATATAAGAGGTATTAGAGATAAAGTTAGTGAACTGCTTATAGATGTTGGCTCTGAAATTATTGGTATATCAGAGTACCACTTAAATAATTTGACAATTCAGAGGCTTCCTTTACAAGGCTAAAGATTAGCTGGCTGATTCTCAAGGAGTTCCTTGCGGGGTGGGGGAGTGGCTATGTACGTAAAAAAACAGTACTCTATTTGAGTCCTTAGACGTTTCACAACTCTGCACTGAACTGATATTTGAATGTTGTGCAGCGGTAGTTGAATTTAGTGAAACTAAACTTCTAATTGTTGTTGTTTATAAGTCCCCTAACTCCGACTTCAGAGCATTTCTGCTCAGGCTAGAGAGGGTTCTTTATTCACTTGTAGGAAGTACCAGAAACTAGTTATATGTGGTGACTCCAATATAAATTTAGTATATGATGGTGCAAGAAAAAGGATGTTGGTCGATCTCCTAAATTCATATGATCTGATGCAGACTGTTTTTTCCATCTAGGGTGCAGGAGATCAGTAGCACAGCCATAGACAATATTTTTATTCATTCTTCATTACTAGATGGGCATTCTGTTAGTAAAAGCGTGAATGGCCTTTCAGACCATGATGCACAAATTTTAACACTAAAAGGCTTTTGTACTCAAACAAATGTCATATTTAATTACAAACTATGTAGGAAATTTAATCCAACAGCAATAGAGTTTTTTAAACCTTGTCAAGGAACAAGAGTGGCAGGATGTTTATCGTGCCGATAACATAGATGATAATCACAATGCTTTCCTTAACACATTTCTCGTGCTCTTCGAGAGTTGCTTTCCATTAGAAGATTCTAAGCGGGGTACTAGCAGTAATGGGCAGCCCAGGTGGCTGACTAGTGGGATAAGGATATCATGTAGAAGAAACCGGGAATTACATCAAAATGTTAGAAGTAGTGCCGGCCGGTGTGGCGTTCTAAGCGCGTCAGTTTGGAACCGCGTGACCGCTACGGTCGAAGGTTCGAATCCTGCGTCGGGCATGGATGTGTGTGATGTCCTTAGGTTAGTTAGGTTTAAGTAGTTCTAAGTTTTAGGGGACTGATGACCTCAGTAGTTAAGTCCCATAGTGCTCAGAGCCATTTTGTTAGAAGTAGTCACAATCAAGCTACAGTAGCCCATTACAAACAGTATTGTAAGGTGCTTAAAAATGCAATTAGGAAGGCAAAGAGTATGCGGGATGCAAATAGAATAGCTAATTCACAGGATAAAATTAAAATGGTCAGTTGTGAAGGAAGTGCCTGGTGAGCAGCACTAGGTCGACGATATAAAGTCAGTTAGTAGTAAAAATATTTCTGTTACTGATAAATCAGGTACATGTACAGTATTTAATGATCATTTTCTGAGCATTGCTGGTGGATTAAATACAAATTTAGTTTCTACAGAGAATCATATAACTTTCTTGGCAAATGACTTTCCGAGATTGATGTATGAAATACTCCTCTGTGATAGAGACAAGGGGGAGACTGAATCAATAATTAAATCACTGAAGACTAAGGACTCTCGTGGTTATGATGGAGTACTGTGCTACGCATGTTAGTTCTGTATTTAGCGATATTTGTAATTTTTCCTTTAGGAATGGTCAGTTTCCTGAACGATTAAAGTACTCAGTAGTAATGCCGCTTTATAAAAAGGGAACAAAGGATAATGTAGATAATTTTAGACCCATTTCTATGCCATCAGTGTCTGCAAAAGTTATTGAAAAGGCTGTGTATTTAAGGATAAATGATCATTTTATACACTCCTGGAAATTGAAATAAGAACACCGTGAATTCATTGTCCCAGGAAGGGGAAACTTTATTGACACATTCCTGGGGTCAGATACATCACATGATCACACTGACAGAACCACAGGCACATAGACACAGGCAACAGAGCATGCACAATGTCGGCACTAGTACAGTGTATATCCACCTTTCGCAGCAATGCAGGCTGCTATTCTCCCATGGAGACGATCGTAGAGATGCTGGATGTAGTCCTGTGGAACGGCTTGCCATGCCATTTCCACCTGGCGCCTCAGTTGGACCAGCGTTCGTGCTGGACGTGCAGACCGCGTGAGACGACGCTTCATCCAGTCCCAAACATGCTCAATGGGGGACAGATCCGCAGATCTTGCTGGACAGGGTAGTTGACTTACACCTTCTAGAGCACGTTGGGTGGCACGGGATACATGCGGACGTGCATTGTCCTGTTGGAACAGCAAGTTCCCTTGCCGGTCTAGGAATGGTAGAACGATGGGTTCGATGACGGTTTGGATGTACTGTGCACTATTCAGTGTCCCCTCGACGATCACCAGTGGTGTACGGCCAGTGTAGGAGATCGCTCCCCACACCATGATGCCGGGTGTTGGCCCTGTGTGCCTCGGTCGTATGCAGTCCTGATTGTGGCGCTCACCTGCACGTCGCCAAACACGCATACGACCATCATTGGCACCAAGGCAGAAGCGACTCTCATCGCTGAAGACGACACGTCTCCATTCGTCCTTCCATTCACGCCTGTCGCGACACCACTGGAGGCGGGCTGCACGATGTTGGGGCGTGAGCGGAAGACGGCCTAACGGTGTGCGGGACCGTAGCCCAGCTTCATGGAGACGGTTGCGAATGGTCCTCGCCGATACCCCAGGAGCAACAGTGTCCCTAATTTGCTGGGAAGTGGCGGTGCCGTCCCCTACGGCACTGCGTAGGATCCTACGGTCTTGGCGTGCATCCGTGCGTCGCTGCGGTCCGGTCTCAGGTCGACGGGCACGTGCACCTTCCGCCGACCACTGGCGACAACATCGATGTACTGTGGAGACCTCACGCCCCACGTGTTGAGCAATTCGGCGGTACGTCCACCCGGCCTCCCGCATGCCCACTATACGCCCTCGCTCAAAGTCCGTCAACTGCACATACGGTTCACGTCCACGCTGTCGCGGCATGCTACCAGTGTTAAAGACTGCGATGGAGCTCCGTATGCCACGGCAAACTGGCTGACACTGACGGCGGCGGTGCACAAATGCTGCGCAGCTAGCGCCATTCGACGGCCAACACCGCGGTTCCTGGTGTGTCCGCTGTGCCGTGCGTGTGATCATTGCTTGTACAGCCCTCTCGCAGTGTCCGGAGCAAGTATGGTGGGTCTGACACACCGGTGTCAATGTGTTCTTTTTTCCATTTCCAGGAGTGTATCACACGACTGCTGAGAATACGGCATATCCAAGCAAAATAATTTCATTAATTTCAGAGCTTAGAGAAAAACATATCATAGAATAATTATGGGGACAATTGTTGGCTGTTGATATATACTCAAAACTTGCCTAGGCTCTACCTGTGAAATCAAAGATGAGGAAGACAGTTGCACAGGTATTTGAATAAATGCTGCAGGCAGGAACCAACTGCATCCACACAAACTTCAAACAGATCATGGTGACGAGAATTATAATAGATATTTCAGGTCAGTAATGGGATGGTATGAAATCCATCACTATTTGACATTCTCTCAGGTGTATTTTGGATCATTTGAACCGGATGATAAAAGCACAAATGTGGATGCATTTTAACCTTCGCAGTTCTTGTAAATGAACTGATATCCACACACAAATAATTAACAGGTATAGTCGGCCTGTCCACAGGACAATGAAAGTGAGACCAGTCGACGTACATCATAACGACCTTTTAATATCCTTTACAGTCGTATTAAAATGGTAAATCCACGCAAAATAAAATTCTACATAGGTGATTTTGAATGTATTTTAAAACAAAGGCAAGCATTTGAGGCATTGTACCTCCCAACCTCATCAACGAAAATATTTACAGTTTACAACGTGCAAGAAACAAACCCTACAAGTTATGCATTAAAGGACAGCAGCAATTATGAAATCACTGATATTTTTATTCAGAAGAATTATGGAGATTCAAAGAACCAGACGTGTCCCTCATAAAAGGTGTCATAAGGTGAAGGGGGGAAAAGGCTATTGTTAACTGGTTCAGATTCCCTTCAGTGTATAACTGGGTGGCTATTGCTGATTTGCTATATAACAAGGCGCGCAAACCTCAAACAGTGCAGCAGCATAACGTGCAACAAAGGAAAAATCCAGCAGAGGTGGTGCCATGCTCGATAAATTGGGAGTGGAACTTCGCACTCTACATATAACTACTATGAACCTGGTATCAAGGCTGAGAAGTGACTCACACGTGGTGACAAGGGAGTCAATCTTTCAGACAAAGCCTGCAGAGACCCTGATATTGCTGCATATGCTGAAAATAAGGATCTCCCAGGACGTCACACAATACATAGAATATCAGCCAACCGAGCCAAGGAAATATGTTAAAAAAGGGATATCAGTATCGGTCAATGTATCACTGTAATTTTAGTAAATAAAGCAATGTGTGACACTTAAATTTGAAGTGGGATTAAATTTTAGTCGAATTATGATTGCAGCTCGTCGTCCACTGAAGAATAAGAAAAAGAAGAGTATGTGTTTAAAAAATGCAGTCGGTTATCACTGTCTGTAGCTGAAACAGTCTCAAAAGGAAAACCGATTAAAATGCCTAGAGTCCTACCACAGCCAAGCACATCAGGTGGAATCCTTATGTTCAGAGCTTGGAGGTACCTTCAGCGGTTGGGTCTTGAGCCACTGGTGTGGCAGCTATCGCCAGAACAGTGAAAAATTCGGAAAATGCCCAGCAGCTGCTTAAAGATACTGAAAGGCATAATAGAGTCCTTGAATCTGTGACAACTGTGGAAGCAGTATGTTAAAAACCGCACAGGGAAGGGCTTATATTGCTCATTAAAAAACAAGAGCGATTAGCTATATTGTCCAACCGGCCACTTAGAAATATATATCTGTTAAATTCATCAAAAAGTTCTCTATCCCAAGATTTTGTGGAGTGTCGTGTGAATACACTTCCAAGACCTATGTGTAAACCTAATAAAAGTGGAATTATAAATTTCGACGTTGTGGGAGGACATAACTCATTGGGTGGCATGTATTAGAAGAACAAACCAAAAATAGTGTCTATTACTGTGACTCATTCGTCGATTTACAGCCTCCAGCGGAACGTAATTATTCTACATGCCAGTAACCACATATTTTACAGTTTTTAGCACTACCAAAAGTTCAGTATATGCCTCTGCGGATGCCTGTATCCGATGTTCATCCTGTCAGCTACAAAGAAGATACAAAGTCAGTAATCACGCTCAATTGTGCTTCAGCTGAGCTTGAGGAGCAATGTCATATACTTTGCCATTATATGGTAGATCACCATTACTAAGTGTGAATTTCTTCCCACCACGGAAACCAAGCACAGGGAATTGGAGTATTGTGCGGATAGGCTCATAAATGTACTGCTCCATTCCAAATGCAAGAGGCTACTATTGGGAGGGCGTGAATAGAGTTGGTTCTGTGCCAGGAGGTACTCCTCCGGTTCGCTTCTTGCCTGTTTTCCTCGCAACGATGGTAGAGACTTGTGGTCGCCGGTAGGAGCAGTAAAAGAAGATTAATAATTAGTTATTTATTTCCATAAAAACACAGGTAGCATCTTGATTCGGTGTTGGCATCATCTGTCAATGTCCGCTGAGAAATCGCACCGCAAGCGGCCTTCAGTCGCGCTCATGGCAGCTGACACGACACACTTCGTTCCAGTCGGCGGTTCCTCGCTTTCGGTGGCCCCAGCCCTGGCTATACCGTGACGCCACGGCAGTGAGTGACAGCGGCGCCTGTATTAAACTTAGTAACGCCGACTTGATAGGTGCTCTGCCCCCCCCCCCCTCCCCCCACCCTCTCTGCCACGCGGGGTAACCGTGCGTTCTAGGGCACCTTGCCACGGTTCGCGCGGCTCCCCCCGTCGGAGGTTCGAGTCCTCCCTTGGGCATGAGTGTTTGTGTTGTCCTTAGCGTAAGTTAACTTAAGTTAGATTAAGTAGTGTGTAAGCCTAGGGACCGATGTCCTCTGCATTTTGTTCCATAGAACTTACCACAGATTTCCAAATCCCCCCCCCCCCCCCTCACCTCCCATCTTCGTCATCCGTCATACCGTGATGACGGTTGCCAGGCAGCCGTGAAGTTGGACGATACTGGCCTGCCGTCCAGGTAGACCCTATTCAGTCCGCCAGAATGTCAGGAACACTGGTGTCGTGATTCTGGTGGGAGGGAAAGACCTCAAGGTTCTCCCATCTGCGACAGAGGTAGACTGTCTTGTAGAACTCTGCGACTGGTGGTTATGGCGAGGTAGCCATCTCTCCCAGTAGCAGTTATTGTTGTCCATAGTATACAGGAAATCTTCAACAGACAAGTGCGAGACGTCACTTCGCTGAAATTGGGAAATCAAGTCCGAACGTTATGTACGCCACCGGTCCGTCTGACCGACTGCCCAATGAGCTAAACTGTTAGGGTATTTATGGAGTGAAGTAGTGGCTTATGTTTACCCGATGTCATTCGTCATGACCGCATTGGCGTTGTTATTACGAAGGTATCTACGGTTTTCCTTTTGCCATGCTTTCTTAACGAAATTGTTATACACTGAAGAGCCAAAGAAACTGGTAAACCTGCATAATATCGTGTAGGGCTGTGCGAACCTGTAGAAGTAACGAGGTTTAATGTTTTACCGGATTCCTGATATTCAAGTTACACTCGCAAAATGGTCGTAAGGGAAAATCCCCACTTCATTGCTACCTCGGAGATGCACTGTCCCATCGTTTGTGCGCCGACTATAACACCACATTCAAACTCACTTAAATCTTGATAACCTCCCATTGTAGCAGCAGTAACCGATCTAACAACTGCGCCAGACACTTGTCTTTTATAGGCGTTGCAGACCGCAGCGCCGTATTCTGTCTGTTTATACATCTCTGTATTTGGATACCTGTGCCTATACCAGTTTCTATGGCGCTTCGGTGTAGCGAAGAATTGGTTCCTAAGAGCTGTTGTTACTGTTTGTTGCATTCACCTTGAAACGTCCCCTTAGAGAACTTAATTAATTACTATGCAGATAAACCTCTTGCATTATTTGGTTTTCAAACAGCTGAGCAGAACTGAACGTACTCAGACATTTCGCTCTTTACCTTTTCTGATCAACACTAAACTGACACACAATATTTTTAGCGCAACGCAATCTGACTTTCAATAATCCCTACAAATAATGGCCCTGACTAACATTAATCTATACCTTTCACAAATCACTTACCTCACAAAAAACTTCGTTACTCGAACTACTGCAATACAGCGAGCGCCACTACTGCCAGCTAAATAAAAGATTCGAAATAATGAAGGCAATAACTACTGATAGGCATAGTTAGCAAATGATAGATTTTGTTAGAGAACAAACAATGTGTTTACCTTAATAGTGTTCAAACGTCATAACATATATAGCAGTTCATGACATCCAGTCTTACAAATTTACTGTCTCTGATGGACACACGTCCAGATCATCTGCTCTCAAAACTCCGCTATTTCACTCCCCACATCCACCACTGCTGGCGGCTCACCTCCAACTGCGCAACGCTACTCGCTGTTAACAGCCAACTGCCCAACGCTACAATGGCGAGTATTACAACAATGCCAACCAGCCACAGACTGCACACAGCACAGCCAGTAATTTTCATACAGAGCGCTACTCCTCCTGCGGGTCCGGGGATTAGAATAGGCCCGAGGTATTCCTGCCTGTCGTAAGAGGCGACTAAAAGGAGTCCCTCCCCCTCAAGGGGGTAGTTAGCGCCTGCGTCCGGAGACGGACGGTTCCACGACCTCTATTTGCGGTCATTTTGCTTTTTCACTTCTCGTTTCTTCCTTCCTTTGGTTGGTTCCTTTCTTTGCTCTCCTCCATCTCACTATCTTCCTTACTCTTTCCTATGTCTTCTTCTCCTTGCCTTCTCTGGTCTCCGCCTTGGCGTTTGAGATAGTCTGTCCTCTCTCTCCCTCCCTCTCTCTCTTCTTTTTCCTCTTCGTCCATCCTCCCTGTGCGCGCCTGAAGGCCGACCCACGCGTTTGCACGCGTAGCCAGTGACGGGGTAACGCGTAATTCCCCGCCCTGGGTACACAAGTAAGGCACGCACGTACCCCCTGGTAAAGGCCAGGCCCAGGGAGGGGTGATTGTCTGAGCTGATACCTTCTGAACATGCCGAATGGTCCCTCCGTCTGTTTCTCGGGAGGTGTGACCTGAGGTGTAAACATTCACCTAAGGCGGGAGTGCCCTCTGCGAGGGTCCCCACAAGGAAGGAGCGCGCCATCGGAGACGCTGGCAATCATGGGGGATTCCTCCGCAATGGATTTCTCTCCATCTCTCTCGACTTCTGCCCAAAAAAGGAAACTTGACCAGCCACCAGTGACAAAAGTACTACCGCCTGCCCCACAGTTCCTCGTCGTTTCTCGATCTGAGGACGGAAAGGATTTTTCCTCTGCCAACCCTTTCGTTATCCAGAAGGGCATAGATGCCATAGCCGGATCTGTCAAGTCGTGTACCAGGTTGCGTAATGGTATCTTGTTACTCGAAACTGAGAGCGCCTTTCAGGCACAAAAACTGCTTCGGGCCACACTCCTGTACACGTGCCCTGTCCGGGTGGAGGCTCACCGCACTTTGAATTCGTCTCGTGGTGTGGTCTATACTCGATCACTTGACGGATTGACTGACGAGGAGATTCAGTCTTTCCTCGCTGAGCAGGGCGTGACGGCTGTCCATAGGGTCATGAAAAGGTCAACAATGACCTTGTACCGACCCGGACACTTTTCTTGACCTTTGACAGTGTTCAGCTGCCGTCGTGTATCAAAGTGGGCTACGAGGTTATTTCTGTTCGCCCCTATGTCCCGACACCTACGCGCTGCTACCAGTGTCAGCGTTTTAATCACACTCACCAGTCTTGTTCCAATGCGGCTAAATGTGTCACTTGTGGCAGGGATGCCCATGAGGGTGACTGTCCACCTCCATCTCCTCGTTGTGTGAACTGTTGGGGTGACCATGCAGCGTCCTCCCGCGACTGTCCCATCTACAAGGAAGAACGCTGTATCCAAGAAATTCGGGTCAAAGAGAAAGTGTCCACTTCGCCTGCTCGCAAGCTATTTGCTAGTAGGAAGCCCGCGCTGCTTCCAGCGGGAAAGTACAGTACTGTCCTCGCCTCTCCTCGGACTACCAGGGAGGTGGCGACGCAGACATGCGATGTGACCTTCGGCACCACGGTCGTCCGTTCGGCCAGTGATAAGATCGCGCGGTCGACGTCTCCTCTTCCTCCCATCACCCCTCCAACACAAGCACCTTCATCAGCTTCTGTCAAGACGAAGACCCAGAAATCAGATGCACGGGCCTTCAAGAAGGAACCGTCCCGTGCAGATTTCCTACGTACCTCGCACTCCCAGCCGTCGACCAGTACTTCCACTAAAAGACCTTCCAAGAAGGCTCATAGGAAGCACAGTTCTCCTTCTCCTCCACGGCGCATTTCTTCTGCTGCGCCACCCAGCGGTTGCCGCCCCAGGCCGTCATCCGTTTCGCCTGGCCGCACCGCTGGTAGCCGAACATCTGGCCGTCCACCGGCGGAGGAAGCTCCTCCTCCCGGCCATCTTAACGAGATGGTCGATGAACCTATAGAACCAATGGACGATGACTGTCCGCCTACTGATAGCGGCGGCAGTACTCGCTCGAAGCCAGGCCCTCAGCAGCCTTAGAGGTGACCCCTTCTTTCATCTTCCTTTTCTTCTCACGATGGCACTTATTCACTGGAATATTCGCAGCATTCGCTCCAACCGAGACGACTTGAAGTTGCTGCTCCGCTTGCACCGTCCGCTCGTCGTAGCCCTCCAGGAAACGAAGCTACGCCCATGCGATCACATTGCCTTGGCACACTACACCTCTGTGCGTTTTGACCTACCCCCTGTGGTAGGTATTCCGGCACATGGAGGGGTTATGTTGCTGGTCCGGGATGATATTTACTACGATCCCATCACATTGCACACCGGCCTGCAGGCAGTTGCCGTCAGAATTACTCTCCCCGCTTTTACATTTTCTTTTTGTACCGTTTACACTCCATCGTCGTCTGCCGTTACGAGGGCAGACATGATTCAACTTATTGCTCAGCTACCTGCACCATTTTTGTTAACTGGAGACTTCAATGCCCACCATCCCATTTGGGGCTCTCCAGCATCCTTCCCGAGGGGCTCCCTGTTAGCAGACCTTTTCAACCAGCTCAATCTTGTCTGCCTCAATACTGGCGCCCCTACTTTTCTTTCGGACACATCTCACACCTATTCCCATTTAGACCTCTCTATATGTACTACCCAACTTGCACGCCGGTTTGAGTGGTATGCCCTTTCTGATACATATTCGAGCGACCACTTCTCGTGTGTCATCCATCTCCTACATCATACCCCCTCTCCGTGCTCAGCTAGTTGGAACATCTCCAAAGCCGGCTGGGGGCTCTTCTCTTCTGGGGCGACCTTTCAGGATCAAACCTTCACAAGCTGCGATAGTCAGGTCGCACACCTCACGAAAGTCATTCTCACTGCTGCTGAATATTCCATCCCTCACACCACTTCTTCTCCACGTCGCGTACCGGTCCCCTGGTGGACCGCAGCATGTAGAGACGCTTTACGTGCTCGTCGACGTGCTTTACGCACCTTTAAACGCCACCCTACAGTGGCGAATTGTATCACTTATAAACGATTACGTGCGCAGTGCCGTCGTATTATTAAAGAAAGCAAGAAAGCCAGCTGGGCTGCTTTCACAAGCACCTTCAACAGTTTTACTCCTTCTACTGTTATCTGGGGTAGCCTGCGCCGTCTATCTGGCACTAAGGTCCACTCACAAGTTTCTGGCTTGACGGTCGCGAATGACGTCCTTGTGGCCCCTGAGGATATCTCCAAAGCCTTCGGCCGCTTTTTCGCAGAGGTTTCGAGCTCCGCTCATTACCACCCTGCCTTCCTCCCCCGAAAACAAGCAGAGGAGGCTAGGCCACCTAACTTCCGCTCCTCGAATCGTGAAAGTTATAATGCCCCTTTCACCATGCGGGAACTCGAAAATGCACTTGCCCGGTCACGGTTCTCCGCTCCAGGGCCTGATTCTATTCATATTCAGATGCTGAAGAACCTTCCTCCTGCGTGTAAAGGTCTCCTTCTTCGTACTTATAATCGCATCTGGATTGAGGGACATGTTCCCGCATGCTGGCGCGAGTCTATTGTTGTACCGATTCCTAAGCCGGGGAAGGACAAGCACTTGCCTTCCAGTTATCGACCCATCTCGCTTCCCAGCTGTGTCTGTAAGGTGATGGAGCGAATGGTTAACTCTAGTTTGGTTTGGCTGCTCGGATCTCGGCGCCTACTTACCAATGTACAATGTGGATTTCGTACGCGCCGCTCTGCTGTTGACCATCTGGTTACCTTGTCGACCTTCATTATGAATAACTTCTTGCGGAAGCGCCCGACCGCGGCTGTGTTCTTTGATTTGGAGAAGGCTTACGACACCTGTTGGAGGGCGGGCATTCTCCGCACCATGCATACATGGGGCCTTCGCGGTCACCTCCCTCTATTTATTCGTTCCTTTTTAAAGGATCGACAGTTCAGGGTACGTGTGGGTTCTGTCCTGTCCTGTCGGACACCTTTCGCCAGGAGAATGGGGTGCCACAGGGCTCAGTTTTGAGCGTCGCTCTCTTCGCCATAGCGATCAATCCAATAATGGATTGCCTCCCAGCTGATGTATCAGGCTCCCTTTTCATGGACGATTTTACCATCTATTGCAGCGTGCAGCGTACATGTTTCCTGGAGCGCTGTCTTCAGCGTTCTCTTGACCATCTTTACTCCTGGAGTGTCGCCAATGACTTCCGTTTTTCTGCCGAGAAGACTGTCTGTATTAACTTCTGGCGCTACAAAGAGTTTCTCCCACCGTCCTTACGACTCGGTCCCGTTGCTCTCCCATTCGTGGAGACAACAAAATTTTTAGGTCTTACATTTGACAGGAAACTTAGCTGGTCTCCACATGTGTCTTATTTGGCTGCCCGTTGTACCCGTTCACTAAATGTCCTCCGTGTTCTCAGTGGTATGTCGTGGGGAGCGGATCGAACAGTCCTACTTCGCCTATATCGGTCGATCGTCCGCTCAAAGCTGGATTATGGGAGCTTCATATACTCCTCTGCACGGCCGTCCATCTTACGCCGCCTCAATTCCATACAACATCGGGGTTTACGTCTTGCGATCGGAGCATTTTATACTAGTCCCGTCGAGAGTCTTCATGCTGAAGCCGGTGAATTGCCACTGCCCTACCGGCACGATATACTGCTTTGTCGGTATGCCTGTCGGCTACTGTCAATGCCCGACCACCCGTCTTATCGTTCCTTTTTTGACGACTCCCTCGATCGTCAATACGGGTTGTATGTCTCTGCCCTGCCACCCCCTGGAGTTCGCTTTCGTCGCCTCCTTCAACACCTTGATTTTTCACTCCCTGCAACCTTTAGAGTGGGCGAGAGCCACACGCCACCTTGGCTCCAGGCTCAGGTTCGCGTTCACCTTGACCTCAGCTCGCTCCCAAAGGAGGTTACCCCCGGTTCGGTATACCGCTCCCGTTTTGTCGAACTTCGTTCGAAGTTCATTAATATGACCTTCATTTATACAGATGGCTCTAAGACCAATGACGGGGTCGGTTGTTCTTTTATTGTCGGGGCACAAAGTTTCTAATACCGGCTCCATGGCCATTGTTCGGTCTTCACAGCTGAGCTCTTTGCCCTCTACCAGGCTGTTCTTTACATCTGCCGCCACCGACATTCTGCTTATGTCATCTGCTCTGATTCCCTGGGCGCCGTCCAGAGCCTCAGTGATCCGTATCCGGTTCACCCTTTCGTGCACTGGATCCAACGCTCTCTTCAGCAGCTGGTGGACGACGGTTCTCCGGTTAGCTTTCTGTGGGTTCCTGGCCATGTCGGTATCCCTGGGAATGAAGCTGCAGATGCCGCGGCCAAGGCTGCGGTCCTCCAGCCTCGGACAGCTTTTTGTTGTGTCCCTTCATCAGATTGTAGCAAGGTCATTTGTCGGCGCATTTTATCGCTGTGGCATGCCGATTGGGCTGCACTTACGGACAACAAGCTTCGGGCCTTGAAACCTCTTCCTGCGGCTTGGACGTCCTCCTCACGCTCTCGGCGGGAGGAGGTAGTTTTGGCCCGGTTACGAATTGGACACTGCCGGTTCAGCCATCGCCATCTGCTGACGACTGCGCCGGCGCCGTTCTGCCCATGTGGGCACTTGCAGACGGTCCGCCACATTTTAACGTCCTGTCCGGATTTTACCACACTGCGTCTTGATCTTGGCCTGCCATGTACTCTCGATGCCATTTTAGCGGATGACCCAGGAGCAGCTGCTCGCGTTCTTCGTTTTATCAAATTGACCAACCTGTCTATGGACATTTAATTATGCTGTTTTTTTAATCCTATGCCTGTCGATCTTTTATCGTGTTTTCCATTTTAGTTGCTGTTTTAAACTTGTGCCTCGCGGTGCATTCCTAAGGTAGTCTGGGCGCTAATAACCGTTGAAGTTGTGAACCCTAAAACCACAAAAAAAAAAAAAAAAAAAATACAGAGCGCTACGTGGCGTTACAGATATAAAAACCTAAACAGCCTACTTACAACCTTAGCCTTTCTTTCGTCTCAAAACGAAGGTGACGCGACCCTGTTTGACTGCTCCGACACTACATTCTGCTGAAGTGTGCTGGCTGGCTCGCCAGAAATCCCGATGTTATGTTTTGCCCTGATTCAGTCTGGGTGACGAAATGTTCTCATTGCTACTGCCTTGTGTTGACATTGCCATAATGCAGCGAGATAGCTTCCCTCTGGGACTTTAAAAATTTCACTCATTTTACTGCCCTCTACAAGCTTGGCATGCAACATGAACATCACAGCATCAAACTGCATTTTTGTATCTGTGAAATGGTATAGTTGTCCAAGTAACTCATGGGACATATGACATTCTTTATTTGTAAAAATATTTAAAGTGGGTAGTAGCACGTTTCTGAGTTACATGCAAACATCAACACACATAAAACTGAAATAAGGTTAACTGGGCACGAAATAAACTTAACAGAGGAAAAATTAAATATTATATCTACTACATTTCTCAAAGGAGCAACTTATGTAGAATCATCTGAATAAATTTTATGAGCCATCTGATTCGGTGGACATATTTCCGCTTAGTACAATTCGACTCGATTGTAGTTGTGCAGTCAATTCAGCTCTCTACAATAAACTGATTCAAACAGTCTATGGATTCTTCCCCACAGGGTGTCCAGGGTATAAAACTGTGGAGCCACCAATCAGTGCGATTTAGCTCCAAATGACTGTTCAGATATTAAACTATCTTACGGTGGTCATATTTCCAAAATCAAAATACGAGACCCAAATTAAAAGTTGTGGAAATTTCCACTAATACTACATCTTGTAAGGTGGCAGAATAAATGGTCAGATTCGCACCTTACATGATACCTTTACAAATCGCAATGAGAAGGTGAAGATGACACCTAACATAAATCGATAGTTATGAGAACATTTGCCTATCAATATGTATCGCAGATAAGGATGGCAGTCAATTGATGGTAATTAACACACTGTTCCTATACAATGCATGTCTTTGAGCGGAAGGTAGAACAGGGAACGCAAGTCGAGTCACATTGTTTTGAAAAGCCAGCTCCACAGTGGCGTAGCGAAACTGCGCTGTGGGAATTACGCTGGCGACCACTAAAGGGGGTGGCAGGAAAGAGGACAGCCACCCCGAGCCAGGTGATTCAAGCTGGAGTGACGCCTGTGGCGAGGGCATCGGTACAAGAGCAGAGAAGAAGCTTTAGAAAACTGCGTTTTGAAATTCCAACAGGATATGAACAAAAGCAAGTGACGCATTTTCGTCCACCGAGTGCGACACAAGGTAAGGTCAATGTACTTTAGGCGTCTAGAACGGGCACAAAATGTCCGATTGGCGGAAACTCACTAGGAAGGAGAGAACTACTGAAGTTTCGACGCAAATTGATAGAAGGGACGTTGCGATTGGTAGAGGGTGTTTCTAAAAAATGAGAGGAACGCTCCTATTGGTCGGAAAAAGCTGTGACGTGAAAAAGGAACCCAAGTGGAGGGAGACAGTTCTGCCATGAGAGGACAAGAGAGAAATTTTGGTGAGGACTCTTTTCTGACTTCGAGTAATTTGCGTTGGCCGGTCGGGGTGGCCGAGTGGTTCTAGGCGCTACAGTCTGGAACCACGCGACCACTACGGTCGCAGGTTCGAATCCTGCCTCGGGCATGGATGTGTGTGATGCCCTTAGGTTAGTTAGATTTAAGTAGTTCTAAGTTCTAGGGGACTGATGACCTCAGAAGTTAAGTCCCATAGTGCTCAGAGCCATTTCAACCATCTTCTTCGAACTGGCGTCAAATGCAGAACGGATCGCTTAACGCTCCGTACGACGCAGAAAGAAGTTGGTGTGGACACTGCGTTCACAGCTGTTGCACTCCAGCTAAAATTAGCTGTAGCAACGTTTAGCTCCAACTGTGGAGAAACAAACCGGCCAAATTAGTTAATTGTTCTTGAGAGAACTGAGAGGGCACTATATAATATGCACGCTGCTCCAACCATGCGCGGGTATATCGCCACATAATAAGACTAGGGCTGAGTACATGTTTTCTCGCATAACGAGAAACATAGGGAAAGTTCCTGCTGGATATTTCAGCAAAGGCCAGATTAGTTTTGTAGGAATTTCAGTGGGAGAGAGCGGCCTTGCAGACAACAGCACGTCACAACTTAAGGTAAATACCGCGTACAGAGGCGTAAACTTTGTTGGTTCACCAGCTTGCGTCCACTGTAAACTCGAGCGGCCTTGGGTAACCTTGCGCTCAAATTTGTCACTTGACTAACCATCCACCGTAGACTTCATTGTAATCCTAAATAGTACCGAACTTTGAACTGGAATCGGACGATTTTCGTAGTACTGACCAACATCACAACGTATGTGTAGGAGCAATTTTGTACAGAAACGTCCAATTAAACTTTCATATTATTGTGCTTAGGATTAATGTAAAGAAACTTCCTATTAAACTTCCATAATATCGTGCTTAAGATTAATGTTCTTTCCGAGAGTTAATATTTAACATTGTTGTGTATAAACTTATTTCACTTTCTGATGTTGGCAAGATGCGCTATCCATTGCGCTGTTTTTATGTTGGCGAGTTGAAAACTGTGTGAAAAGCTGTAATTTGGTGAGAAATATTGCGACATCAAACTTGTCATTTCAACTCACACAGTTGTTCTCAATTCAAGAATAAGCAATAGCAAAACAAAACCCCGCAACCTTACAATCTGTGCAATAGTTTTGTGTTAAAATACTTGGTTTACGCTACAGCTACATCGCTCGCCATACCTTTTGTTGAAACTTGCACTAAAAGAAAAACTGAAAAAATAAAAAACCAAAATGCCGTGCATTACTATTCGCGTAAATATTTTATTGTTTTATTGGTGTCACATGAAAACACAATATATCACTTTAATACAATGAGGTCTCTAATTAGGATAGAAAATGATTATGAATTACATACGTGTCCGATAGAAAATGATTATGAATTACATACGTGTCCGATAGAAAATGATTATGAATTACATACGTGTCCGATAGAAAATGATTATGAATTACATACTTGTCCTTATTTACATACATTTACTTATTTTGCACTCGTAATTGACCTGGAAGTGTCGCTGTGGGTAGTTTCTGAGGAATCTTTTTTTTTTTTCGTTATATTTTACAGAAGAGACTATGTCATTTAGGAGTCTGATATTTTCAAGCATAATTTTATAAAACTGAACACATGAAGTATACAGAAAATGAGTCTTAGCTGTAATTATTTACGTAACAGTTTCCACACGATACCTTTTCCTTTCATCAGTTCATAAAGCATTTGTGATGGAGAACGCTCTTTCTACAGTTGAATATTTCGTCCATAAAGAACGGCGTTATGAGGGTTGCAGATTGTTATACAAGTGACTGACGCGGAAAATGTTTTATTTGTATTCTTTCTACAGCGGCATTAGTGCCAAGTGGAGCTGGCATAAACGCAGTGATGAGATGCAGATTCTTTCAGCAGATGCAAGAAAGTTTAAAATGATTGACCTCATTCAGTTTGGTGAATTTGGTGCAAAGAGTATATATTTTCTCTATTCTTTTGGTATGACAACATTTGTTCTCTGTTTGGTTTGCAACACGCTACTTAAAAAATACGCGATTTCAAAATAAGCAGGACAGCTTGTGAGAAATGCGACAATGTACATCCCGTACGTATTTTGTCAGGAAAGCAGGACACTGAAGCTAAATAAAGTATGACTCTGTAAAATAAGGGGCATCTGGTCACCCTATACTATCATGAGTTGAGGATTGAGGTCCAGAGTGACAGTCTTGTCGATTTTCGCGGTGAAGAGATCGTAATACGCCCTCATTTTAAGCAGGATGGATGTGCGGTATAAAACCAGCAAATACAGCCAGCAGCAATACACTTTACAACCGAAACACGACGTGTTAACACCAAAGAAACATCAGTTCCCCAGTTTGCTAGGATTGAAACTATGCAAAAACAATTTCATCCCTCCACGTGACCACTCAAGTTCAGTACGATGAGTGAATCATTCGCTAGGAATACCTCTCACACAAACCTTTTGCTTTAGTGATGTTCGAGAACAATGACAAGATCTACACTGTGATCCAACAAAAGGAAGCTTTGACCATTCGAAGGAGGAGTTTCCAGTACTTGGAGGATAAATTCTCGAAAAACGATGGGAGTTCCTCTTACATGTAACGCGTCCGCCTTCCATCTTCAGGATATAAGATACAAGCTGAATGGCGTTGAGGTTGTCTGCAGTATGGGTGTAGGTGTTTCATCAACCTGAGAAACGCACATTTCAGTTTCAAAATCTGAGTTCAACAGCTTACAAAATGCCGGACAGGTTATGTAGAAGTCACCATTAGTAAACAACAACTAGCAATTTAGCGCACGCATATATCTCAGAATGCTTATTGGGTAATTTGATGATGTAAGGTGGATGATAGTGAGTTTTAAGCAGGAACTTACGTTAGTAAGAAGTGGAACAGACGGTAACGCGTATATCGAAGGAACCAATGGAAAAGTGGCCATGATTGCGCTCAAGAAATTACTTTTGCAACTTACCCGTCTCTGTATCCGGTCAAGAACATTTGAAACTTTTAAAATAACGTAGATCTGGAATTCAGTTGCCTTTAAATTTCAGGTCATGGGAGCAGTTTGAAAATCCTTTATTTCCAAGATCATCTAGACAGTAATGGACTATTAAGACATCATTTCAATTACAAACATGTCGAGTTATCATCCTTCCATTTCAAACCGATGGGAAAGTGAACCTCAAATGCGATTTGAGTGAATATGAAATTGCAATTTAACGAATGACATAGTTTACTTAAATTATGAATTCTTCGCATGTGACAACTTACAGAAAGAGTGGTCTAATGATATGTATAGTCTGCTGTTCAACTGTACGATAGGTTTTTCCCTGCATAATGTGTGAGTGATGAGAATGAGGGATGTCTACTCAGTCTAAGGGAAATTTTTAGGAAATAACTCCAACTGTCGTTATGGATTGTTCCAAATAGTACGAATCAGTAAACATGCGTCTTATTGACGTTTGTATTGAATTTGAAACATAGCAGTATTCGTATTAACACTATACGATCGGATCATCAATTAATGCCCATTTACTGGAAATGCACAGTGACCTGTATAAATTAATACTTGTTCATGATGACACATCAAACTGCTAACATTATAATAGATATCCAAGGCTTCCTCAATAAACGTTAACATTTGGTATTTAAAGACATTGAGTTTATCGCCTTCTAGACGAGGTGCGAGTTACCACAACAATTTCAACAATTATAGCTACAAGTAAACCTTTAAAAGACATCAACTGCCTCAAAATGGGTAAACGTTTGTTCTAGTGGAGTCGATATTATCATGTAATCAACTGGAAAAACGGAATTTTTGATCATACAGACACAAGTGTTTACATGAAATGTAGTGAGGAATCTTTATGGATATGTGATGTTTATTAGATAGACTTAGTTTGCGATCCAGAAAATTATGGATGTCCTCCACTGCGTCGCCTTAGGCTGAAGGGAAAGAAGAAGAAGAACAAGAATTGTTTCATAATTTAAAAGTTCTCTTTAATTGGGTTATAAACGAATGATATCGAAACCATCACTCATGTCTTCTTATTTGACAAACTCATCTGTAGCACTCTACCGTAAGTGCCAGTGTGAGATGCGTCCAGTCGCAATGGATGCTGGAACGGTACTGGTTGAAATGTAACCCCACCACTTCTCCCCTTACCACGCCTATTTAAGATAGACCAGCTGGCCGAGTCTCACATCACTCTACCCCTAGCATTTGCAGGTGTCATTTGTGCCACCCTTAGCATCCATCCTAAAGCGGACAGTCAGTGAAATTGATAGCGGCAGCATGAGCAACAAGCGCCCTTTTTTTGAAGTGGCGTAGATGATGACAGTGTTCCATCTAACCTCTTTGAAGCTGAGATGTTTGCACACTAAACGTAGTGTATTGCAGAGGATAAGATTCTTGCAAGCAAGTTTCAGTTATTTTTCTGTGTGTATGTATCGGTATTTTCGATACTTTTTGGTGGTTATATTGTTTTAGGGTTGATACATGATTATACATTAAGGGCAACCCCTGTGGGTATGCCATCACAGGAGTCTGATGTGACTCATTTAACTATACCACCGCAGAATCCTAAAGATGATGATATCTCACTCTCTAAATGTGTTAGTGTCTGTACTTTATTTTCACATTTTGCTTAGTCACTGTCACTCATGCTGTTTCAGAACCGATCAATTAAAACATTATACCACCAACACTAATCACAGCTTTGACGGTGTTGGAGGGGAGGTGAGTAAGGATCACTCCATGAATTATGTTGGCTACACCAACTCAGGATGTGTATCACTTATACATTTCTGTGTTAGTGCATGTATGCTCCGTTCGAAGTGGGACTCATCACTGAACACAATTCTACTGCAGTCAGTGAGAGTCCAGGCACTGATGTCCGACGAAGATGTGACCGGCCGCTGTGGCCGAGCGGTTCTAGTCGCTTCAGTCCAGAACCGCGCTGCTGCTACAGTCACAGGTTCGAATCCTTTCTCGGGCATGGATGTTTGTGATGTCCTTAGGTTAGTTAGGTTTAAGTCGTTCTAAGTCCAGGGGACTGATGATCTCAGATGTTAAGTCCCATAGTGCTCAGAGCCATTTGAACAATTTTTTGAACGAAAACGTGTCTCGAGATGCGCTTTACAGTAGTGAGATACCAACCTGAATATCACCCACCACGCAGCCTGACAACCAACAGTAAGGATCTGGGGTGCAATTTCATTTCACAGTAAGACACTTTTGGTTGCCATCCATGACACTCTTATAGCACATTGGTGTGTCAACGATATTATACGCCCCAATTTTTTGTCCTTCGTGGCAAGCCATCCTGGGGAAAAATACTACCTGCCCACACATGGCGTGAGTTTCCACTGCTTGTCTTTGTGCTTGCCAAACCATAACTTGGCCAGAAAACTCGTCAGATCTCTCCCCAATTGCAAACGTTTGTAGCATATTGGGCAGGGCCCTCCAACCATTTCGGGATTGTGACAATCTAACCTGCCAGTTCGACAGAATCTGTCACAATATCCTTCAGAATGACACCCAACAACTCTATCAGTCAATACCAAGTCGAATAATTGCTTTCATTAGGACCAGAGGTGGAACAACGCATTATTGACTTGCTCAGTTTTTTAAGTTCTTTCACGTGAATAAATCATTCAGTTTCTCTGAAATTTGATTGTCTGCACATGTAAATCACTTCATTTAGATCTGTCCTATTCAGATAATTCCTTCATGGTGCGCTGTTGCTGTAGAATGTATATCCCTCTTAATTTCTCTCTCTCTCTCTCTCTCTCTCTCTCTCTCTCTCTCTCTCTCTATATATATATATATATATATATATATATATATATATATATATATATATATATATATAATTGGTGTTTTGCCCTTAAAAAGCGCAGTTTGACTAAACTACATGGCCAATTCCTTTTGCTGCCTTCCTTGCTACCTATATATATATATATATATATATATATATATATATATATATATATGTGTGTGTGTGTGTGTGTGTGTGTGTGTGTGTGTGTGTGGGCGCGCGCGCGTTTACCGGTCGTTGTGGCTGAGCGGTTCTAGGTGCTTCAGTCCGGAACCGCGCTGCTGCTATGATTGCAGGTTCGAATCCTTCCTCGGGGATGGATGTGTGTGATGTCCTTAGGTCAGTTAGGTTTAAAGAGTTCTAAGTCTAGGGGACTGACGACCTCAGATGTTAAGTCCCATAGTGCTTAGAGCCATTTGAACCATTTGTGTGTGTGTGTGTGTGTGCATAAATTTTCTGATACTTATGGACTGTTCTCCTGTTTCAGAAATATCTGACTAAGTGGAAAAACTGGTAGAAGCGGACCTCAGGGAAGATCAGTTTGGATTCCGTAGAAATGTTGGAACACGTGAGGCAATACTAACCTTACGACTTATCTTAGAAGAAAGATTAAGAAAAGGCAAACCTACGTTTCTAGCATTTGTGAACTTAGAGAAAGCTTTTGACAATGTTAACTGGAATACTCTCTTTCAAATTCTGAAGGTGGCAGGGGTAAAATACAGGGAGCGAAAGGCTATTTACAATTTGTACAGAAACCAGATGGCAGTTATAAGAGTCGAGGGGCATGAAAGGGAAGCAGTGGTTGGGAAAGGAGTGAGACAGGGTTGTAGCCTCTCCCCGATGTTATTCAATCTGTATATTGAGCAAGCAGTAAAGGAAACAAAAGAAAAATTCGGAGTAGGTATTAAAATTCATGGAGAAGAGGTAAAAACCTTGAGGTTCGCCGATTACATTGTAATTCTGTCAGAGACAGCAAAGGACTTGGAAGAGCAGTTGAACGGAATGGACAGTGTCTTGAAAGGAGGATATAAGATGAACATCAACAAAAGCAAAACGAGGATAATGGAATGTAATCAAATTAAATCGGGTGATGCTGAGGGGATTAGATTAGGAAATGAGACACTTAAAGTAGTAAAGGAGTTTTGCTATTTAGGGAGCAAAATAACTGATGATGGTCGAAGTAGAGAGGATATAAAATGTAGACTGGCAATGGCAAAGAAATCGTTTCTGAAGAAGAGAAATTTGTTAACATCGAGTATAGATTTAAGTGTCAGGAAGTCGTTTCTGAAAGTATTTGTATGGAGTGTAGCCATGTATGGAAGTGAAACATGGACGATAACCAGTTTGGACAAGAAGAGAATAGAAGCTTTCGAAATGTGGTGCTACAGAAGAATGCTGAAGATAAGGTGGGTAGATCACGTAACTAATGATGAGGTATTGAATAGGATTGGGGAGAAGAGAAGTTTGTGGCACAACTTGACTAGAAGAAGGGATCGGTTGGTAGGACATGTTTTGAGGCATCAAGGGATCACAAATTTAGCATTGGAGGGCAGCGTGGAGGGTAAAAATCGTAGAGGGAGACCAAGAGATCAATACACTAAGCAGATTCAGAAGGATGTAGGTTGCAGTAGGTACTGGGAGATGAAGAAGCTTTCACAGGATAGAGTAGCATGGAGAACTGCATCAAACCAGTCTCAGGACTGAAGACCACAACAACAACAACAACAATGACTAAGTGTTGTTTCCACCCCTCTCATCAGCACCAGCACCATTACAAGTGCTGATGCCTGCATTGCCAGCGGCCATGACGCAGCTTGTGGCCAGCCTGTCAGCAGCTCTGGTAGCCAGACTATCGTGAGAGCAGCAGCAGCAGCGCCATCGATGTCAGTGTCACCACTGCAATGAGCAGCAGCACCACTACCATCGACAGCACCTGGACCACTGGGATGTGATCTTTGTAGCATTAGTGGCGGCCAACTATTGCTCAACAGCAGCCCGCCTACCTGTTCTAGAGTAAAGATGGGCACATTCAGGTATCCTGCACAGAATTGACATTTTCATTGATTTGAGACACACTTTGAGACAGGATCTCGTTTACCCATAGCCATAAGACGGTCACGTACTGAGATCAGAGACCTTTCATGAATGCGTGCCTACACATTCAAGAAAGGGAACTTTCCAAGATCTTGAACGACTCACAGTATCCCGCCACTCGGTGCAGTGCCATGACATGCTGTGAATTTATTCCGTCACCTGAGGATGTCTCTTATGACCAAAATGCAAGAGAATAATTTGTGGATAACCTTTAGATAAAGAAGCAGAAGATCCATATTGGGATCATTGCCTTCTTACCAGCAAACTCCGCGTTGCTGCACACACTGCAAGCAACTTGCAGTACTCAATTCCAAGGAAAAATACCTGCTTTCATCCACTATTTAAGCGGGTATGATTTCACATCCTAGTAAACCTTTCGCTGATTATGGAATGAGCAAAGATACGGATGGGTAAGTGTCCTGCCTGACACCACTGAGAGATACATTCGTTTTCGAAGAGTATCACCAATAAAGTTAAGCTGCAGTTTCTTCACTGACACAGATTTATGAAGGTACCACCAGAAAAACTTGAGGAAACCATGTATCAAGATGATTTACTTCTCACTCGAGTTGCATTTCCCGATAACGCTAAGTTCTAGCTCGTAATGAAGAAGAGGGTTTTCCCATACGAATATCTGGATTCGTGGAAGGAACTCAGTAAAATCACACTGCCCAGAAAAATTTCAGGCATTGTCACATCAGGTGCAGCGTATTGGCATGCATTATGGCATCAGTTCGAAATCCATAACTTAAATGAATATGCAAAGCTTTATATGGACACAGATGTGTGCTTACTTGTACAAATTTTCGAACAGCTCCAGAGCGTGTGCCTGGAAGCATACGATCTGGATCCTGCCGACAACTACACAGCACCACGGATTTCGTGGGACACCAAGTTGAAAAAGACATGTCTGCATTAAACTCATCACTGATGTTGGCATGCGATTGTTTTTCGAAAGAATGATGCAAGGGGGACTTTACCAATGTGTCTATAAGCACGCCAAATAAATTAATCCATATGAAAGTTCAATACACCTAGTGATTTCAGTTAATCATGTGCTCAGAGGTAAGGAAATTACATGGGCATGCCAAGCAATCTCTACCTCTTGCAAAAATTCGATGGCTGTCTGATAAGGAAATAAACTGGGTAAAAAATCAAGCTTTTGTCGCAGAATCTGTAACTGGGTACGTTTTAAAGGTAAAATTAATGTACTCTATTAGTTTGCTTGATGCACCAAGTCCTGGAAAATGTTTTCCACCCAAATCTGACGACAACACTTGAGGGTAAAACGGGGTCAACACTATTCCTTCGTTATCTACAGTAATGGTTCAAGTTGGGATTGGAACTTGATAGAGTCATCCATGTCATTGTCTTCATGCAACTTCCCTAGATCAAGCATTATGTTGATTTAAACACCGAAAAGAGGTCTCTTGCGATGTGTGCATTTGAGTAAGAATTTTACAGACTTATGAATAATGCAGTTTTCGACAAAACTATTCAAAATGTCACAGAACATCATGAAATTTACTTAGTTACCCATCTGAAGGAACGTTATGGCGCAGCAAATTATACAGCCAGGCCCAATTTTAAATGGGCCACAGTCTTCACCAAAGATTTCGTGTCTGTGGAGATGGCTAAGGTTTCGATAAAGTTTGAAACCCTCTTATGTGGGTATGCATACATTAGACACATCTAAAGTCCACATAGACCAGTTCCATTAAGAGTTTGCGAAAACTCATCTTGCATATCCAGAGTTATTATTCACAACATGTGTGCGAACGTATACTGTAAATTCATTTTTTTTCACTCTGTGTGAGTACTGTCTGCACAATAGGTTAATTTCCACCTCTGCTGGCCATAGCAAAAGAGATCGCATTTAGTTAACTGTTTGTCTAAGAGGAGAACTGTAAATAAATATTACATGTGAAGTGCAGTTAAAGTGCAAATAACGTAGAAGTCTCCCAGTTACACTACCACTTTATAAACCACGACTATTCCAAGCTGTTGGAAGAAAAATGTATAAATGCATCAAATAGAAAGAACTGTTAAAGTACAGCACAGTACAGAAGACAATTGAAAGAAATATGCAAGTACATAAAGAGAAATGACACTTTTGTTCAAACACAACACTTGTGCAGAAGTCACCGCGATTCATTATGGTCCGTTGGACATTACAAATGGCGAGACACGGTTCTTAATAGTATGTGCGATCACCATGGACGACAATGCATGCTCTGCAACGTGCTCCCATGCTAGCCACAAGGCTTGTAAGAAATTCTTGTGGTAGAGTTTTCCACTCTTCTACCACTTGCAAATGCTTGATGCTCGTTGGCCCGTGTGGACGTGCTATAATACGTCTCTCCAACGTATCCCACACGTGCTCGAGGGGATTTCAGTCGGGGCAATAGGAGAGTATAATGTGTCCAAAGGTCAGTAGGCCAATGCAAATTTATGCCTCTTCACATAACATCTGGACTACCAAAACGATCACCTTCGACAATGCTGTACATACCCTCATGTGGTGAGAGGTGGGAACAAGTAACACACCCAGGAATATTGTCGAACACGATCGTTTTGGCGGTTATCGTGTGGGGAGGTATAACGTTGCATTGGTCTACCGATCTCCAAATCTTTGAACACAGTACACACACGGGTCAAAGTTACAGTGTCACTGTACTCCTTCCCCATGTGCGCCTTTTCAAGGATGCATTCGGCCCTAATTTCATTTTTATGGATGACAATGCGCGACCACATAGAACAAAGCATGTGGAGGAGCTCTTGGAGGGAAAGGAAGGGACTGGCCTGCCCGTTTCCCCGACTTAAATCCCATTGAGCGAATGTGGGATGCGTTTGGGAGGCGCAATGCAGAACGTCCACATGCACCAACGACCATCCAGAAGTTTTCAACAGAGCTGGTGGAAAAATGGAACGCTCTACCACAAGAACTCCTTGCTAATCTTGTGGCCAGCATGCGAGCACATAGGCGCCATGTCACGGATTGCGCGGCCCCTCCTGCCGAAGGTTCGAGTCCTCCCTCGGGCATGGATGTGCGTGTTGTTCTTAGCGTAAGTTAGTTGAAGTAGTGTGTAAGTCTAGGGGCCGATGACCTCAATAGTTTGGTCCCTTAGGAATTCACACACAGTTGAACATTTGGGAGCACACTGCTGAGCATGCACTGTCGCCTGTGGTGATGACACACACTATTAATAACCATGTCCCGCCATTTGTAATGTCCATCGGACCATCATGAATCGCGGTGACTTGAGTGTAATTACTGTCTTCGAATAAAAGTGTCATCTCTATTCGTCATAACCGATCGTGGTGGCGCAGTGGTTAGCACACTGTACTCGCATTCGGGAGGACGACGGTTCAATCCCGTCTCCGGCCATCCTGATTTAGGTTTTCCGTGATTTCCCTAAATCGCTTCAGGCAAATGCCGGGATAGTTCCTTTGAAAGGGCACGGCCGATTTCCTTCCCAATCCTTCCCTCACCCGAGCTTGCGCTCCGTCTCTAATGATTTCGTTGTCCTCCTCTATTCGTCCCATTCCATATTTCTTTCAGTTACCTTCTGCATAATACTGTAGCTGTGCTTCCTATAAATGAGCCAAGTTTCATCGAGCTATATTACTCGGCAGTGATACATCATGCAAAAGTTAATTTTGTACTTAACTGTTGCTCACCATTGTAATTAGGTGCTGACTGATCGTTACGTACAGCAAAAGCTAAAAAAAGAAACTATATCAACTCACTCGGTAACTACCTAGATTTGAAATATAAAACTACAACTACACTGTGACTCACAATGTCTAATAGAAGTGCTTATGCGCCCCAGTTAGCCAACTGATGAGTACTGGTCTGTAGTTTAGGGTCTCCGAGACGAGACGATGTGTTTTGGTTTTTGGAATTTATCAGGAAGGAGGCGAAGAGGCGACCGGTTATTGAGAGGAACTTTTAGGACGGCGACATCTTATTTGCTGTTTGAAAAACATAAACTACTAGATGGCATCGGATTTCATAATTATCCGTTTTCCCAGCAAACTGAAGAGAGGGACGCAGTGGTTAGCGTACGAGCGTAAACGTTTCATATCCCCGACCGCTTACCCAAACTTAGATTCACCACTGTTTTCCCAAATGTGGCATATGCATTGATTGTTCTTTCAAAAGGGCTATGGACGATTTCCTTCGAGATCATTGTAAATGAGAGCTGATGATGATCCATCTCTAGCGACCAGTTTGTGATTGGCACTGCCTACCTCCCTTCTTTTCTTCATAACAACACAAGAACTGGAACACAAACATTCATCCGACTCAGCTACAATGCAGCAGATATATTTACGGTGAAAATATGTTAATGTATTCGAGAGAAGTATCGTGGTTTGAGTTACGTGGTTGATAAATCGCGTGAGATCTCTCAGGCTACTACGTATTCGACCTGTTCCGACCGCCCTGTATACTATCTCAGTCCTCCATCGCCAATGTCCAGTTTAACTTCGGAACACAAGCCTGTCCAATGATGGTATGGCCCGCAACTCCATTCCACTGCTGTTGGATCAACACTTGTCATTATTTGGAATTGCCCAACCTAATAATGAACTAAACAAAGCCTTTAAAAATACACTATCCAACAAAAAATTGAAGCACCCAGAAGGGGATTGAGAGGGTATGTGATTTTATTTCTGTGATTACAAAATCGAGTCATATTTACAAGGAAATTGGCAATATGAGCCCATTTGTTATTATGAAGTTCCACTCCCTCTGGCCTGGATGCATGCACTAATTCGGATGGGAAGGGTGTCACAAAGCCCATTGTGTCCTTCCCTGAGGCAAGCAGGCCCACAACTGTTGTAACAGATCCTTTGTATTATGGTTACTGGCACTGGGACGGAGTTGACGTCTGGTCTCCACATGTTCTATCGGTGACAAGTCTGGAGATCTTGCTTGCCACTGGGGTATCTCAACATCACGCAGACAATTCAGAGAAGGACGTGATGCGTTTCAACGAACAATATCCTGTTGCAAAATGACCCCACAATACCGTCTCGCATGAGAGGGAACTCATGAGGATACAGGACGTCCGCGATGCACAGTTGGGCTGTCAGAGTCATCTTAGTCACCACCAGCCGTGGCCTGAATTCATATCCCTTGGCGTCCCACACCGTGACGCGAGAAGTAACACCTCTGTGTTTCTCCAAAACGCTAGAAGAATGGGACATCTGCCCACGTCACCGTCATGCTCGCTGACGATGATCGTCGGGGCTCGTGAAGAACCGCGATTTAGCATGGCAATGCATCTCGGTCATGGCAACACTCTAAACGCCGCTACTTGTGTTTTGGTGCTAACGGCATCCTACGTGTGGGACAGGAATTCTCTAGTTTGGCTGTCACTAGTCTCTGACCAATGGTGCGTGATGACACAGAACACTGCAGTGAGTACATTACTTGTTCTGGTATAGCTGGCACTGATACGAAGGGTTTACATTGTGTTTGGTGCACAATATGGCGATACTACCTTGCGGTGATCAGACGTGGCGACCAGAACTTCAACGATACGTTTGCCTGCCCTCATTTTTTCACGAATCCAATGTTCGACCACTGTCACATCTGAATGCCCCAAAAATCTTCATACTGTACCATTCGACCTCCTGGCCCAAATGGAGACCCACAAAGAGGCCCCTTTAAAACTTTGTCAGGTGGTTATAACACTGTCTCTCATGAGTACAAAGCATCTCCATAGCCTTCACAGTGATCATTCAACATAAGGGGCTGTTCAAGCCCCATATATACCCTACCAGGCCTGGCAACAGCCGGCCGCTGTGGCTGAGCGGTTATAGGTGCTTCAGTCCGGAAACGCGCTGCTGCTACGGTCGCAGGTTCGAATCCTGCCTCGGACATGGATGTGTGTAATGTCCTTAGGTTAGTTAGGTTTAAGTAGTTCTAAGTCTAGGGGACTGATGACCTCAGATGTTAAGTCCCACAGTGCTTAGAACCATTTGAACCATTTGAGTCTGGCAACGACGCTAAACAAGGAAAATGCTAACACACTCTGATGTCCATTCTACCTGTCACAGATAATTGTAAATCAAATCGTATACATACAGACCCAATGATGTGTAGAGGTATAAACTAACATTGACATCCCATCATGTCTTCTTGGTGTTGCACTTCCTTTGTCAGGCAGTATGGTTGACCAGGGAATCCTCATTGAGAAAAATTTGCAATAATTTTGTCTCTCCAGCAAATCACCTTCTTAGGAGAGCGGGGTCTCATCCATTCCAACCTAGTCCGCAGCTCGTGGTCTCGCGTCCCGAGCACGGGGTCCCGGGTTCGAATCCCGGCGGGGTCAGGGATTTTCACCTGCCTCGAGATGACTGGGTGTTTGTGCTGTCCTCATCATTTCATCATCATTCATCGCTACCCGACGGAAGGCCCTAGCCACACGACATTTCCATTTTATCATCATTCATGAATTTGGTGAGATTGGGATGAGCAAAGGTTGGGAATTTGTACAGGCGCTGATAACCGCGCAGTTGAGCGCCCCACAAACCAAACATCATCATCATCATTCCAAACTAAAAAGATTAATTAGATGACAGCAACGAACCGATATTCATTGTGTGTGTGTGTGTGTGTGTGTGTGTGTGTGTGTGTGTGTGTGTGTGTGTGTCTTACGACTACTACAGTTTCAGTTCGTCACGATCTGAGTAGGTCAGCTCATTCAGATACCTAGGTGTAACAATTTCAAGCATATGAAATGGAACGACCACATAGGCTCAACAACAGGTAAAGCATGTTCACTGGTAACATACTGGGGAAACAAATTGAGTTACAGAGAAAGAGGAGCCCTTGCAGAGCAGGACAGAAACATCAAGGCTAACATGGTATGGACACTTAAGAGAATGGAAAACAAGTGGATTTCCAGGAAGATACACGAAATGGAGATCTGAAAGAAACGGCCAAGAAGAAGACCAAGGGAGAGATGGCTGAAAGATGTGGAAGTGTGTGTTGAAAAACGAGGCGAGGGCTGGACCAGAACGAACACGGAAAGATGGTGGGAAAACAGGTCTATATCCTCGAGACGTGTATTCCAAAAAGACCCAGCCATGGACTGAAAACTGTTGATGGAGAATATGATGATGCTTACAAAACACTTGTGCGACTCATCCTACATTACTATTCCCTACTATGAGACCCATACCAAATAGCACTTATAGGGAATATTGAATACTGCAAGACGCTGACCCGAGCTAACCTTCGCTTTGGCCGTTTTAATAATCTGATCCAGCTGGAACAATCAAGAAGCACATTGCTCCCCACGAATTCAGATACAGAAATGAAACTGTTGTGCAACGGATCATATAATGAGAACAACTGACCCTTCATAAATTAGTCCTGGGTAGCAATTCTCACAAAATCATTAAGGAACAATAATTGGATGTGGTCAGCTATTTATTGAATTGAAACTCTTTGTCCAAGTCAACCTCAGTTTTTGTTTGCTCTTCACAAGCACACACACAAAAAAGATGAAGGAATAATAAGGGTAGAATAAACAAATAGGATGACACTGAAATGATTTAAGTGAGTAATAAATCAGATTTACAAAGCCTGTCACGAATATTTAAGATATGGGTGACCCAAGTCTCAACAAATCGTTCTGCGACAGGTATAATCACAGTTGGGTGTGCAATGATTGCTCCAAGCCTACCAGGAGACAAAATGACTAAACCCACTCAGTCATGGATGAGCTCTCAACGACGAGACAAGAAAGTGCATTGTGTTGGCTAACCACGTTCCTTATGAAATGAATCGAAAATGTGTAACATGACACTTCCCGTGAAAACTTGTGCTGCAAGCTGTTCTCACCTGAATTAACGACTCATTGTGACAGGACCTGTATTGTTAGTGTGCTGCTGGTAGTGGCAACTAGTCAATGACGGTGTGATGAGCTGATTCTCGAGATGACAGGCTGCAGTTCTCAGCAAAGTTTGTCTGCTTCCACGCCTCATTGCAGAGAGACCGTCTGCCTCCGCATCTCTGCCCAGACTCCTTCCATGCCTCAAGCCATTTTGCCCTCTTCCGTACCCCCGTCCAGAGTGTTCAAAATTCTACACCACCTCTCCGCTCTGCACAAAATCTGTAAAATGAGCTTCCATCAATGAAAATGGCTTGGCAAATGATTAACCACTAAGATGTTTCGCAACTGCTGTCCAGCACCCCATCTATCAAATACCTTTTGTTTCGGCCAATGAGCTGCCTTCCCAGGCATGAAATTTTGAGTACCAGTGCTCCAAACTCCTACCTAGCTGATGTATGTTAGTCAACCAACTAGTTGCCTTCCCACATTATGAGCAGACGAAATACGCAATCCATGTAGAGTGGCATCGTGATGCAGCCATACCTTACCCATAAAAAGGAGACCATTTTTTTTAACAATGACTGCCATATAGCTTCCCACGTGAAGGCAACAAGACGGATATCACTCAGAAAGTGTGGTTCCTCTCATTGTTCTTGGAAGGCTGGTCGGTAAAAATATAGCACCCAGAAGTTTTTCAATGGAGATTCCAACTCATAAGGTAATATATTTTGCATTAGCCCAGACGTGAGTCATTGGCGTTCAGTCCGAGCTTTTTTAGAAGAGGTTCCTGACCGCTCACCATGGGCGCGGCAGTCCTGTAGAATTTTGTGTTCCCACGTTGGCTTGGCGCCGTAGCAGACAATACTGTACGTCTTGTGCAGTTTACCTGTCACCGAAAGGCAGTGGGCGGATCAATGGCCCTTGTTTCTGGCTGCTCTTCTTTTAGAAGGCACCTCTAACCCCACCCCCCTCACCAATCCATAGATCTCGCTGCTGCCCATGACCAGTTTCCCCTTCTCCCTGATGTACACTCAGGAGCCAAAACATTATGACCACCTGCTTAATAGCTTCTTTGTCCATCTTTGGAACGAAATACATAGCTCATTTTGCATGTCGGAGATCCAACTGTTTGGTGATAAGTTTGTGGAGGTAGGTGCCATTAGATGTCTACGCACAGGTCATGTAATTCGCGCAAACAACTGGCCGATGATTTGCATATGCAGTGGTGGCGCCCGATAGCGACCCAGACAGGTTCCATAGGATTTGCATCAGGTGAATTTCGTCGTCGAGTCAGCAACATGAGTTCACTATAATGCTCCTCAAAACACTGTAGCACGGTGGTGGCTCCGAGACATGCACAATTATGCTGCTGAATGATGACATCTCCGCCAGGAAAGACATCAAGCATGAAGGGATGCAGATGATTTGCACCTGTCAGCGTGTCTAGCGCAGGTCCCATGCAAGCGCAGGAGAATGTCTCCCGTACCATAATACTGCTCCCACCAACCTACGTCCGAGGCGCGCTGCACGTTTCGAGCTGCCATTCACCTCAGTGACGGCGTTTATGGAGGCGACCATCAACATAGTGTAGCAAAAATATGATTCACCCGAAGAGCCGACTGGTTTCCATTGATCGACGGTCTGTCGTTGGGTCAACATGTGAACACACAGGGGTGGTCCGCTGCGGAGCTCCGTTATCAGCAAAGTACGAAAAGCAGTGTGCTCCGAAATCCTTGTGAGTGCACCAGCATTTTGCTCTTCCGACAGAGATGCCACAGATCACCCTCTATCTCACTTTACAGAGCAGACAAGCCCCCGAATCCCACATTCTGTGAAGAGTCATGGACGTCCTACTATTTAGCATTTAGTGGTAGTCTCCCTGTCCTTCTACTTATTTTCTGTAGATGCTCACGGCATTAGCACGTGAATATCCGACCAGCTTCGCCGTTTTCGAGATACTCGTTCACAGGCTTTGCGTACTAAAAATCTGCCTTCCTTCAAAGTCGCTTATCTCAATGGGTTTCCCCATTTGTAGCCTATATCTTCTTTAGGGTGATCCTCCGTCCTTTCTGCTCTGTTTGCATACTTTTGTTACCGCGTCACGTGCTCGCAACGCTACCAGGCGGCATCCAGCGTTGCGTTGGGCAGTGGTCACAATATTTTCGTTTATGAATATAGCTCATCCAGGACTGAGAAGAGTCGTGCAACTCATTAAATAGAGGACATGCATCTAAATAAACAGAAAAAAAGGAAATTGAGATGCGCGTTAACGGCTCAGTCTTTGTATTCATTGACATCCTCCATGATATCAACGCAGATAGTGTAAATATCAAATAGTACAACCCTCGTACGAATATTTTGATGAATTGCTACAACAGTAATGATATACGACATGTATCTGTCCAAACCTAACTGATGCATTTCAAAATATACAAAGAAGGACAGCACGAACGGTCACAGGTTGGTTTGACTCACAGGAAAGTGTCACTGAGATGCTGGAAAATCAGAACTAGCAGGTGCTTGAGGATAGGCACTATGTATCACGCTACAGCTTACTTACAAAGTTTCAGTAAACTGGGAAGACAAGATCAGACTAATTATAGCGAGTGTAGGAACATTCAAATGAAGAGTGGAAATCTCAAACACTGTAAGAGCTATTTCTTCACAAAACGCATATTCAGTATTGTTGTATTCTCGATATACTGCTGCACGTCCCAAGACTTGTAACATGTGCCAAATCATGGAAAAAATGTTAAAAGCATTCATTACTACATGTGACGTGTTCTTTTTGCCAAACTAGTGCTTCCCCTTCGAGTTCCCAGTGCTATGCGTCAAGATCTCCATTTAGTTGCTGGACAGATTTTGTGGTCAGCAGAGTGCATGTAAACTTTTGTTTGTGTCAGTAATACATCTTTGTAACGGAAGGAGGCCGTCCTGTTTTCAAAAAAACAGTAAATAAGTAGGAGAAGTCAACAGAGAAAACAACTTGCGTCTGAGAAATGTTATAAAAAGACATTTCTTCACCAACAACGCAGGTAGTTCCACAGTCAAGTCTGCAACATCTGCTCCCAAGAATGGGGTCGTGTAAGAAACAGAAGACAGTACTAAAACGTTTTTCCCTTGCATTTAATTTCTTAGTCTCTTTTATACAATTTGAAAGGTACGAGAAATATTTAGAACATCGCTGCTTTATTTCTGTAACCGCATTATCACAAATAAAACGTAGCGCCTCAGTATTAATGCCAGTTAGAACCAATCAGTTGCCTGGTGTGGCACCTAGAACGTTCTCAATAAATTAGTTATTTTCTAGAATGTGATTTTCACTCATCAGCGCAGTGTGCGCTGTTATGAAACTTTCCTGGCAGATTAAAACTGTGTGCCGGACCGAGACAAGTGCCCGCGAAAGGCAAAGGTCTCGAGTTCGAGTCTCGGTTCGGCACACAGTTTTAATCTGCCAGGAAAGTTATTTTCTAATTTGTCTCATTTTTTACTGTGGTGAGTTGAGAAGCATAATTATATGGTGTCGGAATACCTCAATTTTTGGAGTACTCAGAACTTTTGTACAAAAAGACATAAACAGGATTTTGACCCTCCTAACAAATGTGAAATCTGACATTTACACTCTTCACATAATCATTCTTTCTGTCTCTGCATACGGAAGAAATGGGAAGAAACCTGTCTATGCATTACAATGAAAAGTATCCTCTACCATGCACCTCAGAGTGGTTTGCACAATATAGACGTAGATGCAGATCTATGGTGCTCAAAATAGAGACGAATGTGTTTAAAGAGAAGAAAACGTCAAAATTCATAACATCCATAAAAATAATGAAACAATAAGCATCATTGCACGTAAGAAATTTAATTCCGTGACCGGTTTCGGGCACTCAGTGCCCTTCTCCAGAAGAATGTATTCACAGTCTCCACATAAAAATTCTTATATGCATCTAGTGCTTCTAATTATAACTTCATTATAGAAGACTACAGTGACTGCAGATGGACAAAATACGAGGGTCGGTCAAAAAGTAATGCCTCCCATTTTTTTTCTACTTAAAGAAATTAAGTTAAGTGAAAAATTTGAATTTGGCGCCATTCCTCAAACCTTCTTCTGCAATCCACTGCAGTAGTAACTTTCTGTGTCAACAGGTGGCAGCACAGCAGAAGTTTGTAAGATGGCCGACATCGATGTTCGTTTGAGACAGCGTTGTGTGATTGAATTCTTGAATGCAGAAGGTGAAACGCCCATACGCATTCATGAAAGACTGAAGAAGGTGTATGGTGTTGTGACAGTGGATGTCAGCACTGTTAGACGATGGGTTCGTCGTTGTAAGGAAGCTGAAGGGCAAACACCGTTGACTGACGAAAAGCGGAGCGGCAGGCCGGTGAGTGCAGTGACTCCACACAACATTCAGCAAGTTGATGACATCATTCGTGGTGACTGTCGGGTGACTGCAGATGAAGTGTGTCGCATTATTTCTCTTAGTAAAGGCAGTGTGATCACGATTATTAAACAATTGGGGTACTCAAAAGTTTGTGCACGGTGGGTTCCAAGAATGTTAACCGATCAGAATAAAGAGGCAAGGAAAACAATAGCCTCCCAACACTTGCAGCGCTTCCGTTTGGAGGGAGATGAGTTTCTGAAAAAAATTGTGACCGGGGACGAAACATGGGTGCATTTTTTTGAACCCGAATCAAAGAGGCAGTCAATGGAGTGGCGTCACACAAGCTCGCCGAGGAAGAAAAAATTCAAAACTGTGCGATCGGCAGGGAAAGTTATGGCAACGGTTTTCTGGGATACAGAGGGTGTGATTCTGGTTGATTTTTTGGAGCAGGGATGCACAATAAATTCTGTTCAATACGTCACAACCCTCAACAAACTTAAAGCACGTCTTCAGCGAGTTCGCCCAACAAAATCAATGGCAGATGTTCTTCTTTTGCATGACAATGCAAGACCACACACCAGTCGTCACACCTCTGACGAGATTGTCAAAATTGGATGGGAAGTTTTGCCTCATCCCCCATACAGCCCTGACCTGGCACCATCAGACTTCCATCTGTTCGGGCCACTAAAAGAAGCTCATCGTGGGATTCATTTTGAAGATGAGGAGGCCGTCAAAACATCCGTGCATCAATGGCTTAGGAAGCAGAGCTGTGATTTTTACCGTGCTGGGATACATGCCCTTGTTCAAAGATGGACCAAAACTGTAGAGATGGGCGGAGATTACATTGAAAAATGACAAAATGATCCTCAATGTTGTGGTTTTCAACCTATGTAATTGCATTTAAATTTCCTGACAATTAAACGTAGAAAAAAAAATAGGAGGCATTACTTTTTGACTGACCCTCGTACTATACACATCACCATCATTTGCTTTGGGCCTTTGTCCCACTTTAACGCGGGGTCAGCCATGTTACTATGCATTTGGCGATCCTAGCGCCAGAGGGTGGCCAGACGCCCTTCCTGCCGCCGTCCCATACCTCCAGGACGGAATTAATGAACCCCAGCTGCCTGCGTCTAGTGTAAGCCTTGAAAGAGTGTGAACGTTTTCAAGTTTCTGCGAGTCGTGTAACTGAAGCAGAAGGTGGGGACCGGGACGGTATTAACCTAGGGGGGGGGGGGGGGTGAAAAACCGCCTGAAAACCACTTCCAGGCTGGTCGGCACACCGGCCCTCGTCGTTAATCAGTCGGGCGTATTCGATCCGGGGCCGGCGCACCTACCCGAGTCCAGGAAGCAGCGCATTAGCGCCCTCGGCTAACCTGGCGGGTACAAAATACTATTCATATAAATTATAAAAATGAACGTATGTATCTATGTTCCACATAGCCTCCTAAACCAATGGACCGATTTCAACTAAACTTGGTATACATGTTATTTGCTGTCTGGAAAGAATCACTGTGGAGGTGAGAACCACCAACCTATCAAAGGGGTTGGGGTGAAAATGCAGTGTAGGCCACGACACGAGAATACCCACACTTTCGTTATTAGTTATTTAGGAATGAGAGCACTTACCGACTTGAAAAAAACTTTACAGTTCATTTCAAACCTTTACGAAACGCTGGCGACCCATACAAAAAGATGAAAGGAAAAAAGCTTGTCGCTTATTACATTTTCGCTGTTGCTGCAGCAAAACTACCAAATGAAGCATGACGTTTTAATTTATTACTTCCTAACTACTAATTGTCTGCGTGACACATTTTGCAGACAGTATTCACATGTACCACTGAATGTACCACAAAATTTACATCACTGTTCAACACTTAGTTCAGGAGAAACAACATCATCAGCATTGAACGCAGGAGAAACTACCGTATCGCGCAAGACCTTTAAACTTTTTATTTTGCGGCTGCTAACTCTGTGCATACTAATTTTCGCAGGCAGTATCCACATTTGCCGCTGAATATATCAACAAGGACATACCATTGTGCGACATACAGTTCAGGAGATATGACGTCAAATACCGAGATGTGAGAAAGAACTGACACATCATTGGTGACGTTTTAATTTATTTTTTCCTTGCTACTAACTCTATTCGCAACACGATTCACAGGCAGCATTCACATTTACTGCTGAATGTACCTAGAAAAATTTATCATTGTACGACACACAGTTCAGGGGGTATGACGTTATAAACACAGAGATGCGTGAGAAACTAGCACATCATGCACGACGTTTTACGTTATTACTTCTTTACTACTAATGCTATTCACAACACATTTCGTAGGCGGTAGGCACGTTGGATGTACCTTCAATATTAGAACATTGTACAGCACACAGTTCAGAGGATACGACGCCCTAAACATCAAACTGTGTGAAAATGAAATTGCATGGGGTGATTTGCTAGACATACAGGTGAAGTATATGTACAAATACGCGTGAAATTTGTTAAATATCTGTGAAATACACCGAAGCGCCAAAGAAACTGGTATAGGAATGCTTATTCAAATACAGATACAGGGTGTTTCAAAAATGACCGGTATATTTGAAACGGCAATAAAAACTAAACGAGCAGCGATAGAAATACACCGTTTGTTGCAATATGCTTGGGACAACAGTACATTTTCAGGCAGACAAACTTTCGAAATTACAGTAGTTACAATTTTCAACAACAGATGGCGCTGCGGTCTGGGAAACTCTATAGTACGATATTTTCCACATATCCACCATGCGTAGCAATAATATGGCGTAGTCTCTGAATGAAATTACCCGAAACCTTTGACAACGTGTCTGGCGGAATGGCTTCACATGCAGATGAGATGTACTGCTTCAGCTGTTCAATTGTTTCTGGATTCTGGCGGTACACCTGGTCTTTCAAGTGTCCCCACAGAAAGAAGTCACAGGGGTTCATGTCTGGCGAATAGGGAGGCCAATCCATGCCGCCTCCTGTATGTTTCGGATAGCCCAAAGCAATCACACGATCATCGAAATATTCATTCAGGAAATTAAAGACGTCGGCCGTGCGATGTGGCCGGGCACCATCTGGCATAAACAACGAGGTGTTCGCAGTGTCGTCTAAGGCAGTTTGTACCGCCACAAATTCACGAAGAATGTCCAGATAGCGTGATGCAGTAATCGTTTCGGATCTGAAAAATGGGCCAATGATTCCTTTGGAAGAAATGGCGGCCCAGACCAGTACTTTTTGAGGATGCAGGGACGATGGGACTGCAACATGGGGCTTTTCGGTTCCCCATATGCGCCAGTTCTGTTTATTGACGAAGCCGTCCAGGTAAAAATAAGCTTCGTCAGTACACCAAATGCTGCCCACATGCATATCGCCGTCATCAATCCTGTGCACTATATCGTTAGCGAATGTCTCTCGTGCAGCAATGGTAGCGGTGCTGAGGGGTTGCCGCGTTTGAATTTTGTATGGATAGAGGTGTAAACTCTGGCGCATGAGACGATACGTGGACGTTGGCGTCATTTGGACCGCAGCTGCAACATGGCGAACGGAAACCCGAGGCCGCTGTTGGATCACCTGCTGCACTAGCTGCGCGTTGCCCTCTGTGGTTGCCGTACGCGGTCTCCCTACCTTTCCAGCACGTTCATCCGTCACGTTCCCAGTCCGTTGAAATTTTTCAAACAGATCCTTTATTGTATCGCTTTTCGGTCCTTTGGTTACATTAAACCTCCGTTGAAAACTTCGTCTTGTTGCAACAACACTGTGTTCTAGGCAGTGGAATTCCAACACCAGAAAAATCCTCTGTTCTAAGGAATAAACCATGTTGTCTACAGCACACTTGCACGTTGTGAACAGCACACGCTTACAGCAGAAAGACGGCGTACAGAATGGCGCACCCACAGACTGCGTTGTCTTCTATATCTTTCACATCACTTGCAGCGCCCTCTGTTGTTGAAAATTCTAACTACTGTAATTTCGAAAGTTTGTCCGCCTGAAAATGTACTGTTGTCTCAAGCATATTGCAACAAACGGTGTATTTCTATCGCTGCTCGTTTAGTTTTTATTGCCGTTTCAAATATACCGGTCATTTTTGAAACACCCTGTATATGTAAACTGGTAGAATACGGCGATGCGGACGGCAACGCCTATATAAGACAACAAGTATCTGGCACAGTTATTAGCTCGATTACTTCTGCTGCAAAGGCAGGTTATCAAGATTTAAGTGAGTTTGAACGTGGTGTTACAGTCGGAGCACGAGCGATGGAACACAGCATCTCCGAAGTAGCGATGAAGTGGGGATTTGCCCGTACGACAATTTGACGAGTGTACCGTGAATATCAGGAATCCGGTAAAATATATAATCTCCATCACTGCCGCCGGAAAAAGATCCTGCAATAACGAGACCAACGACGACTGAAGAGAATCCTTCAACCTGACTGAAGTGCAGCCCTTCCGCAAATTTCTGCAGATATCAATGATGGGCCACAACAACTGTCAGCGTGCGAACCATTCAATGAAACATCATCGATATGGACTTTCGGATCCGAAGGGCCACTTGTGTACCCTTGATGATTGCACGACACAAAACTTTATGCCTCGCCTGGGCCCTTCAATAGCGACATTGGACTGTTGATGACAGGAAACGGACGAGTCTCGTTTCAAATGGTATCGAGCGAATGGACGGGTACGGGTATGGAGGCAACCTCAGGAATAAATGGACTCTGCATGTCAGCAGGGGATTGTTCAAGCTTGTGGAGGCTCTGTAATGGTGTGGAGCGTGTGCAATTGGAGTGATATGGGACCCCTGATACAGCTTGATACGTCTATGACAGGTGACACGTACGTAAGTATACTGTCTGATCAGTTGCATCCATTCATATCCATTGTGCATTCCGACGGACTTGGGTAATTCCAGCAGGACAATGCGACATCCCGCACGTAGAGAATTGCTACAGACTGACTCCAGGAACATTCTTCTGCGTTTAAACACTTCCGCTGACCACAAAACTCCCCAGACATGAACTTTATTGAGCATATCTGGGATGCCTTGCAACGTGCTGTTCAGAAGAGTTCTCCACCCCCTCGTACTCTTACAGATTTATGGACAGCCGTGCAAGATTCATGGTGTCAGTTCCCTCCAGCACTAATGTAGACATTAGTCAAGTCCATGCCACGCCGTGTTGCCAGCAAGACACACACAGCATGTCCAAATAGAGTACTACACTTTCGAAATTGTGTCACGTTTCCACGTCTACCCATCTTACTGCGCTGTTCTCTACAAGCAACTGGCACAGAAGCACCACATTGTCAGCCTGGTAGTAGTTTTCCGCCATCTACACCCCTCCAAGGGGACCAGTACGCCTCTTTGAAAGGGTGACTAACATATTTTTGAGTGAGCTTCTATCACTGCCGTAGGTTTTCTTTAGTTTTATGTTTATTTGTGAAATGTATCCACTGATCACCGTGTGTACTCGATGGATATAATAACTGCTCTGTTTATGCTTGTGTGCCTATTTTGAGATTTTTAAAATCCATTTATCCACTCTAATTTTTTTTATGCCTGCCTTTGTCCAGGTATGTATTCATCCCAATCTATTAGTCCCTTTCCTTCCCCCTCTCGCAATCCAGTTTATGCCTCCTGTCCTTTTCCTTCTGTCCCCTCTCCCTGTCCACCTCCTCCACCCCACACTCTCTCTACATTTTGTTGTGTCTAGACAAGACAGCCTGGACACAATGAGAGGAAGCCGAAAGGCACGCGCTAAGCTAAAGCAGGATGGCGTGAGGTCTGAAACAGGATACGTAATGAATGCTATAAAGAAAAGTACGTAGCTGCTGGAATACTTAACTTTAATCCATCCTTGTGGTACATCTGGAGATTGTAGCGATACAAGTGAGACTCTTTAGATACATGCAATGTTACTAATGGCGCCTTGCTAGGTTGTAGCCATTGACTTAGCTGAAAGCTATTCTAACTATCTGCTCGGCAAAGGAGCGAGGCTTCGTCAGTCTAGTCGCTAGCAAAGTCGTCCGTACAACTGGGGCGAGTGCTAGTCCATATCTCGAGACCTGCCTTGTGGTGGCGCTCGGTCTGCGATCCCTGACAGTGGCGACACGCGGGTCCGACATGTACTAATGGACAGCGGCCGATTTAAAACTGCCACCTAGCAAGTGTGGTGTCTGGCGGTGACACCAAACATTTCTTTATGCTTCTCTCTCTGTCCATCTGCTCCTCCCCCCCCCCCCCTCTCTCTCTCTCTCTCTCTCTCTCTCTCTCTGCCATCTGTTGCACCCCCACTCTCTCTGACCACCTCCTCCAGCGCCCCCCCCCCCCCACTTTCTGTCCTCCTACTCTGGCTCCTCTCTTTGTCGATCTGTCTCTCTGTCCATCTGTTATTCCCCACTCTCTCGGTCCATCTGTTCCACCCCCTCTCTCCACTTGCTCCTTCCCCCTCCATCCATTTCCTCTTAGCCCCTCTATCTCCTTCTCACTCCCTCTATCTCCTTCTCTTCTCTCTTTCCATCTACTCCTCCCCCTCTCTCTGGTTATCTCCTCCTCCCCTCTTTCTCAATTCATCTCTTCTTCCCTTTCTCTGAGCATTTCTTTTTCCCCATATTTCAGTCTGTCTCCTCTGCCTACTCTCTTAGTCCATCTTGTTCCTCTCCCTCTAGCTATCTCCCCCTCTTTACTTCCTCTGTCCATCGCCTTCTCCCCTCTCCCTCTCTGTACATCTCCTCCAGTTGCCCTTCTCTGTCCATTTCCCCCTACCTCTCTCACTGTGCATTCCCCCTCCCCCCCCCCCCCATATATGTGTCCATCTTCTTTCTCTCTGTCTCTCCATCTCTTCCTTCCTGTTCTGCCTCCACCTACCAACCCTACCGCAACAGAAGGTCCGGTTCTTACCACCACAGTATTTCTTTCCAGATAACAAGATACGAGGGTAAGTCAATTATTATCGGCCATTTAGTTACATTTTTGTTTATTTTAGTAGTACGGTCGTTTTACGTTGATGACGAGTGCTTTCTTTATTTGTTGTTATATCTAAGCAATTTTCAAGCTGCTAGGTTAGTTTCGTTATCGCTGCCGTGCTGTTAATCATGGCTGCTCCGCTGTCTATTTGCACCAAAGAAGAGCAACGTTCAGTGATCCGTTTTTTGTGGTCGGAAGGCGTATCAGGGGCCGAAATTCATCGAAGACTTTCGGTACAGTACGGGAACAGTGTTTGGCCACAACGGAGTGTCTACAAATGGATTGGAAAATTTCTAAATGGTCGCACAAGTGTTACGCACGATGAAGGAGCCGGACGACCATTTACCGCCACAAATGAAGAAGCCATTGAGCGTTCACGTGAAATGATTCTCTTAGACAGACAGTTAACTATTGACGAAGTGGCACATCATCTGCAAGTTAGTCACGGTTCTGCCTACGAAATCATCCACAACAGACTTGGGTCATAAAGTTTGTGCAAGATGGGTCCCAAAACAACTCACACAGTTGCATAAACAAACGCGCTTGGACACCTACATAAAACATTTGGATCGCTATGGTAACGAAGGGGACAACTTCTTGGACAGGATCATTACTGGTGACGAAACATGGATCCATCATTACGAGCCGGAGAGTAAACGGCAGAGTATGGAATGGAAACATCCAAATTCGGTGTGCAAGAAAAAGTTAAAGACCCAACCGTCCGCAGGAAAACTGATGCTTACGGTTTTTTGGGATTCACAAGGTCCTGTACTGGAACATTATGGGAAAAGAGGCACAACAATAAACAGTGTACGTTACAGTGAGATGCTTACTGCCAGCCTAAAGCCTGCAATTGGAAGCAAACGCTGACGATTGCTTTCAAAAGTGTTGTGTTGTTGCACGATAATGCCCGTCCGCATACTGCTGCCCACTCTGCTGAAACGCTCCAGAAACTTAAATCTGAACTACTGGATCATCCTCCATATAGTCCCGGTCTTACCCCTTCTGACTGTCACTTGTCTGGTCCACTCAAACGGGTATTAAGGGGCCGTCGATTTGCCTCGGACGAAGCAATGAAAGAAGCGGTGCATTCCTGGATCACAGCTCAACCGAGAACCTTCTTTTATGAAGGCATCAGGCAGCTTGTACAACGATGGAACAAGTGCGTTGAAACGCAAGGAGACTATGTCGAAAAATGATGTTCTTGTAAGTTTCCTATTTGATTACAATACAATTTTATAACTAATTTGCGGATAATAATTGACTTACCCTCGTGTATGTGTATCTAGAGTGCTTTAAATTGATCCAGAAGTTTAGAAGGAGTTTCTTACCCACGACTTTGTCCACAAAAGCGCATGTGATATATCATTCACACACATTTGTACACACATTTCACGTGTATCGCAGTTCGAAATTTACGATATCTCCTGAACTATGTATCGCAGAACGATATAATTTTGTTGATTACATTCAGCGTCATATGTGAATACTGCCTATGAAATGTGTTGGGAATAGAATTAGTAGCAAAGAAGCAATGAATTTAAACGTCATGCATGATGCGGCAATTTTTCACGCAACCCAGTGTTTATAACGTCATATCTAATGTCGTACGATGATATAATTTTGCAGTTACATTCAGTGGTACATATGAGTGCTGCCTGTAAAAATATTGCGTATACAGTTACTAGTAAAGAAGTAATAAATTAAAACGCTATGCCTGATACGGCAGTATCTATACGAACAGCGATAATTTGGTAAGTAATAAACATTTTCCTTTCATCAATTTGTGGGAATTGTCAACGAGAAAAGTTTCTTAATGGTTTTATATTGTGCGTGAAGTTTGTTACGAGTGACTAAGTGCTCTCATTTTCAAATACTAGATTAATAAAGTCTGCCTATTGGCGCGTCTGGGGCTACACTCCTTGTTCACCTCCATCCCCACCCCTTTGATAGGTAGGTGGTTCTTATGCCCACAGCGGTTCTTTCCAGAAATCAGTGATATGCGTACGACGTTTGGTTAAAATCGGTCCGTTGGTTTAGGAGAAGATGTGGAACATAGACACACATATACACACACATTTTTATGATATGTATGGATCAGCATTTGCTCATTTTTGGGGACCACTCTAATTCATGTGTGGTATGCTACCAGCTAGCCAATGAGTAATACACGAAAGTGCAATCACAGTAAGTATAATGTACATCACTTTTTGACAGCTGTAAGTGGAAGTGATTCTGTTGAATAGTTAAATGAAGCCTGTGAACTCATATCACTCCAGACCACTGATCTATTAATGGACATCTCTTATACACCATGAGCTGCACTAGAAATTGGAGTTGTGAGACTACTGTATGCTACCACAGACTATGATAAGTGTAGACTACAGTAGTTTTCCTAGTAGATATGGTCAGTAAGGTCATACCTGCGATACCTGTGTTTTAGGCGTGTTGCATACCTACTAGGCATTCCCTCATACCGATCGTGATCTTTACATATAACACCAGTGTCTAAAGCCGTCGGCACACGGACCGTGCTGTCGAACGTTAACGTTGAGCGTGCCAAGTTCAACGTGCTGCTGAACGCTTAGGAACGATGCGACTTGTGCATACGGTAGGTGGGTTCCAACGTGGTATACGCGATCGTAACGCACTCCGGCGGCAGTTTGAGGGATGTTTCTAGTTCGTAAATCACACTGTTTACTCAACGGGCGCGCGTAAAATTCCCACGTTAGCTCTATTAAAACGCACATTTCCTCTATCGTCCACGAAAAGGAAAGTGCCATGTCCAATCAATAAGGACACAGGCTTATAAAAGTTCCATTACAAACAGTGCGGTACAAATTTAAAATACTTCTCCGAATAAGATAAACATTATTTCATCATTCCCACATTTTAGTAAAACCCCAAGGTCAGTCTTACTTGATCACTGTTCCTACCCAGCAGCAGAATCTCTGCAACATGTGAATTACGAAGCGTAAAAGAAAAAGGAGCAAAATATCTTTATACAAGTAGCGCAAGCTGTCCTGTAGATTAAGCCAATCCAACAAAGTCACCCCTCATAAAAAGGTGAACTTATATTTACATAACATCAAATATTGTAGCATATTCTTATATTAAACTAATAATAAAGTATCAGAACCTAATAAAAACGCGAATGTTGGGAAACAAAATTTGGAATTGTTCAGACGTGAACCACCGCCCCAACAAAAATTCATTACAGGATACAGACGCTACTCATTACACTAAACATACAACACTATTCTCTTACATCATCATACTGGATTACACTTTCCCAGAAACGTTAATAGTAGATAATTATGTTACTAATTGAAATTTAATTTTAACAAATTGTGCGAAGAACAATGCGTTTTGGATGGATCTTCAGTGTGTCGCTGCCTTCAAATAGCCTACTCTCATAATATGCTCGTTACAATAATTCATTTGCCACGACTATGATGTTTCTCATTATTTTATTGGCACGAATCACACAGTTAACAACGGGGTTCCCAATGATTCTCACTTCGCTGGTGCTCAGAAACGGCGTATACATGTATAGACTCGAAATGAATGCCAATATGGCGCCTCACAACTCTGTGCTGAAGGGAGACGGCGTGCGTGTGACGTAGGTGGCGTTGTGCCATCTCATTGGTCAACGCTCAGACGCACGCTCAGAATATCTGACATGCCAGATATTGCTCTGCACGTTCGGAAAGACTCCCGAGCGTGGTATTCCGCGCTATGACGTCAGAAACTGGGCACGCTCAACGCTCAACGTTCGGATGCACGGTCCGTGTGCCGACGGCTTTACCAAATTGCCAAGGGCCTTGCCGCAGTGGTAATACCGGTTCCCGTCAGATCACCGCAGTTAAGCGCTGTCAGGCTTGGCTAGCAATTGAACGAGTGACCGTCCAGGCTGGTGAGCACTGTTGGAAAGCGCGATGCACTCAGCCCTTGTGGGACCAACTAATGAGCTACTTGACTGAGAAGTAGCGGCTCCCGCCACTAAAACTGACAACGGCAGGGAGAGCCGTGTGCTGACTACATGCCCCTCTTTCTCTGAATCCAGTGAAGTCGGCAGTCGGTCAGTCGGTCAGTACTGTTGGGCCTTCTGAGGCCTGTTCGGACCGAGAGGAGAAAGTTGGTGATTGAAGTTTCGTGAGAAGATTCCGCCGCAACGAAGAATGCCTTTGTTTTAACAGTGTCAACCCCAAATCCTGTATCATGTCAGTAACGCTCTCTCCCCTATCTACTGGATTCCCATAGAAACCGGGAGTGGTGAATCATCTAGAAACTGAGTGAAGGATGTATAAAGGACCAGGTAACCTATGGAGCAATTTTCTCCCCCATTTAGCCTCCTGTTTGTTGCTTAAAGGTAGACGGTATTTATAGCAACATTTAAACGGTCAGTGTTTAATTCAGGGTTTTTCGAAAATTGTTCATTTGTAGCGTGAAATAGAGGAATGTTGCAGTAAAAAGAAAGACAATACAGATTTATCATAAAGCGCTAGAAAACGCAGTTTCCTCAACAAAAATGTAAAATAAAATAAAACTGGAAACAGAAATATATCAAGCATCGCTTCAATACGTCGTCGAGCTTATAATACTCGTTTCAGTTATTCGTAAACAACTTTCGCATGTATCAATAAAACAGGAAACTCTTGCCTTTGATCATGATGAACAACGTGCTATTGAGTAAAAAACATCAACAGTAATTTATATAGAATTTTTTATGTTTGTGCATGTACTTGTACTAAAATCAGTTGCTTTGGTTACATAAAAACGCAGAAGTTACACTATCAACAAATTTTTATTACTTATGAAATGCGATTTATATTCTGTAAGGATATAAAAAAACATAATGCACTAAAACTGAATGATGTGCGGTCTAATTATGTATAAAATAAACAAAAGAGAGAGAGAGAGAGAGAGAGAGAGAGAGAGAGAGAGAGAAATCATCGGCTCCCAGTTCCTCTCCTACACATTCATTTATGTTTCTTTCCCTACCAGTCTTATCAATACTACCGGTAATACTACCATTTACAACGTCATTTAGGTGAGTAGTGTAGTAAAACTAGTGAACCGTAGTTCTGGTGGAACGCAACTCTACTTGAAATGCTTTATCTTCCACTTTTCAGGCAACTAATTTTCAGAAAGTACAGATCCAGATTCAATCATCCAGTAAAGTCACTCGTTGCGCTTGTCTAATTGCAATAAAAGTAGTCACACTGGGTTTTCCAAATTTCTCGGAGGCAAATCACATTGAATGACTTGAGGTTCAAATTTGGATACTGCACAAGAATGTCAGTCGTCCAAGTAACTGGTACTTCGCTCATTTCGGGAGAAGACGAACGACAATACGAAGAGTTGACGGGGGAAGGGGGTAGGTCATGAAAGGCTACTTTGACAGCAGAAGCAAAAACCGGTTTTGACACTACAAAATACAAAGTTGTATTTATAAAATAATTACAGAAAGACCAAATTAACTTTACAGGTATATTTACAGTTATCTGTCACCTCTGTATAAGAAATATGATTATGGTGTAGACAGAGTTCAGTAAAATCCATAATATTTGATGTCATTGCAGTCCAACATCGCCAGGAGATCTTTCTTTATAGCATCACTAATGATGGACCTTCGTCCAACTGATGGTAGAAAACGAAGTGCCGATATGTTCTTGACAGATTTACCCTTTTTCAAAATGTTGTGCTCCCTTTATGGTTCCATTCCAATGAACGAATCATTTATTTCTATGATGGGCACTTAATCCCTCACAGTTCTAATCCAAGAAGCGGAACTGATGTGCACTGATGCTGTATGCAATATTGTATCGCATACCGAGGCGAAATGTAAAAATCTTCCTCCGCCATCTTACCAATATTGAATGGTTGTACATTTCTCTAATATTATCAGCTATTTCGTTAGCAATCAATGATTGTGACATCATCTTTCTCTTCTCTACTATGCCGAATTTTCGGTCACCAGCCGTGTACGAATGCTCCGACACTATAAATTTCAAAATGACATTACCAACTATACTATTTACCACTGAGTAGATTAAAGCCATTAAAACCACCCGATTTTCATTCTGGACCCCACAGTTGTCACATCAGACAGTCAGAGTCATTGACAGATACCTGTTTTCTGCTCAAAGCATGAAATTTTGAAATTTGTGGTACGGTCTTACGGGACCACACTGCTGATGTCATCGGTCCCTAAGCTTACGAGGTACTTAAAGTTAAACTAACTTACGCTAAGGACAACACACACACCCATGCCCGAGGGAGGGCTCAGACCTCCGACGGGGGGAGACGCGTGAACCGTGGCAAGGCGCCCGAAACCACGCGGCGCGGCGCTCAAAGCATGATCGTTGACATTACGTAGCCTTCTTTGTTTATCTGCACCATGTTGATTAAATCAAAAAGAAAATTACCTTGACTTAACCAGTTTTGGTTCAAAAACTCTGAGTGCAGCTTCGGTACCTCACTCCCCTGAAAACTACGGCAGTTATATTTACATTTACAAGTAGCCTGCACAAAGGAGGTATACAGATAGGATAGGTCATAATAGAACACAATACTATGAGTTGCCACAGAATGTAATCAAGTAAATTTCATTGCAGACGGAAAATATGACGTTGTATGGAACAGGTTCCGGAGGCGTTTTCTCGCACTAACAACTTCTAATAACGTTACTACCGAATGTACTGTCAACATGAGTAACTTAGAAGTAGATACCCTCGAAGTAGTGAAGCAAATTAAGTAACTTAATAAAAGCAAGTATTCTGGTGCAGACTGTACACAAGTTAGGTTCCTATCAGAGTATGCTGATGCAATAGCTCCATATTGAGCAATCATATGCAACCGCTCGCTCGACGGACGATCCGTACCCAAAGACTAGAAAGTTGCACAGGTCACAGAAATATTCAAAAAAGGTAGTAGCAGTTAGCCACTAATTTGCAGACCCATATCATCAACGTCGGTATGTAGCAGAATTTTGGAACATATATTGTGTTCGAACATTACGTTGAAAAGGCCGGTCTATCGACACACAGTCTACACGGATTTAGAAAACATCGTTTTGTAAAACACAACTAGCTCTTCGCACACACAAAGTATTGAGTACGATTGACTAGGGACTTCAAATTGATACCGTATTTCTAGATTTCCAAAAGGCTTTTGCCACTGTACCACACAAGCGGCTTGTAGTGAAATTGCGTGCTTATGGCATATCGTCTCAGTTATGAGACTGGATTCGTGATTTCACAGTTCATAGCAATTTACGGAAAGTCATCGAGTAAAACGGAAGTGATATCTGGCGTTCCCCAAGGTAGTGTTATACACCCTCTGCTGCTCTTTATCTACATAAATGATTTAGGAGACAATCTGAGCAGCCATCTTAGGTTGTTTTCACATGATGCTGTCGTTTATCGTCAAGTAGACTCATCAAAAGGTCAAAACAAATTGCAGAAGATTTAGAAATGATATCTGACTGGTACGAAAATTGACAGTTGACCCTAAATAATGAGAAGCATGAGGTCGTTCACATGTGTTCTGAAAGAAATCCGTTATACTTCCGATACACGATAAATCATTCAAATCTAAAGGCCGTAAATTCAAATAAATATCTAGGAATAACAGTTACGAACATTTCAAATTGTGAAGAACACATAGAAAATGTTGTGGGAAAGACAAACCAAACACTGCGCTTTATTGGTAGAACACTTAGAAAATGTAACAGATTTACTAAAGAGACTGCCTACACTACGCTTCTCTGTCCTTTGTGGTACTGCTACGCTGTATGGGATATTTGCCAAACTCGATTAACGGAGTACATCGAGAAAGTTCAAAGAAGAGCAGCACGTTTTGTATTATCACGAAATAGGGGAGAGAGCGTCACTGACATGATACAGGATTTGGGGTGGACACTGTTAAAACAAAGGCGTTCTTCGTTGCAGCGGAATCTTCTCACGAAATTTCAATCACCAATTTCTCCTCTCCGTCCGAACAGGCCTTCGGAGGCCCATCTGAACCGACCGGCCGCCGTGTCATCCTCAGTCCACAGGCGTCACTGGATGCGGATACTGAGGGGCATGTGGTCAGCACACCGCTCTCCCGGCCCTATGTTAGTTTCCGAGACCGGAGGCGCTACTTCTCAATCAAGTAGCTCATCAGTTTGCCTCACAAGGGCTGAGTGCGCCCCGCTTGCCAACAGCGCTCGGCAGACTGGATGGTCAACCATCCAGCCCGACAGCGCTTAACTTCGGTGATCTCACGGGAACCGGTAACTTTCTCCTCCGAATGCGAAAATATTTTGTTGACGCCGACCTACATAGGGAGAAACGATCGTCATAATAAAATAAGGAAAATCAGAGCTCGCATGTGTAGTGGTTCTTTATTTACGTGACCATTACGACACTCCAACCCCAGTTCTCGATACCAATAATATCGTACTACTTTTCTGCGAAGTAACAGACATATTTTTGTGACAATATTCACATTTGGTTTTATTAATGTATAGGTACTCAGATGTATCGGTATATTACAGTGACATCGTTCTTGTGTGTATTCGTTTCTGTGAGACTGTCATAATCTTTGACTTACTTGTAACCGTTTTGGCGCGAATGCGCACAGAGCAGTCTTTGTTTCACTTTGCAGGAGTTAACTTTTTATTTCGCTTTGTAAAAGAACAGTCAAGTCTTGTGTTTGGTTAAAGTGGAAGTTAAATATATGAAGATTGATACAAAACTGTTTTCTTGATGATGTGACAATTAAGAAGAAGTATATGTGAATTTACAAGAATTTTGATAAAAATGTGGATCGTGAACACCAAGTAAAAAATTATTTCTACCATACCATTGTTCTGATCTGGGATTGTTTGATCATTAAGAATTTCCTGAAAAACACATTTGTTAGGTCTTCAAATATTGCTAAAATACAGACCTGGACCTTCTAGCAGTCAAAGTGGAATCACCCTTGAATCAACAAGATGAGCCATAACAATTTCGACGAAATCTACGTGGGAATCCATTCAAGATAAGTGCCAAAATTAACGACTTTTTTACAGTGACTTCATTATTTCCATTCTGACGATACCATCCACAGCGATAAAGTGAACATATACTGCGTGAGCAACATTATTAATCTGATTTCTAACCTACTTTGCAAGTGGTGGTATTGTTAGACATGGAAAGATATAGTTGGTCGTTTTTTCCGCGCACTGTTCGAGATTGGAATAATAGAGAATTATTGTAAAGGTGGTTCGATGAACCCTCTACCAGGCACCTAAGTGTGATTTGCAGAGTGACTATGTAGGTGTGGATGTAGATGAGTCGAAAACACAGTAATAAGTGGTTGACCACTGTGGTGTGCGTACTGTAAGACCTTCGGTACACACATCATCAGACTATTTGACTTGTCGCTCTAACGAAGTAGGTGAGTGTCAGCAATATGTCTCGTGGTCTTATCGTGGCGTGTTTATCTTCTGCCGTTAGGTCAGACGATAGAAATGCCACTTGCACGCTTAGAGTAGCAGATTGATGGTGACCAACTTTAAACAGAACTTAATTAATTTTCACACACATTTATTAAAATAATAAAAACATAGATATTACGTAACTTGATTCTGGATGCTGTTTACAATTGACAATCTGAAGTTCCTTTGGTCTTGGTATGTTAAGCTTATTCTCACATATCTCTGATACTTGACAAAGTGTCTATTCATTTCTCTTCATGGCTATGTACAGGAATATGATAATCTTATTAGGCGCAGACTGAAACTTGACTACAGACAAAAGCAGACTAATGCAGACTGTCTGTACACTCGTTATAATACATCGCGCGTTCAGGTATCACTGCGCGAGTGTGATCCGTGAGGAGAAAAGGTTTTACGTTAGCAGCAATCTCATTGGCTGCGTGACATATTAATACGCGGATCGGCGGAAGCAGAATTTGGTCCGTCTCTAAGACAGCGCCATCTCGTAGTGCGGAGACGGACGAGCGCTGCGCCTGCGCTGTTGTGCTTAGCGGGGCGCGCTCTAGTGGGAAAGTTGTGTACGCGCTGACTACGCGGAACTATGTACACAACAGCCACAGAGTAAAAGCTGGTAACTCGGTGGCTTGTTGACTTACGCCAATATCGATGCTAGCTCACGTGATGGTACTACAAATGCCTTCTTGCGTCGTTCATAACTTTGACATTTTGCAACTTTTATGCCACTGGCGACATGTCTTACCACCTTTCGGGAAAAAAAGATGTGAAAAATGATTTGTTTGGAGTTACCATCTTTCCCACGCCAGTGCCTCAATTTGTGAACCTTTAAGAATGTTCTGTGTGGCAGGGACAATCCTAGAGGTGCATTCGTAGCGGAGGATGGGTGGAGAGCGAAGTCCGAGAGCGAGCAGGAGCGCGAGGCGCCAGGGCCGCCCACAATATCGGGCAGGCGGCTGCAGCGGCCCACGGCACGCATTCTCGGCATTCCTGAACGCGGCCCCGCCAGGGTCGCGCCGCAGCAGCAGTCGCAGCCGCAGCCGCAAGGTCGCCGCGGAAGGAAGCTTCACCCACGCCCGCAGTCCTCTCCCTCCGTCTACGAATTTTCTCTGTGACGGACAAGAGGGAAAACAGCAAAAACCCTCTCCTCGGTAGGAGTCGTCGTTTCGTGGCCAACTTGCGATAGCTACGTGATATACTATTCTGACAGAAATTTACCCAACATTGGTTTAGGATCAGGATCAGCAACTCAATATAACTGTACTTTGTAAATTGAGGTTTCCCTCAGAGTTGCAAATAATAATTTTATTTGCGACTGATTTCGAAATTATCGTCCATTCTCAAGTCATTACCTCTATTAGAAGATACAACGTTATTAACAAAATGTGAAATACAACATTTTTAAACATTTTTTGTGCATAGATTACAGCAGTGTAATAAACCTTTTGTGATATACCAGCATTTGCAATGTTTCACCGTACAGAACACGTTTGTTTTAGGTAGGATCAATATAATAAAAGTTACATCACTGCATTACGACTGTGCGTCCATATGCTCTGTCTCTCAGAGATCATAATGTTACAACTAAATAAATAGAAGATGTATTGGTAAGGGTCTCAGACGTTATCGCACTGTTTTATAGCTGACGAACGAACATTCCGAATACAAATATTTTCCTTTTTGGCTATTTTTAAAAATGACTCATTATTCAGTATGACATCAGTAATTATAAAATAGTATGATAATGTCTGAGACCTGTGCCAATGCAGCGTCTATGTATTTAGCTGTAATACACTGCTGGCCATTAAAATTGCTACGCCAAGAAGAAATGCAGATAATAAACCGGTACATCTACATCTAGATCTAAATGACTACTCTGCAATTCACATTTAAGTGCTTGGCAGAGGGTTCGTCGAACCACAATCATACTATCTCTCTACCATTCCACTCCCGAATAGCGCGCGGGAAAAACGAACACCTAAACCTTTCTGTTCGAGCTCTGATTTCTCTTATTTTATTTTGATGATCATTCCTACCTATGTAGGTTGGGCTCAACAAAATATTTTCTCATTCGGAAGAGAAAGTTGGTGACTGAAATTTCGTAAATAGATCTCGCCGCGACGAAAAACGTCTTTGCTTTAATGACTTCCATCCCAACTCGCGTATCATATCTGCCACACTCTCTCCCCTATTACGTGATAATACAAAACGAACTGCCCTTTTTTGCACCCTTTCGATGTCCTCCGTCAATCTCACCTGGTAATGTTCCCACACCGCGCAGCAATATTCTAACAGAGGACGAACGAGTGTAGTGTAAGCTGTCTCTTTAGTGGACTTGTTGCATCTTCTAAGTGTGCTGCCAATGAAACGCAACCTTTGGCTCACCTTCCCCACAATATTATCTATGTGGTCTTTCCAACTGAAGTTGTTCGTAATTTTAACACCCAGGTACTTAGTTGAATTGACATCCTTGAGAATTGTACTATTTATCGAGTAATCGAATTCCAACGGATTTCTTTTGGAACTCATGTCGATCACCTCACACTTTTCGTTATTTAGCGTCAACTGCCACCTGCCACACCATACAGCAATCTTTTCTAAATCGCTTTGCAACTGATACTGGTCTTCGGATGACCTTACTAGACGGCAAATTACAGCATCATCTGCGAACAACCTAAGAGAACTGCTCAGATTGTCATCCAGGTCATTTATATAGATCAGGGACAGCAGAGGTCCCAGGACGCTTCGCTGGGGAACACCGGATATCACTTCAGTTTTACTCGATGGTTTGCCGTCTATTACTCTCTCCCTCCGTGTGCGAATTTTCTCTGTGACAGACAAGAGGGAAAACAGCAAAATCCCTCTCCTCAGTAGGAGTCGCCGTTTCGTGGCCAACTTGCGATAGCTATCTGATATATCGTTCAGACAGAAATTTAAATTTAAAGAAACTAAAACATATTTAGGTTCAAACTTCGGTTTCTATAATTCCAACACTGGTCTGGCATCAGGATCAGGATCTTAATATAACTATAATTTATAAATTAAGGTTCCCCTCGGAGTTGCAAATAATACTTTTACTAGCGACTGGTTTCAAAATTTTCGTCCATTCTCAAACCATTACCTCTATTAGAAGATACAACGTTATTAGCAAAATGAGAAATACAACATTTTGAAACATTTTAATGCATAGATTTCAGCAGTGCAATAAACCTTTTGTGATATACCACCATTTGCAATGTTTCACTGAACAGAACATGTTTGTTTTTAGATGAGATGCATATAATAAAAGTTACATCACTGCATTACGACTGTGCGTCCATATGCTCTGTTTCTCAGAGATCATAATGTTACAACTAAATACATAGAAGATGTATTGGTAAAGGTCTTAGTCGTTATCGCACTGTTGTATAGCTGATGAACGAATAGTCCGAATTCAAATAGTTTTTTTAATTTTTGGCAGTCGCAGCCGCAAGGTCGCCGCGGAAGGAAGCTTCACCCACGCCCGCAGTCCTTTCCCTCCGTCTACGAATTTTCTCGGTGGTAGGAGTCGCCCTTTCGTGGCCAACTTGCGATAGCTTCCTGATATACTGTTCAGACAGAAATTTAAATTTAAGGTAACTAAAAAAAAAAAATTACATTCAAACTTAGGTTTCCGTAATTCCAACATTGGTTTGGCATCAGGGTCGGCAACTCAATAACACTGTACTTTATAAATTAAGGTTTCCCTCAGAGTTGGAAAGCCTCTCAACAACTGCCTCTGCTTGAGACTCTCTGCGCCGCTGGGCATTGTCGCTTTCCAAAGAACAACCACTTGCAGATACTACACACCAGTACCCTCACAAACGTTATTAACAAAATGTGAAATACAACATTTTGAAACATTTTTGTGAACATATTACAGCAGTGCAATAAATCTTTCCTGATATACCAGCATTTGTAATGTTTCAGTCTATAGAACACGTTTATTTTTAAACGAGATCAGTATAATAAAAGTTACATCACTGCATTACGACTGTGCGTCCATATGCTCTGTTTCTCAGAGATCACAATGTTACAACTAAATACATAGAAGATGTATTGGTAAAGGTCTCAGACGTTATCGCACTGTTTTATAGCTGACGAACGAACAGTCCGCATTCAAATACTTTTTTGGGTCTTTTTAAAAACGATGCATGATTCAGTATGACATATCAGTAATTCATAAAATAGTGCGATAATGTCTGAGACCTGTACCAATGCAGCGTCTATGTATTTAGCTGTAATATTATGATCTCTGAGGAACAGACAATATGGGCACGCTACCGTAATACAGTCATGTAACTTTTATTATACCGGGCATGGATGTGTGTGATGTCCTTAGGTTAGTTAGGTATAAGTAGTTCTCAGTACTACGCCGACAATCAACTCAAGCCGAACCCTAGCAAAACACAAGTTTGCGCCTTCCATCTCCGTAACAAGCAGGCATCCCGTAAGCTGCGTGTCTTCTGGAAGGACACACTCCTCGAACACTGCGTTAACCCCAAATACCTAGGAGTAACCCTAGACAAGGCTCTGACGAATAAACAGCACTGTATTAACACCAAAATGAAGGTGAGCGGCAGAAATAATATTCTTCGGAAAATAACGAACTCCTTCTGGGGCGCAAAGCCAGAGGTAGTGAGGACCACAGCACTAGCAGTTTGCTTCCCAGCAGGCGAATATGCAAGCAGTGTCTGGTACAACTCTACCCACGCTAAACAGGTCGACATTGCTCTGAACGAGACCTGCAGGCTCGTCACTGGTTGTGTGAAACCGACGCCAACAGACAAGCTCTACCATCTTGCTGGGATTGCACCTCCTGCAATGCGAAGAGAAGCGGCAGCCTATAGTGAAAGAACGAGGGCTGAGATGGCAGAGAGCCACCCCCTCCACAAAACTCAGCCATCCGCCAAACGCTTGAAATCTAGACGCAGTTTTCTCAGAGCAACCGAAGATTTTAGCGACCAACCTGGATCTAGGGTGGAGAGATGGAAGCGGTCGGGAGAAGGGCACTGGATGGAACCAAAGGAAGAATTGGCACCAGGTTACGATGAGGATTGTGTGGTCTGGAGATCACTAAACAGGCTACGCACCAACACTGCACGGTCAAGAGATAACCTTCTCAAGTGGGGATATTCTACTACATCTAATCTCTGCGACTGTGTAGAGGTGCAGATGACCCAGCACATGTATAACTGCCCTGAATGTCCTTCACACTGCACTTTAGAGGATCTGATGTTGGCAACCCCAAATGCTGTCGACGTAGCCCGCTTATGGGCCAAATGCCTATAACATTTTCTTTCTGTGCACACATATTTGTATATATATTTTATATATATTATCATATGCCTGTAATTAATTTTTTTTCTGTGTGCTATTCATTTTTTTTTATATTCCTGTATCCATGGTGTTTCTGTCACGAATAAAGAAAAAAGTTCTATGGGACTGATGACCTTAGAAGTTAAGTCCCATAGTGCTCAGAGCCATTTGAACCATTTTTTTTTTATTATTATACTGATCTGATGTAAATGCAAACGTATTATGTACAGTGAAACATTACAAATGCAGGTATGTCAAAAAATATTTATTGCACTGCTGTAATATATCCACACAAAATGTTTTTTGTTAATAATATTATATCTTATACTATAAGTAAAGGTTTGAGAATGAACGAAAAATTCGAAACTAGCCCTAATAAAAATATTATTTGTGATGGAAACATTAATTTATAAGTTACAAATTTTGATTTTTTGTTCTAAGAAGAACACAAAGGTTTGTTGTAAAAGATCATATCTCTCAATCTGAAATTAAAGGGTATCAATATCAAAGAGCCATATATTAAGTTATCACTCGAAATCCAGTGGTGTCCCCCAAAATTCCAACGCAAGTTCTTTGCCTTTTCTTGTAAATATTGATTTTCATTGATCAAATTGTCAGATGATAACTTTGTTCGCACATAATATTGATACTGAAACGAATAGCAAGTAGAGTAAGAGAGATCTGCAAATGAATTTTTCATACATGTTAATAAACAAAATGTAGCAAATTAATTGTGCTTGAACAGTAAAAAGAATCACTATACGCAGATCTGAATCTGTAAGACGTCCCACCCAGCAAATAATAAAATACGAGGAAACGCGGATACAAGGGATTTAAAGCGTTAAATTTTTGAAAATTTTATTTTACAAAAGGTTCTTTTAGGAAGAATTTACCCCAGAACTGATGAATAGCCTACAGAAATAATTATGTGAATTCGATTGATCTGCGACGTAGGAGACATAAAAGTAGATAACAGCTAGCAAACATCGCTTACTTCCATCCCATAACGTCGTAGCGTGTGATATTTTGGTGTAACTTCTCCGGTCACGTCAAAGGTTTTACGAGACAAACATCCTTTAAAACACATTATTTGCAAAGTTGTTCTACTAAAGCCTCACAAAAACCTGTTTAAAAATCGGGTAAACTAACTGCTACTCCACAGTCTACTTGTGTCTTAATGGAGATCGTTGCGACTTATGTATGCCTTAATCCTACCACTAAATCAGTTCACAATATCAGTGGCAGGTGAAAGAACGAATTAACGATTCTTAATGACACTTACTTTGGTTCAAAAATGTTTTAATTCAAAAGGAACACATATTTTCAAGAACTTTTCAACATCTGTAAAAAGTTCAGCTGCAAACAAAGTACAGTTTAAGAAAAGAGAGAAGGACTTACTGGACAATTCCTACGACTCCATCGACGAATTCCTGAACAGAACCAACTGATATATTCTTTAGTGGTGTTATCAATAACTACTGTGGTACGTTGTGAACAGTTATCGTTTACGTACTGTACAAGGACCGATTACACACCGCGTCTCTCATTCAGAAAAACCGGATCTGGTTTTGCGTGATTCCCCTAAATGCCGGTCTGCTTCCCCTTGAAACATTTCCAGCTTCTGCTCCGTCTCCAATGACCTCGATGTCAACGGCATGTGAAACCTTAATTACGTTCTTCTGTTCATAAGTCGCTCTTGAAAAGCGATTGTGAGAAGATCTCGTTATGCCTCGTGTGAGAAGGGGAAACGTGTACCAGCGCGTGTCGGAATTCGACGGGGGCAGAACTGTTGTCTGTCGAGACTGCGGTCAATCGTTCCGCGAAATTTCTGTCCGCATTGATAGAGGTCACCCGAACGCCAGGCGATTATGGAATCGATGGGTTCAGGAGAGTCGTACTCCACGTCATACGCCCCAAGAGTCTGGTGGCTGGGGGACATGTTCGCTCAGTTGGGAAGGACCGCAAAGCTTCGTCAGACACCTTGAATCAGAAAATTGGCTTGTTTGCACCAGAACGAGAATCCAGACGGGCTGTGGGGCGATGTCTGGACCTTCAAAAACAGTCAGCACTACGACCGTTGTTTTAGCTTCTCTTGGCGCGGCGGCAGTGTGAGTCGCATCGACAATAGTGCGCCCAGTGGCAACATTAAATGGAGGAGTGACACCACATCACATTTTCCGACGGTTCTGCGTGCAGCATTACGATGGTATTACTCCTGTGTGGAAGGTCCTAGGAGAAAGAACCTGAAAGAGGAGTCTGGACAGTCACGCTCAGCGCTGCTCCACAAATGCTGTCTTGAATAGCACCAAAAGAGTCGCCGATGTTAACGTCCCCATCCGACGGACGAATCACCATCAACAGAGTCACGTGCCATCACTCCATGAGGCACTGGTGATAGGTTTGGAATTTAACTCAGGACAATGTTGTAAAATCTGATGCTCAGTAACTGACTACCATAATCTCTCCTCCCATGACTGGCCAACTTTTAGCAATGAAAATGTCTTCCACTTTCAGAATTAGAATTAGCAACCTCCAATTTTAAGGTGTACACTGGACTGAGATAAGGGGATGCCATTTCACCTATTTTATTTAACCTTGTCCTAGAGAAGATGGATAGAGAATTTTCCAGAACCAGTCTACAAGGGATCCAGCTACAGGATATGAACTTTACAAGACTTGCCTATGCACATAACAATAATCAGCGCATGGCATTGGTGGCCGGGAGACCCCTCGCGGGGCGGTTCGGCCGCCGCTCCACAAGTTCTTTAACGCCACTACGGCGGCTTGCTCATGAATGAGGATGAAATGATGATGAAAGACACACAACACCCAGTCATCTCGAGGCAGAAAAAATCCCTGACCCCGCCGGGTATCGAACCCGGGACCCAGTGCGTGGGACGTAAGAACGCTACCGCAAGACCACGAGCCGCGGACTGCTATGCAGATGATGTAGTTCGAAAACAAAATTAATCAGAATGATGCAAAATTACTACAAAATTGCTAAGAAAACAGGATTACATGTTAATGAAGAAAAGACAGAATATCTACCCATAAGTAAGAAAACCAGTAAAGATGCACCTTTGACTGTAGATGGATTCAATTTCAAGACTGTTGACCACTTCAAGTACTTAGGAAGTCGTTTTAGTAACAACAACAGAACAGATATAGAGATAGATGCCAGCTTAGCGACAGAAAACAAGACACTTTTTAGTTTCATTAAAATTCTAAGAAAAAGATCACTTAGCAGTAACTTCAAAATCCACTTATATTAATCGACCATTATACCTGTGATGTTATATGGATGTTAAACATTAACATTTAGAAAGAAAGATGAAGAAAAACTGTTAATATTTGAAAGAAAAGTACTAAGGAAAATTTTTGGACCTTTATACGACGAAAATAACATGGAATGGAGAATAAGAAGAAATGAAGGATTAAGAGGGCTGTACAAACACCGTAACATCGTCGAAGTGCTCAAGAGGAGAAGGTTGAATTGGGCAGGCCATATAGCAAGAATGACAGAGAATAGACTGCCTAGAATGACATTCAGCAGAACAATAGATGGAACGAGAGGAAGACCCAGAATCAGATGGCGGGATAACATTCGGGAGGACACAACTAGGATGAACAGCAACAGCAACTGGACAAACAGCGCATTGGACAGACATAAGTGGAAGAAGCTCATAGAGCAGGCGTATGGTCGATATGGCCCTTGCCACATGTAAAGAAAAGTAAAAGTAAGTAAACCTCCGAGTCGAGAGATAGCAGAAGCCTGCATTAGAGACCTTGGTTATGGAGGTGGGTGCTGGTAAGCCGTGTATTCGGCTGCACAGGTGACGTGGTACATACTTGACGTTGTCGGAAGGCAACAAAAAAGGCTGGATAACGTTGTAGGTGTCTCTTGCACTGCTAAGAGTTTCTTAAATCATATCAAGTTTTACAGTGATTGTGGACTATGGATCTGCATTCCGAGATGCGATCACTGAAGCAAATGCATAATCTGTTCTCATCACTAAACACAGTATTCCACCATCCGTCCTTCCAGTATTATTTTTCTCTACAGTACTGTAGGTGGGCTCCACGTCTGAGAGGTGTGAGAGGAGGTTTGGCGACCGGCGATCATTGGTTGTGGCTAAGCTTCCGGTAAATGTTTCATGCTGGCCCAAACTGTATGCAACTTAAGTCCTCAAATTTGCTGGTGACACCGGGCAATCAGTAATGGTTGTATGTTTCATGCAGCAGTAGATGTGTGAATCTGTTTGCCACAGCGATCCAGGAAGAACATGGAGACTACGTTGATTTTCCTTGGACTACTAGCATCAACATCTGGGTTAGCAGTTATGCATACGACATGTCGTATTCTACATACTGGGTAATTCTTAAGAAAGACGATCCCACATCTTGCAGTCATGAAACGTTAGTTTCCATAAATTAATTTAACTGAACGAAATGGGCTAATTGGTGGCTTTTTATTTATACAATATATATAACTCGGTGCTCGAAACAAAATGCTTTTGATTCACAAGTCATATAAAGTTAAAATGTCCCAGAGGAGAAAGGCAAAGCTATAGAAACATACATAACTATGGGACTGATGGCTGCCTCTTAAAGTAAAATAAAAGAGATCCTTAGAATAAAGAGAAACACCAGTATGAATACTAAGAACTCTGATGGAATCAGCCCCGAGCAAAGAATGGAAGGCTGAAAGGTGGAAGGAACATAAAGAAGGGCTAGACAAGGCAAAAGAACTTAACACAATAATACCAAAAGGGAAAAAGTAATTGAGATGGGAGATATGATACTGCCAGAAGAATTTGATAGAGCACTGAAAGACTTATGTCGAAACAAGGCATCTGGAGCAGACGACATTAGCAGTAATATTGAAATCTTTGGGAGAGCTAGCCATGACGAAAGTATTCCACCTATTACGCAGGATATATGAAACAGGCGAAGCACCATCAGATTTCAAGGATAATCTAGTAATTCCATTTCTTAAGAAGACAGCTGCTGACAGGTGTAAATATTACCGAACCAACAGTTTCATGATCCACGTTTAAAGAATGTTAACACGAAATAATTACAGAAGAATGAAAACAAAACTGCTGAATGGGGACTTCGAGGAAAATCAGTTTTAAATCCGAAGAAGTGGAGGTACACACGATGCAACGACAATCTTAAATCTTATCATAGAAGATATAATTAAGAATGGCAACCCTACGTTTATGGCATATGCAGATTTTAAGAAAGTATTTTTATTATTTAGACTGACATATACTCATTGAAATTCTGAAGGTAGCGGGGACAAATCACAGGGAGCGAAAGTTTGTCTACGTATTGTACAGAAACCAGACCAGTTATAAAAATCGAAGGACATGAAGGGGAAATAACACTTCAGAAGGAAGTGAGACAGATTGATAGCCTCACCCCAACGTTATTTAGTCCATACATTGAGCAACTACTGACGGCCTTCGGAGAGCCAATCCTGACAAAACTCTACCATCTGGTGAGCAAGATGTACGAGACAGGCGAAATACCCTCAGACTTCAAGAAGAATATAATAATTCCAATCCCAAAGATAGCAGGTGTTGACAGATGTGATAATTACCGAACTATCAGTTTAATAAGTCACAGCTGCAAAATACTAAAGCGAATTATTTACAGACGAATGGAAAAACTGGTAGAAGCCGACCTCGGGGAAGATCAGTTTGGATTCCGTAGAAATGTTGGAACACGTGAGGCAATACTGACCTTACGACTTATCTTAGAAGGAAGATTAAGGAAAGGCAAACCTACTTTTCTAGCATTTGTAGACTTAGAGAAAGCTTTTGACAATGTTGACTGGAATACTCTCTTTCAAATTCTAAAGGTGGCAGGGGTAAAATACAGAGAGCGAAAGGCTATTTACAATTTGTACAGAAAGCAGATGGCAGTTATAAGAGTCGAAGGGCATGAAAGGGAAGCAGTGCTTGGGAAGGGAGTGAGACAGGGTTGTAGCCTCTCCCCGATGTTATTCAATCTGTATATTGAGCAAGCAGTAAAGGAAACAAAAGAAAAATATGGAGTAGGTATTAAAATCCAGGGAGAAGAAATAAAAACTTTGAGGTTCGCCGATGACATTGTAATTCTGTCAGAGACAGCAAAGGACTTGGAAGAGCAGTTGAACGGAATGGACAGTGTCTTGAAAGGAGGATGTAAGATGAACATCAACAAAAGCAAAACGAGGATAATGGAATGTAGTCGAATTAAGTCGGGTGATGCTGAGGGAATTAAATTAGGAAATGAGACACTTAAAGTAGTAAAGGAGTTTTGCTATTTGGGGAGCAAAATAACTGATGATGGTCGAAGTAGAGAGGATATAAAATGTAGACTGGCAATGGCAAGGAAAGCGTTTCTGAAGAACAGAGAGTTGTTAACATCGAGTATAGATTTAAGTGTCAGGAAGTCGTTTCTGAAAGTATTTGTGTCGAGTGTAGTCATGTATGGAAGTGAAACATGGACAATAAATAGCTTGGACAAGAAGAGAATAGAAGCTTTCGAAATGTGGTGCTACAGAAGAATGTTGAAGATTAGGTGGGTACATCGCGTAACTAATGAGGAGGTATTGAATAGGATTGGAGAGAAGAGAAGTTTGTGGCACAACGTGACTAGAAGAAGGGATCGGTTGGTAGGACATGTCCTGAGGCATCAAGGGATCACAAAGTTAGCATTGGAGGGCAGTGTGGAGGGTAAAAATCGTAGAGGGAGACCAAGAGATGAATACACTAAGCGGTTTCAGAAGGATGTAGGTTGCAGTAGGTACTGGGAGATGAAGGAGCTTGCACAGGATACATTAGCAGGGAGAGCTGCATCAAACCAGTCTCAGGACTGAAGACCACATCAACAACAATTGAGCAACTTGTGAAGGAAATCAAGAGTAAATTTGGAAAAGAAATTACAGTTCAGAAGGAAGAAATTAAAATTTTGAAGTCTGCTGATGACGTCGTAAGTCTTTCAGTGACGGGAAATGGCTTGGAAGAGTAGTTGAACGGAATGAATAGTATTTTTAAAATAGGTTATTAAATGAACGTCAACAATGGTAAAAAAATGGTTCAAATGGCTCTGAGCACTATGGGACTTAACTTCTGAGGTCACCAGTCCCCTAGAGCTTAGAACTACTTAAACCTAACTAACCTAAGGACAGCACACACATCCATGCCCGAAGCAGGATTCGAACCTGCGACCGCAGCGGTCGCGTGGTTCCAGACTGTAGCGCCTAGAACCGCTCGGCCACGCCGGCAACAAAGGTCAAACAAGGCTAAAGGAATATAGTTGAACTAAATCAGAGAGGGAATTAGATTAGGAAATGAGACACAAAAGCAGTAGATGAGTTTTGTTAGTTGGCCAGCAAATTAACTGACGATGACCGAAGAATAGAGGGTATAAAATGCGGACTGGCAACAGCAATAAATGAGTTTCTGAACTAGTGGAATAAACTGTCCCGCGTTTGCAGATGATTTTGCTATATTTTATGAAAATATGACATCTGCTGTAACACACATTAATCTTTCAGAACAGAGCTTTCCACTTTTTATGACCAGGGACCACTTTGGTTTCTTTGTTGTTATCAGGGACCACAAGGTTCGAGAAATATAAAGTAAGTCAATACAAAATATATATATATATATAGATATATATATATATATATATATATATATAATTTTAATATATTTGTTAAACTCAGAAATAAAGAAGATTAACAGTACTACGGTAATAGGAAACACAACATTTTAGTAGAAAATTAAATTTGGTTTGCATCAGTGTGAGTTTTTAGCTATCATCTTTCGTACAAGTTCAGTAACCCTGGCGGTAATATTATTGCTCAAAACTACAGGCATATCATCATTTATTTCCAGTGGATTTCTGGACTTGTTTCTAATTACCAGCAAAGCTGAAAACCATTATTCGCATAAATAAGTTGTGGAGAAAACCATAAGATAGCGCAAGGCGTCTTCTCGATATTTAGCGTATGAAATTGCTTATTGATACCAAAACTGCTCAATAGAATTAGATTTAAATGCGTCCATACCCTTTTTTTTTAATAATTTTGGAATTCAGTGAGGTTTTCCTGGATTTCTTCTACAGCTTTTCCAGCATTATTGCCAAAAGGGTTGCGAATCAGTTTCTGATTAACATTAGCTTGTGTTTTGTTATACTCTCAAGAGTAATGACTGAGTTCATTAGACAGCATTTGCCAACGACTGTTGATGTTTGCTTGTTTGTTTGCCCTAATTGTGTCATACTTTTAATCGTCGTGTGCTTTTAATGTCGCGAACGCCGAATTACTGTTTTCACCCACTTTACATATCCGTAATTGAAGTTTGCAAATAAAAGCACGAAGTTTATTTTGAGAGATAAATATATTTGCAACACCTTCTAAATGTCTGTCTGTGGAACCTTGAAACTGCAAGTTGAATTTATTCAAGTGTGTGAAAATATTACCAAGGTGAGCAAAATGTGTCTGAGATGTCAGATCAGAAGACTGCTCCAGTAAGGCTTTCATTTTCTTCTGACGTAGATACAACTCAGCTTCTCATGCGAGATTGTGTAATTTTTCCAGCATGTTGCCTTTCGACAGTCAACGAACTTCTTTGTGAAAGAGAAGGATCTCATGGTCGGAGTGCATTTCAGTGAACAGTTTTTTTTTTTTAAAAAAAAAAAAAGCCGCTGTTTTTGGTAACGTTTACCACATTTGTAACCAATTGCATTGTATTATTAAGGCATTTAGGAACAGTCCTGCAAGCTAACGCTTGGCGATATATGACACAATGCATTGTTGACAATGAAGGATTCATCTGTTTTATGAACGTCACTAGATTGGAGCGTGATACTAACATACTGATAGCTGAAGTGCCATCCGTATAGAAACCGACGAGCTTTTCCCACATAACGTTATGTTTCTGAAAATAATGTGTTATTATTTTCATGATGTCCATTCCTTTTAATGTCGTTACCAGGTCCAGCGGAATCAATAATTCTTCTTTGAGTGTGGTGTCGTCGTCTAACACACGAGTAACTGACAACAATCAGAAATGTCAGTCATCAGACTGCAAAGCAAAGTATGACTATTTTCAGCTCCTCGATATCATTTGACATTAGTTCGATTCGAACTTTTACCGTGCTGTTCATTATAGTTTTTTTTCTTGTAACCCTTAAGATAAATTGACAGCTTTGATCTAACAAGATTGTTGAGTGCTCTTCCTATTGTGTAAGGCTTTTATGATTGCTCTATCAATTCCGCTATCTCAAACAACGACGAAATGTACCTAACTGTCGTGAACTTTTTTGTAATACACACATAAATCGGTATACTCGTACCTATATCTTCTTTCGTGTTGCCCAGTTTTGCTGAAAAGAGAAACATAGAGAACTGTACGTATACCTGTTTCACATAAATTATAAATGGAAAGAGTGTAGAAGACTAGCTGTTAGTGAAACTACTGATACCGTCGAACCACTAAACAGCCAAATACTGCCTAGCAAGACAAATGAAAGTGTAGTACGGTTGGCTGACTGGCTAGTGCCATGCTCTGATGTCGATCTATACCATCGCCCAGCGACCCGCGCTCGACGCTACAGTTAAAAACGAATAAAAGTTTGAAATTTCAATTCCATCGCGGACTATTTTTTAGCGCTTTCCGACCACTCTTGGCCTGCGGACCACTGGTTGCGAATCAATGTTTCAGAAGAAATACACTACTGTCTATTAAAATTGCTACACCAAGAAGAAATGCAGATGATAAACGGGTATCATTGGACAAACATATAATACTAGAACTGACATGTGATTACATTTTCACGCAATTTGGGTGCATAGATCCTGAGAAATCAGTACCCAGAACAACGACCTCTGGCCGTAATAACGGCCTTGATACGCCTGGGCATTGAGTCAAACAGAGCTTGGATGGCGTGTACAGGTACAGCTGCCCATGCAGCTTCAACACGATACCACAATTCATCAAGAGTAGTGACTGGCGTATTGTGACGAGCCAGTTGCTCGGCCACCATCGACCAGACGTTTTTAATTGGTGACAGATCTGGAGAATGTGCTGGCCAGCGCAGCAGTCGAACATTTTCTTTATCCAGAAAGGCCCGTACAGGACCTGCATCATGCGGTCGTGCGTTATCCTGCTGAAATGTAGGGATTCGTAGGGATCGAATGAAGGGTAGAGCCGCGGGTCGTAACACATCTGAAATGTAACGTTCACTGTTCAAAGTGCCGTCAGATGACCGAGACGTGTTACCAATGGCACCCTATAACATCACGCCTGGTGATACGCCAGTATGGCGAAGACTAATACATGCTTCCAGTGTGCGTTCACCACGATGTCGCCAAACACGGATGTGACCGTCATGATGCTGTAAACAGAACCTGCATTTATCCGAAAAAATGACGTTCTGCCATTCGTGCACCCAGGTTCGTCGTTGAGTACACCATTGCAGGCGCTCCTGCCTGTGATGCAGCGTCAAGGATAACCGCAGCCATTGTCTCCGAGCTGATAGTCATGCTGCTGCAAACGTCGTCGAACTGTTCGTGCATATGGTTGTTGTCTTGCAAACGTCCTCATCTGTTGACTCAGGGATCGAGACGTGGCTGCACGATCCGTTACAGCCATGCGGATAAGATGCCTGTCATCTCGACTGACAGTGATACGAGGCCGTTGGGATCCAGCACGGCGTTCCGTATTACCCTCCTGAACCCACCGATTCCAAATTCTAACAGTCATTGGATCTCGACCAACGCGAGCAGCAATTTCGGGATACGATACGCTACAATCCGACCTTTATCAAAGTCGGAAACGTGATGGTACGCATTTCTCCTTCTTACACGAGGCCTCACAACAACGATTCACCAGGCAACGCCGGTGAACTGCTGTTTGTGTACGAGAAATCGGAAGGAAACTTTCCTCATGTCAGCACGTTGTAGGTGTCGCCACCGGCGCCAACCTTGTGTGAATGCTCTGAACAGCTAATCATTTGCATATCACAGCATCTTCTTCCTGTCGGTTAAATTTCGCGTCTGTAGCACGTCATCTTCGTGGTGTAGCAATTTTAATGGCCAGTAGTGTAGTAAGACCGACTTAAGAGTATCTGTAGTTAAAAGTAAATTATTAACAAATATTAAATATACACCGATATTTATGCAGACAGATACTGGACAAAAAGAGGACGTTAAAAAATTTTAATGCCTTGGGGAACTAATTCGAGAAAATACACTCCTGGAAATTGAAATAAGAACACCGTGAATTCATTGTCCCAGGAAGGGGAAACTTTATTGACACATTCCTGGGGTCAGATACATCACATGATCACACTGACAGAACCACAGGCACATAGACACAGGCAACAGAGCATGCACAATGTCGGCACTAGTACAGTGTATATCCACCTTTCGCAGCAATGCAGGCTGCTATTCTCCCATGGAGACGATCGTAGAGATGCTGGATGTAGTCCTGTGGAACGGCTTGCCATGCCATTTCCACCTGGCGCCTCAGTTGGACCAGCGTTCGTGCTGGACGTGCAGACCGCGTGAGACGACGTTTCATCCAGTCCCAAACATGCTCAATGGGGGACAGATCCGGAGATCTTGCTGGCCAGGGTAGTTGACTTACACCTTCTAGAGCACGTTGGGTGGCACGGGATACATGCGGACGTGCATTGTCCTGTTGGAACAGCAAGTTCCCTTGCCGGTCTAGGAATGGTAGAACGATGGGTTCGATGACGGTTTGGATGTACCGTGCACTATTCAGTGTCCCCTCGACGATCACCAGTGGTGTACGGCCAGTGTAGGAGATCGCTCCCCACACCATGATGCCGGGTGTTGGCCCTGTGTGCCTCGGTCGTATGCAGTCCTGATTGTGGCGCTCACCTGCACGGCGCCAAACACGCATACGACCATCATTGGCACCAAGGCAGAAGCGACTCTCATCGCTGAAGACGACACGCCTCCATTCGTCCCTCCATTCACGCCTGTCGCGACACCACTGGAGGCGGGCTGCACGATGTTGGGGCGTGAGCGGAAGACGGCCTAACGGTGTGCGGGACCGTAGCCCAGCTTCATGGAGACGGTTGCGAATGGTCCTCGCCGATACCCCAGGAGCAACAGTGTCCCTAATTTGCTGGGAAGTGGTGGTGCGGTCCCCTACGGCACTGCGTAGGATCCTACGGTCTTGGCGTGCATCCGTGCGTCGCTGCGGTCCGGTCCCAGGTCGACGGGCACGTGCACCTTCCGCCGACCACTGGCGACAACATCGATGTACTGTGGAGACCTCACGCCCCACGTGTTGAGCAATTCGGCGGTACGTCCACCCGGCCTCCCACATGCCCACTATACGCCCTCGCTCAAAGTCCGTCAACTGCACATACGGTTCACGTCCACGCTGTCGCGGCATGCTACCAGTGTTAAAGACTGCGATGGAGCTCCGTATGCCACGGCAAACTGGCTGACACTGACGGCGGCGGTGCAAAAATGCTGCGCAGCTAGCGCCATTCGACGGCCAACACCGCGGTTCCTGGTGTGTCCGCTGTGCCGTGCGTGTGATCATTGCTTGTACAGCCCTCTCGCAGTGTCCGGAGGAAGTATGGTGGGTCTGACACACCGGTGTCAATGTGTTCTTTTTTCCATTTCCAGGAGTGTAGTTTGGAAAACAGCTGCTGTAGAAGAAAGACACATAAAGTGGGAAGGATGTATGGGATAACTATTGACCTATATGACAAAAATGCATTTCTAAAAATGGAAAAATTATGACATTACTATACAATAGTGAAGCCAGAATGCCTACCGGCAAGCGAATGCCTAGCATTAAGCTACAATTTAGATAAAATAGAAATACTAGAAAGGTGAATCACAAAGAAAATAACAGGCCAACGGAAAACTATGGAAGATTGGAAATCGCGAATTAATGGTAAAAAATAGAGAAATATAGCAAACTGCTCAGAAGTAATGAGAAAAAGAAGACTGGCTTTTTTGGACCTAATGCAAGACAGTAGACTAACCAAAAGAGTCTTCAGATATTTGTGGGTCACAAAGTCAACAAAAAACTGGATCCACAAAGTAAAAAAAGATTTAGAAAAAATAATATAAAAAGTTAAGGAACAACTGACAGAGAAATGTTTAGGGGAAAAGCATTGAATATGGAAGGATTTCATAGTAGGAGAGAGAAAAAACTGGTCTTAAGTGGTAAGAAGACAGGAAGAGTACTGGAAGAAAAGAAAGGAACACCGAATAATTATCTAAAATGGACACATGTTCCTTAGTTGGAGCATTCGAGAAGAAAAAAAGAATTTCTCAAAAAGAGAAATTTTTGAAACTAGTACATAAATTTAATTGTTATTAAACCCTTTCTGAAGGTATTTGTATCTAGCCCTGTACGAAAGTGAAAGGAATTCATACAAGAATAAAATAGAAGCTTTTAAATTTGGTTCTACAGACGAATGCTGAAGATTAAACGGGTAGTTCTGGTAGTAGATTCTTTACTTTTGTTAGGTTTAGGACTGTACGTTTAACGGTTGGAAATTAGATGTACTGCCTGTTGCTGTTTCCCTTTCAGCAGATAAAAACAGTTTCACTTACTAATCAAAAAATGGTTCAAATGGCTCTGAGCACTATGGGACTCAACATCTTAGGTCATAAGTCCCCTAGAACTTAGAACTACTTAAACCTAACTAACCTAAGGACATCACACACACCCATGCCTGAGGCAGGATTCGAACCTGCGACCGTAGCAGTCCCGCGGTTCCGGACTGCAGTGCCAGAACCGCACGGCCACCGAGGCCGGCACTTACTAATCTCCTGTTCGCAAGATCAGGAGGCAACAGACTTCATTACTTACATGAATGCGAGGTAGTAGTGTCAGAAAAAATGGAAAATAGGCAACACCCAATTCTGGGCTATATGGCGAGCTGCCAGCTTGCTGTAAGAGAAGATAAATATCCTTGAAAACTAATGAAAATCGGATGAGAAAGAAAGTTATCACCTCCAGCCCCTACAGATAATGTGATACAGGAAAAACTGAGACGAATTTTTGGAACTGAATTTCTTGGAAGAAAGTGGTTAGCCATGAGAAGTCACGTAACACAAATAATAGACAGGGACATCATGACAAAGCTTACCGCCTTAGCATCGATGGAATCGTAATACCGCTTGCTCACGGTCCAGATAACGTATTTGCATCTTAATCACGGCCAAAATTCCCATGAGCGTCCTATCACGAAACATCTTAACTAAAGCTGATTAAATCCACATATTGTTATTTCCAAAGCGTTGGAAGCCAACACATGTAAAATAAGGTCCGAAAGTCCTGTCGATCCCGCCATTTCTTGGTCATGATGTACATTTATACTCCATATGTCTTTTCTTTCTTTTTTTTCCAGACGACGGACGCAAGTAGCTACAGTGTGGAAGAATGTGTTCTGACAAGTGCGCGGCCTCATGAACATGCACACACCGGGAAAACCATAAGAGATGTGCAACGGAATTTTGCGGCGCTGTTCCATAAAGAAGCGAACGATACTGCGATGCTAACAGAAACTCTTCAGAATCGGATCCATTCTGGATGGAAAGAGGACAGGTCAACCATCAATACAACGACAAACAAGTGCAGTAGTGGAGAATTCTGTGACCAGATCTCCCATAAATTCATTGCGGAAAAGATCCTCTGAACTCTGAATTCCAAAAACGACTTTGCTGACACATGAAAAAAGATTTGGAACGAAAACATTTCACCCCAACATTTGTAAATGAGTTGAGTGATGAGGACATGCGGCAAAGACATGCAGCTTGCTTAAGATTACCCGATGTGTTTGTGATGCTTCCACACCAGAGCAAAGCTTTCTTCTCAAACGAAAATGCACTTCATCGATTGTATCGGAATAGGGATATTTTTCTGGAACACGCAAAAACCTTATTATTACGAAGAGCCAGAGAATAATATCTCACATATTATGATCTGGGCTGCATTGTCCAGTAGGCACCTCATAGAACTGTATCCCTTTTGACGGTTCTGTGAATCAACATTCTTATCTGCAAATGTTGCGTGAATGGCTTATTCCAGGGCTCCAGAGACTGAGCGTTCTTGGTGACAGCTGGCTTCAACATGATAGAGTTCCTGCCCACTACACTCTCCGTGCTCAAGAATTCTTGGATGAGGTATTACCCCAGATGTGGATAGGGAGAGGATCAGTGCATCTGCCAGCGCCGATCGAGTGGCCTCCCAGAAGTTCAGAACTGACATCATGCGACAGTTCCATGCGGGGAATAATTAAGTACCATGTCGAGAAACAACGATACCAGACAGTTGACGAACTGAAGCAAGCTGTTAGGAAGGCATTCAAGGAAGTCACACTGCCTATGCTTCACACAGAGCCTGACGCCATATCATTTTGTGGCACGACATTGATGGTGCCCTGACTGATGTTCTGGATCACGAAACAAGAAGTCAGAACTGACATCATGCGACAGTTCCATGCGGGGAATAATGAAGTAGCATGTCGAGAAACAACGATACCAGACAGTTGACGAACTGAAGCAAGCTGTTAGGAAGGCATTCAAGGAAGTCACACTGCCTATGCTTCACACAGAGCCTGACGCCATATCATTTTGTGGCACGACATTGATGGTGCCCTGACTGATGTTCTGGATCACGAAAATAGAAGTTCAGAACTGACATCATGCGACAGTTCCATGCGGGGAATAATTAAGTAGCATGTCGAGAAACAACGATACCAGACAGTTGACGAACTGAAGCAAGCTGTTAGGAAGGCATTCAAGGAAGTCACACTGCCTATGCTTCACACAGAGCCTGACGCCATATCATTTTGTGACACGACATTGATGGTGCCCTGACTGATGTTCTGGATCACTAAAATAGAAGTTCAGAACTGACATCATGCGACAGTTCCATGCGGGGAATAATTAAGTAGCATGTCGAGAAACAACGATACCAGACAGTTGACGAACTGAAGCAAGCTGTTAGGAAGGCATTCAAGGAAGTCACACTGCCTATGCTTCACACAGAGCCTGACGCCATATCATTTTGTGGCACGACATTAATGGTGCCCTGACTGATGTACTGGATCACGAAACAAGAAGTTCAGAACTGACATCATGCGACAGTTCCATGCGGGGAATATTTAAGGAGCATGTCGAGAAACAATGATACCAGACAGTTGACGAACTGAAGCAAGCTGTTAGGAAGGCATTCAAGGAAGTCACACTGCCTATGCTTCACACAGAGCCTGACGCCATATCATTTTGTGGCACAACATTGATGGTGCCCTGACTGATGTTCTGGATCACGAAACAAGAAGTTCAGAACTGACATCATGCGACAGTTCCATGTGGGGAATAATTAAGTAGCATGTCGAGAAACAACGATACCAGACAGTTGACGAACTGAAGCAAACTGTTAGGAAGGCATTCAAGGAAGTCACACTGCCTATGCTTCACACAGAGCCTGACGCCATATCATTTTGTGGCACGACATTGATGGTGCCCTGACTGATGTTCTGGATCACGAAACAAGAAGTTCAGAACTGACATCATGCGACAGTTCCATGCGGGGAATAATTAAGTAGAAATGTAGAGAAACAACGATACCAGACAGTTGACGAACTGAAGCAAGCTGTTAGGAAGGCATTCAAGGAAGTCACACTGCCTATGCTTCACACAAAGCCTGACGCCATATCATTTTGTTGCACGACATTGAATGTGCCCTGACTGATGTTCTGGATCACGAAACAAGAAGTTCAGAACTGACATCATGCGACAGTTCCATGCGGGGAATAATTAAGTAGCATGTCGAGAAACAACGATACCAGACAGTTGACGAACTGAAGCAAGCTGTTAGGAAGGCATTCAAGGAAGTCACACTGCCTATGCTTCACACAGAGCCTGACGCCATATCATTTTGTGGCACGACATTGATGGTGCCCTGACTGATGTTCTGGATCACGAAACAAGATGTTCAGAACTGACATCATGCGACAGTTCCATGTGGGGAATAATTAAGGAGCATGTCGAGAAACAACGATACCAGACAATTGACGAACTGAAGCAAGCTGTTAGGAAGGCATTCAAGGAAGTCACACTGCCTATGCTTCACACAGAGCCTGACGCCATATCATTTTGTGGCACGACATTGATGGTGCCCTGACTGATGTTCTGGATCACGAAACAAGAAGTTCAGAACTGACATCATGCGAGAGTTCCATGCGGGGAATAATTAAGTAGCATGTCGAGAAACAACGATACCAGACAGTTGACGAACTGAAGCAAGCTGTTAGGAAGGCATTCAAGGAAGTCACACTGCCTATGCTTCACACAGAGCCTGACGCCATATCATTTTGTGGCACGACATTGAATGTGCCCTGACTGATGTTCTGGATCACGAAACAAGAAGTTCAGAACTGACATCATGCGACAGTTCCATGCGGGGAATAATTAAGTAGAAATGTCGAGAAACAACGATACCAGACAGTTGACGAACTGAAGCAAGCTGTTAGGAAGGCATTCAAGGAAGTCACACTGCCTATGCTTCACACAGAGCCTGACGCCATATCATTTTGTGGCACGACATTGATGGTGCCCTGACTGATGTTCTGGATCACGAAACAAGAAGTTCAGAACTGACATCATGCGACAGTTCCATGTGGGGAATAATTAAGGAGCATGTCGAGAAACAACGATACCAGACAGTTGACGAACTGAAGCAAGCTGTTAGGAAGGCATTCAAGGAAGTCACACTGCCTATGCTTCACACAGAGCCTGACGCCATATCATTTTGTGGCACGACATTGATGGTGCCCTGACTGATGTTCTGGATCACGAAACAAGAAGTTCAGAACTGACATCATGCGACAGTTCCATGCGGGGAATAATTAAGTAGAAATGTCGAGAAACAACGATACCAGACAGTTGACGAACTGAAGCAAGCTGTTAGGAAGGCATTCAAGGAAGTCACACTGCCTATGCTTCACACAGAGCCTGACGCCATATCATTTTGTGGCACGACATTGATGGTGCCCTGACTGATGTTCTGGATCACGAAAATAGAAGTTCAGAACTGACATCATGCGACAGTTCCATGTGGGGAATATTTAAGGAGCATGTCGAGAAACAACGATACCAGAAAGTTGACGAACTGAAGCAAGCTGTTAGGAAGGCATTCAAGGAAGTCACACTGCCTATGCTTCACACAAAGCCTGACGCCATATCATTTTGTTGCACGACATTGAATGTGCCCTGACTGATGTTCTGGATCACGAAACAAGAAGTTCAGAACTGACATCATGCGACAGTTCCATGCGGGGAATAATTAAGTAGCATGTCGAGAAACAACGATACCAGACAGTTGACGAACTGAAGCAAGCTGTTAGGAAGGCATTCAAGGAAGTCACACTGCCTATGCTTCACACAGAGCCTGACGCCATATCATTTTGTGGCACGACATTGATGGTGCCCTGACTGATGTTCTGGATCACGATAATAGAAGTTCAGAACTGACATCATGCGACAGTTCCATGTGAAGAATAATTAAGGAGCATGTCGAGAAACAACGATACCAGACAGTTGACGAACTGAAGCAAGCTGTTAGGAAGGCATTCAAGGAAGTCACACTGCCTATGCTTCACACAGAGCCTGACGCCATATCATTTTGTGGCACGACATTGATGGTGCCCTGACTGATGTTCTGGATCACGAAACAAGAAGTTCAGAACTGACATCATGCGACAGTTCCATGTGGGGAATAATTAAGGAGCATGTCGAGAAACAACGATACCAGACAATTGACGAACTGAAGCAAGCTGTTAGGAAGGCATTCAAGGAAGTCACACTGCCTATGCTTCACACAGAGCCTGACGCCATATCATTTTGTGGCACGACATTGATGGTGCCCTGCCTGATGTTCTGGATCACGAAACAAGAAGTTCAGAACTGACATCATGCGACAGTTCCATGCGGGGAATAATTAAGTAGAAATGTCGAGAAACAACGATACCAGACAGTTGACGAACTGAAGCAAGCTGTTAGGAAGGCATTCAAGGAAGTCACACTGCCTATGCTTCACACAAAGCCTGACGCCATATCATTTTGTTGCACGACATTGAATGTGCCCTGACTGATGTTCTGGATCACGAAACAAGAAGTTCAGAACTGGCATCATGCGACAGTTCCATGCGGGGAATAATTAAGTAGCATGTCGAGAAACAACGATACCAGACAGTTGACGAACTGAAGCAAGCTGTTAGGAAGGCATTCAAGGAAGTCACACTGCCTATGCTTCACACAGAGCCTGACGCCATATCATTTTGTGGCACGACATTGATGGTGCCCTGACTGATGTTCTGGATCACGAAACAAGAAGTTCAGAACTGACATCATGCGACAGTTCCATGTGGGGAATAATTAAGGAGCATGTCGAGAAACAACGATACCAGACAGTTGACGAACTGAAGCAAGCTGTTAGGAAGGCATTCAAGGAAGTCACACTGCCTATGCTTCACACAGAGCCTGACGCCATATCATTTTGTGGCACGACATTGATGGTGCCCTGACTGATGTTCTGGATCACGAAACAAGAAGTTCAGAACTGACATCATGCGACAGTTCCATGTGGGGAATAATTAAGTAGAAATGTCGAGAAACAACGATACCAGACAGTTGACGAACTGAAGCAAGCTGTTAGGAAGGCATTCAAGGAAGTCACACTGCCTATGCTTCACACAGAGCCTGACGCCATATCATTTTGTGGCACGACATTGATGGTGCCCTGACTGATGTTCTGGATCACGAAAATAGAAGTTCAGAACTGACATCATGCGACAGTTCCATGTGGGGAATATTTAAGGAGCATGTCGAGCAACAACGATACCAGACAGTTGACGAACTGAAGCAAGCTGTTAGGAAGGCATTCAAGGAAGTCACACTGCCTATGCTTCACACAGAGCCTGACGCCATATCATTTTGTGGCACGACATTGATGGTGCCCTGACTGATGTTCTGGATCACGAAACAAGAAGATCAGAACTGACATCATGCGACAGTTCCATGTGGGGAATAATTAAGGAGCATGTCGAGAAACAACGATACCAGACAGTTGACGAACTGAAGCAAGCTGTTAGGAAGGCATTCAAGGAAGTCACACTGCCTATGCTTCACACAGAGCCTGACGCCATATCATTTTGTGGCACGACATTGATGGTGCCCTGACTGATGTTCTGGATCACGAAACAAGAAGTTCAGAACTGACATCATGCGACAGTTCCATGTGGGGAATAATTAAGTAGAAATGTCGAGAAACAACGATACCAGACAGTTGACGAACTGAAGCAAGCTGTTAGGAAGGCATTCAAGGAAGTCACACTGCCTATGCTTCACACAGAGCCTGACGCCATATCATTTTGTGGCACGACATTGATGGTGCCCTGACTGATGTTCTGGATCACGAAACAAGAAGTTCAGAACTGACATCATGCGACAGTTCCATGTGGGGAATAATTAAGGAGCATGTCGAGAAACAACGATACCAGACAGTTGACGAACTGAAGCAAGCTGTTAGGAAGGCATTCAAGGAAGTCACACTGCCTATGCTTCACACAGAGCCTGACGCCATATCATTTTGTGGCACGACATTGATGGTGCCCTGACTGATGTTCTGGATCACGAAACAAGAAGTTCAGAACTGACATCATGCAACAGTTCCATGTGGGGAATAATTAAGGAACATGTCGAGAAACAACGAGACCAGACAGTTGGCGAACTGAAGCAAGCTGTTAGGAAGGCATTCAAGGAAGTCACACTGCCTATGCTTCACACAGAGCCTGACGCCATATCATTTTGTGGCACGACATTGATGGTGCCCTGACTGATGTTCTGGATCACGAAACAAGAAGTTCAGAACTGACATCATGCGACAGTTCCATGCGGGGAATAATTAAGTAGAAATGTCGAGAAACAACGATACCAGACAGTTGACGAACTGAAGCAAGCTGTTAGGAAGGCATTCAAGGAAGTCACACTGCCTATGCTTCACACAGAGCCTGACGCCATATCATTTTGTGGCACGACATTGATGGTGCCCTGACTGATGTTCTGGATCACGAAAATAGAAGTTCAGAACTGACATCATGCGACAGTTCCATGTGGGGAATATTTAAGGAGCATGTCGAGAAACAACGATACCAGACAGTTGACGAACTGAAGCAAGCTGTTAGGAAGGCATTCAAGGAAGTCACACTGCCTATGCTTCACACAAAGCCTGACGCCATATCATTTTGTTGCACGACATTGAATGTGCCCTGACTGATGTTCTGGATCACGAAACAAGAAGTTCAGAACTGACATCATGCGACAGTTCCATGCGGGGAATAATTAAGTAGCATGTCGAGAAACAACGATACCAGACAGTTGACGAACTGAAGCAAGCTGTTAGGAAGGCATTCAAGGAAGTCACACTGCCTATGCTTCACACAGAGCCTGACGCCATATCATTTTGTGGCACGACATTGATGGTGCCCTGACTGATGTTCTGGATCACGAAACAAGAAGTTCAGAACTGACATCATGCGACAGTTCCATGCGGGGAATAATTAAGTAGAAATGTCGAGAAACAACGATACCAGACAGTTGACGAACTGAAGCAAGCTGTTAGGAAGGCATTCAAGGAAGTCACACTGCCTATGCTTCACACAAAGCCTGACGCCATATCATTTTGTTGCACGACATTGAATGTGCCCTGACTGATGTTCTGGATCACGAAACAAGAAGTTCAGAACTGACATCATGCGACAGTTCCATGTGGGGAATATTTAAGTAGCATGTTGAGAAACAACGATACCAGACAGTTGACGAACTGAAGCAAGCTGTTAGGAAGGCATTCAAGGAAGTCACACTGCCTATGCTTCACACAGAGCCTGACGCCATATCATTTTGTGGCACGACATTGATGGTGCCCTGCCTGATGTTCTGGATCACGAAAATAGAAGTTCAGAACTGACATCATGCGACAGTTCCATGTGAAGAATAATTAAGGAGCATGTCGAGAAACAACGATACCAGACAGTTGACGAACTGAAGCAAGCTGTTAGGAAGGCATTCAAGGAAGTCACACTGCCTATGCTTCACACAGAGCCTGACGCCATATCATTTTGTGGCACGACATTGATGGTGCCCTGACTGATGTTCTGGGTCACGAAACAAGAAGTTCAGAACTGACATCATGCGACAGTTCCATGTGGGGAATAATTAAGGAGCATGTCGAGAAACAACGATACCAGACAATTGACGAACTGAAGCAAGCTGTTAGGAAGGCATTCAAGGAAGTCACACTGCCTATGCTTCACACAGAGCCTGACGCCATATCATTTTGTGGCACGACATTGATGGTGCCCTGACTGATGTTCTGGATCATGAAACAAGAAGTTCAGAACTGACATCATGCGACAGTTCCATGCGGGGAATAATTAAGTAGAAATGTCGAGAAACAACGATACCAGACAGTTGACGAACTGAAGCAAGCTGTTAGGAAGGCATTCAAGGAAGTCACACTGCCTATGCTTCACACAAAGCCTGACGCCATATCATTTTGTTGCACGACATTGAATGTGCCCTGACTGATGTTCTGGATCACGAAACAAGAAGTTCAGAACTGGCTTCATGCGACAGTTCCATGCGGGGAATAATTAAGTAGCATGTCGAGAAACAACGATACCAGACAGTTGACGAACTGAAGCAAGCTGTTAGGAAGGCATTCAAGGAAGTCACACTGCCTATGCTTCACACAGAGCCTGACGCCATATCATTTTGTGGCACGACATTGATGGTGCCCTGACTGATGTTCTGGATAACGAAAATAGAAGTTCAGAACTGACATCATGCGACAGTTCCATGTGGGGAATAATTAAGGAGCATGTCGAGAAACAACGATACCAGACAGTTGACGAACTGAAGCAAGCTGTTAGGAAGGCATTCAAGGAAGTCACACTGCCTATGCTTCACACAAAGCCTGACGCCATATCATTTTGTTGCACGACATTGAATGTGCCCTGACTGATGTTCTGGATCACGAAACAAGAAGTTCAGAACTGGCTTCATGCGACAGTTCCATGCGGGGAATAATTAAGTAGCATGTCGAGAAACAACGATACCAGACAGTTGACGAACTGAAGCAAGCTGTTAGGAAGGCATTCAAGGAAGTCACACTGCCTATGCTTCACACAGAGCCTGACGCCATATCATTTTGTGGCACGACATTGATGGTGCCCTGACTGATGTTCTGGATAACGAAAATAGAAGTTCAGAACTGACATCATGCGACAGTTCCATGTGGGGAATAATTAAGGAGCATGTCGAGAAACAACGATACCAGACAGTTGACGAACTGAAGCAAGCTGTTAGGAAGGCATTCAAGGAAGTCACACTGCCTATGCTTCACACAGAGCCTGACGCCATATCATTTTGTGGCACGACATTAATGGTGCCCTGACTGATGTTCTGGATCACGAAACAAGAAGTTCAGAACTGACATCATGCGACAGTTCCATGCGGGGAATATTTAAGGAGCATGTCGAGAAACAATGATACCAGACAGTTGACGAACTGAAGCAATCTGTTAGGAAGGCATTCAAGGAAGTCACACTGCCTATGCTTCACACAGAGCCTGACGCCATATCATTTTGTGGCACGACATTGATGGTGCCCTGACTGATGTTCTGGATCACGAAACAAGCCGGAACGTAAAGTATCAACATTTACCAGACATATGCTATAACATGTTCGAAATAAATAAATACACACCATGATCAAGAAAGAGGGATAGCACTTTCCGACCATACTGTACAATAAAGTGGTGGCATCTACGCACTACTACTAACAATGAAGTGAAGCCGACGAAGGACGGCAACAAAATGGGGTTAGGAGTGGGTCTCTCCATAGTTTTGCAACCTTGGGTGCAACACAGTAGTGTGTTTCCCTCGATAGGAAGAGGTCCCTAGAGCCAACGTGACTGGGGTTGGCAATGCAAATGGTTCCTGCTGCTTTCTACCGGAGAGGTAGTTCGTACTCCTGGTGCTCAGGTGGTGACCTTGTGGTGACGCCAATTCTCTGAACGCGGGTGGGACTGGTGTCATTACGCGTCGGCATCGCTGATGCTTGGATGTGGAAGTAACAGCCCTGAACTTCTACAGATGTTAGCCATACTGTGAAGTTTCTGAATTAACCGATTACTGAACATGAAAATCGCTCCACCGCCACCATTCGATGGTCCTCTACTCAGGCGAGCCACAGGTGGTTTTAGTTGCCCAAGAAAAATTGATTTTAAAGCACAAACTGACTGAGTTATTTCATTGACTTTTTAATTAATTGACTTATAGGCGCGTTACTGCTATATGTGAACTCGTGATAGGCTAACCAACATGAATCTGCGATTGGAAACGTGATTTTAATTTAATTCAACTGTCTTTCATTTAAAGGGGACTGTACTGGACAGCTGTAGAGCCTTCTTCACGTTCTTTATACGTATCAGAAAAGTCTCCGGGTTACAAGGTAACCAATAAAGACGTATTGAGTCGAGTACGGGAGAAAAGAAATATGTGACACAACGTGACTGAAACAACGGATCGATCGATAGAACACACCCTGAGGCATCAAGAAACTGTCAGTTTGGCAATGCAAGTTTAAAGAGGGGGAAGGGGGACTAGGGGGGGGGGGCGGGAATTGTAAATAGTTGTTGAGGGATATCGAGGTTTGACTACACTAAGCAGGTTCCAGCTGATGTAGTCTGCAATGGTCTTCAGTACGGACTAGTTTGATATGCCTCTCCACACTAGTCTATCCTGCGCAAGTCTGTCCGTCTTGACGTAACTGTTACAACCTGCTTGTACATCTACTTGAGACAGCTCTCTCACATCAAGCCTCGGTCACCTTCCACAACATCCCCCGCTCCCCCTCCTCCCCCTCCCCCCCCCCCCCTCTCCCGCCCGCACAATTACCTACGTTACCAATTAAATATTCCATCGTGCCCCAGGACATGTCCTATTGATTGTTTTCATCTTTTAGTCAGGTTGTGCCATATACTTCGTATTTCAATCATTTTCTATTCGATTCAGCAACTCTTCTCAAGTAATCCAATGTATCCATCTAATCTTCAGCATTGTTTTGTCGCTCCTTATTTCAAAAACTTCTACTCTCTTCTTGTCTGTACAGTTTATCGCTCACGTTTCTCTTCCATATAAGGCAACACTCCTGACACATAAGCTCAGAAAAGACTTCCTAACAATTAAATTTGTACGTAATGTTAACAAATTACTATTTTCTAGAAAAGATTTTCTTGCTGTTGCCGTCTGCATTTTATATCGTCTCTGTTTCAGCCATCATCAGTTACTTTGCTGCCCAAATGGCAAACTCGTCTACTACTCTGAATATCTCATTTCCTAGTCTAACTTTTTTATGTTTTTCGACTACACACCATTACACATGTTCCACTTTCGTTGATGTTCACTTTATAGCCTCTTTGCAAGACAGTGTCCATTTTCCTCAATTGTTCTTCCAAGAACTTTGCTGTCTCTGTAGAATTGCAGTCACACTGGGAAGCCTTAAGACTGTTGTCTCTTCTCCCTGAACTTCAATACCCTGCCCAAATTTTTGTTTGGTCCTCTTTACTGCTTACTCAACATACAGACTGAATACCGTGGAGCAGAGGTTACAAACCTGTATCACTCTCTTCTAAACAGCTGTTCTTCTCTATATCCTTCGAGTCTTATAACTGCTGTCTACCTTCTATTCAAATTGTAAATAACCTTTCACTCACTGCATTTTATCCCTGATACCTTCATAGTTTCCAACAGGTGCTCAAGTCGGTATTGTCAAATTTTTTCTCTATCTGCACAAACCCTAGAAATGTAGATTTTCCTTCATTCAATCTATCGTAGTGTCTAGTTTCTACATTTCTTCGGTATCTAAACTGATTTTCCACGAGTTCGGACTCTACTAGCCCTTCCGGCCTTCTGTAAACAATGCGTGTTAGTAATTTTCAATCATGACTTATTAAACTGCTTGCTCGGTAATAGTCACACCTTTCAACACGTGACTGCTCTGGAATTAGGATTATTACACTCGTTTTTTATTTTTTTATAGAGCTGTTTGTTTTTTCTTCAAAGCTTTCTCTAAGTTTATTGCTTCATGTAAGAAATACTAAATGTTAACTATTACAAAATGGTCGTGAATGCGTATCTACCAAGAAATATATTAGGCTTGCGTATGGGTGTCGATAGAAATATTAAGATGAGATAACATTCTAAAACTGTCATTTTTATAGATGAATTTGAGAACATCTGATACACCAAGGATTAAATTTGAAAGGCAGTAAACAAAACCTGTTTTATTGCAAACGATTAATAGGTATCCACTCAGTGTTAATTTTATTTTATTTTTTGATGAGTGAACAATAAGCATGTTTAATTGGTACATGAGAATTGTATTTTTAATATTATCAACATCAATACCGATGCCAGATTTTATTAGTCATCTGATATTACGTCCTCATAAGATAAATCCAGGGCACCAAGCGAGCTAGGAGTTAAGGCTACATACCAGAAATTTATCACTGAATATTAAAAACTTAAAATTAAAGAAATTCTCCACGACTGAGGAAATAACTAGAACATATTGCCAAAGTAATTTGAATGCATGGCTTCTGTTCTTTCCGACATGTCCTAAAGAAGCGACACCCTTCTTCATCACGTAGCCGTACATATACATGATGGAATGAAATAAATTCTGACATCGCCCGCAATTGACACCGAAATGAATTCAACGGCACACAAGTGAAAACTTGTGCAGGACCAGGACTCGAACCCGGATTTCCCACTTTACGCGAGCGATCGCCTTAACTGCTTCAGCTATCCGACCAAAATTCCCATCTTGTCATATACTACTTACGTTAGGCCCCCTCTCCACCAGTTTGGTTAGAATACAACCCATATCCATTATTCTAATATAGAATACACGAATTTAGGGAACATTCCAAACCCACACTGGCCATAACCCGACTAGATTCCTGAAAGAGTTCAGGAGAGGGAGGGCATCAACAATGAAAAGATCTTACGGCCGTCAAGCTGTATATACTCACATGTGGTGTCGGTTATTTCGGACATGTCATAATAATTCTCATCACTGTGGAGAAACAGGATATGAATTGAAAAATTAACGCTTATTTAACTCTGAAGTGAACTATAGCACTTTTTTGTCTATAAAATTTTACGACTGACCTTGCTAATGGGTTCATTGCGTTATTTTGATACCTTCTATTTATTCACCACTGATTAACATACTTACTAAAGTTGAACAAAATGTGTGTTAAAATGTAAATTTATTGAGAGTTTGGTTAGTATACAACCCATATCCATTATTCTAATATAGAATACACGAATTTAGGGAACATTCCAAACCCACACTGGCCATAACCCGACTTTTGCACCCTCAAATTGAGCCGCAGCGGTTCTCTTGTCCCTATTTGACATATTGTTGTGTCATGAAATACTGCAGTCAACTTTCTGTACAAGTTGTAAATAAACTTTCACTCTCTGTATTTTACCCTTGCTTCCTTCAGAGTTTCTGAGAGTGTATTATAGTCCACAATTTTAGAAGTTTACTCTAAATCTACAATTGCGGTTGGCCTTTCCTCAACCTATCTTCTAAGATAAGTAGCAGGGTTAGCATTTCCTCGCCTGTTCCAATATTTCTCAGGAACCCAAAGTAATCTTCCCTGAGGTCTGCCTCTGCCAGTCTTTCCATTCTTCTGTAAATAATTCGTGGCCGTATCATACAGCCATGACTTATTAACCTGATGTTCGGTAGTATTCGCACCTGTCAGCAACTATTTTCTTTGGAACTGGAGTTATTAGATTCCTCCGGGTGTCTGAGGTTATTCCACGTGTCTCACATACAAGGATTGGACTAAAATAAGGAAACACAACGAGAAATACATGAATGAATATAAATCCAGATTCCAATCAAGGCACAGGCTGTGCTTTTGTTTCTGACCACGAACGACACCTATGCAATGTACTCAACATGTTGCAAGTGTCAGTCATGATTAGAACAATGTTTTATGTAGTTGTGAGTGCAACATGTCGGAGCTATGTTAATTCGAACGTGGACAAACGTTTGGTGCTTGGACGGTAGATGCTATCGTAACCGAAGTAGTCAAAGTGTCTTCTGTTTCAAGAGGCACCGTATCGAAGATTTATACCGCATACAGGGAAAGCTGAAAAACATCATACGCTAAGTCACAACACGGACAAAATTGTGTGCTCAGTGATCACGACAGATGGTCATTGAAGAGGGTTGTGACAAGAAATAAGAGGATGGCAGCTACAAAAATCACTACAGAAATGAATGTCGCTATAGCGAACCCTGTCAGCAACAAAACAATACGAAGATAGCTCCATATGCGGCGAATTGCAGGCTGAGTTGGAATTCCTAAGCCTCTCATCAGTGATGCAAATGGCCGTAACAGGCAAAGCCATAAAACCTGGACCGAGAGAGGTGGAGCAGTGGTTGTCACACTGGACTCGCATTCGGGAGGACGACGGTTCAAACCCTTGTCCGCTCATCCTGATTTAGGTTTTCCGTGATTTCCCTAAATCGCTTCGGGCAAATGCCTGGATGGCCCTTTGAAAGGGAACGGCCGACTTCCTTCCCCGTCCTTCCCTAATCCATGGGACTGATGGTCTCGCTGTTTGATCCCCTCCCCCAAATCGACCAACCAATCATGAAACCTGGGCGATGGAGCAAAGGAAGAATGTCATTTGGTCAGATGGCTCTTGTTTCACGCTGTTTCCAATTTCTGGCCGAATTAACGTCCCAAGAGTGAAACATGGCGGGTGTTAAATAATTATATTGACAGCCATAGCGTGGTATTCCAAGGGCAAGAAGCTTACTCTACAAGGTCGCATTACTGCGAAGGGTCATGCGACTATTGCCGATCTGGTCCATACCATGGCAAAATGTTTGTTCCCTAATAGTGATGCTGTGTTACAAGATGGCAGGGCCCTTTTTCACACAGCTCGCATCATCCAGAACTGGTTTTGCGGGTACGAGTATAAACTGTCGCATCTATGCTTGCCAATATAGTCACCAGATCTCTCCAAAGTAGACCACAAAGACTCAGTAATACTGAGAAGGCTGCGTTTCGCTATCCACCTCCATCGCCGTTACCTCAACTTTCCATTATTTTTCAGGAAGAATGACAAAATTCCATTCAAAATCGTATAGGGCCTGTATTTATACATTCCGAGACGACTGGAAACTATTCTGATTACCAGCAGTTGTCCTAAGCGTATTAGACACGATAATGTGCTTTGTTTTTCGTGTTTCCAAATTTTTGCCTACCCCTGTATCTTGAACACCAGGTGGAATAATTTTCTTATGGCTGGCGCTCTTAAGGATCTCAATAAATCTCAGAGAATGTCTTCAACTCGAGGGTCACTGGTTTGACTTCTGTTTTCTAACGCCCTGTAAAATTCTTCTTGTAGTATTATATCTTCCATCTTATCTTCATTTACTGCTTCTTCCCTACCTATAATATTACATAAAAGATTATTTCCCTTGTATAGCTCTTCTATATATTCCTTCCGCCTTTCAGCTGTCGCTTCTTTGCTTGCCATATGAACTCTTGATATTCATACAGGTGCATGACTTTCCTATAAGCTGCATCTATCTGTCTCCTAATTGTGCATGCTTTTACAGTCTGCTTTTAATCTTCTAGTCATTCCTGCATAGCCGCTTTGCACTTTCTGTTAGTCTCATTTTTTAGACGTCTGTATTCCCTTCCGCCTGTTTCATTTTCTGCATTTTTATATATTTTCTTAGCGTCAGTTAAATTCAGTATATCCTGCGTTATCCACGGCTTTCTACTAGGCCTTGTCTTTTTACCTATTTGAATGGGGATATTGAGAAACCCCATACGTCCAAAAGACTAAATTTTCAGGAGGTACAAGAAACATTCCAGGTCTTATAATTATGCTGAGTTCCGTTTTGCTCCTAATTTTAGTTAAAAAGGATGCAGAGGGAGAAAGTCAATGAACTGTAGGCAATCTTGGTACATTTTCTTGATGTTGAGTTAAAATTTGTGTAGTGAACATGTGGGTTTTCTAAATATTTGGTAATAAATAAGGATCAGTCAGCATTTAACTTATACTTTATTGATAATGTTGATAAAAAGTCAAACAAATTATGCCCATTTTCCATTCTCTTTGGCATTGTACTGCACATATGGTTAATTCTTTCACACACCTTTGCCAATTACATATGTCAGAATGAAAGTTCTTTTGATACGAATAGCAGAACTCGCCTTAGGCCATGCATTTTCTTCTCAGTTATTGGCACATGATCTTACAGGGCTTTGTGGATTTACAGATGGGTCAGCCAGTTGGAATGTATGTTCTTCTGCCCGATCAGTGAATGGCCTAACTTTAACTACACTAAGACTCTCAATGAATACCAGAATTGCATGAATTGTGCTACATGAAAGTGTTCTTTGTTATTTTTTTGTGTAGCGCCTCCTTGACTTTCAACAGAAGTAGCATTATTTTAGTAGAACTTTGGCCACCATTCCTTATAATTTAGCACCTCTTCTGTTTTTTGTATTTTCACTTCAAAATTCATCTTTTTGCTGGACTTCATTTTAATTATGCATATTATTTCATCAAATATATCCGATCAACCTCCCAAATTTCCATTTTCACCACGCTGCAGTCTCTCCCACATTGAAGGTAAGAGTGGTCTCTTACTGGAAAGTAATTTCCTGTGCCGCAAGTATTAAGGAAAATCTCACCACAGCATGGTTTTCGTGTTGGCCTACATAAGAATTGGAGAACAAGAGAAGGTGTTTAACATGTTGGCCTACATTTTCATTTATATAATCAAAAAGAAATGAACAGATTTCATCATGGCTTTTTCACGTTGTTACTCCATAATAGAGGTAAAACTTGGCTCTTCCTCTCCATAAATCACATGCATTAAAGATTTATTGAAAGCTTACGCAAATAAAACACATCATGCATTAGTATCTGACGCAACTGCAGGTTCTGTATAAAATCAGACGAGTATCCTGCAACGGTCGAATCTCTTTTCTCTTTAAATACATGTAATTTCCTGAATAGTTTATCAGTACGCCTGCTGTGCACTATTAACTCAACTGTTGCTGCCCTTTTAACAGCGTGATTCAGAGATTAACTTTTGATTTTAAAACAGAGCTCTTCACATGTGGAACACGAATCCATTTGTGGTTACACAGATTTTAAATTAAGGTTTCGACGGAAAATTTTGAAATAAAATTAATGGTCAACAGTGCTGTCAACTTCAAATTTTGAGAAAGCCCATACCTTTTGTGCATTTGGGGCTGCTCTCCAGTTTAGGTGCATAAAAACATGGAAGGTGAAAGTATATATTGGGTTTCTCTATATCATAATCGGCCTTTATGTTTAAAGAACAGAGCCATAGGTAATTCAATTTTGTCAAAAAATGTACATGTGGGATTTCTCAAATTCCCATTCGTTTGATCCTCTGCTCTCTTAATTATTTCATCTGCCAAAGCTATTCAGAGGCTACTGCAGCAGTGTAAAACTGAATGGAGCATAGCACGTTATCGAGAATTTTCTTTCTCCACAGACAAATAGAGAGCTCCTGTTGCAATTACGTTGCGATGTAAGCGGAGGAGACAGCGCTGAAGCAGGTGCATGAGACTGTGCTTCGTGGCACTAGAATGGCCCTTTTCTACAGTTTGATAAGGACTGCACGAGGAAGTGACGAAGAAGGTATTCGGGTCACTATTCCGGGTTTGTTCTATAAAGGTCTGATTCCATGACTGCACCTAAACTGTCGCTGTGCCAACGATACGAACAGCTGATAAACAAAAGATTCTTAAAGCAGCCGTATTTCCCACAGCGCCGGCCGGAGTGGCCGTGCGGTTCTAGGCGCTACAGTCTGGAGCCGAGCGACTGCTACGGTCGCAGGTTCGAATCCTGCCTCGAGCATGGTTGTGTGTGATGTCCTTAGGTTAGTTAGGTTTAATTAGTTCTAAGTTCTAGGCGACTGATGACCTCAGAAGGTAAGACGCATAGTGCTAGGGCCATTTGAACCAAGTCATTTTCCCACAGCGCTCTGCAGTTCTAAGTTTTCGATTTAGTAGAATTGCAGCCAGTCATTGATATAGACGCGCAAGAATTCTATAATGAATAAAAAGTCTGTTGTCCGATTTCAAGAGGGTGCCTGTGGTCCCAAGGATGTCTGACTTTAAGTAACTGACCTCTTCTGCTGATACAGTTAATTAAAGTAACTGTGAGAGCATCTACTCCTATTAATGGATTTCCTGCTGAGATTTAATCTTTAGATTAATCTCTTTACATTTAATGCTTAAGCTTCAAACCTAATCACATATCGTAATTCTGGGGATGGTGACCGTGTTAAAACAGCCATCATGCAATGAAAAGAGACACACGAAAACTTTACTAACTTAATGTCTTGCAGCATTCATATTTATGAACGTTCTATTTCAGCACGGTCTACCTGCCAGGTTAACCGAGAGCGCGTCAGTTCCGCGTCCGCAGCTCGTGGTCGTGCGGTAGCGTTCTCGCTTTCCGCGCCCAGGTCCCCGGGTTCGATTCCCGGCGGGGTCAGGGATTTTTTTTGCCTAGTGATGACTGGGTGTTGTGTGATGTCCTTATGTTAGTTAGGTTTAAGTAGTTCTAAGTTCTAGGGGTCTGATGACCATAGATGTTAAGTCCCATAGTGCTCAGAGCCATTTGAACCATTTTTCGCGTCAGTTCTGCTTTGAGCGCCGAGCGGGGAGGTTCTTGTTTACTTCACTTGCCGCAGCGTAGCTTGTGTGGAGTTTTCCTCGTTAGTATTGTTCAGTCTGCCGTGTGAGTCGTAGCGCTTGGGCTCCATCTTTTCTGACTGTTTGCATTCGTCTACTTGCAGCGGTGTCGGCCGCTCCGCTATGACAGCCATGGTTTCCACGAGTATTCCACGAAAAGGTACTGTGAGCTTTACTTTAGACAAAACAACGCGACACGTGCAGCCCGGGTCTCTAAAAATCCACGTTTAGCTTGTCGATACAATTCATGTGAACTCTGATCAGGTCCACACTGCTTATTTTGATGCCGACAAGTACGTATTTTACGTGAAATTTATGGATCCCCTTCACGTTGAAAGATTACTGTCACGACATGGTTCTCAATTTTCGTTCAAGCATCGTAATAATTACGTTAGTATGGTGTCACTCGCAGATGCTGAAATAGAATATACCAATGTTCGAGTGTTCAAGCCTGCCGCTGTGGCTGAGCGGCTCTAGGCGCTTCAGTCGGGAACCGCGCTGCTGCTACGGTCGCAGGTTCGAATCCTGCCTCGGGCATGGATGTGTGTCATGTCCTTAGGTTTGTCAGATTTAAGTAGTTCTAGGTCTACTGGGCTGATGACCTCAGATGTTAAGTCCCATAGTGCTTAGAACTATTTTTACGAGTTTTAAACCTCCCGCCTGAAGTTGATGACAATTTTCTAAAGGACATATTGACTGCTTATGGTAACGTGAAAAACGTCCGTCGTGAACGCTGGTCTTCTCAACACAGATTACAGTGTTATACTGGAATTCGTTCCGTGGAAATGCATGTAAAACGCTATATTCCATCACATTTACAAGTGTGTGGTTGCCGCGTCCGTGTCATGTATACTGGTCAAGAGGGAACCTGCTTCCTATGTAATGAAAGTGGACACATTCGATCTAATTGTCTGCGGAGGTTTTTTTTTTATTAAAGCCGTCATTAGTGTAGCGTCGCAAGGACAGAATTTAAAACGGCGACAAACAAGCGACGTCGCACTCAGGTTGGTGATGGTGAGGATTTGGCTGTGCTTTCTGCGCCAACCTCCCCCGCATCGATTGTGTCCCCTGCTCCTCTCGATGCTACAATACCTCCCATCCGTAGTACGGTGAGTGGCGAAGAAGTTATCCCCAGCATCCCTCCTGCGCGCAAAGTGGCTCCTTCTGAGCTGCCTGTGTGTGAGAAGAGGGAGAGGAGTCCCCCCCTTCGTCTTTGTGTCCTTCGTTACAGTCTGAGACGATGCAATGTCCTCCTGTTCATTCGTCTTCAGCCTCCGACGGTTTCCTGCATTTGCCGACTACAGCAACCCCAGAGGCCACCAAGTATCACCTGTTGTACTGGTAGTTCCACAGCATGCTTCCGCCTTAGTGACTGGAACTGCATTACATGACCCTAGTTGGTTCAAATGTCTCTGAGCACTATGGGACTTTACATCCATGGTCATCAGTCCCCTAGAACTTAGAACTACTTAAACCTAACTAACCTAAGGACATCACACAACACCCAGCCATCACGAGGCAGAGAAAATCCCTGACCCCGCCGGGAATCGAACCCGGGAACCCGGGCGCGGGAATGACCCTAGTTCTGGAGGGGAGGACGCAGTGCCTATGACCCCTCCCACGCCTCCGTCTGAAGAGGCCGCCATGCGACATAGCTGACAGTAACAGCACATACGACCTGACCATGCGGTGGCACGTAAGAAATCTAAGGAAAAAAAGGTTGCGATGACGGAGGTTATGGTTCCCCGATGTCTGATTCCTCTGTTGATTCCTCAATGGACCTTGACTCTTAGCTGTCTACCTAATTCTACTCGGAGGTTCCGTACATCCCAATCCTCCTGTGATCAATGACGCAAGCCTACACGTTCTTTTCCTTAAACGTTAATCGTGTGGAATCAGAATTGCGATTGTCTTCGCTGCGTCAGTTCATTTATGATTCATGTGTGGACATAGTTTTATTACAGGAGGTGTTATTCAGTAATTTCTCCTTGCCTGGTTTTCGCGTGCTCTTTAATGTCGCACCCGAATGTTTTACGGGGACCGCCATATTCTTTCGCGAAGGCATTCCTATTGCTCAGGTGGAAATATGGGATTCTGACAGGGGCATAGGTAGTCAACTTTTTAATCTTACCTTGCTTCTTTTGTAAGCCCCATCTGGCACTGGTCGCGCAGTGGATCGTTCGCGCTTTTATAAATAGGTTATTGTTTATCTATTGCGTAATAGTCCTCAGGGTATTCTGTTATGTGGTGGTTTTAACTGTGTATTGCGTCCTGCGGATCAATCTCCAAATTTTAATGTCTGTCGCGAATTACATGAATTGGTCCGTTCCTTACACCCAAAAGACGTCTGGATATGTAAATACCCGACGTTAGTTAAATTTACCCACTTTACTGCGACTTATAGCAGCTGGTTAGATAGAATTTACTTATCGGACTGCCTAAGCGATAGTATTCTTAATGTTGATGTTATCCCTGCTTCCTTTACGGATCACTGTGCTGTGGTAACATCTCTCAATCTTAACCGGCAACCAGTCAAATTGTTTCGTCCTGCCGGCCGGAGTGGCCGAGAGGTTCTAGGCGCTACTGTCTGGAACCGCGCGACCGGTACGGTCGCAGGTTCGAATCCTGCCTCGGGCATGGATGTGTGTGATGTCCTTAGGTTAGTTAGGTTTAAGTAGTTCTAAGTTCTAGGGGACTGATGACCTCAGAAGTTAAGTCCCATAGTGCTCAGAGCTATTTTTGTTTCGCCCTCGGTGGATGCTAAATGTCGCTCACCTAGATGACCTCTCTCTTGATGACTTGATGCGAGTCGTGTCGGAGCGTACTCTACAGTCCACTGGGAAATACTCTCCCACCCCTGACTGGTGGACACAGCTATCAAAACCGAGGCTTAGGCAAACTTTGATACGTTTCTCTGCTGCCGAAGTGCAAGACTATGTAGACATCTGCGATATCGATGAGTCCAGTGAAACCTTTCACGACCCACTTGTCAGCATCTTGGATACGACAATTACACCTGGACATAATGATACGCTCTTAGTTGCCTTTCAGCCCGAGAAAGTTTACAAAATTATTGTGGGATCACCTTCTCAAAAGTCCTCGGATCTAGAGAGACTTCCAAAGGAATTTTACGTGCGCTTTTGGCCGTTGTTGGGCGCTACTTTTACCTCCCTTTTGAATGAAGTGTTACAGGGAAGAGTAGTGTCACCCTAGTTCAAAGTGGAAAAAATTTTTTTAATCCCGAAACGCACTGGACCGGCTGCCCCTGATTACTTTCGCCCACTTACTTTGTTAAACTTTGATTACAAGACTGTGCGAGGGCAGTTAGTGGTAGGATGTCGGCTCTGATGGATACGATTGTTGCAAAACATCAAAGCTGTGTACCTGGTCGTACGATTCTTACTCCTATAGTCGAGTGTCGTGACGTGGTTTCGGTTGCTGTTGTAACGTCTGTCCCTTGTACCCTTGCTTTTCTAGACTTCGATAAGGCATTTCATCGTGTTAATCACGACTTTCTGATTCGGATTCTGGAGGCAGTTGATTACACTGTTGATACACGGCAAGTGCTCTCAAATCTGTTGACGGGTATTTCGGCTTCGGTGGTTGTTAATGGCCAACTGACTCTGCTCCAGAAAGTTCAAATAGTGGATACATATTGTTGTGGGTTAGCAGGAGAGCAAACACCGGTTTACTAGAGGAAGCCGAAAGGCACGCGTTTTAGCTCACGCAGGCTGGCGTGAGGTCTGGAACAGGACAAGGAAATTAGACTTTAGAAAAACGGACGTAGCTGGTGGAATACTTAACTTTAATCCATTAATGATGGACTTGAATGTACATGATTCAGTATCAATAGTAACTGGTACTGGCGCTTTGCTAGGTCGTAGCAAATGACGTAGCTGAAGGCTATGCTAACTATCGTCTCGGCAAATGAGAGCGTATTTTGTCAGTGAACCATCGCTAGCAAAGTCGGTTGTACAACTGGGGCGAGTGCTAGGAAGTCTCTCTAGACCTGCCGTGTGGCGGCGCTCGGTCTGCAATCACTGAGAGTGGCGACACGCGGGTCCGACGTATACTAACGGACCGCGGCCGATTTAAAGGCTACCACCTAGCAAGTGTGGTGTCTGGCGGCAACACCACACACATGTCTTATGCGAAGCTTATTAAGTGACCCAAGTTTATCCGCTTCCCTCGATGATGGCGAAGAAACTACAACAATTGTCTGGTCGTTTCTTATGGAAAAGACATATCTTTCGCTTGCGGTATGAGGCGATCACGAAGCCTCGCTCCTTTGGGGGCTGGACCTGACTGATATACGAAGGAAGTCGCAGATGCTATATGTGCGTCGTACTACACTCCTGGAAATTGAAATAAGAACACCGTGAATTCATTGTCCCAGGAAGGGGAAACTTTATTGACACATTCCTGGGGTCAGATACATCACATGATCACACTGACAGAACCACAGGCACATAGACACAGGCAACAGAGCATGCACAATGTCGGCACTAGTACAGTGTATATCCACCTTTCGCAGCAATGCAGGCTGCTATTCTCCCATGGAGACGATCGTAGAGATGCTAGATGTAGTCCTGTGGAACGGCTTGCCATGCCATTTCCACCTGGCGCCTCAGTTGGACCAGCGTTCGTGCTGGACGTGCAGACCGCGTGAGACGACGCTTCATCCAGTCCCAAACATGCTCAATGGGGGACAGATCCGGAGATCTTGCTGGCCAGGGTAGTTGACTTACACCTTCTAGAGCACGTTGGGTGGCACGGGATACATGCGGACGTGCATTGTCCTGTTGGAACAGCAAGTTCCCTTGCCGGTCTAGGAATGGTAGAACGATGGGTTCGATGACGGTTTGGATGTACCGTGCACTATTCAGTGTCCCCTCGACGATCACCAGTGGTGTACGGCCAGTGTAGGAGATCGCTCCCCACACCATGATGCCGGGTGTTGGCCCTGTGTGCCTCGGTCGTATGCAGTCCTGATTGTGGCGCTCACCTGCACGGCGCCAAACACGCATACGACCATCATTGGCACCAAGGCAGAAGCGACTCTCATCGCTGAAGACGACACGTCTCCATTCGTCCCTCCATTCACGCCTGTTGCGACACCACTAGAGGCGGGCTGCACGATGTTGGGGCGTGAGCGGAAGACGGCCTAACGGTGTGCGGGACCGTAGCCCAGCTTCATGGAGACGGTAGCGAATGGTCCTCGCCGATACCCCAGGAGCAACAGTGTCCCTAATTTGCTGGGAAGTGGCGGTGCGGTCCCCTACGGCACTGCGTAGGATCCTATGGTCTTGGCGTGCATCCGTGTGTCGCTGCGGTCCGGTCCCAGGTCGACGGGCATGTGCACCTTCCGCCGACCACTGGCGACAACATCGATGTACTGTGGAGACCTCACGCCCCACGTGTTGAGCAATTCGGCGGTACGTCCACCCGGCCTCCCGCATGCCCACTATACGCCCCCGCTCAAAGTCCGTCAACTGCACATACGGTTCACGTCCACGCTGTCGCGGCATGCTACCAGTGTTAAAGACCGCGATGGAGCTCCGTATGCCACGGCAAACTGGCTGACACTGACGGCGGCGGTGCACAAATGCTGCGCAGCTAGCGCCATTCGACGGCCAACACCGCGGTTCCTGGTGTGTCCGCTGTGCCGTGCGTGTGATCATTGCTTGTACAGCCCTCTCGCAGTGTCCGGAGCAAGTATGGTGGGTCTGACACACCGGTGTCAATGTGTTCTTTTTTCCATTTCCAGGAGTGTATTTTGAGGATGACTCAAGAAACTTACACATTCACGTCTCATTTATTTCTCTGTGTCCGTCCTGCTAGTCTTTGAACCCCCTATTGATGTTGGTCGCATAAATTATAAGTTAAAACACATTCATGACTTCTATCTTGCGGTGAGCTATTTCGGGGTTGACATCTTATGGAGACCTGTGCTCACCGTGAAATTCCTACAGCCTCGGGTGGAAGCAGTCCCTTGCCCGAACCTTGTTGAAAGAGACTCACCGCAAACGACCTGGACGACAGTTTGGTTCAATATGAGTTTTCCGATTTTGCCGATGTGCTTAGCGTCCTCATGGTATAAGGTAGTAAATAACTTGATTCCAACGAACGAGCGACTTTTCCTTATTGGGCTTAGTGACACGGATTGATGTAGTCGTTGTATGTCTCCCGATACGATACGACATCGCTTTACTTGTGGAGGTCACAAGGCAAACTGGTCTTGGATCAGGACACAAAAAAATGGCTCCCAGCACTATGCGACTTCTGAGGTCATCAGTCGCCTAGAACTTAGAACTAATTAAACCTAACTAACCTAAGGACATCACACACATCCATGCCCGAGGCAGGATTCGAACCTGCGATCGTAGCGGTCGCTCGGCTCCAGACTGTAGCGCCTAGAACCGCACGGCCACTCTGGCCGGCGATCAGGACACAGTTGGCCTTCCTCATTCGATCTTCTGAGACCGCCTACACTACGGACATCACATTGCGCCCAGATTACGAGAACCCATACCGTTATGCGGTTGCTGGGACACTCCGTTCATTATGTTGTAGAAGGCGAGGGGGACGATCACATGAACTGCATGCAGTACATGATCACGGCCTATTGGACATGCTTGCGAATGCCTCGCTATCGAGACCTCTTCGCCATCATGTTGAATCTTGTTTCCCTTCGGCAAGGTGTTGGTTAATTTAATTTGTTCTAATGATAAGTGTTTTTCTTTGTTACGTATGTTCCCATCTCTGATCTGCTGCGTCTTATCTTGTCCTGGTTTCCCTGTTCGTTTTGTTTTGTGTTTTGACTCCGCATCGCTCCAGTTCTATTGTTGAATGTGTATCGATGAAGTATAGATACACGTGAGCTATACACTCCTTGCGCTCAACTTGGGATTTTTCCCTAGTTTGCGTATTTCAAATGTACTCTTTTCGTTTTCCTTCTACTTTTAGATTCAGTTACGAACTGTAAAAATATATAAAAAAAACACAAAATAAAAAATTAAAAATTACTAAAATATCATATAAAAATAATTGTTGATACATGTCTTGTGAGCTTGGTGGTGGTTTGTCAGCTACTTTCTCGGTTTTTTTTCTTTTATTTATTATTCTGTTGTTACAATTAATTTTTTCTCCCTTTTATAGCCTTTATACATGATGATTTGACTATGGTCCACTGAAGTGCATTATAGTACCAAATCATTGTGATAATAAGAAAAAAGCAAAAAAAAAGTGCTAATGCGCTGCTTTCTGAACTCGGGTAGGAGCGCCGGCCCCGGATAGAATCTGCCTGGTGGATTAACGACGAGAGCCGGTGTGCTGGCCAGCCTGGATGTGGTTTTCAGGCGGTTTCCCACATACCGCTAGGTGAATAGCGGACTGGTCCCCAAGTCCCACCTCAGTTACACGGCTCGCTGGCATTTGCAACACGTTTGCACTATTTCATAATTTACACTAGACGCAGACAGCTGGGGTTCACTGATTCCGTCCTGGGGGTATGGGGTGGCGGCAGGAAGGGCATCTGGCCACCCCTTCAAATTAACCATGCCAAATCCCATTGCAACAATGCCGACCCTGCGCACACTGCTGGACAAAGGCGCAAACGAAAGAAGAAGAAGAATTTCACAGCACAGTCTCTTCGAAAGATGTTTATGCTGCTTCTTTATTCAAATATCAACATTTCTACAGTAATACTGATTAATATTTATATATTCCAGATAAGTACACTTATTTTTCTGGTTTTCTGTGTGTCAAACTGAACGAAAAAAATTTCAAAATCTATTTAACAATACAATTTCACTACGGAATGCTTGGTTAGGCTTCTGACATATAGCAAGGGCATCATAAATTCTCGCAACGATAGTTCCCACGCAATGCATCCATTTATTATCAAGGCGAACCATTGATGATGATTCAGCTGTATACCTGAAGACTGATTAAACATTCAGTTCTAAGACAAATATTTAAAAAATGTTAAAATATTGATAACTCTCAGCTGCTGTTCTCATTATTAGATCATTCACTAGCACACGATGATGAAATGTCGCGTCGTTATTACCTTGACCTGAAGCAGAATTCTCTGTTCCGGAACATTCAGATTTCCTATTTCGTTTCCTTTTGCCTTACTTCAGTATTAGAGTTACCTTTTCCGTCTGAGGTGTACATTTTCCAAGTACCATTGCCCACTTCTTGTTAATTGCTTAGCCGGCCGCGATGGCCGAGCGGTTCTAGGCGCTTCGGTCCGGAATCGTGCGACTGCTACGGTCGCAGGTTCGAATCCTGCCTCGGGCATGGATGTATGTTATGTCCTTAGGTTCGTTAGGTTTAAGTAGTTCTAAGTTCTAGGGGACTGATGACCTCAGATGTTAAGTCCCATAGTGCTCAGATCCATTTGAACCATTTAATTGTTAATTGCTTACATACCTGACTTATTGCACCAGACCCTCTGCGAGCCGTCTTTCATTCGGAATCTTATGGAATAATATCGTGTAGTCCATCTGAAATCCATGAAGTCATTGCAAGGAACCTGACTAACTTCGGAAATGGACTATATCCTGGATTCGCAGTTTATATAAGAACACACTTGCAAGTTCCGCAACCAGTAAATGAATAATCGACTGTCGACTATAGGTAGTTAGATGACATTCCACAGAATCTACGTGAACCTGTAAACGATACTCATGCCTCTGAGCAATAAAACTGAGCAGCATAAACTATAACAAAGAGTGAAATTTTCATTATTGTACATATACAGTACTGTAGCACAGTGGAACAGCAATTAAGTGTAGGAATAAAATTTCATTAGAACTGGCAGGCACGACATTATGTGGAACCCATCCACCGCGTACGCAACGGTAGCATAACCAGTGCCAACACTTAGAAGAAATGAACTACAGACAGGAAGCTTACAACCTCATAGTGTGCGATAGAGAACGCCAGGATCTCATCACTTACACAACAGTGCAGGGCACGAGAAAACACAAGGCTCTTCAATAACGAGACTACAATTAGTAACTCCACCTTGAGATGATACAAGAACGCCTTTAAGGCAGAAAACTTTACATAAAGTAACGCCGTGTGTGGTAGCCGCGCGGCCTAGGGCGCCTTGCCACGGTTCGTGCGGCTCTCCCCGTCGGAGGTTCGAGTCCACCCTCGGGCATGGGTCTGTGTGTGTTGTCCTTAGCGCAGCTTGTTTTAAGTTAGATTAAGTAGTGTGTAAGCCTAGGGACCCGAAGACCTCAGCAGTTTTATTCCATAGGAACTTACCACCACCACGACCACCACTACCATCACCATGCACAAGGGAACGCTCTGAAGTGCTGAAGTTAAATATTAGGCCAACCAAAAGCGCTGACAGGCTCAGAAAACGGGAGCACATTTGTTAATCCATAAGGGGAATCACGTAAATCGACTACTATAAAACCTTCGCCTTCCTTCCATTCACTCTCAGAGTTAGGCCATTCCATCTGCATCACTGATACCACTGGAAGGTCAGCTCTGCCTGTTTCAGGAAGCCATCGTGAATACGACGACGTTTCTCTAGCTGCCATCACCTTGGAGTCTACAGCTTCGAGTCCGCAGCTGTCAGGCTGTGGAGGGAACTTCAAATCTGCGAGCTGCACTCCTGCTTGTCACAATGGTGACTGACGAAAGATGAGGACTGGACCGATCTTCTGTGGATGAAGAACCGATCTGCTTTTCAGCTTCGGAGCACGGCACCTGTGCCACCGCTCCTGGGCAGTACTAATACCGCCTGGGACCATTTCTTGTCGGTTTTCTTTTTTTTTCTTGTCGGTGGGTCTCCCACCTACACACCATCTCCACAACCGACAACAGGGCCTGTAGAGTTTTGGGGCCGAACTTAATCACGGCTTCACTCAACGGGAGCACTGGGCTCCAACAGACATCCACAGTCACGCCTGGCTGTAGTCGGGCGCCAACCGTCGGGCCCCCCTATGACGGGATCACAGCACTGACATCCGACTGGGCCTATACCTGCAAATTTCTCATCGGGCCTGACGTTCTACTCTTCCACCATCATGTAACGCACCCTCGGCACGGCCGCTGCTAGGCAGCGCCATGAACAAGACAGTCAATGTAAAACTCATGCTAATAAATAATTGTTAATTGACTGATGCCTCATTAGCACTCCGGCGCTTGCAGGACACCACCACCACAACCTCTGCTCGAGCTCCTCTTGCTGGCACTACAAATCTGGTGTCAGGAAGTGGACATCTGATGCTCTGGGACCTACAGTAGAGTAGGTCGAATACGTGATTAAAACTGTTGATGATTTGGGAGTATACGGAGTGCGAAAAGTACATGGAGTTGCTATCTCTGGCAACAACAACGACTGTAAATCTGCTGGGCATCGAGAAGAACTGAGTTTGTATGAAAGACACGGCTATGTCATTCCACGCTGCTTCAACTCTGTGCCAGAATTCACAGATCGTTGTGGGTGGCTAGCAGTAGCATGCCAGCCTCACTGCAACCTATGATCAAATGGTTCCTTTGAGCGAGAGATCTCGAGAACGTGATATCCGGAGAAACAGTCGAACACCTTCTGTATCGAGGTAAGCCGGGGAAACACCGGCAACATACGGTCTTGTGTTCTTATTTAAGGATGTCGCGGAGAACTCGAAGAGAGAGTACGGCCACCAGGTTTAACACGTTAGAAATGCGACGGCTTTTGTCCAAATTACTGGATATACACTCCTGGAAATGGAAAAAAGAACACATTGACACCGGTGTGTCAGACCCACCATACTTGCTCCGGACACTGCGAGAGGGCTGTACAAGCAATGATCACACGCACGGCACAGCGGACACACCAGGAACCGCGGTGTTGGCCGTCGAATGGCGCTAGCTGCGCAGCATTTGTGCACCGCCGCCGTCAGTGTCAGCCAGTTTGCCATGGCATACGGAGCTCCATCGCAGTCTTTAACACTGGTAGCATGCCGCGACAGCGTGGACGTGAACCGTATGTGCAGTTGACGGACTTTGAGCGAGGGCGTATAGTGGGCATGCGGGAGGCCGGGTGGACGTACCGCCGAATTGCTCAACACGTGGGGCGTGAGGTCTCCACAGTACATCGATGTTGTCGCCAGTGGTCGGCGGAAGGTGCACGTGCCCGTCGACCTGGGACCGGACCGCAGTGACGCACGGATGCACGCCAAGACCGTAGGATCCTACGCAGTGCCGTAGGGGACCGCACCGCCACTTCCCAGCAAATTAGGGACACTGTTGCTCCTGGGGTATCGGCGAGGATCATTCGCAACCGTCTCCATGAAGCTGGGCTACGGTCCCGCACACCGTTAGGCCGTCTTCCGCTCACGCCCCAACATCGTGCAGCCTGCCTCCAGTGGTGTCGCGACAGGCGTGAATGGAGGGACGAATGGAGACGTGTCGCCTTCAGCGATGAGAGTCGCTTCTGCCTTGGTGCCAATGATGGTCGTATGCGTGTTTGGCGCCGTGCAGGTGAGCGCCACAATCAGGACTGCATACGACCGAGGCACACAGGGCCAACACCCGGCATCATGGTGTGGGGAGCGATCTCCTACACTGGCCGTACACCACTGGTGATCGTCGAGGGGACACTGAATAGTGCACGGTACATCCAAACCGTCATCGAACCCATCGTTCTACCATTCCTAGACCGGCAAGGGAACTTGCAGTTCCAACAGGACAATGCACGTCCGCATGTATCCCGTGCCACCCAACGTGCTCTAGAAGGTGTAAGTCAACTACCCTGGCCAGCAAGATCTCCGGATCTGTCCCCCATTGAGCATGTTTGGGACTGGATGAAGCGTCGTCTCACGCGGTCTGCACGTCCAGCACGAACGCTGGTCCAACTGAGGCGCCAGGTGGAAATGGCATGGCAAGCCGTTCCACAGGACTACATCCAGCATCTCTACGATCGTCTCCATGGGGGAATAGCAGCCTGCATTGCTGCGAAAGGTGGATATACACTGTACTAGTGCCGACATTGTGCATGCTCTGTTGCCTGTGTCTATGTGCCTGTGGTTCTGTCAGTGTGATCATGTGATGTATCTGACCCCAGGAATGTGTCAATAAAGTTTCCCCTTCCTGGGACAATGAATTCACGGTGTTCTTATTTCAATTTCCAGGGGTGTATGAACCATGTGTGCTCTTGCTATGTACCTTACTTTCACGCCGAATGCTGAGGTGGTATGACGATGAAGAATGCAACCTGGCTACTTTCGCTCTCCTTGGAGCCTCCACATACGGGTACGTCCATCGTGATGCTGTATACAAAACAGAGTCTCGTTTGAAGGGGCGCCGGCTGGAGTGGCCGTGCGGTTCTAGGCGCTGCAGTCTGGAGCCGGGTGACCGCTACGGTCGCAGGTTCGAATCCTGCCTCGGGCATGGATGTTTGTGATGTCCTTAGGTTAGTTAGGTTTAATTAGTTCTAAGTTCTAGGCGACTGATGACCTCAGAAGTTAAGTCGCATAGTGCTCAAAGCCATTTGAAGGGGCGACGTGGTGTACCGTGTAGCCTTTTCGCGCATCACTGTCGGTGTTCCTCTGTCCTGCCGTGTCAAGGAAAGTCGCATCAATTTCGCCATTTGACAGACGATGGTTTAATAACGAATATCAACTGAGGAATCACAGGCTGTCGCACTCCCGGTTGAAAAGGGAACGCACAAATGACAGCAAGCGAAGTTTGGTAGAGATTCGTGCGTCCGTGAAAAGATCTATACGCGAAGCATACAACAACTACCATCGTCACACCTTAGTAAAAGATCTGGCAGTGAACCCGAGAAAATTCTGGTCGTATATAAATCGCTAAATGGGTCTAAGGCACCCATTCAGTCCCTTGTCGACCAGTCTGGTGTGGCAGTTGATGATAGCAAAACATAAGCCGACGTTTTAAATTTCACGTTCAAGAAATCGTTCACGCAGGAGAATAGTACAAGCATACCATCATTTAACAGTCGCACAGACTCCCGTATGGACGACATAGTAATAAGCATACCTGGCGTAGTGAAACAACTGAAAGGTTTGAAAGCAAATAAATCACCAGGTCCGGATGGAATCACAGTTCGATTGCGCAAAGAGTACTCTACGGCACTGGCCCCTTACCTGTCTTCCACTTATCGTGAATCCCTCGCCCAGCACGAAGTCCCAAACGACTGGAAAAATGTGCAGGTGACTCCAGTATATAAGAAGGGCAAAAGAATGGACCCGCAAAATTACGGACCAGTATCCCTAACTTCTGTTTGCTGCAGAATCCTTGAACATATTCTCAGTTCGAATATACACTACTGGCCATTAAAGTTGCTACACCAAGAAGAAATGCAGATGATAAACGGGTATTCATTGGACAAATATATTACACTAGAATAGACATGTGATTACAAAAAAAATGGTTCAAATGGCTCTGACCACTATGGGACTTAACATCTATGGTCATCAGTCCAATAGAACTTAGAACTACTTAAAGCTAACTAACCTAAGGACATCACACGACACCCAGTCATCACGAGGCAGACTCCCCAACCCTGCCGGGAATCGAACTCGTGAACCCAGGCGCAGGCATGTGATTACATTCTCACGCAATTTGGGTGCATTGATCCTGAGAAATCAGTACTCAGAACAACCACAACGCGTGGGCATTGAGTCAAACAGAGCTTGGATGGCGTGTACAGGTACAGCTGCCAATGCAGCTTCGACACGATACCACAGTTCATCAAGAGTAATGACTGGCGTATTGTGACGAGCCAGTTGGTCAGTCACCATTGACCAGACGTTTTCAATTGGTGAGAGATCTGGAGAATGTACTGTCCAGGGCAGTAGTCGAACATTTTCTATATCCAGAAAGGCTCGTACAGGACCTGCAACATGCGGTCGTGCATTATCCTGCTGAGATGTAGGGTTTCGCAGGGATTGAATGAAGGGTAGACCCACGGGTCGTAACACATCTGAAATGTAACTTCCACTCTTCAAAATGCTGTCAATGCGAACAAGAGGCGACTGAGATGCGTAACCAATGGCACCCCATACCATCATGCCGGGAGATACGCCAGTATGGCGATGACGAATACACGCTTGCAATGTGCGTTCACCGCGATGTCGCCAAACACGGATGCGACCGTCATGATGCTGTAAACAGAACCTGGATTCATCCGAGAAAATGACGTTTTGCCATTCGTGCACACAGGTTCGTCGTTGAGTACACCATCGAAGGCACTCCTGTCTGTGATGCAGCGTCAAGGGTAACTGCAGCCATGGTCTCCGAGCTGATAGTCCATGCTGCTGCGAACGTCGTCGAACTGTTCGTGCAGATGGTTGTTGTCTTGCAGACGTCCCCATCTGTCGATCGAGACGTGGCTGCAGGGTCCGTTACAGCCATGCGGATAAGACGCCTATCATCTCGACTGCTAGTGATACGAGGCGGTTGGGATCCAGCACGGCGTTCCATATTACCCTGCTGAACCCAACGATTCCATATTCTGCTAACAGTCATTGCATCTCGACCAACACGAGCAGCAATGTCGCGATACGATAAACCGCAATCGCGATAGGCTGCAATCCGACCTTTATCAAAGTCGGAAACGTGATGGTGCGCATTTCTGCTCCTTACACGAGGCATCACAACAACGTTTCACCAGGCAACGCCGGTCAACTGGTGTTTGTGTATGATGAATCGGTAGGAAACTTTCCTCATGTCAACACGTAGGTGTCGCCACCGGCGCCAACCTTGTATGAATGCTCTGAAAAGCTAATCATTTGCCTATCACAGCATCTTCTTCGATTAAATTTCGCGTCTTTAGCACGTCATCTTCGTGGTGTAGCAATTTTAATGGCCAGTAGTGTAGTAAGACCGACTTAAGAGTATTTCCGGAAAGTTTTTGACACATTCCCCATGACAGGCTGTTAACGAATGTACGAGCATATGGAACAAGTTCACATATATATCAGTGGCTAAGAGACTTCTTAAATAATAGAACCCAGTGTATTGTCCTCTACGTCGAGTGTTCATCGGAGAAAGGGTATTGTCAGGAGTGCCCCAGGGAAGTGTGATAGTGAAACATCCTCCTTCCTAACCGGCGTACTGGATTGCGATATAACTGACGGTGATCGCATGTGCCTAATGAAATTTTACAATGAGTAAGGCCATCGTTACAGAAGGAAAATACGCCAGTTGGGTGGAGGAAAGTGTACAACAGACTCTTCTGAAGGAATGCCTCGCGTGGTGGCCGCTCGGTTTGAGGCGACATGTCACGGACAGCACGACCCCTTCCGCTGGAGGTTCGAGTTCTCCCTCGGGCATGGGTGTGTGTGTTGTTCCTAGGATAAGCTAGTTTAATTTAGTTTGAGTAGTGTGTAGGTCTAGGGACCGATGACCTCAGCAGTTTGGTCCCTTAGGAGTTCACACACATTTGAATACACACATTCTGAAGGAATAATATATTCTAAACTTAAGCTAAATATTGATGATAATTTTGAAATGGATGGAGTATAGTGCAATCACTCACGAACCGTACAGGGTGGAGAAGGGTACCACGTAATATTTACTACAAAAATCACTTATAACACAAAGAAAACACGGATTAGCTAAAAAAAAGGGATAATTGAAAGGTCACCAGCCCGCTAGGGCAATGAATCTCTAGAATCTTGACAAAGGTAACGGCAAAGAAATTTAAGCAAATAATCACTGGTGTGGCAACAGAAGGTTGCCACGCGCTTCCACAGCACAACAGTTCACGAGAAAATAAATGAATCAGAAACCATTGAGTTTGCAGTTACTTACACTGAAATACTAAGTATTGAAAGTAAAATTAAATGAAATTATCGGTTAAATAAATGACTGGCGTAACTTTAACTCTGTTATGTAAGAAAAATACTTTCAGTAACCTCAATGTAATCTAATGCAAAATTTAGAAAGAGGCAAGCATTTTGCTTTTGATTATTGAATGATTGAATTGAATTTACTTTGAACAAACAGCAGTTGACCTTACTTTTAAAATAACAACAATAAAATACATACCAAACCAACAGAAGTCACTCGCTGAGCTAAATACGGAATAAATGATATTGCACACTCTTAATTAGTGCTGTATCTTTAGTTATTACTTTTGCCAGTGAAATTTTACTTTACTTTAAGTAGCCTCTGTTATGCAATACAAGAATGGACAGTTACTGAGGCAGAAAATTTACGCAGAAAATGGCCATTAGCAAACACACACAACTGGCAGTAAATAGTAAATCAGTTTTCATATTCTTATGACACTCGGTGAGTACATGGAAAGCAAAGGGACCCTGCATGGTAATAGTGTCTGAGGATAACGACAACAAATGTATCCTACAATTTTTAACTATTGCAGGTTATTATTCAGCTTAGCCAAACTTTGCGAAGGAAATGTTGCTGGGTAATGCCTACGTAAGTTTATAATTTTTCACTCAACAATCTTACGATGTTGTAGCTGTGCGGACGACGAAGAATGTAGCCGACGACAATGCTGAGCTGCCGTTGTTGCTACTGCTGCTATTCGAGAGTCGTTTCCAGGCCCACGGATAATTATGGGACAGGCAACAGTTACAACTGAAGCTTCATCCACCTGTCCACTACTACCGTTTTCTCAGTACTTGCAGGTTAACGAATCAAGCGCGAGCATAGCTGCACACCACGTTGGCGGGAGCGCCCAACAAACACTTCCCCATCCTTTCATGACTCAAACTGTTCTGCCCCCTCTCTGTTCGCAACGCGACAGAGACTCTCTATACGCAAGGATAAACAACGGCACAGCTACAGCCATTTCGTCGTTACTGTCGACACATTTAAATGAAGTTCGCTTGGCTATTACCCTGCAATTTACAATACTTTCATTATAATTACAATCAATTATATACCGTCAGAAATAAATACACTATTACATCGATTACGTATTAAATATAGTTTTTGTAATAACGCTTACAGCTTTGGAATCAGAAATACAGTACAAGTTATCAGCAGATATTAAACGGCGAAAATTTTGGATGGTGCAGAAGGTATTTTATCTGCATTTTCGGTTTTACAATAAAACCACTGTTGTTCTCTATATACATAAACTATTTGGCGGACAGGGTGGGCAGCAGTTTACGGTTGTTTGCTGATGATGCCGTGGTGTACGGAAAGGTGTCTAAGTTGAGGGAGGGACTGTAGGAATATACAAGAAGACTTACACAAAATTTCCAATTGCTGTGATGAATGACAGCTAGCCCTAAATGTGGAAAAATCTAAGTTAATGCGAATAAGTAGGAATTGAAACATGTAATGTTGGAATACACTGTTACTAATGTCCTATTTGACACAGCCAAGTGGTTTAAATGTCTGGCTGTAACGTTGCAAAGTGCGAGCATGTGAGAACCGTGGTAGAGAAGGTGAATGGTCGACTTCGGTTTATTAGGAGAATCTTAGGAACGAGTGGTTCATCTGTAAAGAAGACCGCATAAAGGACGCTTGAGTACTGCTCGAGTGTTTGGGATCGGAACCATGTCGGATTGAAGGAAGCAACGAAGCAATTCAAAGGCGGGCTGCTAGATTTATAATCGGTAGGTTTGACCAACACGGAAGTGTTACGGAGATGCTTCGGGAACTCAAATGGAAATCCCTGCAGGAAAGGCGACGTTCTTCATGAGAAACACTTTAGAGAAAATTTAGAGAACCGGCATTTGAAGCTGACTGCCGAACGATTCTACTGCGGCCAACATACACTCCTGGAAATTGAAATAAGAACACCGTGAATTCATTGTCCCAGGAAGGGGAAACTTTATTGACACATTCCTGGGGTCAGATACATCACATGATCACACTGACAGAACCACAGGCACATAGACACAGGCAACAGAGCATGCACAATGTCGGCACTAGTACAGTGTATATCCACCTTTCGCAGCAATGCAGGCTGCTATTCTCCCATGGAGACGATCGTAGAGATGCTGGATGTAGTCCTGTGGAACGGCTTGCCATGCCATTTCCACCTGGCGCCTCAGTTGGACCAGCGTTCGTGCTGGACGTGCAGACCGCGTGAGACGACGCTTCATCCAGTCCCAAACATGCTCAATGGGGGACAGATCCGGAGATCTTGCTGGCCAGGGTAGTTGACTTACACCTTCTAGAGCACGTTGGGTGGCACGGGATACATGCGGACGTGCATTGTCCTGTTGGAACAGCAAGTTCCCTTGCCGGTCTAGGAATGGTAGAACGACGGGTTCGATGACGGTTTGGATGTACCGTGCACTATTCAGTGTCCCCTCGACGATCACCAGTGGTGTACGGCCAGTGTAGGAGATCGCTCCCCACACCATGATGCCGGGTGTTGGCCCTGTGTGCCTCGGTCGTATGCAGTCCTGATTGTGGCGCTCACCTGCACGGCGCCAAACACGCATACGACCATCATTGGCACCAAGGCAGAAGCGACTCTCATCGCTGAAGACGACACGTCTCCATTCGTCCCTCCATTCACGCCTGTCGCGACACCACTGGAGGCGGGCTGCACGATGTTGGGGCGTGAGCGGAAGACGACTTAACGGTGTGCGGGACCGTAGCCCAGCTTCATGGAGACGGTTGCGAATGGTCCTCGCCGATACTCCAGGAGCAACAGTGTCCCTAATTTGCTGGGAAGTGGCGGTGCGGTCCCCTACGGCACTGCGTAGGATCCTACGGTCTTGGCGTGCATCCGTGCGTCGCTGCGGTCCGGTCCCAGGTCGACGGGCACGTGCACCTTCCGCCGACCACTGGCGACAACATCGATGTACTGTGGAGACCTCACGCCCCACGTGTTGAGCAATTCGGCGGTACGTCCACCCGGCCTCCCGCATGCCCACTATACGCCCTCGCTCAAAGTCCGTCAACTGCACATACGGTTCACGTCCACGCTGTCGCGGCATGCTACCAGTGTTAAAGACTGCGATGGAGCTCCGTATGCCACGGCAAACTGGCTGACACTGACGACGGCGGTGCACAAATGCTGCGCAGCTAGCGCCATTCGACGGCCAACACCGCGGTTCCTGGTGTGTCCGCTGTGCCGTGCGTGTGATCATTGCTTGTACAGCCCTCTCGCAGTGTCCGGAGCAAGTATGGTGGGTCTGACACACCGATGTCAATGTGTTCTTTTTTCCATTTCCAGGAGTGTAGTTTTGCTGTCCGTTATTGCTCTGTGCTACGTCGCCCATTGCATGGTTGTTTTAAACATTCTGCAGCTTGCCTGCTCTAGCCGTACTTTGCCTTGTGTTCTTTTAATCCTTGCAGTGTGTGGTCTTTTGTGTAAAATACTTTTTTGATTTTTATCTCCATTTTTACGGTCGCCGCCTTTGTATATTCTCTCCCTTTTTATATCTATGTTCCACCATGTTTTCTCCTTTATGTTGTTTCAAATGTCTTCCTATTATATACACTACTGGCCATTAAAATTGCTACACCACGAAGATGACGTGCTACAGACATGAAATTTAACCGACAGGAAGACGATGCTGTGATATTCAAATGATTAGCTTTTCAGAGCATTCACACAAGGTTGGAGCCGGTGGCGACACCTACAACGTGCTGACGTGAGGAAAGTTTCCAATCGATTTCTCATACACAAACACCAGTTGACTGGCGTTGCCTGGTGAAACGTTGTTGTGATGACTTGTGTAAGGAGGAGAAATGCGCACCATCACGTTTCCGAATTTGATAAAGGTCGGATTGTAGCCTATCGTATCCCGAAATTGCTGCTCGCGTTGGTCGAGATCCAATGACTGTTAGAATATGGAATCGGTGGGTTCAGGAGGGTAATACGGAACGCGTGCTGGATCCCAACGGCCTCCTATCACTAGCAGTCGAGATGACAGGCATCTTATCCGCATAGCTGTAACGGATCGTGCAGCCACGTCTCGATCCCTGACTCAACAGATGGGGACGTTTGCAAGACAACATCCATCTGCACGAACAGTTCGACAACGTTTGCAGCAGCATGGACTATCAGCTCGGAGACCATGGCTGCAGTTACCCTTGACGCTGCATCACAGACAGGAGTGCCTTCGATGGTGTACTCAACGACGAACCTGTGTGCACGAATGGCAAAACGTCATTTTCTCGGATGAATCCAGGTTCTGTTTACAGCATCATGACGGTCGCATCCGTGTTTGGCGACATCGCGGTGAACGCACATTGCAAGCGTGTATTCGTCATCGCCATACTGGCGTATCTCCCGGCATGATGGTATGGGGTGCCATTGGTTACGCATCTCAGTCGCCTCTTGTTCGCATTGACAGCACTTTGAAGAGTGGAAGTTACATTTCAGATGTATTACGACCTGTGGGTCTACCCTTTATTCGATCTCTGCGAAACCCTACATTTCAGCAGGATAATGCACGACCGCATGTTGCAGGTCCTGTGCCGGCCTTTGTGGATAAAGAAAATGTTCGACTGCTGCCCTGGCCAGCACATTCTCCAGATCTCTCACCAATTGAAATCGTCTGGTCAATGGTGGCCGAGCAACTGGCTCGTCACAATACGCCAGTCACTACTCTTGATGAACTGTGGTGTCGTGTTGAAGCTGCATGGGCTGCTGCACCTGTACACGCCATCTAAGCTCTGTTTGACTCAATGCCCAGGACAGAGGTGGTTGTTCTGGGTACTGATATCTCAGGATCTATGCATCCAAATTGCGTGAAAATGTAATCTCATGTAAGTTCTAGCATAATATATTTGTCCAATGAATACCCGTTTATCATCTGCATTTCTTCTTGGTGTAACAATTTTGATGGCCAGCAGTGTACTTAATGTCTCTTGGCTGAAGAGCAGTGCCTATGCTGCTGCCAGTCTGCACAGGATGGAGAATCGAAATACAATAAATAAGAGACGCCTACTCAGTAGTTAGCAATACACCCTGAGGAAGGCGTCTTGCAATAGTTGCCGAAACGTCGGAATTTTATAGTTGACAGTGCGGTCACAAACTGAGAAGGATTTTATTGACTGTGACAATAGCCACGAAAGCCTACATTTACAAATGCGGCACTCACCTTGCACTAGGAAAGGTCATATTGAGATAGGCACGGACGTCCAAACCACAATGAGGCGGTGCAACGTCTAGCTGAAACAAGACATCGGGGTGATACTGAAGCAGCTGAGGAACAGTCCGCAGCTCGTGGTCGTGCGGAAGCGTTCTCACTTCCCGCGCCCGGGTTCCTGGGTTCGATTCCCGGCGGGGTTAGGGATTTTCTCTGCCTCGTGATGACTGGGTGTTGTGTGATGTCCTTAGGTTAGTTAGGTTTAAGTAGCTCTAAGTTCTAGGGGACTGATGACCATAGATGTTAAGTCTCATAGTGCTCAGAGCCATTTGAACCAAACAAGTTAATTATTAATTTTACGTATAAAGTACACCGTGCAGTTTTTTTTTTTTCTGTTGTGCATATTACGCAGGTATGACACAGGTTCTTCACAGATTTAGTCGCCAGTCATTTAATATCATATTGTCAGATTTCTCTAAATTTTCTTGTGTGGCTGCAGTTGGGATGCTCTTCACATGGGCCACTTACAAAAGTGCGACCATACTGGAATTCAGCAGTCAGTTTCTTAACTGAATGAGCACACTTTTGACATACAGAATGTCCGAAAAGTCTTTCCCTGATGACATAAACTGATAACTCAGGCTAGAAGTAAGATACAAATATGAAACTTGTGTCGAATTGTTTACAACTATCAAAGTTTTTTTTCTGTTTTTGATTCGCAGTACGTAAGTAGTGGACGAGGTGCAGTGCCCAAGAAGCCATGTTAACCAATCAGGAGAAGGCACAGTGTGTCCTGTGGTACCATGAGACGCGATCACCCACCACAGTGCAAAGACACTTCCAGACAACATTTGGAAGGAATCCACCTGATGTCAAGAGCATTAAAGCCTGGTATGAGAGGTTCAAGAACATAGTATCGGTTGCTGACCTTCCGAGGTCTGGTCGACCAAGAATCTCAGCAGACAGGGTGGAAGCTGTAACCTCACGTGAATCTTTGGGCTATGAAATTTTGCGTCACCACACAACCCGGATTCTCCTGACTTGGCGTCCAGTTACTTCCACTACTTTCCTCGGACCAAGAAACCACTACGTGTCAGGCATTTCCACAAACGCGACGAGGTGGTTTTCCAGGTGAACCTTTTTCTGAACAACCAAAATGCTGACTTCTACAACCAACGTTTCGGCAAAGTCATTCGGCATTAAAAAATAGTTCTACATTGAAAGATGCATATGCAGAAAAGGACTAACACAGTTACGGAGTTTCACAGCTTAATTATGTACGATGCGTTATGTTGATGGTATTCCTTTCTCGACTGGAATAAAAAAGCACTACAATTGTTTAAGTATTCAGTACTGGCTTGTCACTCTCAAAATGTTTAAATACATAGTATTCCATACACTACAGTCGGTTTGCAGACAAATTCTTTAAATAAACTAATCAACTATATTCCAAACAGTGCATTGTATCCCATAAATTGTTTAAATGAACAATGTTCCACACAATGTGTTGTATACTAGAAATTGTTTAAACAATATTCCATACACTGCAATCGATTTCCTACCAAGCTTTTAAATAAATATATAAGCTATGTTCCTTACACTGCCTTGTAGCTCATAAATTGTTTAAATAGACAATATTCCACACATTGCCTAGTCTAACAGAAGTTGTTTAACATGGCAGAGTGTAGGTTCGCGATAGAAGCAGGATAGAGCTCATAGGTGAATCCACCACAGTGTAATTCTGTATTTAGAACACATAGTTGCTGGATGTGAGCTTTTCCCACCAAATAAAAAGAGATCCAACCTCTGAAAATTGAACTTTATAAATAGAGTTTGTTAAACATCTCCGTAACGCTATCACGGTTACCAAATAACCCTGTGACGAAACGTGCCGCTCTTCTTTGGATCTTCTCTATCTCCTCCGTCAACCCGATCTGGTACGGATCCCACACTGATGAGCAATACTCAAGTATAGGTCGAACGAGTGTTTTGTAAGCCACCTCCTTTGTTGATGGACTACATTTTCTAAGGACTCTCCCAATGAATCTCAACCTTGTACCCGCCTTACCAACAATTAATTTTATATGATCATTCCACTTCAAATCGTTCCGCACGCATACTCCCAGAAGTAACTGCTACCAGTGTTTGTTCCGCTATCATATAATCATACAATAAAGGATCCTTCTTTCTATGTATTCGCAATACATTACATTTGTCTGTGTTAAGGGTCAGTTGCCACTCCCTGCACCAAGTGCCTATCCGCTGCAGATCTTCCTGCATTTCGCTACAATTTTCTAATGCTGCAACTTCACTGTATACTACAGCATCATCCGCGAAAAGCCGCATGGGACTTCCGACACTATCTACTAGGTCATTTATATATATTGTGAAAAGCAATGGTCCCATAACACTCCCCTGTGGCACGCCAGAGGTTACTTTAACGTCTGTAGACGTCTCTCCGTTGATAACAACATGCTGTGTTCTGTTTGCTAAAAACTCTTCAATCCAGCCACACAGCTAGTCTGATATTCCGTAGGCTCTTACTTTGTTTATCAGGCGACAGTGCGGAACTGTATCGAACGCCTTCCGGATGTCAAGAAAAATAGCATCTACCTGGGAGCCTGTATCTAATATTTTCTGGGTCTCATGAACAAATAAAGCGAGTTGGGTCTCACACGATCGCTGTTTCCGGAATCCATGTTGATTCCTACATAGTAGATTCTGGGTTTCCAAAAACGACATGATACTCGAGCAAAAAACATGTTCTAAAATTCTACAACAGATCGACGTCAGAGATATAGGTCTATAGTTTTGCGCATCTGCTCGACGACCCTTCTTGAAGACTGGGACTACCTGTGCTCTTTTCCAATCATTTGGAACCTACCGTAACAGCCGGAATACTCTGTTGCAAAGGAACTTCTACAGTCAGCACATAAAACCAGAATGCGAAAGGTAAGTCTCCTGTTCACAGTATGCGAAGTCTACTGCTTAACGAAGTGACGCTGTGAAGGCAGCTGAGCACGTTATGAGACACATACACATACGGCGTGTGCAGATGGGCACCAGATTCAGTCGGTGTCTTGTTTACGAGACACGTGTGAGCCAGCTAAAGTGCCGAGAACGAAGCGATGAACGGCGCGTCTCGCTGCGCCCATACCGGTTCTGCCTGCTCCTCCTCAACTTGCAGCTCAGTCTGGAAGCGCGCAGTCGTCTTATTACGAGTCGCGTTCCCCATTTTGCGGAGCCTGTACTCTCAGCTGAGTACTGGTCTTGCAGGGACAGTTCTGTTCCTGTGACAAGCAGATTGCTATTGTACCTCCTGCGTCTGACACTGTTCTTATTTCGTTCATTTCACTCGAGCCGGCCGCTGTGCTTTCCTAGAAGAGTCAATCAATGTATCGCCGGCCGCTGTGGTCGAGCGGTTCTATGCGCTTCAGTCCGGAACCGCGCTGCTGCTACGGTCGCATGTTCGAATCCTGCCTCGGGCATGGGTGTGTGTGATGTTCTTAGGTTAGTTAGGTTTAAGTAGTTCTACGTCTAGGGGACTGATGACCTCAGATGTTAAGTCCCATAGTGCTTAGAGCCATTTGAACTATTCCGCTCGAAATGGTCAGTCATGTCGAGGAGACAGAGTGCTGTGTTTCTGAGTAGAGTAAGGGAAGAATGCAACATCTTCAACAGTTATCTACAGATACATCTATATGATTACTTTGTAATCCATACTTAAGTGCCTGGCAGAGGGTTCATCGGACCACCTTCAAGCTATTTTTCTACCGTTCCACTCTCTAACAGCGCGCAGGCAAAACGAAGACATCATCTTTCCGTGCGAGCTTTGATTTCTCTTATTTTATTACAGTGACCATTTCTCCCTACGTGGATTGGCACCAACAAAATATTTTCACATTCGGAGGAGTAAATTGGTGAGTGAAATTATATGAGCAGATCCTGCCGCAACGAGAAACGCTTTTGTTTCAGTGATATTTCGGAATAATACAAAACGAGCTGCCCTTCTTTGATATTTGTAGCTCTCCTCCGTCAATCCAATATGTTGGGGATCCCACACCGCGCAGCAATAGTCCATCAGAGTGAGGACAAGTGTAGTGTAAGCAGACTCTTTAGTAGAACTGTTGCATTTTTTAAGTGTTTTACCAACAAATAGCAGTTTTTAGTTCGCTTTTCCAAAACATTACCTGTGCGATATTTCCAAATTAAGTTATTCATTATTCTAATCCCCAAGAATTTAGTTTAATTCGCAGCCTTTACATTTGTATGATTTATCGTGTACCCGAAATTTAGCGGGTTCCTTTTAGTACTCATGTGGATGACTTCACGCGTTTCATTATTTAGAGTCAACTGCCACTTTTCGCGCCATACAGAGGTCATGCCTAAATCGTTTTTCAGTTGCTAATGACTTTACATGACGGTAAATGACAGCCTCATCTGAAGACAGTCTAAGAGGGCTTTTCAGATTGTCTTCTAAATAGTTTATAAAGATCAGGACGAGCAGAGGGCCTATAGCACTTCCTGGGGAACACCGTATATTACTTCTGTTTTACTTGATGACTTTTTGTGAATTACTACGAATTGCGACCTTCCTGATAGAAATTCACGAGTCCATTCCCAGAACTGAGACGATACTCCATAGGCACGAAATTTCATTAGAGGTGGATTGTGACAAAGGGTAACGAAATATAAAAATATGGAATCAATTTGACATTCTCTTTCGATAGCTTCGTGAGAATAAAGAGCTAGTTGTGTTTCACAAGAACGATATCTTCTGAATTCGTGTGAGCTATTTGTCAATAAATCGTTTTCCTCGAGGTAATTCATAATGTTCGAACATAGCAAGTGTTCCAAAATCCTACTGCAAATCGACGTTAGTGATATGGGTCTGTAATTCATATAATCTAAAGTATGTTACCTACTAAATCAACTAACTCATCAAATACTGTTATTACCCACTTTGTCGCGCTCTACGCCTATAATACGTAGATTCAGGGACTACGAATTGTAAGATTGCTAGGAGCAATAATAAAGTTACAAGTATCACCTCGAAAAAATTAAACTATCACTATGAAACTCCGTAACTGTGTTAGTCGTTTTCTACGTATGCATCTTTCAATGTGAAACATTTTTCTCAGTGATGGATGACTTTGCGGAAACGTTGGTTGTAGAAGTCTGCATTTTGGCTGTTCAGAAAAAGCTTCCCTTGGAAAACCACCTCGTCGCGCTTCTGGAAATGCCTGACACGTAGTGGTTTCTCAGCCGAGGAAAGAAGAAGTATCTGGACGTCAGGTCAGGAGAATCCCGGGTGCGCGGTGACGCAAAATTTCATGGCCCAAAGAAACGGAATGTGTGACTGTCCTGTTTAGAATGGAGTGTTGGCTTCGAGCAAATAAGCGGGGGGGGGGGGGGGGGGGGGGGGGGTTCAGTTGAAAAAGTATATAATATATTGCATGACAGTTTTGGGGAAAACTGCCACTTAACACTACAACTTTTAGTTTCTTTGTATGTGTTCACATGAAATCAGCAAGGTATAATAATTTGATATCATGAAGTCTGGCGGAATAATGGGATCATACAACACACATAAATAAATACAGTTAATTAGTTCAGTTTAATGGCACCGAGATAATGGATAATGCCATACTGGATCTGAAAGACAATAACTGAATTTACTATGAGTAACTAGTTGTGTGAGTGGTTACATGAATCTGACCACGTTGTTATACATTGTCCGTAACACCATACTTTGATCAATAAACCACTGACGAACCATGTGAACAGTTACATGTATGGAATGATGATTACTTATTGAATGCAGCACATGGTCTGAACTTGTCTAAACTTTATCAAAGTTTCGAAACTTGCAGTGCAAATACGTCTTACCAATTGGGTGCCGGAAACTGCAGCCACAAGACATGCATTATCGCAGCTGGGTGAGCCCCAAAGACCAGTTGTGGGATGGCCAGAGGCCCTCATATCCGATGTCCTTCTGGCTTCTCACATCATCACAGTGAAATTTTTCGTAGCAACATCGAAAAGTGCTTAAAGAAAGCCAATACCAAAAACAACATCACATCAACACTGCCTACTATATAATCGTGCCAAGACTCCCTTGCTTCTGCGACCCACAACTTCGTGCGCCTTCCTCCGCCAACCAGAGGGCTAGCTTCTAAGCTTCTGTCCAATGGAAAGTTTACTAATAGAGTTGTATCTCCCACCTATGGAAGATTTTTGAATGAACTTCTGGAGAAGTGAGCGCTCAAATCTTTTCCAGGCTTGGTGCCAAACCAGTGCCTTACCTTAACCATAAAACAGAAAACAAAGCATACCCCAAAGTGGCAACATGGTAAGATGCTGTCTCCATGGAATCATTTTCAGCCAGCACTCCAGGAACGAGGGCATTTTAACGAGAAGCTCCTCTTTGACCAAAAGGCATACTCTGAAAAACATTATACGGCCCAGGTGAAACACAAGCATAGTCCACCTCTGCGTTTCTTGAGAGAGCTCTGTATCCATATTACTACCCCTTGCACAATTGGGACGCCTCGCTGTTAGTGTCATTCCAGCGTCAGCTAATGTAGAACTCAGCCATACGTGTTGACTCTAGGCTGATGGAACCCATATTGGGCTAGGAAACTCTCCATCGGGGTAGCCACTGTGTAAACCATGACCAGCTTCCCCCCACCCCCCCTTCCCCACCCCGTCACTCGTCCCTGCAGCTCAGCTCACATGGATCCACGAAACTAGCATGCAGTTGGTGTTGCTAAAAGACATGGACTCATGGACTACACGAGGTGCGACAATAAAGTAATGAGACTGATGTGAAAAAAAAGTTGCATACCGTTTTACTAAAGTTTAGTGTTGTCTCCTTCAAAGTAGTTCCCTTCTGATTGCACACACTTTTTTCAGTGCTTCTGCCATTGATGGTAACACTTCTGGAACTCATCTTCTGTAATATCCTCCAAGACCCTCGTTACAGCTTTTTGGACATCTTGCGTATGAAAATGGTATCCCTTGACCACCGTTTTGACTCTTGGAAATAGAAAAAAGTTGCACGGAGAGATATCTGGTGAATAAGGTGGCTGTGGTAGTACTGATATTTGTTTTGAGGTTAAAAATTGCTCTATCGACAGAGCAATATGAGATGGCGCATTATCGTGATGCAGAATCCAATTATCAGCAATGTTGGCACAGACACAAAGAACTCTTTTATGAAGTCTTTCAAAAATTTCTTTGTAGTAATATTGGCTAACTGTTTGTCCAGGAGGCACCCACTCTTTATGAACAATTCCCTTGGAATCAAAGAAGCACAGAAGCATGCATTTCACTTTTGACTTTGACATTCGAGCTTATTTTGGTCTGGGTGATCCCTTTGAGCACCATTGCGAACTTTGGCGTTTTGTCTCTGGATCGTACTGAAAAAATCAACTTTCATCACCAGTGACAAAACAGTTCAACAATTCTGGATTGATTTCCGTTTGCTCTAACAGATCGGCTGCCACATTTTTCCGCGTTTCTCGCTGTTGTGGTGTGAGGTTTTTGGGGACAATTTTTGCACAAATCTTTCTCATACCAAGATCTTCAGTTATTATTAGATGAACCGTTTCTCGATTGATGTTCAGTTCTTCTGCAATCATTTTCACGGATAATCTTCGATCTGATCGTACGAGTTTACGTGCCCTGGCCAAGTTGACAACCGTCCGTGAGGTTGATGGTCATCCACTGGGGTCTTCATCTTCAATATTCGTTCTATCTTCACTAAACATTTTATGCCAACGAAAAACTTGAGATCTTGACATAGTCTCCTCTCCAAAAGCCTTCTGAAGCTTACTGTAAGTCATAGTCGCGTTTTCACCCAATTTCATGCAAAAAGAAATGGCATACCGTTGCGCAATATTATGCGGTTCCATTTCCATGACGAGAGACACAAACACGTGTTAACTTACTACAGCACAACTCACGACTGAGCTGTTGCATCGATGTGCCGCTTGGACTAGAAGCAGCTTACAGGCCAAGGTCAATGTTATGGTGCCTACGCAAGCCTGCAGGGTTGCCACATCTTGCAAAGAAAATCAGTCTCATTACTTTATTGTCACTCCTTGTATGTAACGAAATCTAAAATAATTTTGAAGATAAACCACTTAACCACTCATCGATTCCCACGAATCAGTTTAATATCATAGGAATGATTTGATTAATTTTCAAATTAGCATATTAACATGAAGAAGTGAATTAAAAATGACACAAGACTTTTCCAGACTCTGGTTGACACCTCTCAGGTGGAGAGCCAATTAACCAGCTATAGACAGAGAGACTCAAATGATAGCAATGCTTAGTACAGAAAGGGAAATTGTTCTAAATGCTTTATCCTAAAATAGCTTTGAGCATCTAATCAGAGAACCGACTCGCGAAGATGACATATTAGATCTCCTGGCCACCAGCCGCTCTAAACTTTTCGACTCGGCGTAGAACACGGAATTAGATATCTTAAGTCTCTTGCAGCATCAATCAATAACGCTGTAAACAGGAATGTACAGAAATAGAGTGTATTAAGAGTGGTACAGATCACTTCACGATCTTGCATCCGTTCAGCTACATTTATATAATAAATAAAAGTAGGCAGTAAAAACTGTTGGATGGTGGCTGAAAGGTTCTCACATAAGCAAGAGCCACGTTGTGACAGGAAAGCTTTACTCAAGTCGTAGATGGAAGTCTTGCGAGGTTCCCAGGGTCTGCTCGCCTACTTTGAAGCAGTTGTTTCCAGGCGTTCATCCCTTACCTGCAGCTACAAGAGTGTCTTAGGCCCCAAGTACCCCCTTGAGATGTGGCAAGTATCTGTTCGGCATGGAAGTCAACAAGAATCCTGACTTTCAGCATTTCCCATGAAACGTGAGGCATTTCGTAGTATCTCAATAGAATTTCTATCTGGCTAATTCTGCGTATTGCCTCCCCAACTAGTCACTATGTGTGCTACATCAACAAAAGGCCGTTCAGACTCTGTACCAACCTAAAAATTGTTTATGCATATCTGTGTACCATATCATGGAAAATTCTACAGCATTCGCTTTTTTTCCGATGCATCGAGGCACTTTCACGTTCATTATATTGGCTACAATATGTTATCACCGCTCCATAGAGTTTGGCCTCAGAGCAGAGAACAGAGAAGTCTTACTCATTCGCTTCCTTGCCTTCGCCTGTGCTGACTGTTCAGTCGGAAGATGTAACTGTCGCTTTTTCCTAATAGCATGAGATGTTAGTTTCAAATTTCAGAGTCCATACGCTGAGCAGTGCACATTTAATGGGTTTCTTGTGCAACTTTGCCAGTCGGTGTGGCCGAGCGGTTCTAGGCGCTTCAGTCTGGAACCGCGAGACCGCTACGGTCGCAGGTTCGAATCCTGCTTCGGGCATGGATGTGTGTGATGTCCTTAGGTTAGTTAGGTTTAAGTAGTTCTAAGTTCTAGGGGACTGAAGACCTCAGATGTTAAGTCCCATAGTGCTCAGAGCCATTTGACCCATTTGAACCGTGTTCAACTTTGATATGGGGTTCATTGGGTTGTTTTTCTTGTTTATTTGAAAATGTGAGTTGTGTAACTGAGGAACTCTGATTTTATTCTTCTTTCAGTCCTCCTAACAACGTCAATTGAGGTCCTACATAATCTGTTTCAGTAATGTAGACTGACTATAAAGTTCATACTAAGTGCCAGAATAAAAGTGTTGGATAAACAGCAAAAAGCTTCTAAAAACAGCATTGCGCAAAGACCATTCAGTTTTTACCTTTATGAAAGTAATATTTTCGCTATATACAATAAGAATAGAGTTATGTGCCATATCCAATACCGTAAAAACTAGGGTATCTCCATATTCCAAATAAATAAAAGAAGGGATAAGTGCGTCTACACTGTTATAATAACGTGGAACACATTTTTGTGCGTTATTTATCTAAAGCGCAGTCAGCAAACTAAAGTTTGAGGTTAAGTCTAGAAAAAGACCGAATAATACTTTTTACTTAAGTTATTACAAATAGATAGTCAAAGCTAAGGTCTTTTGGAAGGTACAATGTCAAAAAAGGAAGAAATGCACAAAACCTGTCTTAAGAAGGAAAACACTTTTACTGAATGAACTCTTCATAAGACAGTTTATCTTCTTCTTTCAGGTAAGGAATAAACTTTTTCAAATCTTCCTATTTTCGTTTTTCAATCTCTCTTCCAATTCCAGCAGTGGGAGTTCGTATCTTTTAATGTTTCCCTTGGTAGTTCGTATCTTTTAATGTTTCCCTTTTAACTCGTTACTTGAACACGTTCACTTTTCTCTTGGGTGAAACTTTCAATGTGTTCAGTTGTACGCTGTATGATTACATCATCAGATGTGTATTTCCCTACGCTTTGTGTTACAATTGATTTCTAGAAATTATTGCTTGCACACTTGTTGATGATCACCATTGCATCAGCCGGCCGCGGTGGTCTCGCGGTTCTAGGCGCGCAGTCCGGAACCGCGCGACTGCTACGGTCGCAGGTTCGAATCCTGCCTCGGGCATGGATGTGTGTGATGTCCTTAGGTTAGTTAGGTTTAAGTAGTTCTAAGTTCTAGGGGACTGATGACCACAGCTGTTAAGTCCCATAGTGCTCAGAGCCATTTGAACCATTTGAACCATTGCATCAGGACCCATAAAAATTACATTAGACCGCATTCGACGTTCTTCTTTATGCATGTACGACCAATGTCGCCTACGTTTAACTTCAAAAATACTAATGTTTCCCATTAGATACGAATTTTGCTTGACATTATCTCCTAATTCCTGAAACTTATTAAAGATGGTCTGTTTTTGATTGAAGGTAATGCTTTTGCATTGATATCACCGGCATGAATAATACAGTATAACAATAAAAAGTCATTATAGGTGTTATCATTGCGTTTAATAAACTGGTTTTTCCTACTTCGCACTAAGAACAACAACGGTTAAACAAAGAAACGTGACAGTGGAGAAATAACATAGCCAGCTGATTTCAAATCATTGTTTGATACATTTACAAAGGTTTCGACACTCCTAAGAATGTCATCATCAGTTAGAAAATTTAAAAGCCCAATAAAATAATACATAGAATAATAAGTTTGACAGAAGCATTAGACAAGATAAAATATGTCATAACATGGAAAGGTTACGTACATAAAGTTACACTGCAGCCAACGTTACAGGACACATGCTCAAGTCAAAATTAAAATCGTTCCAGCGTTTGGTTAGTACACCTTGCAAGGAATAACAGATACGTGACATTAAAAGCTGAAGAAATACGATTTTCAACTAGTAATAAACAACAACCTAAGTAAAAATTTGGAAATTTGTGGGAAGGTCTTACGGGACCAAACTGTTGAGGTCATCGGTCCCTAAGCTTACGCACTACTTAATCTAACGAAAACTAACTTACGCTACGGACAAAACACACACACACACACACACACACACACACACACACACACACACACACACTCACACACACACCCATGCCCGAGGGAGGACTCGAACCTCTGAAGGGGGAGCCGCGCGCACCGTGATCAGGTGGTCTCGACCGCGCGGCTACCCCGCTCGGCAACAAGTATGAGGCTATAGAGGTATTTAAATCTTCAATTGGTGAAGGTGGTTTTTCAGACTCTCACGCTCATGTTGTTCTTCTAGAATTTCCTTGCAGCTCTAAGTTTTTTCTTGACTACAGGAAATATTACACAACACTAAATAAATACATTATTAATGAATGAACAGTTACTGCTTGCTACACTGTGGAATCATAAACTCAAACTAACAACAACGCTCACATGGCAGCTCTGTGCCTCTAGTACATAGTCCACATTTTACTTCAGATCTGGTGCCATATAGACCCACGGGTATTTTTGTGGTGATTATTTGAACTACTTCCACAGAAAATACTAGATATCCCGATTTTAATTGAGTGGTGTTAGGCACATAGTTCATATTTTGACATTTAACCGAACTTTTTCATCTCTAGCAGTTAGTACGAATTTCATTTTCAGTCTACATTCATGTTAGTTTTCTGCGATTTAGCTTCTCAAGAGTAACACTGCAGTAAGATTCCTTGTTGGTTTTTATATTTTAGTAAAAGTTTGATAATTGTAAAATTGATTTCCATTTATAAGCCGTACTTCCTACAGCTTCTCCCATACTTGGGCGCCACTTATTTAACAAATGTAATAAGGAATACACTAAGTTGTAGTTTCAGTGTGATGGTATTTATGTTGTGTGCAGTGACCAAATTATGAGTGGAATATTGCGTAATATGTAAAGCTGTTAATCTGTGGTGACAAATGGGTGCCACCGGTACGTTTTTATTTCAAAGTTTGGAAGTGTTACTAATGCGGATTACTTTCAATAGGAAGATATTTCTGCTTATCAAGAGCTACAAGAAACATATATCAGATTTCTTGAGCGGTCAACTTAAAGAAGTCATCTCCAGGACGGAAAATGTTGAGTTTCAGTAGACAGAGTTTGAGTATCGAACAATATGTCTTACATAGATATGTGCCGAGCAAAGTTGTGAGCGAAGAGAGGTGCACTGCAAATTTAAACGTAGCCACAACTTCACAGACATTTAAAAAACTGAAGAATGCCAAAATCAGCTTAAGGAGAGCCATGCGCGAAGCGTTCAACGAATTCGAAAGTAAAATTGTGATTACCGACGTCATAGAAAATCCTAATAAGATTTGATCTTATATCAGTACACCCATCGAAGTAAGCTGTCCAGGAATTCTGAGAGTACAATCCGGAAACTGCTCATTAGTTATCAGATCCACTCATCGAATCTCCAACATTCTTCTGTACCTCCACGTTTCAAAATATTCTGCTCTTTCCTTGCGTTTGCAGCTTATCGTTTACGTCACACTTCTGTAGACGGTTACAGTCCAGACAAGCATCCTGTCAAAAGACTTTTATAGAATTAAATTTGTGTTTGACGTTCGGAAAATTCTATTTTGGAGAAATTCACTTATTGCTATTGCCGGTTTCAAAGATATAGACCATCCTCTCTAGTCATCATCAGTTTTTTTGCTGTCATAATAACAAAATTCAAGGGTTACTGTATTCATAAAGTATACATTTAATAATGGTGAACAGGACTCGGAAAAATAAATCTTTGTAGAATGTGGCTAAAAGAAGGGATCAGTTGATGGTAGACATCTTGAGGGCTGAAGAACTGAAGAACTCGTCTATGTGCTAAAGAAGGAAAGTGTGGGAGGTAAAAATTGAAAAAGACACATCTAAGCTCGAATACAGGAAGCAGGTTCAAAAGGATGTAGTTTGTGCTCGATATGCTGATATTAAGAGACATGTATAGGATAGACCAGCAAGGAGAGTTGCCATTAAAGCAGTCTTAGGACTGATGACCGAAACAACTACATCCAATTTTACCTACATCTTTTATTTATACGAACTATCCATAAAACACGTTCATACTATTTCTGAAAAGAGTTTTGCTTATCTCCTCTGGGGGAACGTACGATCTCTTCCAATACCAATAGCACGGATAATTACTTTATTTAAAATCTAGCGAAATTAAAAACGGTTCAAACGGCTCTGAGCACTATGGGACTTAACATCTGAGGTCATCAGTCCCCTACAACTTAGAACTACTTAAACCTAACTAACCTAAGGACATCACACACATCCATGCCCAACGCAGGATTCGAACTTGCGACCGTAGTGGTCGCGCGGTTCCAGACTGTAGCGCCTAGAACCGCTCAGCCACAACGGCCGGCTCTAGCGAAATCCCTATTTTTGGCAGAGACCATATAACTGCCAAATTCATTTTTGTCAATTGCTTTTTTAAATAGATTTTCGTTGTTATGGTACGAGGGTAATTTGAATGAGTAGGTAATTTACATATCTACTCAATATTTCCAGTACCACAACCAATCGATTGTCCTATTATTTGTCAACCACAGCGCTAAGACAGAGTGTATCGTATGGAAAGTTCTAAATTTTTCAAAGAATGTTTTCTCGATTTTTCAAAGAATGTTTTCTCGAAACTTCTTGGCAGATTATAACTGTATGGCGGACCGAGACTCGAACTCGGGATCTTTGCCTTTCGCGGGCAAGTGCTCTACCAACTGAGGTAACCAAGCACGACTAACGACCCCCCCTCACAACTTTAATTCCGCCAGAGTCAGAACATCTGGAATGGATTGCAGACCTTACATTTTAAGCGGACTTGACTCCTCACTGCCCACGGTAACACACTGCATGTGAGAGAGAACATCTCTCTGATGTGATGGGGATCCATTTAAAAAGAAACTCGCATTATAGAAGGGACAAACTCTGAAAAATGCAGACCAGTTCGCTGAGCTTGTTGCCGTTTAAGAAAACGTAGGTTTGAGGAATTCATCGTGGCCTTACGAGAACTAAAGAGTAGTTTTCTAAAGATTTTGACGGCACTGTGAATCTTACATCAGTCTTTGAGCTGTTTTCGAGACCATTTGCGTTTCAATTAAAAGCACCCCTGGGCATGTGCAGATGTAACTGATTGACCATCAAGGTAATTCCAATTTTAATGAGAAACCTTTTTGAGTTTAAACTGTCCATGGCGTTTACATTTGTCCATGGCGTTTACATTTGTCCAAGGCGTTTACATCAGTCCAGGGCGTTTACATCTGTCCAGGGCGTTTACATCTGTCCAGGGCGTTTACACTGCTTTCCTCAGGCAGAATTTCCACGTGTCAACAAAAGGTGGCAAAAGTGCTACAATATTTCGATCGCTATATTTTTGTGAAAGACCTTTTTTCGATTATGAAACTAAATAAGTCACTATTATAAGGAAACTTGGATGTTGTTGAGAAATGTAAAATATAAAACCAAGTAGTATGCAGTGCCTCTGCAGTGCCGTTTAAAGGAGGCGCATTCGCGGATGTCCCCTCTTCCACCTCCACTCGTTCTGACTGCGTGGCATGGCGATGGGGGAAATGTGCAGCGAGACAGAGCGCTTTGACACAGCTCGCGAGCAGAAATGTTGGCCGCCCCTGTATTAAATGGTAACTGCCACGAGCTCTGGTCTTGTTATCGTGGAATTTTTACGAGGCTGCATTCGTATTTTGTTTGAAGTCATCTGCAACATGCACCTCTGAACCAGCTAGCAGATTCAACGACCCTATGACAAGAAGTTTGAAGCTTGTTGTAATTATATCCATACTTCACACTTTGTCTCATTAGCAGCTTCCACGCACTTACGTTGTTTGTCTACAGCTAAAGGTAATGAAGCAAAAATAATGAAAACAGGAAGCAACCATGATGTTCAAATTATTATGGGCAGTGGTGACACTGGACTTGCATTCTGAAGGACGGCGGTTCAAATCTACGTCCGGGCATATGCATTTAGGATTTCTGTGCTTCCTCTAAATTATTCCAGACGAATGCTGGGACGATTCCTTTCAAAGATCATGCCCAGGCCGAAACTGTGCTCCATCTCTAATGACCTCGATGTGGATGGGAGGTTAAACTCTAATTTTCCGACATGTAATAATTAATATATAATGTTGTATATAAAACTTGCGATTGGTCGCAGCTGTAGAGTACAAAGTGCTACACATTCAGCAGAATTTAATTTTAGTGTACCATACACAACGTTTTTAAAGCATCACGGCTTGTTACTGATGTTACCAAATTGAAAAGTTATTCTAAGCTTCTCGTTTAGCAACGAAAGAAAGCATTATTGAAACATAGTAACTAACGAGCAGACTATCAGAATATAATAAAACATACAATTCTGGTTTAATTCACCACAAAAGAACCACTGCACAAAAATGTAAACCAGGAGCAGAGCCCGTTATCGGAGAATCCAGCCCTCATAAAGCAAACGGTCACTGTAAGAAACGTAATATCCAAACACGAAAATGAAGAAACGAGGAAGGGCGATGTATTCCTCTACTCTATTAGCCGACCACAATATTATTGCACCTGGCATTAATGGTTTTCGGTTAGCTTATCGTGAGTCAGCGCGTAATCGGGATTGACATACACTGAACCAAAGAAACTGGTACACATACCTAAATTCGTATAGGGACCCCACGAGCAAGCAAAAGTACGGCAACACGACGTGGCATGGATTCGACAAATGTCTCAAACAGTGTTGGAGGGAAAGGACACCATGAATCCTGCAGGGCTGTCCATGAATCCGTTAAAGTACGAGGGGTGGAGATATCTTCTGAACAGCACTTTGCGAGGAATCCCAGATATGTTGGTCATGTCTGGGGCGTTTGGTGGAGAGTGGAAGCGTTTAAATTCAGAAGAGTGTTCCTGGAGCCACTCTGTAGCAATTTTGGACGTGTGGGGTGTTGCATTGTCCTGCTGGAACTGCCCAAGTCCGTCGGAATGCGCAATGGACACGAATGGGTGCAGGTGACCAGACAGGCTGCTTACGTACGTGTCACTTGTCAATATTATCTAGACCTATCATGGGTCCCAGATCACTACAACTGCACACGCCTTACACCATTACAGAGACTCCATCAGCTTGAACAGTCCCCTGCTGACATGCAGCGTCCATGGATTCATGAGGTTGTCTCCCTTACCCGTACACGTCCATCTGCTCGATGCAATTTGAAACGAGGCTCGTCCAACCAGGCAACGTTTCCAGTCATGAACAGTCCAATGTCGGTGTTGACGGGCCCAGGCGAGGCGTAAAGCTTTGTGTCGTGAAGTCATCAAGGGTACACGAGTGGAGCTTCGACTCCGAAAGCCCATATCCATGATGTTTCGTTGAATGATTCGCAAGCTCACATTTGATGATGGCCCAGAATTAAAATCTGCAACAATTTGCGGAAGAGTTGCACTTCTGTTACGTTGAACGATTCTCTTCACTCGTCGTTGGTCCTGCTCTTGCAGGATCTTTGTCCCGCTGCAGCGATGTCGGAGATTTGATGTTTTACTGGATTCCTGATATTCATGGTACACTCGTGAAATGGTCGTTCGGTAAAATACCCACTTCATCGCTACATCGGAGATACAGTGTCCTATCGCTGTTGCGCCGATTATAACACCGTGTAAAAACTCAGCTAAATCTTGCCATTGTAGCAGCAGTAAACGATCTAAAACCTGCGCCAGACACTTGTAGTCTTGTATAGGCGTTGCCGACTGCAGCGCCGTATTCCGCCTACTTACATACCTCTGTATTTGAATACGCATGCCTATACCAATTTCTTTGGTGCTTCAGTGTATGTGCGCAACTGATTTCAAAGTATCGACAGTTCGATGCGCTTTCCTTAGTCACCACTGTACGTGTTTAATGTAACTCACCACGCATTTCCAATAACGACCAAGGCAATTATATCGTGCTTGAGTAAAACACAATCGCGGCGCAATTCACGCCGTCGAGTCGGTACTTAAGTCGGGCGATAGCTCTGCGTTAGAGTAAACCTAAGCACTTGACAACAAGGCGAGCGAAAATAAACAAGGCTTCAAATGGCTCTAAGCACTATGGGACTTAACATCTGAGCTCATCAGTCCCCTCCACTTAGAACTACTTAAACCTAACTATCCTAAGGACATCACACACATCCATGCCCGGTGCAGGATTCGAATCTGCGACCGTAGCAGCAGCGCGGTTCCGGACTGAAGCGCCTAGAACCGCTCGGCCACAGCGGCCGGCAAAATAAACAAGGTTTCCTTCTTACACGGCAGCCTACTTCAGCTACAAGTCACGGAATGTTCTTCAGTTTCTCTCACGTTTCAGAAATGATTCTTGCGTTAGTAAACGCATTTCTGTGGCAACTTCACATACTGCATTTATAAACAAATAGCTCCCTCGTCGTCATTGCAGTGATGGAAACATACCACCGAGTGGCAGTGACAGCAGAATGAACATCTTGCCATACCAAGATCTTGCTTATAAGTGGTTCGCAAAGCGAGTGGTTAATATAGGTAAACATTTTTTGTCCTATGTTTTCCTCAAAAGTACTCCCATTAACGGATGTGCCTTTCAACTGTAGATCAATTTTCACTCACGAGGCAAATTACCGTGAGAAACATTTCCATGTTAAAAATTTAGATTTATAACTTTCGTAGATTATTCGGCGTTGGTAGAAAGTAACTCTGTTCCATTTTCTCCGTGGCGGATTTTCCATTGGTAGTACGGAGTGAAATAACAATACAACTGATCGATGACCGTAGCAGTCTGGTCCCTTCAATCCCCAAACCAACCAACCAACCAACAATACAACTACCGAGTTTTCTCTAAATCGCCGGCCGAAGTGGCCGTGCGGTTAAAGGCGCTGCAGTCTGGAACCGCAAGACCGCTACGGTCGCAGGTTCGAATCCTGCCTCGGGCATGGATATTTGTGATGTCCTTAGGTTAGTTAGGTTTAACTAGTTCTTAGTTCTAGGGGACTAATGACCTCAGTAGTTGAGTCCCATAGTGCTCCGAGCCATTTGAACCATTTTTCTCTAAATCGTTCTAGGCAAATGCCGGAATGCTACCTTTGAAAAGGCACGGCCGATTTCCTTCCCGATCGTTGACACAATTCGAGGTTGTGCCCCATCTCTAATGACCTCGATATCAACGGGACGTTAAACACAATCTTCTTTGCTTCCTTAGTAACAACACAATTTCATCTAGTGATTGAAAGTATATCTTGGTTAATCGTCCAACAGTTCTTATGGTGATTACGTGAGTCGTCATATGAAAGGGTTGAGTGGACAGTTCAAATTTTTGCGTATTACAGTCCCTTAAAAAGCGGTATGAACGGGCTGAATAGCTTATGTATTTTTGAATAGCAAACATACGGATGGCAAAACTTCTACTCGCGCGAATGCGTTCACATGAAAAGACATAGAAGTTGGAGATGGGCTCGATCCAAGGACCTCGTTTTACGCATCATGTCTTTACGTCTGCCCCACCAGTCCCTAGATATTACCTGAGCATATTATGTCGTTCGAAGAGCATCGATAATTTCTGAATGCGATTTTATTGAGATTGGCCCAAAATGGTGTTTTATGCTCCTGCCCATTTTAAGCGTAGGTCATGATGGATCGAAAGGGGAGACAACTTTCACCCCTGCCCCTGTAAGAAGAAGAGCATAATACTTAGCATTACTGCTTTTCTAATTTCTGTGAGAACATGCTGTTCATGCAGAAGTGACAGAGGCAATCTGGAAACCCCTTACCCTTTGATCGCTGACGGAAAACCCTGATTTTGATTTCTGCATCGTAACTGAGACACCACAGCGCCGCGCGGGCTAGCTACGCTTCGCGCGGCTCCCCCGTCGGAGGTTCGGGTCCTCCCTCAGGCATGGGTGTGTGTGTTGTCCTTAGCGTAAGTTAGTTTAAGTTAGATTAAGTGGTATGTAAGCCTAGGGTCCGATGACCTCAGCAGTTTGATCCTATAGGAACTTATCACAAATTTCTAGTTTCCACGCCTCAGTATAATGACGTCATTCTACATCAGCGTTCGTAGCATAATAAGTGTCCTTTTCTCAATCGAAGTGATTAGTGTACAGAGCATTTAAAACGATCTAATTTTTTTTTGTTTTTCTCCTTATTTTTGCACAGTAAGATTGCCACTATGAAGAAGAAAGTCGAAAAGTCGAGTCTTAGACACGAAATTTTACTTTTCACAAATTACTCAACATCTTTCGATTCCTGTTCACAATATGCCTTAGTATGCGAAGGGTGTCGTGTTCGATGCTCACTAGCGATAAAAGCTTTCACTCACACCAAAATACCTCCTTCGCATCTGGCAATACAAATTTAAGAACTCCGAGCCCGCAGTTATTCGGATTTCTCAACAAAGTTATGTCCTTCCTTTACCGACTGGGGTGAAAGCGGATTATATCAGACCACGGCAGACACAGATGTCACGACCACTTTAAATTCTTTATGTTGCTTACTCACAAAATGTCGTTTTTGTGTCAGTACTGAAAAATAAGAAATAGGAACATCATTATTTGTTTGCATACGATGGCTTCGAGAAATTCGACTGGTGCAAAACAGTTCTCTGATGCACATGTTTCCTTTCTGATCATCCAAATTATTTCCAGGTTAAGGAACACTTCTGTGAATGACAAATAATTTCGGTATAATGTTTACGATACTCTTTTCTTGTTAAAATTTTATATGCGTTTTATGTGACGAGAAGCATTTAGGAAGGCAAAAACAATATGAAAAGTGTAGTACTCGAGCTGTCGTTTGATGACCAGTCGTTTGCCAGCTAGTGAGACTTAATAATTAAGTTCGATTCTCTGAGTTTTCTTTTCTAATAATCGTATGAGTGAACATTATGCCCCAGTAGTTTATCGTACGCTCATCACTAATTATTTTAATGATATAGACTTTGGATTCAATGAGCTGCAGCTGAGGGTGTTCTTAGACGATTGTCAACATTTTTAGATTTCGATACTAAACTAGAAATGGGGTTAAGTTTCCTACTATTATTGTAGTATTAACAAAATTCGTTTCTCTATTACGTGTGCACTTGAGGCGCCCTATCAATAAAATTAATAACCACTGCATTCTGAAACTCTAGGGTTTCTTTATCTTTGTGAACCGTTAGAACTCTTGTTTCGAGATGGAGGAACGCCACCCAGTAGCTTATTATAATAATTACAACGTACCTTTTGAGGGAACTGTCATTAGTGGTAACACAGTTAATTTATATTTGTTAGATATACATTAATATTCCAATTTCAAAGACACAAGAAAACGACAATTAGAACGCAGCCTTCACTCTAGAGAAAACCACTAGCGATCCGCCACGCCATACAGCTGTCGTCAATCTAACGCCTGATAGATCTGACGGGCAGAAACTCCATATGATATAGCAAAGTTCGCTTTAAGTTCTGTCTACTGTCGATAATTTATTTCCCGTCATCTAATACATGGAATTCCATATCATGTAAGCACCATTTCCATTCTAATGTGTTAGAAATGTCTAAATAATATTCCTGAATTATAAGTTCAATTTTTATTGGTGTCTTCGTTCACTGAAACTATGATACAAAGTATGGAGAAAATATTGTGTAAGTCGTGAATAGCTTAAAGCACTGAGGGAAAGAAAATGCGAAGCGGTTTGAACATCCATTTGCGACGTCCACTTCATGTTATAGAAAGAAGCGCGCGAATTGTTACTATTGGTTGCAATGCTCGTAGATAGCTCTTTTTGTCTCAGCTTTCGTTTCGTGTAAGATACACGACATACAAATGCGATTGGTAGTATGTTGGTAGCATTGTGGCTCCTAGCCTGTTATGCTCCGAAGGAAACACTAAAGCTTTGCAGCTTAGCGTAACGAATAGATGAGAGGTCTCGCTAATTCTGTCACCCAGTGTACATTTACATTTTCATGCGTGCTCCGCAAGCCACTGTCCGGTTCGTGGCGGGCGGGGTGCGCTGTACCACTACTAGTTATTTCCTTTCCTGTTCCACTCGCAAATAGAGCTTCTGTATGAGCCATAATTTCTCGTATCTTATCTTCATGGCCCTCACGCGAAATATATGTTGGCAGCAGTACAATCGTTCTGCAGTCAGCCTTTTAATGCCGGATTTTTAATTTTTGTCAATAATGTTCCTCGAAAAGAACGTCGCGTTCCCTGCGTGGCTTCTCATTTGAATTCCCCAAGCATGTCCGTAACACCTGCCTGTTGTTCGCATCTACCGATAAGAAATCTAGCAGCTCGCTTCTGAACGGCTTCGACGTCTTCCTTTGATCTGACCTGGTACCGATCCCAAACACTTAAGCAGTACTCAAGAATAGGTCACTCTAGCGTCCAATAAGCGGTCTCCAAGTCTGATGGCCATAGCTTTATTTTTTCTAGGTGATGATAAAAATTTCATGTCAACGCTTCCTAACTACCAAAAAGCACTCCAAAGTTATTCTCGCATTTTTTTTACTACATTAAGTGGGTAGTTAACGTTGCTGGTGTGCTCTGAGGCAGTGTCTCGTAAACTGTTCTCCACGGAATCCTTGCGTTCCATGCAGATCAGACATAGGTTCCACGAAACTTATGCCCCTTTTTTTCATAACACTCAAGAAAGTGACGTCAAAAAACAACGCCTGTATGAAATTTTAAAAAAGCAGAATATTAACAAACCTTCGCTTTCACTTAATAATTTTAGTAGTCGGTTCGAATGCGACATCGGCAGCAAATAAGGATGCATTTATCCTCTGGTAGCAAAAGACCATGTTGGTACTTTCACCACTTCCAAGAACATGTATGTGTGAAACGAAGTTTTCAGCTCATACACAAAAAACTAAAAAATAAAAATAAAACACCACAACAGACTTGATGCCGTGCCATTCATAAAAATTCACTTTTTAACAAAGCCTAATATCAAGTGTATTTACGAAAATACACTCCTGGAAATTGAAATAAGAACACCGTGAATTCATTGTCCCAGGAAGGGGAAACTTTATTGACACATTCCTGGGGTCAGATACATCACATGATCACACTGACAGAACCACAGGCACATAGACACAGGCAACAGAGCATGCACAATGTCGGCACTAGTACAGTGTATATCCACCTTTCGCAGCAATGCAGGCTGCTATTCTCCCATGGAGACGATCGTAGAGATGCTGGATGTGGTCCTGTGGAACGGCTTGCCATGCCATTTCCACCTGGCGCCTCAGTTGGACCAGCGTTCGTGCTGGACGTGCAGACCGCGTGAGACGACGCTTCATCCAGTCCCAAACATGCTCAATGGGGGACAGATCCGGAGATCTTGCTGGCCAGGGTAGTTGACTTACACCTTCTAGAGCACGTTGGGTGGCACGGGATACATGCGGACGTGCATTGTCCTGTTAAAACAGCAAGTTCCCTTGCCGGTCTAGGAATGGTAGAACGATGGGTTCGATGACGGTTTGGATGTACCGTGCACTATTCAGTGTCCCCTCGACGATCACCAGTGGTGTACGGCCAGTGTAGGAGATCGCTCCCCACACCATGATGCCGGGTGTTGGCCCTGTGTGCCTCGGTCGTATGCAGTCCTGATTGTGGCGCTCACCTGCACGGCGCCAAACACGCATACGACCATCATTGGCACCAAGGCAGAAGCGACTCTCATCGCTGAAGACGACACGACTCCATTCGTCCCTCCATTCACGCCTGTCGCGACACCACTGGAGGCGGGCTGCACGATGTTGGGGCGTGAGCGGAAGACGGCCTAACGGTGTGCGGGACCGTAGCCCAGCTTCATGGAGACGGTTGCGAATGGTCCTCGCCGATACCCCAGGAGCAACAGTGTCCCTAATTTGCTGGGAAGTGGCGGTGCGGTCCCCTACGGCACTGCGTAGGATCCTACGGTCTTGGCATGCATCCGTGCATCGCTGCGGTCCGGTCCCTGGTCGACGGGCACGTGCACCTTCCGCCGACCACTGGCGACAACATCGATGTACTGTGGAGACCTCACGCCCCACGTGTTGAGCAATTTGGCGGTACGTCCACCCGGCCTCCCGCATGCCCACTATACGCCCTCACTCAAAGTCCGTCAACTGCACATACGGTTCGCGTCCACGCTGTCGCGGCATGCTACCAGTGTTAAAGACTGCGATGGAGCTCCGTATGCCACGGCAAACTGGCTGACACTGACGGCGGCGGTGCACAAATGCTGCGCAGCTAGCGCCATTCGACGGCCAACACCGCGGTTCCTGGTGTGTCCGCTGTGCCGTGCGTGTGATCATTGCTTGTACAGCCCTCTCGCAGTGTCCGGAGCAAGTATGGTGGGTCTGACACACCGGTGTCAATGTGTTCTTTTTTCCATTTCCAGGAGTGTATGAAGCCGTCTCATTAAGACTTGACAGCCTTGTTTGATTTTGTTATTTTAAATTTAACTTACTTAAGGAAACTTTGGGTTGTATATATAATGTCATTATTATTGCTAATAATAAATTTACAAAATCTTTTTCTTTTATATTTTTCCCTTTCTAGTACGAGGTCGGCATTTTTATATGGCTTGAGGCAATGTTAGTGATAGCTGAGAGCCCAACGCCCTTTCTGATGCCATCAGTGAGCGAGATGGTGCAGTGGTTATCACACTGGACCCGTATTCTGAAGGACGACGGTTCAAATCCGCGTCCGGCAATCATGATTTAGTTTTTCCGTGATATTCCTTTGAAAGGGCACGCCCGACTTCCTTCCCCATCCTTTCCTAATCCGATGGGACCAATGAGCTCAAATGGTTCAAATGGCTCTAAGCACTATGGGACTTAACATCTGAGGTCATCAGTCCAATAGACTTAGGACTACTTGAACCTAACTAACCTAAGGACATCACACACATCCATGCCCGAGGCAGGATTCGAACCTGCGACTGTAGCAGCAGCCAGTTTCCGGACTGAAGCGCCTAGAACCACTCGGCCACAGCGGTCAGCCCAATGAGCTCGCTGTTTGGTACCTTGCCCCAAATTGACCAACCAACCAACCTGATGCCACTATTTTCCATGACACGGAATCTGTGTACACCATCTGTCTGCTTCTAGCGTAAATCTACGCTTAACTCTGAGAGCGTTTGGAAAATGTTTGCTTAGCGTATGTCTGTGGCGTAACGTGGGTACCAGACCGGTACTCATGTAGCTGGATGTGGAAAACCGCCTGAAAACCACATTCATCCTTGCTGGTTGCCTCACCACCATCGTCGTGGGTCCGCGAGGCGGATTTGATCGGGGGAAGGCTCGCCTTCCGTAGCCCGGAAGTGGTACTTCAATGTGGTCGGCTATCCGGGCAGGTCAGTCAGTTTACAGAATGTTGCACCAGAGATATATACTGAGGTGACAAAAGTTATGGGATACCTCGCAGTTTCGTTTCGGAACTCCCTTTTCCCGATTAGTGCTGCAGGTCGACGTGGCATGGGCTCAACAAGTTGTTGGAAGTCCCCTGCAGAAATATTCAGCCATGCTGCCTCTATAGACGTCCACAATTGCGAAAGTGTTGCCTGTGCAGGATTTTGTGTACCAAATGACCTCACGATTATGTCCCATACATGTTCGATGGGATTCATGTCGGGCGATCTGGGTGGCCAAATCATTTGCTTTAATTGTCCAGAATGTTCTTCGAACCAGTCACGAAGAATTATGGCCAGACGCTGTGGAGCATTGTCATCCATAAAAATTCCATCGTTGTTTGGTAACATGAATGGCTGTAAATGGTCACCAGGTAGCCCAAGATAATACTTTCAGACAATGATTGGTCCAGCTGGACTAGAAGACCGAGTCCATTGCATGTAAATACAGCCTGAACCATTATGGAGCCACCACCAGCTTGCACAGTGCCTTGTTGACGACCTGCGTCCATGGTTTGGTGGGCTCTGCGCCACACTCAGACACTGCCATCAGCTCTTACCAACTGAAATCGGGACTCATCTGATAAAGCCATTGTTTTCCAGTCGTCTAGGGTTCAACCGATACGGTCGCGGGCCCAGGAGAGGCGCTGCAGGCGATGTCGTGCTGTTAGCAAAGGCACTCGACGTCTGCTACCATAGCCCAATAACGCCAAATTTCGCCGCTCTCCCCTAGCGAATACATTCGTCATACGTCCTACACTGATTTCTGCAGTTATATCACGCAGTGTTGCTTGTCTGTTAGCACTGACATTTCTACGCAAACGACACTGCTCTCGGTCGTTAAGTGAAGGCCGTCGCCACTGCGATGTCCGTGGTGAGAGGTAACGCCTGGAATGTGGTATTCTCGGCACACTCCTGACACTGTGTATCTCGGAATATTGATTTTTTTTTAAATTTTATTTATTGCCAAATTATAGAGCTGTTACCTGACGTTTAAAACTGGTCGTACATCTCAGAATTTTCGTTTTTCATCTTTTTACAGTTTCATTTTCTTTTGTTTTATGTACAACATTTACAAAGAATGATACTTTTCAAAATAACAATAATTTAAGTTTGAAATATCAATAAAGTTTTGTTGTTTTTTAAGAAGAACATAAAAAGAAGATAGGATAGAGGAGAGATTTGTTAGTACCATCACCGAATGTGACTGACGGTGAATACCTCGGAATGGTTTCTTCGAGCTTTTGACCGCCAGTCACACACACACACACACACACACACACACACACACACACACACACGCACACACACACACACACACACACACACAAATGGTTATTAGTAGAGAAATATTGTTGCTTATCCTATTTATTACTAATCCTATGTATTAATTACTTTAGGCGCCCATCCATGTACAGCATTTGGTGTTTTCTTGGCTAGAACGCCAGCACTTTTGCTTATTTACTGTCACATCTCAGCTTCCTCCTCCTGTTCCTCCTCATTGTCACTATTTTCGCTGTCACTCTGGGTATCGCTGTCCACACTCTGGAGATTGTTGTTATGCTGCACATAGGCGTGTCTGTAATGTCGTGTCCGCATGTACTCTTCATGTGTTGTTTTTGAAATACTGTTTGTCAGTGCGTTTAATTGTGCCCATTGTTCTTCGTCTCTTATTGCTGTGTACATATCTATGTCTGTATCTGCGTAGTCTAAGTGTAGTGTATGTCTATTGTTCACGTATTGCCCGCAGAAAATGACAGTGTGTTCTGGGGAACCTTCTTCCTCGAATGTGCATCTAGGTGTCTGCCTCAAATTCACGCGGTTTCAGTGCGTGGGATAAGGTCAGTGTCCGGTTAAGAAATGTACCATACCGCGGCTGGGATGGATATGTCTCATTCACAACCACTCCCTTATGTCAGGGAGAGAGTCGTGTAGTCTACGTCCCTTATCACTTACATCCCACTCACCTTGCCATGTATCCAAAAATTTTAAGGTGACGTATCGTCTCTATCGGCACACCGGTTATTGTGTGTACCTTATCCAGTCTCCCCACCTTTAACCAGTACCTTGCAGCTCTGTATTTGATCGTGATACCTATGGGGCATATTCCGAGCACCACACACAGTGCATCCGCTGAGGTGGTACCGAAGGCTCCAGATAGCCTAAGTAGCACACTTCTCTGCCCTCGTCTGACGGATGCTTTGTTGGTGACCACTTTCAGTCTATGTGCCCACGTGCTAGCTGCGAAGCTGAGTACTGATTCGAAGAGCGCACAGTGGTATGTACGTATGACTGGTAGAGATAATCTGTACTGTTTTGAATTTAGCCTCACCAGTTTATGTAGTATTTTTTCTGCTTTGTCTGTTGTTAGCCTTATGTGTTCGTGGAAATTCAATTTTTCATCTATGTGTACCCCAAGATAGCGCGTAATGTGTTCTCGTTTGATGTTTGTGTCCCCAATTTTAACCGAAGGATTCCTTTGGAGTGATCCTTTCAGTAAAGTGTATGTTGTTTTGTTTTCGGCTATCCTGAGTTTGTTGTTTTGACACCATTGAGTAATTGTTTGTAGTGTTCCACTGAATACCACTGAATTACCTACCGAATTTCGAAATGGAATGTCATATGCGTCTAACTCTTACCATTCCGCGTTAAAAGTCTGTCAATTAGCGTCGTGTGGCCGTAATCATGTCGGAGACTTTTCACATTAATTACCTGAGTATAAATGACAGCTCCGCCAATCCTTGTGTACGTGATACTACCGCCATCTGCATATCGCTATGACATTATTTTTGTCACCTCATTGTACTACTGAACTAAAGCAGGGGCTTCACGATAAAAGTGGACATTAAAAAGCGAAAAGTTCGAGAAATGTTGCTCCGGAGGTCCTGCACGTATCAGGGCAGTGCTGTCCGTGGGCCGCCGAAAGTGGCGGCAAGAATGCGCGGCGGGTGCGAACACGAGGAACCTTGCGCAGGAATGCGGGACGGCTGTGGCAGGCGCCATCCTCGCGGCCTTACGTAAGCGGCAGCAGCGCGCCCAAGCATTCGTCTAAAACGGTGCCACCGGCGCCCAACCAGGATGCGGGCCGCTGCCTCACAAGGCACTGCGCGCCGCCTCGGCCCTTTGTAGCCTGACGAGCACTTTTCGACACGCTCCGCTCTTCGCGGAACGCGTCTAATCTGCGGGGTGGAGACTTTGTGAACAGCAGTTGTTTGTAGAGCACCGACACCCAGTGAAATTCAAGAATGAGATTTTCACTCTGCAGCGGAGTGTGCGCTGATATGAAACTTCCTGGCAGATTAAAACTGTGTGCCGGACCGAGACTCGAAATCGGGACCTTTGCCTCTGGCGGGCAAGTGCTCTACCTTCTGAGCTAACCAAGCACGACTCACGCCCCGTCCTCACAGCTTTACATCTGCCAGTACCTCCTCTCCTACCTTCCAAATTTTACAGAAGCTCCGCCGCAGAGTGAAAATCTCATTCTGGAAACAATCCCCAGGCTGTGGCTAAGCCACGTTTCCGCATTATCCTTTGTTTCAGGAGTGCTAGTTCAGCAAGGTTCGCAGGAGAGCTTCTGTAAAGTTTGGGATGTAGGAGACGAGGTACTGGCAGATGTAAAGCTGTCAGGACGGGGCGTGAGTCGTGCTTGGGTAGCTCAGATGGTAGAGCACTTGCCCGCGAAAGGCAACGGTCCCGAGTTCGAGTCTCGGTCCTGCACATAGTTTTAATCTGCCAGGAAGTTTCACCCAATGAAATTTCCCAGACAGAAGTCAGCCATGTGGGATAAGTTGCCGTCTTTACTAAGTCTGATGGTATTAAAATACGAGAGCAAGATGAAATGCTATCGTGTAGGTACCAATGTTGTTGTTATACCGAACTTCTGTCCGAACTGGTTTGTAGCAATACTCCACGCTAGACTATTATGTGCAGATATCTTCGACTCTGCATAGCTCTTGCAACCTACATCCGTTTCAACCCGCTTACAGTAGGCAAGCAGTCTGCCTCTGCACTTATAACTACACGCAGTTGACTTCATTAGCAGGCTGTTTATTTTTTGATAAAATTCTCTCGCGCTTCCAGCCACGTCAAGATGTTTAAATACACGAGTTTTCGACCAAATGCTAGTTGGTCGTTGTCAAGTTGTGACTGTCGTTTTTTTTCTCTTTATTGTTATTGCATTTCCTCACAAAAGAGGCGGGCTGGCAGCGGATAAAATCGCTTTTCAGTGATAGGTTACATAAAGCGTATTTAAAAGATGGTCAACATACAGGGTGACAATTATTGAACTATATAAAAAAAATGTAAATTAGTTACAAACAACGGCGTGCACACACTTTATTCAACATGTTAACGTCACTACAAATATTCGGATGTAGATTATGACATGTCCGATATCATTGGTGACGATTTGGCGCATATGAACAGTCAAATTCTACATGGCCAGCTGAAGTGTCGGAACAACGATGCGGTCGGTGACCTCTTGAATGGCTGTTTTCAGCTCAGCAACGGTTTTGGGGTTATTGCTGTACACCTTGTTTTTAATATAGTCCCGCTAAAGGAGCCACATGTCTTCAGATCCGGACAATATGGCGGCCAGTTGAGGCCGGGCAGTGGCCCATGGGTACCCCAAAAGCGGAATGCGGCCCCGAAAGTGCTCCTCCAAGACATTACTCTCCTGCTTCGATGGGGCCGAGCTCCGTCTTGCATGAACCACATTTTGCTGAAATCAGGATCACTTCGGATAATGAGGATGAAATCATCTTCCAAAACTTTCACGTACCGTTCGGTAGTCACCGTGCCATCAAGGAATATCGCACAGATTATTCCGTGAGTTGATATTGCACAGCACACAGCCACCCGTCGAGGGTGAAGAGACTTCTCGAGCGCGAAATGTGGATTCTCAGTCCCCCAAATGCGCCAATTTTGCTAATTGACGAATCCATCCAAATGAAAGTGAACTTCGTTACTAAACCAAACCATACTAACTCCTATCATGCCCCGCGGGCAACCGTGCAGTTTGAACGTCCTAAAGCAAACCGTTCAGAAGTTATGACGATTTTATTTCATGTAGTTCAATATTTCTCACTGTGTATATATAGAAAGATGACACTAACAGATGACGTTGTACGAAACACATCGGTTTACGATATTTCCATAAAAACAAATGGCAACTAACGAGGTTTTCGTAAAATACACATTGGTGGAATACACTGATGGTTTTAAAACTAGTTTGACGCTTTTGTATTATACAGGACGATCTACTATTATATCCCTATTTTTATTTAACTATTTTTTACTTACTAACAATGTTACACGGTTGCTTTCAATTCGGTTATGTACTATGGTCCTTGCCATTTCATATTTCCACATAATCACCAGCATTAATAACATACCGTTGCAGTCGGAGTGCAACGTTCCTGGCAGACCGTTGAAATTTATCGTTTGATTCTCGCGCACATTCTTCCCTAATGACTCCTTCTACTGTCTAAGTCATGAGGTTTTCTGGCATACATTTTCTCTTTCAAATATCCCCAGAGAAAAAAATCCAGTGGTGTCACATATGGAATTCTCTGTGGGCACTCAACGTTTCCGCGATGTCCAATAACGCGGCCTGGAAAAGCAGTGTCAAGCTATTCTCGCGAAATCAACGCAGGATGAGGAGGTGCCCCATCGTGCATAAAGTGCACATTGTCCAGACCTTCCCAGGTTAAAACAATAGGATGAACGAAAAAAAATGGTTCAAATGGCTCTGAGCACTATGGGACTCAACTGCTGAGGTCATTAGTCCCCTAGAACTTAGAACTAGTTAAACCTAACTAACCTAAGGACATCACAAACATCCATGCCCGAGGCAGGATTCGAACCTGCGACCGTAGCGGTCTTGCGGTTCCAGACTGCAGCGCCTTTAACCGCACGGCCACTTCGGCTGGCGGATGAACGAAAGTTTATAGCATATGGACATACCTCTACGCATTCATTGTATCACGAAAAGTGTAAGAACCGATAAGAGTATCATCATGAATACCACACCACACAGTCAACGAACGACGTGACAGCAATTTTTCAACCGTTGCTCTAGGAGTGTCTTTGTTACGACCCTAGTGATGGCAGTTCTGGCGATTTATGAACAAACCCACCTGGAACACGGCTTCGTCTGACCACAAAATGTTTCTCAGGACATTTGGTTCCTCTTCCATCCATTGTAATGTGGATTCAGCAAGCTCCACCCAAACATCACAGTCTTCCCGTGACAATGCTTGGACAAAGTGTGGTTTCCACGGTCTCCAGTCGATCTCCTTCATATCCGTTGGACCGAACCATATATGATAAACCAGTTTCCCTCTGATATTGCCTCAGGGGTATAGTGGGACTTTGCGCAAATGCCACAGCAGCACTGGCTTTAGCCTTTTCAGTGATTACTGTCGTTGAGATCCCATCACCCCTTTGCGAGTACCGAACCTGTACGATACAAATTTGCGTGCAGTCTCTTTATTGTCTTCACGTCCAGAGTCCCACGTCTTCTCCTCTTCCGTCTCCATCCTCGATGCACCACTACAGGCGGCTGCCATACTTCCATCCTAACTGCAGTCCGAGCTCGATGAAAAATGTGTAGTCTCTGCGTAATGTTGACTTAATTCGTGGCTAGAGCTGCAACATACAACAAATACGTAACAGTTACATAACGACATAGAACAGAGCATAGTATAATGGTAGAGTGACTGATCTTATATCGTTTGTGATAGAACAGCAGTAAAATAAAAATAGGGATACAATAATGGATCACCCTTTAGTTAAAACATAGTCACTGATGAGTGTGAATGATGCCAAGGTGTAATGCTGTTTCTAGGTGGTACACGAAAATAACTGTCATGATGAGGGTGCAGTGCTGAGCATGCCACTGCAGAACCGCAGGATGCGACTAGAAATCAGCAAGGTGGATGAAGGGTGAAGGAGAAATGGGAAAGATGGCTGCTGTTCATATACTGCGGCGCTACCGCCTGTGATATCACTGGGCGTAGTTCAGCGTCATATAAGGTAACGTATTCGTTGCCTGACCGCAGCGTACGGTTCAGCCGTCCAATGGCATAGCGCCAGCCTGTGCTTAACTGCAAACCGGAGTCTTTGTTGAGGGAGTTTCCGGAAATTACTTCTTGATGCCTCGCTATGTGTCCTGTTAAACGATCCCATCGCTTAGGCAAGTAGTGCCATAAATTTCTTTTCTCCCCAATTCAGTTCACTACCTTCTCCTCATTATTATTACTATTATTATTGTTAGGTGCGGTCGGACCCTACTGGACCACTCAAGCCACTCAAAACTTTATGATTTAGTTTTCTGAGTTTCCACGCAGCTCTTACTTTTTCTCCGTAATATCTCCTTACTTCTGCAGTCCTTTCTGATCTTCTTTCCCTCTCAGATCCATCCTCCGACTGCAGTTCTCATCTGTTAATATTTTGACTGTACGAGTCCCTATGTAACACTTTCGACGAATTTATTAGGAGTCTTTCTAGGTCTTCTTTGACTTTTGAATCCAGGGTGTAGTGTTCTGTCCTTCCATGTCTGTTAAAAGTGTTATGGGTCAGTTTTGTTGCTGGGTGTCTGTTGATTTGTCCATATAAATCTAATCTTCTTTTTCGGATGTATCTGAAATTTTAGCCTGTAACCATATTTTGTTCTGTTTGGGTTCAAAAATGACTCTGAGCACTATGAGACTTAACATCTGAGGTCATCAGTCCCCTAGAACTTAGAACTACTTAAACCTAACTAACCAAAGGACATCACACACATCCATGCCCAAGGCAGGATTCGAACCTGCGACCGTAGCAGCCGCGCGGTGTTCTGTTTGGGACTACAATGTTTCTTATAATTATTCTTTAAACTTAAGTAATTTGATCGACCTCGCTAATCGTCAACAATCCTCTGTCGCACCAGATTTCAGTCTCTTCTATTCTCTTTTTGGCTACTTGGTTGATTTGTGGAATGGGACCAAACAGCGAGATCATCGGTCCCATAGGATTAGGGAAGGAAGTCGGCCGTGCCCTTTCAAAACAACCATCCCGGTATTTGCCTGAAGCCATTTAGGAAAATCACGGGAAACCTAAATCAGGATGGCCGAACGTGGGTTGGAACCGTCGTCCTCCCGAATGCGAGTCCAGTGAGCTAGCCACTGCGCCACCTCGCTCGGTTTCTTTCTTGTCTGAGCTATTTATGGTCAACGTTTCATTTCCATGCAAGTCCACACTCCAGATAAATACAAATAATTCCTAACACTTAAATTTATACTCGATGTTAATAAATGTCTCTTTTTAGAAATACTTTCCTTCCTAATGCCAGCTTGCATTTTATATCCTCCCTACTTTGGCCATAATCACTTATTTTTCTGCCAAAATAGCAAAACTCGTCTACTTCTTTTTAAGTCTCATTTCCTAAACTAGTTCCCTCTTCATTGTGGGATTTTATTCGACTACAGTCCATTACCCTCGTTTTACCTCTATTGATATTTCTCTCATAAACTGTTTTTAAGACACTCTCCATTCCGTTCAACTGTTCTTGCAGGTTCTTTCATAGTGAAACTATCGTCTTGATCACAAAACAGGTATTTAATTTGTTTCTTCGTTTCGGCATTTCATCATTGTCAGAGAAACAGAACACTGTTGATAAAAGAGATCGCGTCCAACTTACTCTTATTACGCATATGTGCAAACACTTTTGCCGCCCCTGGCAGAATTGCAGTGAGATCGACATCCCTGCGGCTTGCTCATTAGAGAGATTACGTAACATCAGGGAGGCGGTAAGCCCTGTCTCACTCAATTCTCAGCTACTGTTCCCCATTCATGTCTTTCTACTGTATTCTGGTATCTGTACAAGATATAGGTAACTTTCCCCTGATTGTATTTGATCCGTTTTACCTTCATAATTTCAAGGAGTATGTGCCAGTCAACATTATCAAACGCTCTCTTTAAATCTACAAATGCTACAGTATCAATGTAGGTGTCCTTTTCTTTAACCCATCTTCTAAGGCATGTGGCAGGATCATTAATACCATATGTTTTCCTGCATTTCTCCAGAATACATACTGATCTTCCTTGAGGTCAGCTTCTGTCAGTCTTTCCATTCTGATGTAAATAATTCGTGACAGTATTTAGCAACCATGACAAGTGATGGTTGTGTGATATGGGACTATTATTATTGACATTTTGCCTTTGTTATTTTGGTTGGCCTGAACAAATCTCAATAACGAAAGTTAACTGTCTGTTCGATGTGTAGAATACAGCTACTGCTCTGCCAAAATGTTCTTCATTTAAAGCTAGTGGTTTCGGAGCTCATGTCTACAATCTTCAAGAATTTTTACGTCGACAATTTCATCCACATGGGCAAAAGATAAGTTACGAATATCCAGTAAGTTTATCATCGCGCAGAAATGAGAGATTTGTCATGGAAGCAGTTTATTTGCAACAACTACGTAAATGCTCTTAGAGTACATATAGGCAAAACTTTTAAGAGGAAGAAACAACTTGCACATAAGATAATTTATTATTATTGCTACAAAAATGTCTCTTTAATTTTGATGTCAGCATACGGAATGAAGATGATGCTCAGCATCCTAGTGCCACAGCAAAAGTACACCGATGAGCCAAAAAGTTGTGACCGCAGCCCACAACCATGTAATGTCGCCTGGTGGCATTGTGGGCCCTTTACGCGGTAAGGAAAATATCTAAGCGGAGCAGAGACGAATGGGGAATAATTCTGGCGACAATGCACTCTGCAAATGAGATAATCCATCGACTTAAGCGATTTCGAAGGAGGACAAACTGACACGGTACGCCGCCTGGGTACGATCATTCCAAAAACAGCGAAGCTGGTAGCTGTTCGCGTGTTACTGTCGTGAGCATCTACCGAATGTCGATGAAATCACTAGTAGGCGATAAGGTGTTGGACGTCCATGCCTTGTCATACGAGGGTTGACTGAAAAGTAATGCCTCCACCTTCGTAACTCTTCAACAGTTGGCAGCATTGGTATGCGGCAGGTAATGGCTTGTTCCGTAGCCTCTTCTCTACAGCTCCAGTTGGCGGGAAGCCTTAGCACTGAACGGTTGTGTTGTTACAGAGTAAAGTATGGAACCCTGCGCAGACGGCCGGTCAATGCGATCTAAGCAACGTGCAGGCATTTAATACTTGACAGCAAAAGGTGTCACCCCAAAGTAGATTCATCAGAGAATGAAAGCAGTTTATGGCAACTGTGTTGATGTGAGTACTGTGCGTCGTTGAGCGAGTAAGTTTAAAGATGTTGAGGCGGGAACGTCTGACCTGCGTGACAAACAAAGAATAGGACGTCCTGTGACAGCAACCACCGAGTATCACAAGCAAAATGTTGACAGATTGATTCAGGACGATCGTCGTATCAGTCAGAGAAAAACTGCAAGCACAATCGGCATTTCACAAGACCGTGTGGGTCACATTATTGCTTTGCTTGGCTATCGGAACATATGTGCACGGTGGGTACCCCGTATGCTAACTCCTGAAATGAAAGCGCACAGACTTGAAATTTGCCAGGAACTCCTCTCGCGTTACGAGAATGAAGGTGACGCCTTTCCCCATTCAATTGTGACAGGAGACGAAACGTAGGTACACCATTACGACCCAAAGACGAAACGTCAGTCTATGGAATATCGACACAAAGACTCGCTCCAGAAAAAGAAATTCAAGACGCAGCCCTCAGCTAGAAAAATCATGGCCACAGTGTTCTGGGACGCAGATGGTGTTATCCATGTTGATTTCCTTGATCGTGGTACAACAATAAATTCAGAGCGTTACATCACAACGCTGCAAACTCCTAAACGACGGCTAACTAGGATCCAAAAGGAAAAGGGAAATGTTTTCCTGCAGCATGACTATGCCAAACCAGACACTTCACGTGCCACCACAGCAGAACTTCAGAAACTGAATCTCACCACCGTACGGCATCCTCCATACAGTCCAGATTTAGCACCGTCTGACTTCCATCTGTTCCCGATAATGAAAGACGATCTGCGGGTACATCATTATGCCTCTGAGGAAGACGCTGAGAGAACTGTGAGACTGTGGTTGCGGAAGAGAGTGTCGACTTCTTCTGTGACGGCTTCAGAAAACTTGTTCAACGTTGGCAGAAATGTATCAAATTGGCTGGTGATTATGTGGAAAAGTGAATATTGGTAATTCAAGATTACATTCTAAGGATTATTTCTGTGTTTGATTTATTAAAATATTCCCATCCAAACCCAATTAACGAAGGTGGAGGCATTACTTTTCATCTGACCCTCGTAGAACGCGGAGGTCGGAGGCTCGCCAGTTCTGTAAAATAGGATATGTGGCGATCTGTGGCAGATCTGACGTCTTAGTAAAATGTTGGTACAGCCACGGTTGTTTCGAAGCACTTAGCACACCGTTTAGCGCATATTGTTACAGATGGGGCTCTGCAGCAGACAACCCATGCGTGTGCCCACGTTGACTAAACGAAATCTTCAATTACGATTACAGTGGGAGTGAGATCATCGAGACTGGACGTGGATCGATGGAAACGTATCGCTTGGTCGAACCAATCACGTTTCTTGCTACACCAGGTCGGAGTCGTGTCCTCATACGCCGTCACCTAGGCGCTCGAAGGACGTACCATGCCACGGACGCAGGCTGATGGCGCAGTATTATGCTGTGGGCGATTTTCATTTGGGCTTCCCTGCGACCTGTGGTAGTAACGTAAGGCATCATGACAGCTCTACACTACGTGGACATTATTGTGAACCACTTGCAGCCCTTCATGCTTGATGTCTTAACCGATCGTGATGATATGTTCCAACAGGATACGTGTTCAGAGGAGCATGATAGTGAATTAACGTTGTCTCGGTCTCCAAATTGGCCTGATCTGAACTCGATGGAACACATCTGGGAGGTTGTCGGGCGCCAGCTCTACGCCATCAAACCTTTGGTCTGTAATTTATGGGAAATGCGTGGGGTGCGACGTGTAGACAACCTCCAAGATGGCGCACCCCGGGCAACGGACTGCGATAGCAGGACGGCAGAAAGGCTACACAAATGGCGGCCGAACTAGATCACACAGCGACAAAACAAGAAAAAGAAGAATCCTATCATCGAGAAAGACTCTTCTGAGAGGCAACAGACTAAAGATATTGGACCCATCATCCATGTTGTGCAAATCAATGTAGAAGGCCTGACAAGGGATAAAAGTGACTACATAAGCAAGCTGGCTAACGATCATAAAATCGACATCATAGCACTCCAAGAAACTCATCAAGTGCAGGAGCGCATGACAGCATGCACCATTCCAGGCTACAGGATGGTCGCAGCACTGCCAACGCACATTCATGGACACGTTCTGTATCTTGGTAACAGCATTGCTGCGTACAAAGAAGTGCTACGCCAAGAAATTAATTGACATAGAAATAATTGCTATTGAACTTAATGGAATGACCATTGTCGTGTCCCACTGACGTGTCCTGAGAGGGAGTGGAAGGACTGCGTTGGTGCGCGTCAGAGAACTTACTTGGCATGAGGTCTCGGTGGTGTGGGCCGCCAACTCCTCACTGCTCCGTTGTAGAGAAGGCTGCAAGGTGAGCTAGAGTACGGAACTCGGATAGGATCATAGGGAAGCTTTCATGTATGAACACTCGATGTATAGAACGATTATACTGGAAGTACCCCTGGCACTTGTGATTTAAATAATATTCTATATACGGTCTCCAATGATTGTCTATCTGGCTATGCAGTTGCCATTCCTAACTTCCCAAACCTAAGTCCTAATACAGCAGAGGCGAGCGCACCAGACTAAGTGTCAGCTGTGTCGATTCAGCCTAAGTCCCTACTTGTTGCTGTGCTCAATACTCTCCTGCAACTCTTGCAGCATACCGACGCCGACTAACGTGGACCGGCGTCCTAGGTACCTCACTCCATCACTGTCCTTCGATCTAGCGACTATCCGCTTTTATAGGGGGTAGTGCACCCGGCACCACTTGTTCTAGAAGGTTCTAGCACCCCCGAACTTTGAGCCCCGAGTAGGCTAGTCACGCGACAGCATGTGATGCCTACGTGTTGAACTAGCCATTCTCCACTGTTTGTTGTGTCCAAGGGTAGCCACTAACTGTGTTTGAGCCTCGTGATACTGCATACTCCGCTCTTGTTAGTCGAGTACACATTACACATTACACATGAGATAGTCTGGTCACGTCCGCCTCGCTTGATCTGTAGCAATAATTTTCCAGCCTACAGCCTACATGATTTTAATTCTATCTTCTACTATTCGCGACACCATAGCAGCCGTTTATAAGCCCCCACAAAGTAAATGGCCAACACCAGCTTTACCAGTACTGCCCAACCCCTGCGTATATGTGGGGGATTTTAATAGCCGTCACACTGTCTGGGGGTATGGCAACGTCGACGAAAACGGAGAAACTCTGTCTGAGTTGATTGAAGCACAAGACATGTACGTGATATATGATGCCAAGGACCCTAAGACATTCCAATCGGCCAGATGGCAAACAGATACCAGTCCTGATCTCTGCATTGTGTCCACCGATCAGAATAGAGTCCCACTACACCCTACAAAAAGAGTCCTGAAACACTTTCCAAAGAGCCAACATCGTCCCACCATATTTAACATAGGCCTCCAAATCCCAGTAGTAAAATCTATCAATAAACCGCGATGGAACTTTAAGAAAGCTAATTGGGCAAAATATGCTCAAGAAGTTGATCAAAATTTGCGCTGGATTACCCCAAAGCAAGAAAACTATAAACGGTTCACTGGAGTCGTCATCGCTGCAATCAAAAGGAATATACCACGCGGAGTCAGACAATAGTATATTCCTTGCTGGGACAATAATATTAACAAAATATATGATAAATACCAAGAAACAGGAAACTCTGAAATCGGTGGACAAATATTAGAGGGACTAAACACACAGAGAAAACATAAGTGACAGGAACTCACGTCCCAGCTGAATTTTACACATTCCAGCAGAAAAGCCTGGTCATTATTGAGGAAACTTGGTAACTCCTCTTCAGCACGCCACCAGGAACCTAAAATAAAACCGTCGGAGATGGCATTGCACATAAAGGCGCGTGCTGAGAAAACCCCTCTTGATCCAACAACTGAAGCAGAAACTAAAGAAGAACTACAAGAACTTGATAAAACTCTGAATGACGATACATCTCTTTCGTCATCATTTAGCGAAGAGGAAATCAAGGGTGCGATAAAGACCTTAAAAATACGCAAAGCGGCGGGATTGGACGGTATATTCCCAGAATTTATAAAACACATCGGACTTAATGGAAAAGCGTGGCTAAGAAACTTTTACACCAACATTTTAAACACTGGAATAGTCCCACCACAATTTAAAATAGCCCGCACGCTAGCAATCCTTAAACCTGGAAAGCTACCAGAAGACCCAACTAGCTACCGCCCCATCGCCCTCTTGAGTGTATGCTTTAAGTTGTTGGAACGTCTAATACTTAATAGAATTCAGGACAACGTGGATGGAATAACCCCTCCATATCAGGCAGGTTTCAGAAACAAGCGCAGCTGTTGTGAACAAGTTTTAGCTTTAACGTCATATATAGAAAGCGGACTCCAGAACAGAATGAAGTAAAGTGTAGCTTTTGTTGATCTGTCGTCGGCATACGACACTGTGTGGCTCTAGCGTGTTATGCTCAAGTTCAAGAGACCCATACCTAGTTTAAAACTGGCAACCTTAATGAACAACATGCTGACGAACAGGTCTTTCAAAGTGAGCATCGGCCACAACACCAGCAGATCGTATAAAATAAAAAATGGCCTTCCTCAAGGATCTGTGCTGGCTCCAACCCTTTGTAATTTTTATATTAGTGACTTGCCAAATACAGTCAGCAGGAAATTTTGCTACGCCGATGATTTGGCACTAGTTGTACAAAGTAAAACACTTGGGGAGGGAGCGAACGTACTCACAGAAGATCTGGAGTCCTTGAATTCCTATTATAAAAAATGGCGACTCTGCCCTAATCCAACCAAGACTGAGGTGTGTGCTTTCCACTTGAACAATAAAATGGGCCACCAGGAACTGAATGTGAACTTCTGTGAACAAAGAGTCAAACACAACTTCAACCCCAAATACCTTGGCATAACACTAGACCGCTCCCTGACTTACAAAAAACAACTAGAAAACGTAAGCCAAAAGCTAAAGTGTCGCAACAACATCCTGAGAAAATTGGCTGGCTCGACTTGGGGAGCTCAAGCATCCACCTTACGTACTGCCGCAATAGCCCAGGTATATCCTGTTGCCGAATATTGCTCTGCTGTCTGGCATTCGAGCACTCATACTAAGAAAATCGACGTCCACTTGAACGAGTGTATGATGATAATAGCGAGTACTATTAAATCCACCCCAGTCCCTTGGCTGCATACTCTAAGCAATATCTCACCTCCACAACTGAGAAGGCAAGAAGCAGCAGCAAGAGAGTGGTCAAAAATTCATGACTCAGATTACCCACAGAATCTACCAATCCATGATGTTTTGAACGAAATACCATCGACCCGCTTGAAGTCACGGAAGCCTATATGGGTTAATACACAAGAACTTCAACCTGACATCAAGGAGCATTGGCAGCACTTTTGGAATGATTCTAGAATTAATAAACAAGGTATCCAAGATCCTACTCTGGAATTACCGGTCTGTGACCTGAAGAGATGCACCTGGACTAAATTGAACCGTATCAGAACGGGCTATGCAAGATGCAATGCATATAAGTACAAGTGGGGTCTATGCGACTCACCAGCCTGTGACTGTGGAGCACCAGAACAGAATGTCCGCCATATTATTGAGGAATGCCCCATAAGAAGATACGCCGGACCTGTCTCTGAGGTTATATATGTGATACCCTCTGCTTTGGATTGGCTGTGCAATCTAGATATTGAGCTTTAAATATATGAATGAGTTTCTAGTCAGGCTTGCCAAGCTTTTAACGTGTAGTTAATTTGTCTTGAGTGTTTGTACTTTATCCTTTTGTGCTATTGCTTGTTTTTTACACGTGTACTATTTACACATTGTTTTGTTTTATACATTTCGTTTACATATTGTTGTACTTTCATAAAATATTGTCGCTGTATTGCTATACGCAAAATGAAAAATAAAATAAATAAATAAAAATATGGGAAATGCGTGACTTGTGCACAGACATCTTGTGCCATTTACCTCCAAGGACTCGCACAATCGTTGCTGTACTGCGTTCCAAAGGTAAACCAACATGCTATTAAGCGGCCAGTTATACTGTTTTGGCTCTTTACTCTAAAACTGGTGGGTGATAGCTTTTCTTTCGCTATAAGCTATTAATTGTCCGTGTAGACATGCCTGAAGGTGGACAATTCGATCTCCAGTTAGTTAGTTAGTTACATGTTCCATGGATCAATTGAACGATTGTTTTTTCGAAATGATGTGGAACGAGTCAGTTCGCAGTATATGTGTACGTAATTAATGGTAACATTAGTCATGAACTCATCAATATTTTATTCCTACCAAAGCAACTACACTTAAAACAAGTCTTTTTTTTTAACTGGTTACCAGTAATTGGATACAAGAAGTTGTCCAAGAGAAATGATTTTAAATTAAGTCTGAAACTTGATTCGCTAGCTGTCAGACATTTTATGTTATTGCACAAATGATAAAAAAAAATTATTGCTGCATACTGAATTCACCTATGAGTCATTGACAGCCTTAACAAGGTGTAATAAAGGTCATTATTTCCTCTAGTGTTGTACGTATATACATCGCTGTTCTTCTCAAACTGCGATGGAATATTTATGATGAATATCATTAGCGAAAATACATATTGTAACGGTGCAGTTAAGACGCCTAGCTAATTGAAGACGTCCTACCTGACATACGTGGATGAACACCACATATTTTTTGACTGCTCGCTTTTTTGCAATAAATACTTTCCTTCTAAGTGATGAGTTATCGCAGAACATTATTCTGTACTACATTGTTGAGTGGAAGTATGTAAAATATGTCAGGAGGTCGATAAGTTTGTTCCCAAGATTAGCAATTATACGAAGAGCAAAAGTAGATGACTTTAATTGTTTGGGAAGCTCAGTAATATGCTCCTTCCAGTTCAAGATTTCATCAACTTGTACACTCAAAAATTTGGAGCATTTTATACCCTACTGACTGACTCCCGCTCATGCGCTACATCAATTGTAAATATGACTCTATTTGTTGTACAGAACTAAATGTAGAGTGTTTTTTTCTTTTTTTTTCGAAATTACACAAGGTATAAAAGGGCAGCGCATTGTCAGAGCTGTCATTTGTACTCAGGTGATTCATGTGAAAAGGTTACCGACGTGATTATGGCATCACGACGAAAATTAACAGACTTTGGTCGGGGAATGGTAGTTGGAGCTAGAAGCATGGGATATTTCATTTAAAAAATAGTTCGAGAATTAATTATTCCGAGACTCACAGTGTCAAGAGTGTGAGAAGAATACCACGGATAACACAGTGAACGACGACCTTCACTTAACGACCGAGAGCAGCGGTGTTTATGTAGAGTTGTCAGTGCTAACAGACAAGCAACAATGGGTGATAAAACCGCAGAAATCAATGAGGGGCGTATGACGAACGTATCCATTAGGATATTGCGGCGAAATTTTGCGTTAATTGGCTATGGCGACAGACGACCGATGCGAGTGCCTTTGCTAACATCACAACATCGCCTGCAGCGCCTCTCCTGAGCTGTGTCCACATCGGTTGGAGCCAAGACGCCTGGAAAACCGTAGCTTGGTCATAGGAGTCCCGAATTCAGTTGGTAAGAGCTGATGGTAGGGTTAGCGTGTGGCGCAGACACCACGAAGCCATGGACCCAAGTTGTCAACAAGGCGCTGTGCTGGCAGGTTGTGGCTTCATATTGGTGCAGGTTGTCGGTCCTCTGGTCAAACTGATCCAATCATTGACTGTAAATGGTTATGTTTCGGTACTTGGAGACCATTTTCAGGCAAACAACGATGGAACTTTTACGAATGACAATGTGCCATGTCACCTGGCTATAACTGTTCACGTTTAGTTTTAAGAACACTCTGGACAATTCGACCGAATGTTTTGGCCACCCACATCATCTGACACGAATCCCATCGAACATGTTTGGGACATAATCGAGAGGTCATTTGGTGCACAAAATCTTGCACAACAGCACTTTCGCAGTTATGGGAGACTATAGAGGCAGCAAGGCTCAATAATATTTCTGCAGGGGCTTCCAACGACTTGTTGATACCAAGCCAAGTCGCGTTGCTGAACTATGCAGGGCAGTAGGAGGTCCGACACGGTATTGGGAGGTACTCCACCTCAGCTTATGTCCTTCTGTGACTGGGTGGGTACGTCAGTAGGACGAAGGAGGCGAGGGCGTCCCGCTTCCAATAGTAAAGGACCGCACTGTTCAACCAGCTTGGGGTTTGAGGAGTCTTCGACTTTTATCTGAATTAACTGTTAACAAGATTTGTGCAAAGAGTGTCGCGTTTGTTTTATATCGCACAAAAGCAATAGCAGAAACGATTTTCTCAGCAGTATTTCCAGCTTTAAAAGAAGAATTCATGCGAACTTTAGCCCCGACTTTTCACTGAGAATAAACCGTGCGTCAATCGTATAGTTGAAGCAGAGATCGGTAGCCGTTTCCCTGCACAACCTCTACGTTTTAATTACGATACAAAGGGTAAAATAATAACTGGTGATTAGTGCGCAAATCTTCTGTTCCAACGGTGAGATGAATGTGGACTAGAGGAGACGCAGATATCAAAAGAAAACTTCTTCCACCAGGGAAACACAGTTTTCCACTGCAAGACCAGACACTGTTCAGAGTTTTCTCGTATGGTCAGCTGAAAGACACCCTATGACAAAGGAGACAGAAGTCAAACAAAACACTAATATTCACTGTAGAAGTAATCTTCATTGGGCTCAATAAACTTTTCACAACGTTTACGAAGCTGCATGAATCCGCAGAAGATTTTTTAGAGTCGGTTGAATCATCGATGTGAAACGTCTTTAGAAGTCCGGCAAAATATGATATTCAACTGTAGATAACTGTATCCTTCCAGCATACTGATTATCTATCTTACTGGGGATCGAACTACATATAATACAGTTTACTATCCGACAGTGATTCGGACTCTCCGCCGAGCCCGAGTATCGATTTGGAAGACAGCGCCATGGCAGTCGGGCGCCTTATTTCCGGCTGCAGTTTACCTCCGCAGCCGTTGACATATTACGTGGGCAAGTCCACTAAAGCGATGATGGCGGTAAATACTACGGCTCGATGCACAGGAGCGAGTAACAGCTGCCTGTGCCCACAGCGAGATCGAGTTGTCAGAAATCGTTTTAGTGCACAGTGGACACCGGCGGCTTCGCAGCGATAATTGCGCAGCAGCCAGTATGGATGTAGGCAGAAGAAAGTAGGCAGTGCTTGCGTATTTCGTTTACGAATACATGAAGAAATGCAACAGGAAGTTTTGAACTCAATGGTTAGTTCACAGCTGATGAGAGGAGCGTTCGTGAAACTAGAAATTTAACAAAAGATGAAAGTTAAATTCTTGATATTCAGATGAATGTACAGTCATTCGATAAATGAAGAGTAAAACAACAGCTGTAACGAACAGAAGATGAAAGTTAAATTATTATTATTCAGACGAATGTACAGTCGTTCGATAAATGAAGAGTAAAGCAACAGTTGTAACGTCAACTGTTCATCTCTTCCAGACGTGTGGGTAGTGGCTGCATTCTAATTGGTCTGCATTATCAATAAAGAATCGGCCACACAACACAGTGTAAAATAGTAAGGGAAGTTTGTAACGCTGTGTGGGAAGTCTCGCACAGAGAGTGCACACCATAAGTCACAGAAGGAAGGTTGCTGAAAGATGCCAGGAGAGTTGAAAAGCATGCTATGTGATCTGGACAATAGAATTCCGTCAACCCAAAGAGGAAGGTCGCTTAACGGCAGAAGGCATGTTTTCGCTGATTACTTTGTAGACAACGTTGTCAAAGTGCCGTGGCAAGACAAATGTATCTAAATCTAGTCGGTAACAGTCTTAGTGAGCACAGAATAAATTTATTCCTGAATGTGAAAGACTATTCAATTTAAATCGCTGTTAAAATGAATGCAGTTACGTATTTTATGGCTGCAATACAATAAAGCATTGTTTACATTGAACAGCCTGAGGTAACAGAATTTAACTTAAACTGTTATTATTAACTGGTGATTTGTTCATTCAAACAAAAGAGCTCTCTCCAGGGAGCAATGCGTTTGCTGCTTAGCGCTACTGCAAGTTGTTAAGTGGTCACATTCGAGCAAAACCGCCACCTTTAGAACACAAACAGAAAATAGTTTAGCAGAGATGTTTTTACCTGTATCATATTTTTCCTTATTCTCTTTTGCAGCAAAACGTTCACAGAACTTTACACAGTTCAAACCATGCGGCTCGCTTTTTCATCCCATCTTGATACTACTTGCGAGATGTGCCGTGGCAGGCCGATGGCAGCTGTTCTGAAGTTGCTAACGCGTGTGCATTGCCCCATTCATCTACGACTGCTGCTTCACTGCGATGGGCGACATGCGATGCAGCAGTGGTTGGCGAGGACAGCTCTCTCGAGTTCGCAGTGTCACCGCTGTAGCGTGCGCGTCTCCGTTGTTTCACATCCACTGCTGCAAAGCGCGAGAAACTAACGATGCGAGCTCGCGATAGTAAATCGCTCGTGTGAATCGACCTAAAGGCTGCACGGAGTGGACGCGCGGTTTAAGGCGCTATGTCACGGATTGCGCCGGAGGTTCGAGTCCTTCCTCGGGCATGTGTGTGTGTGTGTGTGTGTGTGTGTGTGTGTGTGTGTGTGTGTGTGTTGTTCTTAGTATAAGTTAGTGTGTAAGTCTAGGGGCTGATGGCCACAGCAGTTTGGTCGCTTAGGAATTCACACACATTTGAACATTTTGAACTATCCTAAAGCCTAATACTTGCGGGTCAGTCTGGTTAGTTCCTTGAAACCTTTGAGATGCCCCATCGATTAGTAGAGTGACTGGCCTTGCCTATATTATGTTTTGATTCGAATTCCTCCACGCTTACTATGACTACGCTGCGCTCTGGGCTTTTATTTTTGACTAACTATCCACTTCGTTAAATGCACCATCATTATCGACGATTTTACTACTCTCTGGACTTTATTTTTGACTAGCCATCCACTTCGTGAACTCCACCATCATCGCCGGTCGGAGTGGCCGAACGGTTCTAGACGCTACAGTCTGGAACCGCGCGACCGCTACGGTCGCAGGTTCGAATCCTGCCTCGGGCATGGGTGTGTGTGATGTCCTTAGGTTAGTTAGGTGTACGTAGTTCTAAGTTCTAGGGGACTGCTGACCTGAGAAGTAAAGTCCCACAGTGCTCAGAGCCAATCCACCATCATCAGTAGCGTAACTATGTGTACTATTTGGCGCAGTTAGCATTCTTACTGTCACACTACCTGGGCATTCCGCGCATTTTGACCTTGAACGCTATCATTGACTTCCTTGGCCATCGCGTTATCCTGAAGGTCGCGTACGGCGTCATCGATGATGGTGAACTCATGACGCTATCATCCTTATCAGTGAATCATCATCCTTACAAGTGGGAAACCATGCCTCCTCCTTGTCTCCAGCCAGCCAAAGCACAGTATTAAAAATAGTGCAACTGCGTAAGTAGAAAATTAAAAACCGTGTCCTCCCCTGCCCCTGCCTCTAGCCTACGCCTTTATTCGGAAGACTAAAATATTTGGAGAAAATTCCAAAATGTCGGAATTTTGGAATTGTTGTTGGGAGAAATAGATATTGTAAACTAAAATATTTATTTTTTATTTTTAAAACAACAGCCTATAAAAACTTAACATTTTTGGTACATAATTAATATACACTTAATTTTTCGTTGCCACATGTATTTCCTATTGGATTTTAATGTGTCCTCCAATTTGGATCATTTGGTAGAATTCAGTAACGATTTACAATTCAAACAATTTGCAAGTTCAGTCTAATTATTAACTCAGCCTTTATTAAATCAAAGACCATTAGATTTCTCTTTTTTGTGTGTAAATTATTTAGCAGTCTAAACATCTTTTCACAATAAGCACTGCTTAAACGAATTGACAACACATATGATACAATCTTCCATAAATTTTTGAGTTGGGTTTGGTCGCATTTTTTAAATAAACCCAAATTTTGTCAGTTCACATGTCCTTGTCTTTTGGAAGATGTTCAAATTATTTCTAAAAGATAGCACTATATCTGTATATAAGGCATCATTTTCAATATAATTTGAAATATTAAGCACGTGGGGTAATTTGGAGAGCTCTTTCCAAGTAAATAAATTTGCAACTGTTTGAGACAACACGACGAGCTTCTTATATAAAGAGTATTCTGAAAAGTCATAGTGCTCTTACAAGTACTTAATTGCTCGCTTTAAAAACTGTTCAGTTTCCACCCAAAAAAATTGTTTTCTCACTATCGGAAATACTTCTTAATACGGTTCTGTTTTTGCTTCCGAACAATTTGTCATGTAACCTGTTCTCCAGGTGACTAATCAGTTTTCTGATTACACAGTACAGTTGTATAATAGTGGATGCATCACTTTCCAGTCCAAAAATTGCTGCTTGAAACTCCAACATTACATTGTGCATAAAGTTCAAATAAGCTTCTGGAATTCCTTCCTATTTACATTCGTCGACACCCTAAGTTTTATCGAAATGGGTTAGGCTTTCGGATACAAATTCCCGTATCTCCTTTCGGCATTCATCTTCCCCTTTTAACAAAAAATACTGCTTTACAGAAGGCCAGCAACGCAGTAACCGATGTAAAGAGGATAAAAGAGATAGCATTTTCGACACTTCCAAATAAGAAACATTCTTTCAGTTTCACGGAGTCTGCGGAAGATCAGCTGAACTCATTGAATGATTTTATAACAATGCTTTAGATATTCATCGAGAGAGCTTTAAGGGCGTATTTGACGCAGCTGTTAATTACGTGGCAGTTTTTATGGAAATTTGTGGTAAGTTGCTATGGGACCAAACTGTGGAGGTGAATGATCCCTAGGCTTACACACTACTTAATCTAACTTAGAGGAATTTACGCGAAGGACAACACACATAGCCATGCCTGAGGGACTACTCAAACCTCCGACGGCGGGAGCGGCGAGAACCTTGGCAAGGGGTCCCAGACCACGCAGCTATCCCACGCTGCGAATGGTAGTTGCAGTTTGCTTTTATAAGATGATCGTTTGCCGAACATAATTTTCGGAATACTGAAATTTTACATCATAACTTACGGAAGCATTATCCGCGCTGTAAGCAGTTAACTGGGTCAGTTTTAAACCATTTTCTTTTGTCAGTCTTTTGATTTCTTCATATATATCCTTGGACGATTCAAATGGATCATCATAAAAATCCAAAAGCTTTTTAGATATCCCTGTCTTTATATTAAAATACTGCAAAGCACACGGATAAGTTTTGTTTCCAGCATTAGAAGCATCCCTTCCTACCGAGAAATACTCAGCGTTCTGAAGCTCAGTAACTACTTGTTCCAGTGCATATGGAGCAAGCACATTCCGTGCTACTTCTGCAGCTTTTGTGCGATCACAACACATATTAGCGGCAATTTTGCTGTTAGAATACAGAGCAGGAGCAGGCTTCATCTGACAATAACTGACAGGCTGTTATAACTTAGCAGTTACGTTATGAAATACGTACATCAGTTACCTTATGAAATGCATACCTCAGTTTAGCTTTTGAGATTTCATTTTCCTCATTGGTATCTTTCTTTAGCAAGAAACCGATATTTTCTGTGATGATACAGTTTTACAGTGTTTTTTTGTCTGCTTGTGTTTATCTAAACCACGACTTACTTCACATTTAATTGAAATATCATTTTGACCAAGTTTGCATACGGCGGTATAATCGTCCGTTTTTTTTGTACCTATATCCAGTAGTCAGGATGACATTCCCAGCGAGAAGCGTATACCGTACGGAATTTTTTTTTTAGATGGCCCAGGTCCGGTCTTCTCTTTCTCTTCTGAAGGCTTACATTCCGACATTATCTAAAACAAAAACAATTTTATCGGCAGCGGCACACCACGAAAAACACACGTCATGCTACAATGAGTAAAATATAAATTGTACAAAAAGAGATAGTAATTAGTACGTAACATTATTGTTAAAAGAAGATCCAAAATTTTGACCTCTCTGACCTAATTCTGATAGTATTTTGATATCACCGCTAGACACCATATGCTATAAATTTGCATATTAAGCCCATTCTGACCGGTTACTGCATATTTTAAATTAAATCTAGTGATGGATATTTGGCTATATTTGCTATATTTTTCGGTAAGGTACCTAGTCAATAAAGTAAATCTTTCGTTATAATCTGTCAAAACTATTAGTCGCACTCTTAAAAGCACTTAACAGCTGTGTATCACTTCTTCTGCAAGGATAATATTACTATGAGGTTACGCATAATTTCTAAAATTTTATGTGCCAGAACGAACCTTTTCAATCATACAACCTCCCCAATCCCTCTCCCCCCCCCCTACTCCCCCCCCCCCTTGACCGGCTGCCACAAAATCACAAGTTTCCAATTTATGCTCGATACGAGGTGCGACAATAAAGTAATGAGACTGATGCGAAACAAAAAATGTTGCTTACCGTTTTAGTCAAGTTTAGTGTTGTCTCCTTCAAAGTAGTTCCCTTCTGATTGCACACACTTTCCCCAGCGCTTCTGCCATTGATGGTAACATTTCTGGAACTCATCTTCTGTAATATCCTCCAAGACCATCGTCACAGTTTTCTGGACATCTTACGTTGTTTGAAAATGGTGTCCCTTGATCACCGTTTTGACTCTTGGAAAATAGAAAATAGTCGCATGGACCTATATCTGGTGAATAAGGTGGCTGTGGTAGTACTGAAATTTGTTTTGAGGTTAAAAATTGCTATACTGACAGAGCAATATGGGATGGCGCATTATCGTGATGCAGAATCCAATTATCAGCAATGTTGGCACCGATACAAAGAACTCTTTTACAAAGTCATTCTAAAATTTCTTTGTAGTAATATTGGTTAACTGTTTGTCCAGGAGGCACCCACTCTTCATGAACAATTCCCTTGGAATCAAAGGAGCACACAAGCATGTATGGTCGTCCACTACGATCTTCATCTTCAACATTCGTTCTGCCTTCACCGAACATTTTATGCCAACGAAAAACTTGATCTCTTGAATAACCTCCTCCTTCTGAGGCTTACCGTAAGTTGTCGCGTGTTCACCCAATTTAACAGAAAAAGAAATGGCATACTGTTGCGCAATATTATGTGGTTCCATTTCCGTGACGACAGACACAAACACATGTTAACTTATTACAGCACAACTCATGACTGAGCAGTTGCATCGATGTGCTGCTTGGACTAGAAGCAGCTTATAGACCGAGGTCAAGGATATTGTGCCTATGCAAGCCTGCAGGGTTGCCACATCTTGCAAAGAAAATCAGTCTCATTACTTTATTGTCGTACCTCGTACGTACGCACAAGTCGGTAGTCTTCGTGGCTAAGACTTTTTTCTAAGCTACTGCCAGTCACAAAGTTCTGTCAGTTGTGTGTCCAGTATTAATTAATAAAGCATTTAGCGGTGAATGACAATGAAGGTATTCCTGGCCAACAGGGTCATGTACAGTTTATAGTTCTCGAAAGAGGCCAAGTAAAACACGGACTCAAGCGAGACGTGGACGCACAGTACATAACAAAAAGAAATAATTATGAATATTTGGGAGTGATTCGTTTGTTGTTGTTATTAATTAAAGCCACTCACGCATCCACGCTCACCACATGCGTACTAAAATCCAGCGACAGCAAGTCGACCGAGATTGTGTCTTCCTTTTAAACTTGAAATAATAACAGAAACAAAACAGAAGAAATAAACTTTCCTTTTTCACTGTAGTAGCCTCCAGATAACATTCTTGCGAGATAGTCAAATTATGTGAACAGTTTCTGCACAACAGTAATTGTTCTTCGAACTTATAGTGCACGAGCGGTGAACTAAAAGCGCGAACTGACATAAGCTGTCACCATCCGTGAGGCACTAACGACAAAGCGAGCTGCACCACTAGGCGGGCTGAGATCTTTCTAGAGCCCTGTAAGCGTGCTGCCTATTCGCGTAGCCTGTACACGGCTGCGGTGTGCGAAAGAGAGGGTGAATATAATCCGTGAACGCTGGCGGAAGTTAACACTTTTCCGTCCGCACGTCTCGTGCAAATTTATTCGCTTGGCGCCGGCAGCGCTAATTCGGTTTACTTAGCTTGTCGCCGGCCGCTTGTCACCTTTCCGTTGATGACAAGCTTCAAACACATTGCCTTTTGCGCGCTTTAATTTTTCCGAAAATCCTTCATTTTGCAGTATCGTTCCAAAAACTCGAATTTTCTTTTCAAGTAACTTCTCTGCAAGTTCTACAATGTTATAATACACTCCTGGAAATGGAAAAAAGAACACATTGACACCGGTGTGTCAGACCCACCATACTTGCTCCGGACACTGCGAGAGGGCTGTACAAGCAATGATCACACGCACGGCACAGCGGACACACCAGGAACCGCGGTGTTGGCCGTCGAATGGCGCTAGCTGCGCAGCATTTGTGCACCGCCGCCGTCAGTGTCAGCTAGTTTGCCGTGGCATACGGAGCTCCATCGCAGTCTTTAACACTGGTAGCATGCCGCGACAGCGTGGACGTGAACCGTATGTGCAGTTGACGGACTTTGAGCGAGGGCGTATAGTGGGCATGCGGGAGGCCGGGTGGACGTACCGCCGAATTGCTCAACACGTGGGGCGTGAGGTCTCCACAGTACATCGATGTTGTCGCCAGTGGTCGGCGGAAGGTGCACGTGCCCGTCGACCTGGGACCGGACCGCAGCGACGCACGGATGCACGCCAAGACCGTAGGATCCTACGCAGTGCCGTAGGGGACCGCACCGCCACTTCCCAGCAAATTAGGGACACTGTTGCTCCTGGGGTATCGGCGAGGACCATTCGCAACCGTCTCCATGAAGCTGGGCTACGGTCCCGCACACCGTTAGGCCGTCTTCCGCTCACGCCCCAACATCGTGCAGCCCGCCTCCAGTGGTGTCGCGACAGGCGTGAATGGAGGGACGAATAGACGCGTGTCGTCTTCAGCGATGAGAGTCGCTTCTGCCTTGGTGCCAATGATGGTCGTATGCGTGTTTGGCGCCGTGCAGGTGAGCGCCACAATCAGGACTGCGTACGACCGAGGCACACAGGGCCAACACCCGGCATCATGGTGTGGGGAGCGATCTCCTACACTGGCCGTACACCAGTGGTGATCGTCGAGGGGACACTGAATAGTGCACGGTACATCCAAACCGTCATCGAACCCATCGTTCTACCATTCCTAGACCGGCAAGGGAACTTGCTGTTGCAACAGGACAATGCACGTCCGCATGTATCCCGTGCCACCCAACGTGCTCTAGAAGGTGTAAGTCAACTACCCTGGCCAGCAAGATCTCCGGATCTGTCCCCCATTGAGCATGTTTGGGACTGGATGAAACGTCGTCTCACGCGCTCTGCACGTCCAGCACGAACGGTGGTCCAACTGAGGCGCCAGGTGGAAATGGCATGGCAAGCCGTTCCACAGGACTACATCCAGCATCTCTACGATCGTCTCCATGGGAGAATAGCAGCCTGCATTGCTGCGAAAGGTGGATATACACTGTACTAGTGCCGACATTGTGCATGCTCTGTTGCCTGTGTCTATGTGCCTGTGGTTCTGTCAGTGTGATCATGTGATGTATCTGACCCCAGGAATGTGTCAATAAAGTTTCCCCTTCCTGGGACAATGAATTCACGGTGTTCTTATTTCAATTTCCAGGAGTGTAATTATCCATGTAGAGGTGATGCCACTTTCCATAAGAAGTTGTCAATAGTTTCATCACTGTTTTTGCTAAAGGTTGTCCAGCGCCGGAATATATCTTGAATGAGGAAATGTATCCCGTAGTAAAATCACACAGCATCCGGATGAGTATACCATATTTCGTAATTTTCGACGGATTGTAAACTTTAAAACTGAACTGTCCACGCTACGGTATCATTCCTTCATCAATTGAGATGTTTTGACGTTTCTTTAAACTTTTGGGAAAAATAATGAGTTACGAATTACTCTTTGAAAAGCCGGTCTGCATTATCCGGTTTATTGTTGTTGTCGGAAAAATGTAAAAATGATCATATTTGTCTGAATCGGTTGCGGGACATCGTTTTGCGAAAAATCGGTGTGTCTGTCAACCGATTCGTTGACCAGTAATCATCGATCCTTGATTTTTTTACAATTCCCATAAGGACAGCAAGCCTAAACCATTTTCTAAGTTCAGGTCCCATAACGTCGACAGATTTTACATTTTTTTAAATCCAGTTTCCTTCTATTGCAACTTTGACTGCAATACTTCTTGGTTTCGTTGCTAATATATTCAAATAGATCGTTCCCAATATATAATTCTACGATATCCACGACGCTCTGTGTATCTTTGGGAAATATGTGTGGACCCGGAGATCCTTCAAATTTATTAATGGTCCTCGGTAAATCATAGTCTGTCTTCTTCGTCTGATTCATCCGAATCAGTTGGCAACCGTAGCGTTCGCCGAATCCTTCTTGGACGTATTTCACTATCTTCCGACGATTCTGCTTCACTTTCATTTTTTTTTATATCCGGTGTCTTCTTCCCAGTAGGCCAAGTCGTCCGGAACGTCAGACGAGACGTCCGCGCGTTCATCGTACATAATCGTATCGTCTTTTTCTTCTGCCGTGATGAAAGTACAAAAGTACTTATAAAAACAAAAAACTTGTTGACGTGTGTAACTGATTGTTACCTAAACAAAACACCAACAGAATGAGAAAGATACTAAAGTACTGTTACCGGCCACTGCGCGATACTATGCTCACGACACCACTGTGGTGTCGCCGGACGGCAAAGTGTTAATACACAGTAGATGACCAGTGCAATGCTATCTTTCCTGAGAACGCAGCCGCTCGAGCGCTTTTTCACAGCCATTCGGTTGTGTGCCGCCGTCCGGATGGGTTGCGTTCCCAGTAACCGCATCACACTACCTCGCGATGGATCGCTCGAATATTCGCGCAGCACTGCGCCGTGCCAAGTGAATGCAGGGCCCTAGTTTGTCGCGTTCGACGATGAATGAATGTGAAAGTGAGTGGCAAATTCAACTGACTGGCTACTATCAGATGCGTCCATAATCGAGTAGTGTCTTATCGGTATCCTCCTCGGCTATCAAAGAGGTTTCTGGAAAAAATAAATAACAATCATCATTATTATGAAAATCAAATTCTCTTTTAAGCACGAGAGAAGTGCTGGTTTCCTGCCTTACCTTGAGTAAAATGCCTCCGTACTACGGATTATTGATCATTTGTGACTGTCAAGACTTCTCATATACTCTGGAATGATAATCAGCACTTCCGACCACGTGATCAAGATGTCACTTCTGGACGAGAAAATGGTGATATTCCTTTCATGGATGGCATTAAAACTCCGATTTATAGGTACGCCTTGTGACCCAGTTACTTGAAGGTGTCATATCTGTAACAGATTCGTGAATAACCAGACGATACGCTGTCGTATTTTTTGAGAACGGTGTTTTTGTTTTTATCTCAATTCTTATGTCAACGACAGACGATTTCATTGTTTCTTCAGCTTGATGTGGACAGTCGATAAAATGTACAGAGCAATTTTCAAACTTTGTACGAGTCATGAACGGATTTCTCCTTAGTCCTCCCTCTACATTATACAGTGACTGAAAACTGCAGTAGCCTACATATAATACTCTTGAGCAGTATTCTTTGCACTAATATCGACATAATAATTCTCTCCAGGAAATTTAGATGACTTGCAATATACCTTCTTCTCTGTTATGTTTATTATGAATATGCTGCAGTCACTGGATATCAGAGTCTTGTTTGTCTGAGAAACAAAAATTACGTATGTCGCTGTTTCGAGCGCTGTATTGAATTTAACTAGTCAAGTCCATTTGCTAATTTCTGGTGCAACACATTCCATTAAATGCCAATGACGGAATGCTAGAGAGCTGGACGCTGTGGCCGAGCGGTTCTAGGCTCTTCAGTCCGGAACCGCGCTACTGCTGCGGTCGCAGGTTCGAATCCTGCCTCGGGCATGGATGTGTGTGATGTCCTTAGGTTAGTTAGGTTTAAGTGGTTCTAGGTCTAGGGGACTGATGATCTCAGATGTTAAGTCCCATAGTGCTTAGAGCCATTTGAACCAGCTAGAGTGACGCTTGGATCATCTTTTAAGCTGTTCCATAAATATGTTTGCTCTTTCTTGGACTCTCGTATTTCTGGCGTTTCCCAGTAATTTTTGTCGATCACAGTTTTCGTTTTGGTGTCTACATTGTCTGAGAGAATAAGTTTAGTATCTTCTCTGCTGTGAATCAGTACAAGTTCATGGCTAGGATTTAAAACAATCTTTCTGTAATCCTCTGCGAACTCAAGTACAATACTGAGCAGGATACAGAAAGTAAAACGTCCATTACCAGCAACAAATTCCTTTAGCTCATTTCTCGTTTCCCAAGTAGCAATCTGAATGCGATTGTTGGCGTAAGAGATGCATATCCGTTCATCAACGTTGCACTTCTTGGATTGCGGACGTGATGAATAATTTGGTTATTTAAGCGATACTGTACTTGCGAAAACGAGTGAAGTGCGCAATCAGTATTTAAGTAGATGTCACTGGCTTTCTGCAATCTTGATTCATTGATAAGTCTTCCTTCAGTATACAGACGACTCTCGCATGGTAGCCGGTAAGTGTTTTCATTTTCTATCACAATCGATATGGTCGTCAACAACAATGTTTTCTCTCACATTCTGTTTGTAACTTGTCGTCTTCTTTTTTATCCTCCAGAAGGATGTCGAATGAGAGCTCGAAGAGAATAGTGGTCGTATTTATAGTGCTGTGTATCCTAATGGTGCTGGTATCTGTGGACTGTAAGTAGTCAAGACATTTTCTGCTGTCTTATTCTATTTCGTCCTTGTCATTTCCATTTTTGCCTCTTCAGACACAACACGTTGCCTGAATGCGATGCCCTTTACCTTTCTTTAAGTATAAATCCGTCGAAATCCACAGTATTTACATCTTGATTTTTAATTGAATACTTAACTCTGAAATGTACCTTTCCACGATTTAGAGGTAAATTAGCGGATTTGGTGATTCCACAATCTTATATCCAGGCATTTCTGGAGGCCAGAACTGATGTAACCGATTTGTAGGAGCAGCATTGTGAACTGAACCCCCAGAAAAGTCGAAATAAACGCATAGGATGTTAACATTCTGAATATATACTGGACGTGCTGCTGTCTTTAAGATTTATTTCTTAATCTCACTTCTCTCAAAACCTTAACCTGCGCCTGTATTATCATCCAGCCTGAAATCAACATGTACGTTATTCTACACCTAGCATCCTACGAGAATTTTATTGTATCTGATTTTCAGTCTGATAATGACTTTCTTCATTTCCTCTTCATCATCTTCTCGCTCATCATGGTTCGGTCTCTCTCAAGAGGACGGAAAAGTGTCGCCAAGTTCATAAGTTCCACATCGTAAAGCAACCCTGTTTAGAATTTTCACTTCGTCTATCTGATTACAAAAGTTGTAGTTATTGTTTCTCGATGTAATATTCGGTAAGGAACTGAATGAAAGTAAGTTGAGTAAGGCGATTCCGTGTGCATGATGAAGTAAATTTAGCGCTGGGTTAAAGACAGCGGTTATAACAGATTTTTCATCAGGCAGGCTAAACCTTAGACCATGCTCGATGACGCCCATTGTAATATGTGCTAGAACTAGTTGTTGTCTACAGTTGAGAAATTTTAAACAACGATGACCACATCTTTGACTCACAGGCGATTGAAATGTATTGTAGTTATAATTTATTATATAATTTTTGAAATACCTTACTAGTATCGGAGGAGGCGGTGAATTGTCGAAGCTATCAAAGTAGTATACAACATTACTCTTCTCCTTGTAAGACACCCAGTATGACTCTGGTTCAGCTTCTGTCTACAGGTTAACAATCGCATTCTCATATCTTTTAGGCGTTATGGGTAAAGAATCTCTTATAAACACGCATTTAAAATGCAGTATTTCCAGTTTTTTATCATAATATTCTAAGCCAATATTAGTAAGCGCTCTTGTTGGCAGACTGTTTAAGCAAAATTTTCTTTTCGTGAAAGCTAGACCAAGTCAGTATTTCCTGTGTTGTCGTAAGTACACACCCTTCCCTTCACCAAGTGCTATCGCTTCCACTGTGTGATTATGTCTGCATCCCAGCCAATTGTTTGCATCATTAACTGCCTTAGCAATACCTGCTGTTCCACCCGCTAATCTTCCAAGCGCTGATAGTGCAGCAAATATTGGAATGAGCAGCAATACTCCACCTGTTTTGAGAATGGGTATTATATGCTTTTTGAACAAGCTGCGAAGCAATTTTACGAGCGATTTCCGCGTTTGTTGTGAAATTACTGCCTGGTGTCAGACACTTTACACTACTTCAGACTGCTTTCATTATTCTGTTCATTGCATTATCTGCATTCCTATTTTATATCTTCTTTTTCATACCCTTACACATTTTAACGTCACCTTTCAATGCGCAAGTCACAGCTAAAGCAGCTAATCTCGCATTAAGCTTAACATCTTCTGCCAGAATTAGGTCTGCTCGATGTCTGCCTTACAAACTGTTTGGGTGCATTGCATACGCGATGTCATGTTTACCGTTCCTTGCGTATCACAACTAATGAATTGACTACAACATCACCTCTATTCGGCTGTTGCATCAGCTTTGTACGCAGCCCACAGCATGAGCAGGCAGGTATATGAAGCTGCACAAGCGAATTATTAGGAACAGAATTAAGTAGACATGCACCTTGCTTCTTCTTCCTCTTCTCCTTGTTCAAATCTCGAATTCCACCTCATGACTGACGTGTTTTAATATATACTGCTCCTTTTTCCTTTCATTACCTCAGAAACATATAATTGTAGGGTAAACTGATAATGTTTTGTGTGTGTGTGTGTGTGTGTGTGTGTGTGTGTGTGTGTGTGTGTGTCTGTGTAAATAATGAAAGATCACACCATTTTTATGCTAGAAATAACAAATATCTTAGATTTTTAAGTGGAGATTACGTAATTTTTTATGATATACCTGACAAATAATTCTAAATACTGCACTCTGATTGGTTGGAAAGAGACAGGGAGGAGTAGCTATAAAACAAACAACTGATGTTTCCGTCATCTTTTTAATTCTCCCCTATGAAAATTGCGCTATTTCGGCCATCTTAGGTTTTTATACTGCGCTATGATTGACTGGAGATAAGACGTACTGCACTGTAGCTGGAGACGGGAGGAATGGAGGACATGGTTTTTGTTTTTCCACTAACACAACTGGGCTAATTTTAATACTGTGCAATGACTGGCTGAAGATAAGGAGGGAGTGTGGTTTCCCAGTGATAAGGATGATATCACTGATAAAGATAATGACATGAAGAGTTCAGGTTCATCAATGGTCCCAAGCATGATCTTCAGGAACACATTATGAACTTGAAGCTCAAGAACCACTTTCAAAGTGCATGAGAATGCCCAAGTAGTGCGACTGCAAGGATTCTAGCTGCGCCAAGTAGTCATACCTGTACTGCTACCACCGATCTCAGCAACTGCCTTTTTGTTGCACCTGTCTCTGCATTGCCGCCAGTACTAGTAATCGTAAATCTGTCTATGCAGAACAGGATGGAAGAGTGGCGACGAGAACTTCCAGTTAAGTATAAATCTCGATTTCTAAAGTTTTAGCAGCAGCTGTTGCAGCTACAACAGAAACTAAATCTGCGTCATCAGAAACAGTAAAAAAAACAATGGGAATTCCAACAGCAGCACCAGTGTGAACAGTAGTGGGAATTCCAACAGCATCAGCAGAAATTGCTGTTACAACTGCCGGCCGGAGTGGCCGAGCGGCTCTAGGCGCTTCAGTCTGGAACTGCGCGACCGCTATGGTCTCAGGTTCCAATCCTGCCTCGGGCATGGATGTGTGTGATGTCTGTAGGTTAGTTAGGTTTAATTAGTTCTAAGTTCTAGGGAACTGATGACCTCTGATGTTAAGTTCCATAGTACTCAGAACCATTTTAACCATTTTGTTACAACTGCTGAAAAACAAGTCAGAAGCTTCTACTATCTTGCCTCTATGTCCATCATCCGTGTGCTTTGTAAAGGCATACCAGAGTTGGGATATCAATTTATATCATTTTGTTATTCACTCAAGATGGAGTGACATAACTGATCCAGAACGTCAGGGTGCATTGATACAGTCTCCTAATAATAAAGTGTGTGAAGTGGTGCTGAAACTATCTTGGATCACAGTTATTTGAGCTTTTCTGATGTGTGTGGGCTACCAATCCCACATGCAGGGTGTTTCAAAAATGACCGATATATTTGAAACGGTAATAAAAACTAAACGAGCAGCGATAGAAATACACCGTTTGTTGCAATATGCTTGGGACAACAGTACATTTTCAGGCAGACAAACTTTCGAAATTACAGTAGTTACAATTGTCAACAACAGATGGCGCTGCGGTCTGGGAAACTCTATAGTACGATATTTTCCACATATCCACCATGCATAGCAATAATATGGCGTAGTCTCTGAATGAAATTACCCGAAACCTTTGACAACGTGTCTGGCGGAATGGCTTCACATGCAGATGAGATGTACTGCTTCAGCTGTTCAATTGTTTCTGGATTCTGGCGGTACACCTGGTCTTTCAAGTGTCCCCACAGAAAGAAGTCACAGGGGTTCATGTCTGGCGAATAGGGAGGCCAATCCACGCCGCCTCCTGTATGTTTCGGATAGTCCAAAGCAATCACACGATCTTCGAAATATTCATTCAGGAAATTAAAGACGTCGGCCGTGCGATGTGGCTGGGCACCATCTTGCATAAACCATGAGGTGTTCGCAGTGTCGTCTAAGGCAGTTTGTACCGCCACAAATTCACGAAGAATGTCCAGATAGCGTGATGCACTACTCGTTTCGGATCTGCAAATTGGGCCAATGACTCCTTTGGAAGAAATGGCGGCCCAGACCAGTACTTCTTGAGGATGCAGGGATGATGGGACTGCAACATGGGGCTTTTCGGTTCCCCATATGCGCCAGTTCTGTTTATTGATGAAGCCGTCCAGGTAAAAATAAGCTTCGTCAGTAAACCAAATGCTGCCCACATGCATATCGCCGTCATCAATCCTGTGCACTATATCGTTAGCGAATGTCTCTCGTGCAGCAATGGTAGTGGCACTGAGGCGTTGCCGCGTTTGAATTTTGTGCGGATAGAGGTGTTTACTCTGGCGCATGAGACGATACATAGACGTTGGCGTCATTTGGACCGCAGCTGCAACACGGCGAACGGAAACCCGAGGCCGCTGTTGGATCACCTGCTGCACTAGCTGCGCGTTGCCCTCTGTGGTTGCCGTACGCGGTCGCCCTACCTTTCCAGCACGTTCATCCGTCACGTTCCCAGTCCATTGAAATTTTTCAAACAGATCCTTTATTGTATCGCTTTTCGGTCCTTTGGTTACATTAAACCTCCGTTGAAAACTTCGTCTTGTTGCAACAACACTGTGTTCTAGGCGGTGGAATTCCAGCACCAGAAAAATCCTCTGTTCTAAGGAATAAACCATGTTGTCCACAGCACACTTGCACGTTGTGAACAGCACACGCTTACAGCAGAAAGACGACGTACAGAATGGCGCACCCACAGACTGCGTTGTCTTCTATATCTTTCACATCACTTGCAGCGCCATCTGTTGTTGAAAATTGTAACTACTGTAATTTCGAAAGTTTGTCCGCCTGAAAATGTACGGTTGTCCCAAGCATATTGCAACAAACGGTGTATTTCTATCGCTGCTCGTTTAGTTTTTATTGCCATTTCAAATATACCGGTCATTTTTGAAACACCCTGTAGTTGTAACTACACTTAAATTTAATCAGTGTGTTAAGCAATTTAAGCAGTCCTACGCAACACTGGCTGCTGAATTGCAAGGTTTGTATGAACATGTGGTGTCTGTTCTTTCGGACATGTCTCAAAGAACAGGCATCATGTGGAATCTGCAGCTGTGATACGTTGTATGTAAACTGAAGGTGGATGAGGTGGCTGCTCACTTGCAAGGTTTGTATGAACATGTGGTGTCTGTTCTTTCGGACATGTCTCAAAGAACTGACACGATGTGGAATCGGCAGATGTGATATGTAAACTGAAGTAGGATGGGGTGAGAAAGGAAAGGGAATTGATTACTGATGTCAGTTGCACCAGAACATTACGTGGAATCAGCGGCGACGAGCGAAACTGTGTAACGGCACGGGAATCGAACCTGGGATCTCCAGCTTACTGGGCAGCTGCTTTAAACACTACGTCATTTAGGACACAGCGTTATCGCAACTAGGCGGTTTACCTTGACACGCTTTACGTCCGACCCACATTCCCACCGAGCGCCATCTGCAATCCCTGTCCGCTCAAAACTCTGAGAGTCCCACAGGAGGTCAGACATATTTGTGCACCCGCACTGAAGAAGGTGGATCCATTGCCCATCTAGGCGAATCAGGTATATGAACAGAAACCATTCAGTCATACAAACCTTGTAAGTCAGCAGCCCAAGTTGCGTAGAACTGCTTACATTGCTTAACACACTGATTAAATTTAAGCCTAGTTACAAATATGTGGTATTGGTAACCATAATAGTTAGTCAGAAAACCGTACACAGCAGGAGAAACCGGGTTAGATTTACGGTCTGGTACACATTTTCGCTCGTTGCTTCTCGTTCCACGTAATGTCCCGATGCAGCTGACATCAGTAATCCAGTAATCCCTTCCATTTCCTGTCCTTTCTACACCCCCCCCCCCCCTCCACCATCAGTTTACATGTAATGCAAGATTTGGCATGCAAGTGTTATTTTTCCGGTTAATATTGTGGAACATCGTATACGGAATCATTATACCATGATGTAATTATATGTTTCACTCCTGATATCGAATTTAATGCGAAGTCTTTCGAGTCATCTGACCCAGTCCGGAGTTATGTGTTAAAAAATTGGCAAATCTCCGGAAGTAACACCATCTGCACGACCTACGTTTCACGATAGTTCTGCTGTCGACTTTCTTAGTAGCGGTAGTCGCTTTTGTATTTTACGATCAGCTGATGACATCAAATCAATGTTATCATCTGATTTAGTGAGCACACATTCGTCCGGTAGTCCGGTGACACGGGATTCAGTAGTTGGCGCAGCAGATAGCGATCCACCTCAGTCGTCCTTGGTAGACACGCAAAAAGAGAAATGCCATGTTCGCCGTCGACGTGTACCAAAGCGAGCGGAAGCTCACGGAAGAGTTTCCTCACCATCGTTGATGGAGGGTTCCAGAGAAGTTCGTGTCATCAAATCGTGTCCAGACTAGAGCCTACGGCATCAAAAATGCACTGTCCTTTCCGTGACGATATTACCACCTCTATGTACCGCAGACCAGGGCACCTGTCCGCTTGCTTATCTGGGTGATACCGTGCTTCCCTCCCATGCACTGGGCCCGGGTTTGATCCCTGGCCGGGTTGGAGATTTTCTCCGCGCGGGGACTGGGTGTTGTGTTGTCCTCATCATCAATTCATCCTCATCATGGGCCGCAAATCGCCCAATGTCGCGCCGACTGAAATATGATTTGCACTTGGCGGCAGAAGCCGAGTGGGACCTCCCGGCCAACAATACCATACGATCATTTCATTTCATCGGGGCACCTAGTAAGTGTCTGCATTGGCCAGCGTGTGAGACGGCGACGACGACAACAAGAACAACAACAATAGTCTTGAGCACGCTGCGCGCTATCTTGTCAGTTCCCGCAACAGCAACAGATAGACTGCACGAAGAGCACTGCAAGGGCATGCCTGATCCATGTGGCGTTCATGCGGCTATGGCATGCGAGAGAGAGCTCGAATACATTCTGCATACTTTGGCGAAAGTTACCGATGATTACCAGTGCGGTCTCGCTTAATGATAACGGAGTGAGCGCTTTTGTTGGGTCACGCGGATGGCACAGCCGAGTCTATGCTTGTTCACGGTCATGCAGATAGTCACGCACTTGCGTAGGGAATACATTCCCGGTATACGCACGTGTGATGCGCTTCCCTTACCACCGAAGTTGGGCGCAATTTATTCGCCTGACGAAATGAAATACAGATAAAAATTATTAATCGTTATTCGTGAATAAAAAATATTATTCGAAACATTATTCATTTACAAGAATAAAAAATTTTGTTCCTCATTGGTGAATAAAATTTGTTATGAATAACAGATAAACTTGAAACCCAATGACATATATTGCTCTGCTCCAATTAAATGTCATTTATTAAATTACAAAAGAATTACCGTTGTGACACTACAGAAAGTACGTTTTACACATGCAGAGGGGATTTCGGTGTATCAAATCTCCAGAAATCGTCTTTGTTGCTTTTAAATTAATTTTAAGAACAATTCATTTTGTTAAACATCTCATAATAAGCTGTATTTGATTTTCAAAGAATTACCGTTGTGACACTACAGAAAGTGCGTTCTACACATGCAAAGGGGATCTCGGAGCATCCAGAAATCGTCTTTATTTCGTGATAACGATATACGACGTTCAGCTCAAGCTCTAATCAGCAAGAACTGAGAAATCATCAGTTCAGCTGTAGATTTTGGCAAATAATTCGTTGTGATTCCATTTCAAGTGCACTTCTCAAATTACCTTCAAAACAAATTATGTCGTAACATCATTCGAAACTCGTGGCCCGATTTCTTCATCGTTTCTTTGGCTGTTATGTGTCTATCTTGTCGTAAGCATCCGTTGGTCATGTACAGCAACACAGGTTCACTATTTGTTTCTAAATCGTGGCTAAGACATTGCTGCAATAATTGCTTGAATGGGAAAGACGAAAAAGTCTTCAAAACGCCTCTTGATACATTTTCGATAAAAAGTTGCGAGTGTGCTGCAACATTATGAACTCCTATATGTAAGGTGACCATATTTTTGGAAGACGAAGCTGCGACCAACATGGGTGCCCATACAGGAGGGCCAGGGAGGCTGTGCCCCCTCCCCCCCCCCCCCCCCCGATTTCAGGGAAAGTAAAAAATTTATACAGTAACTATTTACTGCTCGGAATACAACAGTGTTCTATAATTGTTATACTTTATTAAAGTTTACCCTGACAGAAGTAACAGGCATCAAATAACAATATAAAAAATGTAATATAAAACATAAGACACATTCACTGTTACTGTATGACAATGATGCACCAAAATATTACAAGTCAATAAAACATTTGCTTAGATAACTATACAACGCTTAACAATCCAGCTCCTCATGCCCCCGTATTTCTGTGATGAATGAATTTTACTTAACGAATGTTTGCTTGCTTTTAAGTTTAGAAAATCATAGACTTCTGAACAACTGTATTTCAGATTAATTATAACCGTCAGAATTGATTTCAAAGTCTCAGTTTTCATTTGAGGTTTCTCAGACGTCCATATCTTATTCATCAAAGGAAAGACACGCTCGATGGCTGCATTTGTACCTGGAAGACCTAGCGCAGATTCCACAATCCATGAAATATTCTGATAAGAAATTTGTTTCTATGTGAAGTGCTGAAACATCTGTACCAAACGCATATCAGTGGCAGTTTTTTCTACGTTCCATTTGTCTATTTTCTGAGGGGTGACAAACTGCTGCATATTAAGACACTTTTGAAATAATACATTGTCACTGATGTTACAGTTTGGCAGTACGTTTATGAGAGATTCGTGGCAGTTTTAGACGTCAGACCATGTAGGTACACAGTTTAAAAGAACCCATTTCAACTCGGAAAAAGAATTAAAATGATCCGTCCACTGTTCAATGTATTGTGCAGTGCTATCATAAATTCACAGATGGTTTCAGTGAACTTAATAACGTTTATGTCCCCCTCAGATTCAAGTTTGCTTAAAGCACTTCTTATAACATGTGGCACGAATCTGGTTTTTCGTTTATCTGCCATATTCATTTTTAAATCATGAAGTGCTTCTCCAACCTCTGCATATATAACACGCTGGCCTATCTTCAGTACTGCTGCATGAAAAGTTGACACTTGATTATGTAAAACATAAGGACGACTTCAGAGCATGGGTTTTAAAAAAATTTCCTTAGTACTGTTGGGCATTTTTCTTTACTCAAAAAATTTGATTTTAGTGGTCCATAGAGCCGTAAAACTCTCTCAATGACTGACATCAAGGCCAACCATCTGGTACTGCTGTATCCAAGTAATTGTCCGTACTTTACGTCTAAACATGTACAAAATTCTTTTAGGCTTTCTACACACACAGAATATATGTTGAAGTAATAATAAATCTTGTGAATGACACACTCTAGATCGACTGGTAAACAATCTGCAGCTGTGTTCATAGCATTATGCACTATGTGCCTTGGACAACCTACACCAATGATGTCACGATCTAGCCAGCCCTTTAATTTGTGGAAAATACTGTTTGTCCCTCTTCGAGACCGTCCACCAAAGTTTATGTTGGCACTGTTCCTGCAGAATGCTACAACCTTATCATTCAAATTATATTCTCTGATGGTATCAAATAGATGGTTTGCGACAATATCTGCAGTTTCACTTGACTGCTCTTTAAACTGGAGAATTTTCACATATACGCGTTCAAGAGACTAGAAATATCGAACAAGTACAGGGAAGAACTTTGTGTTTCCACGATTAGATGCATCAGAAAGAATTTTCCACTAGTTTGCACATATTTTCCGCGTTTGACTTACGAAATTCAAAACCTAACATTAAACCTTTTCGTGACAGGAATATGCATTTCACCTCATTCAAGAGAAGAAATAAAACATTTATTAACACAAATTACACCTGATGATGGACCCACAGGATCCGAAACGCATCGTGTATTTAATAAAACACGAAAAGTTGTGACTGAAGGCGTTTTTTAATTCATACCTCTAGTGTATCAGAAAGAACTGTAATGCAGGTCACTTTGCACATTTATCGCTGCAATTCATCATGACAGTGTGGAGCAAGCACGTTTAAAACAATGGCATCGCATTTTCTACGGCCACAAGTGTACTTAGACTCGAAGCACTTCTGGATGAATTCAGACGTACAGTCACTTGAACGAAAGCTATGGTTCCCTTGTACTAAATGGAAGGCCCATGTGCCTTCCGCTGCAGCTAGTTTAAGTTCGTGTTCACTTGGAGCAATTTGCCGAAAGAAGTCTGTTAAACTTCTCGAAGATGCGGCACTGGTATCTGATGACTTGTGTTTGGTCGTTTTCAAGTGATACTCTATGTCGTACTTCCCTCCATGAAAAACAGAAAACTGTCCTCCACATTTCGTACAACGGATATCGTGGTCTGTTCTCCCTCTTTTTATTATGAATGAATACCTGTGTTAAAAGTAAATAAATGACAGTGTGTGAGAATTTGTTCGCTTGCATTTTATTTAACCCGTCTGCTATCTATGGATGTCTGCGGGAACACAATTACTACGTAGGGATCTATCAGACCGACTTTTTATTTATTTATTTTTTATGTAAAACAATTGTTCTGGTGGATATACATGTTTATGATTTCATGTTTTTTTTTGTGCTTTATAAGTGTTGAAATGAGCAACTTCAAAAGAAAGAAATTATCATCGCTGGTCAATCGTATAAGATAAACATACACTCTCGAAGACTTTATTTTAGATCTTTTAAGGGGAGTACGTACGTCCTTTATCCACAGTGTTAAATCTGCAATATTGATGACCTATTACCTCAGAACCTGTGACAGATAGAGATCTGAAATTTATGGGATGTATACTATCACTCCTTTTCTGATTACTGAACCAGAATCAAAATGTACAGAGAAATAATTAGCTAGTTCTGAATTTTTAAAAATGTTGTTCCATATTTTATTTTAAAAGTCCACTTTTTCTTCCGTAAGTAAAAAACTGTTAGAGATAGGGATGTTTTGGGAGGTTCAGTAGCTGCAGTATACTAAGTGGTAACGTAGTGTAAAATTGGAGATACGTATCTGTAATGGTTCCTGAGATAATGGGTCAAATAATTTTAAAAATGCCATCTCCGACAAATCAAGTTCAAACATTTTATTTGATATTAACTTACACACGGAGGCATGCCAGTTTCTAGAAACAGCCAGGCCCATAATTAGCATTATCTGGACCCTGTTCTTGACTGTCCTGCAAACCTAGAAGCTTCCTTCTTTTCCTGCCTCTTGCTTCTTTAGTCATTCCCTCTGCTGCACGCTGGGCTTTCATGATCCTAAGTCGATCCATTCGCTGAAACGCTTGCAGTGTGTTGGCACCTGGAGTGATACCAAGTTCCTCTAGTACCCCAGTTCTTCCCTTTATACCATCATTAAACGTTATCACAGCATTACAAACACCCAAGCATAGAGTTTTCCTTCCTACAAAGACATTTTTTGGTATGCAGGTCCAAATTACATTATTGAAAGACTCATTCGGGTTTTGTGTTCGACCATGGAGACATTTGGAAAGAAGGTCAGGATGAGCTAATGCTCTATATATTGGTTTAATAGCTTCCATCACTGCAGATGGTATGCTATTTTTGTGCCTAAATTGTTCCTCGCTACCTGCTGCTTGAGCTTTGCGGTACTTGCACCATGAATCAGCACCAGGTGGACAAAGACCATGTATAGGTGTATCATCAGTGGAAGATTTGTGGAAGAATGTAGCCCACACTGCTCGTTTCATCCCTTGTAGGTCATGTGTATTGTTTCTTATTGGCATTCCATAATAATGCTGGAGTTCATCAATGCTTTTGTCTGTAAGTCTTCCTTTACCATTTAGAGTCTTTCCATCTGATAACTTCTCTTTTCCTTTTGTTTGCTTCAATTTTCGGAGACGTGTTCCCATCCATTTTTGAACGTGGCCCACACATTCAATCTTTACAATCTGCTTATTACCATAAGGTTGGCTTTCCACTACTGATTTGTGAGCTTTTGAATCACCATCCCCCAAGTACTCAGTGTAACACACACCTCTCTCCTGTTGTGAACGTCTGAACGTAGAAACAACTGCAGTAGCCTCCATACCCCCACTAGTTCCCTCATAATTCTTAGCACAATTTGTTTTATGGCTTTCGCTTGTTTCATCAACTGATTTACATTGATGACAGTATTCAGTTAGCACTTCAATGTCTAAAACTTTACCTGTGCCAACACTAGCGACAGTTGCAACTGCTTATTACCATAAGGTTGGCTTTCCAGTACTGATTTGTGAGCTTTTGAATCACCATCCCCCAAGTACTCAGTGTAACACACACCTCTCTCCTGTTGTGAACGTCTGAACATAGAAACAACTACAGTAGCCTCCATACCCCCACTAGTTCCCTCATAATTCTTAGCACAATTTGTTTTATGGCTTTCACTTGTTTCATCAACTGATTTACACTGATGACAGTATTTAGTTAGCACTTCAATGTCTAAAACTTTTCCTGTGTCAACACCAGTGACAGTTGCAACTGCATTTTTTGATGTGTGACCTCTCTTCTGTCGTGTTCCACCAACTGCCACAGATAAGTCTGTTGTGTTATTTAATTCTACTGCTTCTTTAGCAGCAGCTTTCATAGAAGCAACAGCAACAGATTTGACACATTCACCAATTACTTCTGTGTACTTACTTGATCTGGTTGGTGGGTTTGGCAAGTTCAGCGTTGCACATAATACTTCAGCTGCAGTCAATCCTTTCCCAATGCACCTCATTCCATACAGGAATCTAACATTGCTCTCAAACAAGTCATTCTTGCACTTTTCGGAAGTCCAAAATGATGTCGAGAGCTTGCAAACTTTGCACTGAATATCAAGTTTGTTAGCCAGCCGAGTCCTTGCAGATGAGTCCTCAGAGATGTTAATTTGCCCACCACAAACCTTACACGACACAGCATCTTGCAAAACTTGTCCTAACACATTCAAATCTAAAAGAACATAACCTAAACTATTTTGATCTTTGCCAATAAATAAATCCTCATGGTCTCCAAGTTTCCTCTTCGAAGCACTAGTAGGTGTGTCCTTATCACGGGTCTCTGACAAATCTATTTCAGGATCAACACTGGATTTAGATTTTGTGATATGCTGATTTCCATGGAAACGTCGCTTCTTAAAACAACCCTTTCTCTTCGTCATGTTGAAAAGAGGTATAAGAGCGTATAACAACACACCAAACCTCTATGTTTTCAGTTCAAAACTTATGAAACACGATAACCAGAAAGTAAATAAACAAAATGCATGTGCTATACCGCCATTTCTGTTTACACAGTGCATCCAGCCTCTTAACACGAACATTAACATGATTTCAAGGAATAAATAGCTTAAAACCACAGCCTTCTAGATTGAATAGTTCAAGAAATAGAGATATTTAAGCAAGTCAGTGCAGAGCGACCGGATAATTTTACACGCGCACTATTAACTTTGATATGATAAAAACTACACTTCCAATTGGAATTTTTCGACAAATAATGCATCAAATTATTCAGGAGAGATCAAATATTAAAAAGAGATAATAATCCGAAAATATCACTTTTTGACCAATTCCGCCATACGTACTCCCTCTTAACACGTTAACGGCGCTCGTATAAGATAAACATACACTCTCGAAGACTTTATATTAGATCTGTTTAACACATTGACGGCGCTCGTACGCCGACTATAACACCGTGTTTAAACTCACTTAAATCTTGATAACCTGCCATTGTAGCAGCAGTAACCGATCTAAAAACTGCGCCAGACACTTGTCTTGTATAGGCGTTGTCGACCGCATCACCGTATTCTGCCTAGTTACATACCTCTGTATTTGAATACACATGCCTATACCAGTTTCTTTGGCGCTTCAGTGTATATGAAAACGTTTCATCTAACTTTCATTTCCTGTCAGAGAACGCCTTAAATGAAAGCTATGTGTCTTATGAAAAATGTGCAGCTAATTTTGGTGCTAAGTATAGCAGAGATAGTGATACTGTGTAACTAGTTAAAGTGATAGCTGCTTCAAGTTCTAGGCGAAAGACCAGCTTAAGAGCAATGAAACGGATTCGCATTTGTATATTTTGAACGTTTCTCACAGTGTGGGTTAAGAGATAGTTATCCAAACTTAGAAACTGCTTTGCTAGAGACTGCAGTATCTTTGGTGAAAGCAGGCTCTTACCTGTAAGAACTTGTCGATAATACTCGACATGGCTGTTACACTTGACTTCAGTGACTTAACGAGTTTTCCACGCTTAAAATAGAGAAATGAAATGTAAATACGTATATAACAACAACATATTCAAAGGAATATTGTCTCAACTCGTAATTCAACACATTTTCTTTTATATTTAATTAGTAGTGTATGCACTATTGATAATTCATATAGAACAAACACAATGTGTTCTTCATTATTGTTATTATCATTATTTTTATTATTACTGTTATTATTTGCGTGTTGACACTGTTGTATAACGAAGTGCCTTTAGATTCGTTTTCCCCACCTTCCGTGCGGCTCTCTTTCTCTCTCTGCAGACTATTGTTCGTTCCTCAGTTCACTTGGTTCCTGTTTCTTTTTAACCTCCTCTTACCCAAAAGTTTATTTTCTGACTCAACTTATTCCTATCTAATACTTGTACTGTTTCTGTTTCACGATTTCCCGAGGTCCTTTTTAACATGGTTGATTCATGACACATTCCTTAATTTTCCGATGTGTGCCATAATCTTGTATGTAAGTTTTGGTGTTGGTTGTCTTTGAACATGTCCACAAAATTTAGGTCCTCATTTTCTAATACCTACTGCCAGGTTTGACCATTTCACAATTGCTTTACAGGATGTCAATTTCAGTCGGTCCTCTCTTTTGTCTAGGCCAAGAATTTTCCTTAGAATTCTTCGTTCAGGATGTTTTTCAGCTCGCCTTTTCAGATGAGTAACGTCTAATCTTTCTTTGTATATGGATACGCACTTTTGGTTGAAGATGTTTTGCGTTCTCCTGCATGCTCTGTTGAGTTATTGCAATCGAACTCACAGCTCATCCTTACCTAGCCTTGTTTGTTCTGTGATCTTACTGACATAACTGAAGTGTCTGACGCTTTTGATTTACGTAATTTGTGTTTAATTTCTGAATGTTAAATTTAGTTCAGATCAGATATTTAAAGGAATTTGTAGGCCAGCCTTTTCATCGCAATCTTTGAGAACTTCTATTTTATTGCTGTGGTTTTATTGTCCTCTAGTATCGCTAAATCGTCTGCGACAACTAGGCACGAGCTATTAATGTCATCTTTGTTCGTCCAAGCAGAATGGTTTTCCAGAGACTTTGATTTTTAATTCTTTTCCCGTTCCTTAAGGACTTTATCTAAGATGAGATTGAAGATATGTGGTGACAATCCATCTCCTTGGCTAACAGATTTAATTTCAAAGTGTTCTGATACTTCCCACGTAAACATTACTTTGGACGTTGTGTCCTTGAGCGTTTGGTGAATGAGGCCTACTGTCACATGGCTCTGAACACTATGGGACTTAACATCTGAGGTCATCAGTCCCCTAGAACTTAGAACTACTTAAACCTAACTAACCTAAGGACATCACACACATCCATGCCCGAGGCAGGATTCGAACGTGCGACCGTAGCGGTCGCGCGGTTCCAGACCGAAGCGCCTATAACCGCTCGGCCACTCTGGTCGGCGACCTACTGTCCTTGGGTCAAGTACCTGCCCTACACGGATATCAAAAGGAGACTATCGGTCAATCAATTCTTGAAATCGACGAAAGTGTACGTGATTTAGTTGTTCGGGTTACCTTATTATTTCAGTATTGCTTTTAGCCTGAAGATCTGTTCTACACATGAGCACCAAATTAGAAAACTCATTTGGTGTTCACCGATCTTAATGTTCACACTGTTCTTGTGTTGTTTCAAGCAAACAGTCTGAGAATATCTTCTATGTGACTTGAAGTAGAGGGACCCCTCTGTGGGTATTTACGTCTGTCCAGTTATCTTTCTTTTGGAGTGGGTGGATGAGAGCGTTCATCCAATCTTCTGGCACTTTTTCTGTGTGCCAATATCCGTGATCGTTTGTGTAACCTACTCAAGTGCGTTTGTTGCTGTGCGCTTGAAAAAGTATACGGTGATTCCAACTTCCCCAGATGTCCAGTTATTATGAGTCCAATGATATATTGGTAGATTTCATCTTTGGTGGGAGGTTAAGATTCTGGGCGCGCGTGTACAGGAGTTTCCCTGTAAATCTTGAAGGTGCTTCTGGACAGTTTTGTAGCTCAGAAGTATTGAAATTGCTGACTATAATTACGATTTGTCAGAGCGAGCTTACCGACCTGCTTTCTGAGGCATACCAGTAGATAGTGTGGTGTGTGTCAGGGATCTTCCCATTGAACGTCCTGCAAAAGTCACTGGTGCTGTATTCCCTAAAGCTGTTTTTAATATTGGTTTTTCATGTGTCTCCTGTTTGTCTATCTTATTAGTGTTGTCATCTCCTCTGTGATTACGAAAACGGTTTGTTTAGTCGTGGGTGAGTTTTTATTGTTATATTTCTGGAAGGCTCTATTTCGTTCTTCCAAAGTGTCTTCACATGTTTAGTCCCACAAAGATTGTTTCGTGTTCATGGTCTTTTCTCTCATTCCTCTTTTGTGTTACTTTCTTGTATCCTTTTTGTGTCAATTTTGTGAAGGGGAGTCCTCTTTCAGTGTGCTCTTTTGGAGTGGATTTAATTCTGATGCGTAAAAAATAGCGATCCTAGCGACGTCTGCACCTCTGCGGATTTATACATTGTGAACTACTTTCTGAAAACTGTATTTGACAGCAAAGTGATTGATTCGACACTTATGAAGCAACTGTATGGGTTACCTCCAGGTCTGTTTCTTTCGAAAATGTTTTCTCCAAGAAGGCGACGTGATTTTCAAATTCTTTTGTTGCCACAGTACAACGAATCTGGCCTCATCCCTTTTGATTCTTTTGTATGCCGGGAAATTGCTAACGGTTTTTTGGCATAATTTACCTCGTCCAAGTTGGCAATAACATTGTCTAGTACGATTCTTATATCGATTATTTATAAAACCTATGTGCAGTAGCTTTCTAAACAATACAATACCGTATTATTTTATTAATTTTTAGGAAGTTTATACTAATTGTGATTTATGTACTACAATGGCACATTCACTGTGTGAAATATTTTAAATAAATTTAGTTCAATTAAAAAATAATATTTTTCGGTTCTAAAAATAGTTAAACTACGTAGGAAACAATACAGAAACGTATTTGGGCGTGAGGGAGGGGGCAGATATAGCAGTTCTGCCGTGGGTGCTGGATCATCTCGGTACGACTCTGGTTGTAAAGGGCCCTATAGTTCCACATGGGGCAATTTGACTTGACATTTTTCTCATTGTTACAAATGAAAGAAGCGATAAATAACAGTAATAATCGCGGAAACAACGGGTCATCGAACCCAACATCCTTTGTTATGTAGTATGAAACTTAACCCACTGAGCCACCGAGCCACCTTTTATGTCCAGTCCATTAACAAGTCACTTATCAAGCTGAAACTGCACTGAGCCAAGGGAACATACACTAATCAAAGAACTCGGTGTAAGAAGCAAACAAATGAAATACAACGGCATTCTATGTTACTTGTTATTTATGTTGCAAATGATTTATTTGCGTATAAATTTGTTTGACTAATCTACTTATTCGAATAATTATCCAGATACAAATTTATTCGAATAAAACCCACCCCAGCTTACCACTACACCTTGCGCTTCCTTTATCTTTCCGTTCACTGCAGTTAAAATTATCAACTGTTCCGAGTCATATTAGTTCATTTGCTCGATTTACGAACGAGACCCTACAGTGCGGCTGGATTGAAGTGTTTTGTTAATTAGAATTAAAGTTAATATTTATAATCTTTTGTCACGCTCCTCAATGTAAGTCTTTTTCATTTGTTCTGTTCAAAATACACTCTCAGACAAAAAAAAATGAAAAAAGACGCAAACCGATAAGGAATTATCCGAATGGGATGGAAATCAGTTGATATGATGTACATGTACAAACAAACAAATTATTACAATTTCAGAAAAATTGGATGATTTATTCAACACAAAGAGCTTCACAAATAGAGCAAGTTAATAACGTGATGGTACCTCTCCGGCCCTTAGGCAAGCAGTTATTCGGCTTTCTATTGATTGACGGAGTTGTTGGATGTCCTCCAGGGGGATATCGTGCCAAATTCTGCCCAACTAGCGCTTTAAATCTTCGAACTCTCTACGGCAAGAAAGGAAGAATGAATTGATTGTTGGTGTTAATAACGGTCATCCTACTTTACCTCCTCTGCATTACTGCAGATGACGTGTCACTGAGCACATTTGTTCTGTACATGCAGTACACGTGAGGCGCCTAGTTGTTTCCACTGCACTGTGTGGAATACGACGGTTCTGTTATACACTACTGGCCATTAAAATTGCTACACCAAGAAGAAATGCAGATGATAAACGGGTATTCACTGGACAAATATATTATACTAGAACTCTCATGTGATTACATTTTCACGCAATTTGGGTGCATAGATCCTGAGAAATCAGTACCCAGAACAACCACCTCTGGCCGCAATAACGGCCTTGATACGTCTGAGGATTGAGTCAAACAGAGCTTGGATGGCGTGCACAGGTACAGCTGCCCATGCATCTTCAACACGATACCACAGTTCATCAAGAGTAGTGACTGACGTATTGTGACGGGCCAGTTGCTCGGTTCTAGGCGCTCAGTCCGGAACCGCGTGACTGCTACGGTCGCAGGTTCGAATCCTGCCTCGGGCATGGATGTGTGTGATGTCCTTAGGTTAGTTAGGTTTCACTAGTTCTAAGTTCTAGGGGACTGATGACCACAGATGTTTAGTCCCATAGTGCTCAGAGCCATTTGAACCATTTTGAACCAGTTGCTCGGCTACCATTGACCAGACGTTTTCAGTTGGTGAGGGATCTGGAGAATGTGCTGGCCAGGGCAGCAGTCGAACATTTTCTGTATCCAGAAAGGCCCGTACAGTACTTACAACATGCGGTCGTGCATTATTCTGCTGAAATGTAGGGTTTCGCAGGGATCGAATGACGGGTAGAGCCACGGGTCGTAATACATCTGAAATGGAACGTCCACTGTTCAAAGTGCCGTCAATGCGGACAAGAGGTGGCCGGGACGTGTAACCAATGGTGCCCCATACCATCACGCCAGGTGATACGCCAGTATGGCGATGACGAATACACGCTTCCAATGGGCGTTCACCGCCATGTCGCCAAATATGATGAGACCATCATGATGCTGTAAACAGTACCTGGATTCATCGGAAAAAATGACGTTTTGCCATTCGTGCACCCAGGTTCGTCGTTGAGTACACCACCGCAGGCGCTCCTGTCTGTGATGCAGCGTCAAGGATAACCGCAGCCAGGGTCTCCGAGCTGATAGCCCATGCTGCTACAAACGTCGTCGAACTGTTCGTGCAGATGGTCGTTGTTTTACAAACGTCCCCATCTGTTGACTCAGCGATCGAGACGTGGCTGCACGATCCGTTACAGCCATGCGGATAAGATGCCTGTCATCTCGACTTCTAGTGATACGAGGCCGTTGGGATCCAGCACGGCGTTCCGTATTACCTTCCTAAACCCAACGATTCCATATTCTGCTAACGGTCATTGGATCTCGCAGGTGCACCATCTTTTTGGTACCGTACTCGCTGTCGTACGTTGAGCAGAACATGTTCCAACAACTCTGGCAGCGTTTCTCAAAAAACGAATAAGTATCTTCTTAACGTTCAGTCCCCGGGGGCGCATGTACAGACCGATCAGATTATCGGCTACCAAGCCGGCCCAAATGTTGTCAGCGAAGCGATCTTGGTGACCACGAACAAACGCGGAGTGCAGATTTTGCCGTGCACACACATGATGATTGTGGCTGTTGAAGATACCCTCTCGTGTAAATGATGCCTCATCCGTAAAAACTACGTGATTTGGGAAGTCCAGTTGAAAGGCAGACCTGCACCGGCCGCAGTGGCCGAGCGGTTCTAGGCGCTTCAGTCCGGAACCGCGCTGCTGCTACGGCCGCAGGTTCGAATCCTGCCTCGAGCAGGGATGTGTGTGATGTCCTTAGGTTAGTTAGGTTTAAGTTGTTCTAAGTCTAGGGGACTGAAGACATCAGATGTTAAGTCCCATAGTGCTCAGAGCCATTTCAACCAAAGCACGCCTTTGCACAAACTACTGGCAGAATTCAATTCCACGTGGAAAATGGTCTAGGTTAAGGCCGTGAACCTTCTGAAGGCGGTAGAGTTACAAATCATCTTCTTGCCAACACGCCAAATTGTGGAATGGCTTACATCCTTTTCACGTGAAACACTCCGCGAGTGTGTTGAGGGCGTGTTTTCCGACATTGCTAATGCCTCCTCTTCAAGCCCTGGTGTACGCTCTGTGCGTTGACGCCCGCGGCAGTCAGGTCTTCCACCTGAAACACAAAATGAATACACCCGGTTTCGAAGTAAGCCTTAAGTATATATGTACCATCACAAGAACGTGCCACTGGAAAAAATACCTCAAGTGAACTTGCTGTCGTAGGGACCTGTGGATGGCAGTAAATGTGCGTGGATCTGGCGCTCGACGATTCGGAAACCTCCGAACATACAAACGTTTAGCAGCGTGAGCATTTCCAACCGCCGTCCCGTAAACACAGTGCATGTCTACCGTTTCTTCCCAAGAATAACGCTCCATTTACTGTCCGCTCCACACAGTAACAAACGCAAGAGTGTTCTCATTTGATAACAAGCTGACTCACGGAGACTCCGCAGTGTGCACAGGTGCTGTCCTCTATGCAACACCTATCAAACAGGCATTCGCACAGCTAAAAGCAACTTGTTCATATCCCAGTAAGAGGCAAAACACTTGTTCTCCCCTCTGGAATATCCGCAAGTATGTCGCCTACAGCGTTTGCAAGTAAGGGTCATAGAACTTGAACCCTACATGTCTTTTACGTTAATGTCACAAATAAATTGAAATCGTTGCCCTGCAGACCTGCTACCACGACGGCTCGGATAGCCTGTTGTGTGCCTAAACTCTTGTTGGCGTGTGACGCTGTTCAACGGCGCCTAGCGCTCTACGCTACGGGACGCAGACATCGGTTGCTATGTGAAACATGCTTCTTGTGACCCACGCTACCAGCCTTCTCAGTTGCTACATTCATTTCAGGTACCCCATACATACATTCCTGGAAATTGAAATAAGAACACCGTGAATTCATTGTCCCAGGAAGGGGAAACTTTATTGACACATTCCTGGGGTCAGATACATCACATGATCACACTGACAGAACCACAGGCACATAGACACAGGCAACAGAGCATGCACAATGTCGGCACTAGTACAGTGTATATCCACCTTTCGCAGCAATGCAGGCTGCTATTCTCCCATGGAGACGATCGTAGAGATCCTGGATGTAGTCCTGTGGAACGGCTTGCCATGCCATTTCCACCTGGCGCCTCAGTTGGACCAGCGTTCGTGCTGGACGTGCAGACCGCGTGAGACGACGCTTCATCCAGTCCCAAACATGCTCAATGGGGGACAGATCCGGAGATCTTGCTGGCCAGGGTAGTTGACTTACACCTTCTAGAGCACGTTGGGTGGCACGGGATACATGCGGACGTGCATTGTCCTGTTGCAACAGCAAGTTCCCTTGCCGGTCTAGGAATGGTAGAACGATGGGTTCGATGACGGTTTGGATGCACCGTGCACTATTCAGTGTCCCCTCGACGATCACCAGTGGTGTACGGCCAGTGTAGGAGATCGCTCCCCACACCATGATGCCGGGTGTTGGCCCTGTGTGCCTCGGTCGTATGCAGTCCTGATTGTGGCGCTCACCTGCACGGCGCCAAACACGCATACGACCATCATTGGCACCAAGGCAGAAGCGACTCTCATCGCTGAAGACGACACGTCTCCATTCGTCCCTCCATTCACGCCTGTCGCGACACCACTGGAGGCGGGCTGCACGATGTTGGGGCGTGAGCGGAAGACGGCCTAACGGTGTGCGGGACCGTAGCCCAGCTTCATGGAGACGGTTGCGAATGGTCCTCGCCGATACCCCAGGAGCAACAGTGTCCCTAATTTGCTGGGAAGTGGCGGTGCGGTCCCCTACGGCACTGCGTAGGATGCTACGGTCTTGGCGTGCATCCGTGCGTCGCTGCGGTCCGGTCCCAGGTCGACGGGCACGTGCACCTTCCGCCGACCACTGGCGACAACATCGATGTACTGTGGAGACCTCACGCCCCACGTGTTGAGCAATTCGGCGGTACGTCCACCCGGCCTCCCGCATGCCCACTATACGCCCTCGCTCAAAATCCGTCAACTGCACGTACGGTTCACGTCCACGCTGTCGCGGCATGCTACCAGTGTTAAAGACTGCGATGGAGCTCCGTATGCCACGGCAAACTGGCTGACACTGACGGCGGCGGTGCACAAATGCTGCGCAGCTAGCGCCATTCGACGGCCAACACCGCGGTTCCTGGTGTGTCCGCTGTGCCGTGCGTGTGATCATTGCTTGTACAGCCCTCTCGCAGTGTCCGGAGCAAGTATAGTGGGTCTGACACACCGGTGTCAATGTGTTCTTTTTTCCATTTCCAGGAGTGTATATATATATATATATATATATATATATATATATATATATATATATATATATATAGGGTGTTTGTAAATAACGTTTTATAATATTTAAATGAATATCAGGGTTTTAACGCTTTATAATATTTATTATATTGAACTTACACTTATAAATGATATGTTAAATGAAAGAGCAACTCAAACAGTTTTACCAAGAACCTTATAAATGTTCAATGTGAGCACCGTTTGTCACACGACACACATCAAGTCTATAGCCGAGTTCTTCCCAAACGTTGATAAGTGTTTCTTCAGTGATTGTAGCAACAGCTGCTTCAATCCGGTTTCTTAATTCAAGAAGGTCTGCTGGTAGCAGAGGCACGTACACACGATTCTTGATGAAGCCCCAAAGGAAAAAATCGCATGGCGTTAGGTTGGGTGAACGTGGAGGCCATAAAAAGCAAGCCCTGTCATTGGGCCACTTGCGGCCTATCCAGCACTTGGGTACAATGAAGTTCAACCAATCGCCTAATTCACTATGCCAGTGAGCTGGCGCACCATCTTGCTGGAAAATGAAGTTCTCTGGCTAATCTTCTTCCAACTGAGAGAAGAGCCATTGCTGTAGTGTATCAAGATAAGAAGTGCCAGTTACAGTAGATTCACCAAAAAAGAGAGGCCCATAAACTTTCCGCCAGATTACAGCACAAAAAACAGTCACTTTAGTGGAATCTCGTTGCATTTGTACCACCTCATGAGGATTTTCTGAGCCCCAGATGCGCACATTGTGAGTGTTAACATGTCCACTAAGGTGAAAGGTCGATTCATCACTGAAAACAACATGATCCAGAAAATCTTTATCGTCATCAAACAACATTTCGGTTGTGAAGTTGGCACATAATCCATGGTCTGCCAGCTTTAGAGCCTGTAATAATTGTAAACTGTAAGGACATAGTTGTACGCGTTTTCTTAAAACTTTCCAAACAGTCGACACGGGAACTTGCAATAGACGACTAGCCTTCCAGATTGATTTCTTTGGGCTACGAGTGAACGACTCTCTTTCTTGCTCAACAGTTTCTTCACTAACTCTTGATCGTTCTGTGCTCTTCCCTTTACAAAGGCAGCTGGTATCTTCAAATTGATGATACCATCTATGAATGTTATTATCGCTTGGAGGACCACAGCCGAACTTCAGCCAGAAAGCACATTGCACAGTAACTACAGATTCGGTCTTTGCAAACTGCAAAACACAAAACGCTTTCTGTTCACTTGTCGCCATCTTCGATACTACCGCTGTCTAGCGGATTGCGTGGGAAACGTTGCGCGCTGCGCATGCGCGCCACGTATGCGCGCCGGCCGAGGTGGCCGAGCGGCTCTAGGCGCTACAGTCTGCAACCGCGTGACCGCTACAGTCGCAGGTTTGAATCCTGCCTCGGGCCAGGATTTGTGTGATGTCCTTAGGTTAGTTAGGTTTAAGTAGTTCTAAGTTCTAGGGACTGATGACCTCAGAAGTTACGTCCCATAGTGCTCAGAGCCATTTGAACCATTTGTGCATGTGCGCTGGTACCAAACACAACTGTTTGAGTTGCTCTTTCATTTGACATATCATTTATAACTGTACATTTAATGTAATAAATATTATAAAGCGTTAAAACCCCATTATTCGTATATATATATATATATATATATATATATATATATATATATATGTGTGTGTGTGTGCGCGCGCATGCGCGCTATAACATGACACACACACTTAGAAAGTACCCGGCATTTCCCGTATATATAGCCCGCCGGAGTCGTCATGTGGTTCTAGGCACTTCAGTCTGGAACCGCGCGACCGCTACGGTCCCAGGTTCGAATCCTGCCTCGGGCATGGATGTGTGTGTTGTCCTTAGGTTAGTTAGGTTTAAGTAGTTCTAAGTTCTAGAGGACTGATGACCTCAGATGTTAAGTCCCATACTGCTCAGAGCCATTTGAACCTTATTTTGAACGCATATATATACTTAATACAGTCTTCTGTTAGTCCATCTCTTCCTCCCCATTCTCTGTCCATCTGCTCCTTCTCCATCGGTGGGTCTCCTCCTCCTCCCTCTAAGTCAATCTCCTCCTCCCCTCTATCTCGTCCTCACCCCCTCTTTGTCGATCTCCTCCTCTTTCTCTGTCCATCTCTTCCTCTTTCCTTTGTCCATATGCTCCTCCCCATTTTGTCCATTTTCTTTGTCTGTCCATCTGCCCTCCCAACCCATATGTCCGTCTACTCCTTTCCCCACACTACAACACTTCCCTCTCTCCCCCCCCCCCCCACCTCAGAGTTCATCTTCTCCTTCTCCTCCCCTCTTTGTCCACCCCCAACTCCCCTTCTCTCTGACCATTTCCTCCTCTCCCCTTTCACTGTCTGTCTCCTCCTCTGACTCTCTCTCTCTCTCTCTCTCTCTTTGTCCACCTCATCTCTTTCCTTTTTCTGTGCATCTCCTCCTCTCCCTCTCTCTATCAATTTCCTCCTCCTCCCTCTCTGTCCAATTTCCCCTTCCCCACATTCTACCCATCTCCTTCTCCCCCAGCGTGAGTCCATCTCTGTCTGTCTCCTCCTATCTGTTTCTATCTCCACGTTATCACCTCCAACCCAACTGGCAGTTGCTTGTCCTTACCCATAGTATTTCTCTCCAGATAGTAAGTATAGGGGGTTGGGGTTTAGCGGCACTAGATACTGACTGTCAGTGACAGAGGGGAGCAAAAGTCATCATTTTGTCAGGAATGGTGGGAGGAAAAATGACACTTTTGGGGCAATGGAGTGGGCTCATTCCTTGGCTCAGAGGGTGGTATGTGAGAGAGACGTTGGTGGTTCTGCTAACAGTCATTTATAGAGACATAAGACCCTTTGAACAAACAGAGTCATACAATGTATTTTAAATCGCTAAGTTCCTCGTGGCTGCGAAGCAGCAGAGTCGTAGTGTGCTGATTCCAGTGGCCCTTAATACGGCGATGGCTCATGTTGCAGCAGAGCCCCGGTGGCGTATTCTTTCATTCAGTACTATCATGCCCGTGACCCGCTGCAGCGGCGGCGTTTTCTTCTCCTTGTGAATTCGCTGGTTGCGTTCTTAATAAGCGGTTACAGCGCGGTGCGGAATGCTCTGTCCCGGAATCGAACCAGCGATCCTCAGGCTCGGCGTCTCCTGGCATAGTTCATCAATATCTAGGTTCACAGGTGACCCATTTGGTGAGGCCACAGTCCCTTCGTCCTCACTAGCCACCTGGGTAAGTACCACACGAACTTATTTCGGGTAACATCTGTAATGGCATCTTCTGCGTTGACCTATTGGCGCGGTCACGATATCTTCTTCTGTCGAATACCGTAGCGGGTAAGTCGATGTAGCGAAGTATGACGTCCACTGACTAACCATCGGTCCATCTGTCCAGGCGACGTTCCTTCGTGTCTTCTTTCTCCCCTCGAAGGGCCTCCTCATAGGACCACCTCACACCCTTTTGTCGAGGGTATTTTTACAGTTTTTTGCCAGTGTCTTGAAGTTTCTAGGGGGGCGACGGACTCTTCGGTCGTTGATCTACGCTTCTCACGCTGGGCCGAAATGTGACCAATGTCGACAAACGTGCAGGCTTTCCGTTGTTTTCCTTTCGTCCTCCTCCGCATCACCAGATACGTCAGGAACGTGAATTCAGTATGCTGACAGTTTCTGGAGCAGTGACCACTGATGTGCGAACCGCAGTGGTCGTTGTTCTCCTTAGAAGCATTGCTCGGTCCTTGCCCTAACGAAGTGCTGACTGCTGCTGCGCGAACTCCGCTGGTCACGACATTCTCACATTGGGCAGAAACGTGACCAATGTTGACACACGTGTCGGCTTTCCTTGTTCGACTGCTGCCGCTTCCGAATATTGTGGCTTAACGTGTCCAAGTCTCTAAAATGTTCACTTAACCTATAATAAGTCTTTACTTATTTTCTGCTTTGAACAACCATAAATGACACATAATTATGATGTATAATCATTATACACACTAAATTCCTCCCCCATCCAGAAAAATTCGTCCTCGAATTATCTCTTATGTCCGTCTACAAACGACTAACAAACAAGGAACAAAAACATGGTGGAAACCTTAGTCTGTTAGGAAAATTATATAATTCATTCATTCCATATCAGCATTCCATAACAGCTACATCAGCAATAAGGAAACTTCTGAAAGTATCATTAGAAATATAGCAGAATGACGATCAGTTACAACACAATGAAGTAGCAACCAACAATTATCTCTACGTACATTTTAGCAGTACACGTGTACGCTCAAGATTTTTGTAGCCATCAGAAATAACTGTGTCCAATATCATAATTCGCGTTTTATATTGCTCTTTCAACTTTACAATATGCTACATTATAGCGTTGGCATCAATCTTAATTTGTTGTGCAGTGATGCGAACATCTAATGACTGCAGGATGTAGGAATCGAAGGATTTGTTTAGGTATGACAAATTTTGAGGAGCTAATAGTTGCATAGATGTTTCTGGCCGGTAAATTAGTGGGTAAGTGAAATTTCACGTCTGAAAGAGAACATAACATTCCTGTAATGTGGAAAGTAGTATTGCTAAGTGCATCTTACATAACTGTGATTTTATGGCAAAGAAAAAATTATTGTGCATTTTGTATGACCTAGGTACCCTTATCAATACTTTCTACTAAATGACTTATACTTACTTAAGCACACGGTGTCTAATCATAGGTCGGTACTTCCTATTTATTAAAGCCCAGAATTCGCCTCCGTATATTTTGCTAATTCCCCTTTCTATACCTGATTCCCTGTTAGTACATTATCGCTAGAATCTGTAGTATACAAAGCTTATTTACATTTTCATTTGAATAGCAGATTTTGTATTGTGGATGTGTAATTGACTGCAAGCGGTCGAAGGTTATATGGGGCTGAGTGCGTGTTCTGTGTTGGAGGATCAGCGGTCTTCCATTTCTGCAGTCCAGCACGATTCGGAATAGTATTTGCTACCGTCGGTGGCATCACATCCGTTACTCCCTTGAAAGGTTTCAACCGGCTTGCATGAGCAATAGTTGTTTATGTGGGTAAGTGTAACTTGAAGTTAATACGCTCCACACCATTGCACACCCTCCATCAGCTTGAACAGTCGCCTGCTGATATGGGGTTGCACACGTCCATCGATTAGATACAATTTGAAATGAGGCTCGTCCGACCAGGCAATACGTTTCCATTCATTAACAGTCCAATGCCCCAGGCGAGGCGTAAAGCTTTTTGTCGTGTAGTCATCAAGGGTACACGAGTGGGCCTTCAGCTTCGAAAACCCATATCGATGATGTTTCGTTGGATGGTTCTAGTCGTCATTTGTCCCGTTCTTGCAGGATCTTTTTCCGGCTAATGTCTGAAGTACTTCTGGAGGGAATTGACACCATGAATCCTGCAGGCCTGTCCATAAATCCGTAAGAGTACGAGGGGGTGTACATCTCTTCTGAGCAGCACGTTCCAAGGCATCGTAGATATGCTCAATTACGTACATGTCTGGGGAGTTTGGTCGCTAGCGGAAGTGTTTAAACTCAGAAGAATGTTCCTAGAGACACTCTGTAGCAACTTTACACATGTGGGGTGTCGCATTGTCCTGCTGGAATTGCCCAAGTCCGTCGCAATGCACAATGGACGCGAAGGGATATAGGACATCAGACAGGCTGCTTACGTACCTGTCAGAGTCGTATCTAGATATATCAGGGGTCCCATATCACTCCAACTGCACACGCCCCACACCATTACAGAGTCTCCACCACCCTGAACAGTACCCTGCTGACATTCAGAGTCCATGGATTCAGGAGGTTATACACGCCCATTCGCTCGATATAATTTGAAACGAGACTCGTCCGCCAAGGGAACACCTTCCGAGTCAACAGTCCAATAACGACGTTGACGGGCACAGGCGAGCCGTAAAGTTTTTTGTCGTGCAGTCAACAAGGGTACACGAGTGGGCCTTCGAAAGCGCATATCGATGATGTTTCGTTGAATGGTTCGCGCGCTGACACTTGCCGATGGCCCAGCATTGAAATCTACAGCTGTCTGCGGAAGGATTGCTCTCCTGTCACATTGAACTTTTCTCTTTAGTTGTCGTTTGTCCAGTTCTTGCAGGTTCGTTTTCCGGCCGCAGCGATGTCGGAGATTTGATGTTTTACCGGATTCCTGATATTGACGCTACACTCATGAAATGGTTGTACCGGAGAATCCCTACTTCATCACTAACTTGTAGATGCTGTGTCCCATCGCTCGTGCGCCGACTATAACACCACGTTGATAACCTGCCATTGTAGCAGCAGTAACCGATCTAAGAAATGCGCAACACACTTGTCTTATATAGGCGTTGCCGACCGCAGCACCATAGTCGTCCTGTTTACATATCTCTGTATTTTAATACGCATGCCTATACCAGTTTCTTCGACGCTTGCGGTTAAAGGCGCTTCAGTCTGGAACCGCGTGACCGCTACGGTCGCAGGTTCGAATCCTGCCTTGGGCATGGATGTGTGTGATGTCCTTAGGTTCGTTAGCTTTAATTAGTTCTAAGTTCTAGGCGACTGATGACCTCAGAAGTTAAGTCGCATAGTACTCAGAGCCATTTGAACCATTTTTTTTCTTCGACGCTTGAGTGTAGAGGTCATGGCCGGCCACTGTAGCTGAGCGGTTCTATTCGCTTCAGTCCGGAACCACGGTGCTGCTGCGGTCGCAGGTTTGAATCCTGCCTCGGGCATGGATGTGTGTGATGTCCTTAGGTTAGATAGGTTTAAGTAGTTCTAAGTCTAGGGGCAGGAGCAGATATAGACTCAGATCACAATATAGTAGTGATGAAGAGTAGGCTGAAGTTCAAGACATTAGTCAGGAAGAATCAATACGCAAAGAAGTGGGATACGGAAGTACTAAGGAATGACGAGATACGTTTGAAGTTCTCTAACGCTATAGAGACAACAATAAGGAATAGCGCAGTAGGCAGTACAGTTGAAGAGGAATGGACATCTCTAAAAAGGGCCATCACAGAAGTTGGGAAGGAAAACATAGGTACAAAGAAGGTAGCTGCGAAGAAACCATGGGTAACAGAAGAAATACTTCAGTTGATTGATGAAAGGAGGAAGTACAAACATGTTCCGGGAAAATCAGGAATGCAGAAATACAAGTCGCTGAGGATTGAAATAAATAGGAAGTGCAGGGAAGCTAAGACGAAATGGCTGCAGGAAAAATGTGAAGACATCGAAAAAGATATGATTGTCGGAAGGACAGACTCAGCAAACAGGAAAATCAAAACAACCTTTGGTGACATTAAAAGCAATGGTGGTAACATTAAGAGTGCAACGGGAATTCCACTGTTAAATGCAGAGGAGAGAGCAGATAGGAGGAAAGAATACATTGAAAGCCTCTATGAGGGTGAAGATTTGTCTGATGTGATAGAAGAAGAAACAGGAGTCGATTTAGAAGAGATAGGGGATCCAGTATTAGAATCGGAATTTAAAAGAGCTTTGGAGGACTTACGGTCAAACAAGGCAGAAGGGATAGATAACACTCCATCAGAATTTCTAAAATCGTTGGGGGAAGTGGCAACAAAACGACTATTCACGTTGGTGTGTAGAATATATGAGTCTGGCGATATACCATCTGACTTTCGGAAAAGCATCATCCACACAATTCCGAAGACGGCAAGAGCTGACAAGTGCGAGAATTATCGCACAATCAGCTTAACAGCTCATGCATCGAAGCTGCTTACAAGAATAATATACAGAAGAATGGAAAAGAAAATTGAGAATGCGCTAGGTGACGATCAGTTTGGCTTTAGGAAAAGTAAAGGGACGAGAGAGGCAATTCTGACGTTACGGCTAATAATGGAAGCAAGGCTAAAGAAAAATCAAGACACTTTCATAGGATCTGTCGACCTGGAAAAAGCGTTCGACAATATAAAATGGTGCAAGCTGTTCGAGATTCTGAAAAAAGCAGGGGTAAGCTATAGGGAGAGACGGGTCATATACAATATGTACAACAACCAAGAGGGAATAATAAGAGTGGACGATCAAGAACAAAGTGCTCGTATTAAGAAGGGTGTAAGACAAGGCTGTAGCCTTTCGCCCCTACTCTTCAATCTGTACATCGAGGAAGCAATGATGGAAATAAAAGAAAGGTTCAGGAGTGGAATTAAAATACAAGGTGAAAGGATATCAATGATACGATTCGCTGGTGACATTGCTATCCTGAGTGAAAGTGAAGGAGAATTAAATGATCTGCTGAACGGAATGAACAGTCTAATGAGTACACAGTATGGTTTGAGAGTAAATCGGAGAAAGACGAAGGTAATGAGAAGTAGTAGAAATGAGAACAGCGAGAAACTTAACATCAGGATTGATGGTCACTAGGTCAATGAAGTTAAGGAATTCTGCTACCTAGGTAGTAAAATAACCAATGACGGACGGAGCAAGGAGGACATCAAAAGCAGACTCGCTATGGCAAAAAAGGCATTTCTGGCCAAGAGAAGTCTACTAATATCAAATACCGGCCTTAATTTGAGGAAAAAATTTCTGAGGATGTACGTCGTGAGTACAGCATTGTATGGTAGTGAAACATGAACTGTGGGAAAACCGGAACAGAAGAGAATCGAAGCATTTGAGATGTGGTGCTATAGACGAATGTTGAAAATTAGGTGGACTGATAAGGTAAGGAATGAGGAGGTTCTACGCAGAATCGGTGAGGAAAGGAATATGTGGAAAGCACTGATAAGGAGAAGGGGCAGGATGATAGGACATCTTCTAAGACATGAGGGAATGACTTCCATGGTACTAGAGGGAGCTGTAGAGGGCAAAAACTGTAGAGGAAGACAGAGATTGGAATATGTCAAGAAAATAATTGAGGACGTAGGTAGCAAGTGCTACTCTGAGATGAAGAGGTTAGCACAGGAAAGGAATTTGTGGCGGGCCGCATCAAATCAGTCAGTAGACAAAAAGTCTAGGGGACTGATGACGTGAGATGTTAAGTCCCATAGTGCTTAGAGCCATTTGAACCATTTGTAGAAGTCTTGGGATAGCATTTGCACCTATACAGACGACGGTCTTACAGCGTACACAAGGCATAAAAGAGCAGTACATTGACGGGGCTGACATTTGTACTTTAGTGATTCGTACGAAAAGGTTTCCGGCCTTTTTATGGCCGCACGACTGGAATAACAGACTTTGAACGTGGAATGATAGTTGGAGCTAAACACATGGGACACTCCATTTCGGAAATCGTTAAGAAGTTCAATATTCCGAGATCCACAGCGTCAAGAGTGTGTTGAGAATGCCAAATTTTAGGCATTACGTCTCACAACGGACAACTCTGCGGCCGACAGCCTTCGCTTAGCGACCGAGAGCAGTTGCGTTTGCGTATGGTTGTCAGTGCTAACAGACAAGCAACACTGCGTGAAATAACTGCAGAAATTAACGTGGGAAATACGGGGAACGTATCTGTTAGGACAGTGCGGCGAAGTTTTGCCTTAATGGATTATGGCAGCAGACGAGCCACGCGAGTGCCTTTGCTAATAGCACGACATCACCTGCAGCGACTCTCCTAGGTTCGTGACTAAATTGGTTGGACCCTAGACGACTGGAAAACTGTGGCCTGATCAGATATGTCCTGATTTCAGTTGGTAACAGCTGGTAGTTGGAGTGGACTGTTGCGCAGACCCCGTGAAACTATCGACCCAAGTTGTCAACAAGGCACTGTGCAAACTGGTGGTGGCTTCACAATGGTGTCAGCTGTGTTTACATGGTATGGGCTGGGTTCTCTGGTCCAACTGAACCGATAAATAACTGGAAATGGTTATGTTTAGCTACTTGGAGACCATTTGCATCCATTCATCGACTTCATGTTCCATTACAATGGAATTTATATGCATGAGACGGCGCTATGTCACCAAGCCATAGCTGTTCACGGTATGATTGAAGAACATTCTGGACAGTTAGAGCGAATGATTTGGCCACCCAGATCGCCCGACATGCGTCCCATCGAACATTTATGGCCGGCCGCGGTGGCCGAGCGGTTCTAGGCCCTTCATTCCGGAACCTCGCTGCTGCTACGGTCGCAGGTTCGAATCCTGCCTCGGGCATGGATGTGTGTGATGTCCTTAGGTTAGTTACGTTTAAGTAGTTCTAAGTTTGAGGGGACTGATGACCTCAGATGTTAAGTCCCATAGTGCTCAGAGCCATTTGAACCATTTTTTGTACATTTGTGGGACATAATCAAAATTATGCACTGGCAACACTTTCGGAATTATTGGTGGCTATAGAGGCAGCATGACTCAATATTTCTGCAGGGGGCTTCCAGCGACTTGTTAAGTCCGTGCCACGTCGAGCTGCTACACTGCGCAGGTCAAAAGGAGGTCCGACACGATAGCAGGAGATTTCCCATGAGTTTTGTCACTGCAGTGTATTTATCACTTACTTAACAAAATACACAAAAATTTTGTATTTTCTCGGATGCTGAAAAGATTTACCACTTTGGATTAATATATGTGGTTTATAACTATCGTGAGAACTATGTCGTCGATCTTCGTTATAAGGTCATTTTTTGCGGGAATGGGAAGCCAGTAGAGTGTTTGCATATGCATTTTTCCAAACTAATATCAGACTAGTGCTCACGTACACATGTCGTGGACTGACATGTTATTTAATGTCTCAGAACTCTGTCTTGGTGTATGATTATAAAGTTGGTCACATGACCATGATGTCTCTCTCTTTCTCTCTCTCTCTCTCTAAATTTTTGATACACACTCCGCAAAACACCTTATGATGCTTAGTGGATGGCAATTGTGCCACCCACAAAAAAATTGATAGATGGATAAAACCCACTGTCTGCGCACCTCTGTAAGAGCCCTAATTTCTCTTATTTTACTCTAAATGTACGTTGTCAATTGCTAATGTCAGTTTTTAGCGAAAAGAACGACGCCTTATCTCCTGGGCTCCTGAAGCACCGCTTTAACACTTGCATGTTATAGAGCCTACAGGTAGCAATTCTAGTATTAAGTAATTGATTTAGAGAAAGCCTTCTACAACGTTAGCAACGAGCATGTTACAGATTTCTGCACGCAACAAAAGATTTTTACTACTACCAAAGTGCAGCCAGGAACGTAACAAACTGCAAAGTATCAAAGTTTACCTCCAACGAAATAAGCAACTAGGAAATAAGCAATTCCAGCCTTCTTTGCATGGTTCTGAAAGAATTATAGAGGTATGTCATAGAGAATATTGAAATATGTTTAATATAGCACTGCTGCAGTACGCTCAGGTGGGTGTCGCCTTAACAAATCCTCACCTTACACCTGCGAATGGTAATAACTAAGCGTGGTTGTTACTCAGTAGGGTGACCAAACGTCCCGTATTTTACGGGATAGTTCCTTATTTAGTTTAAGCGTCCCGTTTCCCTGACAAAATAGATGATCATGATGTCCCATACTCCGAGGAGCGTAGGAAACTATGAGGGAGACCCACACTGCCGTACTAGGCAAGGTCCTAACGGAGGTGGTTTGCCATTGCCTTCCTCTGACCGTAATGGGGATGAATGATGATGATGAAGACGACACAACACCCAGTCACCTCGAGGCAGGCAATATCCCTGACCCGCCAGGAATCGAACCCGGGACCCTGTGCGCGGGAAGCGAGAACGCTACCGCAAGACCACGAGCTACAGACTGACATAATACATATGGGACGTATATTGTCCCGTTTTTTCGTTAACCGTCCCATGTATTTCGAAATAACGTGTTTTAAAGTAACATGTAGCGTAGCCAAATGAAGAAAAAATTTGGTCATACCCGAAGAATTAAAAAAACACTTTGTCTGATTAAACCACAGTCAACGAGGCACGATTTTTTAACTACTTGGCTGGTACTATGCAATGCTTTCACATGGCGAGCGCTTTTGGCACTTGTGCTTTCTTTGTGCATTGCCTGTTGCTTCAAGTAACCCGTATATTGAAAACTTTTCACAGAGACGCCAAAAAGAAAGTGTATGTTTACTGACGAAATTAAAACAGAGTTTACATTTCTGAAATTAGGACAGCAAAGCGAGAAATTATTTTGCATGTTGTGTGAAAGTACTTTTTCAATCGATCGTGGAGGCCGGTCTGATTGTTGTGCAATACGTTAATGTGAAGAAACAGTGTCTTTTCCTAAGAAACGGGAGAATAGTGAGATTATAAATTAAAAAGAAATGCGTCTTGCTGCTGAGGGAGTTTTGTTAGATTTCCATGCAATGCAACATAACCATTCCTTTGGGTCAATGGACTGCACTGTGGAAGCAAACCATGTTAAAAACGTATGTGAAGAGAAAAAACCATGAATTAAAAGTTGTTACGTTTCTTGGTGAGAAATGGTCTATCGTTTTCGTCTTTCTTATATCTCAAGATATCTGCTGCAAAATTCGTAGCTCTTAACTGCGATTGTGGTAGCGCTACCCCGCACTAATACTGTTACAGAAAAAAGTATTCTCTATCACAAAAGCTTGATGGTCTAATGCAAGGAATAGGTTTAGTGTGGAAGCTATACAACAAAGACTCATTTTAAGGTTACTTAATGTGTTAATTTTTATAAAAGACTATTTAAAAGTATAAAACTCGCGAATGACACGCATTTTCCTGCAAAATATAAATAAGGGAGAGAAATAAGTAACCTGTGTCCGTAACAGTTGTGTACCCTAGATAAAGACCACGTTATATTAAAGTGATGTATTATGTTTGCATCTGACAACATTAAAATATTGGGTCGATTACTGTTGTAAGATATTTTGATACTCTTTTTTAGTGCGAGTTTTAACAAAAAGCTACAATGATCTACTTAGTTCTAGCATAAAGCAGCTGTTTTATCAGAACTCTTCTATACAGGTATACAGCCCCAGATCAATGATATTTCCGAACCGGGGTAAAAGTTTGATAGCGACACTCGCCACCCTCCCCCGCCTCCCTTACGAGCGCGAGCGGTTGAGATACGACGTCAAAAATTTAAAAAAATCAGTTTTTCAAAACCGTGTTCAATTTGTGGCGCACATCTTTCTGAAGAGTTTGATATATACAACATATGTTCGAGGAAACGTAAGACATATTATTCTGGTTCAAATGGCTCTGAGCACTATGGGACTTAACATCTGAGGTCATCAGTCCCCTAGAACTAAGAACTATTTAAAGCTAACTAACCTAAGGACATCACACACATCGATGCCCGAAGAAGGATTCGAACCTGCGACCGTAGCAGTCGCGCGGTTCCGGACTGAAGCGCCTAGAAGCCCTCGGCCACCAGCGGCCGGCACAAATTAGTCTGTCTTAGCGCCAAAGTGCAGTGCCACGCCTCTTCACACAGCATTCTTCTACCGCACGTCACTGTGTTTCGTTCTGTGGAATTCAAATGTCAATATTTTGTAACGAAAGCCACCAAAGCTATATTCACGACAGTGGAAAATAAAATGTCCTGATGTCCTGTAGAGCCTCTCCCACTTCCAGTCGGCCGGTTTGACATCCTACCACCATTTTTTTTTAAATCATTACGGGGTGGGATTATTTGTGACTAGGAGGAGAAGAACTCTTCAGAAAATTTGCACTCTTTATTGCCTTTTAGTTATTAACTTTCTCTTTTGTGTAACATAAAATTAAATGTAGGAAACATAAATCTAGTAAAGACAGGAGACGAGCAAGACAGTAAACATTTCTTCAATCATTAGGTCCCATAACTTTTTTTCTCTCTAATCTCACTACAACTTTGCACGACGTACTTTCCTTTTTGCGAAAGAATCTATTACGTCATCAGTCTGTCAAATGTTTTGCTACATGAACAATCAAAATACCGTTGCCTAATACTAAAAATCTGTTAGTGCGAATAGAACCGAAGACTGGTTGGTTTCCCGATTTAATTACGTCTATTTTGACACTGCTAGATAAAACGGAATAGGCCTTTCTAATCAAAAATGTTCAAATGTGTGTGAAACCTAATGGGACGTAACTGCTAAGGTCATCAGTCCCTAAACTTACACACTACTTAACCTAAATTATCCTAAGGACAAACACACACACCCATGCCCGAGGGAGGACTAGAACCTCCGCCAGGCCTTTCTAACATTGCAGCAATTGTAACACACGCCAAATAAGCGCGACTGTTTTGACACAAATGGTCATTTTTATGTACATTACCATAAGTAAAGCGACAGAACATAATTAACGAAGTACCAATATCTAATGCCTTTTAGGTCTGCTACAAGCAAAACGTTTTATGTTAGGAAATAGTTCCACAATTCGTTCATACACTCCAGTAGTATCAATACGTATTAGAGCCACGGTTAACCAACATTGACCCACAGGATTGTCAGTAACAGAAAAAGTAAAATCGGGACGACCTCCTCGAAAGACAGTTAAACTTTTCAAAACATCAATTAAAACAGACGAACTAACGTTCATATTATGTTCAGTCTCCATATCTAAAATAGACTTGTAAATCGTAGGCCTCCATCGGAAGACACGATGTATTCTGTGACGAGGCATGCTGCCGGAAACACGCTAAGTGTAGTAGTATGAAATTCTTATATAAATCTGGAATCGTTATGTTATTCCATGTAATTTGTGTGATGTCCCCGTTTCTTCTCCTTCTCTGTTCTAATAAACAGTCTTGCCATCGCAAATTCTGTAATTATTCTTGCCAATGTCAAAACTTATTCTCCGTATAACTTCACTAATCTTGCCAGAATCACCGGTTCAGATCCCGCTTTTATTCTGCAGTTAGGCGTTATTACGCGCTCGTACGATGCGTTTTCCACACTATTCCCAGAACAGGAGTTAAAGCGGCTGCTAATCGGGCAGTGTACAACTGGTGGTGTAGCGATCAGGCCAAAATTTTCTGTCAAAATTTCATTTTCTTGGATACACCGAGAAGATAACATGTAATCTTCCTTAGCTGTCATTCCCGCTAGTAGTTTATTTCCACAGATAACGACGCTATCGTCTCCGCTCAGTTTGTCAGCACCCCTGGCGCTGACGACGTGCCTGAATGCCGAAGTATTGTGCCCGCTGGACGCTGAGAACCGGTAGTACAAATGGTTCAAATGGCTCTGAGCACTATGCGACTTAACTTCTGAGGTCATAAGTCGCCTAGATCTTAGAACTACTTAAACCTAACTAACCTAAGGACATCACACACATCGATGCCCGAGGCAGGATTCGAACCTGCGACCGTAGCAGGCACGCGGTTCCAGACCGAAGCGCCTAGAACCGCTCGGCCACAGCGGCCGGCCCGCGTCAGCCAGCTGGGCGGGCAGGCAGGCAGGGCACTTGGCCCTCGCAGCCACGAAAGCGTTAAAATCGAAAACTTTGCCACAAAAAGAAAAACTATAAACAACTACTCAAACAAGAAAGGCTCATAGTCAATGTGTAAGCAAGGCTTAAAAACTATTTTAAAAAGAGTATATGGAAAAATTCTGGATATGAAAAGAGGATACAAGTTGTTTCCACAGACGTTTGAACAGTTGCTGCAGATTAGGACGAATCGATGTCCTGACAACCTTCAAATCAATCATGGAGGTAAATTTTACATTAAGCACATCAAAGCGGTAATGGAACGATATGGAATAAACCACAACTCAAGATGCTGCCATTTGAAAGCTAGTATTGTTGAATGGTTGGCCGGCCGCTGTGGCCGAGCGGCTCTAGGCGCTTCAGTCTGGAACCGCGCGACCACTATGGTCGCAGGTTCGAATCCTGCCTCGGGCATGGATGTGTGTGATGTCCTTAGGTTAGTTTGGTTTAAGTAGTTCTCTGCTACTGTTGGGCCTGTCTTATGACGTGTCACCTCCCCTTTTGTAGTGTCTGGTGCTCTGCCCAGGTGCTGTTTTCTCTGTCTCTGCTCCCATCGATGTTGCCTCCATTGTACTTTCAGAAGCTCGAATGCTGGAGCTTTTGCAGGCGAGATACAAACGGCGTTGAGAGGTGTATCATGTTATACAGCCTGCCCATGCACCCCCCCCCCCTCCAATAAGCCTGCCCATGTACCTGAGGCACTGCCGGTTTTAGATTGCCTTGTCCGTAAGTATCAGGTTACACATCCTACCCACACACACTTTGCCATACTTTCCTCACCCCTTCCCCCTGGACCCCATTTATGACTACAGCAGGCATATGGCATGCTTCATTTGAGCTTTGTGGACTACAGGGAGAGAACCATCAGGTTCTTTGCAGATCAGGTTTTAATTCTGCATGACGAAAAAAGAAGAAGAAGGAAACTGGATAGGGCACGCATAAGTTCAACAGAGACGGCATTTACAGTCAGAATGTGTCATCGACTCCAGACAGTACAATACCAGTATGTGAGACAATTCAGCTGTACACTGAAGCGCCAAAGAAACTGGCATAGGCATGCGTATTCAGATACAGAGATATGTAAACAGGCAGAATAGGACGCTACCGCCGGCAACGCCTATACAAGACAAGTGTCTGGCGCAGTTGTTCGATCGGTTACTGCTACTACAATAGTAGGTTATCAAAATTTAAGTGAGTTTGAACGTGGTGTTATAATCGAAGCACGAGTGATGGGACACAACATCTCCGCGGCAGCGATGAAGTGGAGATTTTTCCGTGCGACCATTTCACGAGTGTACCACGAATATCAGGAATCCGGTAAAACATCAAATCTGCGACATTGCTGCGGCCGGAAAAAGATCCTGCAAGAACGGGACCAACGATGACTGAAAAGAATAGTTCAACGTGACAGAAGTGCAACCCTTCCGCAAATTGCTGCAGATTTCAATGCTGGGCTATCAACAAGTGTCAGCATGCGAACCATTCAACGAAACATCATCGATATGTGCTTTCGGAGGCGAAGCCCCACTTGTGTATCCTTGATAACTGCACGTGCACGACACAAAGCTTTACGCCTCGCCAGGGCCCGTCAACACCGACATTGGACTGTTGATGACTGGGAACATGTTACCTCGTCGGACAAGTCTCGTTTCAAATTGTATCGAGTGGATGGACGTATACGGGTATGACGACAACCTCATGAATCCATGTACCCTGCATGTCAGCAGGGACTGTTCAAGCTGTTGGAGGCTCTGTAATGGTATGGGGCGTGTGCAGTTGCAGTGATATGGGACCCCTGATACGTCTAGATACGACTCTCACAGGTGACACGTACGTAAGCATCGTGTCTGATCACCTGCATCTATTCATTTCCATTGTGCATTCCGACGGACTTGCGCAATTCCAGCAGGACAATGAGACACCCCACACGTCCGGAATTACTACAGAGTGGTTCCAGGAACACTCATCTAAGTTTAAACACTTCCACTGGCCACCAAACTCCCCTTACACAAACATGTTGAGGATATGTGGGATGTCTTGCCACGTGCTGTTCAGAAGAGATCTCCACCCCCTCGTACTTTTACGGATTTATCGACAGCCCTGCAGGATTCATCATGGTGTCAGTTCCGTCCAGCACTACTTCAGACGTTAGTCGAGTCCATGCCACGGCGTGTTGCGGCACTTCTGCGTGCTCGAGGGGCCCTATAGACGTAAACCCGGCCCGAAGTTTGAAATAATAAAAACTTTAACTCATCGGATCATACGACGTGTTTCCACTGATCAGCCGTCCAGGATTTATGCTCCTGACGCCAATTTTTACGCTTCTTTGCGTTGGTTGTCGTCACTAGTGGTTTAGGTATAGCAGCTCGTCCATGAATATTCGCTTTATGGAGTTCCAGGTGGACAGTGTCGATAGATACGGTGTCTCGAGGATGGCTGTTGAGCACTGCAGTCACTTTAGCTGCCAAAGTTTTCTGTTGTTTCGACACAATTCTTGTTAGCGATGGCGATCTCTGTCATGTAGTTTAGATTTGCGCCCACTATCCAGTTTACAAGTGGATGTTTTTCCATGTTTTGTGTAGGCTGTCATGACTGTTGAAACAGTTGCTCTTGAAACATTCAATAAGTTGGCTGTCTTGTTCATTTATGTTCCAGCTAATCGGGCCCACTCTATTTGCACTCTTTGGAACTCTGTTGGGCCTTTGACTGTACGTCGATCTCGCCCTCGGAATGCAAATACGAAGTGTGCACTACTCGCAAACAACCTGCACTTATGCCTAGTCCACACTGAACACGCACAGTCCAGCGCGACACGTGCCTTACCTGCGTTGTCGACCGTCAAACACAATCATCCCATTACTACCACTGTTCACATTATTTTGCCTATCCCTGTACGTTTACACATGGAATATACGAGAGTCACTCCAAAAGAAATGCACACTATTTTTGTAAAAATACATTTTTCATTCTGCATGTGTGAAAGTTTTACAGTGTTTAGATACATCCTTCCCGCTTGTTTTCAAACTTAGTTCAACCTGTTACCGTGAGTGGTGCCGTCACAGCATGTCTTCAAGATGGCTGCTACACTTGACGTTCGCCAGAAGCAACGTGCTGTCATAGAATTCTTGTGCTGTGAAAACGAGACAGTGGGAAACATCCACAAGAGGTTGTAAAAGGTGTATGGAGATGCTGCTGTCGACCGCTGTACAGTTAGTCGGTGGGGAAGCAGGTTACGTGATGAAAGCGGGCACGGCAATATTGAGGATTGTCCTCGCAGTGGCAGGCCTCGTACTGCACACACTCCAGACAATGGGCAGAGAGTTAACGAATTGGTGACTGCTGACAGGCGCATCACAGTGAACGAGTTGTCATGCTACGTTGGGATAGGGGAAGGAAGTGTTTGCAGAATACTGAAAGTGTTGGCGTTAAAAAAGGTCTGTGCCAGGTGGGTTCCCAGGATGTTGACAGTGGCTCACAAAGAAACAAGAAAAACGGTATGCAGCGAAGCTCCGGAACAGTACGAGAATGGTGGAGATGAATTTCTTGGAAGAATTGTGACAGGTGATGAAACATGGCTCCATCATTTTTCACCAGAGACGAAGAGGCAATCAATGGAGTGGCATCATGCAAATTCACCCAAAAAAAAAAAAAAATTCAAAATAACACCTTCTGCTGGAAAAGTTATGGCTACGGTGTTTTTCGGTTCCGAAGGACTCTTACTTGTGGACATCATGCCAAGTGGAACCACCATAAATTCTGATGCATATGTGTCGACACTCAACAAACTTGAAGCTCGACTTAGTCTTGTTCGACCACATTGGCAGAAGCAGGATGTTTTGCTGCTGCACGACAATGTACGGCCACATGTCAGTCAAAAAACCACGGAAGCGATCACAAAACTCGGATGGACAACACTGAAACACCCGCCTTACAGTCCTGACATGGCTCCATGTGACTATCATCTCTTTGGGAAACTGAAAGACTCTCTTCGTGGAACAAGGTTTGAAGATGATGACTCCCTTGTGCACGCTGCCAAACAGTGGCTCCAACAGGTTAGTCCAGAATTTTACCGTGCGGGTATACAGGCGCTGGTTCCAAGATGGCGTAAGGCAGTTTAGAGGGATGGAAATCATGTGGGAAATAAAAATATTGTTCCTAAAGGATGTATCTACACACTGTAAAACTTTGAAACATGTAGAATAAAAGATGAATTAAAAAAAAGTGTGCATTTCTTTTGGAGTGACCCTAGTAAATTATTCCTTTAAATGCTGTTAACTCTTTCACGGCTGCGGCACAGATATATTTCCAGCAGGTAGAACGCTGAGATGGCTAAGTGTGTATATGTACGCACGACTGGTGGAATGTCCAGACGACTACAGGCATTCACCTACGCAAGGTAGGCATGGAGTCCTGACGACTACGGGCATTCCTGTATGTGCAGGAGCAGGTAAACAATGGAACGGCGACTCGCTGCTTTCCGTATTTCAACATTCCTACCAGTGCTGCCCTTATATGGGCTTCTTGGTAATAACGGAAAGCGCTACAGCTTTTACATGCTCCTGTGCGCTTTCCGCTTACGAGTCGTGCACTGGGACATTCCTGTTCCAGCGTTTGGTGAGCCGACAACGTTTACTTGTGCTGCATTTCCACTGTCGGGACGTTATTTATCGGACAAGGAAATGATGGAAACCCTTATCAATAGCGGTGACGAAGATGCCAGTGATGCTCCGGAGTTTTCTTCCGACGAAGATCTGGATGGGTCTGGAAGTAGTGGTGATTGTTCAACATTACGACGAACTTTTTCAGTAGATACTTCTTCTCAAGAAGGAAATGAGGATGAAATGGTAAGCACAGTTTCGTCACGGAGAAGAACATATTACTAGTCGGATAATGGTCCTCTGACGAAACGCCACGATTTCGTGAACACATTTACCGGCGTAAGAAAAGATTTCGATGATTCAGCAAGTAATTTATACTTTTCCTTTGTACTTTGTCGTTTGAATTTGTTTCTGACACTTGTAAAGAGATAAATGATTACTACGTAATCTTTATAGAAAAAAATGGCGATAGTACCTAGCAGGCCACCGTCAGGTGGCTTGCGGAGTATGGATGTAGATGTAGATAGAAGCGTACAGAGCATGCAGAATTTTATTGCTTCTTGGTGTGTTCCCTGATTATGCCATGAACTAAAAAGTTGGAAGTGAATGACTATTGGTCAACATATTCTTTCCTTAAAGCACCAATATCTTCGCACATAATGTACAGGGACCGGTACAAACTGATTCTGTGTTTATTACACTTTAATGACAATCCGGCCGCATCTCAAGATATTCTTGTGAAAATATCGCTCATTGTAGCATTCAGAAAAAAAAAAAAAAATCCGTGAGGCCATTTTGAAAATTTAGTAATAGATGAAAGTCTGCTACTTTTCAAAGGAAGGCTCCGATTTAAGCAGTATATATCAAAGAAACGTAGCTGTTTTGGAATTAAAATTTTCTTTCTTTGTGACGTACAAAGTAATTATCTTCTAGATTATATTGTCTGCACTGGTGTCACCACGGAAACAGAATCCGGAAACGCTGACTGGGGAAAATCAGGCAAAAGCGGCTTAGCTTTTCTCACCTGATGACGGCGGCCAGGTGGACCGCGGAAATATTGATCGCAGATGACAGTTTGATCTGGCTGAAAACCCGACAAGAATTTGATCTGGCGATGTTGTTGTGAGTTTGTTATTGCCACACCTCAACAAAGGTCATACCATTTATTTAGACAGTTGGTATTCGAGCCCTAAATTATTCCTATGGTTCCATGAGAAATGTACAAATGCCATTGGAACAGGATGCAAAAACAGGAAACAGTTCCTTGACGAAATGAAAAATGAGGAGGTACAATTCGAATCCCGTGGAACACTGTTGATTCTGTAATGGATGGACAACACAAAATTTAGGATGCTTTCAACCGTAAAGGAACCAGATTTTGTTGACACCGAGAAAAGGGAACCCAAAACGGGCCAAAATAAATTGAAACCCATTTGTGTAGTCAGCTACAATGAGCCGTTGAGTGCTGTTTGTAAGACAGACATGATATTAACTTCTGTACAGTGAATCCGAAAGACAACGAAGTGGCACAAGAAGGTATTCTTCCATTTGATTTACTTGTGTGTGCTGAATGCAAAAACAATTTTGGAAATAAAAAAGAAACGGAACATGCCACTGACGTAATTTTCACTTGGAACTAATCCGCCAACTGCTGGATAAATTTCGTGGGAAAACATGTAAAACTGAGATCCCACAGATATCAAATCAGAAAACTCCGTTTCGACAGCAAAATAAACAAGGACATTATCCAAGATTCTTCGGAGCAACTAAGAAAAAGCAGGTTTTCCAGAGACACTGTGTGGTATATACTGCTAAATCACAGGGAAAAATAAGCGTAAGATGCAAAAAGTGTAATATTGCTCTGATGCCACGTTTTGAAAAATATCATTCACTAAGGAAATACTAGGTGGTTTGAGTGAATGTGTATGTTTCAAGAAAAGAAAAAGTAAGGGAATAAAAATTAGAAACAAAATGAAAAATCACAAAAAGTGGTTTTGGCTAAGCTAGCGTCAATCCAAAGCCTGCTTCAAAAATAAGGAAACCAAAAAACTAAATCGGACTGAACAACATGACAAACGGAAAGAGAAAACAACTTGCAAGAAACAGGTAGAGTCTTGTTGTTTTATTATGAGGAATCGAGTTTAGGCTTTAATTAAAAACGAGCCAATAGACTTGTTGCAAAATGAGTTATACCAAAATTTTCCTTGATTAATTCTACGTCAGGCTGTGAGACAATTTGCTTTTAAAGCTCAATATTTATTATCTATTTATTATTACGGCATGAATCCTTTGTCCGAGTTTTGGGTGTCTTCATTCGGAGCTGCTCACTTGAAAACTATATACGTTGAAACGTATTTGTCCTGTGTTAATGAGTTTATATTGTGTTTTATTGGTAGTGTAAATTTTTCAATAACAAAACAAAAGTTCTTATTTTTCTAACGTACCCTTTCCTCAGCTCAGGGCTAGTTTTGTAGTTCTGCTACCACTGTGACCTCACAGTATGATACTGGTTTTTATGGAGAGTATTCTCGAAGAGTGGCTCTAAGAACGCTGGAACGTACGATTAGCCAACAGTGGTGTGTTACCTGCTGTAGCCTGCAGCGATCGTCCGCAAGACACAGTTGCCAGGTGCACAATACATTCTCCCCGTCATCCGGCCGGGCAGGCACGACACTTGACCCTCGCAGCCACGAAAGGGTTAATATCGAAAACTTTGCCACAAAAAAACTATAAATTACAATGTGGCGATCTGATGGCAGGGTGTTGGTATGGCGAATGCCCGGTGAACGTCATTTGCTAGCGTGTGTAGTGCCAACAGTAAAATTCTGAAGCGGTGGTGTCATGGTGTGGTCGTGTTTTTCATGGACGGGCTTGTGCCCCTTGTTTTTTTGCAAGGCACTCTCACAGCACAGGCCTACGTTGATGTTTTAAGCACCTGCTTGCTTCCCACTGTTGAAGAGCAATTCGGGGATGGCGATTGCATCTTTCAACACGATCGGGCACCTGTTCATAATGCACGGCCGGTGCCGGAGTGATTACACGACAATAACATCCCTGTAATGGACTGGCCTGCACAGAGTCCAGACCTGAATCCTACAGAACACCTTTGGGATGTTTTTGAACGCCGACTTCGTGCCAGGCCTCCCCGACCGACATCGATATCTCTCCTCAGTGCTGTACTCCGTGAAGAATGGGCTGCCATTCCTCAAGAAACCTTCCAGCACCTGATTGAACGTATGCCTGCAAGAGTGAAAGCTGTCATCAAAGCTAAGAACGGGCCACCACCATACTGAATCCCAGCGCTACCGATGGAGGGTTCCACGGACTTGTAAGTCGTTTTCAGCCAGATGCCGGATACTTTTGATCACATAGTTTACAAAGTATACGGCATTGTCATTTTAGACGTTGCGAGAGGATATGGCATTCACTGGGTTGCATATCTTAAAAAAACGGAATACCATCAGTTTCATTCGACAATTTAAGACCACCAGAAGAGATGTGTTGTTATTTTACTGACGAGAACCAGGTGTTCTACAATTAAGGAGGTACCAAGACTTCAGTTCATATCTCTGAAGTCCTCTGTGTCTAATGTTTCTCCTGATGACTGCAAAACAACAAGCAACATACAATTCCCTGTATCAGTTGAGGTTTAGATATTATGTCATACACTCTGACTTTGAACGAACAGTAATCTACAGAAACTACTTTCCTCCAACATATTTAAGCTAAGGGCAGCGTAGTATTGGATTCACTATTCTGGAAACATACAGTAGCGTAGCTAATGTCACAGCGGAAACAATAAACTGCATTTAGGAAGTACTGAAGTTGTGATGATACCTTCTGTTCCTATAATACTGACGATTTAAAAAAGTGTGTGAAATCTTATGGGACTTAACTGCTAAGGTCATCAGTCCCTAAGCTTACACAACAACTGAACCTACGCAGCGCCTGAGACCGCTCGGCTAATCCCGCGCGGCTCTGGCCATTTAAATGCATATATATAACGCTCTGTAAAAGGATTTTAGTTAAATGCAAAAGTTAATATATATAAATTGGAAAAAAAAACAGAAGAAATGATGTACTTTAGCTCAAGGGTTCAAAATGGCTCAAATGGCTCTGAGCACTATGAGACTTAACATCTATGGTCATCAGTCCCCTAGAACTTAGAACTACTTAAACCTAACTAACCTAAGGACATCACACAACACCCAGTCATAATGAGGCAGAGAGAATCCCTGACCCCGCCGGGAATCGAACCCGGGAACCCGGGCGCGGGACTCAAGGGTTCCTAGGATCACTAGTATGGTTCTCGGGGGTCAAGTGCTGGAGAATAATACTGACAGGATTTACAAGTTGAATCAGCAAGTGTATATACTGTCAGTCAGTACAACTGATGTTGAATGTAGTGTCAGGACGAATTTGTGCGTTAATGACAAATTAATACATACTGTATACAGATCTATTCCTACAGTGGCCTAGGTTAGAAAATTGTAAAGGGGCCTAACCACCCAGTGTACCTCCCACTGACTGTCCAGACATTAGACCAACTTGAGCTGAATATCATAGATCAGTACACAAATCAAGTCCATTTTCAAGGCGAAGAAATTATAATACATCTTCATCTGAAGCAGCATCAAGGGAATAAAGTATAAATAAAACACACACATCTATCTGAAGACGACTTTGTAGAGGAATTAGAACATGATAACAGGCGAGAATTACGAGTTTCTTAAATCCGTAGGGCTGAAACCTCACAATAACGGCACTCGATATACCAACTCCAATTTAATAGGACGACTGTATCATCAGTCAGAAATATTTTTTCCCACAAATCTTTTGTTTCAGCAATGTTTAATAATAATGTCAAGAAAAGAGTCACATCGAGTCTCAAAACATTCATCTCTGCATCAACATCGGATATGAATGCTTTACAAATCTCTGGACCTCGATTCGTGGCTCCTGTTTTCTATTTTCATTTTACACGTCTAGTTCCGTAGGACGAAATTGAGGAGCAAATCTCCAAGGTCATGGAACCTGTCAGTACATGAAATTACAACATAAAAGTAATAAAGGCAAGCCATAAGTTTATGTAAACGGAGTCAACAATATAACATAGGAATCATCCTAATTTTTCAGGGTACACCTCGGAAGAATAGAAGAAGTAAGATTTCAACATCCTTTTTCTTGCACAATCACATACAAAATTAATATTGAAGTCACCACACATAACTAATTTTTGGTACTTCCTACAAAATGAACCAAGAACACTCTCTAGCTCTAGCAGAAATGCTCTGAAGTCAGAGTTAGGGGACCTATAAGCAATAACGATAACATGTTTAGTTTCACTAAGTTCAACTGCCCCCGCACAACATTCAAATATCTGTTCAGCGCAGTGCCGCGATATGTCTACGGACTCAAAAGGAATACCGTTATTTACGTACATGGAAACGCTCCCACTCCACAAGGAACTCACTGAAAAACAGCCAGCCAACGTCTATCCTGGTAAAGGAAGCCTCTGAATTTCCAAATTATTTACGTGGCGCTCCGATATACTAATAATGTCAGAGTCAACATCTACAAGCAGTTCACTAATTTTATCCCTAATGCCTCTTATATTTTGATGAAATATGCTAATTCCTTCTCTATTTGAGTACTTGGCCTCCTCTGAAGGTGATTCCTTTGTTAAAGGGACTTCCTTTAAGCAGGAATGCCTATGAACTGACTTCAATCTAAAAAAGGTGTAGCTCTAACACTACTATAAGAATTTATCCATGAGTGATCCCACCACCACCACTACACTGTTATCTACAAGCTTTGCCAGCCTCCCCTTCCCATACCTATTGAGGTGCAGGCCATGCCTAGTGAATCCCGATCTAGTGATAGACCCTTGCCGGCCGCTGGTGGCCGAGCGGTTCTGGCGCTACAGTCTGGAACCGCGCGACCGCTACGGTCGCAGGTTCGAATCCTGCCTCGGGCATGGATGTGTGTGATTTCCTTAGGTTAGTTAGGTTTAAGTAGTTCTAAGTTCTAGGGGACTTATGACCTCAGCAGTTGAGTCCCATAGTGCTCAGAGCCATTTGAACCATTTTTTGATAGACCCAACTGGCACCACTGAGATGTGACCCCTACCCTCTGTCATCAGCGCCCTCCTCAGCCCCATGTTAACACACTTAACAGCAGCATTAAGATGAGGCCGATCATGACGCTGAAACAGTTGGACAAAGAGCACATTAGTGCCACCAGTTTGAATAGCTCCACAGTCACGTCCGCCGCTCGTGGTCTGGTGGCTAGCGTTGTTGCCTCTGGATCACGGTGTCCCGGGTTCGATTCCCGGCTGGGTTGCAGATATTCTCTGCCCGGGGACTGGGTGTTTGTGTTGTCATTATCATTTGTGACAGTGGCTCGATCGGACTGTGTAAACATTGGACTGTGAAAAAATTGGGAATTTGTACAGATGCTTATGAACGCACGGTTGTGCGTTCCACAAACCAAATATCCTCATCATCATCACCCACAGTTATTACCTGATCCTCTTTCTTAAAATTTTTAAATTCCCCTATGTTAACAATCACCTGCGCCAACCCTGCACTAGGCTTCACAATGCCGGTTACTTGGTACTCACTCCCCAACACTTCCTGCAGCTGCTGGCCCACACCTCTGCCATGCGAACTAAATGACAGCAGAAACTTTTTCCTTCTGTTAGAATTTGCAACTGACTTAGGCTCCCTAACTACTGAGGACTGATGCATGTTTCCTACACCTACAGTTACAAGAGGCTCCTCTACACTCAACGCTGACAGTTAGTCAAATCTATTGGTTGTACGCAAGGTACAACTGTCTGAATATCTCCCGCTCCTAGCTGCCTTCTTACCAACTGCCAGTTCCGATTTCCCACCGCCCTTCACCCACCTAAATCTATCTAGTTCCTCCTTTGCGTCTTGTAACTGCACGTGAAGGGCGCAGGTCTTACGCTCCTGCTCCTCTACCAACTTATTTCTGCCACAAATTCTGCATTTCCAGGAGTGGATCTCGCTAGAATGCCACTGGCTTCCCCACTGCATTCCCCCAATGAAAATACTTTGAACAAATCTCACACTGGAACTCGCTACTCACAAACTTACGACAAAGCCTACACTTCTCACACATGGTAAAATTTTAACAGTTACTGAAGAAACTAAACGTTTGCTTGATCTAAGTTCAATCGCAACAGTAGAACTATTTAAAGAACTAACAATAGTGATCTCGATATTTTCTCTCCACTAAGAAAGCCACTACTTTTATTATTACTACTGAACCACAACTAATGTCAATAACACCGAAACTTCACATAACTTTTTATCTAAAACCAAAAATTCAAGTGACCATTGGAGCACTCAATGAAATTAAACACAGCGAACGAAAGATTTACTGAAATATTTGACTACAAATAATGAGAAACATTAGCTGAAAACTACCGTACTAAATTTAAAAATGACTTCAACGCATAAACAACTCTAGAAAACACAGTGGGCGAAAGTTTCCGAAATTTTATGAAATCGTTATTTCGCCAGAAACAGCACAAGACACTGTTGAAAACTACTAAACTTAATAACTAGATACTAGTGTAGAGTGTGTATACCACTCAAAATGTTAATGGGCTTCTTTGGGGATAATAAGTGTGTCATTATTAACGCTTAACAGGAGCTAATTCTAGTTTGAAGCCCTGCTGAAGGTAACTCGTACATTCTACAAGAAGGAGAAGAAGTGCATAAATTTCTGCTGTGTAAATTATAGTAGAAAGTGAGATGAAGAGTATCTGAAACGTTTAAGCACCTTAAATTCCGGAGTTCAGCTGCCATTAATTTTCCATTCATGGAAGCTGTTTGAATACCCCGTCTTTCGAGGGTCATCTTGCTAAGCGTGGACGATTAAGACATCTCTTCAGTTAGAAACGCCTCTTCTTATTTTTGTAGCGCTGCAAACTAGCAGGAAGGAGAATTTGAAAAGGATTCAAGTGTATGTAATAACTATAAACTAACAAATGCTAAAATTTACCTAAACTCCCAGTTTTTTCATAAGATAACTCCCAGCTTCACTGAGACAAAAATTTGTATGGACTGTTATATGACATATACACAAAGTTTTAGTCATTTTCCTGCAAGATTAATTATGGTTTCAGATGCACACTCACTTTCCAAAAGTTTAAGGATGTATCACACATAGTGGTGACAGACTGTCACTGAAGACAGGAGCTGTGGACATAAGTGTCGAACTCAAATGACCACAAAACTTCCCTACAGGCACTGCAGAATACGCATTATCGCTACATGACCATTTCTTAAACCACTCATGACTAACGGGAATTGTACAATGTGTACTATAGATATAGAGATATTACGCAATATGGTTCAAATGGCTCTGAGCACTATGGGACTTAACATCTATGGTCATCAGTCCCCTAGAACTTAGAATTACTTAAACCTAACTAACCTAAGGACATCACACAACACCCAGTCATCACGAGGCAGAGAAAATCACTGACCCCGCCGGGAATCGAACCTGGGAACCCGGGCGTGGGACGCGAGAGCGCTACCGCACGACCACGAGCTGCGGACTATTACGCAATATGTGCGCCTCAAAGTGTGCACATTATCACAGATACACAGGACTTTTATTATCACTTTGGACAATTTTTGACTTCAAATGTTGTGTTCATAGCATTTTTATGACGCTGGACATGTGTTAATGAGGTATTCCATAATTATCACTTCACCCAAACCGTTTAGTTTAGTGTAGTGTGATAAAACTCGAAAAACAACAGTGTGGCTGACACGATTTTTGCATGAAAAACGCTGGTATGAGAATGGAGTGGCGTATGAAGATATGGTGTCATCGTTCTGAACTTATCATCACAGAGACAGCATAGCTTACGCCAAAGGCCATGACAAGATGTCTCGGTTTCAAGAAATTTAGAAAAATGCATCTATCATATTCTCAGAACACATGGATATCCTGTTTTCAACCAGCAGAAGAAGAAGTGATATGGACAAAATGAGTTTATGAACGCTTCAGGAAATATAGGACTGCTATTGAATATTATTTGAAGCTTTATATTTATTTACTCACTTCATATTTTTCCACCTCCTCATGCAGATAAGTATTTAACGTATGTTGTCTGTGATCCTCTTCCTAGCGTCCATATCTCTTGTGTTGTGCAGCTGTGCAAGGAGCAGCCTTGGTTGAGAGCCAGAAAAAACTTGTCAAGTCATATGCGTGCTTCGCATATCATAGGCACTGCAACAAACGTGTTTGCATCCAGCTTGGTGGTACCACCAGCTAGCTATCTGACGTCATAGCTATCCATCTTGGTTGCCATCTTGTAATGTCATAGGCTACGTTGAACTAGCCCTTGCTTTTCACACCTGTACATGTGATCATGGGAAAATGTGTGACATTATTTTAAAAGAACCTCTTCCCACGCATTGATGGGAATGCTTGACAGCTGTTAGTCTCACCGGCACCGACGACATGTGTGTGGAAAACAAATCTAATGCAACATTTGTCAGAAGCTGTACACAGCAATTTCCAGAGAAATACACTGCTGAAAGTGTCAACTTACGTGATCATTTCCACAGAAATAATTTCTCTAGGTACACGTGTACATACAAAGAGATTCATACGCATCCCAACTGCCACCTATGTAGATTCAGCGCTGAGGAGCTGCTATCCATTTTAGTATGATCAGTGTCTAAGCGTCAGTCATGAAGCGATCAATAAATACCGATAGTGGTGAAGCAAGTAAGCGCTCCTGCTTCGAATAAGGGAGTCATGATGCTGAGAGTTCACCATAATCCCTTCTCGACAGTGCATTGTATGCAGAGTTAATGCAAGATGAGGTTACTGCAAGTAAGTAGCAATTATTTTATGTGTGTGTCTAATTTTTTGGTACTTATTGACTTTTCTTCAGTTTATAGGTTTTGTTGACAATTTTTAAACGAGCACCACAGATATGAGTCAGTGACAATATTTAATTGATCCTTATATTTAACATCTCTCTCTACATGTGTTTGTGTCCATAATTTTTTCCTACTTACGCAGTGGTTTTTTCTCGCTGTTTTAGAACCTGTTGCTCATGATCTGCCATTACCATTCACAGAATCAGAGTGATGGTGTGTGGATATAGCTCCATGAATTGCTATGTTGGCCATGACATGCCAGAATGACAGTATGTCGTACATGTATGTGTGTGGTTTGTGTTTTATATATACATGCCAAGTGTATTTGTTGTTTCATGTATGGTTAACAAGCATTCTTGTTTGTTCTAGCGAGCCAGACGCAACAGCATTGTAGAGGAATGCCTACTAGCCAAATTTCCACCGATAGTTATTTGATGCAGATTTTCTGTAAGTGCTTAACAAATATGAAGTACTGCTTCTATCTCCTCCGCCAATAACAAGACCCCACCTCCTCCAATGATGAATTGAATGAGATGATTGCAGAATGTTGTGTGCCTTTTTAACACAGTCAGGCGAGGTTTATGTGTGTCAATAACTTAGCTTGATATTTATTGACTGATACCATGTGTGTGTTTCAGGATTACTTGACAACATGGAAAAGCCCCCTTTATGAGAGGTGTCCTGCGAGGGCTTTCTGCATCTCTGACTCCATGGATAGGACGTTCACAAGCTGGATTGTTGCCGACAACACCGCTGCCAGATCTGTCGCTGATGAGACCGACAGCGTCTACGTCATCATTACCTAGCCTAGGTCCATCTGGCTATCGTCCCTGGCCTAGCATTATCATCCCCACAGCTCTTCCTCTTAATGAACACCAGGTAAATGATGCAGGCGCTCAGTGGTTGCTGGTGCCTTCAGGGATAGGATCTTTCAAACCCACACTGATATCACCAATGTAGGGTATCGGATCTGCCGACTGCCTTCATGCTCACTGAGTTGTGCTGGAAAACAAGCTCCCTACAATCATCAAGTACGAATGGTATCCCACTGACAAGTGCAAAGCAGTCCTGTGCAGTACTATTGTGGAGGAAAACACCATAAAAAATCGGAGGAAGAATGGTGTGATGTCGTGGGGTGAGTCAATTGCTCAGTGGTATGGCAATTTTACTGAAAGCATCGTACTAAGGCAATTTTCCGATAAGCAGAAATGAGGGTCTAGTAAGGCACTCAGCTGTATACTCCATCTTGACTTATTCTTACATGTTTTTCATCCATTTGATAGGGATCCAATTTCATCCCTCTTCCGAAAGAAATTGCAGCTAAAAGCAGATGTATTAATGCCCAGAGTACAAAAAGGAGGATAAATATTAAACTTCCTGGCAGATTAAAACTGTGTGCCCGACCCAGACTCGAACTCGGGACCTTTGCCTTTCGCGGACAAGTGCTCTACCAACTGAGCTACCGAAGCACGAATCACGCCCCGTCCTCACAGCTTTAATTCTGCGAGTACCTTGTCTCCTACCTTCCCAACTTCACAGAAGCTCTCCTGTGAACCTTGCAAAACTAGCACTCCTTGAAGAAAGTTGGGAAGGTAGGAGACGAGGTACTGGCGGAATTAAAGCTGTGAGGACGGGGCGTGAGTCGTACTTCGGTAGCTCAGTTGGTAGAGCACTTTCCCGCGAAAGGCAAAGGTTCCGAGTTCGAGTCACGGTCGGGCACACAGTTTTAATCTGCCAGGAAGTTTCATATCAGTGCACACTCCGCTGCAGAGTGAAAATCTCATTCTGGAGGATAAATATTGATTGTATGGTCATTTCTGGCTTCTGAAAGAAATCGGTCAGATCAGGCACATCTTCTGGATACGTATGAAGCAACTAACGTCTGTGGGAAATGTAGCTTCAAAGGCGTCTCTTTCCCCATCACTATCCCAGAGCTGCCAAAATATGAGGTGCTGGACTGTAATTATTTGGTTCATTTTTACAGTCCGTGTGTATATTACAAAAAACCAAGCCAGGAGGTGTGAAGCATAAAGTAGTTGAACATCTCTATTTTTCCAAAGTAGCTGGTCAGCATCCCAAACACACAGATTTACTGCTATCTTCGGAAGGTGAGAAGCATCAGTTTTGTCTGGATCAACGACATGTCCCATTTGCTTTCCACCCAACGCTCAGGAGCGATACATTTTTGCCAATGATGCCTCAACTCTTTCACTATGAATGAATATTTCACAAAACATCTGACTGATTGCTCAAGCCAGGAATGCTGTCCCTTCGTTGTATAGGCTGACATTGAGTGCTTGCTGTTCCTTGAAGCATGTTATGAAGATGATCACAAAACTTCTCACACCATTTTCACCGAATGACACGTACCCTTGCAACACTATCTCAAGTTGAAAAAACTTCCTGACAAATTAAAACTGTGTGTCAGGCCGAGACTCAAACTCGGGACCTTTGCCTTCCGCGGGCAAGTGCTCTACCAACTGAGCAAAGGTCCCGAGTTCGAGTCTCGGCCTGGCACACAGTTTTAATCTGTCATGAAGTTTCATATCAGCGCACACTCCGCTGCAGAGTGAAAATCTCATTCTGGAAACATCCCCCAGGCTGTGGCTAAGCCATGTCTCCGCAATATCCTTTCTTTCAGGAGTGCTAGTTCTGCAAGGTTCGCAGGAAAGCTTCTGTAAAGTTTGGAAGGTAGGAGACGAGGTACTGGTAGAAGTAAGGCTGTGAGGACGGGGCGTGAGTCGTGCTTGGGTAGCTCAGATGGTAGAGCACTTGCCCGCGGCAGGCAAAGATCCCGAGTTCTAGTCTCGGCCTGGCACACAGTTTTACTCTGTCAGGAAGTTTCATATCAGCGCACACTCCGCTGCAGAGTGAAAATCTCATTTTAGTATCTCAAGTTGCATGTTCATGTGATTCCAGGCTCAACAAATTCATTGGGAGTAACCCAGCCCTCTGAGCACAAAGAATTTGTATTGAGGATTGATGTTCATTATGGCAATAACCTTGTAACAACTAAATCGTGGGAGGATGATGTTTCATACAAGCAAGCAGTTGAATGTCATATTTGTGGACTGCCACTGGACAGAAAAGCAAAAACTCCACATTGAGACCATCTCAGCTGACGGGCAAGTTCCGTGGTGCAACTCACAAAGTGCGCAATTTGAAGTACCAATTGACACAACACACACCCGTTTTCTTCCATAATTTGAGTGGGTATGATCCTCATTTTATTGTTGAGAACTTCGGTGATTTATGGTTGAAGAATGATAAGGCTAGTGTCATAGCCGACACTGTAGAGAAATATATTTCATTTCCCAAGAGAATTACGTCTAGAATATCGCTCTGCCTCTGGGATTAATTACAATTTATGCAGGAACGTCTTTACAAACTTGCTTTGACAGTGCACCAGGAAGATATGCCTATCATCAGAGCTACATATCCCAATGGTGCAAATTTTCAGTTGGTGACAAAGGAGACTTCCCACACAAATTCCTAGACTTGAAGGACAGACTCAGTGAAACCACATTGCCTGATATAACCACCCTCACCAGCCAACTTACAGGTACTGCCGTAATGAATAAATAATACATGGACATGGTGAATGTTTAGCAGGAATTCAACAGCTATAACTTAGAGAGATATGTTTAGCTGTATATGCAGATAGATGTACTCTTGCTCACAGACAATTTGAGAAATTCCAGTGAGTATGCGTGGCCGTGTACACTCTGGATCCTACCTTCTGTTATAATATACCAGCGTTTTCACGGAATGCAATGTTAAAAAAGACATGTATCAACACCGAAATGTTGACTGTTGTTAATATCTGTTTTTCGACACGGAATTTGTGGGGGACTTTGCCACTATGTTTACAGGTGCATCAAGGCGATTAGCCAGCAAATGAATGAGGACCAGTACAGGCCATCTGGCGATTTGAATTACATCCTTTACATACAATCACTAGGGGCATGTCATGCAACAATCTCTGTCGTTTGGAGGGTTCTGATGGCTGTCCATAAATGAAATCTTAATACCAAAAGATGAGGTCCAAGATATGGCAGCTGAGGCTGGTGTGGGGGACGTCCTGGAGGCAGACATGGAATATCCAGTGAATTTGCATGTCGCTAACAACGACTTGATGCTGTGTGCAGAGCGCGTAGTCCCACGAATTGTTTCCATCCCCAAGCTGATAACAATGATGGAATAATGGTTCAAATGGCTCTGAGCACTATGCGACTTAACTTCTGAGGTCATCAGTCCCCAAGAACTTAGAACTACTTAAACCTAACTAACCTAAGGACATCACACTCATCCATGCCTGAGGCAGGATTCGAACCTGCGACCGTAGCGGTCGCTCGGTTCCAGACTGTAGCGCCTAGAACCGCACGGCCACTTCGGCCGGCAATGATGGAATAAGCAGAGATACATTCTACACTACGGGAACCTCCAGCAGTATCTCAGTTTGGGGTGCGAATTGTTAGAATCACCTGCTTAGAAGCAACCTAGAACAAGAAGATTATCAGCCTGATAAAAGAAAATGCTAATGGCTTGCGGATTGTGGAGTTTGCGGGGCTCAGATCTGCAGATAGCAGATAGATGCCACTGCCACCCAAAGACGGCCTAAGGATGTGCATCATGCAGCCTCATATGCTCTTACGATCAATGACTATCAGGAGTATTTGCATGATGGTGATTCATAGAATCACTCCTTGGAATAGCAACCGTGGCTGAAGGAGTAATTTGATGTTAATATAGAACAAAGGGCCCTCACAATGTGTGATTCTGAAAAAGTTTTTTATTTATTAATGAATAATTCAGTTTCTGGCAAAAGTACGGAAAATGATAGAAACCATTGCGAAATTCATATAGTTTACCGCTGGGATGGATATTATGGCGCAAGAGATTCCGTTGCCAGGCCAAATTTTAAGTGGGCCACTGTCTTCAGTGAAGGACTAGTCGTAGATTGGAGTTTACGACGCCTGTTATATCAGTATGTGTGATCTGCACCTCTCCAAACTCCATATCTACCGATATCACTATGAGTTGGCAAAACCAAATTTCGCTGATGTCAAGCTTCTTTATATGGATACATATCCTGGTGAGAAGCTGCAATTCATATGAAATAATAATTAGGTACAATCCTGAGAAATTCGACACGTCTGGATATGCGGCCGATAAATCTTACAGCATAGCACCCTAGAGCAAGAAGATTATCAGCCTGATGAAAGAAAACGATAATGGCTTGCAGATTGTGGAGTTTGTTGGTTCAAATGGTTCAAATGGTTCTGAGCAGTATGGGACTTAACTTCTGAGGTCATCAGTCCCCTAGAACTTAGAACTACTGAAACCTAACTAACCTAAGGACATCACACACATCCATACCCGAGGTAGGATTTGAAGCTGCGACCGTAGCGGTCGCGCGGTTCCAGACTGTAGCGCCTAGAACCGCTCGGCCACTCCGGCGGCGTTTGTGGGACTCAGATCTGCAGATAGCAGATAGATGTAGCTGCCATCCGAAGACGGTCTAAGGATGTGCATCATGCAGACTCATACGCTCTTACGATCAAAGACTATCAGCAGTGTTTGCATGGTGGTGATAAATCTCTGCATATGGCGCACAAAGTAGTTATTCGATCGCCAGGCAATGAGGTGCATACTGCACTGCACAGCAGCTAAAAGATAGTCTGTCATGCCGTGATGACAAATGCTTCATATGTGTGAATGGAATCTGGAGTCTCCCATCCTCAAATAATTCTCTTGAGTGATTTTGTGTGTGTATATGCGTGTATGTGTGTGTGTGTTCTTGTGTACATGACAGATGAAGCGTTTCTCATACCTGTGTGTATAAATGTATGAATGTGAATAATTGTGCACTATGTGTGCCTAGACGTTGTGTATATCATTATATGTTTGGTACACATCTATTTGCACACTATGTGTGACTGTATGTATTTGTTTGAACGTGTGTACGTGTGCTACATTTTTCTTCTCCTGCAGCTGTGGTCCCCACATAGTGTACATATTGTATATAAAAATCAATAATTGCACTTCATATTTGTGTGTACATGTGTATTAAATTGAATAACTGCATACTATCTGTTGCTGCAAATTGAATATTTCATTATTATGTGTACTATGTATATGTGCATCCTGCAAACTGTGTGTGCTTCAAAATATTTGTGTGAATGCATCTATGTATGTTTCTTTCTCCTTCACCTACAGCTGCTAGTCCAAATATAGTGTAAATATTGTATATAAAAGTTTATGGTAGTAGTACTAGTACAATCTGTCTCAGCAGTCAGTTCCTGTTAAGTAAATATTGCATATAAAATCACTTTCTTCCTCTCTTAGTATTAGTATGATGTACCTCTGTTAGCCATATGCAAAACAATGGAAATATTGCATATATAAAAATCCATTGTCTTAGTATTAGTGTGATATATCACAACATTCTCCTCTGCTCTTAGTATTAGTATGATATATCTCTGTAATCAAATACTATTCATCATGTATAAAAATAATGAATTGTGTTTGTGTGATTTATCTCTGCATATAAACAATCTCTTTGAAAAATTATAATTATTAAAAAAGTTCGAACAATACTTTTTAATAATTATAATTTTTCAAAGATATTGTTTATATGCAGATATATATATATATATATATATATATATACACACTCCTGGAAATGGAAAAAAGAACACATTGACACCGGTGTGTCAGACCCACCATACTTGCTCCGGACACTGCGAGAGGGCTGTACAAGCAATGATCACACGCACGGCACAGCGGACACACCAGGAACCGCGCTGTTGGCCGTCGAATGGCGCTAGCTGCGCAGCATTTGTGCACCGCCGCCGTCAGTGTCTGCCAGTTTGCCGTGGCATACGGAGCTCCATCGGAGTCTTTAACACTGGTAGCATGCCGCAACAGCGTGGACGTGAACCGTATGTGCAGTTGACGGACTTTGAGCGAGGGCGTATAGTGGGCATGCGGGAGGCCGGGTGGACGTACCGCCGAATTGCTCAATACGTGGGGCGTGAGGTCTCCACAGTACATCGATGTTGTCGCCAGTGGTCGGCGGAAGGTGCACGTGCCCGTCGACCTGGAACCGGACCGCAGCGACGCACGGATGCACGCCAAGACCGTAGGATCCTACGCAGTGCCGTAGGGGACCGCACCGCCACTTCCCAGCAAATTAGGGACACTGTTGCTCCTGGGGTATCGGCGAGGACCATTCGCAACCGTCTCCATGAAGCTGGGCTACGGTCCCGCACACCGTTAGGCCGTCTTCCGCTCACGCCCCAACATCGTGCAGCCCGCCTCCAGTGGTGTCGCGACAGGCATGAATGGAGGGACGAATGGAGACGTGTCGTCTTCAGCGATGAGAGTCGCTTCTGCCTTGGTGCCAATGATGGTCGTATGCGTGTTTGGCGCCGTGTAGGTGAGCGCCACAATCAGGACTGCATACGACCGAGGCACACAGGGCCAACACCCGGCATCATGGTGTGGGGAGCGATCTCCTACACTGGTCGTACACCACTGGTGATCGTCGAGGGGACACTGAATAGTGCACGGTACATCCAAACCGTCATCGAACCCATCGTTCTACCATTCCTAGACCGGCAAGGGAACTTGCTGTTCCAACAGGACAATGCACGTCCGCATGTATCCCGTGCCACCCAACGTGCTCTAGAACGTGTACGTCAACTATCCTGGCCAGCAAGATCTCCAGATCTGTCCCCCATTGAGCATGTTTGGGACTTGATGAAGCGTCGTCTCACGCGGTCTGCACGTCCAGCACGAACGCTGGTCCAACTGAGGCGCCAGGTGGAAATGGCATGGCAAGCCGTTCCACAGGACTACATCCAGCATCTCTACGATCGTCTCCATGGGAGAATAGCAGCCTGCATTGCTACGAAGGGTGGATATACACTGTACTAGTGCCGACATTGTGCATGCTCTGTTGCCTGTGTCTATGTGCCTGTGGTTCTGTCAGTGTGATCATGTGATGTATCTGACCCCAGGAATGTGTCAATAAAGTTTCCCCTTCCTGGGACAATGAATTCACGGTGTTCTTATTTCAATTTCCAGGAGTGTATATATATATTTCCAGGAGTGTGTATATATATATATATATATATATATATATATATATATATATATATATATATATATATATATTTGTGGTGTGAACAACCTAAAACTTACACTGGAAAAACTAAGGAAATGGAAAATGCTACTGATGTGTGGTTTTCATAGAATACGTTGGAATAGATAGGAAGTCAGGGGCTCGAATTGTTAGCCAATAAACAGACTGCAATAACACTCAGGAAGTGTATTTTTTGTGCATACATTCAATTTTTTAAATGGAACAATGCCTATTGACATTAGCAAATTAGAAGTAGGATAAATTAAAATGTCAGTGATGTTTTCTGCTGGATTCTAGTGCAACTCGCTTCGATATGTCGTATTTTGAAAAGTTCCCACATTGACGTTTGTATAATTTATCCTACTTTTACGCTGAAGTGCCAAAGAAACTGGTATAGGCATGCGTATTCAAATACAGAGGACGTAAATAGGCAGAATACGACACTGCTGTCGGCAACGCCTATATTTAGACAACAAGTGTCTGGCGCAGTTGTTAGATCGCTTACTGCTGCTACAGTGGCAGGTTACCATAATTTAAGTGAGTCTGAACGACGTGCTAGAGTCGGCACACGAGTGAGATGGGACACAGCATCTCCGAGGAAGCGGTGAAGTGGGGATTTCTCCGTACGACCATTTCACGAGTGTAATACGAATATCAGAAATCCGGTAAAACATCAAATCTCCGACATCGCTGCGGCCGATAAAATATCCGGCAACAACGGGACCAACGACGAATGAAGAGAATCGTTCAATGTGACAGAAGTGCAACCCTTCCACAGATATCTGTATATTCCAATGCTGGACCATCAGCAAGTGTCAACGTGCGAACCATTCAACGAAACATCATCGGTATGGCTTTCGGAGCCGAAGGCTCACTCGTGTACACTTGATGATTGCACGACGCAAAGCTTTACACATCGCCTGGGCCCGTCAACACCGACATTGGACTGTTAATGACTGGAAACATGTTGCCTGGTCGGACGAGTCTCGTTTCAAATTGTATCGACCGGATGGACGTATACGAGTATGGAGACAACCTCATAAATCCATGGACATTGCATGTCAGCAGGGGGCTGTTCAAGCTGGTGGAGGCTCTGTAATGGTGTGGGGCGAGTGCAGTTTGAGTGATTTGGGTCCCCTTATACTTCTAGATATGACTCTGACAGGTGACACGTACGAAAGCATCCTGTCTGATCACCTGCATCCATTCAAGTCCATTGTGCATTCCGACAGACTTGGGCAGTTGCAGCAGGACGATGCGACACCCCACACGTCCAGAATTGCCGGAGAGTGGCTCCAGGAATACTAGGCAATGTATAAAATACCAATCTTTTCATACTTTGGTGTTCGATTTTAGGCATTCTATACATTACTTAGGCCTTCTATACAATCCTGGACTTCACACAACGCCGGTAAGATATATATGAATATATACACTGTGAATCACCTAAAATTAGCACCGGAAATAGCGCAGAAATGGAAAGTGCTAATGATGTGTGGTTGCCACAAAATGGATTGGTAGTCAGGAGCTTGTATTCTTAGCCAATAAACAGTGTGTCATAATACTTAGTCAGTGTATTTTTTTGTGTAAACATACACTTTTTTAAATGGAACAATACCTAGTGAAACTTCCTGTCAGATTAGAACTGTGTGCCGGGCCGAGACTCCAACTTGGGACCTTTGCCTTTCGCGGGCAAGTGCTCTGCCAACCGAGCTACCCAAGCACGACTCACGCCCCGTCCTCACAGCTTTAATTCCGCCAGTACCTCGTCTACTACCTTCCCAACTTCACAGAAGCTCTCCTACGAATCTTGCAGGACTAGCACTCCTGGAAGAAAGGATATTGCGGAGACATGGCTTAGCCACAGCTTGGGGGATGTTTCTAGAATGAAATTTTCACTCTACAGCGGAGTGTGCGCTGACATGAAACTTCCTGGCAGATTAAAACTGTGTGCCGGACCGAGACTCGAACTCGGGACCTTTGCCTTTCACGAGCAAGTGCTCTACCAATTGAGCTACCCAAGCACGACTCACAGTTTTGATCTATCAGAAAATTTCATATCAGCGCACACTCCGTTGTAAAGTGAAAATTTCATTCTAGAAACATCCCCCAGGTTGTGGCTAAGCCATGTCTCCGCAATATCCTTTCTTCCAGGAGTGCTAGTTTTGCAAGGTTCATAGGAGAGCTTCTGTGAAGTTGGGAAGGTAGGAGACGAGGTACTGGCGGAATTAAAGCTGTGAGGACGGGGAGTGATTCGTGCTTGGGTAGCTCAGTTGGTAGAGCACTTGCCCGCGAAAGGCAAAGCTCCCGAGTTTGAGTCTCGGTCCGGGACACACAGTTTTAATCTGCCAGGAAGCTTCATATCAGCGCACAATCCGCTGTAGAGTGAAAATTTCATTCTGCAAGACCTAGTGACATTAACAAACAAAACCGAAGAGCCAAAGAAATTGGTACACATTACTAATATCGTGTAGTGCCCCTCGAGCTCGCAGAAGTGTCGCACAACACGACGTGGCATGGAAACAACTAATATCTGAAGTAGTGCTGGAGAAAACTGACACCATGAATCCTGCAGGGCTGTACATAAGTGGAGATCTCTTCTGAACAGCACGTTGCAAGGCATCCCAGATATACTGAATAATGTTAATGTCTGAGGAGTTTGTGGCCAGCAGAAGTGTTTAAACTCAGACGAGTGTTCCTGTATTCACTCTGTAGCAATTCTGGTCGTGTGGGGTGTCGCATTGTACTGCCGGATTTGTCCAAGTCCATCGAAATGCATAACGGATATGAATGGATGCAGGCGATCATACAGGGGCTTACGTACACGTCACCTGTCAGAGTCGAATCTAGACGTATCGGGGATCCCAAATCACTTAAACTGCACGCGCCCCACACCTTTGCGGAGCCTGATCCCACCATTTTTTTCCCGTCATCACTATTTGCGGTGGCGTTCAGGTCTTTGTTTAATGGTTTCGAAGTTAGGATATCGTTGTACAACGCTCAACTATCACGCCACGGATATCGTTACAATAGTTCTCCAGGTTATAGCTCGCGGGTGAAGTTTCACAGACGCTCTCGTCATTCTTTCCCGTTTTTCTTGTATCCCCATGTAGAAAGGGAGTGTAGTGCCAAGACAGGAATCACGTCATGTTGACATGCAATGACTGTTCCGTGATGAATTATCTCAAGTGAGGGCCAATGCTGCTAAAAGCTGTGTTTACCTAACCAAAACCATTTCCAAAAAGTAAGTCAACGATGTGAAAAAGGCTAATATGGCCATGAAGAAGGAACGACGGGACTATTGAGTGCTGAAACACTATGCCGTAGTGATGGTCGAGAGTAAGACTAAGTTGATCCATCCTTTTAAGGAAGATACGAGTGCTATGCAATTTTACGTCGCCGACTCGGAGTTATTCTGCATACTCCGTAAGGCCTATTTGGCTACTGGTCACGGAGGGCGGAACAGGATGTTAAAAGAACTTTCACCCAAGTTTAAGAACATTACCCGTCTGATATTGAGCTGTACATTCACCTTTGCAAGCCTTGCCAGTGGAAGCAAATAGGTGTTGTGGTCAAGCCAATGGTTTTTTCGGAATTCATTTCCCGTTGTCAGGTCGGTCTCATAGATCTGCAGTCGCATCCTGGTAGAGAGTACAAGTTTATAATGGTCTACCAGGATCACCTCACGAAGTTTGTAGTTCTCAGAACTCTAAAATCAAAGAAAGCAGAAGAATTAGCCTATTTACGTTGCTTGGCTGCTCCAACGATTCTACAGTCCGATAACGGCAGGGAATTTGCAAACAATGTGGTAAGAAGCTTGAAGATCGCCCATGGCAAGCCGCACCACTCTCAAAGTCAGGGGAGCTTCGAAAGAGCAAATCAGGACATTGAAAATATGCTGTGCACTTGGAAGCAAGGTGAAGAAGCTAGCCTGCTTGAGTGATGGACTGCTGTTTGTTTCATTCTGGGATTAACAAGTCATCTTACGAAGCTCTGTTCGGCTGCGTAGCTAGAGTCGGTCTCTCGACGTCGTCCCTGCTTGACCACGTTTTGCAAGACACAGAGACTGAGGAAGAGCTGGAAAAGGTAACAGAGACGGCACAAACAATACAAGAGCAGAAAGAAAGAAGAGATGGATCAATGCAAGAGGAACTGCTCCCTGCAGAAGACATAGATTAGAATGCAATCCATGGTTATCGAAAAGCCGTCCATTTCTGTGGTTACCGAAAATACTACTTTTTCTGATACCTGTTGCGTCTGCTTAAAAGAAACCAGTGGTGCTCATACATGTCAAAAGCGTGGTCGAAACGTCCATGCAATCTGTGGACATTCTCCCAAAGACGATGACGGCGTCGGTGTAGAAGTTTATGGCGTTAGTATTTTGTACAGTGTTTGCTTCAATATTGAGAAAGCTATTCAAAGTAAAACGGAATCGAAATTGAACTTGAGATTCAAACCAAAAATGAAAAAGGATCCTGACTAAAAAATTCGTCCTTTGTCTTTGGGTGCCAGTGTGCGAGTTCTGATTCCCGCCGTCGACAAAGGTCTGGCTGACTCACGCAACCTGTTGGCAGTTGTTATGAACGTGACCAACTATGGCTTTTACAGACTTGGAACTGCAGAATAAATCTTGAAGCAGCTCTACGCAAGATCAGAATGCACCGCATGTCCAAAGAACTTGAGAATTGAAGACGTTCCTGTCCACGAAAGTCCTCTGCGATCTGCACCTACTTCTCAGTTCACGGGAAGCGGCCAAGGATTCGTCAGGAGTATGTGCAACACGAAATTTCAAAATATAAGGTGCCTTTGTGTCAAAACAAAATTAAGCGCAATTCCAAATGTCATTCTAGGTTCCCCTGCTGCAGCAAGCAGATCATGCCAGTTCTGCTTTGTGTTTTATCGGTAACAATATTCTCTTCGCTTTCTTCAAGTAGTGAAATGTATGTGCAAGATCAAAGTGCCAAAATGTAAAGCGTTTTTTGTGAAGAAGAAAAGTAAATACCGGGTGATGAAAAAGTCAGTATAAATTTGAAAACTGAATAAATCATGGAATAATGTAGAAAGAGAGGTACAAATTGACACACACGTTTGGAATGACATCGGGTCTTATTAGAACCAAAAAATACAAACGTTCAAAAAATGTCCAACAGATGGCGCTTCATCTGATCAGAATAGCAATAATTAGCATAACAAAGTAAGACAAAGCAAAGATGATGTTCTTTGCAGGAAATGCTCAATATGTCCACCATCATTCCTCAATAATAGCTGTAGTCGAGGAATAATGTGAACAGCACTGTAAAGCATGTCCGGAGTTATGGTGAGCCATTAGCGTCGGATGCTGTCTTTCAGCATCCCTAGAGATGTCGGTCGATCACGATACACTTGCGACTTCAGGTAACCCCCGTCTAGCAATACTTCGTTTTTTTTTTTTGTTCTAATAAGACCCCATGTCATTCCAAGCATGTGTTTCAATTTTTACCTCTCTATCTACATTATTCCGTAGTTCATTAAGTTTTCAAATTTATACTGACTTTTTGATCACCCGGTACTTACTATAACAAGTACTTCAATCTCATCACTCCTTTCATTGTTTTCCGATAAGAATATCCTGTGCTTTATTTGATAGTTTAGTTCTTTGAGTTTCACGTTCTCATTGGTTAATAAAGGCTTCTCATATTGTGCCATTTTGACACTTTACATACATGGTACTGGTCATTCTGTATGATGCCTAGGAATTGTATAGATTGCCTAGGATAAGTATGTAACATTTTCACAAAAAAATGTTTTTCATAGTTTGCCTAAAACCATCAGGGATTCTATGCATTACCCGGGCATTATATAGTATACCTGGACTTTACATAATGCCGGTAATTCATTTTGCACCGTGAATTTATTGACTATTTGTGCGTGAATAGTGTGATTATAAATCAGAACATTGTATAAACGGCTGTCATTCAACACCAAAATACCCATCTGAAAACCATATAAGCATAAAATCTGCAGGGGCTGAATTTGCCGAAGGAATGCCTATGAATGTAATTGCACCTATAGTTCTGAATATAATTCACGCCGAATTCCAGGTATATAGAAAGAAAGTATCTGGACAGCACTGTAAAACTGAGTGATTGTTTGATACACACAGTTTATATCTCCGTGGTAGTGTCATATATTCTTCAGCCGGCCGGAGTGGCCGAGCGTTTCTAGGAGCTTCAGTTTAGAACCGCGCGACCGCTACGGTCGCAAGTTCGAATCCTGCCTCGGGCATGGATGTGTGTGATGTCCTTAGGTTAGTTAGGTTTAAGTAGTTCTAAGTTCTTGGGGACTGATGACCTCAAATGTTAACTACCATAGTGCTCAGAAACATTTTTTATTTTTTATTTTTCATACTACCTAGCAGTATTTACACATGCTTCTAATGCGGTGTAAATTGACAAATAACCATTAGTTTGCTAAAGTGGTAATAACTAATTCTGTACACAAGAATGTACAGTAAAGAGTTGCTAACATTGGCGGAAGATGCTCCGTGTTCTGTCTGCCTATAATTTTAACTGCTTAACTTGGGAAAATCGATTACACACACTCAAACGTTATTCACCATTCAGCAGCTGAATTTTCGATCTTATAGAGTGCCCTGACTAAAGAACATAGTATTACCATAGGTCATTGCAGCTGGGGAAGCAAGATTTACAAATTATTTAAATCACCATACATCGAGAATATCTGGATGTGAGTGGGGAATACAAGGTATCAGCATTTAGTGTAAATAGAAGTTATTGAAAGCTGCCACACATTGCTGTACTTGTGGAAAGTAATGGTTTCAAGGACGTTTAATATATTAACGAATGAAGAAAAATCTGTTGATAAACCTCCACTAGCATTTGGACCTGCTTATAAAATTTGGCTACATTGTATCTAAAAGCGAAGGACCGGATATTGTGGATAAAATCCAGCACAATTTACGATTCGGTAACCAGCTCATACAAACATCAAAAAAGGTTTTGCATCACCCCCGTTCCCAGAACTCCTGAAGATAGACGTTGACTATGGATTTGTGTCACAGACACAGTCCCTTTTACTGTTCAGATATATCACTAAACCCGCCCAAAGATGTGAACAACCATGCATGAGCAGCGCCTATTAGACGGAGGGGGTCAAACAATCAATCAGTTCCAGTCATTCCACCAAGAAGGAGGTACACGGCTCGTGTTGTCTGCAGTTCAACCACGCCTAGACGGTCAATACCGCGGTTCGATCGCGTCCGCATTGTTACTTTGTGCCAGGAAAGGCTCTCAACAAGGGCAGTGTCCAGGCGTGTCGAAGTGAACCAAAGTGATATTGTTCGGACATGGAGGAGATACAGAGAGAAAGGAGTTGTCGATGACATGCCTCGCTCAGGCCGCCCAAGGGCTACTTCTGGAGTGGATGACCGCTACCTACGGATTATGGCGCGGAGGAACCCTAACAGCAACGCCTCCATGTTGAATAGTACTTTTCGTGCAGCCACTGGACGTCGTGTTACGACTCAAACTGTAGGCTGCCTGATGCGCAACTTCACTCCCGACGTCCATGGTCAGGTCCACCTTTGCAACCACGACACCATGCAGCGAGGTACAGATGGGCCCAGCAACATGACGAATGGGCGGCTCAGGATTGCCATCACGTCCTCTTCACCGATGAGTGTCGCATATGCCTTCAACCACACAATCGTTGGAGTCGTGTTTGAAGGCAACCCAGTGAGGCTGAACGCCTTAGACACACTGTCCAGTGAGTGCAGCAGGGTGGAGGTTCCCTGATGTTTTGGGGTGGCATCATGTGGGGCCGACGTACGCCGCTGGTAGTCATGGAAGGCGCCGTAACGACTGTACGATACGTGAATGCTATCCTCCGATCGATAGTGAAACCTTATTGGCAGCATATTGGCAAGGCATTCGCCTTCATGGACGACAATTCGCACCCACATCCTGCACATTTTGGGAGTGACTTCCTTCAGGTTAACAACATCGCTCGACTAGAGTGGCCAGCATGTTCTCTAGACACGAACCCTATCGAACATGCCTGGGATCGATTGAAAAGGGATGTTTATAGACGACGTGACCCACCAACCACTCTGAAGGATCTACGCCGAATCGCCGTTGAGAAGTGGGACAATCTGTACCGACAGTGCCTTTATGAACTTGTGGATAATATGCCACGACGAATACAGGCATGCATCAATGCAAGAGGACGCGCTACTGGGTATTAGAAGTACTGGTGTGTACACCACCTCTGAAGCTCTCTCTGTATGGTGGTACAACATGCAATGTGTGGATTTCATGAGCAATAAAAAGGGCGGAAATGATGTTTATGTTGATCTCTATTCCAATTTTCTGTACAAGTTCCGGAATTATCAGAACCGAGGTGATGCAAAACGTTCTTTGATATGTGTAGATGTTGTAAAGCGTCATGCGTCTTTCTGACTAAAGAACATGCTGTTTATATGTCCATATATCATTATCTTACAGAAAAAACAGCTCTAACGAACTACTGTACTGGCAATAAGAAAAGAAGGAAGACTGGGTTCTAAAGTCCCGTCGGAATCGAGGTCATTAGAGGCGGAGCACAAGCTCGGATTGTGTCAGAGATGGGGAAGGAAATCGGCCTTGCCCTTTCAGAGGAAACATCCAGGCATTTGCCTGGAGCGATTTAGGTAAATCACGGAAAACCTAAATGTGAATAGCCAAACGCAGCTTTGAACCATCGTTCTCCCGAATGCGAGTTGAGTGTGCTAACCGCTGCACCACATGGCTCGGTTACTGGCAGTAAAATCTAGGTTCGAACACCTTAGGGTTATTTAGTAGAATACTACAACCAAGTAGGGATGTTTCACTACGTTTTAAATGTGTTAGCGAGTCCAGAAAATGGACCTGCGGCCCGCAACTCCAGACAGCATGGGCCTTGTGACGAGAGCACTGTCCAGGGGCACTTCACCAGTCAGTCAGTATTTACTAAATTCGATTACGACCATCAGAATCTAGGAAATAAGTTGGAAGTTTGGAATATGGCTCTAAGCACTATGGGACTTAACATCTGAGGTCATCAGTCCCATTTGGTGGAATATGTATCATTTTACTGCGCAGTTATGTAATATGTGATCTCTCAGGTTTTGTCAACGCGGTTGATAATAATGTGCTTCCAGGTTTTATGTTGGGTTGTTCTTTCTATTCTCTGCACAATATATCGACGACAGAGGCAGCTGCGATCTTCAGGTGCTGCGAGTTCAGCTGTTACGTGTACTCACTGCCTGTACTACATACAGGTTGTGATCTATTGTTGCTCTCACGCTGCTGTTTATAGTCAACTGCGATTCCTTACGTCCACTACACCCTATGAAGCCCTTTCGTCTTTCAGAGCTGGCATTGATTTTCAGTAAAGCGTTAATTCTTCAGCGTTATCAAACTATGATTGATGTGACGGCCGGCGAGATTTTACGAGGTGCATTCAAGTTCTAAGGCCTCCGATTTTTTTTCTCCGGACTGGAAAGAGATAGAAACATGCGCATTGTTTTAAAATGAGGCCGCGTTCATTGTCAATACGTCCCAGAGATGGCAACACCATACGGCAGATGGAATTTTACAGCCAGCGGCGAGAATGAGAACTGTTTTAAATACTTAAAGTGGCGACGTTTTCCTTACTTGAACAGCATGCAATCATTTTTTTTTCTGAATTTGCGTGGTGTGAAACCAATTGAAATTCATCGACAGTTGAAGGAGACATGTGGTGATGGAGTTATGGATGTGTCGAAAGTGTGTTCGTGGGTGCGACAGTTTAATGAAGGCAGAACATTGTGTGACAACAAACCGAAACAACCTGGGGCTCGCACAAGCCGGTCTGACGACATGATCGAGAAAGTGGAGAGAATTGTTTTGGGGGATCGCCGAATGACTATTGAACAGATCACCTCCAGAGTTGGCTTTTCTGTGGGTTCTGTGCACACAATCCTGCATGACGACCTGAAAATGCGAAAAGTGTCATCCAGGTGGGTGTCACGAACGCTGACGGACGACCACTTGGCTGCCCGTGTGGCATGTTGCCAAGCAATGTTGACACGCAATGACAGCATGAATGGGACTTTCTTTTCGTCGGTTGTGACAATGGATGAGACGTGGATGCCATTTTTCAATCCAGAAACAAAGCGCCAGTCAGCTCAATGGAAGCACACAGATTCACTGCCACAAAAAAAATTTCGGGTAACCGCCAGTGCTGAAAAAATGATGGTGTCCATGTTCTGGGACAGCGAGGGCGTAATCCTTACCCATTGCATTCCAAAGGGCACTACAGTAACAGGTGCATCCTACGAAAATGTTTTGAAGAACAAATTCCTTCCTGCACTGCAACAAAAACGTCCGGGAAGTGCTGCACATGTGCTGTTTCACCAAGACAACGCACCCGCACATCGAGCTAACGTTACGCAACAGTTTCTTCGTGATAACAACTTTGAAGTGATTCCTCATGCTCCCTACTCACCTGACCTGGCTCCTAGTGACTTTTGGCTTTTTCCAACAATGAAAGACATTCTCCGTGGCCGCACATTCACCAGCCGTGCTGCTATTGCCTCAACGATTTTCCAGTGGTCAAAACAGACTCCTAAAGAAGCCTTCGCCGCTGCCATGGCGTCAGCGTTGTGAAAAATGTGCACGTCTGCAGGGCAATTACATCGAGAAGTAACGCCAGTTTCATCGATTTCAGGTGAGTAGTTAATTAGAAAAAAAAATCGGAGGCCTTAGAACTTGAATGCACCTCGTAATAAATTTAAATAAACTGAAACCTCCGCCACTGTTTACTAGATTTTTTGACAGATTCATTTCTATAGACTCCTTAATTCTGCTGCCACAGAAACTTAGCATTGGCCTCGCGATACTGTTATCATAGTATCTCACTTCATAATTTAAGTTAAAAAAAGGCGGCACGGTAGCTCAGCGTGTTCGGCCAGAGCGAAACTTACCCTTTGAATGTAAAGAATAACAGTGCTGGAGAAACTCTTACGTTATTAGATTTGCAAACAGCTCAGCAAAACTCAACGTACTCAAACAGTTCTCTCTTTACTTATTCTGATCATCACTAAACTGACACACAATATTTTTAGCACAACGCAATCTGACTTTCAATAATCCCTACAAGAGAATGGCTCTGACTAAGAATAACCTATACCTTTCATGAATCACTTACCTCACAAAAATCTTCGTTACTCGAACTACTGCAATACAGCGAACGCCAATACTGCCAGCTAAGTAAAAGATTCTAACTACTGAAGGCGTTAACTACTGAAGGCGTTAACTACTGATAGGCATAGTTAACAAATGAAAGATTTTGATGGAGAATAAACAATGTATTTACATTAATAATGTTCAAAAGTCATCATATATATATCTACCAATTCATGACATCCATCTTTACAAATTTCCTTTTTCTGGCAGACACACGTCCGGATCGTCCGTTCTCAAAACTCTGGCATCTCTCTCTTCACATCCACCACTGCTGATGACTCACCTCCAGCTGCCCAACACTACACAAGCGAATATTCCAACAATGCCAGCCAGCCACAGACTGCACACAGCACAGTCAGTGATCTTCATACAGAGCACTACGTGGCGTTACCAACATAAAAACCTAAACACCCTACTTACAGAGCGCTACGTGGCGTTACCAACATAAAAACCTAAGCAGCCTACTAACAAGTGAACCGGCTGGTCTCTGTAACAAGAAAACTGAGTGATAGGATCATCAACGAACTTCATCGGATGTCGTGTGACGTCCGCTAAACTAAATACAACGAACAGGAATAACGGGAAAAAAAGGTAGTTCGCGTTGGAGCTTCGTAAGATGTACAGTCGTGGACAACACGAGCGAGACCCCTCGCCTTTTCGTTATGCTGATCAGCACAGCTTTAAAGTCTGCTACACAGCATAACAGGCAAGGCGACGAAGTCCTACCAACAAAGAAGCACAGGCGTGAAATTGAAAAACTATCCGAACTTTGTCAGACTGTTTTCAATCATGTGCAAGACTATATTAATGCTGACTAGAGTGTTAAACACAAAACGTAAATATAAGATAAAAATGGAAGAAGAAACGCTAATTAATATGAACTGTACCAATAAATATGAACTTCAGCTTATCGAGATAACACAACTTTTATAGTAAGACAAAGTACACCAGATCGTACGAATTAGCAAAATATTATGCGCATTCTGCCGCGAAACGGTCTTTGTCAAAGTTCAGACCAGTCATACTGGATTACCGTTGCTGACCTATCATGAAAGTGTGCAAATTTAGCAGTGCGGGAAGATTCATAACGAAATCAAGTTAAAAATCAGTCAGTGCCACACTTAAGTCAAATCAGTTATTGACAGAAGCGGGAAAAGTAGGCAGTAACAAGTATGAAATTCTACAAGAGTTTCATATTGACATCCACAGGGCGCCGGCACAGAATAAAGGTCGCAGTACGTACTGGGGGCGCGAGAATTCCTTAAAATTGCTTTACTGATAGTCTATCTGCGTCCATCGCGATTAGAACCGAAAACAAACCAGACCTCCCTTGTAGTAGCAAACACCTTCCACTACGCTAGCAGACAACCCAGGCAAACAGCTCTCTATTATTACCCCAGAAATGAATAACCCAGCAATTTCGCAATGAAAATGGCAAAATGATCTGCAGTTTCTGTTGCAAGAGCTTTCTGGACTCAAAAACGTGAATTTTCTACCTTTATGTCACCGCTTATGTGACAATCATTCGGGATGTTTATCGAAATAACAAAATACTGTTATTAGCGAGTAAATTTAGTAGAATAATTCTGCACCAACCCAGGATATAAACGGCGACATAGCTGCCAGACGTATTCTACAATGTTTCGAATTCTCCATTAGAATCGCAACAGCCAGAAAATGTCCATTAGCCGAAGTTTTTCTTAAGCAATGTGATTGTTCGCACTTCTAAAACGCGGTGGCATTAATACTGGGATCTGAATTACCACGTGCATTGGCAAATGGATTTTATTTGCATTCCTGCAAGCCGGGCAGAGTGGCCGAGCGGTTCTAGGCGCTACAGTCCGGAACCGCGCGACCGCTACGTTCGCAGGTTCGAATCCAGCCTCGGGCATGGATGTGTGTGATGTCCTTAGGTTAGTTATGTTTAAGTAGTTCTAAGTTCTAGGGGACTGATGATCTCAGAAGTTAAGTCCCATAGTGCTCAGAGCCATTTGAACCATTTTTTGCATTCCTGTAAACATGATTTGTTTCGGATGCGTAGCTACGATTAATATGCGGATGTATCGACTGCAACTAGAACATTTCGAATAAAGAGTAGGGAGAATTATTTATGCGGCCCTAATCTTCAGTAACTGTCGTAGCTATTTTCGTTGTTAGGATTTCGTCACCTAAATCGGCAAAAATGGAACCCTACTAGTCTCACTTTCTTGACCGTCTATCCGTCTACCCAACCCTTAAAACACGTTTACCTCGAGTATGGGTAGACATAACAAGCGGAAATGTATCGCACTTCCTGCGGTATACGGTCTCTTGGTGGTGTAAAAAAGTTAGCTTCTACGTTAACGCAATCTAAAGATACGGCCGTTTATGTAAAGAAATTTTACGCGAAAGGTCAAAAAATGGCTCTAAGAACTATGCGACCAAACTGCTCAGGTCATCAGTCCGCTAGACCTAGAACTACTTAAACCTACCTAACCTAAGGACATCACACACATCCATGTCCGTGGTAGGATTCCAACCTGCGACTGAAGCAACCTCGCGGTTAGTGACTGAAGGGCCTAGAACCGTAATATATACTGTCTAGTGAGGATAAACTGTATTCGCCAGCAGCCCAGATCGTTTGATCACGGAACCTTTACGAAGCTACATTCATATTTTGTTCGAAGCCGTCTGCAGTATGTAAACACCCTAGGAACGTCGTATGCGATATCCACTTCTGAAGACACTGGCAGATACTGCAGTACCATAACAAGTATTGTTATTGGTCCATGCATGAAACATTATTTCAGCATCAATTCAACGCACCTAGGTTTCGCTTATGGCTGGAAATAATGAACAAAAATTAAATAAACAGCAAACAACTTCGATGTTCAAATCAAATGTAACTTTCTTGTCGCAATTACAACATAATTTCGTTGTTGCATCTACACCACTACATATACAGGATTTCTTTGCAATCCTGAGTTACGTGCCTGGCAGAGGGTTCACCGAACTACCTTCGGACTATTTCTCTACCGTCCCACTCTATAACGGCGTGCGGCAAAAAGGACAAATTAAATCTTTTCTTAGGAGCCCTGAATTACATTATTACTATGGTCATTTCTTCCTGTGTAAGTTCCACAGGAAATAATGTTTCGGCATTCAGAACAGATGTTGATGATTGAAATTTCGTGAAAAGATCTCGCGGCAACGAACAACGCTTTTGTTTTCATGAATGTCACCCCAAGTCGCTTATCAAATCTGGGAATCTCTCTCCCCTATTTCGTGACATTACAAATCGTGCTACCATTCCTTTGACGTTTTTGGCGTGCACCGTCAATCACGTCTGTCAAGGATCCCATACCGTGCAGGAATACTATAGCAGTGGACGGACAAACGTAGTGTAGGCAGTGTTTTCAGTAGACCTGTTGCGTATTTTAGTGTGCGGCCAATAAAACGCAGTCTTTCGTTTGCCTTCCCCACGAAAGTGTGTTTGCGATCGTTCCAGTTTAAGTTCTACTGGGTACTGAGATGAACTGACAGTATTTCGACTTGTGTTTTGTCATGTAACCGAAAGTTAATTATTGTTACTGGGCATAGCTTTCGTGTTTAATGTATTCCTCATTCAACAGAGTAGACTCCTCGTACACCACACGTAACTGTTTCAAAGTATTAAATTGTTACTGACGTTACCAAGTTGCAGTCCTCATCTAAACTTGCCGTTCTGAAACAAAGGAAAATATTATAGCGAAATATGGCAACTAAGAAGCGGACTATCCAAATAAACAAACTTTTCCGATTCAAGTCGATGCAGTAGGTCTACTACACAGTAACGTAAATTAGGAGCAAAGTCCATTAGTAGATCGTTATCAGGAAAACCAGCCCTCATAATGCAGACTGCCACTACAAGAGCGAAAGTTTCCAAACATGTCAATGAGTAGTCGAGGAAAGTGGACGCATTCTGTCTACTGAATCGCAACGCACGCCACTTACGAGGGGACCAGCCAAGTTTCATACCCCGATCTTCCTGAAACTTCGCTCAGTGAAAGAGGGGACAAAATAGGCGAACACGTGTCTAGCTTTATCTGCATACACTCGACCGCTTCCGAGAAAACGACGGTCAAAGTTTTCAACGCGATGTTGCTGTAGTGTAGATACCTTTTAGCGTGTACGGCTTGAATTGAAGCGGTGGCTCAGCGGCTACTGTCGCGACTTCAGAACTTTGCGCTGCGAGTTCGAAACCCGGTTGTTACTTTTTTTTCCCCGCCACTCTCTGAATTATCTACGAATGTTTATTCCAATTTATGTTGAAACAATGTTGTCGTTATTCGTCAATTAATGTACTGTGTAATGAAAGAAGTTAAAAAAAATAAACGAATGAGAAAATCATGTGAAATATTTGTGAATGTCCTTGTAATCTTACAGGTTGTGAAGAGGTTAAAAAATATTTCACATACTTTCTCATTCGTTTATTATTTTTTCTGATTCATTAATTACACAGAAAAGTTAATTGACGAATAACGACAACATTATTTCAACATAACTTGGAAAAAAAACATTCTTAGATAATTCTGATAGAGAGGGAGGAAAAAAATAATAAGAAAACCAATATGGTCTCGAACTCGGGAGTCAAAGTTAAGAAGGAACGACGGAAGCCACTGATGTACCGCTTCAATTGCATTCTCAGGCGCAAAAAGTATTTACACTATAGCAACAGCGCGTTGATAACTTTTACCTTCGTTTTCTCGGAAACGGTCGAGTGTCTGCAGATAAATCGAAACACATGTTTGCTTATTTTGTCCTTTCCTTCACTGAGCAAAGTTTCCGGACAATCAGCGTATGGCATCTGGCGAGTTCCCCTCGTTAGTCGCCAGCCGGAGTGGCCGTGCGGTTCTAGGCGCTACAGTCTGGAACCGAGTGACCGCCACGGTCGCAGGTTCGAATCCTGCCTCGGGCATGGATGTGTGTGATGTCCTTAGGTTAGTTCGGTTTAATTGGTTCTAAGTTCTAGGCGACTGATGACCTCAGAAGTTAAGTCGCATAGTGCTCAGAGCCATTTGAACCATTTGAAACCCTCGTTAGTCGAGTCGCTTCTTACGCCCGACGAGAACTATGCATGCCTTAGACTAAACTGCGCCACTTTGAAACACGGTGCGCGAGGATAAACACGTTTTCCATGTTCTAACGCAACCTTCTACAGCTAAAATACACGGAGTGTTCATCAGGTTGCCTCAGATAGTTCAGAAATGTTTCTTGCGTTAGGCCTGCCGTATATGCAAAACGTAAACATTTCATTTCAGGTAATATTTATCAGGATAAGACATGACAAGAGCGAACCAGTCCCTCCTGAGAAAAGTACCGATTCTAAGTTGCTCCACTATGCAATGACACGGGTACGGGCTTGCCATCTTTCGTTTATGCCATCGATTTGCGTGTTACACTTACTTGGCCATTGCGTTGTGGCTGCCGTCGTGGAGGAGGCAGTCTGTTTCCTAATAGCACTGTTTTTGCAGCAGATATTAACTGCGATGAATCATTCAGTCAACGCTAAATGGCCCATCTGGCTGAGACAGACAAGGGCGCTACAATAGCACTCCATGCAGAGGGATGTTCAAATAGCTATAGAGCAAGAACTATGGGTCTTCACAAGTCGACGGTAGCCAGGTGGATTAGACGAAAGGAAGAGGGTGGTAACCTGTATGGAAGATATGCCGTTTCAGTCAACGCGCGACAAATTCAGCAGACTTTGTGTCTCAATGTTAGCAGCAAGACCGTCACTAGTCGTCTAAGGGAGGTGGACTAAAAGCAAGAAGCGCTGCTGTGAAAGAGACATTTACTGTTTCCCACAGAGAAGCACGCCTTGCTTTTGCTGCTGAAAATGTCGACAAACCTCACCAGTTTTTGAGGCGAGTGATTTTCACGGACGAAAAGGTTTTCTCTACGGCATCAATCGGAAAAGTATTTGTTTACCAGCCAATAGGTGCTAGGTATAATTCAAAATATATTTACAGTTGCCGAAGAAGTGGCAGGGAGTTGGTAACGGTATGGGCATGGATATCGACCGAAGTGTGTGGGCTCCTGTGGGAAGTGGAAGGAAGACTCGATGCGCGCAATTACATATCAATTCTGGAGAACGTTGCATGGGGGCTTAATTAAATGCATGGGTGCTTAGTTATTTATAATGAATGCAAATACTTTTTAATTTTAGTAGCTGACTGTCCGATTACGCAGTCTCGTAACCGGTTGGCCCTGTCTGGTATAGTACGCAATCTGACTGCATAGAATAACAACAAAGAACGAAAGAAAACTTCCGTTAACACAATTAATTAATTAAGTCCCCAGCAACTATGAAAGCTACGAAACAACAAGGCACAAGTGTCGCTGTTCTGTGTGTGGAAGTGTGATTCAACGTACACATCTGGCACGGTTCTTCCTCAATACGACAAGATATTTTAAATACCATTTATACTGAAGTAATTAAAAAAAATAAACAGAAATACTGGAAATCGCACATAGGAACCAGAAATACAGTCTATTACAAGAACACGAGCCAGATGCTTTGTTGACTGAACCTGTGACCAAGAGGAATTATTGTTTAAGACATTGAAATAATACAAAAAAAGGAATTTTTTTACCTTCATATATATTGACGAAAAGCACACTCTGATCATTACAGCATCCCCAATCCAACAATATCTGGTGTCTAGCCCATCAAAACAATATGACAACATCTGAACAAGCACTCTCCATGGGAACTTCTCAACAACGACTCGCTACTGCCACATCTCAACAAGCACTGCCTACTACGACATCTCGACAAGAACTGCCAGTGGAGGCGGCGAAATAAAACTCTTTGGCGCAATCTCTGGCGCTGTGGCTCAGTGTAGCCACCTTTCAACGTGATGTTGCCTTCTGTGACAGCAAGATTTGGCGATGATCAGATCATGTTCCACCAAGATCGCGTATTCATATGGCACTTGTGGTTAAGAGGTGGTTCGACGACCATAGTAACATTACTCTAATGTAATGGCCACCTAAAACAGCTGACATGAGTCCCATTGAGAATATTTGGGCAGAAATGGTCAGAGTAATACGGGAAAAGGGACAGTCAACGTCGACTCGCCGACAGCTTTCTGGTGTGATTCACGATGTTTGGAATGAGTTACTTGAATCTCCTAGTTATGTAGCTATACTTGTGGGCTCAATGCCCAACAGACTTCGAGCCGTTGTGGAAGCCGAAGGAGGGTATACGCGATACTAAGCAGCATCAGCTGAGGTGTTTTTTCTTTCAGCCCTTAACCAATCAGCTGCAATAGATGTTTCAAGTTATTTTTTTTACAGAGTGTATTTTATATAATTTTAAGGAAACGCAGTACGTGGAATCTGGACAAAGAAATTAATTCACAACAAGATATGTAATATTTAATTTGCTAAGAGAAGAAATACTCACGTTATATATTCATGCAGTCTCTAAAAATTACATGACACAAGTGTATATGCAAGAAGGGTAAAAAGCAAGTCAGCACAAATGACAAATATTGAGGAGAAGCTCGCCGCTGAAGGCGTAATTGGAGAGAGAAGGTTGGGCTAGAAGGGAAGGTAAGGAGGCCCGAAAATGAAGAGAAAAATCAAATACCCAATGGACTTCGAGTCGTTGTCGGAGCAGATGGCGGTAGGTATATGCGATTCGGAGCAACAGTAGAAGAATAGTTTTATTTACTGATTTTTGAGGTTTTATTTTGTGATGATTAAACAGTGCTGCTTCATGAGACCCACTATTTGTCCACATGTGGCTAAAAATCAGAGGTGTAAAAAATTTTGAGAGGTGCCGAAGTTCTCTGGAACAGTAACGTGTTTTAGACAAGAAGACGATTTTTAATTCATTTCATTTTAACCTTTCACATTATGCTTTGAGATTCTAATCTACGATTTCATTTTGTTATAATGTATCTTTTCTTCAGTGAAAGTGAACGATAGTAAGTTTCAAGATATAAAGAATAACTGGAAGATTTTAACTTGTGGAATAGCGTATTTAACAGTTAATATTTTCAACAAATCTGTAGTTATAGGACATATTAAGAAGCAGGTCAAAAATGGCATTGTGGAAAGATCAGGTAGGTCTCTAAAGGGTGACGATGGTCAAATAGCAAATACAAAACTATGGGTAACAACTACTGTTGATGGTGAGGAGCCATAATCCATGTGCCACTCTTCTGTAATTGTATTTCTGAAGTTTATTGTCGATCCTAGGACTGAAACCGATACTCTGTTTTACGTAAAGAATATAACCTTTAAAATTTAAGTGGCAGCGCAGAATATTAATACACAGTATATAGATCAGGAACCTAATTGCACCGTCTTTAATTTAATTCTCACTGATAACATTGAGACAGTAAATAAAAAGAGGAATAACAAAACTTTCAGAATCAATATAGAGAATTCAAGTGTCCAGTGGATTCAAAAGTTTGCTGTAATAGCGAATAATTGCTTTCACTTACTCCATGCCTACGTTTTATCAGTCAGACAATGTTTGAAACTAGGACTAGCAAGGTAAAACATATTTCCACAAATTGTCAAATTGGAAGTCGAAGAGCAAGTTACATAAATTACGACGACAACAAACGTTTTTCAAGTAGACTGATCACTGTAGGTATCCAACGCTTTTATTGGGTGCTACATGCGCAGTATGTAAACTGGCAACGCCACCAACACACAATACCACTAAGCTATGAAACATCTGTAGCAAAACAGAGCTTTCTCGTCCGTGTAACGGATAAGACGACTAATTCGCAACATAAATGTCAATGTAAGCAGCAATTTCTGTTGGGACGTGCTTCCTGGACCAAAGAACATACATTTCGTACGTCTTCAGTGCGATTCATGTAGCAAATGTAATTTGAAGGACATAAAAATATCGAGCGGATTTACTAACATAATTATGAACCACTCAAGAACGTAAATCGATGGCCGCATAGTTGTCAAACGTATTCTATGGAGCTGTCATTGACCATTAGACTAGCAGCAGGAAGAAAACGTTCGCTCAGCTGATGTGCTGAGATAGCTAGCACTGGCGAAGCTCGCGCTTCGAAGACGCAACGGCATCGTCTGCACAACTTCGTGAGAAACGAAATACCTCAAATATGAGCCAATGTGTTGTATTTGTGGTGTCACCGCCAGACACCACACTACCTAGCTGGTAGCCTTTAAATCGGCCGCGGTCCGTTAGTATACGTCGGACCCGCGTGTCGCCACTATCAGTGATTGCAGACCGAGCGCCGCCACACGGCAGGTCTAAAGAGACTTCCTAGCACTCGCCCCAGTTGTACAACCGACTTTGATAGCGATGGTTCACTGACAAAATACGTTCTCATTTGCCGAGACGATAGCATAGGCTTCAGCTACGTCATTTGCTACGACCTAGCAAGGCGCCATTATTCAGTTGCTATTGATATTGTAAAGAATGTACAGACAAGAGCTACGTTCAACATTAATGGATTCAAGTTAAGTATTCCTAACATAATGAATAAAGACAAGGGGGAATGAATTAGACGTCCTTCCTCTTTTGTAACATCAAATATATTTTAGTTATTCTGTCTTAAATGAACTGTGCAGAAAATCATTCACCAGGAGAGAATAACTTTTTAGCAACACCAGATGATATTAACAGCTTGCCGGCGCGGGTTAGCCGTGCTTTCAACGGCGTCATATCGCGGATCGCGCGGCTGCTTGCGCCGTCAGTTCGAATCCTTCCCCCTGGCGTGGATGTGTGTTAGGTTAGGTAGGTTTAAGTAGTTCTATGTGTAGGGGATTGATGACCTAAGCAGTTTGGTCGCATAGTTCTTAGAGCCTTTTTTTGACCTTCCGCGTAAAATTTCTTTACATAAACGGCCGTATCTTTAGATTGCGTTGACATAGAAGCTCACTTTTTTTACACCACCAAGGGACCATATACCGCAGGAGGTGCGTTACATTTCCGCTTGTTATGTCTACCCGTACTCGAGGTAAACGTGTTTTAAGGGTTGGGTAGACGGATAGACGGTCAAGAAAGTGAGACTAGTAGGGTTCCATTTTTACCGATTTAGGTGACGAAATCCTAACAACGAAAATTGCTACGACAGTTACTGAAGATTAGGGCCGCATAAATAATTCTCCCTGCTCTTTATTCGAAATGTTCTAGTTGCACTCGATACATCCGCATATTAATCGTATCTACGCTTTCGAAACAAATCACGTTTACAGGAATGCAAAAAATGGTTCAAATGGCTCTGAGCACTATGGGACTTAACTTCTGAGATCATCAGTCCCCTAGAACTTAGAACTACTTAAACATAACTAACCTAAGGACATCACACACATCCATGCCCGAGGCAGGTTTCGAACCTGCGAACGTAGCGGTCGCGCGGTTCCAGACTGTAGCGCCTAGAACAGCTCGGCCACCCTGCCCGGCTTGCAGGAATACAAATAAAATCCATTTGCCAATGCACGTGGTAATTCAGATCCCAGTGTTAATGCCACCGCGTTTTAGAAGTGCGAGCATTCACATTGCTTGAGACAAACTTCGGCTAATGAAAATTTTGTGGCTGTTGCGATTCTAATAGAGAATTCGAAACATTGTAGAATACGTCTGGCAGCTATGTCGCCGTTTATATCCAGGGGAGGTGCAGAATTATCCTACTAAATTTACTCGCTAATAACAGTATTTTGTTATTTCGATAAACATCCCGAATTATTGTCTCACAAGCGGTGACATAAAGGTAGAAAATTCATGTTTTTCAGTCCAGAAAGCTCTTGCAACAGAAACTGCATATCATTTTGCCATTTTCATTGCGAAATTGCTGGCTTATTCATTTCTGGGGTAATAATAGATGGTTGTTTGTCTGGATTGTCTGCTAGCGTAGTGGAAGGTGTTTGCTACTACAAGGGAGGTCTGGTTTGTTTTCGGTTCTAATCGCGATGGACGCAGATAGACTATCAGTAAAGCAATTTTAAGGAATTTTCGCGCCCCCAGTACGTATTGCGACCTTTATTCTGTACCGGCGCCCTGTGGATGTCAATGTGAAACTCTTGTAGAATTTCATACTTGTTACTGCCTACTTTTCCCGCTTCTGTCAATAACTGATTTGACTTAAGTGTGGCACTGACTGATTTTTAACTTGATTTCGTTATGAATCTTCCCGCACTGATAAATTTGCACACTTTCATGATAGGTCAGCAACGGTAATCCAGTATGACTGGTCTGAACGATGACACAGACCGTTTCGCGGCCGAATGCGCAGAATGGAAAATTGTACTGAAATGCACGGGGATCTGTAGCGAATTGACGCATGGTGCAGGGAATGGCAATTGAATCTCAATGTAGACAAGTGTAACGTGCTGCGAACACACAGAAAGATAGATCCCTTATCATTTAGCTACAAAATAGCAAATCAGCAACTGGAAGCAGTTAATTCCATAAATTATCTGGGAGTACGCATTAGGAGTGATTTAAAATGGAATGATCATATAAAGTTGATCGTCGGTAAAGCAGATGCCAGACTGAGATTCATTGGAAGAATCCTAAGGAAATGCAATCCGAAAACAAAGGAAGTAGGTTACAGTACGCTTGTTCGCCCACTGCTTGAATACTGCTCAGCAGTGTAGGATACGTACCAGATAGGGTTGATAGAAGAGATAGAGAAGATCCAACGGAGAGCAACGCACTTCGTTACAGGATCATTCAGTAATCGCGAAAGCGTTACGGAGACGATAGATAAACTCCAGTGGAAGACTCTGCAGGAGAGACGCTCAGTAGCTCGGTACGGGCTTTTGTTAAAGTTTCGAGAACATACCTTCACCGAAGAGTCAAGCAGTATATTGCTCCCTCCTACGTATATCTCGCGAAGAGACCATGAGGATAAAATCAGAGAGATTAGAGCCCACACAGAAGCATACCGACAATCTCCTTTCCACGAACAATACGAGACTGGAATAGAAGGGAGAACCGATAGAGGTACTCAGGGTACCCTCCGCCACACACCGTCAGGTGGTTTGCGGAGTATGGATGTAGATGTAGATGTAGATATTTTGCTAATTCGTACGATCTGGGGTACTTTGTCTTACTAAAACAGTTGTGTTATCTCGATAAGCTGAAGTTCATTTTTATTGGTACAGTTCATACTAATTAGCGTCTCTTCTTTCATTTTTATCTTATATTTACGTACTGTGTGTTCCACACTAATCAGCATTAATATAGTCTTACACATGATTGAAAACAGTCTGACAAAGTTCGGATGGTTTTCAATTTCACGCTTATGCATAGTATGTTGGTAGCACATCGTCACCTTACCTATTATGCTGTGTAGCAGACTTTTATGCTGTGCGGATCAGCATAACGAAAAGGCTAGGGATCTCGCTCGTTTTGTCACCGACTGTACGTGTATGAGGCGACGTTTCGACTCCCACTCAGAATTACTTTTTAATCTATTTTCTTTTTCATCACTGGTCATATTATTTAATTTATACGACATTTGAGAGGTAATGTAATTAAAATGACCACTTGTATTTGCATAAAGTTCTAGTAAATTTCATGTTATTTGGCTACTTACTATTTTTAATTGCCGGTCGGAGTGGTCGAGCGGTTCTAGGCACTACAGTCTGGAACCGCGTGACCGCTACGGTCGCAGGTTCGAATCCTGCCTCGCGCATGGATGTCTGTGATGTCCTTAGGTTGGTTAGGTTTAAGTAGTTCTAAGTTCCAGGGGACTGATGACCACAGCAGTTAGGTCCCATAGTGCTCAGAGCCACTATTTTTAATTAAATTCAATTATTAGAGCAAACGTATTTATAACTATCGACAAGTAACTGAATAAACACATAAAGTTTTCCTGAAAATGTATGCCTGTCGTTATTTGCGAAATCCTATATATGCAATCTGGTAAGGTACCAAGAACTACTTTGCACCTCGACGCTTCGATCTGCAGACACAGAGGCAGGTCCCATTTGGCAGTTAACCTACGTAGTGGTGAGATATTGCTAATGTAGCAAGAACGAATGGCATAGATGCTAATTTTTTGGATATTACAAAATTTACACTTGTACAACAAAAATGATGGTTTGAGCGGGAGTCGAACCATCGTCTCATACATGTTCATCTTACGAAGCTCGAATGCCAACCACTCTTTTTTTAAGGAACCTTCCCGGTGCCCAAAGGGAGGGGTGGGGGCAAAGTTTACAACACTGAGACCACTGAGAATAGCAGTAACCCGGCGTCGCGAGGAGGAGGGCGCAGCAAGACTTCAGAATCATTGAGACTATCGACGTATAGTTTTTCCGAGAAGAACATTCCGATGACCATAGAATACACCGGTTCTAAGTCTGGAAGAGGCGGGGCTAAACTTTTCATGACAGAAACACCCCAGCCGTTGGGTGGGTTAAGGAAGACACTGCAAAGGAAACTGGAGAAAAATTGTCTGTATTTCGGATTGCGGAAAACTGCACAACGACGATCATTAAGGAACTTCAAAAAATCAAGGATACTTTTCTCGCCATCAGGAAACGAATAGTTAGCTGCGTGTCTACTAAACCACTCCACAGAGTTTGTCTTCGCCTGCGAGAAGTATCCCGCGTCCGGAAAGAGGAGCAGTTGAGTAGTTACCTGATGAGAAATGGCACGGGTAATGAGGGACAACGTCTGTCGCACCAAGAACCAGACACCTCTTGCCGATCTGCACACCAGGTGGTGCTCGCCTGTGTCCAAAACATCACAGGCGAAATAACTTGACCGACAGAAACTCTAACGTCCGACACCTACGGACAGATACATCAGTTACATAAAAGACGCGTAAAACTTCTCTTGCGGTTTTCTTGAATTTGCGAGAGCAGTGCACCTTACTAGTTGCATATAATGTTGTTTTAATGGCCTACTAAAGGTGTACAAAGTTTGAAGTAAACCCGTGATCCCAACGACGTGGTACCCCGTTGTCAGTATTTACCTCTTTCTCAGGCTTTCTTGATTCTGACTGCATCGCTCGTTCAATTTGATAATCTGAGAAACACGGTATGTGGATGACACAGTTGCGGTGCGGCCACATGGGGCGGAAAATCTTCATAAGTTCATAGAAATTTTAAACTCTATGGATCGTAATATAAAATTCTCGATGGAACTTGAAAAACAAGAGCAACTATCTTTCCATGACGTGTTAATTAAGAGAAGAGCCGTCGTTCCCGTGGGTCATAGTGTATATAAGAAACCTCCATACACTGACCTCTTATCTGCACTCTTCGAGCCATCACAATTCGTCACAAAGGAATTCGGTGCTCAAGTCTCTGTCCCTAGAGTTTAAACACATTCAGACTAGTAGTGTCTCGCCAAAAAATTACGACACCTACGAATAGTGTTCGAAGGAATGGGGACTCAGGTTATGAAATAGAATGGGAGATTTATTCAAAATCAAGAATGCCTGAGAAAGAGGTTGAGTCTAATACGAGGAACAGAAGCCAACAATCGCTTATCTACCTTATGCTGCTCTAGTATCCAGAAACATCGGTAAACTCTTAAGGAAACATGACACCCAGCGTATTTCTATCCCTTAAAGTAAAATAAAAAGCATTCTTTAAGTGTTGAAGACGATCTAGGTCTCCAAAAGAAGTGTTTGTGTTGCATTCCACTCGAACGTAACATGTCTTTCGTGGGGCGGACTATTAGAAAGTCGAGGACAGATGCAAGGAACGTCAGCGACCCGCACGGCTAAAACAACCAAGTAAATCAGCTGTCACCGACAACCGCCTCGAATACCAAGCTTCTGGGACAGCAATATTAAAGAGTCTGTCGAAATAAAGATGTCACAAAATCTAATAAACAGAGACGCAGGTTTCTATTTAAATAACGCTTGGTGTGCCGCACGCTGTCTATTAAAATCTCGCAGGCCATCACATCCATCAGAGCTGGAAGACGCTGAGAGAATTTACGTTTCACGGAACGCCAGCTCTGAAAAACAAAAGAGTATCGTAGGGCGCAGGGGACGCTGGAAATCGAACTCCACTATAAATAGCCGCGTGAGACCAATTATAGTGCTCTGTCTGGTTGGAGTCCATGCAGTGAGCATACAAAACAGCAAAACTCGCAGCTTCTGAAGAAGACAGCTGGATCGGTCGTTCAAATATAGTTCATAAAATGGAAATAACAACTTACCCGTCAGGCTATCACATGCGTCACTTTTATACATACAGAGCAAAATCCTTTGGAAATTTGTGGTAAGTTCCTATGGCACCAAACTGCTGAGGTCATCGGTCCCTACGCTCACACACTACTTAATCTAACTTAAATTAACTTACGCTAAGGACAACACACATACACCCATGCCCGAGGGAGCAGCCGCACGAACCGTGGCAATGCGCGTGAGACCGCGCGGCACATACAGAACACTGAATTTCCTACTGAAGTAGGTGTTTTGGGGTGAGAAGTAACGGTATGCATAGAAAGCACACTTAGGTCCCTTATTGTGATATGCAAGAATGATTTCAGATCTCTGATCGCAAAATAAACTGTGTTACGTCATTGCTTTGGTTGTGGCTGACCTGGAATGCAGATTTAGCAACATAAATGATCCAGTGGATAATATCGGAAGCTCCAAGTGGCTGCTAGGATCGTATCAAGCTGGTATACACCATTCGAAAAATGTAACGGCAAAGCTGAGAAAGAAGCGGAACGCTACTGGTTAAGAATGTGATATCGTTATGTGACCGCCATCATATAGCTGAAGTAGCGATCATATATGAACAAAATAAGAGAGATTGGGGCACGTACAGAAGCTACAGACAATCACTTTTTCCTCCAACATTACGTGCGAGAAATCGATAAACTGTTACAATGCTCCCTCCCCCATGCACTGTACAGTGGCTTGCGAAGTATTTATGTAAATGTAGGCTGTTCCTGGAGATGTCACTTCCTATAAGAAGATGTTGGTGCCAGAAGACAGTAGTGAATTCCAGTCGATTAGTACAGAGATTCCGTGTAAATAAATATGACATACTGCACATGTGTAGTGGAAAAAGTTATGTACTGTACGTTTAAATTATTGCTGGAAGCGGTAGCCATATAGTACCTTGGAGTAGCCGTCCAGAGCGATCGAAAGTGGAATAAATACATACAGCCAAAGCATATCCCGGGAGATGGAGCTGGCCTGAGATTCATGTGGAGGAATTTTAACGAAATTATACTGCGCCACCCTTTAGGCACAGTCCACGCGTAGAAATAACACAGCATGAGACGTTAGCAAGACTGCGACGCGTAACACAGAGAAACGCCGAACAGTGTAGGCTCTACCTTGGAATACGTCACTTAACTGAGCAGACAAGATAGGATCTAAGATCAACAACGTAATCCGAATATCCATAAATGATCGTCTATCAAGACAAAAGGATGGCACGTAAACTTGGATGGTAATTTTCTCTCACTATAGATAGACTATTTATCACTACAATGACGCTATGCACTACAGCCACAGTTACTATTTTCGTGGTATAATGGGGCTAGTGTTAGCTACCGGGATGTATTAATATTGGTCGTAATAACGCATCTTACTACTGGATATCAGCCTGCACGTAAGGTTAACTACCACCAAAATTAGTCTCAGTCACAACGAAAAATACTATACACAAGAATGTACGATGATTAGAAATCAGAAAACCAGCTTAACACTTGCATTGACGAACTAAAATCTTCCAGTGTATGAATTGACAATACGACGACACAGTTGACAAAACAACGGCGTAACCAAATTATGCCACCAACGTACAAAATTAATAAATGCGGGCTGTCTGACCTGCAGATTCCACATAAATACATTTCCCACCAAAGCTTCAAAGTATCATGTTAACCCATCCATTCAATGTAGGCTTTTAGTACTTTTACGTAAAATGAAGTATACGTTGAACTTCAAATGGGTCAAATGGCTCTGAGCACTATGGGACTTAACTGCTGAGGTCATCAGTCCCCTAGAACTTAGAACTACTTAAACCTAACTAACCTGAGGACATCACACACATCCATGCCCGAGGCAGGTTTCGAACCTGCGACCGTAGCGGTCACGCGGTTCCAAACTGACGCGCTTAGAACCGCACGGCCACACCGGCCGGCTACGTTCAACTTCCAAAGACGTAATTTTATCTTTAACTATCAGTTGTTGCTAATCAACGATAACCTCTACAAGTAGAGTCTGGCACAACAAGGTCATTGATTAGACATTAGATCTAAAATCTCAGCCGATCTGAACTAAATGAAGTTTATTTCTTTTAAAATCAATTATCTTTCATAAAGCGTGAACTATCTTTCTCTTTTCTTAAGTCGTTGATGTCTTTCGTCTCGTTGGAAATTAATGAATGTGAATTATTATTTCAATTTCTTTGAGAGTTAATATCTCTGAACTTTACTTCGACACAATGCCAATCTTTTACTTTAAGTATCTATGGATTCTCTCTAATACTTTGCTATACATGCGAATCAATCGTCTGCTTGAAGCTCGAACTTAGCTTTCAAATATCTTTTGACTGTTATTCGGGGATAAATGATGCTTGGGAAAACGTATTTTATAGCATAAAACAGGAATTCTTGTTTATCGTCTCTTCTTAATTCTTGTACAGGTCCAATTCAACGTATTTCGTTAAGAGTGCTGGTTAAATACACTAAAACGCCTTCCGAACAGGCCATGAAGGCCCAACGGTACCGACCGGCCGCCGTGTCATCCTCACCCACAGGCGTCACCAGATGCGGAGACGGAGGGGCCTGTGGTCAGCACACCGCTCTCCCGGCCGTATGTCAGTTTCCGAGACCGGAGCCACTACTTCTCAATCAAGTAGCTCCCCAGTTTGCCTCACAAGGGCTGAGTGTACCCCGCTTGCCAACAGCGCTCGACAGACCAGATGGTTACCCATCCAAGTGCTAGCCCAGCCCGCCAGCGCTTAACTTCGGTGATCTGACGGGAACCGGTGTTACCACTGCGACAAGGCCGTTGCCTAACTACACTAATCGGAACCATAATAATAAAAATCTAACAAAAAACCTGAGTGTCACCACCTCTTTTTAACTATGTGAACTTCAAATGGGACAAAAATCTTAAACACGTCAGGCGCTGTCTTTCAGCGAAGCCACTAATTTTTACATGTTTAATCACACAGCACTCGTTATACGTACATACTGAAGCGCAAAAGAAGGTTGTATAGGCATGCTTATTCGGATACAGAGATACGTAAACAGGAAGAATACGGCGCTGCGGTCGGCAAAGCTTATGTAAGACAACAGTTGTTAGACCGGTTACTGCTGCTACAATGTCAGGTTATCAACCTTTGTATTATCGCGAAATATGGGAGAGAGTGTCACAGAAATGATACAGGATTTGGGCTGGAAATCACTAAAAGAAAGGCGTTTTTCGTTGCGACGGAACCTTCTCACGAAATTCCAGTCACCAACTTTCCACTCCGAATGTGAAAATATTTTGTTGACACAGACCTACATAGGGAGGAACGATCACCACGATAAAATAACGGAAATCAGAGCTCGTACGGAAAGATATAGGTGTTCATTCTTTCCGGGAGCTATACGAGATTTGAAAAATAGAGAATTGTGAAGGTGGTTCGATGAACCCTCTGCCAGGCACTTAAATCTGATTTGCAGAGTATCCATGTAGATGTAGATGTAGGAGTGAATTTCAACACGGTGTTATAGTCGTCGCACGGGCAATGGGACACAGCAGCTGCGAGGTAGTGAAGAAGTGGGGGTTTTCCCGTACGACCATTTCACAAGTGTACCGTGAATATCAGGAATCCGGTAAAACATCAAATCGCAGCCGAAAAAAGATCCGGCAAGAACGGGACCAACGACGAATGAAGACAATAGTTTTTATTGCCTCTTCTGTCTGAATGCTGAAGACGTGAATGTAATGGTAGCGCTGAATCAATCTATTTCACTTTCCGAACACCGATAGCAAAATTGTATCCAGTAACCATTTTGCGGCAGATTTCTTGCAGACTGTCCTCTGGACGCCGTATGCTGCAAAGCTCCGCGATCCATTTGCTGGCTACCGGCAGCAGCCCTGGCGACAGAAGCGGCGCTGCACTCCCCCGCCTGCTAACGCACATCGGTTTTGATAATTTAAAAGGCTTCATTATTATTAAATGTTGCTACACAGAAAATTTCTACGATTTCCATTCACGCTCGAAACCAATGGAGACAGACGCCCTGATTAGTAGATGGGTACTGTATTACATTAATCGGCAAGAGTTGAGTATGGCCCGAAATTAATTTTATAGACTGGGGCGAAATTAAACCACCTCACTATATTCGATGAATTTATAAATGCTTCATACCTCGTTTCTTTTCCTTTCAAAGTCAATAATTTGTGCAACTTTTGGCCAATATTCGGATGTTTTCGTCAAGCCATAGTGAGCGTCTGTGGTGTAAATTGTATTACAGTTCTTGTTTCATTCCTCATGGTAAGTCTATGCGATAAACTGTGTGAATACCTTGCAATGCATGCTCTGTAGCGGCGCAGGAACACTGCACATTTGGAGTTCCATGTATGGATTCATGAAGTATTTAACGTTGATCGGAAGTGATAGTTAAGGCCATCAGATTTAAACCAGAAAAGGTTTTCGTTTTTGAGGTTTCAGAGGACGGAAAGGAATTACTAACGCCGGTGTCAGAAAACGCCTCCAGTTAAATGCTATTGCAAAAATTTAGGAGAGAGGAACTAAATCAATCAACATGTTCACTTCATAAACAACCTCCTGACATGTTAGACCTATATGACGAACAGAGCTCAAATTCGATATCGTTGACAGTCGGTTTCAATCTTTTCAGAAGCTATTTTACAGTGAAGCACCTTGGAATTTGCAAAGCAGACATCCATGATATTAACGTAATTTACTAAGTCGAAATTGCACGAAGATTTATGTTCAAAGGCATTCTTCAGATTTTGTATAAGGAATTTATACTAGCAGATTGCAACTCCATTAATTAAAATAGAAAATAAAAGGTTGTGTTCAGCAGCTTTCGCTGAGATTCGAACTGCCATCTCATATAGCACTAGCATCGCAACGCAGAAAGGAACCACTGAGCTAACGACACACTGGCGGCTATAAGGGGACTATAGTTCAAAAATGGTTCAAATGGCTCTGAACACTATGGGACTTAACTTCTGAGGTCATCAGTCCCCTAGAACTTAGCACTACTTAAACCTAATAACCTAAGGACATCACACACATCCATGCACGAGGCAGGAATAGAACCTGCGACCGTAGCGATCGCGCAGTTCCAGACTGTAGCGCCTAGACTATAGTCATTGCGAAATTGCCTGAGCCTCAAAACGCAACATTAAACACACAAACAGGTGTTACTTATGTGAAGAACGCCATTCTTGGAGTCCAGAAATTAAATATACTTTCTAATCGTCTCATCTTACAATGGATTATATCGAATGAGTCTTACATTTGAAAAAGGAATGCCAAGTGAATTTAGCGAGGTAATGCCGGACTACACCCGGAAGTAAATGCACTCTCACAGTGTTGACAAATACTTGCTACGACATTGCCGATTCTCAGCTCTCTTACACGGCAGCTCTTTAGCGAAATGCTTGTCGTGATTGTCTGATACGGTTCTTCAGAGAGAAGACGCGCGCGCACGTTTGTCTTTTATGCGGCGTTAATCCCTGATAATTTCTGACGTCGTCTTGAGGGCTATGTATACATTTGAGGCATTCAATTATCATTAATCCAGAATGATAGAAGTTTCAGTTTCCGGCGTGGAAGAAGGCTGTTGACGCCGACATATCATTTCAACGTAGGGAAAGCAAAACGGATGATTCAGTGTTTCTCATTCAGCATAAAGCATGTGAGATAATTTTCCGTAACGTTCATAATTATCTCAAAACACACATGAAGTAAAAATACATCGGAAGCTTATTTGAATTGAATATAATGTAAGATAACAAACGCTTTGCACCTCGATGTCGAATGTGTCCACGTGCAATCCTTTGCAGCATACGTATAGAATGTCATGATTACCACGATAATGGAGAAGTATGTTGGTAAGGATGGCAGCAAGAAGAGACGCAGTCAACAAATATTAGATTCCTCATGGCACTCATTTCATTTGAGATGTAAGAAGAGGTAAAGCGGAATATTACTTTAGTTACACCAAAGATATGCCGCACATATGGATGACGATTATGTTTGCGTCTTCATACGTTTCCTCCTTGTAATCTGTATACTCTGTTATATACTAAGAAGCCTGATCATTGTTTCAGTAGTGTTACCCTCTTTTTTGGCCCCTAAACGATGAACAGAATGCAAATGCATGTCTCTGCATGAAAGTAATTGTTCGAACCTTCCTGTGTTGTTTTCTGTGTATTTTTATTTGGAATTCATGAAGCAGATTGCTGTTCCTCCCCACCTCCATCCCCCCCCCCCCCCTAGATGGTTAGGTCTCAAAAGTAAACCGTTTTTCATCAACTGGCATCATTTATTCAGACAGCATCAGCACAAGACTATCAAACAAAGCCTTCCATTCGCAGTTGCAACCCTCTAACTGGCAGCTGACCCAAGGGTAATCCACGGTCGTGGTCCGAAATTAGCAGCTCTCTGCTACTTTGACTGCAGCACCAGTTTATCTGGTAACACTGTGTTAAATCAACAGGAGTAGTTGCAGAGTTGTGCCAGCATATCTGTCCTCCTATTGTCGACTTAATGTATCTCACTTCTCCTGTAGCGTTGATCACGAGGAGCCGAAGTAAATGAGTGTATTCTGCAGGTCGTAACATTCAGTATTCCCTTCTTTCATAGCCACTCTTCATGTCCATCGATACCAAATGGGGATGTGAAATTCTTTCGTGTGAGAGAACCGCAAAAATAATCGTAACAAGAACAAGCAAATAATGAATGAAGTTTATTGCAATGCAGAACGAGAATGGCTGTGAAAATAAAAATCTATGAAAATAGGTTGATTGTTGAGTTGGCACAATGCAGATATCTTCTTAGCATTTTTTTACTGAATATAGTTCTGGATGTTTACAGAGAAAAAGCAAAATTCGGTACTTCTCCCTAGTGTAGTACAATGTGAACCGGCAACTCCCCTCCCTTCTCCTTAGAACACGATTCAAGTAGGTCCCCGAGTAGCTACCAAGGCACTGCTGCATTCTGTTCTCTGACGTTGCTCTGGTGACGGTTAAAGCTGATACACTCCTGGAAATGGAAAAAAGAACACATTGACAACGGTGTGTCAGACCCACCATACTTGCTCCGGACACTGCGAGAGGGCTGTACAAGCAATGATCACACGCACGGCACAGCGGACACACCAGGAACCGCGGTGTTGGCCGTCGAATGGCGCTAGCTGCGCAGCATTTGTGCACCGCCGCCGTCAGTGTCAGCCAGTTTGCCGTGGCATACGGAGCTCCATCGCAGTCTTTAACACTGGTAGCATGCCGCGACAGCGTGGACGTGAACCGTATGTGCAGTTGACGGACTTTGAGCGAGGGCGTATAGTGGGCATGCGGGAGGCCGGGTGGACGTACCGCCGAATTGCTCAACACGTGGGGCGTGAGGTCTCCACAGTACATCGATGTTGTCGCCAGTGGTCGGCGGAAGGTGCACGTGCCCGTCGACCTGGGACCGGACCGCAGCGATGCACGGATGCACGCCAAGACCGTAGGATCCTACGCAGTGCCGTAGGGGACCGCACCGCCACTTCCCAGCAAATTAGGGACACTGTTGCTCCTGGGGTATCGGCGAGGACCATTCGCAACCGTCTCCATGAAGCTGGGCTACGGTCCCGCACACCGTTAGGCCGTCTTCCGCTCACGCCCCAACATCGTGCAGCCCGCCTCCAGTGGTGTCGCGACAGGCGTGAATGGAGGGACGAATGGAGACGTGTCGTCTTCAGCGATGAGAGTCGCTTCTGCCTTGGTGCCAATGATGGTCGTATGCGTGTTTGGCGCCGTGCAGGTGAGCGCCACAATCAGGACTGCATACGACCGAGGCACACAGGGCCAACACCCGGCATCATGGTGTGGGGAGCGATCTCCTACACTGGCCGTACACCACTGGTGATCGTCGAGGGGACACTGAATAGTGCACGGTACATCCAAACCGTCATCGAACCCATCGTTCTACCATTCCTAGACCGGCAAGGGAACTTGCTGTTCCAACAGGACAATGCACGTCCGCATGTATCCCGTGCCACCCAACGTGCTCTAGAAGGTGTAAGTCAACTACCCTGGCCAGCAAGATCTCCGGATCTGTTCCCCATTGAGCATGTTTGGGACTGGATGAAGCGTCGTCTCATGCGGTCTGCACGTCCAGCACGAACGCTGGTCCAACTGAGGCGCCAGGTGGAAATGGCATGGCAAGCCGTTCCACAGGACTACATCCAGCATCTCTACGATCGTCTCCATGGGAGAATAGCAGCCTGCATTGCTGCGAAAGGTGGATATACACTGTACTAGTGCCGACATTGTGCATGCTCTGTTGCCTGTGTGTATGTGCCTGTGGTTCTGTCAGTGTGATCATGTGATGTATCTGACCCCAGGAATGTGTCAATAAAGTTTCCCCTTCCTGGGACAATGAATTCACGGTGTTCGTATTTCAATTTCCAGGAGTGTAGTTCCGATTATGAAATACAAAACGTATTGCAGGATAGTTCCTAGGATCGTAGTATTAAATTTGTGATGTAGATGGCACATGAACGTGGTGACTATCCAGATTACTCGTCAATATAAAAAGACAATATTATGGGAATTGAGCATGGTCCCTCGGCAGCAATCCTGAAAGTGAGTGAATGACCACAGGCGTGCCAAACACTTTCGAAACGTCTGACGAGTAACGAAAACAGTAGCAATATGAAGAAAGCATTGGACAGATCAGAAAGGCCTCACTGCTATCCACAGCCTGTTTGTGTCAGCCCTAGTGGAGCTGCGCTGTCAGACGCCAATCCGATAGCACATTACACCGCTGAAATCTACGAATGAATTGTGTACTTACACTCATCCGCTTCAGTGAAATTAGTTATTCATGACTAGGATATAGCTGCCATAGTTAATACATCAATAATAACCTCGTTTATTGCTTCAGTAACTGTTACTGTCTTGTTTGACACCGAAATGATGTAAATAACACAACTTCTTGTCACTGACAGTTAATTCTAGTCTCTTCAGGGACTTAGTCTTGTTTTGTTGTTGTTGTAAATTGGTATTCGCGAAGAATACTACTGTCGCATATCCTGAGAGGTTTTCAAAACACATATGATACGGAGGGTTAAGAATAGTCTCTCAGTTTTGACCTTGAGAATAGCAGTTGCCGCGCGAGGTGGGAGCGAGGTCTTGGGCGCCGTGTCACAGATTTCGCGGCCGCTTCACCGGAGGTTCTAGTCCTCCACCGGGCATGGATGTGTGTGTTGTCCTTCGAATAAGTTAGTTTAAGTTAGTGTAAGTAGTTTCTACGTCTAGGCACTGATGACCCTAGCAGTTTGGTCCCTTAGGCACTAGAACTTAAAAAAGAGCACTAGCAGAAGTAATTGATAAGATCAAGCTTTTGCAGAAAAACTGGAACTAATGTAAAAAAAAAACAGCTATAGTTATATACGAGGTCAGTTCAATAAGTAATGCAACACATTTTTTTTCTGAAACAGGGGTTGTTTTATTCAACATTGGAATACACCAGGTTATTCCCCAATCTTTTAGCTACACAACACTATTTTTCAACGTAATCTCCATTCAATGCTACGGCCTTACGCCACCTTGAAATGAGGGCCTGTATGCCTGCACGGTACCATTCCACTGGTCGATGTCGGAGCCAACGTCGTACTGCATCAATAACTTCTTCATCATCCGCGTAGTGCCTCCCACGGATTGCGTCTTTCATTGGGCCAAACATATGGAAATCCGACGGTGCGAGATCGGGGCTGTAGGGTGCATGAGGAAGAACAGTCCACTGAAGTTTTGTGAGCTCCTCTCAGGTGCGAAGACTTGTGTGAGGTCTTGCGTTGTCATGAAGAAGGAGAAGTTCGTTCACATTTTTGTGCCTACGAACACGCTGAAGTCGTTTCTTCAATTTCTGAAGGGTAGCACAATACACTTCAGAGTTGATCGTTTGACCATGGGGAAGGACATCGAACAGAATAACCCCTTCAGCGTCCCAGAAGACTGTAACCATGACTTTACTGGCTGAGGGTATGGCTTTAAACTTTTTCTTGGTAGGGGAGTGGGTGTGGCGCCACATCATTGATTGCCGTTTTGTTTCAGGTTCGAAGTGATGAACCCATGTTTCATCGCCTGTAACAATCTTTGACAAGAAATTGTCACCCTCAGCCACATGACGAGCAAGCAATTCCACACAGATGGTTCTCCTTTGCTCTTTATGGTGTTCGGTTGGACAACGAGCGACCCAGCGGGAACAAACCTTTAAATATCCCAACTGGTGAACAATTGTGACAGCACTACCAACAGAGATGTCAAGTTGAGCACTGAGTTGTTTGATGGTGATCCGTCGATCATCTCGAACGAGTGTGTTCGCACGCTCCGCCATTGCAGGAGTCACAGCTGTGCACGGCCGGCCCGCACGCGGGAGATCAGACAGTCTTGCTTGACCTTGCGGCGATGATGACACACGCTTTGTCCAACGACTCACCGTGCTTTTGTCCACTGCCGGATCACCGTAGACATTCTGCAAGCGCCTATGAATATCTGAGATGCCCTGGTTTTCCGCCAAAAGAAACTCGATCACTGCCCGTTGTTTGCAACGCACATCCATTACAGACGCCATTTTAACAGCTCCGTACAGCGCTGCCACCTGTCGGAAGTCAATGAAACTATACGAGACGAAGTGGGAATGTTTGAAAATATTCCACAAGAAATTTCCGGTTTTTTCAACCAAAATTGGCCGAGAAAAAAAATGTGTTGTATTACTTATTGAACTGCCCTCGTAAACTGAGCACTTTACTGCAGCAGTGCCTTGTTCGCACGGTAGTAAATACTGCCCTCACCGTATTCGTAGCCGACGTATGTAGCTCGCAACGTGAAACATGAGAGTATGGCCACCTTTAGCATGAAGCGACCATTTTGAACTGAAACACGTTTCCCAACTCGAAACCACTCCTTCTGTGGTAATTATTCACAATATTTTATCGAGATGACAAAAAATATTAAATGGATGTAGCAGATACAATGTAGTCCCACAGCCGCAAATCATTCTCATACCAACACTGTTGCCAAGAAAGGCGTACGACGTTGTGAGTCCTTGACTACGTTAGTGGCGAGAAGATTCCGTTTCCTTAGCAGGAATTCTTCACGAACGGATGCGGATACAATGCAGTCCGAATGACAGATATGGCGGTATGCCTACATCTTTAAAAAGAGCAAAAAACCTAATTGTTAACCCTTTGAGTAATATTCCCACGTCTGTGAATCGTATGAATTGTATCACATTCATGCTTACCGACTATTACCTACATCATCAAATAACAGCAGGAACGGAGAGAAATGCTTTCAGAGTAGACGCCTTGATGTTTGAATTCATTTTCGGATGTAGCAGGTTTTCTTTTTCAGTGAAGCTATTGTTTCTGTTTCCAGACAACATTTCATATCCTTCTTACTTCTTCCACAGCAGTTATTTTGCTGCCCACATGGGAAACCACGCCTACGACTACTATCGTCTCATTTCCTGACCTAGTACCTTCTACATAGCATTATTTAATTTTACTACTGCTTATTACCCTTTTATTAAAGGCTATACACCAAGGAAAGAGGAGCAACATCTACATGTAATGTTTACCGTAATGCAACCAGGAAATTGTGCTTATAAAAGCGCTCAGAACCGCTGAACGAGACTTTCAATTTTCAGCACACTCCAGACCGAATGAAAGGAAATATTAAGAAGAGCAAGTTGACGATAGCGAGCGTGGGGAGGGTTTGATGCAGTGCCGTGAAATTGGACTAGTTTCCGTCGAATTTAGTTCCTGATAGACCTAAATGTGATCTTTATACAAAAGCATCAGTGTACTCATATGGGAACTACTTCCAATGTGTAATTGATAGAATACCTGGTCACGTTAGGCCGCCTTTCGCTTGCGGCCATCACTAGTTTTAATTTCATTCCATTCCTTGATGACGCACTGAATCGTTTTCGAACTTTTCTCATTGTTTCCTACCTCAGAGATTTCCTAAAGCGTTACATCGTGTGTCAGTCACACCGCAAGTTAGACACCCATAAAGCTCTGACTTGCTTTAGAGTGTCAAATCATTTGAGCAGCGATTCGAAAATACAAAAGACCACTTCTGAAGGACCTGCCGGCAGCAAGTCCTGGAATACAACACTGTGGCAGTAACAATGCTCATGTTTTACATCACAAGATGCAGAAGTGATTTATATGCTTTTCGAAAAACTCGTTTCATGAATGCTTTCAAGTCTGGTAGCGTATGGGAAGGGTGTTTTTGTGATGATAAATAGTCGAGTAACGCAGATTTCACTAGTTCCGTTGGATTTGAGAATGGGAGTCAGTTTCTGGGGTAGTCAAGACTGATTGCTATTTGTACATCACAGTGTTTGCCGCAGCGCTCCTGTTTCGTCAACACAAACACCACGTGACTTGATACACTGCTCATGACGCCACATGCTGAGAGTGGCAGTGTCAAGTGGGCGCAGTGATTTTTCAACATGTTACTCAAGTAATAAGTCAAATGGATTACATGAATATTATAAGTGGGACAGAAACCTTAATTTACCTTTTATTGCTTATTTGTGGTCTGACTTAAATGAACAACAGCATCGTATAATATCTTGCCTAACGATTGTCGTTTCTTTCTTAATAGTGATTCTTGACAAAGCATTTCAACGAAGTTTATATTTTTTTCTGTCGGATAATTGAGAAAAGATATTATTTATTTTGTCAGTCTTCGTTTCTCCACTGAGTTGTAAATGGTTCTCTTTATAAAACGCGTGGTAACGTCACAAGGGCGACAGTTGCAATGCAGTCGCAGTGAAATCGAGAGAGTAGAGTGCGTGTGGTTGCACTGATTGAGCATGGCAGCTACTCGGCATCAGAAGCTCAAGAAAAGTGTGGAGTATCGGCAAGAACAGCTAGACGCTGGTGGAAAGAATACCAGGAAAGGGGCTATATAGGGCGGAAAAGAAGAAGGGGCCAGCCCCGTGTGTCTACAGCAGCAGATGATCAACGTGTTTTGGGGAATATACGTGCTAATCCATTCCTCATTTGCCGTGCCCTGAAAGAGATATCTCAGTGTCCCAGAAGCGAAAACTGTTACGAGGAGACTGAAAGATGCCGGATTATATTTCCGGAGAGCTGCTACAAAGCAGCCATTGACCGACTATCAGAGGATTGACTGCATGGCTTTTGCAGCAGAATACATAGACTTTGACTGGAGTAGAGTAATCTTTTCGGATGAAAAAAATATTTTCTTCCTGTAGCGACGCCCCTGATCAGGTGAGACACGAAATTTTCTCCATATAGTTATTAGTTTATGCTGTTAGTGACTTTACATTTGTTGTAGGCACAAAATAATAAATATAAACAGGTCCCTATATCATGATTTTAGTAGTTCATCCCTCATCTGATAAATAAATATGACCCCTGAATTTGTGAATATTTGCATTAACACGCAAATGTTTTTTGCGTTAGGATACCGCCCGCGAGGACAACGCTTCCAGCCAATGTATCTTAACGAAAGACAAAGAAGTAGACGCTTCTCTGTAGCTGTATGGAGCTATATTTCGGCTCATGGGGTAGGTCCTCTCTGGGGAATAGAGGGAATTCTCAACGGAGAGGCCTACATTAACATACTGAATTCCATTATGAAGCCGAGTGCTAAAATGCTGTACCCAGCCGGTGAAATATATCTTCTGCAGGTATGGACAGTGGACGTGTGGAACAATGAAGAGTATTTCCTACGATTTATTCAGTACTTTGATGAGTTCTACTTCTTATCGAAGTGACTACTCTACTTTGTCAGTCGTATAATTTTGGTTTCTCCACCTTTCTTTGATACTGATGGTCGTGAAATATAGCTTTCCCGGGCATCATCTTAGTTTCTTCCTTAGGGGCTCTTTCAATAATTGTATGTGTAAGGAAGACGCCGTGTATAAATAACTGATATATGTAAATTTCATTTTCCTACTTACCTTTTCTCTTCTTAGGCTTCTCTACACAGTTACTTCTTATACGACTCTGGGATTCGTTTCTACCTCCTTCTACCTTGTTTTGGTCATTTTCCACGACATTCAGCATCCTGTAGCTGTAGGCGGACCATACTTTATTTTTTCAGATCTCATCTTTCAAAGAAAAGAGTACTCCACATCTTCCATTTTGCAGTGTGTTTCTATATTTCTGTCACTTGTATGTTTACTTGAAAGAATATTATTCGTAAACATAAATGGTTTGTTAGCGCTGTTCTTCACTTTACTTTTTTTAAGCATCTATTTCTGGTCCTGAAGTGGATGAAGTGCTGTACTTTTAATGCCATCAGTTTTTATTGCTGTGTTCATATGTTTATTACTTTTTCTCATTGCGATTACCATTTGCTGTTGTTCTTACATTCCAGTGTTATTGTTTTCTCGATTTTCGGATAATACCTGCAAAATGTTGTTCAGTTTGTTTCTAAATCTGGAACTATTAGGAAATTATTAACAAATGTGATGCAGCGTATCTTTTCACAATTGAATTTAACTGTTAATGTTTCCTGTTCCATTGTTTGTATTGCTTATATATATATATATATATATATACGGTGTTAAGGAAAGTGGAATTCCATACTTTGCAGTCGGTAATATGGACTAAAACAAAACAAACTGCATATCGTAGGAGCTACGCGCACTTCGTCAGTACAAGAGAAGTGTTTTAAGTAGAACAACAGATGTGTTTCGCTGAAGTAAAGGTGAAGAAGTGCTCATTGCTCTTAAGATGTTCATTTCAGACGCATTGCTCTTGTTTACTGGATATGTTTGTCTTGTTTCTGTCCATCCTATCAGCTCTCGAAATATGGATTACTTGTGTTTAATACCCTACATTCGAAGCAGATATCTGGACAAAGGACATCCACACTTACTCATTTCCAGACTATATATTCCTATTTTATCCCATTTGTATTGATTATTGGCCCCTAATGTATTCAAAAATGGAACTAATCAACTCAATCCAGGCCAGTTTTTTATAATAGTAAAATTATACCTTCCATTTCGAACCATTCCTAAATCGATGAAGGAATTATTTCTTCCTTTTATTTCTTCTCTCATAACTACCAGCACATACAAACCTGTAAATGATTTGGTTGTTCTTACTTTGTTCCCGTATAGGCCTGCTCCAATAAATCGATCTACACGTCCTTTTATAAAAATTGTACGATATTCGTACGTTTCTTGGAGGCATGCTGTACTTTTCATTTTTTACTGCCTTGGCTGATTTTTCTTTTAAAGTTAAGCATAAGATAAAATATACTTTACAGTACTTTACTAACATTACAATCATGATCTGTAACATATCCCCCAAGGTATACACCCTTTTTCTCCTAGACACTTCTCGTAACTTAGAATATAATTGCGCAGTAATGTCCGAATGTAAAATTAAAATGTGTTCAACGTTTTGTAAGTGTATTTCCTCACCTCCTGGCATGGGTGAATGATAACACATCTGTCAAACAGGAGAGGCGAGGTCTGTATCACCTAATCGCAGGTCGTTTGCGCTCGTTTCTGCCAGCCACTTTGACATGGGAAGTGCGTGGTGACGGGGCTAGGAATCAGAGTGTGAACGTACTGGTGACGTAGTTTGAGGCTCCTGGTGTCTCAGCCTCCAGCCGTTCACCCTAGTGTGCTTTCTGTCAGGAAAGTGGATAGGATGGTTTGCTCATCCTTTGAAATTGTGAAGATAGCCGTATCAGCACGTTTCCAGGATAGTACACAGTTCTTCATGGGTTCGAGATTTGTTTCTCATATATCTTTTTCTTTATTCTTCCGTTACATGCAATTTTGATATCAGCAGACAACTGCCTGCATTGCCTTGATTAAAAATTAAGTGACAAAGAAACAAATTGTTTTCATGTTTAATATTCCGTAGGCGCATGCAAATATATGAATTGGGTTTCGATTTACAGATTATATGATCTTAGTCATAACAGCAATGTTGCATACACGGATAGTTCTTGAGCAATGAGCATTACATAAAGATACGTACTCGTAGTGGTATTTAGTTCTCACTAATATGAAGGGAAGACTTATTTCATTAACATTCCTGAAATCAGCTATTTATCTCAACTGCAGGAGTTTACTCTGTGCGCGGGGCCGCGTTGACACGAGGTGTGAACAGGCGACATCAGTACCCCGGTCGCCTTCAGTAAGTGCAACACATTGAGCGAACGAGCACGTGTAGAGTCCGTAGAGAATATCTCGCTATAAAACAGATTTTTTTCTTCTATATATCTTTGTTAGTAGAAAGATAGAAAAAAAAATTCAATAATGAAGGCTAGCAATCGTTTTGAATAAGCGGAGCAGATTATTTTTGCAACCAAGCAACAGTGTCTAACAGTTCAACAGATTGCTGCACTGTATTCAACAACTTACACTCCACCTCATCATTACGAAAGCATAGGAGGACGGTATATTCTGAAAGAAGGCCTACCTGTGTGTTATAACTGGCGCCTTAAACTATGTTACCATTCACTCTGTATTCTGATCTCCGTCCCAGCACCCTCCCCTAGTCAATGTAGATTTTTGGCAACAGCTATCAGCAAAGTATTTTGGAATGTGGAATCTTCCGAATAATTTATAAACCTGTTGCTTAGACTACACAGCCATTGAAGTTGTCGAATTTTTTCACAGTATGGAAATTAAGTATTCATAGTATAAGTCAGAAGTATTTAATTTCTAAGTTAATGAATGATCATTTCTTTACAGGACCAGAGCCCGATTCAAAATAGCAGAGCCGTCCAGAACTGGTTCCAAGGAAAGCAGAGAATACAATTTCTTCCTTTCGTGCCAAAATCACCAGACCTCAACCCCACTGAAAATATGTGGGTGGAGGTTACGAGATCCTTACCACCTGGGTCAAGGAATTAAGAAACTAACCGGCCGCAGTGGCCGTGCGGTTCTGGGCGCTGCAGTCTGGAACCGAGCGACCGCTGCGGTCGCAGGTTCGAATCCTGCCTCGGGCATGGACGTGTGTGATGTCCTTAGGTTAGTTAGGTTTAATTAGTTCTAGGTTCTAGGCGACTGATGACCTCAGAAGTTAAGTCGCATAGTGCTCAGAGCCATTTGAACCATTTGAATTAAGAAACTCTGTGGGAAAATATAGAGAATATATGGTGGGAGATAAACAATCATCACAATCTCTCGAGGAATTTAGCCTCATCACTTCCCAGACGCCTTCGAGCAATTATAGAAAACGAGGGAGGATGGGTAGGATACTGAAAGAAAAATAAAGGCCAAACCAGTTGCGAGGTCCTAAAGTGTTCCGGAAACCTACTAAAGCTAAATGGTCCCTGTGTACTCTCATTAAATGTGTCACTGCGTGATTCTTACACATAGCAACTACTAATTAAATTCTTTTCTCAAAGAAATAAATAAACAAATGTAAGCGCAACGGATAAATGTTTGATTTTGTAGTATTAACCCCAAATTTGGTACACTGTTAATCACCCGACTGTGTTTAAAGAAAATGCGTAAGTAACTGGAATCGTAATTGGGCTTGCATAATAACTCCTCCTCCGTTCTGCAAGCTGTTTCTTTTCATTCTGTCTTACTTTCATCTCCCAAAACATAATAACGGTGTTACCAGTAACATACAGGATAAAATTGCCTAACAGCTGATATTGTAACCACACATATAAAGATGTTTCTACTTCCTGTGGTCTCTTACGAAGATAATCTTTTTCTCACCCACAGGAAGGAATGAAGGATAGACCACAATGCTTAATTCATAACGTCACAGCAACACACTATCACTCTTATTACCACTGGGCAAAGCAATGATCGTATCTCCACGCGGACCAGTACTAGAAATATTTCTGTAACTTCTTCAATCACTGGCTGATCCCAAAAACACCTCTCATTTACTGACGTGCCTCGATGTTAACTAAGTCTTGCGTGGTTAGAAAGTTCGCGCGGTCGCGATTCTGAAATTTACGTTCTCCTCATATTCGTGCGCGGCACGTTATTGCAACTGAAAAAAAAAACCTCCACAAGCTACCTAGACTGATTTCCTAGTTATATCTCGACACCATTAAGTAATATACCATCCAAAACCTCCCCTCCAAAAGATACATAAATACACACACACAGAACTTTTCAGCCGGCCAAAGTGGCCGCGCGGTTCTGGCGCTGCAGTCTGGAACCGCGAGACCGCTACGGTCGCAGGTTCGAATCCTGCCTCGGGCATGGATGTGTGTGATGTCCTTAGGTTAGTTAGGTTTAACTAGTTCTAAGTTCTAGGGGACTAATGACCTCAGCAGTTGAGTCCCATAGTGCTCAGAGCCATTTGAACCATTTGAACAGAACTTTTCACAATACTTACAGTTCGTGTATAGCGCTCATAGCATGGCTACACGAATTACTATTATGTTGTTTCCCCTTTATTTAATTCAGGAAAGCGATCTCACTGATTCCTACGTATCTTTCACATCCCGTTGTTCTAAAAATCAGCTTCACACGTAAATTTCTACTGACTCATTTCGCAAAAGGTGACTTCTTATTCTTTCATATTAAATTAGCAACCTTGCCTTTATCCATGAATTTCAGAAACTCGTCAAATTACAGATTGAAACACAGGCAAGCTACAAATGGCTTCTTTGAAAACTAATTCTTTCAGATGAAAATTAAGAACATTACTTTCTACGGTGAATTTCTGTTAGCAGCTCGATTAGTTAAAGCCACGAGATAATATATCCCTACATTTCCAGATGATATTTTGAAACAAACTAACCAAAATCATGAATTTAAATTGATCATTACTAAAAAGAATTATGGTAAATCAACACATTCCTACTTATAAACTAATGGTTCCTAGCACTCAGTCATCCACACTTCATTATTTTCTTCATCAGCTCCATGTGGTGAGTGCCAGGTCTTTAGGCTATAATAGCTCGTCACATGCATCCTGTGAATTATAACACTTTAATGTTCACCGAATTACTCAAGCGAACTATAAAATTCCGTTAACTTTCAAGTTACTCTTCGCGGTCGCTACATAGTATTCTCACATTCGCCTATCTTTTACCTGCCTATAAACAATTTGTTTCCCTCCAAAATACTATATATTAAATTAAATCTACCCTGAAAGAGAAGGTTTCCACGTAAGGTGGAACATTAAAACCTCAAATAACTCATTGCCTTTCCCTTTGCGGAGAGCATTTTACTCCGCCACTTCCTCAGTCCATCCGGCTGCTTCAGTCGTCCCCAGGCAAGTGCCTTTCTCTTACCACGCTACCACTTTCTCCCTGCCTACGGCGTGGGTGGTGTGCACCCTGGCCAATCAAGGCTCCAGAATTTCAAGCATTTGAAATTCCTGGCTGTCTTCCCCCCAGCACACAATTAAATCTGCCCGTGCTTTTCTACTCAATGAGCTTAAAGTAAGAATACAGACAAACCTAGCCATCTTCTCTCCAATGTCAGAGACAGACCTACCTCAGAAAACTCTCATGTCGCTGCATATCGATACGTCATTGCCTTCCCATGATTCTAATAATTTCGTTTCAATATTCACTCCCATTCTATCCACATTGCATACTATTTACCTTGCTCTCAACCCAATCGTGGACTATTTAGGATAGGATAAGTGGGAAAAGTGGGTTTTCATACATTATACTAAAACAATAAACTCTTCCACTTGCTCTGATCAATTTCCTAAACACAGCAGGTTGTTAGCAGAATCTTCCGTCGTTTCTTGGCAGAACAACATTATAATAAACGAAAAGCACCAATTTTCCTTCGTTCTACAATATTACTTTTATTGTTAACCGGTTTTCGGCTTACAAGACCATCTTCAGACATATACTAAATGTCTGAAGATGGCCTTGTAAGCCGAAAACCGGTTAACAATAAAAGTAATATTGTATAACAAAAGCAAACTGGTGCTTTTCGTTTATCACAGCAGGCTGGTTCAATGAAAATTAACTGCTTACATCGAGCGTCTGATAACAGATAACTGATACCTGACGTAGCAAGGTATTCTAGCAATTACATGTGGAGAGTAATTCCTGTGTGAATATGCAGATATTTTTGTAGTGCCTGGCCTTTGGGCTATCAGGAAGTAATTCGGAGGAATGTGGCCAAATTCAGGGCGCTGCGTTGACCGTGCCCACGCTCAATATGATGAGCTCTTAATGTTACTTTATTTCTTTCGTTCTGAGGTGTACCACGAAATAAAATTCCCATCCGATAAACGATTTTCTCTTCTATTCGAAATGCTTATTGAGTAACCCCACAGTGAACATTACGTAGAGATGATACTTGTAGTTTTTGAAGTATAGGCATGTGTTTAAGGATAACGAACTGTAGTCGAAATTAAACCAGAAGATGCTGAAGGAATTAGATTATGACATGCGACAGTGAGAGTGGTAGCCTTGTTTGCTATGTGGGAAGTAAGAAAGCGGAGGCCTTCAGTAGTAAAATGTATGCAAATTCAATAACAAGAAATCCTTTTTTGATGGGGTAAGGAAAATGGTTCAAATGGCTCTGAGCACTATGGGACTTAACATCTATGGTCATCAGTCCCCCAGAACTTAGAACTGCTTAAACCTAACTAACCTAAGGACATCACACAACACCCAGTCATCACGAGGTAGAGAAAATCCCTGACCCCGCCGGGAGTCGAACCCGGGCACCGATGGGGTAAGGATGCTAATATCATATTATCTGAGGAAACCTTAACTGAAAGTATATGGCAGGCTTCCTGCAATGATGTAATGACGCTTGCTTTCAGTAGACATATAGATAACCCATGGCAGGGCTTTCTCGTCATCCGAATCACATAAATGGAAATAACAATCAGAGGGTAATTACTAAATTGTAGGCACATGGCCACACCACATATCTAAAATTTTGAGAGCAGAATCTCTCGCGATAGATTGGATGTCTGGATCCTATCATGAAATATTCAGGCTACGAAAACACGTTCTTCTTACTATCAGCGTGGTCCGGACTGCAACGTTGTAGGCATGCTTTGGCAACCCTGTTGGCATAACAATGATTTGCAGCTGTGGGACTGATTTATCCTTCTAAATTCGCCTGACATTTTCTTGTCATATGTATGAAATATTCTGAATATTCCCTCTGAAGATCTCTTACTGAGTTAGTAATATTTTGTGAGTACAAGGTCATTTCATGCAGAAGCTACCCCTTGTCTCATACTTCACGTTGCGAGTTATCAGTTATCTACTGCAGCCGCGATTATGGCAATGAGAGTGTTTCCTCAGGAATTCCTTGGCAGCATAGTTGTAAAGTAGTGACTTTATAAAGCGGTAGTTGCCTCCGAAAGCAGTTTCAGGTTTGCTGCAAAAGATGTGTCTTATCAATTCTTTTCGGTAAGTTTTGACTCAGGTGCTTACTATCACTTGTAAGTGCGTCCTAGGAAACTCGCAGGAGTTTCCATGATCGAAGACCTCACTAATCTTAATTCACATCAAAATTACTGACAAAATTACTGAACAGATTCGAAACACTTGTAAGAGTCAGGAATTTGTACCTTGTTCATCAACTCGGTCTGAAATAAGAGGGGAAAAACTACAGGGACAATAACCAAGCTTATTAGTACACATTATCTGTGGTGGAGCTGGAGGTGAAAACGTACGAAAATGCACAACTGCACTTTGGCGAACTTCTGTTTTATTTTCGCATCAATAGAGTTGTAGACCCACCATCTGGTATCAATGCATTACATTGGCATCCATTATATCTAATAAATTTGATAGTACACCTGATATTACAGATGAGTAGGACACAAGAAAGGGCGTAGATAATGTCCGTTTGACGACAACAGTAACATTTTAATTTTTTTGAATAGGACAATGTTGCTATCCAACCATTTTTAGTTTAGTTAAAATAAGCTTACGCTGCAAGAGAATTCGCCTGTATTTTTCAATGTGCGAGCTGTCGAAGACGATATTCATACTGTTAGTGCGATAGGCACTTCGCATATTCTTGACGAACCCAATTTCAGAATTCATGTTGAGTAATCCAGCTAAACTGTCATAATACTGTCGTTTCATATTGATGAGTCATCTGGATAGTCGTCACGTTTAAGTGCCATCTACATGGCAAATTTAATATTACGATACTAGAAACTACCTTGCAACACGTTTTGTATTTCATATTCGGAACTATCTGCATTAAGCGTCACCACAGCAATGTCAGGGAACAAAATGCAGCAGTGCTGCAAACATCCAGAACTATATTCAGTAACAAAACGCTAATAAGATATTTGCATTGTGCCAACTCAACGATCAACCTATTTTTATAGATTTTTATTATCACAGCCATTCTAGTTCTGCATTGCAATAAACTTCATTCATTATTTGCTTGTTCTTGTTACGATTATTATTGTCATTCTCTCACTCGCAAGAGTTTTCATATCCCTATTTGGTATCGATGCATGTGAAGAGTGGCTGTGAAAGATGGAAATACTGAATGTTACGTCATTCAGAATACACTCATTTACTTCGACACCTCGTGATCAACGCTACAGGAGAAGTGAGATACATAAAGTTGACAATGGGAGGACAGATATGCTGACACAACTCTGCAACTACTCCTGTTGATTTAACACAGTGTTACCAGATAAACTAGTGCTGCAGAATCGAGAATGTAGTACGGACTTTATCACAGTAGCAGAGAGCTGCTAATTTCGGACCATGACCGTGGATTACCCTTGGGTCAGCTGCTGGTTAGTGTGGTGTCACCGCCAGACACCACACTTGCTAGGTGGTAGCCTTTAAATCGGCCGCGGTCCGCTAGTATACGTCGGACCCGCGTGTCGCCACTATCAGTGATTGCACACCGAGCGCCGCCACACGGCAGGTCTAGTCTAGAGAGACTCCCTAGCACTCGCCCCAGTTGTACAGCCTACTTTGCTAGCGATGATTCACTGTATACATACGCTCTCAATTGCAGAGACGACAGTTTAGCATAGCCTTCAGCTACGTCATTTGCTACGACCTAGCAAGGCGCCATATTCAGTTACTACTTCAAGAATGTATTCTGAACAGATAATATTGTTACTCATGTAGTCAAGAGCGACATTCATCATTAATGGACTAAAGTTAAGTATCAAACTAATTATGTCCGCTTTCTGAATTCTCATTCCTTGTTATGTTCCAGACCTCACGTCAGTATAGTTCTTCCCTCCTCACGCCAGCCTGCGTGAGCTACGCGTGCATTTCAGATTCTGCCAGTGGATAAAATAACTGTATATTTTTGGACCTAACACACGAAGGGGGGAGAGGGGGGGGGGACAGCGGTCTGCTTCATGAATTCCAAGAAAAACTACACAGAAACCAACGCCGGAAGGTTCGAACAACTCCTTTCATGCAGAGACTTGCATTTGGAATCTGTTTATCGTTTAGGGGCTAAACAAGAGGGTAACATTACGGAAACAATGATCAGGCTTCTTAATATATAATAAATTAAGGAGGGAAGACGCAGAATTAATCGTTATCCATATGTGCGGAATATCTTTCGTGTTAACGAAAGTAATATCCCGCTTTACCTCTTCTTAAATCTCAATTGAAATGATTGCCACGAGGAATCGAATATGTGTTGACTGCGTCTCTTTTTGCTGCCATCCTTACCAACATATTTCTTCATTCTCATGGTAATCATGACATTCTATATGTATGCTGCAAAAGATTGCACGTGGACACATTCGACGTCGAGGTGCAAAGCGTTTGTTATCTTACATTACATTCAATTCAAATAAGCTTTCGATGTATTTTTACTTCGTTTGTATTTTGAGATAATTATGAACGTTACGGAAAATTATCTCACATGCTATATGGTGTTTGAGAAACACTGAATCATCCGTTTTGCTTTCCCTACGTTGAAATGACATTTCGGCGTGAACAGCCTTCTTCCATGCCGGAAGCTGAAACTTGAATCAATCTGGATTAATGATAATTGAATGCCTCAAATGTATACACAGCCCACAAGACGAAGTCAGAAACTATCAGGGAAGAACGTCGCATAAAAGCCAAACGTGCGCGCGCGTCTCTCCTCTGAAGAACCGTATCGGACAATCACCACAAGCATTTCCCTAAAGAGCTGCCTCGGAAGAGAGGTGAGAATCGGCAGTGTCGTAGCAAGTATTTGTCAACACTGTAATAGTGCATTTACTTCCGGGTGTAGCCCGGCATTACCTCGTTAAATTCACTTGGCATTCGTTTTTCACATCGAAGACTCATACGATATAATCCATTGTAAGATGAGACACTTAGAAAGTATATTTAATTTCTGGACTCCATGAATGCAGTTCTTCACATAACTAGCACCTATTTGTGTGTTTAATGTTGCGTTTTGAGGCTCAGGCAATATCGCAATGACTATAGTCGTCCCATCGCCACCAGTGTGTCGTTAATTCAGTGGTTCCTTTCTGCGTTGCGATGCTAGTGCTATATGAGATGGCAGTTACAATCTCGGCGAAAGCTGCTGAACAAGGCCTTTTGTTTTCCATTTTAATTAATGGAGTTGCAAACTGCTAGTAAAAATTCCTTATACAAAATCTGAAGAATGCCTTTACTCATAAATCTTCGTGAAATTCCGACTTAGTAAATTATGTTAATATCATGGATGTCTGCTTTGCAAATTCCAAGGCGCTTCACTGTAAAATAACTTCTGAAAAGATTCAAACCAACTGTCAACGATGCGAATTTGAGCTTTGTTCGTCTTATAGGTCTTACGTGTCAGGAGGTTGTTTATGAAGTGAACATGTTGATTAATTTAGTTCCTCCCTTCTAAATGTTTGCAACGGCATTTAACTTTAGACGTTTTCTGACAGCGGCGTTAGCAATTCCTTTCCGTTCTCTGAAACCTCAAAAACGAAAACCTTTTCTGGTTTAAATGTGATGACCTTAACTATCACTTCCGATCAACGTTAAATACTTAATGAATCCACATATGAAACTCCAAATGCGTAGTGTTCCTGCACTGCTACAGAGCATGCATTGCAAGGTATTCACACAGTTTATCGCATAGACTTACTATGGGGAATGAAACAAAAACTGCAATACACTTTACACCACAGACGCTCACTATGGCTTGACGAAAACATCCGAATATTGGCCAAAAATTGCACAAGTTATTGACTTTGAAAGGAAAAGAAACGAGGTATGAAACATTTATAAATTCATCGATTGTAGTGAGGTGGTTTAATTTTGCCCAGTCTATAAAATTAATTTCGGGCCATACTCAGCTCTTGCCGATTAATGTAATACAGTATATATCTACTAATCAGGGCGTCTGTCTCCATTGCTTTCGAGCGTGAATGGAAATCGTAGAAATTTTCTGTGGAGCAACCTTCAATAATAATAAAGCGTTTTAAATTATCAAAACCGATGTGCGTTAGCAGGCGGGGGAGTGCAGCGCCGCTTCTATCGCCACGGCAGCTGCCGGTAGACAGCAAATGGATCCTGGAGCTTTGCAGCATACGGCGTCCAGAGGAGGACAGTCTGCAAGAAATCTGCCGCAATATGGTTACTGGATACTATTTTGCTATCGGCGTTCAGAAAGTGAAATAGATTGAATCCGCGCTACCATTACATTCACGTCTTCAGCATTCAGACAGAAGAGGCAATAAAAACTTTTCACGCCAGCTGGTCTCGGTCCACAGACATTAACAACGCACACTACAACTAGACCACAGGCGTAAACAGTCTACGGTTTCTATATCAGGGTACAAGACTTCCTTCTAGGGAGTGCCGCAGTCTACAATGCTGCCATATTGTGGAGATAGCCGGACTTACAGAACTAGTGTGTTGGTCAGTTTATTTGTCCCATGTCGCGATCGGCGCGGACTTAGCCTCTGCAGCGGCCGGCCGCCGGTCGAGTTTTATGTTAAAGAGTGTACGTAAGCATCCTGTCTGATCAGCTGTATCCATTCATGTCCATTGTGCATTCCGACGGACTTGGGAAATTACAGCGGGACAATTCGACACCCCACTCAGCCAGAATTGCTACAGAGGTGCTCCAGGAGCACTCTTCTGAGTTTAAACATTTCCGCTGCACCTCAGACATAAGCGATATTGAGCGTATCTGGGGTGCCTTGCAATGTGCTGTTCAAAAGAGATATCCAGCCACTCGTACTTTTACGGATTTATAGACAGCCCTCCATGATTCATGGTGTCAGTTCCCTCCAGCACTACTTCAGACATTAGTCGAGTCCATGTCACGTTGTGTTGCGGCACTTCTGCGTGCTCGCGGGGGCCTTACACGACATTAGGCAGGTGTACCAGTTTCTTTGGCTCTTCAGTGTATATACATACACTATGTGATCAAAATTATTAGGACACCTCCGAAAACATTCGTTTTTCATATTACGACCACTTTGTTCCCACCTACTGCCAGGTACTCCATATCAGCGACCTCAGTAGTCATTAGACATAGTGAGAGAGCAGAATGGGGCGTTCCTTAGAACTCACGGACTTCGGAGGTCAGGTGATTGGGTGTGACTTGTGTATTACGTCTGTATGCGAGATTTCCACACTCTTAAACATCTCTAGGTTCAAATGGTTCAAATGGCTCTGAGCACTATGGGACATAACATCAATGGTCATCAGCACCCTAGAACTTAGAACTACTTCAACCTAACTAACCTAAGGATATCACACACATCCACGCTCGAGGCAGGATTCGAACCTGCGACCGTAGCAGCCGCTTGGTTCCACTCTGAAGCGCCTAGAACAACTCGGCCACCGCGGCCGGCGACTGAACAGTGGAAAAATGTTGTGTGGAGTGACAAATCACGGTACACAATGTGGCGATCCGATGGCAGGGTGTGGGTATAGCGAATACCCGATGAATGTCATTTGCCAGCGTGTGTAGTGCTAACAGGAAAATTCGGAGGCAGCGGTGTTAGGGTGTGGTCGTGTTTTTCGTGGAGGGGGCTTGCACCCATTGTTGTTTTGCGTGACACTATCAGAGCACAGGCCTAATTGATGTTTTAAGCACCTTCTTGCTTCCCACTGTTGAAGAGCTATTCGGGGTGACGATTGCATCTTTCAACACGATCGAACACCTGTTCATAATGCATGACCTGTGGCGGAGTGTTTACACGACAATAACATCTCTGTAATGGACTGGTCTGCACAGAGTCCTGATTTGATTCCAATAGAACACTTTTGGGATGTTTTGGAACACCGATTTCGTGCCAGGCCTCAACGACCGACATCGATACCTCTCCTGAGTACAGCACTCCGTGAAGAATGGGCTGCCATTCCCCAAGAAACCTTCCAGCAACTGACTGAACGTATGCCTGCGAGAGTGGAAGATATGATCAAGGCTAAGGGTGGACCAACACCATATTGCATTTCAGCATTACCAGTGGAGGGTGCCACGAACTTGTAAATCATTTTCAGCCAGGTGTCCGGATACTTTTGATCACATCGTGTATGTTTAAGAGGCCGCTTGTCCTCGATAAAATGGTCCTTGTTTTGTCGTTTAGGGACCGTGGGGAAAGCTACGAAATTGAGATCGCGTATGCAAATCTCCGGCAGCTTCCGACTGGTTCTCAATACTAAGTAACAGCGTGCGACGTCCGGTCTCCTCATTATCATTAGGCTTACAGCCTATCTCCAGAGTGGTTTCCAATATTTATTACAATAAACGACGCTCAGGATGAATTCAGAAAATACACCCTAACACAAAATCGCTATGGCACTATTCCTAAGTGTTTGCTTTCTATTCTACTGCCACAATATACCAAAGCAACGCATCTATCCCCTTAGCGAGTGCTATATACCACCTCACAAAATCCAATAATGACTTACCGTGATAACGTCTCTCCTCTTCCACAAATCAACTGAAAATCTCCAACTAAATGAGACACGGTACGCCTGCAAACATTTGGCTATCAAGCAACCCAACGTTCAGCCACTGCGTCCTCACAAAATTAACAAACAGGAGAAACCAATCTCAGAATTCAATTATTCGTGTCCTCAACTGCTACTACTCACTAAATTCTGCATTTCTTCGCAGATTTGTCTTCTACTTGTCCTTCCATACGGCGAGCTCAAACTTCAGCCAAATTGGTGAAATAATTACTTTCTCCAACAAGCCGATAACATTTTCAAAGTATCTACCCAAACGGCTTAAGAGTTGCTTTGAACTTCCCAAGTCTGAATCACGTAGCAGACTAACTTATTGCCCCTTCTCAATCCAACTCTCTTGTCAAGACTAGTTCTTGAGACCATCTCGTGAGACTGTCTTGAGAGACTAACTAAAATTCTTAAGGAACAAGCCAAGAACCATTTAAGGCGAACAAACATATCACGCTAATTCTCTCTTTAACCATAGGGTTTCTTCTTAGCAGCCGCCGCTGTGATCTTGTAGAGCCAGCTACTCCGTATCTGTAATTTATGACGCACGCCGCAACTCTGCAGTCGACTGAGCATAGTATACTCGGTGACTTGACTGGGGAGTGCTTTTCACGTACATCAAGCGACAAAATCTACGACATTTTAACATGCACACATATAAGAAAACTTCACAAAACTCATAAACAAACTGTCGATTCTTTCGAAATATAGTCAACTCTGATAATAAGATGAGGTGATAACACCCGGTAATGCACTTTAAATTTGGCGCAATACAAAATGTAACCTATCCTCAAGAGAAACGGTTTACAAAACACTTACGCAGCAGATTTTTCGCGCATGTTGCTCGTCATCCAGGGACCCTCGCCAGTTTGGATTAAGACAAGATCCAATGCAGAGCGAACGTTTAGCAGAAAATACGTGAGGGGCGGTTTATTTTTTACCCCTTGTAGTATCACTCTACACAGGTTGAGGGTTGGAACAGCTCTCTATATAATGAAATCGTAGTGTTGCATTGTAATACAATTCCGAGACATTATTACGCTGCAAGAAACACTTAAAATTCGTAGAATACCATTTACAATGCACAGATGAGAAGCCATTCTGGGAACTCCACATGTTTATGTTCGAGCAACTCTCAGGTCGAACTGTTTGTGTACCATACAAATTCCATACACATGTTACCTGGATGCTCTAAACTAAAATTCGGTTCTGTCTTCTGAAAGTAGTGTAAGTAATGGGTTTTATTTTAAATGACTATCACTACGTGCATGTGCACTCCTTATGTGGGAAACGATAAGCGCTGCACTGACGAATTCCAACGTGCAAGTCTTTTCACTCTCACATAGCACACAATTAAAATGAATAATGGACGTATTAAACCCTAAAGCTATCCGTACTCTTGCCATAGCACTGCGCTTTGTGTTATCGACTAGCATGAAAATACTGCTTGCGAAGTGAAGCCAGTCTGTAGATGCCATACCTTGCAATGTGTAATTAAAAGTGCAGCAGCAGCGTATATATGATTATTGCTCTGGAGAACTGTTAATCCATTTTTCCTTGCATTCTACTACTAACAACGGTTCAATTAATACTACGTTATTGAGAAATTCAGTATGTGTACCACAACTTTCATCTCCCTGATTTTCAAATGTAATTTGCTTATTGTCATCAGCACATGTCTCTTGCTGTAAATGTTACATCGCAGTTTCGCCTACATGACAATGGCAGCATTTCATTTTAAGACAAGATCAACTAGCTCTCTCTGGATCGTATAGGAAAAATTATGTTTAAGGATAGACCGATTTGCTAACTCATCCATCATCTCCCATACACAGGGTGTTTAAAAATTTATATTACACACTTCTAGAGGTTGTAGAGGAGACTTAGTAGATCAAGTTTTACATAGGAACCCATTTCTGGAAACATCGTCCAAGGACACTACAGAGCGTCAGTGTTATAGGCGCCGCCGCCCGTAAATATATGTATATATAAGGCGATTTCGTGATGATGTTACATGCTTTCAGGAATGATGGAGACGGATAAATCTATCAACTTGAGGTAAGGGTCCCGTGACCGGAAACGGAAGAGTCGAAATTTAACAAGCGATAATCACTCTGGTACCTTGACAGTGGAATACGTGTATCGGTATCGTTGTAGCTAGGTCTGTTGTTAAGCAACTTTCAAAGGTGGCAGTATGGACCAAGATAGAGAAAAGAATGTCTGGCAAACGTGGGCTCTAAAATTCGTACCTGAGGATCTATGACTACGTGTTCATCTTCGCTTGTGAGAATCACAGGCAGGTATTCGTAGATGTTAGGGGAAACGTCTCTAAAATTATTCGACCAGAAAAACACAAATACGGTGATAAGAGGTTACTTGAAATACAATACTTTACCAAGAACAATATCCGAAGTATTTACAAGACCTTCAGAGAAAATTTATCTGGCTACGAACCTCCTAGCCCATGCTTACAACGACCAGATGGATCCGTGGAAACTAATACAATGAATAATTGTGACATTCTAGTCAAATATTTCACTATTTTCTTCAAGTGTGAAGAGCCACCTGAGCAACACCGATTTTTAAAACCAGCACAAAATCCTGATTCGCCTCCACCTTCACACGAAGAAACAGTGAAAATAACAAAAATCATTAAAAAACAGTAAAGCACCTGGCGGAGATGGAATTATTGGAGAATTAGGGAAACTGGACCACAAAAACTTTTAACACCAAAAATTCACAGAATAATATCAGAATTCTGGAAAAGAGAGAAAATCCCAAAAAATGGAAGAGCACCCTGATACACCCACTCCACAAGAAAGAGACAAAACAGATCCGAACAATTACAGAGGAATCTCACTTCTTCCTATAACTTATAAAAAACCTCTCTAAAGCTTTGCTGAAGCGACTTGAGCAGCAGGATTGGCGAGTGTCGGGCAAGGCAAGATTGGCGAGTATCAAGCAAGGTTCAGGAAAGTGAGATCATCTTCTGAACATATCTGGAATCTCAGAACGACACTAAACGTCAGACGATGACGAAATACTGCAGTGACATTTGTGGATTTCAAAAAAGCTTACAATTCTGTTGACAGAGAAACGCTGTTTGACAGCCTAAAAGAATTATGAGTCGATAAAGCAGCCATCAGCTGCGAAAATTCATCAGAAACCACCTCCAAAGTGAAATTAATGGGAGAAATCTCAAATTCATTCGAAATTCACACAGAAGTCCAACAATTAGGCGGCTTATCACCACTCTTGTTCAACATCGTACTAGAAAAAAATAATCGGAGAACGGGAAAAGCATGTTGAAGGTATCCAGATTGGAAAAGAGAAAGGAAAAACAGTCACTGCGAAATGTCTGGGTCTCACTGTATTAACAAACAACAAAGATGAAGCCAACCCGGCGCTAGATAAACCACATAAAACCTCTGCAAAAGCGAACATAAAATTTCGTAAGAAAAAAAAACAGTATATTGACACCACATCAACTGGAAAACTTCCACCGAAAACATAATATGGAAAAATCTCACAGGACACTCACCTCAAGTACTTAAGAGAAATCGTCGAACCCACAGGACTGAATACAACTTCAATCACAGAAAGAATTTCAAATTGCAGTAGGTGTACAAACTGACATGGAATCACTACAAAAGAAGAGCAATATCTCATAATGCAAAACTACGGCTTTACAACACAGTTGTTTTACGAAAAGCCTTGTATGCGGCACAGACCACAGTTATTACACGAATGATAAAAATTTGTGACATAGAAAAACACGAACGAAAAATTCTTGTAAAGATTTACGGCTGTGTTTTCCGAGACGGAACTTGGGTCAGCCTATCTACAGAGGCACTCGATGAACACACAGAAAACGGCTACACCAGAGAAAAGTTTTAATATCGTTAATGCAATCAAATTAAAAACCAATTAGATAAAAGAAAGACAAGGAGACCTGCAATAACTGAAAATTTCAGAAGAACAACTTGAGAACAAAGAACAGTTCAGGATGAAAACCAAAAACAAGAAACTTGAACAAGTCGTAATGAAAGAAACAACAGGGAAAAAAATGGACAGACGAAAGGAATTAAAAACACAGTTAATAAATGGAGACGTTATGGAATTAAAAGAAAAGAAGAAAAGAAAGTGAAGCTGTGATTGACTCAAGTTTACGCGCTCTCCTAAAGAGGAATAATTGAGAATAATACATATGTATTACAGTTCGTACAGAAATGATATACATAGATGTAGTGCAGGTGATCTTTAATACAGATTTCCTGCGTCTTTCATATACTCAGGCAATAAAAAATCGTCTTTAGCTCATCCGTATGCGTGACCTAAACACTGTTGTACAGGATAATCACGTTATTTTGCCCCACTTTTTCTGCGTATGTGTAATTATTACAGACGAAAGGAAATCTCTATGCGCATTTGCCTGGAAAAAAGAAACAAGATGGAAGCACTAGTTGCAAGGCTGTCAAATAGTTACACTGCAATATAAAAGGGGAATCTATGATTTAACAGAGACATTCTAGAATCGTTGTAATATATTGCAGGATCGATCATACAAAAAATTATGTCCTTACTCTACAAAACTTTCATCTCCTTTTTAAATTTGTGATCAAAGTATATGTTGGGTTCTACACAGCAGATGCTTGTTAGTGATAGCTTATATGCCAGGATGAGGTAATGTTAATAATAATATCTCATTCCTGGTAATATTACAGTTATTAAATTGTTAGAATTTAAGGCTGGCTGCTGCAGCCTCACTGCAGCTGCCTCTAGTGGTGGTCGCAAAAACAGAGGCATAACTGTTCCAGCTGACATTCGGTGGCGCAATTTGTCTGTTCATGCATGTGTGCATGCTAGTAGTGGTGGGGAGATGCCCACCTAGCACTGTGTTGCTGGTTGCGTTATTAGAATCGCTGCACATATCATCTCTGAGTCGACGGGAGGTGGCGGTGGGAACACAACGGTAGTGGTGGCGGCAGCGGTGGCTGAAGAGTGAGCTGATGTCTAGATGGCCAGCGACGTCGCGTGCACAGGAACACTTACAGTGCTGACAATGGAAAATACCCTCCCGCACTATGCTTGTTTTAAATAAAAGCAGCATTATTGTTCCTGTCCTATCCCAGCAGTGGTAGTAGCAGTGCAAGTGCTTTTGATAGGTCATAAATTATGGTAGTTAAGATAAAAATGAGGAAGCTGTGTTATGATAATTGGTAATACATTTTAATAACCAAGATAAGGTGGGACATAAATTGTGGCCATTAAACACCTGTGTCATAAATTAGATCCTAAATATACATGGGAAATCTGGCAACCTTGCAGACTGTTCTCCTATGCTTTAAATTTCTTGCCGTTTATACCTCACCCAATTGGCCAAGAAGGAGGGGTAGGGAGAGTGGGGTGAGGGGAGGAGAGGGACACATGGTGTTCACATAGAGAGACCTGGCAACAATGCAGGCTGTACTTTGACATACCATGCCTCACTACTAGAGGAGACTGGAGTCAACGAACAAGTACAGAGATATATGATATGAAGAGGCGAAATCTCGCTGCTGCACAGTCTTGTCTCTTTTCCTGAACTTACTCACTTACTTACTTACTTCCACGAGCTCCTCAGAATCAGTGCCTGCCTTAAAGAGATGTATTCAGCCTGGAGAAGCTCTTTAAAAGACATTCCATACTATACATTTCAGCAGAGTGCATATATCTCCTATCCCATAACTGAAAAGATGGTTCATTCAGTCAGGTCTGACTGAAGCTGTTAAATAAAACAAGTTCTTGGCTAAAATGTCTGTTCTGTGATATCATTTTAGTAATACACATGCTACTACCAAGTCAGCTCTACAATAGAGTTCTTATCACAAAAGAAAATACTCAACAAAATTTGTACTATTCCATTCATTAACATACTGTATCTAGCGTAAGCATAAAATGCGCGACCTACTGTCGAAAGCAGCAATTAAGCAATCAAAAAATAGTTTAAAATTTCACATGATGTTCATCAGTTTAATATTATTGCCCGATACTGTACAGTTTATGACATTGAATAACCTAAAGTTCCTAAAATATAATTGAATGTTACGCTGAATTTTTCCATACTGGCAGAAAGTCACAATTTTCATGTCATATCGCAAAACTGCCAAAAACGTCATTTGCAATGAGCCTCATAGGTTTCCAAACTAATCAGCTTCTCACCAAAAAACAAATTAGAACATTTACATCAAACTGCCTAAGCTCTAGGAAATATGCTGTCATGTTACTAAAGCTGAATCTGGACTCCTAGCTACGAGTACACGCAAATCTCTCCCACTTCCAGAACGCGGAATCTTTCTTCTCTCTGATGGTCTGGAACATACTGTAGCTCATCAGATTCGTAGCTTTTCCTGTACAACTCGATAATTTTCCTCCATACCGAATCACCAAATGCAAATTTAATTTAATCATCTGCCAAAGTTTCCAATCTTAAAAAAGTGAACAGACTTATATCAATCACATTATTACTTGTCTTTAGGACAGAAGTCAAGATTTCATTTCTAGAATATCTAAACAAGCTACTTTACAACATCCCATGTATGCGACTTACCGCACGATTACACAATGCGATTCACACCCTCACTCATCATTAATTAATAACAAATTCCAAGTTTTTACATCACAAACGTACTTCATTCACCCTCTCGCTACTTCTGACAACATAACAACTTAAAATTCTAGTGTCAAACAATTAAAAATAATAATTACTGCGCAAAATCAGTTTTATGAGCAAACTACTATTTAATTAACAATTTAGCAACAAAATATTTCGTTAAAGTTCTTATATGACATATTAACAAAAAATTCAAAGTGTCATGAGATTTTCTATAATGGGAAGCTATAAAATCTAGATTTTAAGTAATTTTGAGTATGTCAAAAACCATTTCAGGTATGGAATTGAAATTTGTTCAGCATTTAGCTATTGTAATTCTGAAAGACTACATAGACATTCACGGCGATTGGTGTTGGTATGTGATTTTTACGATCTGCAAAGAACGCACGTCCGTAGCGGTGTCTACCTGCATACTGACCTCAAAGACGACAGATGGCATCCTCTCGGCCTGGGATCTTTCCTAATTGTCAATCTTTAGCGCTACACCTAAATCGGACTATAAAAATTGTGAGAAGCAGACAAGAACGCCTGAAAGAAAGTTACAATGCGTCGGAAGAGATAAAAACCACAGAAAACGTGTGCACGTGGTAGACAAAGAGTTTGTTGGTGGGACGAGTTGGAGAAAGACTCAATACACTCTGGTGTTACAGGAGACGGTGCAACGGGCCGTGGTAGTTTTCCTAGGTACATGGTTTTACTTATACGAATATTGAGCATACCGTGAGAGTGTGACAAGTCGTAATTCCTTCATTGTAACATAATAAACACGCAAATCATAATCATTGTGTGCACCAGGCAACCGTTAAGGATATTGTGTAGAAGTCTGGAAGATTATACGCTGACGGAAAAAAAAACATCACAGTGCCAAGAAAGAGTTATGTGAGATAAACGAAAGCTAGTAGGGGTGTTTTTATATCTGTAAGATGATGTCTATTCGTATTTGGCGGCAGTAGTATAAGAGTTGCGCTGGTAGCTCTACTATGAGGATGGAAATCAGGTTTGCTTTAAATACACGCTGTAACGATCATGAGCGTTCGTTACCTTTAAGATTGGACGTGGTGAGTTGCATCATTAATAACACAAGGAACTGTTACAAATCGGTTACGTCAAGGACGAGTCAGATGCCCTGTAGCATGCTTCCACTAACCCCAAACCACCACCATTTGCGACTTTAGTGATAATATAATGGCATGTGACGAGGACCTTCCGTCGGGTGGACCGCTCGCTTGGTACAAGTCTTTCGATTTGACGCCACTTCAGCGACTTGCCGTCGATGAGGGTGAAATCATGATTAGGACAACACAACACCCAGTCCCTGAGTGGAGAAAATCTCCGACCCAGCCGGGAATCGAACCCGGGCCCTTAGGATTGACAGTCTGTTGCGCTGACCACTCAGCTACGAGGTCTCATTGGAGGTAAGGATGGAGGTCTGCTGTGTTTTCTGATGAATACTGGTTCTCTCTCAGTGCCAGTCATGGCCATATATTGGTTAAGAGGAGGCCAGTTGAGGGCGTACAATCAACCTGCCTGCGTGCTAGACACACTCGACGTAGACTTGGAGTTATGGGGCTCGATTTCTTACGACAGCAGGAGCACTCTCGTGGCTACCCCGGGCAACCTGACTGCAAATTTGTTCGTCAGTCTGGTGATTCGACTCCATGTGCCGCCATTCATGAATAGCTTTCCATGGGGATCTTGCAACAGGATAACTGCTGTTGTAGCCTAACATACTCTACAGAGTGTCGAAATGTTGCCTTGGCCTGCTTGACCACAAAATCTGTCTCCAGTCGAGAACATATGGGACATCATCAGATATCAACTCTATTGTCATCCACAAACTGCATTAACGGCCCCTGTACTGGCCGCCCAAGTTTAACAGTCGTGGAACTCCGTCCAATAAACTGACGTTCGGCACCTGTACAACACAATGCACGCACGTCTGCATGCTTGCATTCAACCGTGTAGCGGTTACACCGGTTGTTAATGTACCAGCATTTCACATTTGCAATGGCTTATATCGCGCTTAAATTAACCTGTTATCTTGCAATGTTAACCACTTAAATTTGTTACCTAGACAAATGTATTCCAGAAATATCATTACTCTGCATTTTTTTTATTTTTTGTGTTGCGATTTTTCTCTCAGGGTATTATCGCGCAGAACAAATGTCTCATTAATTACACAGTGGGGAGGGTGGGAACGCTACTCCGTGTCGTACCACCGTTATTCCTTTACTCATCCTCTAACTCCCCGCTCCTTTCCCTTTTCAATTCGCCGATAGTGTGTGGGAAAAACAACCGTCTGTCACCCTCCGCATGAGCCCTAATTTCTCCGTTTTGTATGAATGTACCCGAACGTATGTTGCTCGTCTCTTCTTGGAACAAACGCTCCTGGAATTTCAGTAGTAAACGTCTCTGTGACACACCACGTCTCTCCTGTATCGTCTGCACTGGAGTTTGTAGAGCATCTCTGTATCACTCACCCCCTGTACTATACGATCCAGTGATGAAATTCGATAGTCTTAGTTGGATCATCTCTATTTTTTCTGTTGATTCGACTGGACAGGGGTACCGATTGATGTTCAGTACTCAAGAATCCGTCCTACACTTGTGAGTCACTTCTTACGTGTATGAATTACGTTTCCTTACAATTCTTCATATAAGTTTCAGGCTGATATCTGCCTTTTTTCCGCAACTAGTTTTGTGTGCTCATTCCGCCTTAGGTCGCTCCACCCAGTTACTGCTTAGTATTCCATGTGTGTTTCTTATCTCCAAGGATGCAATCGAACGATAATGGATCCTTTCATCTATTTCTACACAGTACGCTACATTTATTTACGTTAAGGGTCAACTGCCAGTCGATACTCTGCAACTCTTCCTACATTTCGCTACCGTTTTCTGGCGCTGTAACCTTCTCACAGACAGAAGCATCGTCCGCGAACAGCGCCGTGAAGCTTCTGACGTTAACCACTGGATCATTTATATACGCTGCCAAACATGCACCAGCCTCAACGCTACACTTCCCATAACTCTTCCAAGTACTGAGAAACCTTTTACCGTTTTACGGGTACAATCCTATTCCCTACTTCCCCCTTTAGCACCCTCTACCCGACAATCTAAGCAAAGCCAATCACTTCGTGTCCTACTTATGTGACATCTTCACAATCCCTGATGACTCCCACTTCGATTTCTCTTTAGTCCTGACAGTCCACGAGCGCTCCAATACTTCCCTCTCACCCCTTGCTCCTAGCTTGCAGTACCTACACAACATCCCACAGACACAACATTCCAATCACAACACAAGACGTTCAATAGACACTCCATGAAAAACGCAACGCTGTTCTCTGTCACGACTGCATAACATACAGACACCTGAAAGAATGGCCCCTATCTTTCATGGAAATTCTAGCCACCATTCATGGTATAATTTTTCACATGTGTTTCTATTCTGAGCTGTGGAAAACGTGCCTAAACTTTCTCATCCTCAAACCCAACAAACCTTCCAATGACACTTCCTTCTACCGTCCCAGTAGCCTCACCTCACTGTTTAGCGAGATTTTTGCGTACATCCTATCCTAAAGCATGCATAAACACCTACAGCGACACCTCCCCATTCCTATCAATCAATACAGCTTCCGTCCCAATTTCTCTTCCGATGACCAACTCCTTTTACGTAACTCACCTCTTATCCCACCAAATCAACATCTACAATACGACCATGTATGACATTTCGGCCTTCTTTTTAAGCTCCAGGCTCATGCACTTCCCACAATTTATGCGCGCCTTATCGCAACCTTTCTCTCCAATCTCCCATCTTATGTCACCATCAACAACGCCAACTCCTGCATCTTCCACTCCACTGCAGGTGTGTCCCAAGGATCTGTTCTCTCTCCTCTCCTGTATGTGCTATATACCACCGATATACCGAAGCTACCTCCTACTGTTCATCTCCTCCAGTTAGCCAATGACACCGCCTTTACCCTACTCTCCAGAAATTGCAAAGTTGCAACGAACTCTTCACCTCCGTCTCAATCAGTTCACCTTCTGGTGTAAGCAGCGGCTCCTCAAAATCAGTGCAATAATAGCAGGACGAACCATCTTGCAGCTTTCACCCCCTCTCCCATCCTATTTAATTATCTAATACACTAAAATACCTCGGATTAACACTTGATCGCCAACTAACGTGGAAGCCCCGTCCACTACCCATTCAAAAGGAAGCACATAACAGACTGAAACTACTAACCAGCTGAACATGAGGACTACACCCTTCCACGATTCTCCACACCTATAAATTCGTGATGGGACCTATCCTCTGGTATGCAAATGTGGCACGGATTTCTGATCCTCCCTCTTTCTGCCACACCCAACAGACTCTCGAACACCATGCACCCCCGAGCTTTTCGGGTCCGCTTACCCTCCCCTACCCAAATCCTCTACCATCTTATAAAATTCCTTACCCTACTCTTCCAACGCGAACACCTCTGATTATCCTACACCACACGCAAACTCGACACTAACTGCCCACTAGTTTCCCCCGTGCTATCATCACATGATACTCTGCTGTGCCTCTACCACCACATTTCCCAGCGCTACACCCTCCACCTCCTCTCTCAAAGAAATTTTAATCACTCTTCCCCAGCCGTGATATCTGCCCTGATACACACCTATCTTATCAGATATAGGAGAATCCATCTCTCCTCCCGTTGTCAGGGCTCCTTTCCTCACCACTCACTCCACCCACATCCCAAGGCTTGGTTTCGGACTGCATACCTCTTCACTCTCCCAAATCTTTCCAACAAACATCCACCCAGGCAAACCTCTTCCTATGCCTATCCCAAACGTTATAATACCATGATACTTCTACCTCTGGCAGAGTACATTCAGTCATCACTTCATTCATCTGTGTAAATTTTTTAATCAATCAACAAATCAGATTTTAACTCTTAGCTTATGCAACTGACCATCTGCATTTTTTATTGTGAAAACGTTCATTTTTCTAACGTCTTGTAGATATTTTTACTATGTTTTCAATATTTAAAATGGTTTGGCCGAAGAGCGGCGAACTGTAACCGTTGACAGTTTACCACATCCATTCCCCCAACTCATATGTGGTGTGGGGGATGAAATAACAATAAAGAAAAACCTCCAATGCCATTTCCCTGCCAAAATAGTTACAAATAATATGATAATCGTACACTTGACATTGTAAGTTAGGTCCAAGAGAGTAATGTCGTAAAAGTACCATGCGAAGCTTATAATTGCAGAAAGTATATGTCAACTAAAATACTACGCTAAGTAGGCAAGCACGCAACCAAATAGGTAGTCTGACTTACTGGTAGAATGTAATTATTTATGCCTGATCTTGATGTAAGTCGCAACACTCCCTGAAATAAATGTTTTCACACTAAATTATTCACAAACGCTGTTTAGAAAATGTAATCGATGATATTGATTGGTAGTTATTAGAAATGACTCAGGCCTACTAGAGGTTATGTACAATAACAACTTTTGATGACGACTGCAATATTTATCAATCGAAAATATGGCGCCAAAGCCCTCTAAAGTTTATAGGGCGTATTTCCTATAATCAACTATCAAATAACACCAAAATCTAATAAACATATATGATGTAAAAACACACACTTGCGCATGCAACAGAAAAGCTCTCCTATGTTTCGACACATCGCAACCAAGTACAACGACAGATATGAAATATCCCCAAAGCAGAAGGTGCAAAAAGACAGAGTCGATATTCGTAAGTAAACTCTCTTATAAAATCATTTATCATGCCTCGAGCACATGCAGCTTCTTTATAGCGTTCTGTCATGAATTTTGAGTGTCACCACAAGCATATAATACAATTTGTGGTATTTTTCTTTCTTTCTTTTTGGGGCAAATTGATACATGAAAAATGGATGTGAACAGTGAAAGTAAACAATAAACTTTAAATGGTAAACGGTAGAACAGCTATCGTTTGCCATCTATTAAAGTTATCAAAATTAATTACAAAACGTGCTACTAATTTCATACGTTGCATTTTGCTTATCACTAACATCAAATCCAGATTCTATCAAGCATAATATTGCACTATTACACTTTTGCGTCAAGTCTAATACCTTTTGCGCTCATTATGTAGACAGCAACGAACAACGAACACAGTCTGATAAATCTTTTAAAGTAATTACTGTGACTTCCGAAAATCTTGGGAAGAACTACCTATCTGCAAGATACTGTGCACGAGACACATCTGTGGTGTTTCCTCCATAATTTTGGAACTATAATCTGCTCTAGAAAGTAAATTTGGTAATGAAATGTGACAGAGGCTTCAATACAGCTTGAATACGTTATTCGCAACGAAGTCTAGGAAGAAATACTTGAGACGTTATTATAAATATTGCCATTAGCTTACACCGGAATGGGAGTGGATGTTCTTGTTAACGTCGTTGCATTTTTATACTCTTCTCCAGTCAGAACAGCGCACTTGTTGCTCCTCATGTAACTAGAGATGACCATTTAAACATAAGCTGGTAAAATAGACCCGTATTTAACAATCATATACAAACTCTCGCTCAACGAAAGATCTATAACTAAAGACACGAAAGTTGTCTAGGTCACACCAGAAAATATCTTTCTTCTGGGCTTTTATTCACATGAAGTAATGAGCCCTATCGACAAAATGTCCAAGGGTAAACACTACCATTTACCGGTTAACTGTTCACCACTCACCGTTAAGCAAGCTACATGTATTTAACAATTTCCTTTGTAGTGGGCCCGCTGCTTCCCCTAAAAATTCCACACGAAATACCTAAAAGACATACAACGGAAACTTTGGAGGAAATAGAATTTTGCACTCATACAAATAAATACGCACAAGACATCCCCAACGAACAATCAGATTTTAAACATACAAAATTCCTCAAATTTTGTTGAAACTGTAGGAGAAAAAGGGAACATTATCGCCATAATCATAAAACAACAGAACACTCGTCATTTACGTAAGAACCGCTTAAGGGGACCACACCGTGGTTCAGGTCGAAAAAATCGATTCTCAGTTTTCATCAAATTTCGATAGATTAAGCTTTAATTTAAGTACTCTCAAAAGGAATTAAGTGAAAAAAAATTTTTTCGAGCATTTAAAGAGCATTTTCCTACCACGTGTGTTTATGTGCCACGCCCACTTTTCTGCATATATTTTAGATCTTTATATCCCCTACATTTCACGTTAGGGATTTTTTTTTTACTCCAGAGTGTGTTGGATATCCTTGGAATGCAGCGGTTGGTATTCTTTTGGTTCTGCTGTTTGTAAACAACACGCTTACAAACACGTGGTTAGTTTTGTTCAAGTGTGGTTGCGAGTAGTTGTTATACTTACGTTTGCAGTGATCGTTTACGTGTGTTTTGTTGTGTTTATTGAAGATGACGAAACGTAAAGGCATTTTTCAAGCAACGACAATTTAGAGGAAACAAGTTTAGAGAGCTTTCTGTACAAGAGGTTATGTCGCCTTACAACGAATTTACTATAAGTGACAAGGGGTGCAGTAACATTATTATAAATTTGAGAATATTATCAGATGTAATTTCTAAATTTTTTACAATGTAGACACTGTGGTGAGTCACAGAGTATGAAAATTTGTGAGAGTGCCAGTGGGAGAAAAGGCCTAGGCAATTGCTTTGAATTTAATTTGCACTAAAGGCTCAGCTGTGATTTCATTTATGAGTTCTTCAAAACCAGATGCAAGTGTCCCTTATGAAATCAATACTAGATTAGTTTATGCCTTACGATCCATTGGCAAGGGCTTGGCGGCAGGGAGAACATTTTGTTCAGTGATGGACTTACATGAACCACAAAATAAATTTGAAAAACTGACTGCAATATTAGAGAACGCTGCATGTGAGGTCAGTGAGGAATGCATGAAACTGGCTGATAGGGAAGCAGTGGAAGAAAATGATGGATGTTCGTATATTGCAGTTGCACTTGATGGAAGTTGGCAGAAAAGAGGACATACTTCTCTGAATGGAGTGTAGACACCGGTGAAGTGTTAAATATGAAGATAATGTTTAAATATTGCAAATATTGTAAAGTCAATGAACATAAAGAACACAACTGTGTGGCTAATTTTAGAGAAACAAGAGGTGGTATGGAACTTCAAGAAGTACAACAAATATTTCGTCGCTCCGTAGAAACAAGAGGCGTACTGTACACCAAATATTTGGCCGATGGTGACAGTGAGGCATACAACATTGTGGTGAACTCTAAGCCATATGGAGATGCTATTATTAGCAAAATAGAACGTGTAGGCCATGTTCAAAAACATTTGAGAACAAGGCTGAGAAAACTAACTGTTGATATGAGAGGAAAAAAATTAGAAGATGGAAAATTGTTGACTCAACAAGGTCGGTTAACTAAAACTGAAATAGAAAACTTGCAGGTATACTATGGACAGCCAATTAGGAGTAATAAAGAAAATCTGGAGGCAATGAAGAGAAATGTTTGGGCCATATTCTTCTGTAAGTCCTCTGCTGATGATAAGCCGTGTCATGGATTGTGTCCCTCAGGAGAAAATTCGTGGTGCAAACTGGAGAATCTTAGTCTCACCAGAATTCTCTTCCTCTTTGCTGTTATTACAGCAATTAAACATATTTTCAGAGACTTGGCCCGTCCTGACCTTCTAAGGAAATGGCTGCATGGACAGACACAGAACCAAAACGAATGTTTCAGCAGCATAATTTGGAACCGCCTCCCTAAAACTGTATTTGTAGGCATGCGTACAATGAAACTAGGAGTTCATGATGCTGTTATTACATTCAGTTGTGGTAATATTGGAAAGTGCTGGGTACTGGAAAAGCTGGGAATTAATCCTGGTGAAAATATGATCAGTGGGCTGCAACATCGCGATAAAATGAGGATAGCCGATGCATGAGGTTGTTATCTTATGGTTATAGGTCATATTTATTACTATACTTGAAAGTTGAGTAACTCAATGCCCGTTGTTTGATGCATTGGCAGCGAATCACAACTCATAATCTGAGAGAAGCAGATACTGAAAGTCTGAAATCGTCATCATATTGTGAAATTCGTCCCTCGTTCATCTGTAGAAATATTTCGAAATCTCGTGCATTCACCCGCAAGAAAATTCTTAATCACATTCAAGAAGATCTTGCCCGTGCTTTATGACCTTTAAAAGATTCAGTGGAGATTCAGTTACCAATCTTCTGCTTCATTTGAACGTGCCAAAAAAAATATATATTTCACCCCACCTCACACACAACCGAGTTCGCATTTGTTGTTGACTGAAAGAAAGCAGAATATTGAAATGGGGAGCTACAGTGTAACGTAGAACCCGAGCCATGTCTCGTTTCTGGCGAATCTCCACACCATTGAGAAGTGAAGGGTAGGTTAATTGGCAGAGTGAAAAAATATGACCCAGACAGGATTAGATCCTAGCCAAACGCTCTACCGCTATACCATCACACCAGATAACGAATTTTGTCACGCTCTATGCTGCCTCAGGGCACTGTTCCTTTCTCGAGTCTGGCGGTTGTTCACTATATGGTAGTGGCATCGTTTTCTCATTTTAACTTTAATTCATCATAATTCGGTAATTTGTACGAAATATTAATAAATTGCATACAAAAACATTCCTCGTGAATCAGTGTATCTATTAGTGAAAACCGGATCAAAATTGAAACTTCCTGGCAGATTAAGCACTTGCCCGCGAAAGGCAAAGGTCCCGAGTTCGAGTCTTGGTCCGGCACACAGTTTTAACCTGCCAGGAAGTTTCATATCAGCGCACACTCCGCTGCAGAGTGAAAATCTCATTCCGGATCAAAATTCTTACAGCAGTTCCTGAGATTAGCCTGCACGTACAGACGGACGCAAGGAGGCGACGTAAATTTATACATACAGGGTGTTTCCGTAAGAGCGTGCAAAAATGTTAACAGGACATATAAAATGCTCCACTGAACAATTTGAGATAGGGAACCTGGGTCGGAGAAGCCAGCTTAAGAAATATGGAAGTAGACTCGTCTACCGCTTTGTCTAGCATTACTGTTTTCCACCTTATTTACAACTAACATGCGTACAAGTTTATACGTACTGTGCTGTCTGTTTACATGCACATTCTTTATTTCCTGCAAGGAAACAAGGAACACGAGCCTGATTACTAGGAAGTCACGATGGAAGTTTTGTTTACTTTACTTGTCCATAAGGTGGCTCTGTTGTGACGTATTCAGATTGTCCCATGGCTGAACGTGCTATGAATCAAAGAAAGAAGCGTTCGACATGGCGGTGCACCGCCTCACTTCACTGTGGATTTCTGCAACGATCTCAATGCTGTATTTCATGGTCGCTGGATTGGAAGAGGAGGTCCTATTCCATGGCTTGCGATGTCACCTGACCTGAAACCCCTTGATTATTTCCTATCGGAATATCTAAAGTCACTTGTGTGTGAGACCCCAGTGGATATGGAGATGGAATTAGTTGCCAGTATTGAAGCTTTCTGTGATGCGATTCGAAACACACCAGGGATATTTGTCAGGTTGCGTCAGAATATTGTTCACCGATGTCATGCTTGCAATGAGGTTGATGGCCGTCAGTTTCAGCACATTATGTAGGGTTCACTACAAATGGTACGGTCATTGTGTCAATGATGGTATTTTCTGTTATCTGTAACTAACGTAAATAAAAAAGTAGGCAGTAATGTGGTTTATTCCTATTATCTCCTTAAGCTGGCTTCTCCAACCCCAGGTTCCCTACCTCAAATTGTTCAGTGGAGCATCCTCTACGTCCTGTTAAATTTTTGCACGCTCTTACGGAAACACTCAGTATAGAGATTTGAACTATGATTGAATAATAACGCATTCTGGCCATTAAGAAATAATACGCTTTCCCATAGCGCAACGGAAGAATAAAGGGATATTTAACAAAATTTAAGTCAAGACAAATTGCAACCAAAGTCTTCATATTTGCACATCCTCATTATTCTACAAACATTGTAAAATTATTTAAAGAGTGCAAAGATGATGAAATAAAGGACTTTTGTGCTTGGGTGACCAGAGAGAAATTGGATATCGATCCCCATGTGTTGTAATCGAGATGTGAATTTGTCCAATGTACTAGCATTGCTCATATGAAACACAACTGTAAAATGTGTCGTGCAAGGAAACCCGAATCATCATATAACATATAATGACGTAAATGCACCACGAGAAAGAAACCATCTCACCAATTTCCTGTATGACGTAGCTCCAGCGTGCTCATGTCAATATCATAAGACAAAGCGTCCATACTTCACAAATCAGTACGGCGGCTATCAAAGAGATTGTTGACGGCAGCCATCGGATGACGAGAGTGTCTTTATCCAGCACTCCATGCTGCCCTGTCGAACTCAGACTTCAGATCCAAACCAATTTATTGACTGGCTAGACTCAACATACAACGTACTGACTAGAGACATCCCTCACGGTTAGCAAGCAAAAATAAAGCTACTCCAGCAGAAATAAATGTGGGTTTGCATCATACAAGTGCTTATTATCTTGCGTAGGACTACGTGTCATGAAAGTTGTCAACAGCAGATGACTTTCAGCCTATGTAACTTACGTTTCTATACAACATTCCCCTTCTAGCATAACATATGTGTTATATTCGCCAAAAATTCATTGAGATAAATACGAATCTGCAAAGATATTCTGTGTGATCGTATGTTGGTTTGCTTTGGAATCTACCTTTTTAACAGCATCTACTGTTTTCAAGACAGTGTGTATGAATCTATGTTTTTCGAAAACCCATGCTTTTACCCTGAGAGAAGCTTGTTTCTCTCAAGAAACGTCGTAATGTTGGTGTTCAGTGTATGCCTTTGGATTGTGAAAGAGACGGATGTAAGTATTGTTGCTCTGTAGTTCTGTGCATTCGATCTGTTATCTTCTTTTTTTTAAACAGGAGTGACCTGCACTCCTTCTTAGTCACCTGGAACTGTTTGCTATGCAAGAGTGCCTCGTCAGATATGAGATAAGAAAGTGGCTAACCTCACAGTATATTCCATGTAAAATCTAACTGAAATTCCTTCAAGGCCTGTTGCTTGTTTACTTTCAGTAAACTTAATTGTCTTCCAAACTGGGGGTTAAATACTAATATCTCTCATTTGTGAGGCCGTGCAGTGGTCAAACATTCGACCAGTAGCACATTCTTGCATAAATGCATCTTAAATGCAGAATTTACTATTTATGCTTTCTGCCTGCCACCTTCAGTTCAATATCTGATGCATCCACGATAAACTGCATCAGCGGTGAAAGATGTATGTTATGAAAATGTGAATTAATCTTGGAAGCTGTCGCCAAACGGAAAGACGTATTTATTACTAGCTTACTGAACGGCTGAACTGGCCTTGTAGTGCATAGAGTGGCAGTCGAATAAACTAATTAATTTAAATGGTTAAGTGATAGAAGTATATAATATATTACTTTAGTTCTAGTGTAAATGAGTCATTCCTTGTAGGGGCAACCCATGGAAAGCGCAAGTTTGTGCTGTCTGTATCAGATCAAAACTACATAAACGAGTAATTCAAAAGTATACATACACCTGACTATGATAACATATCCTCACTGTTTTATCTGCAGTCCAAAAACCGTTGAAGAACTTGTAAAATTTTGGCTGCTTCTGGAGGCCTCAACTGAATTTTACTGCTGTCCAACAGCTTTAAGATTTGTGTTGGACGTGGTCGCAACTAACTGAACTTACCTTAACGAAAATGAAAATTACAAAAAATAAACATAACTTTGCTGATGTCGGGGGTTTTTGGCAGAGAGAGTATTGCGCAATAAATTAGAATTCTTAGAATCTGACAAAGTCTTACGATGGTCTCTTATTATGGAGCAGAATGAAATGTTACTGTGATTCTTAAAAAATCACTCATGAGGTCGAAATTAATTTGTACAAAAAATGGTTCAAATGGCTCTACGCACCATGGGACTTAACATCTGTGGTCATCAGTCCAATAGACATAAAACTACTTAAACCTAACTAACCTAAGGACATCACACACATCCATGCCCGAGGCAGGATTCGAACCGGCGACCGTAGCAGCAGAGTGGTTCCGGACTCAAGCGCCTAGAGCCGCTCGGTCACAGCGGCCGGCTTAATTTGTTCACATCCATCTATTTAAACAAGATGTTACACATGCAGCCACTGACGGTACTCTCGCCAACCACCAAAGAAAATCATTAACTATACATGAGTCCGCTCACCAAATTCAATCCGATCGTTGTGGCCGAGCGGTTCTAGGCGCTTCAGTCTGGAACCGCGCGACCGCTACGGTCGCAGGTTCGAATCCTGCCTCGGGCATGGACGTGTGTGATGTCCTTAGGTTAGTTAGGTTTGGTTCAAATGGTTCAAATGGCTCTGAGCACTATGGGACTTAACATCTATGGTCATCAGTCCCCTAGAACTTAGAACTACTTAAACCTAACTAACGTAAGGACATCACACAACACCCAGCCATCACGAGGCAGAGAAAATCCCTGACCCCGCCGGGAATCGAACCCAGGAACCCGGGCGTGGGAAGCGAGAACGCTACCGCACGACCACGAGATGCGGGCTAGTTAGGTTTAAGTAGTTCTAAGTTCTAGGGGACTGATGACCTCAGATGTCAAGTCCCATAGTGCTCAGAGCCCTTTGAACCAAATTCAATAGACGAAATAATAAATAAGTCTCTTTCAGATAAACGACAATTTAAAAAAATCTAAGAAAATTACATTATCAATACGTTTCTATTAAAATTTCTAAGCCAACACGTAGGGTTGTGTACAAACAAAAACAAACTTGCAGTTCACGTGGTCTCCTACTGTACCAAACAAAACAACATCACAAAGCCTCCTGGAGTACAATCTAAACGCTATCATCACAAAACATTGTCTGCAAACATTCTTATTTGAAAGATGCAATCTAGACTTGATATTTGTGCAGATGGGTAAATATCAAATGGAAATACTCGTCAATGTGACCTCCTCATGGAAGAACCATTCTTAGAATCGTCAAGTCCCTATTTTAGATAAGATTGGAATTAATACAAAACAGTGCTTATTTAGAATTGGCAAATCCACAGGAATAAAGTAGACAGCTATCAATGATAATAAAAATTACCTGCGGCAAAGTATTTCACATACAAGGCATGGCTAGATCTCATCAAGGAAAACCACAAACGATGCTGTCAAGGTTTGTGTCCTTCGTTCTCAGTTACCAGAACAGCATTTTTCCCTGCCTATCTTTCTCCTTTCTACTAGCATCATCTGCACTTTGGATCAAAGAACTTGCGAAAATACTATTGTCACCTGCCCATGTGTTGCGTCAGAAATCGTTGTAGTCTGCAGAATAGACGCGGCCATTTGTCTACCTTTGGAGATGTCATTCGTCAGCAAATGCGTGCATGGAACTATTTTGTTGTAATAATAAAACGAGGGTGACAGCCACGTTTCAGTGGTTTGGATCTATTCATTTACTAAAACTTCCTACGATTTTCTGAGATATTTTCACTAGTGTCTGACTAAAAATTATTGTATCCTTGTCACACAGACATTCTTGCGAATGCACGAGTTACTGATAGATTTTCTCTCTCAGCTTCGTTGCAGTATCTTTTGTAGTGAGATTATAATAGTTTCTGCTGTCGCAAAATTTTCCAAAACACCATTGCTGTCTTTTAATATTTTACTTTTGTGCGTTTGGCAGTTCGTGTGGGGTAATGGTAAGATACTATTTTCGCATTGGGAAGGGTGGCAGTTGAAATCCCTGCACCGCTAAAATTTAGGTTTCCTGTAAGTTCCTTCAATTACTCAATGGAAGTATCAGAATGGCTGGTTTGAAAAGGACACGGACGATTGTCTGTGTTTCGAAACGTGTTACATTTTTCATAACTAAATCAAGTAAAAGGAAAAAATGTGTACTACTAGAGTAAATACAGAGGACGTCGGATCGTTGCAGAAACTGAATTTGTCAATTTGACGCAATAAAGCCACGTTCCAGAGCAAATGATATACACTAATTTTTCGTAGTACAAACATGAAAAAGAGACAGTACAATATACGTTCACATATACAGGGTGTTTACAATTAAACTTTCGCTACTTGAGCCAGTATAGACGGAAAACTATTTACCATATGCGTAGGCCTTCCCAACTTCATGGGAATGATGTTGAGACTGAGCGCTGCGGGATTAGCGTTGTTTGCAGTGTGTCACGCGTTGTCGTTAGGCGCCGGTACTGGTACGGCGATGTAAAGCAGAAAGAAAACATCAGTGTGCGTTATAGCTGCGGACAGCCAACATGGGTCTTGACAAGACCAACAGGGCTTTACTGTAAAGCTGTTTTATCAAAACTACAGCAACTGTGCTGCTGTTCTTCGCCAGTATTGAAGCATTAAAGGAGTCCTGTTTCCGCACCGGGATGAAGGACACGATGCGGAAATTCGAATGAACGGGTAACTTGGGAATTGCTACTTTACGAGGATGACCACCAATTGCGACCCAAATTGTTGAAGAAGCTACTGTTGCCATGGCTGAGAATGCTGGACGCAGTGTGCGACCTTCAAGCAAGTTGTGTCACAACAGCTGAACATTCCACTCGACCTGAGATGTTGCGGGCAGCCGGGCCGGAGTGGCCGAGCGGTTCTAGGCGCTACAGCCTGGACCCGCGCGACCGCTGCGGTCGCAGGTTCGAATCCTGCCTCGGGCATGGATGTGTGTGCTGTCCTTAGGTTAGTTAGGTTTAAGTAGTTCTAAGTCCTAGGGGACTGATGACCTTAGAAGTTAAGTCCCATAGTGCTCAGAGCCATTTGAACCATTTTTGATGCGGGCAGCAGTGGAGCAACCTGTTGTGTGGTTCCAGGCTTCCGTGGATGCAGATCGTCGACACATTGAGCAACGTCTGTAATCTGGAACGTAAACATGGTACGCAATTAACCCACGTTACTCGCTCATGTGGAAATTAAAATGTGTTTCTCTTAATGGTTTGTTGGTCGCTGTGACCGACGGGATCTAGGCGCTTCAGTCCGGAACCACGCGGCAGCTACGGTCGCGGGTTCGAATCCTGCCTCGGGCATGGATGTGTGTGATGATCTTAGGTTGGTTAGGTTTACGTAGTTCTAAGTCTAGGGGACTGATGACCTCAGATGTTAAGTCCCATAGTGGTTAGAGCTATTTGAACCATATTTTGAATCTTAATGGTTTATTCTTTATTTCTCTTCCGCATCTCCTTACAAATGTTTCCACAACGTTTCATAGTCCTATGATCACTCGTTTTTCATGAGTGCCTTCTCGGGTAGCAAAAGTTTAATTATAGCCACCCTGTAGGTGTGACGGCTTGTACTAACGCCATTAAGTTAGCTAACGACCAGAGAAATAGGACGTTACGATGGAAAAGGCGACGGAATGTATTTGCAGTGTTTAAGTGTAGTAATGTAAAAATTTTTATAGTATGTAATAAACTGTAAACACAGAAGAAGGGAAGCGCAACTACAGAGGTTTACATAATGAATTAAGAAGGGAGACAGAAAAAGCAAAGGAGAAATTGTGAGAGAAAAGTGTGACGAAGTGGAGAAATTAGAGAAAGAAGGAAAATATGATTTGATGTACAAAGAAGCAATGGATTTGACATTCAGGGAAAAGAGTAACAACACTGGAGTAAAGGAAGTAGAGGCTCAGGCGGTAAAATGGTGAGTGAACCCCAAGAAATAATGAGAAGATGGGAAGAATATATAGTATGGCTATACACATGGTAAATGGAGGAAAGGAGAGACAATGCCGTATGAAAACAGGGGGAGAGCAAATAGAGAAAGTGAATAACTTCAGTTACTTGAGAAGTGTAATAATGGACGATATGTATTTCTCAACAGAAATTAGGAAAAGAATTGCAATGGCAAAAGGAGGATTCAAGAGGAAACAGAAATTACTTTGCGGACCACTAAACAAAGTTCTGAGGAAAAGACTTGCCAAATGTTACATCTGGAGCGTTGCACTGTATGGTGCGGAGACGTGGACCTTGAGGAAGGAAGATGAAAGGAGATTGGAGGCACTAGAGATGTGGATATGGAGAAGAATGGAAAAAAAAATGAAATGGGAGGACCGAGTAAGGAATGGAGAAGTATTAAGAAGAGCTGGAGAAGAAAGAAACACGATGAAAGTCATCAGAAAGAGAAAACGGAACTGGATTGGACATTGTTTGAGGAGGGACTGTTTATTGAAGGAAGGAATAGAAGGAATGGTGGAGAGAAAAAGGGGAAGAGGAAAAAGAAGATTTCAAATGCTGGACAATATCAAAGGAGACAAATATTCAGAAATGAAAACATTGGCTATGTACAGACGTAAGTGGAAGAGGCTTAACCCATGACAAGACCTGCCGTAAGGCAGACTATCATACTACTAATAGGGGTACTATCCGTGATGGAGAAGGAGACAAAAAGTGCTTAATTTAACTGTTCTATAGAACATTTACTTAAACGTCCTGTGAGATAAACTGTCTCTTCCCGATGTGAACATAAGAAGCAACCACGATTCCCTGAAAAGTTTACGTACTTTATTGAAGAGAGATGGACAGATAGCAAAGAAACATTCCCACACTGTGCGATGAATCAGAGTGTGCAGAGTCGCACAATGCGCCGGCCGTTGTGGTCGAGCGGTTCTAGGCGCTTCAGTCTGGAACCGCGTGAACGCCACGGTCGCAGGTTCGAATCCTGTTTCGGGTATGGATGTGATGTGATGTCCTTACGTTAATTAGATTTAAGTAGTTCTAAGTTCTAGGAGGCTGATGACCTCAGATATAAGTTCCATAGTGCTCAGAGCCATTTGAACCATCTGACACAACTCCAGCAGCTGCCAAATTCAGAATGGTTCTATGCTTAATTGTTTTTTCTTGTTCTGTGTATTCAATATGGAACATAGAAAATACTCTCTGACAGTTTTTGTGTTGTGAAAAACGAAACCCTCAGACCTTAACTGGAATCTTGGTAGTAATAATCACAGGGGTTCCGTTTCCGTACGTAATACCATTGCTGTATCGTTGTTGTGCCTTAATTATAGATGATATAAAAATGAGCTACTTCAATTGGACAACACACGCTTTGAAGGACTACAGAACTTAAATACTGTGTTATTAGAAAACATGTCCAAAACTATGAATCATAATTCTCCTTGGTTGTCTAATCAACAGAAAGCTGTTCCACGGTCTCAGCTGAGTAGAGCCTTAACGTTACAACAGTTATTAATTCGATAGATACGGCCTGTGAAACTCTGTGAGCAGCAGAAAAGTTCTGTTCGTCTTCTTGTAACAATCAGCACTTGTTTGTGCCATTCAGCCAGCGTAGTTGCTAGGTATTATGTTGATATGTTTGCTTACAGTGTGCGTGTGTGTTACTTGAGTGCATTGCGACTTGGTGGTCAGTTAGTACAGCGTGTTGCAAATAAAAGTGGCCCGGAGAAAACAGACATACAGTACTAACCTGACTATGGCAGATGTTGAAAGTGACCACCATTATCTCTTTTGGCCCTGGTCAGCAAGTTTCTGAAGGCAGATCGAAGCTGGACTGCTGGAACTGCTGCAATCTCATCCGAAATGTTCTGCTGCAGTTCTTGAAGACTACGAGGGTAGTTTCGATACACCCTAGACTCAGGGCTCCCCACACAAATTAACCGTACACTGATAGATCGTGTGTCCTGGCCAGCCAGCTAGGGCGGCGACCAGACTGACCTCTGCTAACAATTCTGTCAAGAGTGAAGACCGAAGACTGTGTAAATGTGCTCCAAAGTTCGGCCGGCTGTACGGGCGGCTGCTAAGTATTGCTGGAAGGAAATGTAGTAGGTCTTTTCCTCCTCCGTTTACGCTGCCATAAATGGTTTCAAAATGTTGGCAATGTAATTCGCAAAAGTCATCATCTGATGAAAGAAAATGGGACCATTAATACGGCCTGCAGATGCTGCACACAAAATTCCAACTTTCTGATCGTGCGGTTGTGTTTCGTGGACGTTATGCGAATTCCCTGCTGCCCAGAACCTGTGATTCTGTGACTTTAAATACACTACGCGATCAAAAGTATCCGGACATCCCAAAAAACATGTTGTTGTTGTTGTTGTGGTCTTCAGTCCTGAGACTGGTTTGATGCAGCTCTCCATGCTACTCTATCCTGTGCAAGCTTTTTCATCTCCCAGTACCTACTGCAACCTACATCCCTCTGAATCTGCTTAGTGTATTCATCTCTTGGTCTCCCTCTACGATTTTTACCCTCCACGCTGCCCTCCAATACTAAATTGGTGATCCCTTGATGCCTCAGAACATGTCCTACCAACCGATCCCTTCTTCTGGTCAAATTGTGCCACAAACTTCTCTTCTCCCCAATCCTATTCAATACTTCCTCGTTAGTTATGTGATCTACCCATCTAATCTTCAGCATTCTTCTGTAGCACCACATTTCGAAAGCTTCTATTCTCTTCTTGTCCAAACTGTTTATCGTCCATGTTTCACTTCCATACATGGCTACACTCCATACGAATACTTTCAGAAATGACTTCCTGACACTTAAATCTATACTTGATGTTAACAAATTTCTCTTCTTCAGAAACGCTTTCCTTGCCATTGCCAGCCTACATTTTATATCCTCTCTACTTCGACCATCATCAGTTATTTTGCTCCCCAAATAGCAAAACTCCTTTACTACTTTAAGTGCCTCATTTCCTAATCTAATTCCCTCAGCATCACCCGACTTAATTAGACTACATTCCATTATCCTTGTTTTGCTTTTGTTGATGTTCATCTTATATCCTCCTTTCAAGACACTGTCCATTCCATTCAACTGCTCTTCCAAGTCCTTTGCTGTCTCTGACAGAATTACAATGTCATCGGCGAACCTCAAAGTTTTTATTTCTTCTCCATGAATTTTAATACCTACTCCGAATTTTTCTTTTGTTTCCTTTACTGCTTGCTCAATATACAGATTGAACAACATCGGGGAGAGGCTACAACCCTGTCTTACTCCCTTCCCAACCACTGCTTCCCTTTCATGTCCCTCGACTCTTATAACTGCCATCTGGTTTCTGTACAAATTGTAAATAGCCTTTCGCTCCCTGTATTTTACCCCTGCCACCTTTAGAATTTGAAAGAGAGTATTCCAGTCAACATTGTCAAAAGCTTTCTCTAAGTCTACAAATGCTAGAAACGTAGGTTTGCCTTTCCTTAATCTTTCTTCTAAGATAAGTCGTAAGGTCAGTATTGCCTCACGTGTTCCAACGTTTCTCATATTAGGTGCGTTGTGCTACCACTTAATGCCGGGTACTCCATATCAGTGACCTAAGTAGTCATTAGATATTTTGTGATAGAGCAGAATGGAGCGCTACGCGGAACTCACGAACTTCGAACGTAGTCAGGTAACTGGGTGTCACTTGTGACATACGTCAGTACGCGAGATTTCCACAGCCGTAAACAGCCCTGGGTCCATTGTTTCCAGTGTAATAGTGAAGTGGGAACGTGAAGAGGCACGTACAGCGCAAGAGCGTACAGGCCGACCTCGTCTGACGACTGAAAGAGACCGCCGACAGTGGAAGAGGGTCGTAAAGTGTGATAGGCATACATCTATCCAGACCATCTCACAGGAATTACAAACTGCATCAGGATCCACTACAAGTACTGTGACAGTTAGGCGACAGGTGAGAAAAATTGGATTTCATGGTCGAGCGGCTGCTCATAAGCCACACATCACGCCGGTAAATCCCGAACGACGCCTCGCTCGGTGTAAGGAGCCTAAACATTGGACGATTGAAAAGTGTAAAAACGTTGTGTGGAGTGATGAATCACGGTACACAACGTGGCAATCCGATGGCAGGGTGTGGGTATGGCGAATGCCCGGTGAACGTCATCTGCCAGCGTGTGTAGTGCCAACAGTAAAATTCGGAGGCGGTGGTGTTATGGTGTGCTCTCTCTCTCTCTCTCTCTCTCTCTCTCTCTTTTGCATTGGAGGGATCTTGCCCCCGTGTTGTTTTGCGTGACACTACCACAGCACAAGCCTACATTTATGTTTTAAGCACATTCTTACCTCCCACTGCTCCCACTGTTGAAGAGCAGCAATTCGGGGATGGCGATTGCATGTTTGAACACGATTGAGCACCTGTTCTTAATGCACAGCCTGTGGCGGAGTGGTTACACGACAGTAACACCCCTGTAATGGACTGGCCTGCACTGAGTGCTGACCTGAAACCTATAGAACACCTATGGGATGTTTTGGAACGCCGACTTCGTGCCAGGCCTCACCGACCGAAATCGATATCTCTCCTCAGTGCAGTTCTCCGTGAAGAATGGGGTGCCATTCCCCAAAAAAACTTCCAGTACCTGATTGAACGTATGCCTGCGAGACTGGAAGCTGTCATCAAGGCTAAAGGTGGTCCAACACCATACTGAATTCCAGCATTACCGATGGAGGGCACCACGACGACCTTGTAAGTCATTTTCAACTAGGTGTTCGGATACTTTTGATCAGATAGTGTGTCTTGTTTAGTGATGAAGTCACATTTATAAACCACGGCCGGGTAAAGTGCTGAAACATGCGCTATTGGTCTTATGTCAATCCCCGTTAGCTTCGTCAGGTTGAACGTCATCGTCCATGGTGTGTACGCATGTGGTTCAAATGGTTCCAAGCACTATGGGACTTAACATCTGAGGTCATCAGTTCCCTAGACTTAGAACTACTTAAATGCACATCCATGCTCGATGTAAGCTAGTGGTGTGGAATACTGAACCATCAGCTCATAGGTCCGTTTTTCGCAGACGGAACAATGAACGCATACAGCTATCGCAGCGTCCTAACAGGCAATCTTCCACGGATGCCACAAGAAGTTCCTCTGCAGATTATGTGGAACCTATGGTACCAAAATTAGGGCTGTCCAGCCCATTGTGCACAAAGTACTACAGCATTTCTTCACGAACTGTTTTCAAACTTTGGATTGGATGCAGAGCACCTGTACCTTGGCTAGCCCGTTCCCCAGATTCGACGCCTGTAGACTTTTTTCTGTGGGGAATGCTGAAATACGCTCTCTACAAGGTCGAACCAACTACACCCGCTGATACGCAACGACGTATTGCTGCAGCCTGCTCGGACATCTCCGCTGAAATGCTAGCACGTGTACAGCAATCGCTCAATACCAAACTGGAAACGTGTATTGCCGCTGACATTGGTCATTCTGAACACAATCTGTGATGGTCGGTTATCTCGTTACTGATCAGAATCCACGCAACTAGTGTACGCACTTCTTTTGTTCTTTAGTGTGTGATACCACAGGAATTGCAAAAGTGTCGGTACGGGAACATCTCAATTGTGCTTTAGGGTGTGCTATCACAGGTACTGTACAAGCATCGGTATGGGAACATTTCAAAATACGATATCTCGTAAACGACTCGCGCTAGAATCCTGCAACAAATACTACTGACATTTTAATTTACCCTCCTTTTAGTTTGTTAATGTCAATAGGCATTGTTCCATTTAAAAAATTGTATGTTTGCACAAAAAATAAACTTTCTAAGTATTATTACAATCTGTTTATTGGCTAAAAATACGGACCCCTGCCTACCAATCCATTCTGTGAAAACCGCGTTCCAATAGTATCTTCCAGTTCCGCAATACTTGCGGTGCACATTTTGTGTGATTAACCCTGTATATTGTTTCTCACGTCAACATCCCTTTTTCTCAACAAATACTAATCGTACAGTAATGAATGTGGTTTTTTAACAGCCTTCTGACTTTTTATACCGATTTTGCGCTAAAATTTTCTTTTTGTTTGTAGATTTTAACATAAAAGAGAGTTTTAATTATCATAGGCCGAAGAGCACCATAGATGCTCAGCTTCATACCAATATCTTACGAAGCTACGTTATTAAGGGGACGTTTACTATCATTTGGTTCAAAAAATCGATTTTTTAAAACTGCATTTTTGGATCCATAAGTGTTTAGAATCCAGCCCTGAAACGGTTTTTCCGAATACGGAACGGAAATGTTTGTTATTCGCGGTTGAACAAAAAAATACACCTGCCTGAAAACGGCCTTTTTCACGCACCAGTTTTTTTCTTTCGGAGGACGCGTTATTCTACCGGTGCTTGTTAGGAAACTCACACAATTCAAATGAAAGTTTGAACGCGTGTGTTTGGAAGTTAGCCCCAAAGCATTTGCATTCTGGTGGGAAGACTGTGGAGATTGAGACTTTCCTGGCAGTGAACAGCTTCAGCGAAGGGTATCCAGCAATGCTGAAGACCATGACAACGATGAACGTCACTCGGGGACTCTATTCGACGCAGTTCGCCAAGCATTCGGACGACCACCGGATTCAAGCGGCCGAAAACCGCTTGTCCCCGGCAGTACGAGCGGCTCTGTAGAAGCGCAGGATGGCCCAGATCGAGCAGAACGCCCTCTATGAGGAAGAGGAAGGACTAGTTTATGGACCCGGAATAGCAGATTGAATGTACGTTGCATAATTTTGCATTTATATGTAGACAAAACTTCAAACGCGTTTCTCTCGAAATGACGTTTTTTTATCGCGCGGTATGGTAACTGCAAATCTACTGAACTGATTGGCATGATTCTTTGTTTCCGACGAAGCTAACTAAATTGTCTAGGAGTTATACCACTTTTATTCCGATCCATCAACTATAAATATTTTTACTTGGCCGACGAAGTCGAAAAATCGATGAAAAAACCTTATTTTTTCAAATGGCCGCCATTTTGTTTCCTATGGTCCAAATAACTTAAGCGAGGTAGAACTCCTAAAGAATCTTTTATACTTCGCTAACGTCAACTCAATTTTGATTTCAGACGAGCCCGCTGACCTGTGACATACCGCGCGTGGAGGTCTACATCGAAATTTTGTTTCGTTCCGACGGCACTTCCGCCTATGCTCTTCGACATTTCCGGTCGAAAAAAATCCAGTTTGTTGAGGACCAAATTTGTCATTGATATCTATTACACATCTCGAGAAAAAAATTCTCAAAGAACATGCTTTTTTCGTGCCAAAGGTTGTAAACTTCCCCTTAATCACGAATAAGAGACTCCCTTTTCATATTACCTTATTACAATTATCATTTTCTTTGTTTTAAAGTACTTATAAACTGGATAATCTGCATACAGTATTATCATATATAACAACTGCGACCATTGCTATTGTCTATTACCTCTGCCCGTCGTACAATTTGACTTTTCTAAACGTATATAAAGACCGAAACGACGAACATTCCGCGAAATTCTTACATTTATTAGATCCATCACGATTACTGTCACATAAACTTATTCTAAAGACAAACACTATTGTCACGTTGATAATAAACCTGAACGCTTTAGTTAGTGCAGCACGCATGATTGTAATAAAGCTCAATGAATTTACAACTAATGCTCAGCTGATTGACACCGGGAAAACTGTCGTAGTACCAAGGATAAACCTAACACATCTGATCCAAGCATGCCTTGTCAACTGACGAGAAAACAAATACCTATTAAAATTGCATTTTCGATCACTATAAACAAGTCGCAGAGAGAAACGTCTTCAAGCAGCAGGACTGTATTTACCAAATTCCGCCTTTACTTACGGACAATACCTTTTCAACGGTGACTAAATCATCTAACATTTTTGTATCCCTTAAAGAAACTGAAAAAAACGCGCAAAGATTGCATAAGTTAGTTCTTGTTAACATTCCAAAAAAATCCTTAGCCATATTTACCATGTTATAGTTGTCATTTGCAAGAACGAATCTGGCAGTGAAATATTTTCATCAATTGATACCAGGAGTTTGTACTGAAATAAGGAACGACTTATGGGAAAGAAGAATTTAGCACCACCTAATTCTGTAGGTATCACTCTTAACATAGGGAACTCGGTAGAAGGGGGTGGCTCAAGTCCGAATGACGAACTCCAATGGAATGCTTTCTTGTTTATTCCTTTTGGACGTCTTCTAATTTACAGTAGAAACGATCGTGTGGTTGCGGACTTATAAGGAACAGAAGGCCGCGTGTTTCTCGCAGTTCAGACTCCCTTCAATCGCCGACGTTGCTCGGGTTTCCGAAGTGCGTCGAGTTTCATAAGACCTGTCGGCCGGCTTTGCAACGGTTATTTCAGGCGCGCGGCCGTACAAGCGGGTTCCAGAGGCTGAAAATAGCTGTTCCACCGCAGAAACTCGGAGGTGGAGGTTGCCGTTACAGCCGGCCTTGAACGGGCTGCTATTCGAGTCAAGGTCAGGCGTGTTGTTAGCATCACGCGTACCCAGCAAGCGCAGCACGGCTGCGACTCGTCTGCGCAGAAGATTCCACAGGACGCCTCGGCCTCTGTTGATAATGAGTCACAACTTGCACGTCCATAGTTAAAGACTTACCGACACAAGGAATTCGGTTATTCACTATAAACGTGTAGAACATGCTCTTCCAGCTGATGAGTTTGGAATGAAGAGGACGTCTCCAGCACTGTCGATCTGAGTAATGGGTTATACACATCTCAATTTAGTATCGAATCAAGCGAGGCGGTACAATGAATTTGCATTCTTGACGACCGTCCCGAAACTTACAAGGCGAGGCCACAACGTTTGGAACGCGGATTCACTGCAAGTTCCGTACACTCGTAGTACTCCATGAGGACAATAAAATGTGTAAGCAGAAGCGTGTACTTCTCAAGCGTTATTGAGAAAATCGCAAGATAATTTCGGTCGTCCAATATATACCTTGCGCGTGGCCATTTTTACCATGAAGCTGTGGCAGTCGAGTGATGCCGGCACGGTAGTTCAGCGTGTTCGGTCAGAGGTTAACCCTTACTCTTCCCCGTGAACGAGGTGCGATAGGTCTGTTTCACGTGCCGAATAGAGCTCGCGCCCTATTTGTCTGCTCCCAGATGACGGTATGGACACGTTGCCCAAACGAGCCTCACTGGTCTCCTCCTGTCGGCATACTCGCCGGTCTCACTGTCAGCCCCAGTGATGATCTCTGATGTTCCGGCCCAGTTCCATTATATACGATACTTCTTTCTTGCACTCAGTTATCTTCGTCTCACCTTACAAAGCAAGCTTTTACTCAAGACAAAAGCAGTATAAAATGTCCTCCAATTAGGTCGTCCACCTAACCCGATTGAACAAAAGTTCCCCCACGTTGACTGGCGTCATGTATGGCGCGAGGTGATCGCCTGTTACCTTGACACGAATGTTCAATCTGTCTGGTACCTAACTGTCAATGGTAAGCAAATCAACCACTTTCGCCTTCATCGCATCCACCTCGCCCAATCACCTCTATGTTCCACGTGTGGAGTGACAGACAATGACGAACATCGGTTTGTTTGCGGACCGGCGGCGAAGGTTTGGCACTTGATTCGTCGTATTGTGGCTTTTCTAACGCGGGACATTCCGGATCGGATTAGTCTCCTTTCATTATTATTTCCGGAACGTGACTATTTTCCTCGGACAAAGACCAATGCTGTGAATTGGATTCGTGGACATGCCATTCACTACCTATTTGGACAAACTGTAGACTCTGTACTCGATTTTTGGACATACCTCAATGACCGTCATTATGTCGTTGTCCGTCACCCAAAATACAGACAATTTTTCTCGAACTTCCTTGGGAGTGCTTTCCACGACCCGCCTCGCAGCTGGAATGTGTTAATCCAAGAGAGAAGAAGGTTTCCTGTTTGAACCAATGAACAGTTCTGAACAATTGAACAGAACACATCAATTTCGAGAAGACGTGACTCAACATATTACCAGCGGGGTGCAGAAGGCCTCTGATCAATTACACAACAAAACTAAACAAAAAAAAAACAATCAAAATCAAAATAAAATTCAGAAAAAGGAAGATTTTGTTTTGTTTGTAACGATAGCCCTAACCTTGATTTCCCGTATTTCCCCTGGTATAAAGGCAGCTCTCTGGGGTAAGGTTAGTCAGGAGCCAACGCCTGAAGTGGACCAGATTTTTTTGTTATAGGATGAAAAGTGGCGGTGGCACTTAGTTTGTTTTTTTAAGTTCCATTTTCCTAAGGGGCTTTCTAAAAATTAAAACAAAAAAAAATAAAAAAGAAACAAAAAACCAAAAATACAAAAAGAATAAAAAATAATAAAAAAGATGGACAGAGCGTAAAAAAGAAAAAGGAAAAAAGGAGTCGTCAGTTCTAGCCGTGGTAAAAAAAATAAGAAAAATAGGGATAGCTGCTATGTAATAAAAAAGAACTGAGTTAATCGATCAACAACGAACTTAAACTGATGTCTTACGACTTCCGCGCCGGCCGGAGTGGCCGTGCGGTTCTAGGCGCTACAGTCTGGAACCATGCGACCGCTACGGTCGCAGGTTCGAATCCTGCCTCGGGCATGGATGTGTGTGATGTCCTTAGCTTAGTTAGGTTTAAGTAGTTCTAAGTTCTAGGGGACTGATGACCTAAGGTGTTAAGTCCCATAGTGCTCAGAGCCATTTGAACCATTTTTACGACTTCCGCCCCAAACAGATGCAACGAACAAAAGTGAACAAAATGAGATTTAACAAAAATTATTTAAAAAAGTGGTTAGCGTTCAAGCACCATAATCGCTGTATCGCTGGATCGAGTCTCGATCTGCAGTTTTTTGGTTCATTTATAGCACAGTCGTTTTCTTTACTATTTATATTACAATTGATATAATGGGAAAAATATGTGTAATCAGATGAACTTTTATTAAATTTACAATGTTATTTGGCAATCTACAAATTTTTATTATCACAAATAATGTAATATTGGTAACTTTATGTTTTCCATGTTTTGACGACAAATACCATCCTGCAACTTGTAATGTCGAAAGCGACGATTAATTGTACATCTTTCGAAAGCCGTGTGTGCCGGTCAAACCTTGCAGGTAGCAGGTAACAGGTAGTTGCGGGCTCCTTCCTGTACAAGAAATTTCTCAAATCACGGACAAGCATACATTATCAGTATAACTTTATGCGTTTGGTCGTTTACTACTCGATAGTTATGAATATTATATTATTTGTGATACTAAAAATTTGTAGACTGCCAAATAACATTGTAAATTTAATAAAAGTTCAACCGATAACACGTATTTTCCCCATTATATCAAATGTAATATAAATAGTAAAGAAAATGACTGTGTTGAAAATAAAAAAAAACTGACGAACGAGACTCGATCCATCGATCCAGCAATTACGGGGTTTGAACGCTAACCGGCTGCTGCAGCTTCGTGGTAAAAATGGCCACGTGCAGGTATACACTCCTGGAAATTGAAGTAAGAACACCGTGAATTCATTATCCCAGTAAGGGGAAACTTTATTGACACATTCCTGGGGTCAGATACATCACATGATCACACTGACAGAACCACAGGCACATAGACACAGGCAACAGAGCATGCACAATGTCGGCACTAGTACAGTGTATATCCACCTTTCGCAGCAATGCAGGCTGCTATTCTCCCATGGAGACGATCGTAGAGATGCTGGATGTAGTCCTGTGGAACGGCTTGCCATGCCATTTCCACCTGGCGCCTCAGTTGGACCAGCGTTCGTGCTGGACGTGCAGACCGCGTGAGACGCCGCTTCATCCAGTCCCAAACATGCTCAATGGGGGACAGATCCGGAGATCTTGCTGGCCAGGGTAGTTGACTTACACCTTCTAGAGCACGTTGGGTGGCACGGGATACATGCGGACGTGCTTTGTCCTGTTGGAACAGCAAGTTCCCTTGCCGGTCTAGGAATGGTAGAACGATGGGTTCGATGACGGTTTGGATGTACCGTGCACTATTCAGTGTCCCCTCGACGATCATCAGTGGTGTACGGCCAGTGTAGGAGATCGCTCCCCACACCATGATGCCGGGTGTTGGCCCTGTGTGCCTCCGTCGTATGCAGTCCTGATTGTGGCGCTCACCTGCACGGCGCCAAACACGCATACGACCATCATTGGCACCAGGGCAGAAGCGACTCTCATCGCTGAAGACGACACGTCTCCATTCGTCCCTCCATTCACGCCTGTCGCGACACCACTGGAGGCGGGCTGCACGATGTTGGGGCGTGAGCGGAAGACGGCCTAACGGTGTGTGGGACCGTAGCCCAGCTTCATGGAGACGGTTGCGAATGGTCCTCGCCGATACCCCAGGAGCAACAGTGTCCCTAATTTGCTGGGAAGTGGCGGTGCGGTCCCCTACGGCACTGCGTAGGATCCTACGGTCTTGGCGTGCATCCGTGCGTCGCTGCGGTCCGGTCCCAGGTCGACGGGCACGTGCACCTTCCGCCGACCACTGGCGACAACATCGATGTACTGTGGAGACCTCACGCCCCACGTGTTGAGCAATTCGGCGGTACGTCCACCCGGCCTCCCGCATGCCCACTATACGCCCTCGCTCAAAGTCCGTCAACTGCACATACGGTTCACGTCCACGCTGTCGCGGCATGTTACCAGTGTTAAAGACTGCGATGGAGCTCCGTATGCCACGGGAAACTGGCTGACACTGACGGCGGCGGTGCACAAATGCTGCGCAGCTAGCGCCATTCGACGGCCAACACCGCGGTTCCTGGTGTGTCCGCTGTGCCGTGCGTGTGATCATTGCTTGTACAGCCCTCTCGCAGTGTCCGGAGCAAGTATGGTGGGTCTGACACACCGGTGTCAATGTGTTCTTTTTTCCATTTCCAGGAGTGTATGTTTGACGACCGAAATTATCTTACGATTTTCTCAGTAACGCTTGAGAAGTACGCGCTACTGCTTACACGTTTTGTTGTCCTCATGGAGTACTACGATTGTACGAAATTTGTAGTAAATCCGCGTTTCAAACGTCGTGGCCTCCCCTTGTCCCCTTGTGAGTATGCAAATGCTGCAGTGGGTCCTCTAAAAGGGACAGGACCAATTTCCTTCTCAGTCCTTACGAAAGAAACAGTATAATACGTTGATTTTATACATTGCTGTCAGTGTTTTTCCCGCCACTGTATTACTTTCGTAAAATAAAGAACCACCGCTTCCAGTCACAATTGTCATTTTACTTCAGTGCACGATGCTTTTCAAGGCCTAGGAGCTCATCTTGAGGTGCTTTCTCAGTCTATACCGTTAAAATTTAAGTTGATTCTAGTCCTGATAAGATTGTACTGGAAATTTACAAGGTGGTACATTCTGAATACAAGTTTACAAAAATAAGACAAATAGGAAAATAAGTTACCGTTCCCAACAGTGGATACATACTCATACCGTACTTCAATCCATGTATCCAATACGGGAAAAAGTAAGTTATTTTTAGATTTGTCTTAGTTTCTACAACTTATATTCACAGTGTGCCACTTTGTAATATACCAAAGTAATATTACCGAGACAAGAATTAACCTCAATTTGAAAAAAAAATGATGTAGACCGTCAAAGCACCTTAAGACGAGCCCCTAGGGCTGGAAAGGCTTCGTGCTTTGAAATAAAATCGCGATTGGGACTGAAAGTGGTTGTTCTTCATTTTAAAAATACAAGTTTGCTAATTACAATCTACATAATTATGAAATCGAAGTTACTCGCGACGACGCAATTTTCTCGATTTTGTTGTCGCGTCAAATCTGAGTAAAATCTCAAGCTTTCAACGAAATCCTCCATCATCTTCGTCATCAACAATTCTCTGTCCTGGCTGCTGTTGTAGTGACCATTTATAGCCCATCGAAAGCTTTTGATTGGTCATCAAACCTCATCGTTACGTAATGCTGCCGGAGAATCTGTCTTCGTCTTCTCTGCTGATGTAAGCGTTCTCATAGGTACGTGAAGAATCCAGCGCATTTCACTGTGTATTCTCAACATCGAGAGCTCGCTTCCACGCACCACCAAGATTATAGCTGACCACGCACATTCTGATTTCTACTCTTACTTTAATAAAAGCATTACAGTATATAAGAGTGCTGTACAAGGTTTTAGTTTCATCAAACATTATTTTGTGATTACTTGTTAGACTGTGTTCAGCAACAGCTGATTTCTCAACTGTATGGAACACCAAAGGCGCATTATAGACAGCAAAAATGAGAAATCACCAGTTGCTGAACACAAAAAATGGCTCTGAGCACTATGGGACTTAACATCTGAGCTCATCAGTCCCCTAGACTTAGAACTACTCAAACCTAACTAACCTAAGGACATCACACACATCCATGCCCAGGGCAGGATTAGAACTTGCGACCGTAGCAGCTGCGCGGTTCCGGACTGAAGCGCCAAGATCCGCTCGGTCACAACGGCCGGCTGCTGAACACAGTCTCACAAGTAAACACAGAATACTATCTGATGAAATTAAAGTCTTATCCAACTTTATTTAAATATTCAGATTCTATTATTAGAGAAGGAGTAGAAATTAAGAACGTGCGAGAAGAGCTTCAGCCAGGATGGCAGTGGACGAGGGGTTTTGACGCTGAGAAGACTCAGAGACATGCGCTGAATGGTTTATTTTCCATCGAGAGCGCAGACATCACCAGTGCAGACATTACCACTGCAGACACAACCAGAGCGGACATGACGATGCGAGAGTTCCTCGAAGAAAAGAAAAAAAAGAAAGAAAAAAAAGGATCAAATGGCTCTGAGCACTATGGGACTTAACATCTGAGGTCATCAGTCCCCTAGAACTTAGAACTACTTAAGCCTAACTAACCTAAGGACATCACACACATCCATGCCCAAGGCAGGATTCGAACCTGCGACCGTAGCAGCAGCGCGATTCCGGACTGAAGCGCCTAGAACCGCTCGCCCACCGCAGCCGGCAGTTTCTCGAAAGATCGAGATGTAATTCAGACTGGGCGCAACTAGTAAACCGAGAATTTTTTGTTTAGTTTAAATCAGGGCTTCACAACATAGTGCTCGCGGAGCAAGCTGTGAGCAGCAATGAGCGAGCACGGAGCAGCGCGAGCACGCTACCCCCACTACTGGACAAGAGCGGAGAGTGGGGAGAGTCACGTGGGGCACACAACAGCTGCCGCCAGGCAATGTAAATCCGCGGCCACCTTCAGGGATATCACTCACGAATTATTACTGCGACAAATGAAACAAATAAAGGAGAATGTACACGTGCCACATAATTTTATTAGCTTAGTGTATGCCTCTACATTCGTATTAATTTGTGAACTGTTACACAATAAAAGGTGTCACAGAAGTGTGGGACTCTCGATTATCTTGTACTTTTTGCCCTTTACAATTGCGACTCTGTTCGGAGTAATTGTTCTTGTGCATTGTAGGCGCAGCGTGCAGTTTAAATTTCGATCAGACAATGCGTTTCTCAGGCGCGTCTTCTTACATTTCATTGCAGAGAACAGTTGTTCACAAATATACGTGGAACCGAACATTGATATTATTGTAGCTGCCAGTTTGTGCAAACGAGGAAATCTATCCTAAAGGAAGTGTCTGTAGAATTCCAAAATGTTTTTCTTGTTCTGAAATTTGTCTCTGTATTCTCTGTCACACTGCAGGTCAATAACTTCTAGTTGCAGCTCAGGACGAATCTCTTCAATATTCGCTGAATATGGAGAGGAGAACAGATAAAAATCACTGTCTAGTGCTGTCAGATCTTGAAAGCGTTGATCAGATTCTTCCTTAAGGGCAACTAAACTATGTGAATAACGTTCACAGTCTTTGTGAACATCTTGCATGGATGATAATTTAGGAAAATGAGCTAGATTTCCTGTTTCCAGCTGACTCACCCAAAGTGTCAATTTCATTTTAAAAGCTCGTATTCGATCTATGAAATGAGTAATTAGCAGATCTTTACCTTGTAGTGAAAAGTTCAAAGCATACAGATGGCTAATTAAATCTGCTAACAACGCGAGATCACAGTTCCATGAAGGCTCTTTCAATTCAGGAACACACATGTTATTTATTTCCATGAACATGTTTATCTCATCTAATAGGCAAAAAAAAATCGATTTAATAATTCGCCACGACTAAGCCAGCGGACCTCGCTGTAATAAGGCCTGCTACCATACTGGCTTTCTACCACCTCAACAAAGCTTTTAAATTGTCTGTGTTGTAGCCCATGGTTCCTTATATTATTAGTTGTACGAACAACAACACTCATCACATTTTTTAGAGTGATACTCTTTGCACAAAAGTTTTCCTGGTGGATCACACAGTGAACGCCTCTTATTTCATTCGGCACAGTCAGTTTTTGCATTTTCTCCTTCAACAGCGCAACGAAACCTGATTTTTTCCCTGTAATCGCTGGTGCACCGTCTGTAGACACTGAAACTAAAGACTTCCACGACAATCCTATATTTTCAACACTTTCTTCAACACTACGTGAAATATCACCTCCGGTTGTAGTGTTCTTCATGGCTACTACATCGAGGAGCTCCTCCCTCACCTGAAGATCTCTATTAACACCTCTAATAAAATGGCAAGCTGCGCTGTTCCAGTGATATCAACACTTTCGTCCAGAGCTAGAGAATACGCTATAAAATCGTTACAGTTATTTGCAAGCTGGCTCTGGACGTCGTCTGCCATGTCCTGTTTGCGACGCATAATGGTCATGTTAGATAATGGCACAATCCGAAAGTGTTCAACTTGAGATGGACACAAATGTTCCGCTGCAACTACCAAACATTCTTTTATTAAATCGTCATCAGTGAAGGGGCGCAGGGTTTTTGCTAAAAACAAAGCAATTTTGTAACTCACTCTGAGAGCTGCCTCAGTTGATTTTTCTTCGTCGTCCAGATCATCTTCGGATAGCTTCCTTTAAAGTTTAATAACTTCCTGTGCACTATCTGGTCCATCACATTTTCCACTTCCGTAGTCTTTCGCGTGGTACGACATATAATGTCGCTGCAAATTAAATTTCCTAAAAGAATTCAGCTTTTTGCGACACTAAACATTTTACAACACCATCTTTTTCTGTAAACAGATACAATTCCTCCCAATGGGGGTTGAACTGCGAAAGCATGGTTGGGGTTACACAACGGCGACTTGACATGATTCTTAACCAGCGAAGTGACTGTTAGAGCTGATCGTAGTACTTTAAACGTTACACGGTCGGCGCGAATTCAATAGGCACGCTGCGGCCTTATTCAAACGTGCGCGCGCATTTCCCCTCCCTCCCTACTCCGCGACCTTGCACCTGCTCGCGAGCACGTGCCTGAGTAGACGCGAGTACTCGCGCTCAAAACCGGCCAGTTGTTAAGCCCTGGTTTAAATGCTCTAATAAATGTAGAAAAGCAACAGATTTGAAGAGTAAAGCCGAAAGCTGTTTTTGTGTAAATGTAGGCTTCCATGCTCTACAGTGCTGATGAAAGGCTCTCGGGTTTCCAGTCGACGACATTTCGCGATATTTCGACAAATGTTATATACCCTTCAGCTCGCCAGCTGTAATCCCGAGAAACTTCAAGATTTCAAGCTCTTTTTGGCCGTTTGTGTGATCATTGACCCTTCCACACAGCCGAACGTGCAGGGAGGCGGTGGACTGTGCCTACACAAGATTGGGAAGACCGGGTTCTACAGGATATTGAGACGAGCCCTAGCACAAGCTCCAGGCAAGTCGTCCGTCAATATGCTTCAAGCCGAAGTACAATTATATGTATCCTGCATGACAATCGATACTATTCCTACCACCTTCAATCCCAAGGGGGCCACTTTGAATATCTGTTGTAACGTGGATACGATGCCGCTCTGTACTGCGTTCCGGGACGATCTGTTGTTGTAGGACGCACACCGTCCATTTCTGGAAACAAGTTCATAGGACGTTTTTTTTTTCGTTTCCAGTCAGGAACCCGACCCTGCAGTTTGTCGGTTTTATTAATGTTCACATTGATCTAACCCAAGAAAAACTCATCATGGAAAAGCATAAACACGTAAGAGACAAAGTACACGACTGGCCATTAAATTGCTACACCACGAAGATGACGTGCAACAGAAACGAAATTTAACTGACAGGAAGAAGATGCTGTGATATGCAAATGATAAGCTTTTCTGAGAATTCACACAAGGATGACGCCGGTGGCGACACCTACAACATGCTGACTAAAGGAAAGTTTCCAACCGATATCTCATCCAAAAACAGCAGTTAACCGGCGTTGCCTGATGAAACGTTGTTGTGATGCCTCGTGTAAGGAGGAGAAATGCGTACCATCACGTTTCCGACTTTGATAGAGGTCGGATTATAGCCTATCGCGATTGCGTTTTATCGTATCGTGACATTGCTGCTCGCGTTGGTCGAGATCCAATGACTGTTAGCAGAATATGGAATCGGTGGGTTCAGGAGGGTAATACGGAACGCCGGGCTGGATTCCACCGGCCTCGTACCACTAGCAGTCGAGATGACAGGCATCTTATGCGCATGGCTGTAACGGATCGTGCAGCCACGTCTCGATCCCTAAGCCAACAGATGTGGACGTTTGCAAGACAACAACCATCTGCACGAACAGTTCGACGACGTTTGCAGCAGCATGGACTATCAGCTCGGAGACCATGGCTGCGATTACCCTTGCATCACAGACAGGAGCGCCTGCGATGGTGTACTCAACGACGAACCTGGGTGCACGAATGGCAAAACGTCATTTTTTCAGATGAATCCAGGTTCTGTTTCCAGCATCATGATGGTCGCATCCGTGTTTGGCGACATCGCGGTGAACGCACACTGGAAGCGTGTATTCGGCATCGCCATACTGGCGTATCACCCAGCGTGATGGTATGGGGTGCCATTGGTTACACGTCTAGGTCACCTCTTGTTCGAATTGACGGCACTTTGAACAGTGGACGTTACAGTACGGATGTTTTACGACCCGTGGCTCTACCTTTCATTCGATCCCTGCGAAACCCTACATTTCAGCAAGATAATGCACGACCGCATGTTGTAGGTCCTGTACGGGCCTTTCTGGATACAGAAAATGTTCGACTGCAGCCTCTGGCCAGCACATTCTACAGGTCTCTCACCAACTGAAAACGACTGGTCAATTGTGGCCGAGCAACTGGCTCGTCACAATACCCCAGTCACTACCCATAATGAACTGTGGTATCGTGTTGAAGGTGCATGAGCAGCTGTACCTGTACACGCCATCCAAGCTCTGTTTGACTCAATGTCCAGGCGTATCAAGGCCGTTATTACGGCCAGAGGTGGTTCTTCTGGGTACTGATTTCTCAGGTTCTATGCACCCAAATTGCGTGAAAATGTAATAACATGCCAGTTCTAGTATAATATGTTTGTCCAATGAATACCCGTTTATCATCTGCATTTCTTCTGCGTGTGGCAATTTTAATGGCCAGTAGTGTACATACAACAGACAACACACAAGTGGCAGGCACTCCGGCCTACATGGTCATTAGTCTTAACAGGGTGTAGCAAGCAAGTTATTAAGAGTTGCCACCTTGTGTTGAAAGCTTAGCTTGCCGTGGAGCCGGGAGCAGAGTAGTGGAGCCGGGAGGAGAGTAGATCAGTATCTACTGGTTCTCACTTGGGCCCAGCTGACGCTGACTACTGGGCCGAGTACTGTACTTGCTAAACGCTGCGTGCAGTACGTTGCACATACTCTCCATGAATCTGCGGAATTACTGTTAAATATTATCCGATCTTTTTCGTACTCGATATACCAAATTCTATGGATTACCCAACCATGCTGTTAAAATTTCACATGAGTAACTACAATTTTTTCGGAGATATAAATTTTTACCTGAAACACATAATAACCGTGCTGGTATTATAGTTCAAATGGTTCAAATGGCTCTAAGCACTATGAGACTCAACATTTGAGGTATCAGTCCCCTAGACCTAGAACGACTTAAAGCTAGCTAACCTAAGGACAGCACACACACACACCCATGACCGAGGCAGGATTCGAACCTGCGACCGTAGCAGCAGCGCGGTTCCAGACTGAAGCGCCTAGAGCCGCTCGGCCACAGCGGACGGCGCTAGTAATGCGAAACCGAATTAGGGACAGTATTGTATTCATCTATAGTATCATGTGAAACCACAAGCAAGAGGATAGGTTCATAGAGTCTAATCTTCTGGAATTATGTTTAGTTTCATTACCACTGATTTCTGACGAAATTAAAAATATTTTGGAAAATTATTATTTCATCGTGTTTCGGTTGTGTATTTTGGAGAGACTGAGAGAGCGAACTGAGGACATATGTAAAGTGAGAATGTGATATTTTATTAAAACTATGTAAATGTATACGCGAAGAATTAGTTGTGCAATAAGTGAATTTGTGGCCTATGTCCGAGTGAGCTCAATTTTGTAAAAGGCATATAGAAGGGACGTTGAACATTAAATTTATTAGTAATTTATTTTGTGGAAAGAAATCGTATTTTGTTTTCATTAAATTTTATTTAGTTTCGAAATTATCGGATTTCTAGTCTAATTTACTTGTGGTAATCTGAGTGGCTGACATTAGAAATACCGCGAGCATCTAAGTGCCCAGGATGAACGGATTGGGTGCTTAACATACTAACCAATAGAAATTCAGCATTTCCCGCCCGTCTGAGTAGGGCTTTGGGCCTTAGCTCTGTGAGTCGATATAGTCGCTCGGGAGCTGTCTTCTGTAAACGCCTACGCTAAGCCGCACTGATCAAGTTTGTACTAAAATGAAGAATTTCGCGCGTTTGATCGGTTCTTGTGACGTTGACTTTTGTGAAAGTTTGAGCGTTGTGCGTAGTTTATTTTAGAAGATATTTGCGTGTCACCATTTCATGTCGTACATAAACTCCGCGTGGCGTGTTTCTTGCAGATTATGAGACATTACGGCGAGGACTTCTTTACAAGAAGCCTACTGAACGACTGAATGTGTTACCTCTCAAGCAGTCGTGACTCAGTGACTGTTTAGGACGTTCAAAATATCGGTTCGGACTAAATACAGTACTGGCCATTAAAATAGGCTACACCACGAAGATGACGTGCTACAGACGCGAAATTTAGCCGACAGGAAGAAGATGCTGTGATACGCAAATCATTAGCTTTTCAGACCATTCACACAAGGTTGGCGCCAGTGGCGATACCTACAACGTGCTGACATGACGAAAGTTTCCAACCGATTTCTCATACACAAACAACAGTTGACCGGCGTTGCCTGGTGAAACGTTGTGATGCCTCGTGTAAGGAGGACAAATGCGTACCATCACGTTTCCGACTTTGATAACGGTCGGAGTGTAGCCTATCGCGATTGCGATTTATCGTATCGTGACATTGCTGGTCGGTTGGTCGAGATCCAATGACTGTTAGCAGAATATGGAATCATTGGGTTCAGGAGGGTAATACGGAACGCCGTGCTGTATCCCAACGGCCTCGTATCACTAGCAGTCGAGATGGCAGGCATCTTATCCACATGGCGTTAACGGATCGTGCAGCCACGTCTCTATCCCTGAGTCAACAGATGGGGACGATTGCAAGACAACAACCATCTACACGAACAGTTCGACGACGTTTGCAGCAGCATGGACTATCATCTCGGAGACCATGGCTGCGGTTACCCTTGACGCCGCAACACAGACAGCAGCGCGTGCGATGGTGTACTCAGCGACGAACCTGGGTTCACGAATGGAAAAACGTCATTTTTTCGGATGAACCCAGGTTCTGTTTACACCATAATGATGGTCGCATCCGTGTTTGGCCGTATCGCGGTCAACGCACATTGGAAGCGTGTATTCGTCATCGCCATACTGGTGTATCACCCAGCGTGATGGTATGGGGTGCCATTGGTTACACGTCTCGGTCACCTCTCGTTCGCATTGACGGCACTTTGAACAGTGGAAGTTACATTTCAGATGTGTTACGACCCGTGGCTCTACCCTTCACATTTCCGCAGGATAATGCACGACCGCATGTTGCAGGTCCTGTACGGGCCTTTCTGGATACAGAAAATGTTCGACTGCTGCCTTGGCCAGCACATTCTATAGATCTCTTACCAATTGAAAACATCTGGTCAATGGTGGCCGAGCAACTGGCTCGTCACAATACGCCAGTCACTACTCTTTTAGAACTGTAGTATCGTGTTGAAGCTGCATGAGCTGCTGTACCTGTACACGCCGTCCAAGCTCTGTTAGACTCAATGCTCAGACGTATCAAGTCCGTTAGTACGGACAGAGGTGGTTGTTCTGGGTATTGGTTTCTCAGGATCTGTGCACCCAAATTGCGTGAAAATGTAATCACATGTCAGTTGTAGTATAATATATTTGTCCAATGAATACCCGCTTATCATCTGCATTTCTTCTTGGTGTAGCAATTTTAATGGCCAGTAGTATAGATAGTTTTCCCTCGCTCTATTTGCGAGTGGAGCAGGAAAGGAAATGACAAGGAATGGTACAGGGTACCCTTCGCCACGCGCCGTACGGTGGCTCGCGGAGTATCTATGGGGACCGCGGCATAGGCTGAGAAACAGGCGGCACCGGCTGCGGTAGAGGAGCCAGCGGCGGAGGCGTCGGCTTCTACAGCGGGGGAGTCTGGGTCCCACCGTGGCACCCGACAGCTGACGGGGGCACTCACAGCAGAGGAGACAGTTGTGAAGGCGTCGGCTGCGGCGGTGAAGAAGGTGAGGGCACCGACCGTGCTGGAGGAGACGGCCCGACAGACGGAGGACGTGGGGGCGGCGGAGGCGCTGCCGTTTCGCAGCCGCCCACGCGAGGCCGAAGCTGGTCGAACAGTCGCGTCGTTCTCCCCTCAGCGGTGCAGACGACTCAGAGGTGTCGGCCGCGGTGACTATCTGTGATCACCGGCGCCTTATTCGGTCGGCGGCCAAAACAGCGAGCGCAGGCAACTGTGTCAGGGCAGAAACGTTGCGGCGCCGTTGTCAGCGGATGTCCTGGCGTCGGCTGAAACATACAGGGCCACAGTTATTGAACGATATGAAATAAAATCGACATAACCTCTGAACTGTGTGCGTTAGGACGTTCAAGCTGCACAGCTGGCCGTGGGGCGTGATGGGAATTAGCGCCTTGTTTTTGCAGCCCACTTTCATTTGGATGGATTCGTCAATAAGCAGGGAAGCGTCCTGGGAACTCTGCTGTTCCTGATCTATATAAATGACCTGGGTGACAATCTGAGCAGTTTTCTTAGTTTGTTCGCAGATGATGCTGTAATTTACCGTCTAGTAAGGTCATCCGAATACCAGTATCAGTTGCAAAGCGATTTAGAAAAGATTGCTGTATGGTGTGGCAGGTAGCAGTTGACGCTAAATAACGAAATGTGTGAGGTGATCCACATGAGTTCCAAAAGAAATCCGTTGGAATTCGATTACTCGATAAATAGTACAATTCTCAAGGCTGTCAATTCAACTAAGTACCTGGGTGTAAAAATTACGAACAACTTCAGTTGGAAAGACCACATAGATAATACTGTGGGGAAGGCGAGCCAAAGGTTGCGTTTCATTGGCAGCACACTTAGAAGATGCAACAAGCCCACTAAAGAGACAGCTTACGCTACACTCGTTCGTCCTCTGTTAGAATATTGCTGCGCGGTGTGGGATGCTTACCAGGTGGGACTGACGGAGGACATCGAAAGGGTGCAAAAAAGGGCAGCTCGTTTTGTATTATCACGTAATAGGGGAGAGAGTGTGGCAGATATGATACGCAAGTTGGGATGGAAGTCATTAAAGCAAAGACGTTTTTCGTCGCGGCGAGATCTATTTACGAAATTTCAGTCACCAACTTTCTCTTCCGAATGAGAAAATATTTTGTTGAGCCCAACCTACATAGGTAGGAATGATCATCAAAATAAAATAAGAGAAATCAGAGCTCGAACAGAAAGGTTTAGGTGTTCGTTTTTCCCGTGCGCTGTTCGGGAGTGGAATGGTAGGGAGATAGTATGATTGTGGTTCGATGAACCCTCTGTCAAGCACTTGAATGTGAATTGCACAGTAATCATGTAGATGTAGAAGCAAAATTGGCGCATTTGGGGGATGGAGAGTCCGCATTTCGCGATCGAGAAGTCTCTTCACCTTCAACAGGTGACTGTGTGGTGTGCAATATCCAGTCACGGATTAGTCGTTGCTATATCTCTTGATGGCACGGAGATTACTGAACGCTGCGTGAAGGTTTTGGAAGATGATTTCATCCCCATTATCCAAAGTGACGCTGATTTCGACAGGATGTGGTTTATCCAAAACGGAGCTCGACCACATCGAAGCAGGAGAGTGTTTGACGTCCTGGAGGAGCACTTTGGGTGCCGCATTCTGGCTCTGGGAAACCCAGAGAAAACTGGCATGGGCCTCGATCACATGCAACTCCTTTTTGGGGGGCTATATTGGCTGTATTAAGGACAAGGTGTACAGCAATAACCCCAAAACCATTGCTCAGCTAAAAACAACCATTTAGGATGTCATCGACAGCATCGATGTTCCGGAACAGTGCTGCTGCTACGGTCGCAGGTTCGAATCCTGCCTCTGGCATGGATGTGTGTGAGGTCCTTAGGTTAGCTAGGTTGAAGTAGTTCTAAGCCTAGGGGACTGATGACCTCAGATGTTAAGTCCCATAGTGCTTAGAGCCATTTGTGCCATCGATGTTCCGCCGTTTCAGCGGGTCATGCAGAATTTCGCTGTTTGTTTGCGCCACATCATCGCTAAATCGCTAATGATGACAGGCATATCGAACATGTCATAACCTAAAACCGAATTTGAATAAAGTGTGCGCACGTCGTAGTTTGTAACTAATTTACGTTTTTTTCATACAGTTCAATAATTGTCACCCTGTATGTAGCAGTGTTCAGGGCTGACGGTCGTGCAACAACTCTGCCGGACTCTTTATCTCCAACGGGGGTAAACCTACAAGAACTCAGGAACCGGTGAATGTATTTTTTCACCTGAGTCTTAAATGTTCGTTCTAGTCGTTCTGCTACACCCTGTGGCGCATAGCGTCCACTACAGTGGACAGCTGTTAATGGTCGCTTTTTTGGCATTTTCAATCAGTCCTGAGGCTACAAATGCACACAGTTCACTGCAGTGGGCACTCCCTACTAGTGTTGTGTCCTGCATGCATTTTCAGCCTCATGACTGATTGAAAACGCCAGAAAATTGACCATTATAACTTGTCCGCTGCAGTGAAATTCATGCACCACAGAGTTAAGGATGGAAACGAGGAGCCGTGACATGGCGAATATCACTATTTTTACAAAAATCTACAAAAGTCTGACATATGAACTGGAGGCCGTTGATAGTAGCTAACGAATACGGAAGACCTACCACTGCAAAAATTTTTGACAGATATGATATTGTTGTCGCCATAGAAGTAGACAGACAACTCATCACACACAGAAACTTACAATATGCATCAATTTCAACAAGCCAGTAGAAATTCAAAATATGTCCCGCAAAATCTACATGAAGTTGTTCCCAAGGCCACAGTGGAACTGGACACGGTGACGATGATGCACGGGGGGGAAGGGGGGGGGTGCCTGATGGGTGGCACACAAGGGGCAGGCTGCAGCAACTCGCGCTATTTCCCCGTCAATGCCCGGCTAAGAAATATGTGTACGTGCTAAGCTTTTGTACGTGACACACCCCAGTGGTCCACATGTAACAAAGGCATAACCTCACGCCGAATGGCGGATGGGGCTACAACCTGGGGAGCAGTGTCCTCTGTAGCTAACAGCAGAACTCCATCCCAAACAGAAAGACGATTTTGTAATCCAAAAATTTCTTAAAGGATCAAAGCACGGCCTGGAGGTTTGTCTAGCCAGCTGTGTTGCACAAAAGAAACAACTGTACTCAAAAACAGGACCCGTGGCTGCTATGGCTATCTCTTGAGCTTCCACCTCTAAATAAAAACATAGCTTTCAAAATGATGGAGAATAACAGTCAGTCGTCCTTTCCTTTCAAGCTTTATTAAAGAAAATCTAGATATCGCCTAGTAACTAGCCGTTATCAGTTCAGCACTTCGGATTTTTAATACATGCCATAATGTGCCAGTCCCCTGTTTTTCGGGCTCCGGTCACAGCTCTTTCAAGACTACAAGCATGCTTTAAAACTCTGAAATGTTGCAGTGCTAATAGCTAGTTACTAGCCGAAAACTAGATTTGCTGTAATAAAGCCTGTAAGGAAAGGACGACTGATTGCTGTTTTCCATCATTTTAAAAAATGGTTCAAATGGCTCTGAGCACTATGCGACTTAACTTCTGAGGTCATCAGTCGCCTAGAACTTAGAACTAATTAAACACAACCAACCTAAGGACATCACACACATCCATGCCCGAGGCAGGATTCGAACCTGCGACCGTAGCGGTCACGGGGTTCCAAACTGTAGCGCCTAGAACCGCACGGCCACTCCGGCCGAGTCCATCATTTTAAAAGTCATATCACAGTCGTTGAGTACATTCCACATTCCTAATGGAAAGTAACTTGATGAAAACAAAGCAATTTCTCTTTATCAAACTTTGGATCCGGACCAATTGTCAAACGTGATAAGGCGTCAGGATTTGCAAGTTTCGCCCCATTTCGAAAGTGTATCTCATAACTGTGTCGTTACAGGAAAAGATCGATGTGTGCCTTTGTCCGGCAAGGACGCAGAAGGCTTAAAAAGAGAGACCAGTGGTTTGTGACCTGTGATCAAGTGAAAGTTAGACTCGTACAGAAAAACACGAAATTCTTTTAGAGCATACATGAGTGCTAAGGCTTCTTTCTCTATCTGAGAATAATGCTGTTGCGGTGAATTTCAGGTTTTAGAGGCGTACATAATAGGGCGTTCTGATCCATCCGCACACATATGAGCAAGAACAGCCCGAAGGCCGAACTAAGATTTGTCCGTGGCTAACACTAGGTGCTGGGCTCGTTGAAAATTGACCAAGCAAGGGTCTCTCTGCAGTTTAGATTTCGGCAACTTGCCCCGTCACAAGCCAGGAACTGATGGAAAGGAACAGTTTTAAGTAATCATGAATGGAGTGGTTGTGCAACAGTAGCAGCGTCCGGTATGAATTTGTGGTAGTACGCAATTTTACCTAAGAATGCCTGTAACTCTTTGATGTATGTGGGGTGTGGCAACGCGGCAGTAGCATCAATATGCTGTTGCAATGATTTAATGCCAGCACGCTACACTTCAAAACCAAAATTAATAATAGATAGTTGAAAAAACTGTGTTTGTCCAAATTGCACTTTAATCCTGCAGATTGTAAAACAAAATAAAGCACGAAGGTTCTGCAAATACTCCTCTGTAGTGGCACCAGACACTTTTATGTCACGTACATAGATGACTCAGCCTAGAACTGATACAATAAGATGCCCTAAAAGCGTTTAAATCTAGCTGGTGCCCTTGCCCCACCAAAAGGCAAACGCTGGTATTGATAAAGCCCAAATGATGTACTGATAACTAGAAGGCGATTAGATTCCTCGTCTAGCGACAGCTGTATGCATGCATCTGCTAATTCAGTATTCGAAAAATAATGATCCCCCGACAATTTTGAATACAGCTCGTCAGGGTGCTGTAAGGGGTAGGTATCAATGATTGACTATATATGAACTTATTTTTCAAAGTCCCCACAGAGGCGTAATGAACCTGTAGGTTTTTTTTTTACTATCACCAGTGATTCTCTGGAAGAAATAGGTTGAATAACATCAAGAGATTAATGATGTTCACATACTGCTTTTACCTGATCCCATAAAGTTGCCGGTACTCGGCAGGCCCGGAAAAAACGGAGGCAGGCAGACTATTTCGTCGTAATATGAGCATAAATTCTATTACACAATCCAGTCCTGGAGAAAATAAAGAGGAATATTCGGCACAGAGAGCATCTAACTGTTGATATGGAACTTGATGAGAAACCAAATGCTCTTCGTCATCGATGGAGAATCTAAAAAGTTCACAAGCGCCCAAACGAAACAGATTTTCAATGTAAGCATTGGCCACAACTACGAATGTTAATGAACGAACCACAGCCTTGAAGGTCGCAGGTGCAGAAATCTGTCCAAGAATGGGCATCTCCTGTTTGTTATAACTCACTAGCCACCGTGGCACTGGAGCCAGAGGGGAAGAAACCAAATCCACATAACTCTGAGAATTCTCCAACGTTGCTGGTCCACCCGTGTCAACCTGCATTCTCTGTGGTTTGTTAAACTCACGCACTTCACTGCATAGTTTACTTAGAGACACCGTCACTCTTAACACACTGTTCACATCAATGTTCGTTTCATCCTCACTCACATTCAGAAACAGTGTGTCCTCTTTTAAGACACCTATTACACGTTGCCCGGCACTTGGTGCCGTGGTCCGTTCGTGTTGAATGAAACAGTATGGGCATGAAGGCAGAGGAGCACGAGGCTTTTACTGTTGTGATGCTGATTTTTGCTGTCGCGAAAGACGATTACCTATACGACACAGAGACGTGTGCTGGACTGCTGCACCGAGCGAGGTGGCGCAGTGGTTAGCACACTGGACTCGCATTCGGGAGGACGACGGTTCAATCCCGTCTCCAGCCATCCTGATTTAGGTTTTCCGTGATTTCCCTAAATCATTTCAGCCAAATGCCGGGATGGTTCCTTTGAAAGGGCACGGCCGATTTCATTCCCAATCCTTCCCTAACCCGAGCTTGCGCTCCGTCTCTAATGACCTCGTTGTCGACGGGACGTTAAAACTAACCACCACCACCACCTGGACTGCTGCAATAGTTTCTCTGTTTGCTTGCGAACTGGCTGAATGCTGGGAGGGGTGAGAGGAACTGATTTCTGAAACTTCGGACCAGTCTTGTATCTGACTACATGCAGCCCGCGAAACTTCAGATGACTGAGCTACGCCTAATACTTCCCCAAGCGTAGGATTTTCACACTGTAGAGCTCGTTCTCGAACTTCCCTATCAGAGACAAGACGTATTACTGCATCTCGAATAATTTCATCTGCGTAAGATTCCTTATGAATATTTGTCACAAAATGACAACGACGACTAAGTCCATGTAGTTCTGCTGCCCATACCCATGCCCATGCCCATGCCCATGCACTGTTTTGGCCGATTTTGGCAACGATGAAACTCCACACAAGCAGCAATATCGTGAGAACGTTTACAGTGATAGCTAGAAAGTAACTAGCACAACTGATCAAAAGAAAGACTTGAAAGCTCTTGTAAGGGGGCAAGCGGACACTACAACTGATGCACACGATGTGGGACCCACGACAAAAAAAGAACCTTGCTCAAGTTCACGTCTGTTACCCCAAATGCCAGGAAATATTGCCGCAGACGTTTTTCGTAAGCGTCCCAGTTTTCCCTTGCATCGTCGTACGCAGGGAACGGCGGTGGATGTGTTGCTGGAGGGGTTGCATGTTGTACCAGTATAGTCGTTAAACTGGAAATAGCAATTATCAGCTGTTGCTCGAACAAAAACCGCTATTTAGCCAAAGGTTACAAAGACTGTACTTAAAAATGGTTAAAACTTATAAAAGTTGACAATAACAGATTATTTTGTAAAAAATACATATGTGGGTGGTAGTGACGATTTTTACATAAAAACAACTGACAATAAATGAAGATTTATAAAATAAACAGAGACGAAAATACTGATGGTTTTAAAATTCGTTTGGCGATTTTATATTACATTTAAAATGCTGTCACTCTTGAAAGTGAATGATGCCGTGGTGTAAAGGTGAAGTTACGTGACACATGAAAAAATTGTCATTATGAAGGTGTGATGATGAGTATGACTATGGGACCCTGTAGAACCGCAGGTAGCGACTAGAAGTCAGCAAGGTGGATGAAGAAAGAAGGGATAAATTGGAGGATGGTGTGAGGTGGAGTGTTGTGATTAGGGTTGGAAAGAGAACTATATCCCAGAACGAATTTCCTCGTTGGGAGTGGGAGTCGTTTAAAATTCTGGCTGGAGAGGACAGACAAGGCATAGAGGTGCATGGAAAGTGGAATATGTATGCAGTGAAGCAGCAGGGTCCCTGTATTGGTGATTAGTGGGTGGGAGATTAGGCGCTGGGACTGGGTTTTGCAATTAATGTATCGGATCCGAAGGTGCTCTAGGAAGAGAAGAAAGTGTGGGATGTGGATGAGTTGGTACCAGATACGAGTCAAGGAAAGCTGGCCAACGCAGAAGGCGAGATGGAATGAATGTCTATCCAGGATTTCAAGGGACTTACAGAATTTAGGCGAGGAAGTGATCCGGTGGAGCCTAGCTTTTTCTTTTTTTTCTTTCTTGTAATTTCATTCCCCTGCCTCATATGGGCAGGGGTGGGCTGGCAGCAGCACAGTCCACCGTTCTTCAGCCAAACGATTTTACAAAATACATGAAAGGGAAACGCTTACAAAAAAGGGGGGGATAAAAGGGGGACATAAAAAACGCTGCATATGGAGATGATGAGAGGTAAATTATACACTAATACGGGGATATGCACAGGGGACAGTTAAAAAGTCGACAGAAAGTTAAAAGAACACAGCTGGCAAGTCATTGTGAACTTAAAATCACTGGAGTCAAACACAATTAAAAGTCAGCCACAGTATAAAAATCACACAAACAAACATGGACTTGATACAGGTTGAGCACACAATTAAAACCACTTTACTTGATGACACTGTATAATGGCACCAAATACAACACTAACGCAGCACGTTTGATAATGAATAAAAACCTGGGAGGATCTGCCAGGGGTGGGGGACAAGGGAGAAGGGAAAAGGAGGCGAGAAGGAGGGGAGATGGGGCTGAAGTGGGGGGGGGCGCACCGAAGGGGGACTGGGGAGGGAAAGGATGGGAGAGGAAAACAGCTGAGGAGGGGGTGAAGGGACTCAGGAGGGGAGGAGGAAAATTCGCTCTGGGAGAAGGAGGGGAGAGGAAAAGGGGGGAGGAATAAGACCATGTTACAGTTGGAAGGATGGAACCCCCCTAGGGTAGCCGAGAGCGCTAACACACTGCTTCCTAGACTCGGGTAGCTGTGCCGGCCCTGGATCAAATCTGCCCAGTGGATTAATGACAAGGGCCGGTGTGCCGGCCATCCTGCACAGAAGAAGACAGTTGAAAGGTGTAAGTAGGCTGTTTATGTTTTCTTTATGTAAGTAGGCTGTTTAGGTTCTTATGTAAGTAGGCTGTTTAGGATTTCTTATTGGTAACGCCACCTCTGTATGAAAATCACTGGCTGTGCTGTGTGCAGTCTGTGGCTGCTTTGCATTGTTGTAATACTCGCCATTGTAGTGTTGGGCAGCGGCAGCTGGATGTGAACAGCGCGTAGCGTTGCGCAGTTGGAGGTGAGCCGCCAGCAGTGGTGGATGTGGGGAGAGAGATGGCGGAGTTTTGTAATTTTTCATGAACTGCTATATTTATATATGATGATATCAAGGTAAATACATTGTTTGTTCTCTATTAATATCTTTCATTTGCTAACTATCCCTATCAGTAGTTAGTGCCTTCCATAGTTTGAATCTTTTATTTAGCTGGCAGTAGTGGCGCTCGCTGTATTGCAGTAGCTTGAGCAGCGAAGATTTTTGTGAGGTAAGTGATTTGTGAAAGGTATAGTTTAATGTTAGTCAGGGCCATTCTTTTGTAGGGAATTTTGAAAGTCAGATTGCGTTGCGCTAACAAAATATTGTGTGTCAGGTTAAGCACAGTCTTGTATAATTGTTCGAAGGGGACGTTTCATATGGCGACCCTGCCAGGATACCTCACTGGAATCTTCTGATTTTTTCTTGTAGTTTGTGTATTTAGTGTAGCTTTTGTTTATTGCTAGCGCGTAACTGTAGAGAGAATCTCCTTTGTAGTTGCAGTCTTTCATTGTTGTATAGTAAAACAGTTGTGGCATGCATGTAGATTTGCACCAAGTATTTCGCAGCTGTGCTTGCAATTAACTAGATATTATTTTCAGTGCTATGTTAATGTGTTCTCTTATTTTTGATCTTCAAATTGTGTTTTTCTGTGTTGTCGTGTGAAATACTGTGACAATAATGGCGTGTGAAAAACGTAACACTAGGCTCCAAACTAAACTGAGAAATAATAGTGATGACGAGCGTAGCTTATTAGCGCCGCCGAGTAATGAATTTACTAATGTTCAAAGTAGTAATTTGGTAACTGTGCACAGGGAAATGGAGCGGGCGTCAAACAATGGCGTGGACAGTGAAACAATTAGTGAAGAGGGAAGCATTATCGATCGACCGGTCGGCAATAGCTCGCCTCAGGAAGCCGAAATGACACGACACGATCTCGCAAATACTGTAGATTCAGGTTTTGGATCCTCACCGTTTTCTCAAATAAGTCAAGACACATTTTCTGCTTGTCAAAATGTGAATGTTTCCGGTGTAAATTCACTGCCGAAAAGCACTGAGGAACATGTTTCAGACACCAATGCATTGTTATTACAATTAATACAACAAATGGGACAGACACAGCAAAAGCTTCAAAAGTTAGACACAGTGGAACAAAATCTTAAAAAGTTAGACACAATGGAACAACACCAGAGACAAACACAGCAACAGTTAGACGCAATGGAACAAAATCTTCACACCACGCTTGAACAAACACGTGAAGATTTAACTACTGAGTTACATAACATTGAATCGAAATGTCAAAAAGTCTGTAATGACGTAAAAACACAAATTTGTGAGCATTTTCAACCTATTTTTTCGCGGCATGAAAATGCATTACAGAATCACGAAGCAGCCATAAAAGAACTGCAAGCCACTGTTCATGAAAATCATGAGACCTTGTGGGCTAAAATTGACTCAGTTGCATCTACCGATTCGGTTACGCAACTTGCAATAACTCAGGAAAACTTAAAGGACACAGTAGATTCGATTTCAACACAAATGGACACTCTGAAACTTGGTTCAGAAAAACACACTGAGGAAATGTGTTCACTATCGGAGAAAGTAGCCGAACTTTCGGATCAGGTCACTAACTTATCTACAAAGGTAGATGATGATCTGAATGACACAAGACCTGTAGCCTTCACTGACACTGAAGAGCGCGAACAAATTAGGAAATTCAAACAAAATCAGAATCAGATTAATACGCAACACCAAAGAGAAATCCGGGAAGTACAAGATCAGCTGACACAGTTAATACAAGAATTACGTATTTCAGAGGATACTCGTGCCCCAACACGGGAAGAGGGACTTAGAAACACGGAAAAGCCGCAAAATAATAACACAGGGCATTTCGGAAGTTATGAAAGAAATTGGCAATGTGCACCGAATTTTGAGATGGAACGGCCGACACGACCTAACAATGACCGATATGCGACTCGCCGACATGATGATTTTGACTATAAGCTGTTCATTACTACACGTAAATTCAAAACATTTAAGAATTCTGGCAACGACATTCATCCACAAGCATGGCTCCATCAATTCTCTCATTGTTTTCCTCCCAACTGGTCGTTGGAACACAGATTAGAATTTATGTGTGGCTACTTAGAGAATGAACCAGCTGTAAGAATGCGATCGGTCATTCACGATTGCCACAGTGAAGGAGAATTTTACCATGCCTTCCTCTCAGCATATTGGTCTCAAGCCACACAAGACCGGGTAAAACATGGTATCATAATGATGAAACATTTCGAACAATCTGAATTCTCCAGTCTTGTGAAATATTTTGAAGACATGTTGCACAAGAATCAGTACCTGTCAAACCCATACAGCCCTTCAGAACTCATCCGCATTTGCTTAATCAAATTACCTGAACATTTACGACATATTATTTTGGCAGGACGTTGCCAAGACGACATTGAAGCTTTTCAGGGACTGTTACAAGAATTGGAAATTGACACTGACAATCGCGGAATGCGGAAACAGGAACACAACAATTACAGGTCACATCCGTCGCAATTCCGCGATGAAAGAAGTAATAACTGGACACGACAAGGCTATTCTCACAACACATATCGTGACCAAAACAGACACCACCCGTATGACAAGCGTTGGCAGAGTAGTAATAACTACAGGGAAAGATCACCTCTCCGTGGTAATGACTATCACAGAGACAATAAGAGAAACAGACAATATGGGAACCAAAATAAATATTATCAAGGGAGACAGAATAACTTTAGACGCAACGGACCAGTGCGCAGTTACGATTCAGGGAGAAATTCTCCACCATGTGACCGACAAGAAAGAAACTACGGAACCTACCGACATGACGACAGACGATATACTCGTAACGACAGACCTGAATTGCATCAGAACTGGCGGGATTCAAACAGAGCAGGGCCTTCTCGTCAGAGTGAATTTGTAGAAGTTAGGTCTGCTAATCCCAATAACGACGCGCGCCAACAAAGGAACAGACAATGACTCGCACTGCAGGCAGCCGCTTGCACCGGCTGGCTCAGAGAAAAATAACATAAGACGCTAGCCTTGAGAAAAATTTTAGCATTCTTTACCGATGTATACAACATGATAATTGCTTTGAAGTTTAAACTCTTTGCACTAGGAAGAGTAAAGGTTTACACCACATTTCACATATAAAACCGTTTATTGAAAGATAATCTGCTTTTTAACTTTGTCTTTGCCATATAACTTTTCACTTTACATTGCTAGTATGCTTTGTCACACTTAAGAAACTGTTAACATGCAACAATGTTTGAAGTTAAATATCCAGTCTAGAACCTAGGGAACATTTTTAAACAGAAATTACGAATGCATTGTTATAGTGAACAGACGTCACAGTGTTATTGTGTGTGTACATTCTTGCTTGTTAGTTGCACGATTATGGAACGAATATAAGGCTTACATACTTAGAACATTTACCAGTACTGCTAATGAGATTTTGATGCAACATTTTGGTTTACTTGAAAATACATTCTGGGTTTAAAGTACTTTCTGTGAGATACCAAAGGACACAGTGGTTAGTTTATGTGACAGCTACACGATGTTATCACGACGCTACTAATGAGTGACAATTTACAATGTTGCTTTTGCGGTGTATCTGTTTTATATCTGCACAGTTTTTCTGAATTCTTCTGGAAAGAAAAACATGTTTTAGTAGTAACTTTTGTGGTATAGCAACAATGAGACAGCCTTTTTCGTGGCACAACATTACGTTACTGTACAGTACTTTCTTCATCACGCCAATAAGCATAATAACTACGACATCTATACGCAAAGCATTTCACTTTTGTTTATCATGAGGTAAGTACATTGACTTCTGCAGAACTTAGCTTTCGGAGGACGATAACTACGACACTTCCACAGAGATTATGTTACAAGACGCACAGTTTAGCGCTACAGTACACGTATTTGAGTGATCAATTTTATACTTAAAACATTTATTTTTAATGATTTTTGAATTACAAAGAAAGTTTTCCGTGATATATTTCATTCCATTGGTGTAATCTGTAACACCTGCGGGTATAATTACATTAATCCTCAGGGGGGTACACGCCTACTTTGTGTACCATGTGTGTGGCAACCACAAGGAACCCTAGCTAATATGGTATTTGCTTATACAACTTTACACATCGGTACCATATTTCTCTAACACACAAATTACACAGCTATCTGATCATTTAACTGAGAGATAAACATGTTTTTTACTACGTCAGTGACAGATGTTTACGTAATTACACAGTTGGGTAACTTCACACTTACGAAATTGTATTTTGTCTGTACTGTGTGAACTCTTCATATTTTTTCGAACTATTGTGATACTATGAGAGCTTTGAATGATGTATTTGGTATGGATTCATGATTTTTAAAGTACGTTTGAGGCAGATGACACTTTTGACATGAGCAGAGAATTTTTTTAATTATTGGAGGAAGCTACGACGATTTTGAGATTTGACTGAGGTGTTATGATGTTATTTTTACGACGACGATGTGTATTATGCTGCTGAGGTATGTTTATGATTAATAGGCTGAGGCTAGATGAGTTATTTGATTATGCTTCATATTTATAATGACGAAATATTGACGAGTGTCGATGGATACGTATATGTGTAATAAGGTAAGGAGTAATGAATAGTGGGTAGGGACTCTTGACTTGTGAAACAGGATGTTGGAAACCAAGAATCGTACTTTAAGAGTTATGAAATGTGTGTGTATATGCATGAATGTATTACAATGCAGACGAAAATTTTTTGGACACTGTTATATCAATAGCATTTTGTTTCTACAGATTTGCAACGCTCATTCTTGACCTGTGAAATATTTCTATGTGAGACTGTCACTGTAGCGGAAACTGCTGTCGTAAATATTTCCGTACGAAAGTTAAGTGACCACCTGCACGTAATGTGTTGTGGCGCCCAGCTGGGCCAGCCGCCCGGAGAAAAAGCCATTAGGTGGAGAAAAAAAAAAAAAAAAAAAGAGGCCATTAACTTCGCTTCTGACATTCCTTTGTAGAAAACATCCCAAAAACGACACGGTCGAACTTGAAAACATATGATTACACTAGCTCTTAATTTACGATATTTACTGAAATGCCTAATGAAATGACGAGAACTATTTTTACATCTGCACACCTGATTATGACAAGCGTCTTTCTACGAGAGTTGAGAGATTTTTTTACTACTTACGAAATGCCACATGACTATTGAATGATATTTTTATGCTTTGGTTTGCGTAATTGCTTATTTCATTTGATATCTGGTTTCCAGCTGTGTTGCAGCATTGCTTTTATAAACTGAAATGCATTTGCTAATGTGAACACTTTCTGTCAACAGATCTATTAAATAATTATTTTATGATCCACATTCTTTAAAAAAAAAGGAGCACTTGGAAAGGACAGAACAATAAGAAGGAACTAGTAACAGTAACACATAATTTTCTTTTCAAGTACATGGTAATATTTCTTTTTACAATCAGTTGTTGTGGTGCACCACTTTAATTACATTGACATTAAGATGTGAATATACATTTCCCTTATCTGCATTGTTATCTTTAGTGTATTATTTTTTCTGCTTTAGCTATGTCATGTTTAGGTAGAAGTTATTTAATTTTCTGCTGCTGTTTGCCAGGCATCGTGTTACTGAATTTTAATTTGTGTTACACTGCTAAGCCAGATTTAATTTTTTGTTTACTGCACATTGGCTCATATTAGTTGTAATGTTGCATTGCTTGTTAATTTAGATTTACTGTAGCTTGCTTTGCAAATTTCCATTTTTTTTCTCATTGCTGTTTGTGTTAATTGTTTTATGTGCTGCTGCATTGCCTCGTTCCTTAGTTTAGCATCTGAGCTCAGTAGATTTAAGTTAGCTTAAGAGGGGGTAGACTATAGAAGAGAATGAGTTGCGATGAATTGGAAGAAATGCATTGAGAATCTATACGAAAAACGTACAGAAAGCAGGTATAGGTAGGATTTTCTTGGAAATAAATGATGAGGTAAGATAATGCAAAATAAAAATGAGGTAAGAGATGTGTGAACATATAAACACAGAAAGCATGCTTAGTTAGAATTTTTTTTGGTGGAAACAAAGGATGAAATAAGAGGAAAGATATATGAAGTTTTGGGTTGGACTGCAGTACCAAATGTCACACTGAAAACGAACCCTGTCCTTTCTCATTGGTGTTATCCCACTATGTGTTTGTGTACCCTTGTGTATTTGTTTTCTTCCTGTCTCTGTGTAGTTTCATAGAATATTTTCTTCTTTTAATATTAAGCTACATTCACTATGATGAGGAATACTGTTATCCTCGAATATAATTGGCATTAATAATATGTTATTTACTTTGTAAAGATGTTAGACATTATTAATTCCGTTCTGTTTAATGCTCATGTGTGAAGTTGATGTTTCGAAAGTTATTCTGATCTTTTATGTATGTACTTATGTCATAATTCCTGTAACACTGACGTATATGTCTATTTCTATTCTTTTGTAACGCCTGTTTTACTACAAATGTTATCTGTATTATTATGTTCTTTAATGATGTATTTTGTACCTTTGTTATTGTATTTTTATGTTACCAAATTGTAATTGTTACCAGTTCTTCAAATTAAGTTACATTTCACTGCACATATTTCTGTTGGTCATAGTATATGGATAATATGTGAGAAGTTGGGACTGTTAGTGTTTGCACGTGTGTTAATAATTCAGCAAGGGACTGGATAACAGCATTGCTCATTCTAAGGACAATTCCAAAAAACTTTGTGAGTGCACAAGTGGTGGTTTATGGACTTGCTATATTATCCGCAAGACTCTTCAATGGTGATTGTGCACCTGCACAGTCACAACAGATGGCTGCTGGCTATCTCTACAAGGACTACAGTGGGTCTGCATCTATGATGACCCACCAATACCATTATCTCTACAAGGACTACAGTGGGTCTGCACCTCTGGTGGCCCACCAATACCACAATCTCTACCAGGACTCCAGTGGGTCTGCTCTGTGATGACCTACCTACCAATATTCTTCAAAACGTCGACTGACTCTGCTGTGGGTTTACTCTGTTGTGACCCATTACCTGTCTGCATGTCGAGTCAGCACTGTCTTTCCGTTGGAAGGACAACACTACTTCTTCAAGACTGCATGGAAATCCACTACTTCCGTGTGCATTTTCTTTTACTGCTCAGACTTTGAGAAAAACACTGTTATTCTACTGTTATGTACGATCAAGACTGTCTTTATAGACTGTGAGAAAATTTTAGCTTTTGACCAACATTGTATCAATAAGTGTGTGCATTTTATATCTTTGTTACTGTAATTGTGAAAAATTTTTGTCAAATCTGTATTGGCCAGTGCCCAACACCATTTGTAAAAATTTTTGTGGGGAGCATGGGGGCTATGTAAGTAGGCTGTTTATGTTTTCTTTATGTAAGTAGGCTGTTTAGGTTCTTATGTAAGTAGGCTGTTTAGGATTTCTTATTGGTAACGCCACCTCTGTATGAAAATCACTGGCTGTGCTGTGTGCAGTCTGTGGCTGCTTTGCATTGTTGTAATACTCGCCATTGTAGTGTTGGGCAGCGGCAGCTGGATGTGAACAGCGCGTAGCGTTGCGCAGTTGGAGGTGAGCCGCCAGCAGTGGTGGATGTGGGGAGAGAGATGGCGGAGTTTTGTAATTTTTCATGAACTGCTATATTTATATATGATGATATCAAGGTAAATACATTGTTTGTTCTCTATTAATATCTTTCATTTGCTAACTATCCCTATCAGTAGTTAGTGCCTTCCATAGTTTGAATCTTTTATTTAGCTGGCAGTAGTGGCGCTCGCTGTATTGCAGTAGCTTGAGCAGCGAAGATTTTTGTGAGGTAAGTGATTTGTGAAAGGTATAGTTTAATGTTAGTCAGGGCCATTCTTTTGTAGGGAATTTTGAAAGTCAGATTGCGTTGCGCTAACAAAATATTGTGTGTCAGGTTAAGCACAGTCTTGTATAATTGTTCGAAGGGGACGTTTCAAAGGATGGGTAGATGTCAAGGCGAATTTCAAGACCCAGGAGGGGGAGGAGGTTGGAATTTGCCCTGATGAAGAAGATGGAGGGTGTGGAGGCAAAGGGAGAGAGGGATACAGCGATAGAGGTGCACCAATGGGCGGGGAGTGGAGAGGAAGGAGGAAACCAGAGGCTGGGGGGGATCAAGCCTGCGTACAGTGTAAGGGGTGTGGAGATGTTGGAGGAAAATGAGGAGGTGAGGGAAGGAGAACTGTTCATACAGGAGTTGTGTGGGGGAAGGAAGGTGGATACGGAAGGCAAGGCGGAGCGCATGGCGTTCTAGGATTTGGATGGCCATATAAAAGTAGGGGGGGGGCAGTGATCCAGGCAATGCTGACATAACAGAGAATAGGATGGATGAGGGATTTGTAGGTGTGGAGGATGGTGGAAAGATGCAATCCCCATATCCAGCCAGACAGGAGTTTCAAGAGGCGGAGGTAGGAATGGGCTTTATGCTGTATGGTCAGGAGACGATGGGCCCAAATGAGGTGACGGTAGAGGGTGAGGCCAAGGTATCTCAGGGTGGGAGTGAGCTGGATGGGATGACCATAAATGGTGAGGTAGAAATCGTGGAGACGGAAGGAGCAGATGGTGGAGCCTATGATGATTGCCTGGCTTATGGAGGGGTTGATATGAAGGAACCACTGGTTACACCAAGTGGTGAACTGGTCAAGGTTGGAGCCTAACGCTGCGGCCTATATAGTCATTAGTTCTAACAGGGGGCACAGCCGGCCAGTTGCGCACGCAACTGCTGTCTAGTGGCCGAATCAAGTACAGATTTCACACGCGAACTAAGAAATGGTGCACACACGAATTTGGTAGTTACTGTATATATGCAGCCGCTTTCAATAGCACATGATTTCACACCACCAGAAAGTGCATCTTACCTCTACCTGCCGGCCGCTGTGGCCGAGCGGTTCTAGGCGCTTCAGTCTGGAACCGTGCGACCGCTACGGTCGCAGGTTCGAATCCAGCCTCGGGCATGGATGCGTGTGATGTCCTTAGGTTAGTTAGATTTAAGTAGTTCTAAGTTCTAGGGGACTGATGACCTGAGATGTTAAGTCCCATAGTGCTCAGAGCCATTTGAACCATTTACCTCTACCACAGTCACGAACGAATTAGGAAGAAGAGACAAGTGTCGTCGAAACTAGCAAAGCACAGCCAATGACTGCATACCTAAATACCTGACAGGCTAGGCAGCTCAAGTGCCGAAGAACGTCAGCAGATACACCACCTTAACAGACGCCACAATGGAAGCCGATCAGTATTTACAGAGATAAGAGCAAAGGTTGCTCACAGAGAAACGACACAACAAACTAAATTTATGGACTTGAAAAATATGCGAATATAACAGACAACTTTCAGCTAGACAAAGGCTGTTGAGGCCATTGAATCTGTACATGGTGATGACTTTGAGTCTGAACAGATGACAAACTCTCGGAGATTATCTCTGAAAGGTTATATAAAATTAAGTTCTGATGAACATATTTCCGGAAACGCACGGTATCAAGCTGGAAGTCATTGCATTCACGTCGTTTGGCACAAAGAACATCCCAGAGGACTACACGCTGTAGTGTTCATCCAGAAATTAGAAGCAAGTGCGCGGCACGTCATACTACCAACAAACAGGGAAGGCAGTGCGACCAGCAGTAGTTTTAATGTACTTCACTTGGGAACTGTAATGGAAGAAAGGTGTGATAAACTTACAGCTGCTGTTACAGGAAGCAACACCGCCGTCTGTTAGGAAACGTCAGCGCGTCACTCGGTGAAGTGCTCTACACCGGATGTTATATCGGACGAATAAAATGGACACCAGTGTGTAAGCCACAAATTTCCGGGCATATATTCGTTAGGCATTATTTGTTCCATGCACGGCCACGCATAAGATAGCGTTGTATAGTACTGTGTAAAACGGCTTCTTCAGTAAACTATCTTTCACAATCCCGCGCCGTTATTGCCGCCTACAACACGCTGATGCAGCTGTATTAGCAGTGATACAAATAACAGACCATAACGATCATTGTCATAACTGATCCATTAGCAAAAAAAAAAAAAAAAAAAAAAAAAAAAAAAAAAAAATCAAAAAAAGATATACACACATCAAAAAGGTTTTGCATCACCTCGGTTCCGAGAGTTCGGGAACCTGTACAGAAAGTTGGAATAGAAATCGGTATGAACATCATTTCCGCCCCTTTTATTGCTCATGAAAACCACACATTGCATGTTGTACCACCATACAGCGAGGCCTTCAGGGCTGGTGGTCCAGACTGCTGCACACACCGGTATCTCTAATACCCAGTAGCATGTCCTCTTGTATTGATTCATAGCTGTATTCGTCGTGGCATACTACCCACAAGTTCATCAATGCACTGTTGGTCAAGATTGTACTATTCCTCAACGGCCATTCGGCGTACATCCCTCAGAGTGGTTGGTGGGTCACGTCGTCCATAAACAGCTCTTTTCAATCTATCCCAGTCATGTTCGATAGGGTTCATGTCTGGAGAACATGATGACCACTCTAGTCGAGCGATGTCGTTATCCTGAAGGAAGTCATTCACATGATGTGCATACTGGGCTCTAGGCGCTACAGTTTGGAACCGAGAGACTGCTACGGTCGCAGGTTCGAATCCTGCCTCGGACATGGATGTGTGTGATGTCCTTAGGTTAGTTAGGTTTAATTAGTTCTAAGTTCTAGGCGACTGATGACCTCAGAAGTTAAGTCGCATAGTGCTCAGAGCCATTTTGTCGTCCATGAAGAAGAATGCCCCCACAATATGCTGCCAATATGGTTGCACTATCGGTCGGAAGATGGCATTCACGTATCGTACAGCCGTTAAGGCGCCATCCATGACCACCAGCGGCATACGTCGGCCCCACATAATGCCACCCCAAAATATCAGGGAACCTCCACCTCGCTGCACTCGCTGGACAGTGTGTATAAGGCGGTCAGCCTGACTTGGTCGCCTCCAAACACGTCTCCGATGATTGTCTGGTTGAAGGTATAAGCGACACTCACCGGTAAAGAGAACGTGATGCCAATCCTGGGCGGTCCATTTGGTATGTTGCTGAGCCCATCTGTACCGCGCTGCATGTTGTCATGGTTGCAAAGATGGACCTCGCCGTGGACGTCGGGGGTGAAGTTGCGCATCATTCAGCCTATTGTGCACTGTTTGAGTCGTAACACGACGTCCTGTGGCTGCACGAAAAGCATTATTCAACATGGGAGCGTTGCTGTCAGGGTTCCTCCGAGCCATAATCCGTAGGTAGAGGTCATCCACTGCAGAAGTAGCCCTTTGGCGGCCTGAATGAGGCATGTCATCGACAGCTCCTGTTTCTCTGTATCTTCTCCATGTCTGAACAACGCCGTTTTGGTTCACTCCGAGACGCCTGGACACTTCCCTTGTTGAGTGTCCTTCGTGGCACAAAGTAACAATGCGGACGCCATGGAACCGCGGTATTGACCGTCTAGGCATTGTTGAACTGCAGACAACACGAGCCGTGTACCTCCTTCCTGGCGAAATGACTGGAACCGATCGGCTGTCGGACCCCCTCCGTCAAATAGGCGCTGCTCATGCATTGTTGTTTACATCTTTGGGCGGGTTTAGTTACATCTCTGAACAGTCAAAGGGACTGCATCTGTGATACAATATTCAAAGCCAACGTCTGTCTTCAGGAGTTCTGGGAACTTTTTTTGATGTGTGTATATCTCACCCAAACAAAATTATATATATCCATCTACATCTACGTGGTTACTCCCTAATTGACACTTAAGTGCCTGGCAGAGGGTTCATCGAACCATTTTCATACTACTTCTCTTCCATTCCACTCTCGAATGACGCGTGGGAGAAAGGAACACCTAAATCTTTCCGTTCGAGCTCTGATTTCTCTTATTTTATTACGATGATCATTTCTCCCTACGTAGGTGGGTGTCAACAAAATATTTTCGCATTCGGAAGAGAAAGTTGGTGATTGAAATTTCGTAAATAGATCTCGCCGCAAAGAAAACCGCCTTTGTTTCAGTGACTGCCACCCCAACTCGCGTATCAAATCAGTGACACTCTCACCCCTATTGCGTGATAACACGAAACGGGCTAACCTTCTTTGCACTTTTTCGATGTACGTCAATCCTACCTGGTAAGGATCCCACACCGCGCAGCAATGTTCCAGCAGAGGACGGACAAGTGTAATGCAGGCTCTCTCTTTAGTGGGTTTGTCGCATCTTCTAAGTGTTCTGCCAACAAAGCGCAGTCTTTGTTTCGCCTTCCCCACAATATTATCTATGTGGTCTTTCCAATTTAAGTTGCTCGTAATTGTAATTCCTAGGTATTTAATCGAATTGACAGCCCTTAATTTGTGCTATTTATCGCATACCCAAAATTTATCGGATTTCTTTTAGTACCCATGCGGATGACCTCGCACTTTTCTTTGTTTAGTGCCAATTGCCACTTTTCGCACCACACAGAAATTCTCTGTAGGTCATTTTGAATTGGAATTGATCGTCTGATGATTTTCCTAAACGGTAAATTACAGCACCATGTGAAAACATTCTAAGGGGGCTGCTCAGATTATCACCGAGATCATTTATGTAAATCAGTAACAGCAGACACTACCTTGCGGAATGCCAGATATCACTTCTGTTCTACTCGATGATTTACCGTTTATCACTACGTTCCTATGCGATGATCTACATCTATATACATACTCTGCAAGCTACCAATGGTGAGTGGCGGAGGGTACCTTGCACTACTACTAGACTTTTCCTTTCCTGTTCCACTCGCTAATTTCTATTAGCGAGTGGAACAGGAAAGGAAAAGTCTAGTAGTAGTGCAAGGTACCCTCCGCCACTCACCATTGGTAGCTTGCAGAGTATGTATATAGATGTAGATCATCGCATAGGAACGTAGTGATAAACGGTAAATCATCGATTAGAACAGAAGTGAAAAACGGCGGTCTATATGCCTCCGTATGAGCACTAATTGCTCTTATCTTCATTTCGTGAGCTTTACGCGAAATATAAGTTGACGGCTGTGGAATCGTTCTGCAATCAACTTCAAATGCCGTTTCTTTGAATTTTCTCAATAGTGGTTCGTGAAAAGAATTTTGTTCTCCATTCGGGGATTCCCACTTGAGTTCACTCACATACTGATTGAACCTACCGGTAGCAGCACACCTACAAACTTTGTCTAATTTATCTTGTACCCTTCTACAGTTATTCAACAACACCTTCTCGTACACCACAGCGCCATCAGCAAACAGCAGCACACTGCTGCGCACCCTGTCCCCCAGATCACTTGCGTATACAGAGAATAAGAGAGGTCCCGTCACACTTCCCTGGGGCACACCTGACCATAGCCTTGCCTCTGATTAACACTTGCCGTCGAGAAGGACGGGCAAGAAACACACAATACACAATAATGTAATATGCTGAGGCATTTTTAATTAAACGTTCTATCCTTCGATTTAATGTTAACCTGAAGTTTCAGTGGTTGAACTGGCACCTGTTCTACAACAACCGGATACTTGTAAGATACGTTAAATGTGGAATTAACTACAAGCACCTGCACTTATGGCTTTGGCGTAGATGAGATTCTTCTTGCTAGTCGAGGCCGACTAGAATGCAACTCCTGTGACGTAGTTTAGTTCAAAGCTTTCTTTTTAGAAAAAAATCGAGATCACAGTTCACGGCTCATGATTCGCATCCTACCATGTAGGATAGGTAGAGCATTTGAAAAAAGGGAATTTTCGTTGTATATATCAGGTTCGCAACCTAATAGTCCACATATAATCTAAGAATTAGCGACATGTGGATGAAAGAACTAGTGACTGGGTTGGTGTTTAAATGGTATTAGACTTGTCTTCCGATCTAAATCAGCTTTCTTGGGCCTTGGTTCAAGCTGCATTTATAGTAAAACTTTTTTCCTCTTTCGTAAGCCAATGATAGCTATCACGAAATTTATACAATGTCATTTTAATTAAAATAAATTTTACCCTTTACAAGGCAACAAAAGTTGGCGGCTTATCCCCACCTCTCACACTTTCACTCTCACTCTCTCTCTCTCTCTCTCTCTCTCTCTCTCTCTCTCTCTCTCACACACACACACTCTCTCTCTCACTCTCTCCATCTCCCTCTCCCTCTCTCTCCCTCCCCCTCCCCCTCTCCCTCCCCTTCCCCCTCTCCCTCTCCCCCTCTCCCTCACTCTCCCCCTCTCCCTCTCCCCCTCCCCCTTCCCCTCCTCTCCACCTCCCCCTCTCCCCCTCCCCATCTCCACCTCCCCCTCTCCCTCCCCCTCTCTCTATCTTTCTGCGTGTCCCTACCTAAAATTCTTTTTTTTTCATTACATGCTAGACATGATCGTAGCAGAAGCAGTAGAACCAGTGGACGTACGATCTCTCTCGGAACTAACAGATAAAATCACTGTAAGAACTAAACAAATTTTGTCGAAGAAAGCTTGTGTGAAAAAAAAAAACACAGAAATCATACAATCAGCGCCAAACTTCAATCACACCTCTCTCAAAGGTCTTAGGCATGTACACAGATAACGTTCTTTCCTCGTTCGCATTAAAAATTATTTAAATTAAAATATCGATCAATAAATTTCGTGAGAGGCTTCATTCTCTTGCAAAAGAATCGAAAATACTACGAGAATACGAACCCACGTGCACGGACGTTACCTGTGATCTCAATGCAGGCCATATGGAAGCCTTTTTAAGTTATGGGACGATGTTGTAGTTGCTGTGGTCTTCAGTCCTGAGACTGGTTTGATGCAGCTCTCCATGCTACTCTATCCTGTGCAAGCTTCTTCATCTCCCAGTACCTACTGCAACCTACATCCTTCTGAATATGCTTAGTGTATTCATCTCTTGGTCTCCCTCTACGATTTTTACCCTCCACGCTGCCCTCCAATACTAAATTGGTGAGACCTTGATGCCTCAGAATATGTCCTAACAACCGATCGCTTCTTCTAGTCAAGTTGTGCCACAATCTCCTCTTCTCCCCAATCCTATTCAATACCTCCTCATTAGTTATGTGATCTACCCATCTAATCTTCAGCATTCTTCTGTAGCACCACATTTTGAAAGTTTCTATTCTCTTCTTGTCCGAACTATTTATCGTCCATGTTTCACTTCCATACATGGCTAAACTGTATACAAAAACTTTCAGAAATGACTTCCTGACAATTAAATCTATACTCGATGTTAACAAATTCCTCTTCTTCAGAAACGCTTTCCTTGCCATTGCCAGTCTACATTTTATATCCTCTCTACTTCGACCATCATCAGTTATTTTGCTCCCCAAATAGCAAAACTCCTTTACTACTTTAAGTGTCTCATTTTCTAATCTAATTCCTTCAGCATCACCCGACTTAATTCGACTACATTCCATTATCCTCGTTTTGCTTTTGTTGATGTTCATCTTATATCCTTGTTTCAAGACACTGTCCATTGAGTTCAACTGCTCTTCCAAGTCCTTTGCTGTCTCTGACAGCCGAGCGGTCTAAGGCGCTGCAGTCATGGACTGTGTGGCTGGTCCCGGCGGAGATTCGAGTCCTCCTTCGGGCATGGGTGTGTGTGTGTTTGTCCTTAGGATAATTTAGGTTAAGTAGTGTGTAAGCTAAGGGGCTGGTGGCCTTAGCAGTTATGTCCCGTAAGATTTCACACACATTTGAACATTTTGTCTCTGACAAAATTACAATGTCATCGGTGAACCTCAAAGTTTTTATTTCTTTTCCATGGATTTTATTTCCTACTCCGAATTTTTCTTTTGTTTCCTTTACTGTTTGCTCAATATACAGATTGAATAACATAGGGGAGAGGCTACAACCCTGTCTCATTCCCTTCCCAACCACTGCTTCCCTTTCATGCCCCTCGTCTCTTATAACTGCCATCTGGTTTCTGTACAAGTTGTAAATAGCCTTTCGCTCCCTGTATTTTACCCCTGTCACCTTCAGAATTTGAAAGAGAGTATTCCAGTCAACACTGTAAAAAGCTTTCTCTAAGTCTACAAATGCTAGAAACGTAGGTTTGCCTTTCCTATGGGACGATATAATTTGTAATACCACTTGACCTCAACCTCATATAACAATATCCCTTCCCTTCTCAAGTATGTCTGCAGACGACTGAAATCACTTATTTTTAGTTTGGAATTAGGGGTCTAATTCGTGCGAATAAAACTTAATTACTGTTGAGTGCTATAACGCTCCGACTTGGTCCACAGTGGAATCTACGCCATGATGTTTGACCGTGAGCTGTTTCGGAAACATAAACGTTCCTACAAAAATATTTTTCCAGGAGTTAATTCGTAGTTACCCCCGGTTATTACGCCAAAGCTCGTCCACATCTGAGGGTTACCGGGTATGGCACCTCGTTGCAAGATTATAAAAGGTCTGTACTGTTCTATTACTTCAAAAATGATATACAGTATTTCGTACAGCCTCTCAATGTTAAAAATCGTCAATGCAGTGTAAAATTATTTACGACAGTATTAGCAATGTGTGAGAGTCTCTTACGCTTTCCTACAAGAACGGCTCTTATACGAGGTCTCTCTCCTATGAGTCGTCATGCCCATTTTCTGCGGAGTTTCAGCAGACGTTTGCTATAATGTTTTTGCAACATGTAGTTGCTCACAAGTTTTTCATGTGACACCCAATGCCTATGGAAATAGTCGGTTTATTTCCCACTACAAACGAAATAAAATGGAATTTTAGGTGCCCATTCGACAGAGCAGTACCAAATTCCTGTAGTGCGATATTCGTTTTATCGATGTATAGTAACAGGACAGTAAAATACGGAGTAATTCAACACTGTATCGACCTAGCCCGCTCTGACTGCTACCGCCATGCAGAAGCACTGCTCAATACTGATTAGTCTAGTGTTCTGCTGTTCCTGTTAATACAATCAGTGAAACGAACAACGGACCTGAATGAACTGATACCGCGCTCTTTCTTGGGCATGTAAAATTCCAATTTAAAAATCATTTAGACTGTAGCGGGAAACGAACAGAAGCTATCCCTCCACCCTGGGCGTCGTATTATAGACGTTATTAGTACGATTTTGTTTGGCTGACTCCCGTTACACGTTGTAAAAACGAAATTGAATATATTTGCCGAAACACCAGACAAAATACGCCTGACAAACCAAAGGAGAGACACACACTAATGCCTATCATTTAAGATGACATTATTAAATACAACATTAAAAATAAAAATCATTGTTAGGGCAATTACAGGGATAACCAGTTTTGACAAAATGAGCGGAGGAAGAGGCTGTAATAGTTTTGAGGAACGACTATAGTTTTCACCTCAAGCAACCTACTGAAACGACAGTAAACTTAAATCTGTATGACTGTATTTGAATTTGAACTCATCTTCTCCCGGATTTGGATCCATCGCCTTAACCACTGTGGCTAAGGAACAGAATTCACGGAAGCCTCTAGACACGTTAGTAATTGCATCCTCAGATATTTGTTGGAACAATACTTTTTCATACTCCACATCCCCTATGTTATTCAATCTGTACAACGGGCAAGCAGTAAAGGAAACCCAAGAAAATTTCGAGTTGGTTCAAATGGCTCTGAGCGCTATGGGACTTGACATCAGAGGTCATCAGTCCCCTAGAACTTAAAACTACTTAAACCTAACTAACCTAAGGACATCACACACATCCATGCCCGAGGCAGGATTCGAACCTGCGACCGTAGCTGTAGCGCGGTTCCAGTCTGAAGCGTCTAGAACCGCTCGGCCACACCGACCGGCGAAGACCACAACAGTATTCAGACAAAAAAATTTTGTCGCGTATGATAAGGGTTAATGTAGGTGAAGAGTGGCGCTTTGCTGGCAGAGATCTACGGTGCCAGCCGGGAGTGCTAAGCCAGACCGGCTTTTCCGAAACGCGGAGGGCCCTGCTTTACTGGGCAGGCACGTTAAAAGCACAAAAAGAAAAGCCCGCGGCGGCGCCGGAATGCGATAGGAATGTGTGAGTGGGAACCGCTGCACGAACGAATTCGGGAAGTGCACAAGGCGAGGCTGCGTCCTCCCACGCATTTTAAAGTGGCGCCAAGGCCGCGCCGGAGCCTTGGCTGGCAATGCATCCTGCTCGCTGGCCGCTGCCGCCGCCATTCATTCATGCGCGCCTCTCCGGCGCCAGACGGCGCCCGCTCAATGAAAGGGCCTCCCGTATGCACGGTCCGTGCCACGAGGAAGACGGTCGCAGCTCGACAGCTAATCAGCGCAGCATCCGCCGGCGCGTACGCAATGCGAACAGCCGCATGCAGGACTGGCGACGGCGCCACCGTTCGATTGCTTCTACACGCGGTTTATCGCCGAAACAACCGGTTTTTGGTTGTATCGGCTTTTTCTCGTTCCAATTTAACCTGGCTGTTAAAATTACTCAAAATAACCCGTTTATGAAATAACCGATTTTCGGTTTTTTTTACTCCCATTATTTCCTGTAATAAACGTAGAAATCAAACAAGCACCGAAAAAATTTGACTCAGTTTCGAGATACAAAGAACCAAATTATAAAATTAAATTGGCATATAAAATAAAACAGTCTGTCCATCGTTCACTGCTTTTCTCTAAAGTTGTTGAATACTACAAAAAATCACCAGTATTCTCCTACTGATCCTAATTTTTCGAAACTCTGCTTAAAAATTATGTTGTAACAGCGCATTACGAATAGTGAAAGCCAAAGAGCGAAAATTGAAGATGAAGAACTCCGTTTTTCCTGTTAATCTATCCGTTTTCAAGGGCTACCAGCAGATAAATTCATATTATGTAGGCCGGCCGCTGTGGCAGAGCGGCTATAGCCGCTTCAGTCTGGAACCGCGCGACCGCTACAGTCGCTGGTTCGAATCCTGCCTCGGGCATGGATGTGTGCGATGTCCTTAGGTTTGTTAGGTTTACGTAGACCTAGGTTCTAGGGGACTGATGAAATGGCTCGGAGACCTATGGGACTTAACTTCTGAGGTCATCAGTCCCCTAGAACTTAGAACTACTTAAACCTAACTAACCTAAGGACATCACACACATACATGCCCGAGGCAGGATTCGAACCTGCGACCGTAGCTGTCGCGCGGTTCCAGACTGAAGCGCCTAGAACCGCTCGGCCACACCGGGCGGCGGGACTGATGATCGCAGCTGTTAAGTCACATAGTGCTCAGAGCCATTTGAACCATATTATTTAGACACAGCCAGCAGATCAACTATTTTCCATTGTTTTTGTGTACCACGAATGAATTGTTGTTAAGTATTTAATTTATAACTGTTACCATAATTTCCTTCCTGTTTTATTATTTCATGGAAATGGCAGACAAATCCTTAATCTTTTAAAGCGAATGAAGCATTGTACTTCGTTGCTACGTCACTTCGTAAAAGTATTTCCAGACTAGGGTGTGTGCCATTCTGCAACACAACGAATGCACAGCGGCGATATCGGGAAACTACCGTATAGACCAGGTGGGGGCCAGTCTTGCAAAATGCACGTACATGCATAACTTAAGCCACGACACACGGTAACGTGGACATTATTGTCTCAGCAATGACGTATCAATTCTTATGCCATATGGTTGTCGCTTGTTTCTGTCGGTATTGTTATTAAAGCCGGCCGAGGTGGCCGTGCGGTTCTAGGCCCTCCAGTCCGGAGACGCGCTGCTGCTTCGATCGCAGGTTCGAATCCTGCCTCGGGCATGGGTGTGTGTGATGTCCTTAGGTTAGTTAGGTTTAAGTAGTTCTAAGTTCTAGGGGACTAATGACCACAGCAGTTGAGTCCCATAGTGCTCAGAGCCATTTTATTGTTATTAAAATAGCAATGATATATATGATGCACAATAGTCAAATTGGTTCAAAATGGTTCAAATGGCTCTGAGCACTATGGGACTTAACATCTTAGGTCATCAGTCCCCTAGAACTTAGAACTACTTAAACCTAACTATCCTAAGGACATCACACACATCCATGCCAGAGGCAGGATTCGAACCTGCGACCGTAGCAGTCCCACGGTTCCGGACTGCAGTGCCTAGAACCGCACGGCCACCGCGGCCGGCAATAGTCAAATAGTCGTATTCGGCATTATGGGAGCAAGGATAATTGGCCCCCATTTTATCGATGGAAGAAAATGGTTCAAATGGCTCTGAGCACTATGCGACTTAACTTCTGAGGTCATCAGTCGCCTAGAACTTAGAACTAATTAAACCTAACTAACCTAAGGACATCACACACATCCATGCCCGAGGCAGGACTCGAACCTGCGACCGTAGTGGCCGCTCGGCTCCAGACTGTAGCTCCTAGAACCGCACGGCCACTCCGGCTGGTTATCGATGGCAATCTAAATGGTACAATGTATGCTGATTTCCTACCTAATGTTCCACCGATGTTACTAGAAGATGTTTCACTGCATGACAGAATCGCGATGTACTTCCAACATGGTGGATGTCCGGCACATAGCTCGAGTGCGGTTGAAGCGCTATTGAATAGCATATTTCATGACAGGTGGATTGGTCGTCGAAGCACCATACCATAGCCCGCACGTTCACCGGATCTGACGTCCCCGGATTTCTTTCTGTCGGGAAAGTTGAAGGATATTTGCTATTGTGATCCACCGACAACGCCTAACAACATGCGTCAGCGCATTGTCAATGCATGTGCGAACATTACGGAAGGCGAACTACTCGCTGTTGAGAGGAATGTCGTTATGCGTATTGCCAAATGCATTGAGGGTGACGGACATCGTTTTGAGCATTTATGGCATTAATGTGGTATTTAGAGGTAATCAAGCTGTAACAGCATGCGTTTTTGGAAATGATAAGCTCACAAAGGTACATGAACACATTGGAACAACCGAAATAAGATCTTCAAACGTACCTACGTTCTGTATTTTAATTTAAAAAACCTACCTGTTACGAACTGTTCGTCTAAAATTGTGAGCCATATGTTTGTGACTATCACAGCGCCATCTGTCACAAAGCGAAAAAAGGGGTCCAACTAAAACATTCATATTTATTTACGTACTACACTAATATGTAATAAAAAATTGGGGTTCCTATTTAAAATAAACGTAGTTACATATACACTGCTGGCCACCGTAAATGCAACATCAAGAAAGACAAGAGGTAGCACAACAAAATTTATTTTGTAGATAACATGTTGACCAAGTATCAAATGATTACGTTTACAGACGTCTGTGACATGTGGTTCCTGCCAGAATCAGTAGCCAGAGTAGCCGCCATTGTTGGAGATCACCGCAGCCACACGCCTCGGCATTGAGTCAAAGAGACGTTGGATGTGTTCCTGGGGTACAGCAGCCCAAGCAGCTTCCACACGTTGCCAAAGATCATCTGGTGTGGCAGCTGGGGATGTAATCTGGGTCACTCGTTGAGCAACCATGGACCACATGTTTTCTATCGGCGAAAGATCCGGAGAGCGAGCCGGCCAGGGAAGCACTTCAATCTGGTTATTGACGAAGAATCTTTGGACAATGCGTGCCACGTGTGGTCGCGCATTATCCTGTTGAAATATGGCTGTGGCCGAGCCCTGAAGGTACGGTAGGACAACTGGCTCCAGCACCTCGGATATGTAGCGCCGGCTATTTAAAGTACCGGCAATGCGTACTAGAGGCGTGCGAGAGTAATATCCAATACCGCCCCATACCATAATACCCGGTGCAAGACCAGTGTGTCGGTGCATAATGCAGCTGTCCAGCATCCTCTCTCCACAGTGTCTCCACACTCGAATCCTACCATCGTGGTGCTGCAGACAGAAGCGTGCCTCGTCAGTAAAGACAACGTCATTCCCTTCTGCCGTCCACATCCGTCTGTCATCACACCATTGGCGACGGAGACGTCCGTGGTTCTGCGTCAATGGTAGACGAAGCAATGGACGTCTTGCGGACAGACCACTCTGCTGTAAACGGCGTCGAATGGTACGCGCAGACACTGGATGATGCGTTACAGACGCAATGTGCTGTGCTATGGTTCGGGATGTCACTGAGCGATCCGTCACTGCCATGTGCACAATTTGCCTATCAGCACGCGCAGTGGTGCACCGAGGTGAATGCGATCGACCACGTCGGTCCGTCGTACCCTCCTGCATCCAACGGTCACATATCCGCATTACAGTTGTTTGGTTTCGTCCAACACGACTAGCGATTTCTCTGTATGATAATCCACAATCTCGGTAAGCCACTATCCTTTCTCTGTCGAACTCGGATACTTGATCAAACGATGTTCGCTGTTGTCTACGAGGCATAACTGATCGTCTTGTGAAACAACCACAAGGTAAACACACGTGCCGAACGTACACTTGTCGAAATCGCCAAGCCTTAAATGGCGCTATGAGGTGGTGCCACAGGCGCGCGTGATGTGCGTCTGCGCTGAAATTCTAATCAGTTGCATATCTGCATTTACGGTGGCCAGCAGTATGTATATATATATATATATATATATATATATATATATATATATATATATATATGCACTTTGAAGTATTTTTATTATTGAAAATGAACGAACTGATAAAGTGGCACTAATTACTCAAATATTCTAGTGCAGTGTGCAGCAGACGTCATGCTGTTAACGAAAACACCTATCTAACGAAAAATATTAGCCATCTGAAGATGGGCGTGGTAGCCCGAAACCGGTTATGGCAGTAAAATAGAACATTCAAAAAGTATTTGTGGCTGGTTGCGTCAGTCACCAACTATCATTAACGGCCGTGAAGTCCACAAGATCCAACATGGATAAAATAACAAAAGCATTACTTCCATGATGTTATAGAACGAAGATGTACAGTGTTTTTTCAGATAAAAGTTACAACCTAACAGAAACAGAAAAATACAAAATTTATAAGATACGTGAAAGAAGCACATATATAAAGAAAATATCTGAATGTCTGACCAGTAAAACAACGTAACTTGGCTAGAGTGGTTACCATCCGAAGCTATGGTTAATTCTAACAACAGCTGCAATATTACATGACATCGAATTAAACTGATATCTATTATTTTCTCAAGATATATCTTGTTACACGGCTTTGTTAGTAGTACGCATCCGAAAGCTCACAAACTAGCATTTTTTTCATTCCGCCATACACTTGTAAACACCCTTTTACCGCTTACCAGTCAGATAAATGAATTAAATGTCATCAGATCGATCGCATTCAATAACGGATATGACCAGGGCATGGTAGATCACGATGTTCAGAAAGGAAACCTCTCAAAAATGTTCGACGTTATGCAACGACCTTGCTTCCTGTGGTGTCACCGCCAGACACCACACTTGCTAGGTGGTAGCTTTAAATCGGCCGCGGTCCCTTAGTACATGTCGGACCCGCGTGTCGCCACTGTGTGATCGCAGACCGAGCGCCACCACAAGGCAGGTCTCGAGATACGGACGAGCACTCGCCCCAGTTGTACGACGACTTTGCTAGCGACTACACTGACGAAGCCTTTCTCTCATTTGCCGAGAGACAGTTAGAATAGCCTTCAGCTAAGTCAATGGCTACGACCTAGCAAGGCGCCATTAACCATTTTAAGATAGAGTCTCACTTGTATCATCAAGGAATGCTGTATACAAATGATGGATTAAAAGTTAATTATTATAGCAGCTACGTACTTTTCTTGCTACCATTCATTACGTATCCTGTTTCAGACCTCTCTCTAGCCTACGTGAGATTAACGCGTGCCTTTCGGCTACTTCAGTGTGGCGTAGCTGTCTTGTTACGCCACAACACTTCCCACAATAAAAAAAAACGTATGCATACCATTTTTAGAAAATGTTCCTTATAGGATTAAACGTTTTCTAACGAATAAATACAACTGTAATGTATCTTTCTCTACAGACTGTAGTTTGCAGAAGACTTCTGCATACAGTGGGAAATACTAGTGACTCGTTTTCTAATTCACGTGTCTATAAATTAACTTGCAATAACTCCCCATGCTACTACATTGGTCAAACAGGCAGAGTTGCGAGCACAAGATGCAAATAGCGTCTGCTAGGAAGGAAAGGAGCTAGCTTTTGCTACGTTTGCTGCACATCTACTGATTCCTAACCACACTCCCAAAAATTTGGAAGACACAATTATTCTTCATAGAGAAATCAAAGGGCGCAGGATTGGACCTTTGGGAAGAATTAGAGATCTATAAACATCTTGAACGCAAAGACGGGAATTTACTAAATGACCAGCTGCAGCTTGCCTGCAAACGATTTTTCGATTGACCTCCACAATAATCCGCCGGGCCGATTCGTGTCAGGGACCGGCACGCCTTCCCACTCGGAAAGCAGCGCGTTAGACCGCGCGGCCAGCCGGGCGGGCATTGTACTAGGATACTGATGCCACCCAATTTTGTTGTATTTGCCACTATTGAGACATATGAAAAATTTTTGGAAATTTGTGGTAAGATCATATGGGACCAAACTGCTGAGGTCATAGGTCCCTAAGCTTACACACTACTTAATCTACACTCCTGGAAATTGAAATAAGAACACCGTGAATTCATTGTCCCAGGAAGGGGAAACTTTATTGATACATTCCTGGGGTCAGATACATCACATGATCACACTGAAAGAACCACAGGCACATAGACACAGGCAACAGAGCATGCACAATGTCGGCACTAGTACAGTGTATATCCACCTTTCGCAGCAATGCAGGCTGCTATTCTCCCATGGAGACGATCGTAGAGATGCTGGATGTAGTCCTGTGGAACGGCTTGCCATGCCATTTCCACCTGGCGCCTCAGTTGGACCAGCGTTCGTGCTGGACGTGCAGACCGCGTGAGACGACGCTTCATCCAGTCCCAAACATGCTCAATGGGGGACAGATCCGGAGATCTTGCTGGCCAGGGTAGTTGACTTACACCTTCTAGAGCACGTTGGGTGGCACGGGATACATGCGGACGTGCATTGTCCTGTTGGAACAGCAAGTTCCCTTGCCGGTCTAGGAATGGTAGAACGATGGGCTCGATGACGGTTTGGATGTACCGTGCACTATTCAGTGTCCCCTCGACGATCACCAGTGGTGTACGGCCAGTAAGGAGATCGCTCCCCACACCATGATGCCGGGTGTTGGCCCTGTGTGCCTCGGTCGTATGCAGTCCTGATTGTGGCGCTCACCTGCACGGCGCCAAACACGCATATGACCATCATTGGCACCAAGGCAGAAGCGACTCTCATCGCTGAAGACGACACGTCTCCATTCGTCCCTCCATTCACGCCTGTCGCAACACCACTGGAGGCGGGCTGCACGATGTTGGGGCGTGAGCGGAAGACGGCCTAACGGTGTGCGGGACCGTAGCCCAGCTTCATGGAGACGGTTGCGAATGGTCCTCGCTGATACCCCAGGAGCAACAGTGTCCCTAATTTGCTGGGAAGTGGCGGTGCGGTCCCCTACGGCACTGCGTAGGATCCTACGGTCTTGGCGTGCATCCGTGCGTCACTGCGGTCCGGTCCCAGGTCGACGGGCACGTGCACCTTCCGCCGACCACTGGCGACAACATCGATGTACTGTGGAGACCTCACGCCCCACGTGTTGAGCAATTCGGCGGTACGTCCACCCGGCCTCCCGCATGCCCACTATACGCCCTCGCTCAAAGTCCGTCAACTGCACATACGGTTCACGTCCACGCTGTCGCGGCATGCTACCAGTGTTAAAGACTGCGATGGAGCTCCGTATGCCACGGCAAACTGGCTGACATTGAGGGCGGCGGTGCACAAATGCTGCGCAGCTAGCGCCATTCGACGGCCAACACCGCGGTTCCTGGTGTGTCCGCTGTGCCGTGCGTGTGATCATTGCTTGTACAGCCCTCTCGCAGTGTCCGGAGCAAGTATGGTGGGTCTGACACACCGGTGTCAATGTGTTCTTTTTTCCATTTCCAGGAGTGTAACTTAATGTAACTCATGCTAAGGACCACACACACACCAATGCCCGAGGGAGGACTCGAACCTCCGAGGGGGGAGCCGCGCGGACCATGACAAGGCGCCCCCTAGATCGCGAGGCTACCCCACGCGCAGACCTATGAAATTTTGCTCTTTACTGTTATTGTGTTTAATAGCGTGTTTATGCACTGACAGTTTTATTCCCATACAATGATCTACTGGAGGTTATATTAATTTCATTGCTGTCATTATGCTTGTAATAACGTACTTGTACACAGACATCACTATCGTCCACAGCTCGTGGTCTCGCGATCGCGTTCTCGCTTCCCGAGCACGGCGTCCCGCGCTCGATTCCCGACGAGGTCAGGGATTTTCACCTACCTCGACATGACTGGGTGTTTGTGTAGTTCTTATCATTTCATCATCATTCATGAATGTGGCGAGATTGGGCTGAGCAAAACTTGGGACTTTGTACGGACGCTGATTACCGTGCAGTGGATTGCACCACAAACCAAACATCATCATCTTCATCACCATTTGCATATCATAATACACTGACAGTCTTATACGGATCTTAACTTATGCCAGTATATTTTACGTGTTTGTCTTTTTCAACATCTTCTATACTCGTTGATTTGCACAGTATATTTCAGTTAGTAAAGACGCTTATTGGCTGTTTAGACCGCCAAGCGTACATGTTTATCGGCGCATGCGCCTCAGGAATTGTTTTCCTCGTATCCACGCTCACCGCTTTCCCTCAGTCGGCAAGTAGCTACTAACATGGTCTGTTATTTTAAGTATTTGTTTTTACTGATGACAAACCCTTGCTTCTACGGGTCTTCATTGTTACTTGTGGACATACAGACCGTTGCCAATAAATGTCATGTGGCGACAGCTTTTATTGAGTGAATTGCTAACGTGAAGTTGTAAGTACTACTCGCCCTATGTTGATATATACGATGTAGTTTGTGATACTCCTACTATTGGTGTTGACAGTATCTTCTGCTAGACACTTACTATTTGTCTATGGCGTTTTCGTTTTAAGTTATCATATTGTATGCAGGTCTGTCCCTCTGAAGAAGACGAATTTATACCCATCATTTTTTGCAGCTGGTTGACTGTTCTTTATTCCTGCTGCTCTGTAATCGTTGTTTTAGTACAGCCATGTTCAAATACTGAAGTACATAATTTATTAATAGTGTACTAATCTAGTGACCATGTCATACACTGATAAGAAAAAATGAGCATATCTTTAATAGCGCATTACTCGACCTATGAAACGCAGTACAGCATTGACTCTGCTTGGCACGCCATCCGCAAGCCCTTGGTAAGTTTGTGGAGGTACGAAGGTTAGAAATTTACAGGTGGCAAATACTTACTCCCAACTTAGACAAAACAGATACATTTTTCAAAATTTGATTGTCCTTCAAAGTAGTCACCATCATTATGAATAACCCGTTGCCGTCGTTACGCAAGTCTTACGATACACATAACGATGCCAGTTCTCTTGAGAATTCGAGTGGAGCACTCTACTGCCCGACAAATCTCTAACACTTCTGAAGCGAATACAGTGATGTGTTTCAGTTATCTTAGAAATAGAGGGCTTAAGTCCAGGTAGTCTGGGGGATGTTATAGCTCTCACCAGTCACAACTTGCACCGTACTCGTCCGAGCTCTGTTCTGCAAAATAGTGGACGGGTCCTGCAGAAAGTATCGCTTCTTTCTCTAAGCTGTTCATTTTTGGAACACAGCCCGCAATCAGCTTAGAGAAAGAAGTGGTGATCCTTTCTGCACGACTCGCGAATCATCTTGTTGGACAATGCTCGGGCGCGTAGGGTGCAGGTTGACTGATTTGTTACAGCGATGGGGCTGGAGGAGGAGAGGGGAGGCTGCTGTACCACCCACTACGCTCCCAGGACTTAAGCCATTAACATTCAACTTCATTCCTAAAATGAAGGAATCGTTTCATGGTATTCGTTTCATAATTGTCAAGGAGAAGCTACGACGTTTACTTCAAACTTTGTACACCTTTGGTAGGGCATTAAAACAACATAATGTACAAGTTCAAATGGCTCTAAGCACTATCGGACTTAACATCTGAGGTCATCAGCCCCCTGGACTTAGAACTACTTAAACCTAACTAACCTAAGGTCATCACACACATCCATGCCCGAAGCAGGATTCGAACCTGCAGCCGTAGCAGCAGCGCGGTTCCAGACTGAAGCGTCTAGAACCGCTCAGCCATAACGGTCAGCAATGTGCCAGTGTAAGGTGCACTGCTTTGGTAGTTCCGAGAAAAACGCAAGAGAAGTTTCACGCGTCTGTTATGTTGCTTATCTGTCTGTGCGTAGATGCTGGCTGTTAGAGCTAATGATGGTCAAGTGATTAGCATTCGAGCTTCGTAAGACTGAAATGGATAAGGCGACGGTTCTACTCCCGCTTAAACTTAACTATTAATTTACTTTTTTTCAACACTGGTCATAGTGTTGAGAAGTAATACACTGCTGGCCATTAAAATTGCTACACGCAGAAGAAATGCAGATGAAAAAAGGGTATTCATTGGACAAATATATTATACTAGAAATGACATGTGATTTCATTTTCACGCAATTTGAGTCCATAGATCCTGAGAAATCAGTACCCAGAACAACCACCTCTGGCCATAATAACAGCCTCGAACCGCCTGGGCATTGAGTCAAACAGAGCTTGGATCGCGTGTACATGTACAGCTGCCCATGCAGCTTCAACACGATACCACAGTTCATCAAGAGTAGTGACTGGCGTATTGTGACGAGCCAGTTGCTCGGTTCTAAGCGCCGTATCGGCCACCATTGACCAGACATTTTCAATTGGTGAGAGATCTGGAGAATGTGCTGGCCAGGGCAACAGTCGAACATTTTCTGTATCCAGAAAGGTCCGTACAGGAAGGACCTGCAACATGCGGTCGTGCATTATCCTGCTGAAATGTAGGGTTTCGCAGGGATCGAATGAAGGGTAGAGCCACGGGTCGTAAAACATCTTAAATGTAACGTCCACTTTTCAAAATGCCGTCAATGCGAACAAGAGGTGACGTAGACGTGTAGCCAGTGGCACCCCATACCATCACGACGGGTGATACGCCAGTATGGCAATGACGAATACACGATTCCAATGTGCGTTCACTGAGATGTCGCCAAAAACGGATGCGACCATCATGATACTGTAAACAGAACCTGGATTCATCTGAAAAAATGACGTTTTGCCATTCATGCACCCAGGTTCGTCGTTGAGTACACCATCGCAGGCGCTCTTGTCAGTGATGCAGCGTCAAGGGTAACCACAGGCAAGGTCTCCGAGCTGATAGTCCATGCTGCTGCAAACGTCGTCGAACTGTTCGTGCAGATAGTTGTTGTCTTGCAGAGGTCCTCATCTGTTGACTCAGAGTTCGAGACGTGGCTTCACGAGCCGTTACAGCCATGCGGATAAGATGCCTGTCATCTCGACTGCTAGTGATACGAGGCCGTTGGGATCCAGCACGGCGTTCCTTATTACCCTCCTGAACCCACCGATTCAATATTCTGCTAACAGTCACTGGATCTCGGCCAACGCGAGCAGCAATGTCGCGATACGATAAACCGCAATCGCGATAGGCTACAATCCGACCTTTATCAAAGTCGGAAACGTGATGGTACGCATTTCTCCGCCTTATACGAGGCATCACAACAACGTTTCATCAGGCAACGCCGGTCAACTGCTGTTTGTGTATGAGAAATCGGCTGGAAACTTTCCTCAAGTCAGCACGATGTGGGTGTCGCCACCGGCGCCAACCTTGTGTGAATGCTCTGAAAAGCTTATCATTTGCATATCACAGCATGTTCTTCCTGTCGGTTAAATTTCGCGTCTCTAGCACGTCATCTTCGTGGTGTAGCAGTTTTAATGGCCTGTAGTGTATAATCCAAAAATACGCCTCTTTTGCAACAAGTACTTCTTTCCAAATCGATTTACAAACGTAACAGAACTAAAAAATCACGCGTAACGAGAAGTAGGCTTTGCTTCTTACAAGAGGAAAGTAGAGCTTTGAATGAAAAAGTAAGTTCATAAAACTATGTGGCTTAGCTCACACGAATCGTGTATCGACTGCACAGCGAACATTTCCACGTGACTGGAATAGAGCTCAGTTCACTTCTTGTGGTGTGCGTACTGTAAGACCTTCGGTACACACACTATCAGATTATTTAACTTGTCGCTCTAGCGAAGTAGGCAAGTGTCAGCAATATGTCTCGTGGTCTTATCGTGGCGTGTTTATCTTCTGCCGTTAGGTCAGACGATAGAAATGCCACTTGCACGCTTAGAGTAGCAGATTGACGGTGACCAACTTTAAACAGAACTTGATTAATTTTCACACACATTTATTAAAATAATAATAAGCATAAACATTACTTATCTTGATTCTGGATGCTATTTACAATTGACAATCTGAAGTTCCTTTGGTCTTGGTACGTTAATCTTATTCTCACATATCTCTGATACTTGACACAGTGTCTCTTCATTTATCTTCATGGCTATGTATAGGAATATGATAATCTTATTAGGCGCAGACTGAAACTTGACTATAGACTGGTACAGACAAATGCAGACTAATGCAGACTAGTACAGACTGGTGCAGACTGACTAATCGGAGGTCTGTACACTCGTTATAATACCTCGCGCGTTCAGGTATCACTGCGCGAGTGCGATCCGCGAGGAGGAAAGGTTCTACGTTAGCAGCAATCTCATTGGCTGCGTTACATATTAATACGCTGATCGGCGTAAGCAGAATTTGGTCCGTCTCTAAGACAGCGCCATCTCGTAGTGCGGAGACGGACGAGCGCTGCGGCTGCGCTGTTGTGCTTAGCGGGGCGCGCTCTACTGGGAAAGTTGTGTACGCGCTGACTACGCGGAACTATGTACACAACACTTCTGTTTACAAACAGGATCATACAGGGTCCGGCAAAAACACCTCCCGTATATGGAGAGTTCGCTGTGTGAGATATGATGAGGATACTGATGTGGAGGGGGGTATCGATGGATAGTGGTATATCTACCAATTTCAGTGGGCTCAATGGCTTGGCTAGGTGAACATGGTGCTTTTGTTTTTGACGAGTATATCCGTAATGGTGGTTCTTCGACTACTAGTCAGCGAGCATTTCGCATTCGCTTCGAGATTGGCTGACATGATTCTATTCCTGATTTAAAAACTGTTAGAGTTCGGGTATGAAAATTAAGAGTATCAGATTCAACACTTAAAATCTGTTGGTCCACGTCGGACTGTAACAACACTGGAAAATCTGACGCGTGTGGGACCACCCGCCCAGCAATCTCTAAAGCGTTCAGCTGCCCTGTGGGTGTCTGACAGGATGTGCATAAAAAATTCTGCACAGCGATCTTCATATGCACCCATACCAATGATGGTTATTCAAGAATTAAGAGATATTTTGAAACTCGTAGAGCTGTGTGCGATGAAGTTCTTCAGGACATTCCTCCTGGCGCTGTTTTTATTTCTTCTGATGAGGCCCCCCTCCACTTGTCAGGTACCGTATATAAAAGTTTAAGCAGATTTTAAATCGTGGTCAGAAGAGTTATGTGCCTAGCAAGCAGTGGTAGATACACATGCGGGGCGCGAGTAGTTGTACTTTCCTATGTAGCACGCGCGTCCGCGTCATCGTATTTTATGTTTCTGTCTGGCACATAGGGATCGGCTTAATGGCTTAGCTCTGTCGAACTCTCACTCTCACATTGATTGTCCTACTCACGAAGTAATTAACTAATTTGCCAGGAAGAATAGGTGCATAGAATTCATCATTTAAGCAAAAGAACCACAATTGTAACTTTTTTATATCATAAGATGGCATTGTCTTGTATATGTGTATAATCAGTTTAAATAAAACTTTCATAAACTTTGCATGTGACTTGATTATTTTTTATTACGGTAAAAGTAAAGGTAGCTCAAGATATCTTTAGCGCCACTTCCTTGAGGTTTTTTTGTATCCGCCACTGCTAGTAAGTGTATGAAGGACGCTGAGAAAGCAGAGGTATTTGTACTCTCGGTTCAGAAGGGACCGCACAAATGACGACTAGCGAAGGTTAGTAGACATCCGTGCGTCTGTGAAAAAATCTAGACGCGAATCCAACAACTACTACCACGGTCACACCTTAGCGAAACACCTGGAAGAGAACTCGAGAAAATTCTGGTGTCCATAAAGTCTCTGAGCTGGTCTAAGGCTTCCATTCAGTCCCTTGTTGGTCAGTTTGATGTGGCAGTTGAAGAGAGCAAAATGATAGCCGAAGTTCCAAATTTCTCGTTCAAGAAATCGTTCACATAGGAGAATCGTACAAACATACTGTCATTTGAACATCGGACAGACTTCCGTATGGACAACATAGTAATGAGCATACCTGGGGTAGAGAGACAACTGACTGATTTGAAAGCAAATAAATCACCAGGTCAGGATAGAATCCTGGTTCGATTTTACAGAGAGTACTTTACGGCATTGGCCTCGTACGTAGCTTGTATTTATCGTGAATCTCTCGCCCAGCACTAAGTCCCATGCGACTGGAAGAAAGCGCAGGTAACTCCAGTATATGAGAAGGGCAAAAGAACGGATCCGCAAAATTACAGACCAATATCCCTAACATCTGTTCGCTACAAAATCCTTGAACATATTCTCAGTTAGAATGTAATAAACTTTCTTGAGACTGAGAAGCTTGTGTCGACAAATCATGGTTTTAGAAAATCACCGCTCGTTCAAAACTCAGTTTGTCCTTTTCTCACATGATATACTGAGAACCATGGATGAAGGGCTACAGACAGATATAGTTCTAGATTTCCGGAAAGCATTTGACATGATGCCCCATTGCAGGCTGTTATTGAAGGTACGAGAATATGGAATAAATTCACAGCTATGTGAGTGGCTGAAAGACTTCTTAAATAATAGAACCCAGTATGTTGTCCCCGATGGCGAGTGTTCACCAGAGACAAGGTTATCGTCAAGAGTGCCTCAGGGAAATGTGATAGGATCATTGTTGTTCCCTATATACATAAATGATTTGTTGGATAGGGTGGGCAGCAATCTGCGGTTGTTTGCTGATGATGATGTGGTGCACGGTGGGGTACCGAAGGTGAGAAACTGTAGGAAGATACAAGACGACTTAGACAAAATTTTCAATCGGTGTGATGAATGGCAGGTAGCCCTAAATGTGGAGAAATGGAAGTTAATGCGGAAGAGGAGGAAGATCAAACCTGTAATGTTCGGACACAGTGTTACTAGTGTCTTGTTGGATACAGTAAAGATGTTTAAATATCTGGACGTAATGGTGCAAATCATATGAGGTGGAACGAGCATATGAGAACTGTGATAAGGAAGGAGAATGATCGACTTTTGTTAATTGGAAGAATTTTAGGAAAGAGTTTAAATAGCTCTAATCACTATGGGACTCAACAGCTGAGGTCATAAGTCCCCTAGAACTTACAACTACTTAAACCTAATTAACCTAAGGACATCACACACATCCATGTCCGAGGCAGGATTCGAACCTGCGACCGTAGCAGTCGCGCGGTTCCGGACTGAAGCGCCTAGAACCGCGGCCGGCTAGGAAAGAGTGTTTCATCTGTAAAGGAGACCGCATATAGGATGCTGGTGCGACCTACTCTTGAGTACTGCTCGAGTGTCTGGGAAGCAATTCAGAGGCGGCCAGTAGATTTGTTGCCGGTAGATTCTAACAACACGTAAGTGTTACGGAGTTGTTTTGGGAACTTAATTGGGAATCCCTGGAGGGAAGGTAACCTTCTTTTCAGGAGACAGTATTGAGAAATATAACTGCGTAGGCTTCTGCGGCCTGAATCAGTCGACATAAAAGTTTTCTGGGTATGGTACCGCGTCATAATGTACAAAACTACTGCTGCTGGAGAAAAACCCAGGAAAACGCCGCAGCAACCGTGGTCGAAACGTTGGTTTTTCTCTAGCAGCAGTAGTTTTATACATTATGACGCGGTACCATATCCAGAAAACTTTTATATCGACTGATGAGAAAATTTAGAGGTCCTTCATTTGAAGCTGACTGCATAACGATTCTACTGCCGCCAACATGCATTGCGCGTAAGGACCACGAGAAATTAGGGCTCATAGGGCGGCGTATAGATAGTCGTTTTTCCCTCGCTGTATTTGCGAGTTGAACAGGAAAGGAAATGACAAGTAGTGGTACAGCGTACCCTCCACCACGCACCGTAGGGTGACTTCCGGAGTATCTATGGAGATGTAAACAGAATTTCCGTTATTGGAAGCAGAAAAACCTCAGGAAAATCACCTGCGAACATTTCACAGCCATGTGACAGTTTGGTGGGCAGTTGCGGAAGCTCCTTTCACACGGTGGTCACACTGTCAAGTGACGTAACGTGATAAATTTTTCAACAGATCTGTTTCCATAGTTTCAAATGATATCAGTCACACCGACCTCGCAGAGCCACACAGACGCCACAGACGTCAACAGACGAATCTGCGCGACCACTCAGAGGCCGATCTTTCCAAAACGTGTCGACGTCTGTGGCACGCACACAGGCTCGCTACCCCGCCCCGCGCATGACCGCACGCCATCCAGTCACGCAGTTTCGTATTGTAACGCGTTACAAGAAGTTGTATTGCTAGTTTTATTTTGTTATTTGCTATGGAGCAGTTAACTGACGCCGACAGAGCCCGTCCACTTCCGTGGAGTACAGATTAAGAGGAGTGCAGAGACAGTAATTTAAAGGACATAAGCATTGGTGCGAAATAGCAGAGCAACTGGGACAAAATGGTAAGTAGTTCTTAATTGTACCTGTTGAAACTAAATAATTTTCATTATGACACTGCGTAATAGCGTGTTGTTTAGTAATAATATCAACACCATAAATGTATGGTGTTAATACGTATTACGCTTACTTTAATATTACAACAAATTTGCATTAGTTCTACCCTTTAACGTAAAATTCAAATTCTGTTCAGTACAAAATCTCTCAAGGATAAAAAAATCATGACTATTAAAAAACAGGCATAATACAAACTGACGTTATTTTTATACAAAAGTGACGCAAATACAACAAATCATTGTACAGACAGTAGAATAAACATTCTTACTACATATCACAAACTGTTAATATCATTAAATTGTTGTTTAAATATTAATTATATACAGCAGTGGAATGCAAACTTACTGTTAGAACAGATGTTTTTGTTATCATTAAATGTGATTCCACTGCCACAGCACACTTCCTTCTTCAGGCATGTAGTATTTAACAAAGGCCGGTCGCTGTAGCCGAGCGGTTCTAGGCGCTTCAGTCCGGAACCGCGCTGCTGCTACGGTCGCAGGTTCGACTCCTGCCTCGGGCATGGATGTGTGTGATGTCCTTAGGTTAGTTACGTTTAAGTAGCTCTAAGTCTATGGGATTGATGACCTCAGATGTTAAGTCCCGTAGTGCTTAGAGCCATATGAACCATTTATTCAACAATGTGATTTCTTATCTCAGTAACTTCTTTAGATGCCTGAGCACCATAATGCGGAATAGGTTTCCATGCTTTGACAGAAACTTCTAAAATTTCCTCAGGCGTCCCTACTGGAGAAAATGATCCCTTTCAGCAAAGATTATTGTGGAGGATGGTTGTTGCTTTGAGAGTCTTGTTTACTACGTAAAGCTTACAGTAAAGGTCTGAAATAGATACGCATCTTTGTGCAAGGATGCTAAAAGCATTTTTAACTACTCTTCTACATACATATTAAGCCAGAAGTTGAAAAACCTTCTTTCATCTTTAAGATGTCGGTTCTTTGGGACTGGACGAAACAAGAAACGTTTAAGAGGAAAACCTTCATCACCCACAGTCACAGAAAGATCCTCAAATAAAGGTTTATCAGGAGGTACTGCCATAGCACAGCTGCTTAGTCTTTTCCCTAACCTATAACTTACTCCCAACAAATATATTACTGTCAGATTCTTTTCCATAGGCACCACTACCTATGGCGATGTACTTGTATTCTGAATCAACCAGTCACAAAAGGACAGTTGAGTAGTATTTTTCTGTAATTAAAAAAGTTTTATCCGGAGTTTGGCGGGGGTGGGGGTGGGGGGGGGGGATGTACCGATGCAGTGGTGAAAAATCCCGCCTGGAATGGAAGTCCTCCTCAATGTTTCGCCACATGTTTTCGTCTGGATTTGGGATGTATGAAGGTTGCAAGTTCTCCCATAAAGTATCACACACCTCTTCTACTATTTTGACGTGGTACTTATTCCAATACCGTAGCTGAGGCTGATTGTAAACATATCTCTTGGAGATAAGAATCTGAAAAAAGTCCAACGTTTTAATAGTGCTTATTTTTGCAGAAACTAATTTGAAAGGAGAATGAGAAAATTACGTGACCGCCTCCCCCCCCCCCCCCCCCAAGCTCCCTGCAGGAAGAAGATAGTCAAGCCAGTCCGCTGCAAGTGGAAATACAAACAACAAATGGAGTTCCTCTTGACAACAGTAAAACATAGGCAGTAAAGACCTTCAAACTTCATCAAGTAGCTATATAAATATTTTTCAATCCAAAAAAGACGGAGAGGAGTGTGATTGTCATTTTTAAGTGACAATTTCTTAATTAACACTGTGTTGTAACAATTACAATTTATGTAACAATGTACTTCTTACAACATTTAAAATATATTTACAGTTATACTGTAAAAGACGGTAAACATACGTAAAAGATGGCACAAGGCAATTGATTTTGACCAATCACATCGGTCATCATCAGGCCCAAGAATGGTAGAATCATTATGGCGTCATTGCTTAAACACTATTGGCTACCGGAAGTTTCGGATGCAAATTAAGATAGGCGGCACCGGCGTAAAAAAAGAGACTCTAGTGGCACCTATCGTAATTTGTATCCGGAACTATCGGTAGCCAGTAGTATTTAAGCTGTGACGCTGCTTTGATTCTGACATTCTTAGGCCTGATGATGATCGGTGTGACTGGCCGAAATCTATTGCCTTGTGTTGTGGGTTGGCAGGAGAGCCAACTCCGGGTACTAGAGGAAGCCGAAAGGCACGCGTTTTAGCTCACGCAGGCTGGCGTGAGGTCTGGAACAGGACAAGGAAATTAGACTTTAGAAAAACGGACGTAGCTGGTGGAATACTTAACTTTAATCCATTAATGATGAGCGTCGCTCTTGACGGTACATGATTACAGTATCAATAGTAACTGGTACTGGCGCCTTGCTAGGTCGTAGCAAATGACGTAGCTGAAGGCTATGCTAACTATCGTCTCGGCAAATGAGAGCGTATTTTGTCAGTGAACCATCGCTAGCAAAGTCGGTTGTACAACTGGGCGAGTGCTAGGAAGTCTCTCTAGACTGCCGTGTGGCGGCGCTCGGTCTGCAATCACTGATAGTGGCGACACGCGGGTCCGACGTATACACCTAGCAAGTGTGGTGTCTGGCGGTGACACCACACCTTGTATGTATATATACCGTCTTGTATATAAGACTTGTAAGACGTAAATTGTTATATAAATTCTAATCATTAGTTGAAACGTATAGAAATTAATTTTTGAAATTTAGCTCATTTTTATTACTAATATTTAATATGTTTGTGTGTGTGATCCCAGTTTTATACTACGTATCTGTTTTTAATGTCCAGGTGTGACACAAATATCCCACCAACGGACCGAAGCGTTGTTGGGGGAAAGGTCCCTGACTGCGACTGTCCTTTCACTCCAGGACATGAAATAGAGGAGAATGAAGAGACTAGTACTCATCCCTTAACTAATGCGTCAACACCAGGTAAATCCCACAACCAACACCCAAGAAATATAGACAAGTTAATTAATTATTTGCAAGAAAAACAGAGTGCCAAAAGAAGTGCATCAGAACCTGATGAATCGGACTTACTTTTCGCTAGTGCTTCCAAGTCCCTTTGTATTCCCCCTGGTTTTTTGAAAACAGGTATGAAACCAGAACTGATACAGTCAATCGCAAGAGCGGAGGAAGAGCATTGGCGGTCTTCGCGTCTACCATAGCAACCTGTTCAAGGACCGTCAAGAGTACCACAGCATTCATTTCTCCACTCTGTCAATCTTCTTCATCCAGCTCTTCGAACATGCGTTATATCACTTACATGAGTGATAATAGCAACAATTTTGAGAAATTGTAATTTCTCGGTAACTTTGCACAAGCTAATTTTAATAATTTAATTTATATTTTCTTTACTTTTCATTGATCACATTTTGTTCTTTTTAACTACAAAAGAAATTTTTCAGTTGCAGAAAAAAAGTTTTCGAAGTTATGGATAAGACTGAATGGTAGAGTCAGACACATCGGATTTTGCCCCAAGTAATCAATGTGAATCATCGGAGCTGATTAGTTTTCCATTATAAAGTTAAAATAAATTGTAAGGTGCCTAAGGAAAGCACAGAATCAGCTGACTGTTAATACTTTCTAAATTGTAATATGTACGATTTGTCATAACCAAAAAATCATTTTATTTTATAGAATGTTAAAAGCGATCAATATTTTTTAGTAAATTAGATTTGATTGATGGTTATAGGAAGACAGTTTACGAACATTTGGGAATTACGAGACAAATCGAAAGCGTTATCTCTCTCCAGTCTCCAGACGTTATTTCTCACACATTGTTCTGCATACCCCGAGAATATAGATTAATTCAGGTCGTTCTCTCTAGATGTTGCAGTTTTCGCAAACACCAATTTGTAAGTCTATCAGTTTGAAACATCCTGGTGGGCTACAACTGGGAACCTTACCTTCGCTGGTGAAGCTCTTACCTACTAAGGTATCCAGTCCCGAATCTCGACCAGCGCTTACAATTTCACTTCCACCGGTACGTCTTTCTGGCACAAAGTTTTAATTTGCCAGGAATTTCTGCAGACACAGTATTCATTCTGGACCTATCAAATCGGTTCTATCACGTGAAATGCACTGTATAATCGGTGAACGCAATAATTGTTCGTTTTATGGTTAAATTCACGCTTTTTTCTATGAGCTCCAATTTAGTGAAAACCGTATCTACGCACGAGCTACCTTCACGGAAGACATTGTCTCCCTATTCGAAGAACTCCACGTCTACGTTTTAGAGTATTGTATCTACGATACATGGATAGAAGTATACTTGGATAGGACACTCCCAGCACAATAGCACAAGTTGATACATTACTAGTTCAGCAGATGATAAAGAAATTGAAAGAATGAATGATGAGATAAGACATTTTTCAGATCGTTAAATCTGAACGTTTGTATTAGTGCTATAATGAACGCCATAAAAAATACATGGAAGTTTCAGGTCGTGTGGTGACTCCGTTCTTCAATTACGCGTATCGATTTATCCGTCATCATAAAATTAATCTGCAATAAATCCGTCAAGAACCATTAATAATACATAGTGCATGGCAGCAGTTAACTGACCACTAAGAACAAACAAAAAACCGTTCCACACGAATCAAATGAATGCAGTTGACAGCTTTTATACTTTGTGTAAGCGACACTACCGCTGAGTACATGTGCAAATCGCTATCTCATGATCCCATGGCTTTTGTCACGTCAGCGTATTTAACGTGTAGCATTTACAGTGTCATCTAGGTTCAGAGGAGAGTAAACATACCCATCATATGTATGTCATTCGACGTTCAACGTTAGCAAACTGCTTCAAATCGTTGAAAGATAATGAGCTTAATGCTATATGCAACTTAAAGATATACAAGTTAACTCCATGATCAACGAGTCAGAATTGGAGATAGTCATGTAACATACAAGGGGCGTTCAACATGTAACTTAACATACACTACTGGCCATTAAAATTGCTACACCAAGAGAAAATGCGTATGATAAACGGGTATTCATTGGACAAATATATTATACTAGAACTGACATGTGATTACATTTTCACGCAGTTTGGGTGCATAGATCCTGAGAAATCAGTACCTAGTAGCTTTAGTGTACAATTACCTATCTCCAAATTCCCAAACTCCACACAAGCTCCTCCGCTATTAACACAGATGAAACATCAGAGTGAGCCGCTGGGCAGTGATGCGTGCCTATGTAACCATTTATCTGAAGCCTTTACTGTGGCACGGAAGGGTTCAGAATCGAACACAGCTCATCGACATGGCATTAATCTGTCGACAAATTTAATGTCAGTATACATTCTGCTGTAGCACGAACGATTAAATGTGGAAATACTCCTAAGGCTGTAGTTAGATCATTCTCACCCATATTGCCTGCCCCATAGATGATAGTCTAACACGGTACGCTAGAACGCTAGAGGGCGATATTTGGAGTTGGAAACCAACGAAGAGGTAGGAGCAAATAAAAGCTTTGAAATGGAAAGTAAAGGTACAGTTTAACGTCTCAATGATACTGAATTCATTAAAAATTCGACATCCACCTTTACAGAATCAGGTCAGCTGATAAGAGCATGAGAAAGCCAAATGTCTTGTCTTGCACGCAGTTTTATTCTGTCCAGAAGCTTTATTACGACGTACACACACATGTAGAGCGTACGATTCTACATCAGTCAGGTGGTGCTACTTAAAGTGCAGCATCTCACGGAGGTCCAATGTGGACCATAGTTACCAGATGGCAGCGAAACATGCTAGATATGTTAATGCATTAATGCGGAATCAATGTACGCTGGAAAAATTAGTTCAAATTTTTACCATCAGGTGCAAAACTGGCTCTGTAGACTATCTCTTCGGCGTCTCCGGTGCTCATATTGAACAAATATCGGCCGCCTTAGCTGAGTGGTCAGTCTGCTTTCGGCCGTGGTCGCGTGCGGACCGGCTCCGCGCGCCGGACAGTGCATCGCAGCTGTTTACTTCCGCGTCGCGGTATTTCGTGTCGTGTAGCGTCCATTACTATTGTATCTCACAGTGCACTGTTACCGCCCAGCGGCTCTTAAAGTAACATTCGAAGCCGAACATGCACGACCACATGCTTATGAAATCGAACAATTCATTAGCGAAGAGTTACGTCTGGACCCACAGGAAGTGATAGGTATTAACTTCTCTGTCACTGGCAGTATCGTCCATATTAAAATGACCACGGCGGAAGCATGTGATGACGTAGTTCGACAACACGCACACGGACTCAAGTTTAAGCATTCCCACAGGCATATTGGGGAGGTGTCGGTAGACCACGATGGTGGTTCGAACAATTCGGGTCTTTGAGCTCCCTTTAGAATTGCCACAAGACGTGGTTGTCGAAGTTTTCCAATCCTAAGGCCATGTTATGGCCACATCGCGGAAAAATGGCAGACGTTCACGACATACCACTTGTTGAATGGTGTCCTCCAAATCAAGACCGAACTGTCCAAACATGTACCATCCCATCTGCTGATAAGTGGCGTGCGACCCATCGTTAAGTATGATGGCCAGCTGCGGACGTGTGCTTGATGTGGACAAGAGGACCATGTTCGGTCAGATTGTCTCCGTCGCCGTTTGCTACAGATCCCAACCAGTGACTCAGCTCCCAAAGCGATGGTCACTTCTTTACCAGACAGCCACGCCAAAGCTGTGCACAGCCCTGATGCATCACTTCAGGAAGCGCCTGTCCTCCCACCAGCACTCCCAACTGGAAATGACGATGAGGCCACGGTCTGACCGGCACCATCTCCTCCGATGGCTACGAGACAATCAAATCTCCAGAGCTTCGTGACCAACTCACCCGCTGCGATGGACATCGATGCGAACATGGTGCTTACCTCTGCTTTTCTTCAGACAGATGCCACCTCGGACACTGAACGTCCACATTCTGACACGGAACAGCACCTCCGAAAGTAGCGGTCGCCCCGAAAACGGAAGAAGAGAAGTTGAACGCCCTCCAACGACACACTTCTTCGTTTGGCATAACAAGCCGTGGACCGGGTACCAGGCAATGATCTCCCTTTGAGCGTCCTGACGACAGGAGTGGCCACTCCTGATGTCCCATCTGAGGAGTGCCCTTTCTAACGCCTGCAAGACCTCGTCACGACGATGAATCTCATAGAGGGAGGTTTCCTAGACCCCGGTACAGCAGTATCACCACACCTAGCCCTCGACGAGTGTGACAGTCGACTGCCACCTATTCCAATCTGCTGGGCTGACAACGTCAACGATGGAGCAGATCAAGATGGTGCCCCACAGTGGTCCCTGACCCACCTTCTATCCAGTGATTGCAGCCACAGTGGCTGCGCTGGATGTTACATGCCAACTGGACATCTCTGCCAGACCATCTGTGCCAATAGTGGGACCACTCTTACCACACTACTGCATCGCGATGATGAATCTGGCCACTAGTCAGGCTCCACATAAACCGGCAATGTTCCGAGGTACTATTTAGGCTGCTGATGTTGACCTTGCCCTCCTCCAAGAAGCGATCGTTGCTGATTTCTACGCCCCCACTGGTTACACCGCCCACATCTCCCATGCCTCTGACAATGGTAGTGGAGTCGCCATCCTACTCCGCACTGGACTCCATGTTGAAGGTGTATTGTACCTTCCTAATGCTATAGGCATGGCACTCACGCTGTCCGGCGTCCGCATCCTCAATGTATATGTGCCATCCGGTTCCAGTCGACGTCGTGAACGACACACCTTCTTTTCTGACGAAGTATCGCCGCTTTTTGAGGGTCTCCTGGATGAAATGGTCATGGCGATTTCAACTCCACGCGAGGGCCTACAGACCAAATTCCACGTCATTCTCCATGTGCGACCCTCTGTGTCATTATTGATCGACTTCACCTTTTTGACACATGGACAAATGTTCATGGCATCCGCACATACTATACAGCGTACTCGTCCAGTCGCCTCAACCGTATATACCTCACAGGTTCACTTGCTAGCGACACTCGACATGCCGAAGTATGGCCTCTGGCTTTCTCTGTCCATGAAGCCTACATCTGCGATGTCGTCCTCGCCCGCCAAAAGGTGTGGCAGGGAGTCGCAGCCTGTGGAAACTAAACGTTTCCCAACTGACTGTCTCTGATTTCTGACGGACTGTTTAGGATGCGTGGGCTATCTGTCGTCGACGTCGTCCAGCATACACATCCACATTATGCTGGTGGCCATCCTGCGCGAAACCAGCTCTACACAAGGCAGTGAGGGCATATGACAAAGACTTCAAAACTTGGCGAGAAAGCACCATGAAGTTTTATTATTCGGTGCTATGTGACTGCACTTCTATGACATTCTCTCCTGTCTCTCAGACGATAGTGCATCATGGTAAAGCGCAGATCACCTCACTCATGCGATGATGCTTGGAAGGGACCGTTGTCAGGTGCTGCATTTGTGACCATATGCCTCACGAAACGCGATCAATGTACCACCTCCTCATAGAACGCCGACATCGTTGTCGAGATCTCATCCACAACCTTACCGATGTGGAAGGACGACGATACAGTACGCAGTGAGCCATTGGTCACGCTTTCCATTTTCATTTCAGCTGGCTGTACACTGTCGTCCCACATCACCTGACCTTAATTGAGGAGGTAGCGACTGTCAACACCGTGTTGGAGGATGTGGCTCAGGAATTTCAGGAAGAAGTGACCCCAAATGAAGTCCTAGATGCTATCAAGGTGGGAGCTGCCAATAAGTCCCCTGGACCTGTCGGCCTCCCCATCGAATTTTACAAGTGTTTTAGCTATCTTCTGGTACCTACTTGGACGTCAATCCTTCGTGAACTGATGTCACCTACGACGATCCCAGCCACCTTCCTTGATAGGGTCATCATACTGGTCCCTAAGCCTCATGGGCAATCAGGGATCTGTAATTATCAGCCCAAAACTCTGCTCAACAGTGAAATGAAAATTTTCACCAGTTTGTTGGCCTCGCGACTCAAGAACGCAGCAAGATATGTCACGCCCCTTGATCAGACTTCGCTGGTCGGTGACAATAATATCCATACAGTCCTTTGCCGTTACAGAGACGTAATTGCACTCGCGAGGTCGCAACATTTACCTCAGGGCTCCCCAACGTGTGGTCCGCGGACCCCTTAGGGGTCCGCCGGCTCTTTTTAGGGGGTCCGCGGCCACATTTCACCAAATCGTGTAAAATAATGAGAAAAATTATTGAATAAAAATGTGAAAATGAAATTCACCATTATTTCTTTTTTTTTCCCTGTGGAAAACATGTGTACTTTTACTTCAGGTCGTATTCCCAAGCAGCCTTTGCGGTTCCCAAGTGAGAATGAATATACACTTTAGTGCCGGATAATGCGGATTCTCTGATCGACTGTTTCGCAACAATACGGGGGTCGTTTGTGCGCCGGCTCACGGCGCTAGATGCGCTGAAACCTGTTACGCATGCGCGGAGCGAGCTTTGTCGGATTTATTATGTGAAAACGCTGCAAGTACTCCATTGGTTGCAATATCCTGTGGAAGTGGAATAACCAAGAAGCGTAAGTACAACGAAAGCTATTTAGAAATAGCCTTTATGGAGACAAAAAAGGGTAAAGCTCAGGGTGTAATTTGTGCACGAGTCCTTCCGAACAGTTCAATGGTTCCAGTTAAATTACACCGTCATTTCGAAGGTACTCACCCGGATTTCCAGGCTAAAGACATCGATTTTTTCAAAAGGAAGAGTGCTGAATTAGCTGCTTCTCACAAGGGAACCTCCCCATCGCACCCCACTCAGATTTAGTTATAAGTTGGCACAGTGGATAGGCCTTGAAAAACTGAACACAGATCAATCAAGAAAACAGGAAGAAGTTGTGTGGAACTATGAAAAAAATAAGCAAAATATACAAACTGAGTAGTCTGTGTGCAACATATGCAACATCAAGGAGAGTGTGAGATCAGGAGCGCCGTGGTCCCGTGGTTAGCGTGAGCAGCAGTGGAACGAGAGATCCTTGGTTCAAGTCCTTCCTCCAGTGAAAAATTTAATTTCTTTATTTTCGCAGTTATGATCTGTCCGTTCGTTCATTGACGTCTTTGATCACTGTAATAAGTTTAGTGTCGGTGTTTTGCGACCGCACCGCAAAACCGTGCGATTAGTAGACGAAAGGACGTGCCTCTCCAATGGGAACCGAAAACAGTTGATTGCAAGGTCATAAGTCAACCGATTCCTCCACAGGAAAACACGCCTGATACATTCTATTCGACACTGGTGACGGCATGTGCGTCACGTGATAGGAATATGTTGTCGACCCACCTAACTTGTACACTTGGCGAATAGGTAAAAAGATTCTTCTACCTTGCCCGATTTAGGTTTTCCTGTGGATGTGATAATCACTCCCAAAAAAGTGATGAAAACATAAGAGTTTGTCACATAAACTGCAACAAATGACTGCAACAGTCGCACAGTTTTCCCTGTGCTCTGTCAAAACATATGTTTTTAACGTTTTAAAAATTTTCCGTGTGTAGACCGTGAAATCCTGCATTTGTCCAAGCAAATCTGAACATGTCCTGGAATTTTGGAGAACGAAGTTGATTGTGTGTATGTGTGTGCCTGAACTTTGATAATTGTCTGAAAATAAAAAATTAAAATTTTCACTGGGGGGAAGACTCGAACCAAGGCCATCGGGTTCCACAGCTGCTCACGCTAACCACAGGACCATGGCACTACTGAGGTACTACTATCCTTAATGTTACATATCTTGAGCGTGGACTACTCAGATTGTATATTTTGCTTATTTTTTTCATAGTTCCACACAACTTCTTCCTGTTTTCTCGATTGATCTGTGTTCAGTTTTTCAAGGCCTATCCACTGTGCCAACTTATAACTAAATCTGAGGGGGGTGCGATGGGGAGGTTCCCTTGTCAGTATTGCATGACAACTCATGCAAAAATAATTAATAAAAATTCATTAAAACTTCTTTCTTGGTTAGTTAACGAGTGGTAAAAACAGGCAAAGCTCATACCATTGCAGAAAATCTCATAAAACCGTGTGTTAATGATATTATTTCTTGCGTGCTAGACGAATTGCGAACATGGCACGTGCATTAAGAAGTTTCCAGTTCCCATGGGTTTCGTTCTAAAATTTAAAGTTACTGTGCTCTTGACTGACGAGGGGTCCGCCATTGATTTTCGACTGAAAAAGGGGTCCGCCATCTGAAGTGTTTGGGAAGCCCTGATTTACCTGATGCATTGGCATCACCTGACTTCAGTCAGGCATTCGACCATGTCGACCATATATCTTTGAAATGGGTCCTCCAGCACATGCGTTTTCCGGCTCGTATAGTAACGGTAGTAACGCGCCTATTGAGCGGCGCGACTTCAAGAATACTCTGTAATGGTCGCCTTACCGTGCCTCGAGCGATCGAGCGCTCTGTCGGATAGGGTTGCCCACTTTCCACGATACTGTATGCGTTGGCATTGGAGCCCTTATTGCAGGGACTTCGTCAACGCCTGGTGGACCTGACATTGCATGAGCATCGCTTCTGTTGTACAGCGTATGCGGACGACCTAGTCCTCTACGGCCGCAATGAAGACGATATTCGCGCGCCTCTAATTTGGGTGGCGACATTTGGAGAGTCACCGGGCGGTTACCTTAACATTTCCAAATCGAAGCTTCTGCTCATTGGTGACGGCCCGACTGAGAGATATCTCGCTCCTCTAAGTGTGGCCACTTGCGTCCGTTGTTTGGGCACTGATTTTGTGAATGACCTCCTTCGTTCAGCGGCAACAAACAGTAGACGTCTCCTCTGAACGATCAGGTCGGACCCTGTGGACCACCGGCTTAGATCCCCCGACACTGTACAGCGTGCTCACTAGGTGAATGTCTACGACGCGTCTCGCATCCCCCATGTGGCACAAGTGTTCCCGGTTGCGATTACCCTCGCCCATCGTACGAGGTGCATTCAAGTTCTAAGGCCTCCGACTTTTTTTCTAATTAACTACTCACGCGAAATCGATGAAACTGGCGTTACTTCTCGACGTAATCGCCCTGCAGACGCACACATTTTTCACAACGCTGACGCCATGATTCATGGCAGCGGCGAAGGCTTCTTTAGGAATCTGTTTTGACCACTGGAAAATCGCTGAGGCGATAGCAGCATGGCTGGTGAATGTGCGGCCACGAAGAGTGTCTTTCATTGTTGGAAAAAGCCAAAAGTCACTAGGAGCCAGGTCAGGTGAGTAGGGTCCATGAGGAATCACTTAAAAGTTGTTATCACGAAGAAACTGTTGCGTAACGTTAGCTCGATGAGCGGGTGCGTTGTCTTGGTGAAACAGCACACGCGCAGCCCTGCCCAGACGTTTTTGTTGCAGTGCAGGAAGGAATTTGTTCTTCAAAACATTTTCGTAGGATGCACCTATTACTGTAGTGCCCTTTGGGACGCAATGGGTAAGGATTACGCCCTCGCTGTCCCAGAACATGGACACCATCATTTTTTCAGCACTGGCGGTTACCCGAAATTTTTTTGGTGGCGGTTCATCTGTGTGCTTCCATTGAGCTGACTGGTGCTTTGTTTCTGGATTGAAAAATGGCATCCACGTCTCATCCATTGTCACAACCGACGAAAAGAAAGTCCCATTCATGCTGTCATTGCGCGTCAACATTGCTCGGCAACATGCCACACGGGCAGCCGTGTGGTCGTCCGTCAGCATTCGTGGTACCCACCTCGATGACACTTTTCGCATTTTCAGGTCGTCATGAAGGATTGTGTGCACAGTACCCACAGAAATGCCAACTCTGGAGGCCATCTGTTCAACAGTCATTCGGCGATCCCCCAAAACAATTCTCTCCACTTTCTCGATCATGTCGTCAGACTGGCTTGTGCGAGCCCGAGGTTGTTTCGGTTTGTTGTCACACGATGTTCTGCCATCATTAAACTGTCGCACCCACAAGCACACTTTCGACACATCCATAACTCCATCACCACATGTCTCCTTCAACTGTCGATGAATTTCAATTGGTTTCACACCACGCAAATTCAGAAAAAGAATGATTGCACGCTGTTCAAGTAAGGAAAACGTCGCCATTTTAAGTATTTAAAACAGTTCTCATTCTCGCCGCTGGTGGTAAAATTCCATCTGCCGTACGGTGCTGCCATCTCTGGGACACATTGACAATGAACGCGGCCTCATTTTAAAACAATGCGCATGTTTCTATCTCTTTCCAGTCCGGAGAAAAAAAATCGGAGGCCTTAGAACTTGAATGCACCTCCTATATTGATGGCATGGGATCCTTTGTCTGTATCGGGATGTTATTCAAAGTTCAATATTCCTCCCTTGCCCTCCCATCGCAGCGTGGTGGAGTGGGCTTATTCCATGTGCCAGACAGAGTCACGGCACTTTTTGTTAGCTCCCAGCTGAAAGTCTGGCGCCTTTGCCTGACAAGCCTGACCGGACTGCTTTTGCATGAATATGTGCCAGTCTCCATGTCAGCCCCAGTCATGTTATCAGACCTCCCTTTTATCACATTTGGCATTTCTTTCTGAATTAAGTTACATCCGCCACTCCTTACCCCATCCACGTATACTCCGGACAAATACCGTACACGACGCACTACAAATGTGTCGAACCCCCAACCTTATCAACCACAAGTTTCCTCAGACCGTATGGCATTGTGTGTGGAATGTGGTGCATGCAGGTTTTCTCGACACCAGCGTCCAGTCCACCTGCTATATCACCGTCAGTGGCTGACAGGTCAAACAGTTTCGTTTGTACCGCATCCGCCTCCCTGACACACTCCTCTGTGTTCACTGTGATGTAGAGGACACAGACGCTCACCGATTTTCATGTGGTCCATGATCTGACTTCTGGAGGCTCGAGCAGCGTGTCTTGGCTTTCCTTATGCGACAGACACCTGCTCAGATTACTACCCAGACGCTTTTATTCCCAGGTGTGATTCACTACCCTGGAACAAAAACTAAAGCTGTAAATTGGAGAGGAGGTCATATAGTCCGCTACCTTTTTGGACCTGACGAGAAATCAGAACTGGGTTATTGGGTGTACCTTAACAATCAACACTGTGGACTTGTTCGCAACCCCAGATACAAGCAGTTCTTTTTCAGTTTTCTATGGAGAGCCTTTCATGACCAGCCTTCCAGCTGGAACGTCCAAGCCATGAGATGGTCATGCTTATATTCCGACATGATGCTCTGAACGCACTACAAACTGAATCTCCATTAAAATTTAGAGAAGACACGTTTGGATTTTCCGCCGATCGGAAGGCGCTAGCGACTCATGGAATTCGAGTACACAGAATAATTTAATAAAAATAATAATAAAAACACAAAAAATGAAATAAAGGAAACTAAAAAAGTCAAAAACCCCTACACGCCTACTATCATTTTCATCGCTTCTCTGTATGTTCTCAATCGAGGTGCAGTTTTTTGGTTAGGACACAAGTGGCGGTGGCAAGTAGATCTTTTTTTTTTTTTTTTTGTAGTTTCCCTTTTCTGTCCAGGAAAAAAGTTGGTAGAGCACTTGCTCGCGAAGGGCACGGGTACCGAGTTTGTGTCTCGGTATAAAACTTAAAAAATATATATATAAGTGGTTATCGCCCCTGACTATTGAGCAGCGGCCCCAGGATCGGTTCCCGGACGGGTTGAAGATTTCCTCCTCTCGGGAACTGGGTATCGTGTTGTTCTTATCATCATTTCATTATCATCGACACGCCAATCGCCCAGTATTGCATCAAATGAAAAGACTTGCAACTCGGCGGCCCCAGCACTTCCCCAGGTGGGGGCTCCCAGCCGTAAATACCATACGGTTATTTCACTTCACATTGAAAAAATTGTGAAAGAGGTGGTTAATAATAAAATCAACACCATGACTTTCTCACTTATTTGACCTTTTCTGCCAATGTCCAGTTCCTAATCCATTACATATGAAACATTTCTATACGTCCTTCTTGCATTCACAGCACCAGATTTGCTCCTGGCAGCTAAAATTGGAACTAATTTTTTCCAGTGTATATCGGTTCCACAAAAACGCGTTAGAGTATGTAACATGTTTCGCTGCCATTCGACAATTACAGCCCATAGTGGCCCTCTGGAAGTAACTGCATTTTAATCACATTGAAGAGCGAAAGAAACTGGTACACCTGCCTAATGTCGTGTAAGGGCCCGGCGAGCACGCAGAAGTGCCGCAGTACGATGTGGCATGGACTCGACTAATGTCTAAAATAGTGCTGGAGGGAACTGACACCATGAATCCTGCAGGGCTGTCCATAAATCCATAAGACTAAGAGGGGCTGGAAATCTCTTCTGAACGGCACGTTGCAAGGAATCCCAGATATGCTTAATAACGTTCATGTCTGGTGAGTTTGGTGGCCAGAGGAAGTGTTTAAACTCGGAAGATTGTTCCTGGAGCCACTCTGTAGCAATTCTGGACGTGCAGGGTGTCGCATTGTCCTACTGGAATTGCCCAAGTCCTTCGGAAAGCACAATTGACGTGAAATGGATGCAGATGATCAGACAGTATGCTTACGAATTTGTCACATGTAGCAGTCATTTCTAGACGTATCAGGGGCCCATATCACTCCAGCTGCACACGCCCCATACCATTACAGAGCCTCCACCAATTTGCACAGCCCATGCTGACATGCAGGGTCCATAGATTCATGAGGTTGTCTCCATAACTGTACACGTCCATCCGCTCGATACAACTTGAAACGAGACTCGTCCGACCAGGCAACATGTTTCCAGTCATCAACAGTCCAATGTCGGTGTTGACGGGCCCAGGCGAGGCGTAAGGGTACATGAGTGGGCCTTCGGCTTCGAAATCCCATATCGATGATGTTCCGTAGAACAGTTTGCGCGCTGATACTTGTTGACGGCCCAGCACTGAAATCTGCAGCAATTTGTGGAAAGGTTACACTTCTGTCACGTTGAACTATTCTCTTCAGTCGTCGTTGGTCCCGTTCTCGCAGGATCATTTATCGGCAGCTGCGATTCCAGAAATTTGATGTTCTACCGGATTCTTGATATTCACTGAGATGCTGTGTCTTATCGTTCGTGCGCCGACCGTAGCACCATTCTGAAAGTCACTTCAATCTTAATAACTTGCCGTTGTAGCAGCAGTAACCGACCTGACAACTGTGCCAGACACTTTTCTTATATAGGCGTGGCCGACCGCAGCGCGGTATTCTCCCTATTGACATATCTCTGTATTTGAATACGCATGTCCATACCAGATTCTTTGGCGCTTCAGTGTATAAACACCTAGGATATGCATACTTCGCAAGGCACACAGTGGTGTGTGACTGACGGTAGAGGAGAATCTCTGCAGAGTTGAAAGACGAGACAATAATTTATTTGGATAAGAGTGATCTATTCATACGAAAGATTCCTGCATTCTGCAGCGACTTAAGAAATACCGCAGAAAACGTGAATCTAGCTGAGCGAGCGAGAATCTGAACCTAGTTCCTCTCGAATGCGAGCCTTGAACCTTCCGCCTACACCATTTCGAATGGTTGTTGTTTTGGCACTTTTACAAAGCAGGAATAATCACAGAAGTATTTGTAGTACCGATGCTCTCGGATACGCCCAAACACCTCTTACAGTGGCGAAAACTAAATCAATGAGGACTAACGCAGCATGTACAATCTTACATTGTTTGCTATTAAATTGTGACATCAGGATGGTAGCAAAAAGCGAACGAACTTTTGCTTATTTTGCATATATAGTTTGGTAGGAAGAATACGTGATTATTATTAAGTGCGATTGAGGGTGTACAGAGTGAGCTTGGATGACAGATACGTGTATGGCATGCTTCACTGCTTCAACTCAGTGTTAGAGCTCATCAGTCTAAATGACTGGCGAGTGGAATCGGGCCAGTCTATTGGCAAACCGTAGCCAGATGTTTGTTGGGTGAGAAATCTGGAGAAAATGCTGGCTAGGGTACAGTCGAACACCCTCTGTATCGAGGTAGGTCAGAAACTCATGCGCAACACACGCCCTTGATTCATCTTGTTGACAGGAAACGTCGCGCAGAGATTGACGACGTGTCACTGCCACTGGCCTTAATAAATTACAAATCTAACCGCTACCGTCCAAATTACGTTCTGTGCGAACCACGCGTGACCGCATTTTCTATCATACGGCACCCCACACCATCACGTCAGGTGCTGGACCGGTATGACGACGAATGCAATCTACCAAACTTCGTTCCCGGCCATCCTGATTTAGGTTTCCCGTGATTTCCCTTAATCGCTCCAGGCAAATTCCGGGATGGTTCCTTCGAAAGAGCACCGCCGACTTCCTTCCCCGTCCTTTCCTAATCCATGAGACGGATGACCTCGCTGTGTGGTCTCCTCCCCCCGAAAAAACAATCCAACCCAAACTTCGTTCCCCTCGGAGCCTCCACGTTGGGATACGTCCATCGTAATACTGTCCACAGAACCGTGCCTCGTCTGAAGAGATGACGTGGTTCACCTCCTGTGTCCAGCGTTGTCGTTCGATGCACCACTGTCGCGCGCCTTTCTCTGTTGCCGCCTCAAGGGATGTCGCAAATGGTTCAAATGGCTCTAAGCACTATGGGAGTTCATAACTGAGGTCACCAATACCCTAGACTTAGAACTACTTAAACCTAACTAACCTGAGGATATCACACACATCCATGTCCGAGGCAGGATTCGAACCTGCGACCTAGCAGCAGCGCGGTTCCGGACTGAAGCGCCTAGGACCGCTCGGCCACAGCGGCCGGCAGGGATGTCGCAACAGCGGTCACAATGATGACAGTACGTGGTGCTCCAAACGTCGTAGCACAATGTGCGTAGATACTTATCAGGATGCAAACAAGCCCATTTGCGGACACAAGATACGTGATGTTGTGCTATGATACCGACGGCCGAGCAAAAAAGTGCCAGTCCTGTCGGGCGCTAGTTGCGTGGAGTCATTGAGATCATACATGGCCCCCTTGAGCGCACTGATTCCATATTCACCTGAAGTCTCTGGATCTAACAGACCACGATACTTATGTTGTTGAATTCAGGCACGCAATGGTATACATTTTTCCCTTCTTATGCGCAGATTAGCCGAACTATTATGAGCACTGTCCACTGCAAGTTTGGATGCCTTCTGGTGGCGTTACCGTCACGTGACGCAATAAGAAAAGTATGGAAGCCGAGCAGATACGAATTGGGGATTACCCAAGCGAGGATACGCGCTGCAAAGGGAGAAATCCACTGAGATAAGCGTCTTCACCTTAGGACAGATGATTATTACCCAGAGCTTGTGATCGAGTATCTCGAAAACGGCGAAGCTGGTCGAATGCTCACGTGCTACTGTCGCGAGCATCTACGGAAAGTTATAGAAGGGTAGTGGCCGGCCCTTGGTGGCCGAGCGGTTATAGGGGCTTCAGTCTGGAACCGCGCGACCGCTACGGTCGTAGGTTCGAATCCTGCCTCGGGGATGGATGTGTGTGATGCCCTTAGGTTAGTTAGGTTTAAGTAGTTCTAAGTTCTAGGGGACTGATGACCTGAGATGTTGAGTCCCATAGTGCTCAGAGCCATTTGAACCATTTATAGAAGGGTAGTGAAACTACCACTATGCTCTAATTGGTTGGACGTCTACGACTCTTCACAGATCGTGGAGCTTGGAGGCTTGTCCGCTCTGTAAAGGATAGATGGCGATCTGTGGCACCTCTGGCGAAACAGCAGAGTGCTGATGGACGTACATGTGTTTCGCAGCAAACCATTCAGCGCACATTGTTGAACAAGGGATTCCGCAGCAGACGACCGCTGCGTTTTCTCATGTTGGTCCAACGTCACCGTCAAAAAAATGGTTCAAATGGCTCTGAGCACTATGGGACTTAAAATCTGAGGTAATCAGTCCTCTATAACTTAGAATTACTTAAACCTAACTAACCTAAGGACATCACACACATCCATGCCCGAGGCAGGATTCGAACCTGCGACCGTAGCAGTCACGCGGTGCCGCACTGAAGCGCCTAGAACCGCTCGGCCACCGCTGCCGACTAACGTCACCGTCAATTGGGATTTTAGTGGGCTCGGGATCATAGAGATTAGACCGTATATCATTGGAAACATGTCGACTTGTCGGATGAATCACTTTTTGGTACACCATGTACATGTTCGTCTCCACAAACGACGTCATCCAGGCGATCGGCCTTCGAAACGTGTACCGCGCCACGCACGCAGGCTAGTGAGAGCAATATTATGCTTCGGGAGATATTCTCCTGCGCTTACATGGGACCTGTGGTAGTAATCGAAGACACTCTGATAGAGGCGGTTCACCTGCATCCCTTCATTCTTGATATCTTCCCTGAAGTTGAGGTCATCTTCCAGTTGGTGGAAGATGGGGGTTACCCTAGCGAGGATACGCGCTGCAAAGGGAGAAATCCACTGAGATAAGCGTCTTCACCTTAGGACAGATGATTATTACCCAGAGCTTGTGATCGAGTATCTCACTCGAGTAACTCACGTTAATGGCTTGGCCACCAAATTCGCCTGACGTGAATCCGATGGTTCCCATCTGGGTCACTATCGTGCGCCATCACCGCGTACGTAAATCAGCAGCGGTTCGTTATTTACACGAATTGCACGACCTACGCGTAGACGTCCAGTGCCACATATCTCCACAAACTTACCAGCAAACTGTCAGATCATTGATACGCAGAATCAGTGATGTGTTTCGTCCACAGACGGAGAAACAAGCTATTAAGCAGGTGGTCATGATTTTTTGGTTCATAAGTGTATCGTCTCACAAATAACAACATTCAAATGCAATTTCTGACTGAGAAACCCTCTGTATAATCTTGCCTTATGCGCAGAACGCATACCTACTTTGTAAGGTTAGGTTGAAATGCTAAAAGTTTGCATATCCAAGCATACAGGACATTCATTTCCGTTTGAAGTTTGTTGGATGCTACCTTCGTGATGTTGCGATTTTAATAACCAGCTGCGCACATAGATTACAGAGACTTTCGAAAAATTAAAATTAAAAGTTTTTCTAGGCCTGCATCACACCAACGGCCCGCTGTAATTGATTTCGATTTAACTCGTTAGGTATGACAATATTTCAGATTTTTTATTTTAAATTATTACACCTTTTTTCTTGTTTTGTATTAGATCTGTCCACACATTTTCTTCCATGCAGTTAAGAATTTTAGTTTTTTAATTATTTGTACATGTCCATAATATTCAGACACGAAAAAGTAGATACCCTTGACACCTCTACTACATCGTAATTCTCAAATACTTCACTGCTTTCTAGTGGTGAGCCAATAAACTAAGGCATCAACAGAAATGAAAAAAATAACGTTGAAGGTATGGATGTGCGATTTACGTGCACAGTTCAATTATGGTAGGCAAACGTCCAGGTTTTAGTCCTGACTGGACCGTAGTTTTGATGTTTTGTTAGTTGAACTGCTGGGCACACTCCACTAGAGAACTAAATATCCCTTCTTTCCGGGCGGGAAGGAGCGCCTGGCCCCCGGCACGAATCCGCCCGGCGGATTTGTGTCGAGGTCCGGTGAACCGGCCAGTCTGTAGATGGTTTTTAGGCGTTTTTCCATCTGCCTCGGCGAATGCGGACTGGTTCCCCTTATTCCGCCTCAGTTACACTAAGTCGGCGATTGCTCCGCAAACAAGTTCTCCACGTACGCGTACACCACCATTATTCAACCACGCAAACATAGGGGTTACACTCATCTGGTGTGAGACGTTCCCTGGGGGGTCAACCGTGGGCCGATCTGCACAATAACCCTAGGCTCGGTGTGGGGCGGCGGAGGGGTGAAGTTGACTGCGGTAGTCGTCGTGGGGTTGTGGACCACTACGGCTGCGGCTGGGACGGAGCCTCTCTGTCGTTTCTAGGTCCTCGGTTAACATACAATACAATACAAGTACCCCTTCACGAATGAGTTGGCTGGATGGCTGAAATCAGACGATACAAAATTGCAGAATTTGGTGGGAAGTATTTTCAAATCTGCAACAATTTACGTTGTCTTACTTAAAATGCGGCAATTATCGTCTTACCTCTTGATCGGCGTATCAGCGGAAGAGCTGCAGTCTTCCTAATGAAGAAAAATAGGCTACATAAAGTAAATTAAATACATGGTGCTCATGAAGAGAATTGTATTTCAAACGGAAAGCTACTATCGATTTGGAGAAGAAGAGATGGGACACTTTTGAAAATGGAAGACGGGCATATTGGTTTTTACTAAATGTCAGGGAGCGACTCGAAATGGGTCATGTTCAACAAACCGCTAGTCTGGTGCAGTGTGTGACAGGACACGGTCTATACCCGGATGATCTAAACAAGATTCAGAGGAAAGAGGAACCCAGCTATGACTGCGGAGCCGTAGGTCTTTGATGGTAGAAAGGGGACAGTTGCTACGCGGCGTTCCTGTCTGCGGGACAACGCGTAATGAGCTGAAATTTTGTTTGTTGAATGGAATAGTTTGTCATCTCACAAACAGCCAAAAGAGAGCATCGATCACTGAGCAATGCATGTTTAAGTTTTTGAAAAGCTACTTGGCACTCATCCGGGACATTCTTGCGACGCAAGCGATGCAATGGAGCCGCTATTTGCGCAGAATTCGATATGAACCGAATATAATAGTTCATTCTCCCTACAACTGACTGCAATTCCGTGACATTGCGAGGAACTGGCAAATCGCGTATGAGTAACAAATGCGACGAAAGAAGATGTGCACCTTTACTGTTTATGACATGACCAAGATACTGCAACACACGTTTAAAAAAATCGCACTTGTCCAGTCTAAAGTTTAGTCCTGCAACAGACAACACACGAAACAAAGCACGTAAATTTGCAGTATGTTCTTCAGGTGTACGACCTGCTACGACAATATCGTCCAAATAGTTTTAACAGTTTGGTACGTGTGCGGTCAGCTGTTTCAAATGCTGTTGGAAAATGGCGGGTGAAGAAGCACAGCCAAAAGGCAAACGCAAATATTTAAACAAGCCCAAACGAGTATTTGCTATAAACTCTTTTTAAGGCTCTTCATCGAGCGGTATTTGAAGATACACTTCACACAAATCCATTTTTGAAAAGTAGCGTCCAGCGCGTAATCTGTCCATGAGATCCTCTGGACGTGGCAATGGGTAAGTATCAATCACAGTTTGTGGGTTGACTGTAGACTTAAAGTCAACACAGAGGCGAATGCGACCTGAAGATTTGGGGGAGCAAAACCAGTCGACTTGCTCATTGACTTGCTTGTATGGGCACAATGGCTCCGCGATCTTGCAATTCTTTAAGTTTAGCCGCGACCTTGTCCCATAATGCAATGGGAACAGTTCTGGCTCGGCAATATTTCAGAAGAGCATTGTCTTTCAGAGTAATATATGCAACAATATTGTTAACCTTTCCTAAACCTTCAGAAAAAAGTTCCGAGAATTCTTTTAGCAAGCTAGCTACAAGGTCTTGTGCAAGGAATGGGGACACTGACAACACATTGTCCTGAATGTTAAGGCCAAACAAATCAAATAAATCAAGACCAAATATGTTTCCACAATTGCGTGATTGTAGCATCATAAAAGTCACTGTTCGCGTTTGTGAGCGATACATGGCGGGCAAAGTACACTTTCTGAGAACGGGAATGTCTTGTCCATTATAAGCCGTCAGTTGCGTGCTAGTTTTAGACAGGTATGGGGAGCCTATTAGCTCATACGTGTAGCCATTTAACTATGTGACACAGGCACCCGTGTCCAACTGAAATCTGACATATTTCCCTCAAAGAATTAAATGAACAAAAAGTTTGTTTGACTGACGTATCACTGAGCAAATAGCTTGCATGCCAGTTTTGCGAATGCCTGTTGCAGATTCTGAATATACTGCATTAATGACATGGGCCTTGTGAGTAGATTTCTGTGAGTGGGCCGAATTCTTATGTTTGTTCCGCTGCAAACATACGGATTTTACATGTCCTTTCCTGCCACAAACGTGACACTGAGCTTGTTGGGAGGGGCAGTCTTGGCGTTTGTGTTGTAACGCCGGGACTTAATTCTGTTCGCCTGTGTAGCCACCTGTTTAGCAAACTGCTTACGCAGCGTGGAGCGTTGTTTACTCGCCGTAGCTAGCGCAACCTGTCACTGAATGGGCCAATCGCAAACAAGGAACTCAACCCGACAAATAACTGGCTGCTCAAATTTATCAGCCGACAGGGCACCTGAATCGTACTGGTCTAGTATTTGCTTGATCTGCTGAAATGATGGATCGGACTGTTTCAAAATCTGCTCTCTGAGCTTAAGATTAGGTACACTGTACACAATTGCATCACACAACGGATTATCTGAATATAAAACACCGCAAGCACATTTGAATTTGTATTTCGTCCGTCCTCAGAGACCAAAAACAGGAAAAGTTAACGTAATATTGGTAAACTGCAGGAGTATCCAGGGCAAGGTTCCTGAATTAGTATCTCTTATTGAAGGAAATAGTGCGCATATAGTATTAGGAACGGAAAGTTGGTTAAAACCGGAAGTGAACAGTAACGAAATCCTAGACACAGAATGGAATATATACCGCAAGGATAGGATAAACGCCAATGGTGGAGGAGTATTTATAGCAGTAAAGAATTCAATAATATCCAGTGAAGTTATTAGCGAATGCGAATGTGAAATAATCTGGGTTAAGTTAAGTATCAAAGGTGGGTCAGATATGATAGTCGGATGCTTCTATAGACCACCTGCATCAGCAACCGTAGTAGTTGAGCGCCTCAGAGAGAACCTGCAGAACGTCGTGAAGAAGTTTCGTGATCATACTATTGTAATAGGGGGAGACTTCAATCTACCAGGTATAGAATGGGATAGTCACACAATCAGAACTGGAGCCAGGGACAGAGACTCTTGTGACATTATCCTGACTGCCTTGTCCGAGAATTACTTCGAGCAGATAGTTAGAGAACCAACTCGTGAAGCTAACGTTTTAGACCTCATAGCAACAAATAGACCGGAACTTTTCGACTCCGTGAATGTAGAAGAGGGTATCAGTGATCATAAGTCAGTGGTTGCATCAATGACTACAAGTGTAATAAGAAATGCCAAGAAAGGAAGGAAAATATATTTGCTTAACAAGAGTGATAGGGCACAAATCGCAGAATATCTGAGTGACCACCATCAAACGTTCATTTCTGAGGAAGAGGATGTGGAACAAAAATGGAAAAAATTCAGAAACATCGTCCAGTACGCCTTAGATAAGTTCGTACCGACTAAGGTCCAAAGCGAGGGGAAAGATCCACCGTGGTATAACAATCATGTACGAAAGGTACTACGGAAACAAAGAAAGCTTCATCATAGGTTTAAGAGTAGTCGAATCATAGCTGATAAGGAAAAGCTGAACGAAGCGAAAAAGAGCGTAAAGAGAGCAATGAGAGAAGCATTCAACGAATTCGAACATAAAACATTGGCAAACAATCTAAACAAGAACCCTAAAAAGTTTTGGTCATATGTAAAATCGGTAAGCGGATCTAAATCCCCTATTCAGTCACTCGTTGACCACGATGGCACCGAAACAGAGGACGACCGAAGAAAGGCAGAAATACTGAATTCAGTGTTCCGAAACTGTTTCACTGCGGAAAATCGTAACACGGTCCCTGACTTCAGCCGTCGCACGGACGCCAAAATGGAAAATATTGAAATAAACGATATCGGAATTGAAAAACAACTGCTATCACTTAGTAGCGGAAAAGCATCCGGACCAGACGAGATACCCTTAAGATTCTACAATGATTATGCTAAAGAACTTGCCCCCTTTCTATCAGCAATTTATCGTAGATCGCTGGAAGAACGTAAAGTACCTAGCGACTGGAAGAAAGCGCAGGTCGTTCCCATTTTCAAGAAGGGTCATAAATCAGATGCGAATAATTATAGGCCTATTTCGCTTACGTCAATCTGTTGTAGAATAATGGAACATGTTTTGTGTTCTCGTATTATGACGTTCTTAGATAATACAAATCTCCTTCATCATAACCAACATGGATTCCGCAAACAGAGATCATGTGAAACTCAGCTCGCCCTATTTGCCCAAGAAATTCACAGTGCCGTAGACACTGGCGAGCAGATTGATGCCGTATTCCTGGACTTCAGGAAGGCATTTGATACGGTTCCGCACTTACGTTTAGTGAAAAAAATACGAGCTTACGGAATATCGGACCAGGTTTGTGATTGGATTCAGGATTTCCTAGAAGAAAGAACACAACATGTCATTCTTAACGGTTCAAAATCTGCAGATGTGGAGGTAATTTCGGGAGTACCGCAGGGAAGCGTGATAGGACCTTTATTGTTTACAATATACATAAATGACTTAGTTGACAACATCGGTAGCTCCGTGAGGCTATTTGCAGATGACACGGTTGTCTACAAGAAAGTAGCAACATCAGAAGACTCGTACGTACTCCAGGAGGACCTGCAGAGGATTAATGCATGGTGCGACAGCTGGCAGCTTTCCCTAAACGTAGATAAATGTAATATAATGCGCATACATAGGGGCAGAAATCCATTCCAGTACGATTATGCCATAGGTGGTAAATCACTGGAAGCGGTAACGACCGTAAAATACTTAGGAGTTACTATCCGGAGCGATCTGAAGTGGAATGATCACATAAAACAAATAGTGGGAAAAGCAGGCGCCAGGTTGAGATTCATAGGAAGAATTCTAAGAAAATGTGACTCATCGACGAAAGAAGTAGCTTACAAAACGCTTGTTCGTCCGATTCTTGAGTATTGCTCATCAGTATGGGACCCTTACCAGGTTGGATTAATAGAAGAGATAGACATGATCCAGCGAAAAGCAGCGCGATTCGTCATGGGGACATTTAGTCAGCGCGAGAGCGTTACGGAGATGCTGAACAAGCTCCAGTGGCGGACACTTCAAGAAAGGCGTTACGCAATACGGAGAGGTTTATTATCGAAATTACGAGAGAGCACATTCCGGGAAGAGATGGGCAACATATTACTACCGCCCACATATATCTCGCGTAATGATCACAACGAAAAGATCCGAGAAATTAGAGCAAATACGGAGACTTACAAGCAGTCGTTCTTCCCACGCACAATTCGTGAATGGAACAGGGAAGGGGGGATCAGATAGTGGTACAATAAGTACCCTCCGCCACACACCGTAAGGTGGCTCACGGAGTATAGATGTAGATGTAGATGTAGATACCCTGCAAATCTGTTACCCACTCACGATAAGTTTGGTCTGTCGGTTTTTTGCAACTAAAGAATTGATACCTAGCTGCGACCACATTCACTCATTGGTCAAATAGTTACTTAGCGAATCAACAAGCTGTTGGTAATAAAGTTCATTCAGAGTGGCCTTAGGAAACAGTTTGTTGGTGAGGCAGAGCACTGCACTTCCTACCGCGGATAAGAAATAATGGCTTTTCACAATACCTGGTACACTGTGAGCGAGTACGTGGGCTTCATGTTCCAGTAGCTGCTGCACCGTGTTGAGCAATGCAGATATTTGCTTCGTCTGGTACTGAAACATTTGCATTGGCTGTGTTGCACCTAACACTTGCGGTTGTGGTGCCTGAGCAGGGGGCGGGTTAGGTGGGATGGGCATTGTGGAAGAGACAAATAGAAGAAACAGACAAGGCAAGCAAGAGAAAGAAGTACAAAAGCAAAGAAAATTTCTGCAACGCCCACCTGAAAACCCGCAAAGAAAAGACAAGAGAGAATTAAAGCGCTACCAAAACATAACAGAGAATTCCGTGGCCGCCAGGCACTGGGTTCTTCTGATAACTCGTCCCAATGTGGAATGCTGCCGACTCGTGTCTCATAGGGTGCCTGGGAAGCTGTTTTCTTGGATGGCTAGACAACATAAAAACAAATCATTTTAATGGAGGTTATTACAGTAATTGAATTGACAATACTTAACATTCGTTTCTACATGATGAGTCGCAAGCAATTGGCTACATGAAATAATCAGTGTCCTTTGATATATACAATTCCCATGCAAGCCAATCATACAAGTTCATAAGTCACTGCTATCGATAATATCGCTGCAGCTCTTCTAGTGCACTCTGCTAGTGCTGCTTCTAGTGCGATTCTTCTAGTGTGGCTGAAGCTAGGTGGTATGTCGCTTTTATTCTCTTCGTGTAAATGCCACTCCTGTCGTGGTGACGTCCTAGTCAACGTGTTTCGTCGTTACGCCGGAACACATAACCTGTCACAGTACATTTCACCTCTTTCACGTATTTTTATTATAATGACAAATAACTTTCCTGTCTATTCTTCCTTCCTTTCCCTCTTTTTAACTCTGTATTATTATTAGTTCCCATTTGTTCATAAATGTTGTGCCTAACCACTGAGTCTGGATTGTGACCTTTGATATTCGTTTATCAGGAAGTTTGAATTCCTTTCTTTGAAATCCTTTTTGATTTCTGGATTTAAAATGCTGTTTCAAAATCATGACACTGTTCACAATTTTCGCACTTCTTGACCAGTTTCCTATTTTCAGCGACCCCATTCCTTGCCATTTTACGTTTTGAAAAGCAACTATTTGTACCTTGTATCTGCCCAAGTCATTCACAAATACTTCAGCACTTTCCAGGCGGTATAAGCTTCTGACATTCAAAGAACCAATAGAGAAATCCTTGTAAATTTGTCAACTGAGACTGTTCGTTATAATTTTAAGCGATATTCTTACCGCTTGGGAATTCTCATTGTGACCACTGAATAAAGTCTTCGGTTCGCCTGTGTCACGGTGGCGCTAGTCACTGCCTGTCCCTCTCAATAAAAATTAAATTAAATCTCACTGGTATGCATAATCAGACAAATATGTTTCTTCTGGTGGATATATAGCATGTAAGTAATGTCACTAAGATAGTGAGTGAGGTAAATATAAGAATGGCTGGGGAAATGCTGGCCGACTCTATATAACTCCCAACTGCTTCAACAAGCCTTACAATATAATAATTGGAAGCAGGGAGCAGTGGGAAAAAACAGTTCGTACCGTACGGGGGACATTGTTTGCTTCAGCGATGGGTCGAAATCAGACCAAGGCGTTGGTGCAGGGGTGTACGGGGTTCAACCAAGACTGGAGGGCATCATCTCTCTAGGAAAATTAGCCTCGGTATTCCAAGCTGAAATTACTTCAATCAGGGCATGTGTGGAGGAGAATATGCGTTGGCGCTACAAGGACCGTAGCATCTACATCTATTCAGAGAGCCAGGCAGCCCAGATACAGGGTGTTTCAAAAATGACCGGTATATTTGAAACGGCAATAAAAACTAAACGAGCAGCGATAGAAATACACCGTTTGTTGCAATATGCTTGGGACAACAGTACATTTTCAGGCGGACAAACTTTCGAAATTACAGTAGTTACAATTTTCAACAACAGATGGCGCTGCAAGTGATGTGAAAGATATAGAAGACAACGCAGTCTGTGGGTGCGCCATTCTGTACGTCGTCTTTCTGCTGTAAGCGTGTGCTGTTCACAACGTGCAAGTGTGCTGTGGACAACATGGTTTATTCCTTAGAACAGAGGATTTTTCTGGTGTTGGAATTCCACCGCCTAGAACACAGTGTTGTTGCAACAAGACGAAGTTTTCAACGGAGGTTCAATGTAACCAAAGGACCGAAAAGCGATACAATAAAGGATCTGTTTGAAAAATTTCAACGGACTGGGAACGTGACAGATGAACGTGCTGGAAAGGTAGGGCGACCGCGTACGGCAACCACAGAGGGCAACGCGCAGCTAGTGCAGCAGGTGATCCAACAGCGGCCTCGGGTTTCCGTTCGCCGTGTTGCAGCTGCGGTCCAAATGACGCCAACGTCCACGTATCGTCTCATGCGCCAGAGTTTACACCTCTATCCATACAAAATTCAAACGTGGCAACCCCTCAGCACCGCTACCATTGCTGCAAGAGACATTCGCTAACGATATAGTGCAAAGGATTGATGACGGCGATATGCATGTGGGCAGCATTTGGTTTACTGGCGAAGCTTATTTTTACCTGGACGGCATCGTCAATAAACAGAACTGGCGCATATGGGGAACCGAAAAGCCCCATGTTGAGGGTCCCATCGTCCCCGCATCCTCAAAAAGTACTGGTCTGGGCCGCCATTTCTTCCAAAGGAATCATTGGCCCATTTTTCAGATCCGAAACGATTATTGCATCACGCTATCTAGACATTCTTCATGAATTTGTGGTGGTACAAACTGCCTTAGACGACACTGCGAACACCTCGTGGTTTATGCAAGATGGTGCCCGGCCACATCGCACGGCCGACGTCGTTAATTTCCTGAATGAATATTTCGATGATCGTGTGATTGCTTTGGGCTATCCGAAACATACAGGAGGCGGCGTGGATTGGCCTCCCTATTCGCAAGACATGAACCCCTGTGACTTCTTTCTGTGGGGACACTTGAAAGACCAGGTGTACCGCCAGAATCCAGAAACAATTGAACAGCTGAAGCAGTACATCTCATCTGCATGTGAAGCCATTCCGCCAGACACGTTGTCAAAGGTTTCGGGTAATTTCATTCAGAGACTACGCCATATTATTGCTACGCATGGTGGATATGTGGAAAATATCGTACTATAGAGTTTCCCAGATCGCAGCGCCATCTGGTGTTGAAAATTGTAACTACTGTAATTTCGAAAGTTTGTCTGCCTGAAAATGTACTGTTGTCCCAAGCATATTGCAACAAACGGTGTATTTCTATCGCTGCTCGTTTAGTTTTTATTGCCGTTTCAAATATACCGGTCATTTTTGAAACACCCTGTATCACTGGCAGCTCCTACCATGAGATCTAAGATTGTTGCATAATGCCACAGGGCTCTGGTGGAGCTAGGGGGAAGCAATAGGGTAAACCTAGTGTGGGTCCCTGGCCACTCAGGGATCTATGGCAATGAACAATCCGACAGATTGTCCAGGATGGGGGCAACGACTACATTTATTGGAGCGGAACCTGTCCTGACAATCACCAGGGTTATGATCAAACTAGAACTACGGAACTGGCTTAGGAAACAGCACGTAGAATTTTGGACCAAGGACCATAAACAAAAACATGGTAAGGTAATTATCCCCAAGCCACGCTTTAAAAGAAGCTCTGTAACCCTGGGCTTGAAAAGGAAAGAGATCAAACTCATGACTCGACTGATGACCGGCCATGAGAATTTCAAAAAACACCTACATACAATGGTATAATGGAATAAGACCCCAAATGTAGGATCGGTGATGAGGGTGAAGAAACAACATCACACATAATCTTCGAATGCATGGCACTGGAGAGCAAAAGATACAGAATTTTCGGGACAACTAGACCTGAAGAAATTGTGTCTAACAAAAAACTGGTAAAGGGACTCCTTGCACTATTTAAGGGCATTGGTTGGCTTTACTAGATATGCAGGGAGCGATACCGCACAAAAAATTCGGTTTCGGTGCGGGCAGTGGCGGCTTAGACCTAAGCTGTTTTAGCATCCCTGTCAAAATCATATCAAATCAAGTGATGTCATCGGACAACGTGATTAGTAATTTTAAGTTGCCACTATTTATTAAATCAGTTTCACACATTCAAGAGTGGACTGGCAAAGACTGACCTAACTGCTGTCAAAATTCCGACCTAATATGAATCGAGCCACCTTAGAGTGTTTCAAGTTCACTATAAATTAAAGTAGAAAACGATTTTATCAGCTCATGAAATTTAAAGTTCAGGTGACCCACATGTACGTTCACAGAACTAAAAGCTAAAAAAATATAATTTCGACCCTGTCATATGTATAGTGCAAAGTTCATAATTGTTCTTACCTGAGACAGAATTACAGCGAAATGAACTGTGAAATAATTCTAAGTGCAGACTGGCTTTAGAAGCAAAAGCCCAAATCCAACCGACAGCCTGGTAGACACTGTCCTGCCAGTGTTAAAGTCCAGAATCACAGCGCTCGCTAGAAATCGCAAGCATCCACAGAAGCGAAAAAAAAAAAAAAAATCAGCAAGGTTCACGCTGAAAGCTTCAAGCGAAATAGCGCTAAATCCGGAATTCAAGTGAGGCAAAGCTTGTCTCTTCCAACGTTTTCAGCACACTATCGAGCGAGATGGCGCAGTTGTTAGCACACTGGACTCGCATTCAGGGAGGACGACGGTTCAAAACTGCGTCCGGCCATCCAGATTTTAGTTTTTCGTGATTTCCCTAAATCTTTCCAGGAAAATGACGGGATTGTTCCTTTGAAAGAACACAGCCAATTTACTTCCCCATCTTCAACACCATCCGAGCTTGTGCTCCGTCTCTAATGACCTCGAACCGGCCAGTGTGGCCGAGCGGTTTTAGGCGCTTCAGCCTGGAACCGAGCGACCGCTACGGTCGCAGATTCGAATCCTGCATTGGGCATGGATGTGTGTGCTGTCCTTAGGTTAGTCAGGTTTAAGTAGTTCTAAGTTCTAGGGGACTGATGACCTCAAATGTTAAGTCCCATAGTGCTCAGAGCCATTTGAACCATTTCTAATGACCTCGATGTCGACGGGACGATAAACGCCTTTTTCCTTCCTTCCAGCATTTTTGCGTTCACCAGTACGAATTACAACTTTTTATCCTTATGCGATATCCTAAAGCTAAAGACACCATATGATGCTCTCCGAGGCGCTGCTTAAAATGATGTGCCATAATTAGTCTTAAGATAAATATTTCTCCTGCAATCGTAATTAAAGTGAAAGCAATTTCCATATACGTAGCAAATCAAACCTGTACGAATGATCTCAAGCGGAATGATCAGATTACACAAGCAGCGAACAAGGCGAACTCTAGATTGCGATTTATTTGTAGAATCCTGAAGCGATGCAGTCCTTCAACAAAGGAAATTGCTTACAATACGTTAGTTCGTCCAGCATTAGAATATTGTTCGTCTGTATGGAACCCTTACCAGCTGGGTATGATTCAAGAGACTGAGAAGGTCCAAAGAAGAGCGGCAGGATTCGTGACTGGTACATTTAGCCATCGCGAGAGCGTTACAAATCTCATAGAAAGCTTGAAGTAGGACACACTTGCAGATAGACGACGCACTAAACGGAAGGGGCTGCTCACTAAATTCCGAAATCCGACCTTCGCCGAGGATGTAGAGCATATATTATTACCACCAACTTTTAAATCGCGCAGTGATCACCATTCAAAGATCAGGGAAATTAGAGCTCGTACTGAGGCGTTCAGACAACAGAGGAGGGGAGGTGGGGGGGGGGGGGGGGGGGAAATATGACTTTGGCGCAAATTGTGCCCTCCGCCACACACCGCTTGGTGGCTAGCGGAGTATATATGTAGATGTAGAATGACCTGCTCTTTCTGCTGTTGTCATCTAAATTTATGTATAGAATTTAAATTATGGGGAAACATATGCGGATCTAATTAATTTAGCAAAAAGGCTATTAAAAACTGAAAACTTACGATATAAATGTCGTTCACAATGTGTGGTTATAGTTTCAAACACATACTGCAATGCTTTGTGTATCTGGTGTGTGTATTCAGTTATGATGACTTTAATTAATTACCTAATTCAGGCGCTACTCATCGGCTAATTAAGTGCATAAAAATATGTGAGTACCTCATTCGATCCATCTCAACGAGCGCTTTCATTTGGTAGGTCGATCTTCTCTGTGGCTTAATTAAGATAAATATTATTCTAGTTATTGCAACAATTTGTTACAGATTCCGTTTTAATTCGTTAACTAATTAAATACTTATCTTCCTCTGGCAATGTTTACATCAAAATAAACTTCTCGTTGAGCTCTTTAATTTGGCGTATCGTGCTTTGCTTGTACATTTAGTGCTATATGCTTCACGTGCGTAAATGTATATCACGATGACTGTGTGCTCGAAATGGAATGAAATTCGTGACGTTGGCAAATCTGACACGAGCACGTGATTTCTGTGGTTACCGCCACGCTCATGCACATCGCCTCCTAGGAGCTCATCAGATTTCAGAGCGACACCGTGGGGAGAGGCCGAACGCTCCATCCAAACCAAAACAGGCGAGCTCGGCGCTTGTTTCAGTCTGTTCTATCACACAAATTACATTCGGAAATGATGAAAAGATATTACAAAATGGTTGAGAAAATACGATTAGCTGTTAGTGAGATCGTAAGTAAGAAAGTTCGAAGTGAAGAAAAAATGGTTTAAATGGCTCTGAGCACTTGGGACTTAACTTCTGAGGTCATCAGTCCAGTAGAATTTAGAACTATTTAAACCTAACTAACCTAAGGACATCACACACATCCATGCCCGAGGCAGGATTCGAGCCTGCGACCGTAGCGGTCGCGCGGTTCCGGACCGTAGCGCCTAGAACCGCTCGACCATTCCGACCGGCGAGTGAAGAAAATTTTAGAAATTGTTTGGACCGATAATAGATGAAAATAACATGGAACGATGGATTAGAAAAAAATGAAGAACAAAAGGAAATGTACAAACACCCAAGTGGTGACTGAGAGAAGACTGAACTGGGCCTGTTACATAGCGAGCATGTCGAAGAACAGACATTCAGTAGTGTTTTCTAGGGCAGCAGTGGGAACAAGTGGAAGAGGAAGACCCAGAATTAGGTGGCGGGACAATATCGGAGATGAGAAAGTTAGAATGAAAATCAGCTGACTATGCACAACAAAAGCACTCGATAGAAAAAAATAGAAGAGGCTCGAAGAGCAGCAATGTCGTCGATAATGCCTTTGCCACATTTCAAATAAATCAAAAGTTCCCTTTTATAATAATTATTGTTAGATTTTCTTTTCTTGTAATACTAGGTACTGGGTAGTATCAACGGATAGTTTAAATGGATAAATTAGTAGCAGCTTATAACTATTTCTTAGAAGAAGCAGGTGCAGAGGAATGTCCGCTGACGGAACACTCGTCTGCCAGCTGATAAAGGGTTTATCATTACACAGGATGTTAGAAACATTGTCAAATATTCCTACAAGAGGTAGTATTGGTCAAAACTGGAAGAAAGTTCCTGTAATTATATGTCTGGAAACCGATACATGTTACGATAGAGGCAGTTAAAAATTCGCAGTCGCAGCCTAAATTTTATTTACACGTGAGGCAGGGTTCACAACAGGTGTCATAGTAAATTACCACAATATGCACGCGTGGGAGAATGCAAATTCTCGAGCACTCATGGAGATGAGGCACCAGGATTGTTTCAGTAGCAATGTATGGGCAGGAATTGTCGGTGTGAGACTCGTTGGGCCATACACTTTACCAAATGGGCTAACGGGTGCTGTGTATTGCCGATTTCTGCGCTATGAATTACCAGTGCTACAGGAGAACTTTGCCTTGCACAAAGACGAAGACTGGTTTACGAGTCACGGGGCAGCACCCCATTTTCTACGTATCGTGTGGCAGTGCCTCAATGCAATGTTTCGTGGATGAAGAATTGGTCGAGGAGGTCCGGTAGCATGGCCTTCCCATTCATCGGATGGATTTCTGGCTATGGGGGCATTAACAGGCAATGTTTTATGCCCAACACATCGACATTGTGCAGGCGTTACAGGAGACTGTAACCAGTGCATGTGACATAACCCTTTCAGACCCTCTGGCTACAATTGTGTACATTAACTTTCACTGTGTCTTCGCAGCAACAGAATTATTTTTTCCCAATAGAGATCTGAGGTACACATTTGTGAATTTTCAGACTTTTCATCATGCGCACGTGCTGCCAACTGTTGGGCACCACTATGAAAATATCATTAGGTCGCGCAACAGTGCCCGGCAGTTCGTGACCACCATGATACACGAATGTGGCTGGTCCACTATATTCTACTGTATAATTGAATACTGGTATTGTTATTTTGCATAATAATTATTGGATGATCATGTTATTATTTATTACGATAGAGAATTTTTCGTAATTAATTATTTTAGTCCATAAAATGAAGCAAAGTGTACGAAGTATGTTTTGAAAACGGGTGCATATATTTGTACAAATCTTGCATCTAAAATCATTAAAAAATCACCTAAAGAAAAATTTTTCTTCCTCTACAAAAAACTTAGGTCTGAAAGGGTTCATTCGAATGGAGCCAGGTGTGTTCGAAAGAGTGCGTGATTCACTGTGAATAAGGGCTGGAGGATGTGTCAAGATGCGTGAAAACCAAGTGCAGGAGTGCTTATAGTGCATAACGGACAGGTGGGAATGAGAGGACAGATCTACGCCTAGTATTGGGTGTGTGAAATCTTATGGGACTTAACTGCTAAGGTCATCACTCCCTAAGCTTACACACTACTTAACCTAAATTACCCTAAGGACACACACATCCATGCCCGAGGAAGGATTCGAACCTCCGCCGGGATCAGCCGCACAGTCCATGACCGCAGCGCCTAAGACCGCTCGGCTAATCCCGCGCGGCTAACAGGTATTGGTTCTCGGACATACAGTTAAGGGAACTTTTCTTCTAGCTTTGACCAAAACTATCTTTTGTAGTAATATTTCACATTTTTAAACACCCTGTATTACGATGAAAATGGATATTTTTGTGTACAAGTTGTTACAAAATATAATGTTAAAAACGCTCCATTCAGTTGGCTGCATAAAGAAAACATCAAAGCTCCGTATTGTAACAGAGATGGGCCAGTCGGGAACTATCGACAGCCGTACCTCCTCCGCCAGTGACGTCAAAATTGCTCAAATGGCTCTGAACACTACGGGACTTAACTTCGGAGGTCATCAGTCCCCTAGAACTTAGAACTAATTAAACCTAACTAACCTAAGGACAGCACACACATCCATGCCCGAGGCAGGATTCGAACTTGCGACCGTAGCGGTCGTGCAGTTCCAGACTGAAGCGCCTAGAACCACTCGGCCACATCGGCCGGCCAGTGACGTCATTTCGATGCGTTATGGATGGGCATGTGATCATCACTGTGGTCTCCCGGTCGTTATAAAAAGACGTTTGAGCCGCTACTTCTCACGTTAGCAGCTCCTCAAATGGCATCAGGAGGGTGACTGCACCCGCGGAAAAATCCGTGCCAGTACCGGGAATCGAACACAAGTCCTCTCATATCAGCCAGACCTACTGACTAATACTTATTTATTTTATTTTTAAAAAATTAATGAGGTAGTAGAGCGGTCAGGTTAGTGGAGACAGGATGGGCAGGGGTCGAAATCCGAGTCCTGGCCACGATGCCTCCCCCCATCCCGTCCCCCTCCGATTTTATTGGTTCAAATGGCTCTGAGCACTATGCAACTTAACTTCGGAGGTCATCAGTCGCCTAGAACTTAGAATTAATTGAACCTAACTAACCTAAGGACAGCACACACATCCATGCCCGAGGCAGGATTCGAACCTGCGACCGTAGCGGTCACGCCTAGAACCGCACGGCCACACCGGCCGGCCCGATTTTATTTTCATTATTTATTTATATATTTATTTTGTTTTGAACTCCAAATTTTGGATAAAATTGTAATACGAATTGTTCCTGTTAGTAAGAGGGCATTGTAAGCAAATTAAGTAACATGAATCACCTCAACATGAAATACACATTTTTTTTTTAAAATCATGTTTACTTCCTCCTTCCATCTTCCAATACTCTACTGAAATCAAAACATTTAACAACAAATAAGAGAACGGAAACTGCTACAATCATATTGTTTATACAATGACCGCAGGGTGAAAGGAAATCAAAATAATGATGAAAACCAAATCCTGCATTCGGCTCCACGCATACTTCCCGTCTGCGGACTATGTTCATTGGTACTAAGTCGATAAACATTTCACCTCGCGTCAAAATACACTACGGGGGTCGTCTTGTGCCCGGTACGCACCAAATGTGAGGGGGTTTTGTGAACACACTACGAAAGTAATTGGGGAAGAGTTGTTGATAGTGAGGAGTGTGCTCAGACTTGCTATGGTTATCTTCTCACCGTGGCAGAATGGGTAACAAATGGACACACTTTGAAACCGAATCTCCGCGGTCGTGGCGTAAGTATCCTCCGGTCATAGGAGGAACCGGGGGTCAATCGTTTGAGGCAGGGATCTTGTGTACCAGCACCCATACGTCAAACGCTGTTCCACATGTTAAGCGGTGCTTGTCATTGTCCGGGAAGTGGCACTGTGGGTAGAGGGGACACGCGAAGGTACGAGCATATGGAATAAATTCACAGATATGTGAGTTGCTCGAAGACTGCTTAAGTAATATAAAAAATGTTCAAATGTGTGTGAAACCTTATGGGCCTTAACTGCTACGGTCATCACTCCCTAAGCTTACACACTACTTAACCTAAATTATCCTAAGGACAAAAATGCGAGGGAGGATTCGAACCTCCCGGAGCCGCACAGTCCATGACTGCAGCGCCTAGACCGCTCGGCTAATCCCACGCGGCTCTTAAGTAATAGAACACATTACGTTCTCCTGGACGGCGAGTGTTCATCGGAGACAAGGGTATCGTCAGAAGTGCCCCAGGGAAGTGTGATAGGGCCGCTATTATTCTCTGTATACTAAATGATTTGGCGGACAGGATGGGCAGCAATCCGTGGTTGCGTGCTGATGATGCCGTGGTGTACGGTAAGTTGTCGAAGTTGAGTTGTTATAGGAGGATACAAGATGACTTGGAGAAAATTTCTAGTTGGTGTGATGAATGGCAGCTAGATCTAAATTTAGAAAAATGTAAGTTAATGTGTTACTGCGGATGAGTAGGAGAAACAAATCTATAATGTTCGAACACAGCATTAGTAGTGCCCTGCTTGACAAAGTCACGGCGTTTAAATATCTGGGCGTAATGTTACAAACGGCTATGAAATGGAACGCGAATGTAAGGATTGTGGTAGGAAAGGCGAATGGTCGACTTAGGCTTATTGGGAGACTTTTGGGAAAGTGTGGTTCATCTGTAAAGTAGATCGCATATAGGACGCTATTTTTGAGTACTGCTAGACTCTTTGGAATGCGTACCAGGTCGGAATAAAGGAAGACATCGAAGCAGTCCAGAGGTGGGTTGCTAGATTTGTCACTGGTAGCTTTGAACAAAACGCAAATGTTTACAAAGATGCTTCGGGAACTCAAATGGGAATCCCTGGAGGGAAGGCGACGTTCTTTTCGAGAAACACTATTGAGAAAATTTAGAGAAAGGCATTTGAAGCTGACTGCAGAACGATTCTGTTGCTCCCAACATACGAGGGTAATCCCAAAAGTGAGGTCTCCTTTTTTTTTTTTATAAGTACATAGACCTGTTTATTTCTACAATGGTTTACATCAGTTTACAGCTTGAACATTTAACTATTTTTCGACATAATCACCATTTCTATTGATGCATTTTTATAGACGCTGTGGCAGTTTTTGTATGCTAATGTCATACCCAGCTCGCTACCATGCTGTTCAGAAAGTTATGAACCTCTTCTTTCACCTCGTCGTCGGAGCTGAATCACTGGGACCACAACTAACGCTGACAGGTACTGTGAGAGTCTGAAAAAACTCAAACGGGCAATTCAGAACCGGAGAAGAGGAATGTTGAGCAAGGGCGTACACATTCGCCATGGCAACGCTCGCCCACACACCACTCGGCAAACCGTTGCTCTCCTGCAACAGATTCAGTGGAACATGATCACCCACCCGCCCTATAGTCCTGACTTGGTGCCCAGTGGCTATCACCTGTTCCCTAGGTTAAAAGAACATTTGGCCGAAAGCGAATCAGCTCCGACGACGAGGTGAAAGAAGAGGTTCTTAACTTCTACATCTACATCTACATACATACTCCGCAATCCACCATACGTTGCGACGGAATCTTCTCACGAAATTCCAATCACCAACCTTCTCCTCCGAATGCGAAAATATTTTTTTGACATCGACCTACATAGGAAGGAACGATCACCACGATAAAATAAGGGAAATCAGAGCTCGTACAGAAAGAAATAGGTGTTTATTCTTTCCACACGCTATACGAGATTGGAAGAATAGAGAATTGTGAAGGTGATTCAATGGACCCTCTGCCAGGCACTTCTACATCTACATACATACTCAGGAATCCACCATACGGTGCGTGGCGGAGGGTACCTCGTACCACAACTAGCATCTTCTCTCCCTGTTCCACTCCCAAACAGAACGAGGTGTAAGTAGGCAGTTTAGGTTTTTTATTGGTAACGCCACCTCTGTATGAAAATCACTGGCTGTGCTGTGTGCAGTCTGTGTCTAGTTTGCATTGTTGTCTGCCATTGTAGTGTTGGGCAGCGGCAGCTGGATGTGAACAGCGCGTAGCGTTGCGCAGTTGGAGGTGAGCCGCCAGCAGTGGTGGATGTGGGGAGAGAGATGGCGGAGTTTTGTAATTTGTCATGAACTGATATACACTCCTGGAAATTGAAATAAGAACACCGTGAATTCATTGTCCCAGGAAGGGGAAACTTTATTGACACATTCCTGGGGTCAGATACATCACATGATCACACTGACAGAACCACAGGCACATAGACACACGCAACAGAGCATGCACAATGTCGGCACTAGTACAGTGTATATCCACCTTTCGCAGCAATGCAGGCTGCTATTCTCCCATGGAGACGATCGTAGAGATGCTGGATGTAGTCCTGTCGAACGGCTTGCCATGCCATTTCCACCTGGCGCCTCAGTTGGACCAGCGTTCGTGCTGGACGTGCAGACCGCGTGAGACGACGCTTCATCCAGTCCCAAACATGCTCAATGGGGGACAGATCCGGAGATCTTGCTGGCCAGGGTAGTTGACATACACCTTCTAGAGCACGTTGGGTGGCACAGGATACATGCGGACGTGCATTGTCCTGTTGGAACAGCAAGTTCCCTTGCCGGTCTAGGAATGGTAGAACGATGGGTTCGATGACGGTTTGGATGTACCGTGCACTATTCAGTGTCCCCTCGACGATCACCAGTGGTGTATGGCCAGTGTAGGAGATCGCTCCCCACACCATGATGCCGGGTGTTGGCCCTGTGTGCCTCGGTCGTATGCAGTCCTGATTGTGGCGCTCACCTGCACGGCGCCAAACACGCATACGACCATCATTGGCACCAAGGCAGAAGCGACTCTCATCGCTGAAGACGTCTCCATTCGTCCCTCCATTCACGCCTGTCGCGACACCACTGGAGGCGGGCTGCACGATGTTGGGGCGTGAGCGGAAGACGGCCTAACGGTGTGCGGGACCGTAGCCCAGCTTCATGGAGACGGTTGCGAATGGTCCTCGCCGATACCCCAGGAGCAACAGTGTCCCTAATTTGCTGGGAAGTGGCGGTGCGGTCCCCTACGGCACTGCGTAGGATCCTACGGTCTTGGCGTGCATCCGTGCGTCGCTGCGGTCCGGTCCCAGGTCGACGGGCACGTGCACCTTCCGCCGACCACTGGCGACAACATCGATGTACTGTGGAGACCTCACGCCCCACGTGTTGAGCAATTCGGCGGTACGTCCACCCGGCCTCCCACATGCCCACTATACACCCTCGCTCAAAGTCCGTCAACTGCACATACGGTTCACGTCCACGCTGTCGCGGCATGCTACCAGTGTTAAAGACTGCGATGGAGCTCCGTATGCCACGGCAAACTGGCTGACACTGACGGCGGCGGTGCACAAATGCTGCGCAGCTAGCGCCATTCGACGGCCAACACCGCGGTTCCTGGTGTGTCCGCTGTGCCGTGCGTGTGATCATTGCTTGTACAGCCCTCTCGCAGTGTCCGGAGCAAGTATGGTGGGTCTGACACACCGGTGTCAATGTGTTCTTTTTTCCATTTCCAGGAGTGTATATATTATGACTTTTGATGATACTAAGGTAAATACATTGTTTGTTCTCTATTAATATCTTTCATTTGCTAACTATCCCTATCAGTAGTTAGTGCCTTCCGTAGTTTGAATCTTTTATTTAGCTGGCAGTAGTGGCTCGCTGTATTGCAGTAGTTCGAGTAATGAAGATTTTTGTGAGGTAAGTGATTTATGAAAGGTATAGGTTAATGTTAGTCAGGGCCATTCTTTTGTAGCGATTTTTGAAAGTCAGATTGCGTTGCGCTAAAAATATTGTGTGTCAGTTTAAGCACAGTCTTGTATAATTGTTCAAAGGGGCCGTTTCAGAGGGACAAATGACTGCCTATATGCCTCTGTACGAGCCCTAATCTCTCTTATCTTATCTTTGTGGTCTTAAAGTTGGCGGCAGTAAAATTGTACTGCAGTCAGCCTCAAATGCTGGTTCTCTAAATTTCCTCAGTAGCGATTCATGAAAAGAACGCCTCCTTTCCTCCAGAGACTCCCACCCGAGTTCCTGAAGCATTTCCGTAACACTCGCGTGATGATCAAACCTACCGGTAACAAATCTAGCAGCCCGCCTCTGAATTGCTTCTATGTACTCCCTCAATCCGACCTGGTAGGGATCCCAAACGCTCGAGCAGTACTCAAGAATAGGTCGTATTAGTGTTTTATAAGCGGTCTCCTTTACAGATGAACCACATCTTCCCAAAATTCTACCAATGAACCGAAGACGACTATCCGCCTTCCCCACAACTGCCATTACATGCTTGTCCCACTTCATTTCGCTCTGCAATGGTACGCCCAAATACTTAATCGACGTGACTGTGTCAAGCGCTACACTACTAATGGAGCATTCGACAGCGTGGCGGCCAGCTGGTATGACATGAGCATACAAAAACTGCCACAGTGTCTACAAAAATGCATCGACAGAAATGGTGATTATGTCAAAAAAATAGCTAAATGTTAAAGCTGTAAACTGATGTAAACCATTGTAGAAATAAACAGGCCTATGTACTTATAAGAAAAACAGGAGACCTTACTTTTGGGATTACCCTCGTACATTGCGTGTAGGGATCACGAAGATGAGATACGAGAAGTTTTGGCTCATGCGGAGGCTTATACCAGGTGTACCGGTATGAAATGAGCGTTTTTTTGTGAAAATGAAACACTAATTTTGAATTGAAAAGTAAAAACATTTAATTCAATGTACTGACCATTGCTTTCTATACATTTTGACCACCTTTCTGGCAATTTGTGGACACCACACCAATAGAAATGTTCGTCTTTTGAAGCAAACCAATCAGTCACCCAATTTTCGACTTCTTCCTAGGAATCGAAGTGTTCCTCAGCCAATGCGTGTCCTATTGATGAAAACAAATGGTAGTCGGAAGTGGCCAAGTCTGGTGAATACGGCGGGTGGGGTAGCAGCTCCCAGCCAAGTGTTTTGATTGTATCCTGAACCAGTTTTGCTTTGTGTGCAGGTGCATTGTCGTGTAAAAAAATTACTTTGCCATGTCTTCTGGCCCATTCTGGTCTTTTTTCGATCAATGCATAGTTCAAATTGATCATGTGTTGTCTGTAGCGATTAGTATTCACAGTTTCACTGGGTTTTAGGAGCTCATGATACACCAGACCTTTCTGATCCCACCAAACACAGAGCAGTGTCTTCTTGCCGAATCCATCTGGTTTTGCAGTCGATGTTGATGGTTGTCCCGGGTTAACCCATGATTTTTCCCGTTTAGGATTCTTAAAATAAATCCTTTTTTCATCGCCAGTAACAATTCGATGGAAAATTGATTTTCTTTCATGTCTTTGAAGCAAAGTTTAACAAATGGTTTATCGGTTTTCCATCTGTCTGTCATTCAACCCATGTGGCACCCATTTTCCACACTTTTGGATCTTTCCCATAGCTTTCAAACGCTCAGAAAGTGTGTGTTGTGCAACATTTAGCATTGCTGCCATTTGCTTCTGACTCAAAGTATCATCTTCATCCAATATTGCTTGCAATTCGGCGTCTTCGAACTTTTTTGGTGGTCTTCCACGTTCTTTATTTCTTACATCAACATCATTATTTCTGAACCGTTGAAGGCCGGCCGGTGTGGCCGTGAGGTTAAAGGCGCTTCAGTCTGGAACAGCGTGACCGCTAGGGTCGCAGGTTCGAATCCTGCCTCGGGCATGGATGTGTGTGATGTCCTTAGGTTAGTTAGGTTTAAGTAGTTCTAAGTTCTAGGGGACTGATGACCACAGCAGTTAAGTCCCATAGTGCTCAGAGTCATTTGAACCGTTGTAACCATCTTTTGCATGTAGCTTCTGATAGAGCATGATCACCATATGCCTCGACAAGCATTCGATGCAACTCTGCAGCACTTTTCTTTTTTTTTTTTTTCAAATGAAAACAAAAAAATTATGTTTTCCGCAAATCATCACTTACTGGTACAAAATTCGACATTGTTAACACGATGAAAACATATGATGTTGTTTGTTCCATGAATTGATGTACAAGGTTTATCCGGAAAATACGTATAAAAGTTGAATAATGTCTTTATGTTACAAGTTGCGATCACCGCCAGGTGGGGCTACTGCTGTAATCAATCCCATCAACGCTCAGTTAGAGTCAGAGCACTCTGCGTGAAGGTGGGAGTGTGCGGCAGCTTGTTGACAGTTACCCTTTTTCACCTGCCGTCGTCATGGAGCTCCCTCTGAATGAGGAACAGCGCGTCAACATCAAGTTTCTTGCAAAGCTAGCAAAAATGGCCGTGAGATTTTTGAGTGTTTGAAACAGGTTTACGGAGACAATTCTCTGAAGGACCCAACCGTGAACAAGTGGTTAAAAAGGTTCCGGCATGGCCGAGAAGAAGTGAACGATGACCCTCGCGCAAGACGCCCGTCGACATCGAGTTCCAATGCAAATGTTGAACGAAATTGGGTTTGTGTTCTTAAAGACCGTAAATTGACAGTCAGAATGACTGCTGGCGAGCTGTCAATCCCCAAAACAATCGTTCACGAAATGCTGACACAAAAACTTGAAATGAAGAAATTGTGTGCGAAAATCGTACCGAAGCTCTTGATGACAGAACAGAAAGCAAAGAGGGTTGAGTGCTGTGAGGATTGGTTGTAAGCAGAGGAACGAGGGGACTTTCTCAACCGAGTCATCACTGGAGACGAGTCCTGGTTTTACGAATTCGATGGGAGCTCAAATCTCAAAGCAAAGAATGGAAACTAGCAGGAGAACCGAGAGCAAAAAAGTCGCGAAAATCAAGGTCCAATGTGAGGATAATGTTGATTGTTTTCTTTGATTCTAGGGGTATTGTTCACAAGGAATTTGTCCCTCCCGGCCAGAGAGTGAACGTAAATTTTTATGTTGAAGTTCTGACACGTCTCAGAGCTAGTGTGGCCCGAGTTGACCGGAGTTGGCAAAAGGGGGCAGGTGGATCCTTCATCACGACAATGCGCCCGCTCACACGTCGCTCGTTGTGCGCGAGTTTTTGGCCCGAAGCTCAATCACCGTGTAGACCACCCGCCTTATTCACCCGATTTAGCCCCGTGCGACTTCTTCATGTTCCCGAAATGCAAAATGGTGCTTCGGGGGCGGTACTTGGGAGATGTGGAAGCCATCAAGGCGGAAACGACACGGCAACTGAACAACATCACAACTGAAGACTTTCAGGAATGTTATCAACAGTGGAAACGGCGTTGGCAGAAGTGTATCGCGTCTCAGGGTGAGTACTTTGAAGGAGACCATATTGTAATACCTGAATAATTGTAAAATATAGTTGTTATTCAACTTTTATACGTATTTTCCGGACAAACCTCGTACACTAAATATCTTTGACAGATGTCATACCAACCAAACAAAAAAAATGAAGGCTCGTTCACAACAAATGTTCCCTATCGATACATTTGTATCTTAACGCTCATTTCATACCGGTACACCTGGTAGATAGTCGTTTTTCCTTCGTTCTGTTACCGAGTGGAATAGAAAAGGAAATGACTAGTAGTGGTACGGGATACCCTTCGCGACGCGCCGTAAGATGCACTGCGGAGTATAGATTGGATGTAGTCGGTGTAATGGTACTTGAATTACGTAACCATTACGGCACCTCATCTGAACCTCTCGATACCAGTAATACTCTACTGTGTTTCTGTTAACTACTTAACATATTTCTCAGACAACATTCAGATTTGATTTCATTTGTGATACATCGATATGTTTATATTGCAATGATATTATTCTTATGTGTATTCTTTCTTTTGTCACTATGATCTTTGACGTACTTTTAACTCTGATTTTTGGGTGTGTAAGCGATAGTTAGTTAGTTGTTGAGTTGTTAGAGAGTCGGACCTTGAGAAAGTCAAGTCTTGGACGTCATGTTGGAAAGACGCATAACGTAGTCAGCTTATAAAATGTGAACTTTAACAGTGACTGTGAGGAAGATGTTTTAAGTATGTTTTGTATTGTGAAGTGATGTTTGTGTGTCAATTGAAATTGCAATAAAAGCAATTAAAAGGAAGTGTAACTTAAATTCGGAGTGCTGATTATTTTTTTACATCACCATTGTCCAGCAAAAGTGTTACCTTCAAGAATGGTTTGTAAAGCGCAAGTACAAAACTTTTGAATATAGCAGAATAAAACCTAGGCCTCTTTGCATCCGAGCTTGGAATCATAACCACCTAGATTTCCAACGATTGAGCCATGATTTTACGACGAGACCTGCGTGGGAAACACAAAAAGGATGAGTGCCTAGTTTTTTCATTATGACATGAAATGACTATTAACTGTGCTCTAATGACACCTGCCACATAATATGACTGTTGTTGCCCGAAAATGCAGTATTTAGCAGCATAAGCAACACCACAATCGTTATTAAATGCTGACCTTTGTTGTGGTAGGGTTGTTAGAACGGGGAGCAGGTGATGTCAACGGAGGAGCCGTTGCAGCGCGTCGCGTCGTCACGGTTGAGTCGGCGGGCTGTCGCTCGCTCCCACGCGCCGCGTCGTCGGCATGCGGACGAGGAAACGCCGCGTCCCAAAATACGTGGCGCGCGGCTACAGCCTCTCGCCTCCCAGCGCCAGGTGAGCGACTGCAGTGCCGTGACGGTCGCCGGGCGCGTCACGCATTCCGAGCAAAATAAATCATTAGCGTGTCATACTCGAATAGAGTGGGAACCCGTTTAGGCGAAAATTCCTCAGGATGACGTGTCGCATTCCGAAGGGAAAGCCCGCGCCGACCAAGGTCCCCGCGCCGGCTATATTACCGCGCGCGGCCGGCTCTGCCATTTGCTGAGTCCGCTGCTGCCGCCGCCGCAGCCGCCGCTGCAGCGACCGGTGTTCAGTGCGGGGCGCAGTCGCGGTAAGTGCTCTCCTCACACGTCACTCCTACTTCTACGTCACAGTCCGGGACTTCGAGGCGACACCGCTGGTAGCGTGCCGCTACCTATTTCCGAAAGTTTGCAACTTTCGATCTCGACGGAGCGTGACTCGCAAGAAACCACCGTGTTTCTGAAGAGAGGAGAGGTCCCATATGCTTAGCTCTTTGGATCATCCGGCATTACTGCACTTTCCAACAGGTCAGTGGAATCAGATTTAATTGTTCGTAAATAAAACATTACGCTACATTCGGTCTATAGCGGTACGGAGACCGGACTCTGGAAATACTTAATTTATATTTTAATTATTTCGTAATTTACTCAGGCAGTGGTTCGAAAGTGATGGTTTGACTGGAATCCTTGAACCGATAAGCACTTCTGCCACACGTTTTGCATAACATAAGGACAAAATTAAAGTTTGGAATAAAATGCTAATTTCGTACCCGTTATCAATTTTTTCACTTCTCAAATCTCGAAAATACTTTGGCGTAGCGTATCAGAGTCAAACAGGTCGCCGCTAAACTTGATTTTGTAACCAGTCGCATAGAGATGAACTAAGTTTCCTTAAATCGGCTAAAAAGTTGAGATGGCGTCAAAGAAATAAGAAAAAGACTGTGATTCGCGGAAATCTGATTGAACCTTCATTCGTAATACGATACAGTGGTGAAGTGGTGGATGTGAACTTGTGATAGTCGTAACAATGGCACCAACCGTTGTGACTTGCCTCAACTGGTATAGGAGTTTCTATTAAGTATTATTTCCATCTGCAAATTAAAGAAAAACGATATTAGTTCCCAAATGTAGCTTAATTTTCTTGAAAATAAGCGATCAAACCATTGCATATTATACATTGTTCTAGTAATCACGGCCGTTGCTTGTGACGGTAATGCCAGATAGGTCTACTTCGGCTTCTATGTACAGAAAATTCCGTTCGCCTTCTTTCCTACGACAAGTAACAGAATATGTACTTGTAAACAATAGTATGTTGTAGCAACCTTTCTATCGAACGTTCGTAAACCTGTACTAAAGCTGAAGGAGGTCTGGATAGGCACTGTATTTCTTAAAAGAGACAGAGTTCATATATTTAGTTTATCAAACTTTCAGCTTATACACAGAACTGCAACAGCGTACAAGCAAATCACTGGAAGAATCCACAGGAACGGATTCTCTATGGGACTTATCCCGCGAAAGCCAAAACTCAGTTGACTGGTAACCGAACAAATGGGCAAGATATTTCAGGTTAAACTTAAGGGCTCCGTAACCAAAGCCACAGTGAAGCCTTGTATCATTTCGGACTGTCCCAGAATAATAATGCTACTTGCTTATACTTCCATAAGTAGCGCATGACAGATTAAAACGGAACACAATAATTGTACAATTACTTTAGCACATGTAGAAAATTAACATACAACTGTTCAGATATGAGTATAATTACGCATGTATATTCACAGCTGCACTAACTCTTCCAGAAATAATTATCCAGTTGTCAGCTGTACTTTAAGATCACCTCCGTAATTGTAAAAGTAATCGCTTGAATAATCACTTGCCCGCAAAAGGCGAAGAGACCACTTACAAGTCTCGGCCCGGCACAAACTTTTAATCTGCCAAGAAGTTTCAATCGCTTGTATATTTATGAATTTTATCAGATGATTTAGTTACATATATGAGTTAATAACATCAAGAAACATGTCGTGTGAGAAAAACTCTTAAACTGTGTTACTAAATCTGAGCGTTTTTTTTTTTTGAATTGTTGCTTATGTAACTGAAAATTATGTTGTTTATTTACGGTGGACACTCATCTCATTTTACTACTAAGAGCATCATCTATGGTGACTTTCCAGAAACTGTCACATTTGCACTGCCAATATTCTTTTATTTTTTATTTTTTTTTGTCAAATTAGTGGCTATTTGCCCATGTATAGCATCACAGTGTTTCCACTACCCAGATATGTTTCATCACAATTGCGGCATCCTCAGTGAGTTTTTTCCTTACATTTTTTCTTGCAAATTACACTGCTTGAGTCCTATGGCTGCCAATGGAAATCGTCCACAAGTATAGATTAGTAAACCATGTCATCTTTGCTGAATTTGGATTGTTCTGAGCGTGTTTTATTGTTTTCGTGTATATGGACTGACTTTTCTCCTGCTCGTTTGTGAATAACTGCGTCTTGCTATCTTTTTTCCTCTCTCTCAAATTTAGTTATACACTACACTCTGTTGGTGGTATTGGTTTCTACATCAGCTTATTCAGGGGTAGTTGTCACAAAAAGATTGGGAACCACTGGGTTACGGCGACCGCTCATGTAAAGTGCGAAATCCGGTTTCTAATCCTGATCCGACACAAATTTTCATTGTCATTACCCCCTTATACAGCATATGCTTGGTCGCATTCGCAACTGCGAATACATTCTATTATTTCGTATAACGTTGCTTTGTTACAGATAATGTATTGTCTTCGAAAGGTCAACCTTTTTCATATAGTATTAGTGTAATTTGAGAGCCGTGCAGACCCATCGTTTTGCCACATTTAGTTCTTCAATGAAGGAAATGTGAAGTGACCAGTCCTTTACCTCAGATGCCGCAGAGCGTGCAGATTTCGTAACAGAATTACTTCAGTTAAGGCAAGGAAATGATGGAGTATCGGAGTGTTCCAAATAGAGAGAGAATGCGAGAGAGAGAGAGGGAGCGAGACGGCCGGCAAGTCAATCATGTTTCAGGTAATGTTTGTAGGTGTTTTGTATCACGGCCATAAGTTGTTTATCGCTATGAAACCCATCTTATTCTCCACTATAATGATTACCAAAGAGACTGACCATTTCTTCGTAAAAATTACCATTGGAAACAACGGTTGAACGAGTACTCTGATAATTTAGGCCAAACGACTGTAGGTGTCATCTATTTGATACCAAGTAAAGAGTTCTGTTCTTTGGTTTTTACAGAACTGTTATTTGCGCGGGTATATAAAGGGGAAACCTTGTTAGCAACAATCTCGAAAAGTTTTTGTTTGACTTACTTGATTTTTTACACGGTGTTCTAATAAACATTCGGATGGACATAGACTACATGTATGTTTAAAAAAGAAAGACGTATGGGCTTTCCGTTAAAATTCACTACGAGAAAGAAAATACTGTGCTATGCTGTGAAAGTGGGTGGTTTCGTTTTCTTTCTCGCAGTTGGTTTTAATAGAAACCTGTATTTAATGAAAGCTGGATTGGTTTACAATTATAATGCCATTACGCAATCTGAATCTTGTGAAACTTTGTAATGCTACACTTCACAGTTTAAAACTAGGCTAGATAATGTCATTGAAGCTACTATCCTCATAGATCCATGATCAGAAGAGGTCTCTCTCACACTCCGTGTATCAATGATCAAAATTGATTTATCCATTCAATTTAAGAGAAAACGACTCATTTCCGAATCCAAGCTATAATATGTCGTCGTTCCTGCGTCACAACCTGTACTCGTACACACATTACAGTACGTGGGAGGACATTTTCATCGAATATGATATTGCAATGCCTTGTTGTTCTGAATTACGGTGCACTGCAGCGCGGCGACTTCAGCCGTAATGATATACACACATGTTCAGAAAAAAACAGAATACCATGAACGACCAGAGACAGAACGTTCATATTAGCAGGACATGTGCATTAGTATGCTCTGCAGAAATGATTAGCATTTGAACTATGTCAGACTGTGGGTTCAAGGTCAACATCGATATCGCGGCGCAACACCACCTGTCGGTAAAATGTGCCTGCGGCTCTCGTTGTCGCTATAAACAGAAGGTAATGGATCAGTGTGACTTGAGCAAACGTGCAGGGGGTCTCGCAGACGTATGCGCAAACCTTAATCTCAAATCAGAGAGTCTGAAAGAGGGAGCGTTACTGGCATGAGAGAATGTGATGCATCCATCCGAGAAATTACTACTCGTGAGGTACGCAGTGTTTCGTCAGTGCATTGGGTGCGTGCAGAATGGTTCACAGAAGGCCGTAGAACAACGCAAGATGGGTCAGGACACATCTGCATTCTCCTCAGCTCTGGCGCAACAGTGTAGCTGTGTGACACACCTTACACTATCAAGGGTCACAGTCCGTCGCCGATTATAACGGTATGGGTTACGTGCGCGTCGTCCACTTCTCCGCCTACCTTTAGACGCCAATGTTGTGCAAAACGACGTCACTGGGGACAGGAATGGCATCGGATAGTGTTTTCGGACGAAACCATGTTCTGTTTGTTTGAAAATGATCACATTTGGTTCGCTACAGACAGGGGGAGCGGCATCAGAGTGACTGTATTTGCACATGACATGCAGCGCCAGCTCAAGACCTTATGGTGTGGGCTGCTATTGGCTTCAATGACAAATCACATTTGATGCGCGTCCAGGACACTGCGACCAGTGTGACCTACGTGAATGACATCCAGCGACCCGTAGCCACACCCTTTCTGCACAACACGAAAGACGCAATTTTTCAGCAAGACAATTCGCAACCACATCTTCCTGCATGAACACGTGCCTTCTTGCTGTCACAGGATGACAGACTTTTGTCCTGACCCTCCAGATCACCAGAATTGTCGCCAATCGAGAAGTGTGAGATATGGTGAAATGACAGATATAACGCTGTGACCCAATACCAACCACCACAGATGAAATTTGGAATCAGGTGAATGCAGCACGGATGGCTATACCACAGGACGTTATTCGCGCCTTATACGAGCCGATGCCATTACGCAGAGAGAAGTCATCGGGGCCCATGTCACATACTGTGTCTACTAGGCATCAGGACACATGCTGAACCGAGATGACTGAAATACTAATCATTTCGCAGGACATACTAATGGACATGACCTGTGAATATGAACATCATGTCTCCAATGGTTCAACGTGTTCTTTTTGTTCTGAACATGAATGTACATTACATTTATTCGCAATTGCGAATATGGACAACCGCCACCTGCAGACTGGAACAACGACAATGAAAATTTGTGCTGGATCGGAACTCGAAATCGTATATCCTGCTTATCGCGTTCGGTCGCCTTACCATTTGCCTATCCGTGCACTTCCATATGTGATCGTTCTTGAGTCACAAACTGTACTCGTACACACATTATGTAATTCCCGTATGGGGGAGGACATTTTAATTGAAAGTCTTAGCCGAGAGGTCTAAGGCGCTGCACTCATGGACTGTGCGGCTGGTCCCGGCGGAGGTTCGAGTCCTCCCTCGAGCATGAGTGTGTGTGTGTGTTTGTCCTTAGGATAATTTAGGTTAAGTAGTGTGTAAGCTTAGGGACTGATGACCTTAGCAGTTAAGTCGCATAAGATTTCTCAAACACAAAAAAAAATTGAAATTCGCTGCCTGGTACCATCGCATAAATACTACACTGCACTGTCTGTCGTGTTAAGAAGAACGATGCAATTTTCCTTCGGACATGCTTGCATGAATTACATAATGTGTGTCCGATTGCAGGTTGTGACGGAGGGGCGACAAAATATGGAAGTTTGGGTCAGGCTGTGAGTCATGTACGGATATCCAAAGTGGTCTCAGGTGTGAAATGGTTCAAATGGCTCTGAGCACTATGCGACTTAACTTCTGAGGTCATCAGTCGCCTAGAACTTAGAACTACTTAAACCTAACTAACCTAAAGACATCACACACATCCATGCCCGAGGCAGTATTCGAACCTGCGACCGTAGCGGTCGCTCGTTTCCAGACTGTAGCGCCTAGAACCGCACGGCCACACTGGCCGGCCTCAGGTGTCAGCTAGCATAAAGTGGGAAATCGTGTTTATGAGTCCCCGTCCGAGACATATTTTCATTGTCGTCATTCCCTTATACAACTGATGATTGTTCGTACGTATTTCATGTATTTCGTATCACATTGCGTTGTTACGCATACACTATTGTCTTTGAAAGGTCTACGTTTTTCATATAGCATTAGTGTATTTTCAGAGTTGTACAGGCCCATAGGTTTGCCACATTTTGTTCTTAAATGGAACAATTGTGAAGTCAAAAGCCCTTAAGCTCAAAGGCGGCCCTAAGTGTAAATTTCGTAACACAACTACTTCAGTTAAGGGTAGTAAACGATGGAGTATCGGAATGTTCCAAATAGAGATACATAGACAGATAGATAGACAGAGAGAGAGGGGGGGTGGGGGGGAGCTAAGTCGGTCACATTTCAGAAAATGTTTGTAGGTGTTTTTTACGATTGCCACAAGTTCTTTATAGCTATGGCACTCATTTTATTCTACAATATGATCATTACCACAAAGAGACTGACCATTTCTTCGTAAAAATTACCATTGATTTTGGAAACAACGGTTGAACAAGTACTTTGCTAATTGAAACAAAAATGTTCAAATGTGTGTGAAATCTAATGAGACTTAACAGCTAAGGTCATCAGTCCCTAAGCTTACACACTACTTAACCTGTCCTTTGGTTTTTACAGAACTATTATCTGTGAGGGGGGGGGGGGGGGGACGTTGTTAGCAATAATCTCGAAAAGTTTTCGTTCGACTTACTTCCGATTTTATACGATACTCAAATAAACATTCGATGGACATTGACTACATCTTTTAAAAATGCTAGCTTTCTATTAAAACTCACTGCGCGGAAGAAAATTCTGTCCTATGCTGTGAAAGTGGGAGATTTCGTTTTCTTTCTGGTAGTTGGTTTTAACAGAAACTTGTATGGAATGGAGATTGGATCAGTTTTGTGGTGTCACCGCCAGACACCACACTGGGTAGTAAGACCAAAAATTGGAAACGAATCATTAATATACAACTGAGAACAAGTAAGAAGCACAAAAAACGTGACTTGGTTACTGATTCCGTAGTTAAGTTCCCACAATTTCTTCTTAATCTGAATGACTATAAGAAACAGTTAAAAGTGACGATTTTCGAAGAATCTTTTTTACAGCGATCACAAGTTTTTTGTGTTACGTTAGTAGCAGCATGTGAAGTTATATGTTGACTGACTTAAAATAATTATACTGTAGACTATGTACGGAAACTACGTGCAGTGTACTAAAACTGCATGTTAAACCTGTGATAATACAGCTTTATTGCAGCTGACAGAATAAAGACGATCCTACGTTGAACTACGAAGCATAATTGTCTAGGCATCTTAAATCGTACGTAACATGCAGCTTCGTTTAGGTATTTATAGTGCTCGGAAGACGCAGGGAACAGAATAACACCAAAATTCTATCAGCACCGATTCTTCCTGCATCCTACATCTCTCTAGCATGCCTCATTTCATTTCTTAAAATCAAATACCAGTCTCCCAAGGAAAACGTTATCTCGATGCAGTTTTTGAAATCACCTGCAGTGTTAAACTTATTGCGCGTTCTACTTGCTTTCAGACCAAGTGCTGCCAATGTTCGGCGTTCGCTTAAGAGAACGCGAGTGACAGTTCTACAAAAATAAACTGTCTGAAGCTCTTGAGCTCAGAAACAGCTCGGCTCGTATCCGATGACAACCGCGGAGAGTCCGTGAACCGCTGAGTCCGCCTCACATTCAAATTTCGAAACAGCGATACGTTTGCGGACACTAGTCGTGAATAGAATACTTTCTCCGCGCAGAAAACAATCGACTCTTAAGGGGCACAAGAATTTGTACCTTAAACTTTCAGTAAAGGAGAAGAATCGAAAACTTAGGGATTTGTTAACTAATTTATTAATTTGATTGCTCACTACCTACGTTCATGTCTGATTAACAACAAATTATCTTGAACTGCCGCCTTGAATTACGTACACTTTTATGATATTCACTAACGCTGAAAGTGCTTCGGTAATCTATTGCTGCATGATCATGACCACGGTTCTATTTGCTGTACAAGGAAAGTTATACAGAGAAACAACTTCCCCGTATGTAGCTGTAGTTATATCCATCAGTTTCTCTTCAAAATTTTATAAAACTTGTACCTCAGCACCAAATTCGTTATTTTTCGCAGAAGCCTGCCTTCCATAAAACGGAAGATTTTCTTTACATTATGTCATCGGTTACTATTAACTCTTTGACTTTAATATAGAATCTGTGATGAAACCTTATGCCTAAAAATTAAATAACTGTAAAGCGATTATCTCAACTCCTTTACACACTACGCTTTGTGATCTGTGCGGCAACAGTGAAACATGTTTGCGTAGAATTGGAAAGCAATTAAATTGTGTTTCGCTCGAGGCGGCATCTTCAAACTATTTTAAACAGAACTGGAGGCTTCGTTGAATTTCGAGGAATGGCAGTAATAGAGGTAAAATCAAAGCTGATAAAATATTTATTGAAGGGTTTGTTCAAAATCTGGGCCCAGAAAGTTTGTAGCCTTCGTCGCAACTGTCTATACTTCTGTAGTAACATGACATTCTCCCTTACAGATAGTTTTTTTGGGTAGTCTAAATCAGTTAACATGATCTGCTTTACCCCGTGTACTTTTTCATGGTTCATTGTGGGGCTCAACCCATAACACCCCTCCCCGTACCTCCTACTCACACAGAAGTTAACTTTTAATGAAAAATAACCCTCAGTCACGAAAACAGTGTGAATCTACTCATTTTATTCTTCAAATATAATGCAATAAGTCCTTTACTCAAAAATTTACTATGACGAATGAATAAGGTACTGTGTTATTTTTTACCACTCTTCAAGGAAAAAACTTAGAATGTGGAACTCCCAAAACAATATGGACACAGGGCTACTAGGAAATAAGGAACATAGAAAAATCTTGGACACAGGAATTACACACCTGAAATTTGTTAAAAATTGCTAAACGATTCAAACAATACTATAAGTTTCCAGAATGAGATTTTCACTCTGCAGCGGAGTGTGCGCTGATATGAAACTTTCTGGCAGATTAAAACTGTGCGCCCGCAGGAGAGCTTCTGTAAAGTTTGGAAGGTAGGAGACGAGATACTGGCAGAAGTAAAGCTGTGGGTACCGGGCGTGAGTCGTGCTTCGGTAGCTCAGTTGGATGCCGGCACGGTAGCTCAGCGTGTTCGGTCAGGGGGTTACGTGCTCTCTGTAATAGCGAACAAAATGAGATTTTTAAAAAAAAAAAAAAGGTTGGTAGAGCACTTGCCCGCGAAAGGCAAAGGTCCCGAGTTCGAGTCTCGGTCGGGCACACAGTTTTAATCTGCCAGGAAGTTTCAATACTATAAGTAATTTACTTTTGCTTACTCTGCGGTTAGTATCTCGCATTACACACGCTTTACAAATCAGTCAGTAGATTCACAAACTGGATACAAATGAACCTGTTCACTAAAAAAGTCAGAAACATGTACAGGAATAAAAGACCTCGAGTTGTAATTCAACACGCAAATGTAGTCACTGGGGGATAACTGAAAAATGCTAGAGACTCATTCATATAATAGTTTTTACGAGTTGTGAGCGTGTTTGGATCATTACGACAGTGAATTACGATACTAACTGAGTAAAGCCCGTACTGACAGGGATTATGACTTTCTCTTTAACTATCAGAGAAGGTATGTGAACTCTTTCAAATTAATGGACGCTTATTAGGTGATTCCTTCCCGATCCAAGCTTATAAACTAAACAACACAAAAAACAAAGCGTCTCAGACAAAGACAGTGAACGACGCGTTCGCAACATATCACTTGTCAGCTCTTGAATCTTAACACAACAATTTTATTTTAGTGTTAATGAAACATAACGATGTAAGTAATTATAGTAATTTATTTTTAGGAAAAAGCAGCAGAATACACACCCGGCAAAACAGCATATTTATTTTCTTTATAACTTTAAACGCAGTATCTGTACCACGTCACTCGTGGCAGTTTTTAGCATGACGCTGTGCAATGTACACCGCCTTTGAGAAAATCAGGCAGCCCATCACGTTGATCGCGATGCTTCATCCTTGTTGCAAGCCAAATTTTCCGGCAGCGAGCATGCCCGCTAGGTCGTTCGGTTAGGCAGCTGGCGATACTCCTGGGCTGACATGAGGATACTTGAGATGTTTTGTGATATATTCGATTACAAAAAAAGTTTACTTGTGGACGATGATCCAGTATAACGTGCAAAGTCTGAGTTTTTACAACGAAACTATCTGTATTTTCTCAAACCCTTACAAATGAGGACAGAAACAGATCTTTGGGAACTACATATGAAAATAACGACATAGTATGCGTGAAGTACTTGAAGATGCATCAAGTTTTAAATAAAAACGTCGTGTTTGACCCCATGCTAATGCTCTTTCGTTTATATGTACGAATGCAAATAATTCACAGGTCCAACAATAGCCGCTATGGTTAACATAAAGCTTTCTTACTTCCTCTTAACACTGGAACAAATTCAAATTTTCATTACATAGTTTATAAATGTCGTACTAATTGATTAGTTCAATAAAGAGCGACAGGCAACTATTGAGTTTTTGGTTGTTTATGGTAATTAAAAAGTATTAACAACATAAAAATATAAGAATATTAGGACTTATGCTTTGTGCGTATTGCGAAAATGGATCCGTGGTGGATAGTGTGGACTTAAAGCAGTATTTCCATGATATTCTTGTTTGTAGAAATTCGATTTCCTTGCCAGAAATTTGAGATCTAGTTTATTTACAAAACCAAAGTACCTTCAAAATCATTAATTGAACTGAACAGAATTATTTTAGTTTCATTAGTAATCTTATATTCTAAAGAGAAAATTACGTCTACTGATTCTTTTGTTTTCTTTTTTACTTGCGATTTTTTGTCTGATAATGGCCGCTTCAAATTGCTTTCCCATGCTGAACACATCAAAGGTTTTCTCATTTTTATATCGTTTACTATATCATCATCCCATATCATCTCGATTAAGCGCAGGTGAGAATGTTCACTCGAAAGGAACTTCAGGCTAGTTTTGGTGACCTCGACCTTTAGATTTGATACTATAAATCATTTATTCCTCGCAGTTTAAGTTTTGACGTTGAAAAACATTAGCTGAGTAGTCGGTGGATTTATGAATAGGAAGTATTTCACTTCCACCTGTATCCAGAACAAACGTATCATTCAACTGTCGGATAGATCACCGATGTAAAGAGTCGAAAGATATGTTAAACCACAACTTTACCGCCCGTTCGCTTAAAACAGATACTACCAGTCGATATCAAGTGTTCTGAATCTCGTATCATAGTCCCAGAAAACGTCAAAACATATTATTCACAAAAAACGTGGACCGTAGCTCCATTCCGAAAAAAAATTTTGCTTTTCCACGATGAGATTTTAACTGTGGGGAATGTAACGTTTCTAATTGCAAAATGGGTTATTTGCTAAATTTATAAATACTCGGATAACTTTACATTTCGTGGATGTAACATATCGACTTTTTTCTGCTGTACAAAGTAAGTAATTCACTGCTGATTATTACGGTGACCACGTAGGGAAGATACTGTTCTGACCTAGAGTCAGTGTCCAGAAAGCAAGTCTAGCATTTCGCTTATGATGTTTATACAGAGATTGTAAGGTATCTTCGGCAATAAAAAATCGAACACACTGTTTTTAACACACGTTCAGTTCATAGTTACCAGATTTACACCGACCACACAAATATTGGTACTAATGTTGTAAAATATGTACGGATAACTCGGTTAATTTTTTAACAACTTCTGATATTAACATTAAACTCCCCTTGAATTCGTAAAAAGTATCTGTCTTCAACAGTTATGCCGTATCTTCTGAAACTGAAGAATTTGTGTTCTTACTTCTTATCATCATGTTACACATTAAATCGTCTTTCTCTGAATGAGTGACGAGTACAGTATTCAACATACGCGTTTATTAATTACGATAGTACAGACCTGAACTTCTCTGATTATTTTCACTGATAAAGATTATCTAATTTCGTCTATTTGCTGGCTACATTGATCTTTATTTATCATATCACAAAAATTAATCTGAAGTAATCATTATATTTAGTAAACCGTGAAGCATTACACTTTGTATTTCCAGAGTTCACGATGCTACATTCGTAACAAGCAGAAGATATAGGTGACCATCAATTGTTTAATACACTGATTAAGATCACGAGCAATCAGTTTAATGGAATTAAACTAAAATTTACGGTTACTGTTAATGATAGTGTGATCATGGTAATATTAACGACTGAAAGTAATACAGACGTAGTGAAATATTCATGAACGACACTACACTTATCTGAGGATAAATAACTATGTTATGGAGGGAAAAGTAAAATACAGGAAAGAAGATGATACGTCCGATACAAATGTAAACAGCGTTACTCTTTTTGCAACGTTAAAGAAATATTACACCGAGTAAGTACCTTTTTATGGGAGTTGTAAAGGTGCTTTGATGAGTCGCTGTTTGAAGGTGTGCGTATTTCGAAAGTTCATACAAATTAAGATTAATTTTCTACACGCTAAACTGCAGAACGTAGAACTGTTTGGAGTTAATAGTGCAAAGTATGTAAGCTTCAATGAGAAAATAAGTTTAGGCCTAAAAGTTTCCTAGTAGCATAGTTTCAGTGAGTTTAGGACTGTACCTACAGAAAAAATCTCTGTGTACTAACTATTTTCCAATCTGGTATATGTTTGAAATTGTAGAGTCTGCAATATATTAAAGCTATCTTCAACCGGTAGATTGGAACTCCAAAGGGCATTTATTCGGCATGGTCCGATAGGAAATTTGTTTCCTTCGAATTTTAAACTGACTTAAACAGCCAGTTATAGCAGAACTTACAGCTTGACGTGACTCCGAGCCACGATGTAACGTTGCATTTTTCACATAAAAAATCGCTTTCAGCACTGAAAAAAATGACAAGTAATAGAAATAATCTAGCGGCCTAATGTTGGTCGAACCCTGGACCTTCTGGCTTGCAGTCGGACATCTACTCAGCCATCTTGCCGATACTTGATTTAAAACATTTCTGGTTCATATTTTGCAGGTAATCACGACATTTGAGTTCAATGAGTAAGGATTCCTGCTAGAGCACGGCACAAGGCAAATCCACACAAATTAATGCGTCTCGCTCATGGTCAATTTTAGATAGTCAACTTTTGAATGCAGCTGGTTCATAAATACATTGGTAGCATTATTTATGTCTTATATACGACACGACTATAGAGTAGTCGGGCTGGTGTTTCAATATTTTTAATATTTAGTATTTATGAATCCTGAAAATGGAAAAGAACCATTTTGAGGTCTTAATTGTTATGTTTTTATTGGGATCTGAAGCATTATTTTTACTTACGATGTGTAAACTGAAGATTAATTTTATTCAAAAGAGTGTCTTCAGCGCAGATTCCATACACTTCAGAAGGTGTTCCAAACGTGAGCGAAGATAAAAACACATAGTAGTAACACATTCGGCTCGTAAGCAACTGAGAGAGCTGTAAGACAGTTTTCGCATCTCTTAGTTCCTTTAACTTTAAAAATATGTAACACTAACAGTTCACTGATAATTTTTTTTTCTTCAAGAATAATATGTGAGAATCTTGTTCAAAGAAAATTTTTTCATTCTTTTCTACACTATCGAACGTTCTGATTTGGAGTGAATCCTAGCTTTCCTCACATAAAATAAATACAACAATAGCAGGAAGTCTGTTAAACTAAAAACAATACGTAGTGGTACTGGAAGTCCTTCGAATCCGTATAGTTTACATTGCACTAGAATATTGGTGCAGAAGAGACGTAACATACATCATGCGTATGTCTAACACGGCATCAAGATAACATGCAAATTTATCGTTTTTCTATAGTGACCGCGAAAATTACAGGAGTAATATAATACTTTCCCATCGTGTGCTACAAGCTACAAGCGGCAGTTGGCACGAAATGTATGCCGTACAGTTGCCGTTGCTCGGGTGTGAGTACATAACAGTCAGCGCCATTGTATCATACACATAACCGTATTGTAAAGTAATATATCGTATTTATTTTCCTCAGATGAGAAGAAAGCCTTTAAAATTGAGTAAAAGCATATGCATGTGTGTGTGTGTGTGTGTGTGTGTGTGTGTGTGTGTTCTCTTAATTTGCTTAATTATATAAAAATGTTCCTGTAAGTAATAGGATAAGTAAAGATAAGTAATAGACAAGTAAACAGAGAAGGCGCTCCGATCGTGTATACTGTCCGCCATAGCGCTAATGAGAAAAATCTTGTCTCAATACTTTGGAACAGAATAGAAGTCTGTTCTCGGTGCTGTCAACCATTTATCAGCCATGCCGTAAATAAACACTAAGCTTTTCGTCCTCAGACATTAAGTACACATTTGTAATTGACCCGTACGGGTCGTCTAATGACTAATAAATGAATGATGGAAACGATGAAGAGGTTTCGTCGAGGTGTGAATCTGAATCCATATACGTATAACACCATTGAAGACACGAACAGTGTAGCTGGTTATCATTATTTGGCCGTCTGTCTCGCGGTTCTGACGAACAGCGGGCTCATTTCTGTAGATTTTCAGTAAACAGATGAGCGGAGCACAGGATCTCATTTCAAACAACTAATGTATTAGAACTATTTCCACCATGCTGCTAATTATGGAGTTTCTTAGATGTTCCATACACAGTTCTTTATAAATTATGTAATGATGCCTAATGAATCAGTTTAAATGCTATCAGCAAAACTTGCGTTTCGTACGTGTGAATACACAGCCCACCTACAGATGACAACAAAATCATAAAATATTTTTATAGCAAAAAGAAATGAGTTTTTCTTCTCTGCTCTAGATAGATAAAAAGGAAGGCCATCTACATCTACGTCCACATCTACATCGATACTCTGTAAATCGCACTTAAGTGCCTGGCAGAGAGTTCATCGGATCACCTTCACAATAATTCTCTATTATTCCAATCTCGAACAGCGCGCGGAAAAAACGAACACCTATATCCTTCTGTGCGAGCTCGGATTTCCCTATGTTACTACGATGATAATTTCTTCTTATGTAGGTCACCGTCAACGAAATATTTACGCATTCGGAGGAGAAAGTCGTTGATTGAAATTTCGTGAGAACATTCTGCCGTGACGAAAAACGCCTTTGTTTTAATGATGTCCACCCCAAATCCTGCATCATTTCGGTGACACTCTCTCCCCTATTTCACGATAATGCAAAACGTGCTGCCCTTCTTTGAATTTTCCCGACGTACTCCGTTAATCTTATCTGGTAAGGATCCCACACCGCGCAGGAGTACTCCGAAAGAGGACGGATAAGCGTAATGTAGACAGTCTCTTTAGAAGTCTAAGTATCGTGCCAATACAACGCTGTCCTTGGTTTGCTTTCCCCGCAACATGTTCTACGTTTTCTTTCCAATTTAAGTTGTTAGTCATTTTAATTTCTAGATATTTAGATCAATTTAGGGCCTTTAGATTTGACTGGTTTATCGTGTAACCGAAGTGTAACGGATTCCTTTTAGCACTCGTGTTAATGACCTCACACTTTTCGTTATTTAGGAGCAATTGCCAATTTTTGCACCATACAGATATCTTTTCTAAATCGTTTTGCAATTTGTTTTGATCTTATGACGACTTTACTCGACAATGAACGACAGTAACATCTGCAAACAACCTGAGACGGCTGCTCACGTTGTCTCCTAAATCGATCATATAGATAAGGAACAGCAGAGAGCCTATAACACTATCTTGGGGAACGCCAGAAGCCACTTTTGTTTTACTCGGTGACTTTCCGTCAATTATTGCGAATTGTTACCTTTCTGACAGGAAATCACGAATCCACTCACATAGCTGAGACGACATTTCATAAGCACGTAATTCCACTGCAAGCCGTTTGTGTGGTACAGTGTCAAAAGCCTTCTGGACATCTAGAAATACGAAATCACTTTGAAGTCGCACGTCAATAGCACTCAGTACTTCGTGAGTGCAAAGAGCTAGTTGTGTTTCACAAGAACGGTGCTTTCTCAATCCGTATTGACTTTGTGACAATACACCGTTCTCTTCGAGGTCATTCATAACGTTCTAAAATCCTGCTGCATATCGACGTTAATGATACGGGCCTGCAATTTAGACCCTGGTTTAATTTTGTGTAGATGGCATGGCGACTACACACCGAGCACCTACTCGGCTAGGCAAGGACAGATAAGGAAACTGGCCATAGTTCGTTCAGAGAAACAATCCAGACATTCACTTTAAGTGATGAAGAGGCAACGGAGAAATTACATATTGAACGAAGACTGGATATTTGCCCCTCTGCAAGAGGTGTATAATGTGTTAACTACTACGCCATCTCACTCGGTTTCTACTTCCTTTTTAGTAATTATGAATGACGTCACTAGTGTACGTCACCGGTCACCTTTTAGAACTTGTTTATGTCTGTAGTGCCCAGCCATACAGCGTGCCTGCAGTCTGTTTCTTCGGCAGGAACAGCAAACAGGAGATAAGCTCGTACCACTGCTTTTCAGTCTGATAAAAAGCGGTACGGATTACCACTAAATATTCATAAGATTTCGACGTCAGTAGAAACCAAACCACACAACATAATCGTGTGGTGAGGCCAGTAGGTTGAGAGTTGCTGAGATAGTTCTTGTTGTTCATAGACGTCTCACTGTTTCTGCAAGAGAGGCATTATTTCTAACATATGAGATACGTTTACCTAGTAAAAAGTATCAGCAGCGGTCTGTATGAAAGCAATGTTTTCAACATTGCATCTGTGCCTATTTCACCTATAGATAAAGGTCCTTCATCCTCGTGATTCTCGTAATATTTTTTTCCATTTTGTGATGTGGTAATCTTTCAAAATAGCATTGTCTTGATGGGTGCCAGCATCCGATGGTCGTGTACGCTTTATCGTACCCATATCCGTATTTTCATGCAGACTACTGGTACTTTGTGTGCATAAAGTGGGATACGTTCGTTCGGAAGAAAAGCTCTTGCGAGATTGGAGCAAACGGCTCAACAATAGTATTGATCGTTTAGATACTATTAGATTTATTTAATCCTGTGAACAGGGGGAGTAAAGATGAGTAGGTAGGTATGAGGCGGTAATATTACTACATGGATGATCGATGAATTGTTCTTGTTACCATTTCGCATGTTGACACAGAACTTATTACTCACTTTGGGCTGCACTGCTCAGTGTCATGCCATTCTTGTGCGACATGTTTGTTGGGACGTCTTTTTCTCACAGCAGCAACTTCGTACAGTGCACAAGAAGTAGAACCTTTGAGACTAAACACGAGAAACGAAAAAGATTGCCTGTACAAAACGCCGAAAAATTCTGTGCAGAAGCGAATTTCTGTCTGCACTAAAATGAGTAAGTAGTAGCTTACGAACAAAATAACAATTCATGATCATTAACAATTTTCAGCAATAGTGAAATGAATCTAATTTAAAATTAATTTACAACTCTGTAGAGTGCAACGACAGTTTATTATTACAAAAGAAAAAATAATCTTTTGTAATTTGGTAAGTTACCGCCTATGTGTTTTCGAGCTCTCTGTTCAATGATACGTCCCCATAACTCATAAACTCTTATTCACACTATAGGAAAAGTGCTACCATTTTCAACTGCTTTTAGAATGTGGTCACAATTTGTATAGTTAATATGTCCCCTCTGATATCCATTTACCTACCGAATTTGGGTGAGTATATTTTCCCAGCAAGTAATCACCGAGATTTTGTTGCTTTCGAAATATAAAGACGTCGACAAATTTAAATTGCATTTGAAGCCCTAGAACGAAAGGCAAATTCCAACAGATTGTTGCAATTAATCGTTTGAATCGGTAGCGTTTCTTTGAGTGGCTTCCTCTACAATTTATGAACAAAAGTTTACAAATGACAGCATATAACGATGAATATCGCCCTGTTACGGCTTACCACTGCGCATCCTTATGTCGCTAATCTATAAAGAGGATTTTTCCGTTTAACATCACGCTTTATCTATTACTATATGTCCTGCTTAATTTTGTTTATGGTTCAAATGGCTCTGATCACTATGGGACTTAACTTCTGAGGTCATCAGTCCCCTAGAACGTAGAACTACTTAAACCTAACTAACCTAAGGACATCACACATATCCATGCCCGAGGCAGGATTCGAACCTGCGACCGTAGCGGTCGCGCGGTTCCAGACTGTACCGCCTAGAACTGCTCGGCCACTCCGGCCGGCTTTTGCTTATAAACACGAAGTTCAGTTCATCGAAACAGATTCACCATTACAATTACAACAAATTTAGGATATTATAACAGATGTTCTGTGACTGTCGCGAATATCACCTTACAGATTCACTATTACAGTTACAAAAAATTTTGGGTGGTATCACAGACGTTCTGTAGCTGTCAGAAATTTCACCTTAATCTTCTGTCATGGATTTAGAGTAATGTTTGAGACAAATGATTACTAAAAAAGTATTTTTCCTTGTATACTTCATAAACGTTTACCCACTGATAACTTTTGATAAACCTCGAAATATTCCTATACTTCTTTCTAGTATGGACACGTGTCTCGATTTACATCTCTCCACGTTATTAACTTTAGACTGAGGATTTCATATTTCTATATTCCTCCTTCCTTGAGGTTTTCTTTTCTCACTTTTCCTGGCGTATTATTTCGTGGTCCGTAAAAAAAGCTAATTTTTATTTAATATGTGTCCCCGTTCTCACTGTCTCAAGTCTTTAGGGAGGGTAGATTTCTGATTTTATTTTCATGTGTAATTGCAATATCCATAGATTCTAATCACCTCGTGTCATGGATTTATGTCCAGTTGATGATATTATAAATGACTCCTAAATTCCTTTACAATTCTACAGTTATGTTTCACTTTCATACTTCAGGGCCTAATTTAGTGATGTTCGATCTAGACACCCCAGAGTAAATACATAGGTGTTTTTTTGCTACGGTGGCGTATATGTCTTTACAACAGTGATAATTTTCCGAATTCTCTCGCTCACTTTTTCTTCCTTCCTTTGCTTTTGTATCGCGTTTATCCTGTTCCGTATTGTTCTGTCTCCAACGTAGTTGATAACTTATTACCTGGCGGAGTCGATAAAAAGAAATCTAATTAGAAAACTCAGTTCCCAAATACAAGTTAGCCTAAAGTCTAAAACCCACGTACACTTATATAATGATAATGAAAAACCAGCCCATAACGTTTGGCAACATTGATGACTTTGAAGTATCACCTGTGAGCCAGTTTGCTGGCAATGTTTAATGCTTCATCTAAATAATCGCTGACTGTTGGTCGTGAACTGAAAGTCTTGTTTGTTTACTTTGTTACATTTTATGAATCGTACTGCACGGACAGAAATCTCTGATGGCCGCAAAGAAGTCGAAAATTTGTATTAGCTTTATTTGAGTTGGTTGGTTGGTTGATTTGGGGGAGGGGACCAAACAGGGAGGTCATCAGTCCCTTCGGATTAGGGAAGGATGGGGAAGGAAGTCGGTCGTGCCCTTTCAAGTGAACCATCCTGGCTTTTTCTTGAAGCGATTAAGCGAAATCACGGAAAACCTAAGTCAGGAAGGACGGACGCGGGTATTAACCGTCGTCCTCCCGAATGCGAGTCCAGTGTGCTAACCACTGCGTCACCTCGCTCGGTTTTATTTAAGTAGAGTACATCATAATTACTTATGATTATAAAATACTGTTTTGCTAATATGAACTATATTACAACATAATATGTTAGCTTTAAGAATTCCTTAGAAAATATTCGTCATAGAATGTAATAAAATGACACATAGAGAATTCATTACTACTATGAATCTGTATGGCCAATTCACTTTCGTAACTTCAGTTCACTTGAATTTTTAAAGAGGTCAGGGTGACGTCATGACTAACGGAAGCTTATATAAATGACAAGGACGTCCTGAGAAGAATTCTAACAGCAAGTGTGATTATTAAAACGACTGCAAACATACTTGACTTGAAGCGGCAGTGTCGACCGCTATTATTTTCATATTGGGGAAAGCTATTTTAAGACATTGATGAAAGTTGAGCCTTAGTAGTGTAAATAACTTGTTACTGATAGAAGGCCAGATCGGGGTCCATGATTTAATTTTGTTTTTTGCTCTTTCTCTTACGCAATCATTCCTGAAACCTTGTAATATGACCACATGAACAATCACATACGGCATCTTGGTGAAAAACTGATGTTTTGAGACCATCGTGTATGAACTTGCAGATTATTTCTTAACGAAAATAACAACACACTCAATCTTAAGTAGTTTGCGTGCAGCAGACCCGACAGATTCATCTTCATATTGCTTCCCTGGTTCAATTTTAAGATGTTTACGTTTTGTGGAGTAGAGGATGTGGACAGTATGCTGCTGTCGGTAAAGTTTCTTGGAGTAGTGGTATTCGATAGTAAGGACAGAGATTAGGAAAATAATTTACTTTTCTATAGGCACATATCGTCCTTTTAGGGGAACAAATGTATTGCTTTGTCCACTAATTACATAGAAACTACAGAACAGATGAAGGTTTCACGGGTCTCCAGCCGGGTGGTAGCGTTGATATCTCGCGACGTTTCGGGAAGTGTCATACTACCCATCTACCCATCTTCTGGTGGCGAAGTGTCGAGAATCGCGGAGAGCGGGCTATTTATATACGCGATCATCCCCCCCCCCACCCCCCCCCCCACCCCCCGCTAGAATGGTATCGACACTTCGCCAGAAGATGGGTAGAATGACACTTCCCCTACAGTCACATATACTGAATAGATTCTGAAGGATTTGATATGCGTCAGCTCATATGGAGTTATGGATGAAACATGGTTTCCCACGCGATAATTTGAAAATACACATGGTTTATGCCATTACACGGCATCCAAATTCCACAACCAGTCGAACACACACAAAAACGACGAATGACAGAGACAAAACTAAATCAAAGAATGTATCTCTGGCAGATGTAACATGAATCATTAACTCTATCCACAAAGTTTTAGTGATCTATTACAGTGTTTTACTAAAAAAAGGGGAAGTACCCAGAAGATATGGTCGAATGTCAATGCAACTTATCACACGCACAAGACGGATATGTCAACTATTAGATAGCCAGTTCTCTGTGAAAGGTTAAATGGCCATCAGAATTCGTCAGCGTTTTGAGTTGTTACCAGGCCTGGTAGGGTATATAAGGGGTGCTTACAGCGTCAGATGTTGGGTGATCACTGTGAAAGACAGATGATATAATAAATGACAGACGCCGCATACTTGTATAAGCCAGCGTTATCAACATATATGTGTGTGAATTCCTAAGGGATCAAACTGCTGAGGTCATCGGTCCCTGGACTTACGCACTACTTAGACTAACTTAAAGCTAAGGACAACACTCACACCCATGCCCGAGGGAGGACTCGAACCTACGGCGGGAGGGGCCGTTATCAACATCTGACAGACTTTCAAATGTTCAAATGTGTGTGAAATCTTATGGGACTTAACTGCTAAGGTCATCAGTCCCTAAGCTTACACACTACTTAACCTAAATTACTCTAAGACAAAAACACACACCCATTCCCGAGGGAGGACTCGAACCTCCGCCGGGACCAGCCGCACAGTCCATGACTGCAGCGCCTGAGACCGCTCGACTAATCCCGCGCGGCGTGACAGACTTTACAGACTTTGAAGGGTCTCCATTTGGCCTGCTCGTCGAACCGTGCAACTGTGGGCATCCGGATGCTACAGTGGCCCGATGTTGGCGTACATGGGAACATGTGTCACCCCGCATCACTGGTCGGAAACCAGTAGCAGCCGGGTTAGAGAACTGACGTCCCATTCGTACGGTACCGTTTGGAGCGATGCCATGATCGGGAACCATACATTGCTGATGAATGGCGACGCATTGTATTCGGTGACGTATCGTAATTCAGCACTACCCAGAATAACCATCGTCGGCGAGTATGACGGCTACCTTGCGATTCCATTCTGCCAGTGTTTCGAAGAAGCAATCGGGTACGACTTCAGGTCACGGCTGGTAGTGATTGACAGAACTCTGACGGCACAACGCTACGCCACGCCACGATCATCCTCCGTCCACATTGTTACTTCTCATGCTATAGTATCGTGGTGTCAGTTTTTAACAGGACAATGCTCGTTCGAGCAGGGCACGTGTCTCCACGAATTGTTTGTGTGGTGTTGAGGTACTACCGTGGCAGGCAAGATTCGCAGATCTGTCCCCGATACAAACTGTACAGGAGCAGGTCGGACTCAACTCCGTCACAGTGCCAGTATCTAGAAAATCAAGGACCTGTTATAACATTTGTGAGACAGTTGGAGTCTGGAGAGGATTCAACGGCTTTCTGGCACCCTTCCCAACCGGATCAGTCCATGCATCCCAACCAGAGTGGGTGCAGTCTAATACTCATAGCTGACCTCATTCTGCCAGATTCGTTGTAAATTTGACCCGATTTAGTAATCACTGAAATAAAATCACGTACCCTCCCAAACTGTGAATTTTCATTCCATTTCTTCATCCCCTGCTGGATGCTTAATTTTATTGTCAGACTTGACATATTTTTTGATTTAACTAAGGCATTTGATTGTGTTGATCACAAAATATTGCTCCAGAAGTTGGACCATTGCGAAATACTGGGAGTAGCTCACAATTGGTTCACCTCTTACTTTAGCAACAGACAGCAAAAGGTAATTATTCACAATGTTGAGAATGGCTGTGATGAGGGGTCTCAGTGGGGTACAGTCAAGTGGGGTGTGCCACAGGGATCAGTGTTGGGGCCACTCCTGTTCCTTATTTATATAAATGATATGCCCTCTAGTATTACTGGTAACTCTAAAACATTTCTGTTCGCTGTTGACACTAGCTTGGTAGTAAAGGATGTTGTGTGCAACAATGGCTCGGTTTTAAATTGTTTAGTTCATGACATAAGTTCATGGCTTGTAGAAAATAAACTAACGCTAAATCACAGTAAGACTCAGTTTTTACAGTTTCTAACACACCAACAAAACCTGAAGTTTTAATTTCACAGAGTGGGCATATGATTAGTGAAACTGAACAGTTCAAATTTCTAGGTGTTAGTAAACTGTCGTGGAAAGCCCACTTTCAGGATCTTGTTCAAAGACTTAATGCTGCCATTTTTACTATTCGAACGGTATCTGAAGTGAGTAATCTACTGTGCTTATTTTCATTCGCTTATGTCGTATGGTATTACATTTTGAGATAACTCTTCCCATTCTAAAACGATATTTTTGGCTCAGATACGGGCGGTTCGGGCAATAACTGGTATACGATCACGAACCTCTTGTCGAACCCTGTTCACGAGTCTGGGTATTTTGACATTGGCCTCTCAATATATATATATATATATATATATATATATATATATATATATATATATATATATATATATATTCCTTACTGTAATTTCTTGTTAAGAACATTAGCTTATTCCTAAGAATAAGCAGCTTTCACTCAGTTAATACTCGCCAGAAATTTAACCTGCATTTGGATCGGACTTCCTTAACTCCTGTGCCAAAGGTGTGCAGTATACTGCTGCATCCATTTTCAATAAGCTACCACTCGAATACAAACATCTTAGCAGTAATCCACGCGATTTCAAATCGAAACTGAAGAGTTTCCTCATGGGTCACTCCTTCTATTCTGTCGAGGAGTTCCTTGAAAATTAAGCTGATTCTTGTTGTATTGTTGATTGCGCTTACTTATACTTATCGACTGACTTTTTCGGGTTCATAAACATTTTATTTTTATCTGTTATTACTTTTATGTTGTAATTTCATATACTGACACGTTCCAAGACCCTCAATTTGGTCCGACGGAAGTTGACGTGTAAATAAATAAAATAAAATTGACCCAGCTATTGGACACCATACCCAAGAAATTTAAAGCAAGGCAGTCAGTTGACAACATCTCATCATCAACGAAGTGTAAAATACACCACACTGTTCAAATGGCTCTGAACACTATGGGGGTGACATCTGAGGTCATCAGTCCCCTAAACTTGGAACTACTTAAACCTAACTAACCTAAGAACATCACACACATCCATGCCCGAGGCGGGATTCGATCCTACGATCGTAGCAGCAGCGTGATTCCGGACTGACACGCCTAGAACCGCTCGGCCACAACGGCCGGCAAAATACACCAAATACACGCGGACAATCATTGATGAGTAACCTTCCGTCTCAGAAACACAAATTTCTCTTTTCTGAATAAACAGAGTAAATATCAATTGCTGCTTGCTATTTTCTATTCTTCATTTCATTCAAAAACCGTAAGTCATACACTGAGGTGACAAAAGTCATGGGATACCTCCCAATATGGAGTCAGACCTCCTTTTTCCCGGCGAAACGCACGAACTCCACGTGGCATGGACTCAACAAGTCATTGGAAGTCCTCTGCAGAAATATTGAGCCACCCTGCGTTTATAGCCCTCCACAAGTGCGAAAGAGTTGCCGGTGCAGGATTTTGTGCACGAAATGATCTCCAGATTATGTCCCATAAGTATTCGATGGGATTCATGTCGGGCGGTCTAGGTAGCCAAATTATTCGCTCGAACTGTCCAGAATGTTCTTCAAGTCAATCACGAACAACCGTGGCCTGGTGAAATGACATTGTTGTTTGGGAACATGAAGTCCATGAATGACTGAAAATAGTCTCCAAGTAGCCGAACATAACCATCTGCACTCAGTGATCCTCCCACACCATTATGGAACCAGCTTGCTCAGTGCCTTATTGACAACTTAAGTCCGTGGCTTCGTGGGGTCTGCACCACTCTCGAAACCTACCATCAGCTCTTACCAAGTGAAATCGGGTCTTATCTGACCAGGCCACAGTTTCGCAGTCGTGTAGGGTCCAGCCGATGTGGTCACGAGTTCAGGAGAGGCGCTGCAGGCGATGTCGTGCTGTTAGCGAAGGCACCCGCGTCAGTCGTCTGCTGCCATAATCATTAAAGCCAAATTTTGCAGCACTGTCCTAATGACTACGTTTGTCATACGTCCCACATTGATTTCTGCGTTATTTCACGCAGTGTTATTCGCCTCTTGGCATTGACAGCTCTATCACGCCGTTGCTCTCGGACGTTAAGTGAAGGTCATCGGCTACCGAGTTGTCCGTGGGGAAAGGTAATGCCTGAAATTTGGTATTATAGGCACACTCTTGATACTGTGGCTCTAACAATTTCCAAAACTGAATGTCCCATGCGTCTAGCTCCAACTACCATTCCGCGTTCAAAGTCTATTAATTCCCGTCGTGCAGCTATAACCACGTTGGAAACCTTTTCATATGAATCGCCTGAGTACAAATAACAGCTCCGCCAAATGCACTGCACTTTTATACCTTGTGTACGCCATTCTACCGCCATCTGTATATGTGCATGTATCTATCCAATGACTTTCGTCACCTCAATGTATTAAACACATTTGGTAATGATTAATTGAGAAATTCGCCCTATATTTATATATGCGAACATGTAAAATCATCCAGAATGAGCTTTTCACTCTGCAGCGGAGTGTGCGTTGATATGAAACTTCCTGTCAGACTAAATCTGAGTGCCGGACCGAGACTCGAACTCGGGACCTTTGCCTTTCGCGGGCAAGTGCCCTACCAACTGAGCTACCCAAGCACGACTCACGCCCCGTCCTCACACCTTTACTTCTGCCAGTACCTCGTCTCCTACCTTCCAAACTTTACAGAAGCTCTCCTGCGAACCTTGCAGAACTAGCACTCCTGAAAGAAAGGATATTGCGGAGACATGGCTTAGCCACAGCCTAGCACTCGCCCGCGAAAGGCAAAGGTCCCGAGTTCGAGTCTCGGTCCGGCACACAGTTTTAATCTGCCAGGAAGTTTCAGGTAAAATCATCTCAACAACATAAGTGGGTACACTCCACCATGTCTTTTGAGCTAATCATGTAATGTGTGCGCACGTCTATGTCCAACTGCTAACGTTTGATACCCGGCATTCCCAGCCGAGTAAGTCCGACCTCTCCATTACATTACCGGATCATTTCTCCACCGAAGGTCATATTCCTGTTGTAATGTTTAGCTTAGTAACAAACGCCACGGCAGCCAGAACTGGGTCCGTTTCTTAGAGTAGTTGGAGGTAGCCAGCGAAGGTCGTAGATTCCTGCGAAACTTGTCCCGCATTTGCCGGAGGACGGGAGGCGCCTGGCGCGCTGAAGGAGAACGTGACCGTGCATGCTGGCGACTGTAATTGGCCGACATATTTGACAAGGTCACGTTCTTTCACGCGTCCACACAAATTGTTTTCCTCTCATTACTTCTTTTGCCCGTCGACTTCGACGTCGTTTTTCTTGTTTGAAGAAATTCCTACAATTTTTTTTTTCCGTTGCAACAGATCGGTGCTTTGATGTCGTGCCCGTTTGATACAGCCAGAGTATATTATACACAAAAGTGTATAGATATTTGAGATTTGGGGGAAATTACGGTCGCCAGTCCTATGGACAATTACTATAATAACTGCAAAAGAAAGGTTACTACACATATAATTAGCACTAGAAGCGTGGCAACTGAAGGTTGACACGTGTAGTGTGAAAACTGAAAGTTTGTCAGAAGTAATAAATTTCGCTACACTTAATTTAGCAAAAGAATTAATGAAACCGGAAAATCGAAAGTTAATTTAGTGACTGAAGTTAATAGTGAGCTTTCTTTCTGAAGCACATCGAAATACAGTTAGTCTTGGACTACCTCAACAATCATTTCTAAAGCTACTTGAATCTACGCAATTTAGAAAGAAGAGATTTAACTTTGAACTTGAATTAAACGATTCTGAACAATTAACAATAGTAAAATTTAGTACGTACCAAGCTTAGCTGCAGTCACAGGTAAGCTAAAATACGGTAACAAAACTCGCACTCTTAATTTGTGCTTGTGTAATCTAACTATTGTAGCCAGCTATGAATACTTAAATTGAACTTTGAAATTAAAGCAGTGAAATGGAATTATGCTGGCGTTTGAATTTCAACGACACTCGGGTTCATTTCGGAAAAGGAAGGGACCCTGCTTGGCAATGTAATTGGGACAATGAGCAACAAAGGTTCATGCTAAGTTGCTGTAATTTTGCGAGGCAAGTGGAACAATTTGAAAAGCTGAGGTCTGCCATACAGTTCTGAAACTTTACGTGCTTTTAGTCTTCCTTGTTGGTTGATTGAAGGTTTGAAGCCGTCGATCGAGGAGGTGGCGACAGTCACTCATTGTCGGCCGTCGCTGTTGCAGAAGCTGGATGTTGGCGCGCCTTCTTCTCGACACGGTCACCAGGCGAAACGGGCTCTTGATGTGCGCTAGCTAATGCTTCCCGTCCGCGACACCATGTCAGAAACTATCATCGCGAGTCGAGCGCAATTACATGCTGCCAAACCCCGAAAGCGCGGCAACTCGCGGGAGCGTCACACAACACACCTGCTCCACTCGCTACTCCAGCCAGACTCCGACAGCTCTGCCCGCGCTCCACGCGGCAGAGTTAACACTACCAAAGATCCTACACACTTTGATTCTTCACACGACCCATCGATGTAATCGTTCGATAGCAGTTTTCCCTAGGCAAGACCCAGCGTAAAAATACAAATAATATTTACGAAACAAACCAATTATACATCGACATAAGTGCATAAATATATATATACAAACAGTAAAACAATTACAATATATAAAGAGACAGAAATGTCATATCTTGAGGTAACAAAACAAGGAAAAAAAATAATAGTACAATAGATGGAAATAGGAGGATATGCATTTCCGGCGTTACAATATGATTAGTGAAACTGAACAGTTCAAATTTCTAGGTGTTAGTAAACTGTCGTGGAAAGCCCACTTTCAGGATCTTGTTCAAAGACTTAATGCTGCCATTTTTACTATTCGAACGGTATCTGAAGTGAGTAATCTACTGTGCTTATTTTCATTCGCTTATGTCGTATGGTATTACATTTTGAGATAACTCTTCCCATTCTAAAACGATATTTTTGGCTCAGATACGGGCGGTTCGGGCAATTTTGTTGTTAATTCCATTGGAACCCAGCAACACTGATGTATGGTAACATACCCATACACATCACTACATCAAATTGTTAAAATTAAAGCCGGCCGGTGTGGCCAAGCGGTTCTAGGCGCTTCAGTCTGGAACCGCGCGACCGCTACGGTCGCAGGTTCGAATCCTGCCTCGGGCATGGATGTGTGTGATGTCATTAGGCTAGTTAGGTTTAAGTAGTTCTAAGTTCTAGGGGACTGATGACCTTAGATGTGAAGTCCCATAGTGCTCAGAGTCATTTTTTTATTATATTTAAATACGCTGAGTAATACATACAAGGCGTGATCAAAAAGTTTCCGGTCGAAGACCGCACAGTCCAGAATCTGTGTGCCAATCAGGCAAAATATCCGCGAGCATTGAGGCAATCATCCCACCGGCACACCAGCCTGGGTATACCCGTTTGGCAAAACTCCGTGTCCTGCTGCGTGAGGAAGTCCGTAACTGCCTGCTGATCATCTTCGTCCGACGGGACTCGTCGACCCGTCAGGCCGTTTCCTAAGAGACCGTAGGCATGATAATGGCATGGGCAGAGATCAGTATTACAAGGCGCGTTCTCGGGTATCTCCGACTTGAGTTAGCGAAACATCTGCGTAACGACATTTGCGATTTGGGGACGTGCTTTATCATGAAGAAGCAGCACCCCTTGTCACCATTCCACCATAACTGCGGTTTTCGATAGAAATGCTGCCTCCTACACATTCTTCATTTTCCGATGGATATCTGCTACTGTTTGTCCTTCAGCAGCCGGCCGCTGTGGCTGAGCGGTTCTAGGCGCTTCAGTCTGGAACCGCGCTGCTGCTACGGTCGCAGGTTCGAATCCTGCCTCGGGTATGGATGTGTGTGATGTCCTCAGGTTAGTTAGGCTTAAGCAGTTCTAAGTCTAGGGGACTGATGACCTCAGATGTTAAGTACCATAGTGCTTAGAGCCATTTGAACCATTTGATTTGTCCTTCAGCATCCAAGAAAAGAATAACAGCACGTTGGTCTTGCTTTAGACGCATTTGGTAATAAAGTCGCCATAGTCCACGTTTCTCAATTTACAGCACGCACACGGAAAGACACAATGCAACATTAATCCTTGCCTATACGTCGATGCTTATAGACCCGCATCGGAGACGCGCTAAGTTGCACACAAACTGCAGCGACGCCCACAGACTGAAACTTCCTGATCGCCCCTTACATATAAAGTCTCGTGCATTGTGATCTACATTATCATTGCATTTAAGAATCTCAGCACTTCGACAGTGTTTCAGCATTGAAAAATGTACAAGTTTTCTAGACAGATGCTTGAAGTCAGCTGTATTTTTAATACGTCCCTTCTGAGATTCTTCTTTCCTATATAGATTTAGAAATTACACAACTACGCCACCCATCATCATTCTGAACTGATTCTTGATTTTCTTGGCTGTATCATTTGTAGTGTCAGCTGCAACAGTCAGGATTTTATCCCCTACGTGTACATTCATAGTGTACAAAGCACCGTGAAGTACATGACATAAGATACTTCCCGGTGTTGCCGCGTGGGGTAGCCGCGCGGTCTGTGGGCGCCTTGTCACAGTTCGCGCGGCTTCCCCTGTCGGAGGTTCGAGTCCTCCCTTGGGCATGTGTGTGTGTGTGTGTGTGTGTGTGTGTGTGTGTGTGTGTGTGTGTTTGTGTGTGCTGTCCTTACTGCAAGCTACATTAAGTAGTGTGTAAGCCTACGGACCGATCACCTCAGCAGTTTGGCCCCATAGGAACTTATCACAAATTTCCCGTTGCTCCACATGTTAGGGTTCCTTCCCGTTCCAATCACGTATGGAGCGCAAGACGAATGACTGCTTACATACCTCGGTGTGCACTGTTATTAGTCAAATCCTGTCTTCGCAGTTCCTATGGAAGCTATGCAGAGGACCTGTAGTTCAGATTTCTCACTTTATATTGTTTCCTGGAATTTTGTGTTTCTGGTCAGCCTGGCAGTCTTCAGCCTTCTTCTCGTGTGAAATTTCATCAGTATCTTTCTCTTCGTCTTCGCCTTCTTGTTCTTCCTTCTCCTCCTCTTCCTCTTCCTACTACTTCTCGTTCTCACCAGATGGCATCGTATCATCATTATGGTCATGGTCATTTTCTTCTCGTTCCCACTTCCTTCATAACAGCGATTAGGACTTTCCTTCAGAAGAAAAGGAAAAACGGTGTCAAATAGTCGGATGAATGTCTTCCTAGACACCGTGGGTTGATGATAACCGGCTGGCTCAGACGAAAAAAATACAATATGAGACCAGTTGCCATAACAGTTGTAAAATTACCATGGTCTTTAGAAGGTCAACTAAAGAAATGTAATAATGACGGTAAAACTACACTCCTGGAAATGGAAAAAAGAACACATTGACACCGGTGTGTCAGACCCACCATACTTGCTCCGGACACTGCGAGAGGGCTGTACAAGCCATGATCACACGCACGGCACAGCGGACACACCAGGAACCGCAGTGTTGGCCGTCGAATGGCGCTAGCTGCGCAGCATTTGTGCACCGCCGCCGTCAGTGTCAGCCAGTTTGCCGTGGCATACGGAGCTCCATCGCAGTCTTTAACACTGGTAGCATGCCGCGACAGCGTGGACGTGAACCGTATGTGCAGTTGACGGACTTTGAGCGAGGGCGTATAGTGGGCATGCGGGAGGCCGGGTGGAGGTACCGCCGAATTGCTCAACACGTGGGGCGTGAGGTCTCCACAGTACATCGATGTTGTCGCCAGTGCTCGGCGGAAGGTGCACGTGCCCGTCTACCTGGGACCGGACCGCAGCGACGCACGGATGCACGCCAAGACCGTAGGATCCTACGCAGTGCCGTAGGGGACCGCACCGCCACTTCCCAGCAAATTAGGGACACTGTTGCTCCTGGGGTATCGGCGAGGACCATTCGCAACCATCTCCATGAAGCTGGGCTACGGTCCCGCACACCGTTAGGCCGTCTTCCGCTCACGCCCCAACATCGTGCAGCCCGCCTCCAGTGGTGTCGCGACAGGCGTGAATGGAGGGACGAATGGAGACGTGTCGTCTTCAGCGATGAGAGTCGCTTCTGCCTTGGTGCCAATGATGGTCGTATGCGTGTTTGGCGCCGTGCAGGTGAGCGCCACAATCAGGACTGCATACGACCGAGGCACACAGGGCCAACACCCGGCATCATGGTGTGGGGAGCGATCTCCTACACTGGCCGTACACCACTGGTGATCGTCGAGGGGACACTGAATAGTGCATGGTACATCCAAACCGTCATCGAACCCATCGTTCTACCATTCCTAGACCGGCAAAGGAACTTGCTGTTCCAACAGGACAATGCACGTCCGCATGTATCCCGTGCCACCCAACGTGCTCTAGAAGGTGTAAGTCAACTACCCTGGCCAGCAAGATCTCCGGATCTGTCCCCCATTGAGCATGTTTGGGACTGGATGAAGCGTCGTCTCACGCGGTCTGCACGTCCAGCACGAACGCTGGTCCAACTGAGGCGCCAGGTGGAAATGGCATGGCAAGCCGTTCCACAGGACTACATCCAGCATCTCTACGATCGTCTCCATGGGAGAATAGCAGCCTGCATTGCTGCGAAAGGTGAATATACACTGTACTAGTGCCGACATTGTGCATGCTCTGTTGCCTGTGTCTATGTGCCTGTGGTTCTGTCAGTGTGATCATGTGATGTATCTGACCCCAGGAATGTGTCAATAAAGTTTCCCCTTCCTGGGACAATGAATTCACGGTGTTCTTATTTCAATTTCCAGGAGTGTATGTTGTAATAGTAAATTAATTTCAAATTACTGAACGTTAAATCCTAATCTCCCTCCCCTTTTTTCAAATTACTGAACACTTATGAGGCCATTTCATTAAGATAACCCGATGTAATTACTAGGAATAATTTTTAGAAACTTAGAACACAGAATGCCTGTATCAGAGAACCGTCTGAAATTTCCACTGGACGACTCATATTACAAAAACGCCATTCACTGTCTTCAGTTAAACAATAACTGCGGCCATACCTGCATAGTACCTTCCCAGAGAGTAGGGGTTTGTCAAAATAGAAGTCTCCAGCTTGGAACTGAGAATACTTAACATCGTTACTGAACGTCATTGATTCTTGTGCAGTCATGTTGGAAATGTCAACTGCAGAGAAACACAAACTTTTCTGAACCATAGTCGATATCCTATGCACATAGTGCTGTACTGTCAGCACGAACAGACTGATTTTCTGCTATAGAAGTTGTGTCCTATTCGGATTACTGTCGTCGTCGCACAAGGATGGTTTTCTGAATGTTTGAGAAAATGAACATGATGCAGAAGTTCGTGCTGCGTGGTTAAGTCAATGTACGGTGGAATATTGTTTCATATACCTGAGAATAAATTTCAAAAACAGTTCCACGGTGTGCGATTTTAGGTTTCTTTCCTGTTTTTCAGATACATGAACGGTCTTCCACAAAATCAGAAGTCAAAGCTAACTGTTTTTTTTTTTTTTAATGATGGAATTTTTTTCTTCCATTAGTACACGTTTCTCACAAGTATAACTTGTCAGTCAGTTCAATAAACAGAGTATTCAAGTTGTAGAGGTTCACTGCCGCCTTTATAAATTGCAAGAAAACTCTTATTAAGACCAGACAATCAGCAGAACAGGCTGTGCTAACAGTATTCTACGCCTTCCACATCGCTGGCAACTGGTTCTACACAACGCTGGTGACTACTATGAAGGACAGTAACAGGTGCAAACATGTAACTCTTTTGTATCGGTTGTGAATAAATAGTTGCCACTATTTAAGTTCCTACCCTCGTAAACTATTCGGGAAAAAGTATAATTCGAAAGTATTTGTTGATTGGTTAGTCATGAAAAGCGCGGACTAACGCGGGAGAATAATATTTTTCTATTGGCCTTAAAGAAAACTGAGTATTCTTCACGCGTTTTTTCTCTGGAGATAGAGAATGCTTACAGCAGTCTAAGTAGCCGGAGCCCAGCCTTTCAATGGTACGGTCGTGCGTAGTACGAGCTCCGAAGGAAGTTATAGTTTGCCGGTTTTAGCTGTGCTAGACGCCTCAAAAGTGTTTTAAAGTGAAGGCATATTTATTATGGTGTGTCTTTTAGAAAGTACGGATTTTTTAAATAACTTTGTGTAAGACAGTAACTCGGCGTGGCATATTGAGCAGATCAGTGGCTAAAAACTTGAGTGCATTAGACACTGATAAACTTAATAGTATGGCGAGCATTTTCATTTAAGATGAATCCGTGCTTAGTAGCTGTTCAGATTTCGGGAAATACGTTTCCATAAACGTGCTAACGTGAATGGAAGGGTTTGTGCATGACTGTGTTAGGATTAGCACGGGCTTGGCAGTGTACTTGTAATTTTAAACTTCAGAATATGCCGAATTTTTGGCAGTATTTCCACTTTTCATGCAAAATTAAGACCTTTTCCAGATTTTTAGAATAGTTACGTTGTATGCAGCCTGGCGCGAGTCGCAGTACGGTAGGTTTCTGCTCGGCTTTCCTACCAGTGACCTGGTGCAACGAGTTCACAGGTATGTGCTGGTTTAAACCCAGAAAGGAGCCACGCCACCGCAGCATCTACAAACATTTAGTGAAAGAACAATTTTTGCGAGTGTCTGTTCAATCTGAATTTATATCAGACAGTTATTATGTTGTTTAATGGACCACCCAGTGAAATTTAATGTCTGTTTAGTCAGTAAAAGTCCTTTCCACCGAATACTGAAGTTATTATGCTCTGACAGCTAAAGACTAACACCACTTACATCGATATCTAATGTTACAACTCCGCACACTTCAGGTAGATACCTATAAATGACCAAAAATCAATATATGTAAGACAAGTCTCTGAAAAAACTGGTCTTCGGCCCATGTCACAATTATTATTGCCAAAAACTTCAGCTGACCAATTTAAAAACGGAATAAAACGAAGGAAAGACAGAATCGTCAGGAACATGTTAGTAACTAAATGAAATAGTGTGTCCAGTAAATATTGTACTATTGCTAAACATTTCCACCAAATATGTCCACTGTTGCATTCTTCAGTGTTGATAGAATTGAGGAATTCCTTGTCGGAAATCTAGAATTTACAAGAGAGGTTCTTGGAATACTCTACGTTTGTGATCCCGAAATCCACAAATAGTCGTCTCACGTAATCTAACAGTTTTTAATGTAGTTATAGTTTCCTCTTCGAATCAGTTTTTGTTGATTACATTGGCAGTTTGCTTTCGGCAGCGTGTTGCCACGCTAGACACTCAACGACGCGACGAGCAAATTCAGTTAGTAAACTGTAAAACGTAAGTGTAGCTTTACGTAGCTGTCTGTTTATGTAACACCCACTTCTGTTGCGTATCTCGTCTTCGACCAGACAGAGCTGGTACGCTACTTTGCAGAACAACATAGAGCAAGTGAAGAACATCCGCTTGTTAACTTCGCAGTATTTTCCTTGCTGACATTTTGTTTGTTGTCATGCAGCGCTGCTTATATCACACTAATTTCAAAATATTCCCCATGTATCTTGGGCCAAGACGTATTCTATACGGGTCGCAGTCCACTGAATGTGTTAAAGTCCTTCTACTACAGATCGTAAACAGAGAGAATCGAAATGTTGCGGTTTTCATGCCTAACCAATCTTGGCGCCACTCTTAACATCAGTGCTAGCCGTCTTACTTCGCTCCCGCTGTAGTTCCGCTGTCTATAAGCGATGGCACTGCGGTCGCTTCGCACTCATCGACTCGTTCTCTCGCAGTCTGCCAATCTTACGATCTGGATCGTACACGTATGATAATTTAATGCGGTGCACGAACATACGTTCCGCCCTTTGGATCGCATGTCTATTATACGATCTTATGAAACGCTTACTGTTGTTATTCACAAATACGATTCTGAGCAGCCTACATGCCAGTCTGTCCAGCAGCAGGATTCCCAAATTTTATTACGGTACAGCTGCATGGTCAACTTAGGTTATTCCCCGAGATGGGTCCCCTTGCGAAATTCACCGTATTGACTTCTTTGTATCCTGCGCGGCGCTCATACATTAGCGGGAAAAAAAATTGGCTCTGAGCACTATGGGACTAAACATCTGAGGTCATCAGTCCCCTAGAACTTAGAACTACTTAAACCTAACTAACCTAAGGACATCACACACATCCATGCCCGAGGCAGGATTCGAACCTGCGACCGTAGCGGTCGCGCGGTTCCAGACAAGCGCCTACAACCGCTCGGCCACATCGACCGGCCTAGCGGAAAAGATCACAGTTAACTTGTTGGCTCAGGTGAGAATAGTGAGCGATTTATAAGGTGCTGAATAGTGCAAAATTGAGTCAAAGGAAACAGAGGACAGCGATAGTGGTCCTAGTACTCCCAAGAAATCTGCAGCGGGCGTGTTTAAACGTAAGAGGCGAAAACAAAAGTATAGAGAAGTCTGGATAACTAATCCTGAATTTAAAGGTTGATTATGTGCTGATGAATCGAACTCCGAAAGGGCTAGATGTAGAATCTGTAACGTCACATTTGTCTGAACTGGGATGTGTTGAAAAATATTATTAAAGAGGAAATCATGTCAAAAAAGAGCCAGGCACTTTCGAGTACATTTTTGAAATCAGCTACAACCGATGCGTCTTTAAATAATCAGGCTCACATTGCTAAAATTAAATTGTTAGAATTCGTGGCAGAACACAATCATCCTTTTAGTGTTGTAGATCACCTGGAGTGCGTAATTAAGAGTTGCTTTCCTGATTCTAAACTCGTCGACGCTATACATTTACGTCGCACTAAATGTTCCCAGATTGTAAAGAACGTGATAGGAGAGAGTCATAAGAACGAACTTACAGAAAATCAATGTTCTTACTGATGAGTTAACAGACGTATGACGTATGACCTTTAAAAACATCATGTGTGGTGGTTACATATTTCAATAAAAACTAATAAAATTGAAAGTAATTTTTCAAATCTTTGTGAAATTTTTTGAGCAGGATGAATGTGATAAGGCTAACGAAGGTGCAACAAGAAAAAGAATTCTAACCTAATGCTGTCATTGTCTGAGTAAAACATTTCTGAAAACAATATTACGGGATTCGCTGTAATTCTATGATGGGGTCAAAAGACTGTGTTGCAACTCGGTTAACTGAAAAATGTCCTGCACTAATTATTCGCAAATGTATATTTGTCACTTGCTTCACATACGTGCCAGCGAATGTCTTCCCAGATGTTGCGAAGACCTAGCTAGGAACATTCCTAACCATTTTAAAGCTAGTGCTAAGTGAAAGGCACAACCGCATGAATTTATAAGTTTATTGATATCAAACATTATAAATTTTTGCATCCATGACAGAGAAGACGGCTATCTTTGCGGGACGTTGTAGTGAGAATTTTAGAACAGTGGAATGTTTTGCATCTCTATTTTGATTCTAAATACCTAGAGGAGAGGCCAGTTGCAGCAAAAGAAATTCACCGAGCCCTCAATGACAGTTTTTTTAAATTATTTGTTTATTTTTGGCCTAAATTTTATCAAAATTTGCGGATTTAAATAAGTATTTCCAGAGTGGTAAATTTGTTATTATTGATTTACATGAAAAGATGGTACAAGGGTACAAAGAAATGTTGCTTTGCTACATGAACCAGAACTATGTCGTAACCAGTAAATTGATTGACACTGATCTCAGCAACAGGTCAAAAGTCTCTTCCTGACAGCCAGACGTATACAGGAGTTGAAGTTCTGGAGGCATTTTAACTGAAGACACTGAAATATCTCGGAAAATACACATCGAGTCAAAAAAAGTTACAATTCCAATTTGTTTGTCTCGGTAGGGGACATCCAGTGATACCACACTCGACCCCCATCCCACCCCGTGCGTGGGTGGCGGGGGGCAACTTTGAAATCTCCAAAGGGAACCCCCTTTTTTATTGCAGATTTCGGTTCTGCGGCAAAATCTACGTACGTTTTGTCAGAAGCATTTTGTTCGCTTCAACACAGATGGCGCTGTAATTGGAGGGAGAGAAATGGGTACACAATCTTAATTTATATCATGCTAGTCAAAGGCCCTTGAATATGTAATGGCACGTGGGACTCCACCTCCATGCTGTGAGGGTAGGACAGGCCAGTATTTGATAACTTCTACACTACTGGCCATTAAAATTGCTACACCACGAAGATGATGTACTACAGACACGAAATTTAATCGACAGGAAGAAGATGCTGTGATATGCAAATGATTAGCTTTTCAGAGCATTCACACAAGGTTGGTGCGGGTGGCGACACCTACAGCGTGCTGACATGAGGAAGTTTCCAACCGATTTCTCATACACAAACAGCAGTTGACCGGCGTTGCCCGGTGAAACGTTGTTGTGAAGCCTCGTGTAAGGAGGAGAAATGCGTACCATCACGTTTCCGACTTTGTAACGGATCGTGCAGCCACGTCTCGATCCCTGAGTCAACAGATGGGGACGTTTGCAAGACAACAACCACCTGCACGAGCAGTTTGCAGGTTCGAATCCTGCCTCGGGCATGGATGTGTGTGATGTCCTTAGGTTAGTTAGGTTTAAGTAGTTCCAAGTTCTAGGGGACTGAAGACCTCAGATGTTAAGTCCCGTAGTGCTCAGAGCCATTTGAACGAACAGTTCGACGACATTTGCAGCATCATGGACTATCAGCTCGGAGACCGTCGCTGCGGTTACCCTAGACGCTGCATCACAAACAGGATCGCCAGCGATGGTGTACTCAACGACGAACCTGGGTGCACGAATGGTAAAACGTCATTTTTTCGGATGAATCCAGGTTCTGTTTACAGCATCATGATGGTCACATCTGCGTTTGGCGACATCGCTGTGAACGCACATTGGAAGTGTGTATTCGTTATCGCCGTATTGGCGTATCACCTGGCGTGATGGTATGGGGTGCGATTGGTTACACGTCTCGGCCACCTCTTGTTCGCATTGACGGCACTTTGAACAGTGGACGTTACATTTCAGATGTGTTGCGACCCGTGGTTCTACCCTTCCTTCGATCCCTGCGAAACCCTACATTTCAGCAGGATAATGCACGACCGCATTTGCAGGTCCTGTACGGGCCTTTCTAGATACAGAAAATGTTCGACTGCTGCCCTGGCCAGCACATTCTCCAGATCTCTCACCAATTGAAAACGTCCGGTCACTGGTGGCCGAACAACTGGCTCGTCACAATACACCAGGCACTACTCGTGATGAACTGTGGTATCGTGTTGAAGCTGCATGGGCAGCTGTACCTGTATACGCCATCCAAGCTCTGTTTGACTCAATGCCCAGGCGTATCAAGGCCGTTATTACGGCCAGAGGTGGTTGTTCCGGGTAGTGATTTCTCAGGATCTATGCATCCAAATTGTGTGAAAATGTAATCACATGACAGTTCTGTAGTTCAATTCTTTTATCTTGGCGGCTCGCGCAAGCCCGCCCAGACGCGGGAGATTGCTGCATTGCCAGTTGCACACGGCGCACGCGCCAAGAGAAGCAGCGCCATAGTATAGTATAGTTCGCCATAGTATAGTATAGTTCGCAAGCTTACGTTTAGGGGGGAGCGCGCAGTTCATGAAGCAAAGCCACCACGGCCGCATTAACCCTTTCGCTGCTACAGAGACGTGCTCATTGCATTCCGCGCTGTGCGCGATTTTGTCACTGCACTGCTCGCCTGTGCAGACACATGGTGCTCCGACTGCTTTGACACTCTTATCATTCGATTCCACTAAAACTATTTGGCCCAAAAATTAGATTTTTACACATCTTCTTGACTGATACCATCCCCCCATAAATGGCTTAATTTTGTTTCGATGTTCAACGCAGTTATTATGCAGCATTAAATATAGTAAACCATTTAAATAAACCCAAACGCGCCCGGTGTAAATAAAACTTTTATTACAGTCGCGAAAGACGGAATATTTTTCAATATTACATACGACACCTATGTGGTACTTAAATTAAATGAGATATTGTTATACAGTAAATTTTATATGAAACTTAGGTATCTTGTCCACATTTCATTCTCAACATTGTGGCAACTAAAATCGACCATACGGAAAGTATACGCTATGGACTTTTACCTCTGCAAACTCTTCAAAATTTCGTGCAATGGTTTACTACATTTAATGCTACATAATAACTGCGTTGAACATCGAAACAAAATTAAGTCATTTATGGGGGGAAGGTATCAGTCAAGAAGACGTGTAAAAATCAAATTTTTGGGCCAAATAGTTTTTGTGAAATCGAATGATAAGTGCGTCAAAGCAGTGGGAACACCATGTGTCTGCACAGGCGAGCAGCGCAGAGCGTGGAATGCGGGGAGCACGTGTCTGCAGCAGCGAAAGGGTTAATAAAGATACAAAGCACTAGAAATTTCAAAAATTTCATTCAAACGAATAAAATTCGTGAAGTATGGCACTTCAATATTGTTTTTAAAATAAAGAAAATATCCATTATCGACAAGGTTTGAACTTTGAACCTTCCGCGTAGAAACCCAACACCTTCACCATTACGCTAACGCAACTCGTCTGTCTACAGTGCTCCGTAAGAAGTATAAGACGTCACGCAAAATACTGACAAACACTGTTGGTATGATTATGAATACTCACGCTTCGTCGAAGCACAATAGGAAATAAACAATTACCGTTGTTCTTTATTGCGAATAAGCGGTTCGTGAGATTGATACAAACACCTTTCCTTGCTGTCACCTGAATTAGGAGTCTTATTGCTTGTTTGGTTTAATTAATTAATAGAATATGAAGCAATTGGTATAAAGAATGCTTTTTCCAAACTTTCTATAAAAGAAAGTCTGCTATCAAGACATTGATTTTGTTCTATTACTTTATTTATGACTGAACATTTCTAAAACTGAAGACACTCGTCCATGCTCTGCACTGCAGTCGAGATCTGGCAACGTCGTTCTATGTTCATTGGCTGACTGTGTTTTGTGACGTCAGATGCGCAGAACGAACCTAAATTCGGCCGCCAACGTAAATGACGCGCACTTTAGTATAATATATTTGTCCAATGAATACCCGTTTATCATCTGCATTTCTTCTTGGTGTAGCAATTTTAATGGCCAGTAGTGTAATTGGAAACCTCATTCGCAACGTTGCATTCCTCCGGCATATCGAACAGGGAACTGGGACTACGCGACGCGCCACTGTGGCCATTGCTCGAGGCGAACGCTACTCTACTTTCACAATTTTAGTAAGTGTTCAAACGTAGACCACCAACTTCAGTACACTTACTGATACACTTTTCAAATGACCATGACAGAAGCATATCTGCGGCATTGCCAGCACCGGCATTTCTGATGCTGTCCACCATTTCTTCACGGCTTGTTGGCACTTGCTGGTACACCGCATCTTTTAAATATCCTCACAGAAAGAAATCTGGCGATGTCAAATCCAACGACCTAGCGGACCAGTTAATGGGGCCACCTCTGTCGAACCACCCGCCAGTGCAAACATGGTCTAACGCCTCCCGGGCTTCAGTTGCGTAATGCGCCGGGCAATCGTCGTGCTGAAAGCACATACGTTGTCGAACGTCAAATGGTTCAAATGGCTATGAGCACTATGGGACTTAACTTCTGAGGTCATCAGTCCCCTAGAACTTAGAACTACTTAAACCTAACTAACCTAAGGATATCACACACGTCCATGCCCGAGGCAGGATTGGAACCTGCGGTCGTAGCGGCCGCGCGGTTCCAGAATGTAGCGCCTAGAACCGCTCGGCCATCCCGGCCGGCTGTCGAACGTCCAGGGCAACATCTTGCAGTAGTTCCTGCGGCAGTTCCTGTTCCGAAAACATTGCATATTTGCGTCCATTGAACGTGCCTTCGATAAAACACGGACCAGTGAGTTTTTTACCCGTGATGCCGCACTATACGTTAACTGACCAAGGATGTTGATGGTCAACTTGCCGTAATCAGTGGGGATTGTCTACACTCTAGTAATGCGTGTTATACCGGTTAACGCTACCACGGTTTGTAAATGTAGACTCATCGGAAAATAGTATCTGGGCAAAGACCGTGTGGGGGTGTTTGCATTTGTTGACATGCCCATTCACAAAACACTACCCGGTTTTAGAAATCGGCGCCATGAAGTTCTTGATGCAATAAAACGTGGTATGGATGATACTTATGACGATGGAGTATTCTGGCAATACTCCCTACGGACATACCGGAATCGAGGTGTAATTGCCGGGCGTTTATTCTGGGGTTGTGGTGCACTGTCGGTAGTATAGCTATTTTATTAGCTTCTCCTGCAACACGTTTGCTTCATTTTCTTTTGCTGATCTGTACGCTGCCATCAGACATAACGGAGTTCACAACCTTGTAAGAGAACGAATGAGAGCGAGCTTTCTGTGGAAAATGTTCGGCATACAAGGCAACAGCAGCCTCAACATTTTTCCTACGTTCCTTGTAAATCTGGATCATTTCAATTTTTTCTTCTGTGATTGCAACATTCATCGTCCACTTGCATGTCTGTTCTCCAAATGATAGGCGTAAGTGCAGGCAACACTTCGTAAATGTTGTAATGTCTAGAGCCGCTAGCAGGTTCTACATCTACACGATACGTGAGCTCGTGTGGCAGTGTACTGCCTGTTATGGTACGTCGTAGTTCTATACATGGCCACGGTGACTCGACGAGTAGTCCCTTGTTCGATATGTCGGAGGAATACAACGTTGCGAATGGGATTTCCAATTAGAAGTATTGAAATATTGGCCTGTCCTCCACTCGCAGCATGGAGGTGGGGTCCCACATGCCATTGTATATTCAAGGAACATTGAGTAGCATGTCGTAAATTACGATTGTGTACTCATCTCTGTTCCCCCGATTACACCGCCATCTGTGGTGAAACGAAGAAAATGCTTCAGAAAAAACGGATGTAGATTTTGCCATTGAATCGTAATCTGCAATAAAAGACAGAGTTTCCCATGCAAGATTTCAAAGTCGCCCCCGCAATCCACGCATGGGTTGGAGTGGCGTGCTGAGTGTGGCATCGCTGAATGTCCGCCTCCGACACAAACAACTCGGAATTATGATTTTTTTTTTTTTTATCCGATGTGTGGTTTTCGAGATATTTCAATGTCTTCGGTTAAAATGAGCACCCTGTATAATGAACGGGATTCCGCGAAAGCTTTTACCGCAGATGTAGGGATTTCATGCAGACGGGATGTACAGAACTGAAAAAGAGATGTAACTGTGATGATGATTTATTGCCATTGCTTCCATTTTTGACGCCTAAAAGGGGTCTTTCAAACAAAAAAAAAAAAGAGAGAAAACTCACTCTCTTATACTCCTTATGTTAAAATTTCCAAGAATATTGCCTATATGATGATAAGCATCTACAACAACAAATCGATGTTGGCTGGAGGAAACTTACTATCGTAAAAATGGACGAAAATATTAAGAACTGTTCAGAATTGCGCGTATTTCGGGGGAACATACTCAACATAAAAGCTTTATTTGGTGAGAGAGAATTCCCATCCCTATGAGAATTTGCGCTCTCATGTTTATCCCTTCCACATTTGAATGCTGTTTGCGAAAGGGTTTTTAGTGAGATGAATCTTACAAAAGTGAAAAGTAGTTATATTCACTGCCATCCACTTCCATTTCTCCTGTTCTTGACACTCCACAGCAGGAAGATGGTGATGATGATGATGATGATGATGATGATGATGTTGTGATGATGCATTCCATTTTTAATTCTCCTTCCAAGGTAAGTAAATAACGAAGTGATTTTTTATATAATTTTATGAACAATATTTAATTTTTATAAATTGTTTCCTAATAAAAAAAATCAGCAGTATTAAAATGTGGAGAAGTTTACATGAAATAATAGAGTACGCCTATTTTTATGTGGTTCCAGGATAAAACCCCGGCCGAGACCGGTCACGAGTTCTTCCCAGTACAGTTCAACAATCATAATAGCGCTTTAATTCCTTTATTCTCGACGATAAACATACAAGTGAGGAAAAGTTTAGAAAACGATTGAAAATACGCTTAAAGTTTGTTGGAAATCGCTAAGTGCTTTCATTATGAAATATTACATGATTATAGCATAGATAATTTCCGTTCCATTTTAATCAGTAGCGCGTTTTTGACGCATCTCATTATTTCTGACGTCATATCTCCTGAAATATTTGCTGTATAGTGATATTATGTTGCAAGTGCATTCAGCGTAGTATGCAGGTACTATATGCAAAAGGTGTTACGAATAGCATTAGTAGTTATGAAGTGATAAATTAAAACGTCACTCCTGACGTTGAAGTTTTACTGCACGCCAGTATAAGCGGAGGCTAGTTTTTGACATTTTGAAGCGTCAGTCATGTTATACTCCCCTGAACTATGTGCCGTACAGTGATATAATTTTGCATGTGCATTCAGTGATACATGTAGATATCGTGCGCGAAGTACGTTGCGAATAGCATTAGCAGTCGTCGTGTGACGAGGGCCTCCCGTCGGGTAGACCGCTCGTCTGGTGCAAGTCTTTCGATTTGACGCCACTTCGGCGACTTGCGCGTCGATGGGGATGAAATGATGATGATTAGGACAACACAACACCCAGTCCCTGAGCGGAGAAAATCTCCGATCCAGCCGGGAATGGAACCAGGGCCCTTAGGACTGATAGTCTGTCGCGCCGACCACTCAGCTATCGGGGGCGGACAGCATTAGCAGTAAAGAAGTAAGAAATTAAAACGTCATGGCTGATTCTGAAGTTTGACCATACGAACTGCGAAATTATACAAAGCGATAAACTTTTTACCTTCCTTCATTTTGGGGTCTGTCAGAGTGAAGAAGTTTCGTAAAGTTTGTTGGAAGTCGCTAAGTGTTAGCATTTTCGCGTAAGGGATGAACAAAGTTAGAATATTTGATGGCCATCAGCTTCAAGACAAATATTTAGTTTCTAATTGTAATACTTACCATATCGTGTTAAACTTAATTTACTCTTAATGAGTACATTAAATTTTTTAATGCGGTCAATAATTACGAGAAATACTGGAAATGAACTTTTTGTTGCCCCTGAAAGCCGTTAGATAGGCCATCTGCAACAAAAATTAGAATAACAAGTACCCGCGCTGATTGCTACCGCCAAGCACGCAGTGCTACTGATTGTGAGTCGTTGCTGGATTGCCGTTTATTCTTCGTGGTTTACTGCCTCTGGTAATACATATCGATAAAGCGAATATCGCACTAGATTAATCTGAGAGCGCTTTATCGAATGGGCACGTTAGCTTCTGATTTAAAAAATAAGTTTGTTTGAAATGGGAAACAAACCGACGCCTTCTGTTAACACTGATCATCAGATGAATGACGTGGCGAGCACAAACACAACAGCTACACAACACAATAACGAAATTGCATATATCTGCCGAAACACCAGAGAAAATGCGCCTGGCGACTCTTAGGAGAGACATGTACACACCTGGTATATGCCCCTACCTCCAGGTTTTATGCAACACGCAATGCCTTCAGATAGCTTGAGCGAGATTTTCATCTTCTCTCGCTCACTACGTGCAAACTGTTAGTCCAACAGAAAAGAAAATGAACAGGATCTTTTTGTAGCAAATTTAATGTAGTTAAAACTTGTACGAGGATACGGTTTTGCTGGAGGCCACAGTTTTCGAGTTATTCAAGAAAACGCGTTTCAAGGTCAATTTAGTGCGTTTTGTTTTGTTTCGTTTTGCTCTGAATAATTGTAAAAATACGGTCTCTAGCGAAAACTTATCCCAGTGCAAAATTTAACTGTATTAAATTTGCTTCAAAAAGGTCGTGGTCATTTTTTTCTGTAGGACTAACAGTTTGTAAGTATCGGTCAAAAGAATACGAAAATCATACGTGTGGTATTTGAAGCTCTTGCAGGTTGCCTAAAACCCATAAGTAGGGGCAGCTAAATCACCCTGTGTGTGTGGTACACACACACACACAAACACACACACACACACACACATATATATATATATATATATATATATATATATATATAGCCCGCATCTCGTGGTCGTGCGGTAGCGTTCTCGCTTCCCACGCCCGGGTTCCCGGGTTCGATTCCCGGCGGGGTCAGGGATTTTCTCTGCCTCGTGATGGCTGGGTGTTGTGTGCTGTCCTTAGGTTAGTTAGGTTTAAGTAGTTCTAAGTTCTGGGGGACTGATGACCATAGATGTTAAGTCCCATAGTGCTCAGAGCCATTTATATATATATAGGGTGTTTAAAAATTGACCGGTATATTTGAAACGGCAATAAAAACTAAACGAGCAGCGATAGAAATACACCGTTTGTTGCAATATGCTTGGGACAACAGTAAATTTTCAGGCAGACAAACTTTCTAAATTACAGTAGTTACAATTTCCAACAACAGATGGCACTGCGGTCTGGGAAACTCTATAGTACGATATTTTCCACATATCCACCATGCGTAGCAATAATATGGCGTAGTCTCTGAATGAAATTACCCGAAACCTTTGACAACGTGTCTGGCGGAATGGCTTCACATGCAGATGAGATGTACTGCTTCAGCTGTTCAATTGTTTCTGGATTCTGGCGGTACACCTGGTCTTTCAAGTGTCCCCACAGAAAGAAGTCATAGGGGTTCATGTCTGGCGAATAGGGAGGCCAATCCACGCCGCCTCCTGTATGTTTCGGATAGCCCAAAGCAATCACACGATCATCGAAATATTCATTCAGGAAATTAAAGACGTCGGCCGTGCGATGTGGCCGGGCACCATCTTGCATAAACCACGAGGTGTTCGCAGTGTCGTCTAAGGCAGTTTGTACCGCCACAAATTCACGAAGAATGTCCAGATAGCGTGATGCAGTAATCGTTTCGGATCTGAAAAATGGGCCAATGATTCCTTTGGAAGAAATGGCGGCCCAGACCAGTACTTTTTGAGGATGCAGGGACGATGGGACTGCAACATGGGGCTTTTCGGTTCCCCATATGCGCCAGTTCTGTTTATTGATGAAGCCGTCCAGGTAAAAATAAGCTTCGTCAGTAAACCAAATGCTGCCCACATGCATATCGCCGTCATCAATCCTGTGCACTATATCGTTAGGGAATGTCTCTCGTGCAGCAATGGTAGCGGCGCTGAGGGGTTGCCGCATTTGAATTTTGTATGGATAGAGGTGTAAACTCTGGCGCATGAGACGATACGTGGACGATGGCGTCATTTGGACCGCAGCTGCAACACGGCGAACGGAAACCCGAGGCCGCTGTTGGATCACCTGCTGCACTAGCTGCGCGTTGCCCTCTGTGGTTGCCCTACGCGGTCGCCCTACCTTTCCAGCACGTTCATACGTCACGTTCCCAGTCCGTTGAAATTTTTCAAACAGATCCTTTATTGTATCGCTTTTCGGTCCTTTGGTTACATTAAACCTCCGTTGAAAACTTCGTCTTGTTGCAACAACACTGTGTTCTAGGCGGTGGAATTCCAACACCAGAAAAATCCTCTGTTCTAAGGAATAAACCATGTTGTCTACAGCACACTTGCACGTTGTGAACAGCACATGCTTACAGCAGAAAGAGGACGTACAGAATGGCGCACCCACAGACTGCGTTGTCTTCTATATCTTTCACATCACTTGCAGCGCCATCTGTTGTCGAAAATTGTAACTACTGTAATTTCGAAAGTTTGTCCGCCTGAAAATGTACTGTTGTCCCAAGCATATTGCAACAAACGGTGTATTTCTATCGCTGCTCGTTTAGTTTTTATTGCCGTTTCAAATATACTGGTCATTTTTGAAACACCCTGTATATATATATATATATATATATATATATATATATATATATATATATATATATATATATATTCCACATCTCCTCCTAAACCACCAAACAGATTTCAACCAAACTTGGTACACATAGTATTTACTACCTGGAAAGAAATACTGTGGTGTTAAGAACCAGTAAACCTATTGGCATAAGGGTGACAACGTGGAAAGAGAAGGGGCAGTAGAAAATGGAGAAACAGAGGGAAAGGGGGGGAGGGGAGTAATTGACAGGGAATGGTAGCAGGGGGCGGAGGTGGACAGAAAGAATGGGAACTAGGAGATGAACTTAGAGGGGATGAGGAGGAGATAAAGGGAGTACGAGTAGATGCATAGAGAAAGGAAAGCAAAGGAGATGGTCAGAGACAGGGGAAGGAAGAAATAGACAGAGAGGGTTGTTCATCACGCCCTATGGGGTTTCAGAAGTTAACTACGCGAAACCTAAAAAGACATACAGAAAATAAATACACAGCAGTCGATAGAGCACCTCTCTAAGTTCTTAACTCGCATTGTAGGCAGTTTGTGATGTGTGCGATGTAGTCAACTCTGAGACATATTCAGAGCTCTTCAATACCACTCGTTATCCGTAATTTGACTTTATAAATTTATCAAAATGGTTCAAATGGCTCTGAGCACTATGGGACTTAATTGGTGAGGTCTTCAGTCCCCTAGAACTTAGAACTACTTAAACCTAACTAACCTAAGAACATCACACACAACTATGCCCGAGGTAGGATTCGAACCTACGACCGCAGCGGTAGCGCGGTTCCAGACTGTAGCGCCTAGAACCGCTCGGACGCCTCCGGCTGGCGATGGCAGTCAGGTATTTGGCCAAGCTGTATGTTGCTGCTCCTATATTGCTGACTATGGGGTGCAATGGAATACCCTCCTTGTGGACCTTTGGCAGCCCATACAGTTGTCTACCTCTGGATCACGGGGTCCTGGGTTCGATTCCCGGCCGGCCTGGGGATTTACTCTGCTAGGGGACTGGGTGTTTGTGTTGTCCTCATCATTTCATCATCATCCTCATCATTCGCAACAGTGGCTAGAGTAGACTGCGAAAAAAAATGGCCGGCCGGAGTGGCCGTGCGGTTCTGGGCGCTACCATCTGGAACCGAGCGACCGCTACGGTCGCAGGTTCGAATCCTGCCTCGGGCATGGATGTGTGTGATGTCCTTAGGTTAGTTAGGTTTAATTAGTTCTAAGTTCTAGGCGACTGATGGCCTCAGCATTTAAGTATCATAGTTCTCAGAGCCATTTTTTGAAAAAAATGGACTGTGAAAAAATTGGAACTTAGTACAGGCGCTGATGACCACGCAGTTGAGCGCCCCACAAACCGAACATCGTCATAATCATCCTATACAGTCGTGGCGATGCAGCAGCTCATGGTCGAAAGTTTTTATAGTTTTGGCATCAAAGGTACTGCGAAGAAGTTCGACGGTTTTTGTCTGGAGACGACTTGTCGGACCAGCTTCTATCTTCCTACATGCTGCTCCCTGAGAAGTCCATACATTTTCTGGATATGTAGGCAATTTTCTTCCGTCTGGGATTGCGTGGGAGGCCTTTGAAATCGGAGTCCAGTAGGGTCTATTTAAAGAAGATAGTGGCCTACAATTGAGTCCCGAAACGGACAGCAATAGCGCGGACACTGGAGACCAGAGTTCGGAATCGGGCGCAGCTACCCCCACCACCTCCACCATTGACCGCAGCGTCCGCTCTCATAGCAGTAGGAGCGAAGTGGTGGAGGGGGTAAGGGCCAGAATATAAAGGACGCCAACAGGACCCTAGCAGCAGTCGGGGACCACATGAGGATGGTATCGGTCTGTATGCGGAAATATCGTAGAATAATTACGACGTGACACGGACAGACACCCGAGAATTCTACAACGAGACGAACTGTGTTTATGGTGCAGTACAAAGCAGTTTGAACCGATCACTCAAGGAATAAAGTGAACGCTACATTTTGTTATTCAGATGTTGGAAGAGTTAAAATAGCAATTTTCACAGTGTCGATTTTCTTATGTTGTAGATAGTGATTCACCAAGCTTTAGAATCCCAGCATCAGTGGACGTTTTTCTACAAAGCAGACCTGCGGCATTATCGTACTTCTATAAGAAGACGACGACATCAACTTCAAGGTAATCAACTAACTAAAAACTGTGTTTTATTAAAGTTAATATATCCTTCAATGCAACTCCATTCAGAAGAACAAACATCCGTTCCATGGATAAGACGTTGCGTAATCAGTATTGAATCGGTATATTACAACGGGACAGTCCTCAAACCGGGCATGCAGTTAACTGAAGTCGCTGACGCAAATACCCTGGCAAGGCGTGTCAGCACCCCGCTTATGAAATGTTCATTGTGTTGCCTATCTGCAGGCGCGAACCAGTTCTATGGACGAAACGAAGCGGATGATTTGCCTTCATGCTCTGACACACTGCCCCCTAGCGCAACTACGCCATGGCGCGAATTACGATTCGAGACTTGGGTAGATAACATACGTCATTTTTTTGTATGTCTTGTACAGTAGTTGTCGCACAGTCTGCCGATACCCGATTGACGCACACTAAATGACTTGCCACAGTAGTTAACACACTGGATTAACGTTCAAGAGGAACGGTGTTTCCCTGTCCTGGCATCGAAATTAAGATTTTGTAGTTTTTCCTAAATCGCTTATGACAAATTCTATGATGGTGCCTTCTAAAGGGCCGCAACCGGTTTTCTTCCCTAAGCCTTCGCTTGTGTTTAGTTTCTAAGAATCTCATCGTCAATGATGTGTTAAATTATAACCTTCCTTCATTTCGATTAACACAACAAAATGCCAAAATAATTAACTAGATCTCCTGATTTAAATTTTTCCGTGTTTTTTTTTTCTTTATATTGCCTTACAGGAAGGATAGGCCATTCCTTGCACAAGGCCTTGGGGACCCCTCGTTTCGCTATGTCTCTATCGAGCTTCATTTCGACAGCCAAACAGGCAAGCAAACTGACAGGAGAAGTATTTATTTATCTATTTATTTACTCCAGTTTGTTAGCTTTCAGGACGTGCCCATTCAGCCAGCTCACTAGTGGAACGTCAATTATGGCGATACAAATCCAACGACAACACAACCCCCAGCCTCGAGTGGGGAAAATCTCCGACCTTGCCGGGAACTGAACCCGGACCCCTTCGCTTAGCAATCCACCGTGCTGACCGCACAGCTATCGAGATTGACAAAGCTATCTTGCCATTAAGAGGGTCTGAAATTTGTACTGATTCTTCCAAATTTATATACTACGAAAAAATCGATTGCTGCTTGAGTCATTTGAATCTTATTTTCGTCATTTTACGTCCCGATAATGAATAACGCTGATATGGATGCAAGAATCATATTCATTAATTTCTTTATGAAATACAACCAGCTCATTTACTTAAACTCCGTAGAAACTGTCAGAATATTTTAACTTTACAACCGATCGTAGAATTTAGTTCAGTCAAACATACATAGCTTCAACTTCAGCCGTGCACAAGTGTTTCTTCCTTACTTCTAAGTTGAACACAAACGGATCATCGGAAAACGGCTTCATTTCGTCTACTCTCCTATGAAAATAGATTACAGAAATACATACGTACATAACTTGGTATGAACGTGTACTCTAGTAAATCGTCTTGAGTGAGTCAAGTATATGTTCATGGAGTACGTGACTGACACTCAAGACCCGCATTTATCCAAAGAATATCTAAAGGACAGTTTCAGTTCTCCGCAAATTAAGATAGCTTCGTACATTTTTTGTATAATCAAGAACCTTGCTGACCGAGCACACAGCTATGGATCACAATAAATGTGAATTCCTCGTGGGTAATCATAAAAAAATGTGGTTAACGACTATTCGGAGGAAGGTAGACTGGGGTTTAACGTCACGTCGACGACACAATAATTACGGACAGACCACACAAAAATATTCGGATTGCCGAATTGGGGAAGGAAATCGGCCTCGCTTTTTCAAAGAGCCATCCTGACATTTGCTTCAGTTGGCTTAGAGAAATCAAGGGAAAACCTAAATGTGAATGGCAAACGAGGATTGGAAACGCCGTAATTCTGAATACGAGTTCAGGTCCCATCGACGTATGGCGCAAGTTCAGACTGCATAGAGATAACAAAGTGAACTGGTCGTGTCTTGGTTTAAATTATTATCCTTGCATTCAAGTAATTTAACGAAAGCACGCAAAATCTTCTATAGCTAGTTCTTTGTTGGTTAATTTAAGTGGTTAACTTTGTCAATCACACTTGGAGAGCTGTTTACACTGATGAGCCACAACATTATCACCAACCTACTTGATAATCCATTGTTCAAATTTGGAACGCAACACAACAGGGATTCTGACACGGATTCGACATATCTTTCGTAGTTTTTCGGAGATAAACGGTACCAGATATCTACAACAGGTCACGTAGTTCCCGTGAATTACCGGTTGGTGATTTGTGTACGCGGAACTGGGACCTGACAAAGTCCTTCCTTTGTTTCATCGGTTTAAGATCAGGCGAATTTGGTGACCAAGATATCTACCTGAATTCACTATGTTCCTCAAACTACGATAGCATAATTCTGGTTTTGTGACACGAATAGTTATCGTGTTGGAAGATGCATCGCCGTCGGGCAAGAGATCAAGCACGAAGGGATGCAAGTGGTGCGTAATAATATTCATGTAGTCCACAGCTATCATGGTACCTTCTATTGCTAACACAGGTAGCGTGGAAGTCAGTGAACGTCCCCCAAAGCATAATACTGCCCCAACCAGCCAGCGTCCGTTGTGCAATACCTGTTACGAGCATCGGTTCGTCTGGATGACAGCGGATCCAGACACGACCATCGACCTGGTTTAACAATAAACGTGATGGAGACACGCGTCTATTGATCCACGGTCCAATTTCGATGATCTCGGGCCCACTGCGACCGTATTTGACGACGTCGCCGGGCCAACATGGGAAACGTAGGGTTCGCCCGCCGTACAGCACAGTGTTCAACAATGTACGCAAAACTGCGTGCTCCAGAGCACTTGTGCCTAGAACAGTACTGTACTGTATCGCCAGATCTGCCACAGATCCTATCTTACCCTTATTTACAGAGCAGGCTGTCTCCGAGCTCTGCGTTCTGTGATGAGGCGTGAACTCCTCTCCTGTTTTGACTGGCATTCAGAAGCCACTTTCCATAGATGCTCACAACAGTAGTACGCGAACATCTGATCAGTTCCGTCATTTCCGATATGCTTTTTCAGAGGCTTTGGACCATGAAAATCTGCTCTTTATCAAAGTCGGGTTTGCCAGTGGATTTACAGTTGGCGACCCATATCGCCACTAGGATGATTCCCCATTCGCCTCTGCTCCGTGTGCATGGTTTCCTCGTCACGCTAGGTGCCCGCAACACCACCATACGACATTCACAATCGTGGTGGCCAGTGATCATTCTATCTTGGCTCATCACTGTATGTGCTAATGAATGTATTACGCTATCCACCTTGGGAAGTTAAATTGCGTGAATTGTATTCGGTAAGTATGCCAACATTCTGTTCATAATAACCTCAAAGTCTCTTTGCTTTGCATTAACTATTACTATAAGACCTATGACACATTGGCAGACAGACTTTTACTCAAGTACTTTTGTGCATTTCGTTACCAGGCGGTGGGTGGACCTTCAGTTGACATATGGCTTTCACGTGGCACACACAACTTAGCAGCATTTCTGTATAACAAGCATTGTTTGCTTGTAGATCGGCCTGATCCATGAGTTTAACAGGAATTACTATAGAGATGATTGTGAACACTTGCATCTTGGATCAGAGACAAGGCCATTTTCCAGTGGACTTATGAGTGTATCACAGTAGGCTTAGGAGCCTTCTCTGAAGTTTTGTAAGATTCGCCCTGCGGGTGTCCTTTCTTCTGAGCACACTGAATTCTTCGTCCATCTAATCGAAGTTTTTTCCAAGCTTTGGCTGCTCAAGAGTAAACCCCCTTTCACCACTCCAAAAACACATACTTGCAAAAAAAATTCTTTTAAAAGTATTTCAGAATAATGCTTACTTTCACGAGAACTCTTCCAGAATGTGAAAACTCGGTGTCCCGTTGTGTCGTAAATCTTCTCGTATTCTGACAATTGCATAGTCCTCTGTCTCTGTGGGTGCTAAGAATTTTATTATATAATAACATTTTATTGTACAACTATATTATTTGCATCAACATCTGTCAAATTTATAATAACACCTATGAGAAATGAGCCAGCGTGACGCGTAGTGAACTCCAACGAGAACAAATTGTCCGTTGTATATGAAATATCGTTGTAACGTGATTCAAATCATGGTGAATAAAAATACCTGATCTACATCTAAGGTATATTGACATAAATAGAAACCTCCGCACCAAGTATAGCCCATATACAAAATACGTGGTTTGGGAAAATCGACAAAGTCTGAAACTAATAACCCAGTGAATAAATAGCAGTTTTGGTGCAAATAATTAAAACTGTGAGATTTCGAACGTAGCTGCGCTACAGCAACTATGCATGCAAGAGCTTCAGTGGATTTGGAAAAACAGTCAACTATTTGCAAAATAGAGGTTAACTAAACCTTGACCATGGTTTGAACGGTTTTAAAACTGTCTTCTTCAGAAGGTGTTGTACCTATTAACAAATATTACGGCATTGTGTAGAGAACAGATATGATATCGTTACAATAAACAAAATTACTGGAAGTGTTTACAAATAATTTTGATAAAGCATACGTAAGATCAAATTATTTATATTCAATGTGGGAGTCGTTGACTTTATCTAGTAAATTTGCGTGTCATCCACTTTATCGACATTTAAAATAGATGAATGGAAGTAGTGGCTTTCTGCTGTAGAGCTTTGTCTTAAAAGTTTGTAAAATATCACATTTGACATTGGATCCAACAACGTGTAGTGTACCACTTGACAGATCTGTATATATATTACACTACATATAAAACGTGACATGGGATCCTACAGAGCGTAAGTACAGGGGAAGGAGTAAAATAGTGTGCCGTTAGTAGGTACAAGACCTTCTAAAGGAAACAGTCGAATACTGACGAAACCGTGGTTAAGGTTTAATAAACCTGCATTTTGCAACTGGCTGGCTGTTATTCCCAACCCACTGAAATTAAAAATGCCTCTTCTTCAGTATTTGAGATATGCAAGTTGCGACATACTGAGAACCCTTACACCCATAACTGTTTCGCTGCCAGTTTTGCGTCGATCGTTAATTGCGAAAATGATTTTGGTCACCCATTTGTGAATGATTAAAATTTCGTCCTTGTAGGAGAAAGGAAGATGAACATCCTTTCGAAAACGAGGTCCCTGGCAACTGAGCTCAAGCTCTGAGAAGACAAGGATGCCAAGAGAAATCGTCTATGTCCATTTCAAGAAAACCTTGCCTTAAACGATTGAGGAAAACAAGGGTAAAACCTAAATTTCGATGGCCGGACAGGGATTTGAAGATTGCGTCTCTTGCATGCGAGCCCAGTGTCTTAAACACAGCGACAACACGCACGGGGGCTCATCCGTGTATTACGGAGTAATTGGTGAACATACTCGCTTGTAACTCCTTCTCAGAAATTTTCAAATGAATCTAATGGCCTGAAGAAGGACTCAATTACAAGGTGAGGACCACGCTGTGTACTTATTCTTATCCGAATATTTATGGATTCAAACTCACTTCCCACCTCAGTAACCTCACGCTACTTATCATCGCGAAAAACACATTATAATTTTTCTCAATAATACACTATTCTGATACTCTTACATGTTTCTCCCAAAAAACTTCACTGTTTTCGATTTTGTATTTGGTAACATGAAGTAAGTGAAACCTTCCCGTATCCTCTATACCTCTTTTGTTAATGATAACCTTCCCTTTTACAATAACCTATGTAACCTTCCCTTAGGATTTCTATCTCTTGCTTAATAATAACAAATGAAATCTTCCCTTTGAAATTTATTCTCTTTCTCAATCTTCGTATACAAATTTAATTGCTGCTTATTAAAAGTGATTTTCTAATTCTTTCAACGAAACATAGAATGTGTCGTCGTCGTGTGACCCTCAGTCGTTATCTGCAATAACACAAAACTGTTCCTTACCTTTTTTACTCTTGCTGGATCGCCATCTGACTGCTACATCGAACTGCGACCTGAATATACTTACTCTGGTTTACTATGCTCTATTAGCTGCTGGTGGGCTTTCATAATAAGTGGCTGTATCTGTTACCAAATCTGACGTTATTCTTTATTAGCAAAGCTGACGTTATTCTTTAATTAATTTGACTGAAGTTACATAATTCATAGTTAAACTTTTTCTTGACAACAATAAAATTTTGCAAAGTTTTACGTTGATGGTTTTTGAGATGGATTATAATTAGAAATGCAATATTGCTGGCAAAAGTTAATTATATTCTGAATGAAATGATTTTACAAACGTTCAAATGTGACTTACTTTTTTACAATAATCTTACAACTAGCAATGCGCAAACATACCTTCAGTAGTCTTGAGTTTCTCAAAAAAATTAATTCAATAATATTAGTTCCTCTTATTATAATAGTTAGCTGATGTCTCTGTACATCCGTTTATAATCTCTTGTAAATCATAGCTAGTGGCTGGCAGGCACACCGTTCCTCTCAACCTCTCGCTTCAGACCTGCTACCGACTCGCTTCACTTCTCGCTTACTACTGACTTCCTACAGTACGAACGCCAAAGTGCCGTCTCTCCTGCCAACAATGCTTTCTGGTGCAGACAGTCCCTGCTACCATTACAAAATGTATCAATGCGCGGTCTTTCCCTCTCTTTTCTTAAAATGTATCCATACGCGGTCTCTCCCTCCCTTTTTAAAATTATATCAATTTGCTGTCTCTCTTGTCAACAATACTTTGGTGCAGACATTCCCTGCTACCACACTTATTTCCAACATGACAAATATTAATTATTCCTACTTAACCCTATTAATAAAATATAAACATCCTTCATAAATTGTGATTTGACAATAAACAATAGAAATATACACGTCTTACATAAGTTCTACTGATTTTCGAAAGTTGTTCAGTCCTGAGGCAGCATTGTGTTAATATCTCGATAGTGCATCAATTGCTTAGTATAATTAGCCTTTCTGGGTCTATGGAAATTGCATTTTGATGTCATTTAGACCGAAGATTATGTAGAGCTGGAAGAATGGTTCCTAATTCGAACAACAACAAAATATACTTTTTGGTACTTTTCGTATACCCTGCATAATGAGCCATGCAGTACCTAGCTTGCAGTACGCGCCTAAGCCGTTATGAAAGAATGGTGTGTTGCTACACGTATCTAGATTATGATACTTGTTAAACAGGTTAAGAATAGTTTTACACAAAATTGCAGAAATATGTGATGCAAACCTCCGTATTAGGCTAAAAACTTGCCGGTTTCTTTCATTTCTGACGACAGTTGTTCAGATTGTGGATCTGGTTGAAATCCCATAAGCAATGCGATTTTTTTACACTTTCCGTAGCTTTCGTTAAAGAAAAACAAGCGTAACCTTTGAGTTAAGGTACGGACATCCATCTCAATATGCCTCTAATTGTATCATCTATCGTCACCGATTTGTGTTCAACCATCAACAACCTCGACGTCAAAGAGATCTTAAACCCTGAACCTCCCTCATAATTGAATAATGTTCGGTGAAGTAGGTACACAAAGATATAACGACCTCACAAAGTTCTCAACAGGAAAATACGTCCCTATAGACGATTCAGAGTCCAGGATTAAATTATTCTATAACAAGGTACACTCTGTGACCTCACAACAGAAATGCGTAGAACATCAGCTGTGTACCCGTGTGTATTAATATCTGAAACTAAACGATAAAAAGTATATAAGAAGCGTTCAAAAACAAACGATCCGGAGGCATAATTACAGAAACCAGTACCTGTATGTTAGAAGTATTGACCCTGGCTGTTGAGGCCCTCGTCCCACTGTCACACTGTGAATGGCTGTCTCATAAAATTCCTAGGGCTGCGATGTTAACCAGTTCCCCATGTACAGCTGGACGTCATCGTCCAAGGTGAATCGTTTGTCCTCAGAGCCTTTTTAAGGGGACCAAAAATTGCGTAATCACAGGGAGAGAGGTCCGGACTGTACGGAGGATGGCCGAGAACATCCCGTTTGAATTTCTGCAGGTGTGCCACGACTGTCTTGGCCGTATGAGGCTTTGCACTGTCGTGGAGCAGTGTGACCCCATGGGTGAGATTTCCTGGTCGTTTTGATTTGATCGCTTGGCTAAGAGTGGTCAAGGTTTGCCAGTAACGCTGGGCATTCACTGTTGTCCCATGCTGCAGAAAGTGAATGAGAAGGGGGCCATCTTGGTCAAAGAAGAACGTCAGCATAACCTTTCCTTCACTCCTGTGAATGGCCTTGGCTTTTTTCGGTGATGGTGACCCTCGATGCTTCCACTGGTTTTGGTTCTGATTCGAAGTGATGACACCATGACTCACCTCCAGCCACCACCTGTGCCACAACGCATTCTCTTCCCAAGCATAACGCTTCAGATGAGCAAGACAGTGGGCCATTCGACATGCTTCCTGGTGTTGTTGAAAACTATGGGGCACCCATTGGGCACACAATCTGCGCATGTGTAGTCGTTCCTTCATGATGGTCTGAACACTTCCGGCGCTCAATCCGACCACGGTGGCTATGGCTTTCACTGCCATTCGGCGGTCCTGGGTAATGAGTGCATCCACTAGTTGGACGTTGTCATCGGTAATGCAGAGTGGTGCTCCAGACCGTGCATCATCGGCTAACGACACCCATCCTTCCCTGAAGCGCTTGTGGCCGCCTTGACCCTTGTAAGGGACATGCAGTATTCGTCGTACACTTGTGACATTCGTCGTTAAATGTCCGTTCCTCATTATCCTTCCGCTTCAGAAAACGAACAACACCTCTTTGCTCTTCTTTTGACGCCTCCATGTCACTGTTTGCATTGCGACTGGCGGCGTTGGACGATTGCTGCCTGCTGCTGCTAGCTCTCTATACTCACGTGACATGCATGCGTACCCTCTAGCGACGGGGTGTGAACTTCCACGCTCTGGTCGGAACCACACCTCGCTACACACACCACGATATTACCCTCCTGTCACCGGTTTGCGCATTCCAGACTCCGGCTCGTTTCTTTTTGAACGCCGCGTATAAAAGAAGAGAATGAAAAGGTAAGAGAGAGAGAGAAATCGGTTGAACGTTATGGGAAATTCATTTCATGAATACGAATGGAGTGTTGTATTTGAAATAAAAGTGCAGACGGAACTCATTTTCACGTGTAAAACGTATAAAATGTTAAGGTCGTTTCGATGACGAGCTGTCTACGCCAAAAAACTAAGTAAGGAAGCGCAACGGTTAAGATAATAGACTTGTATTCGGATAGAACAGACTTGCAAAAGACACCGTCTGACTACCCTTATATATATTTTCCACAGTTTCCGTAAATCACATCAAGCGAACCCCGGAACGATTTCCTTAAATAGCCCACAGTTGATTTGCTGATTTCCTATTCCATTACAAATTTTCGCCGTCTCTAATGACCTCGAAGTGGACGGAACGTCAAAATTATTCAAATGGTTCAAATGACTCTAAGCACTATAGGACTTAACATCTGAGGTCATCAGTCCCCTAAACTTAGAACTACTTAAACCTAATTCACCTAAGGACATCACACACAACCATGCCCGAGGCAGGATTCGAACCTGCGACCGTAGCAGCAGCGCGGTTACGGACTTAAGCAACTAGAACTGCTCGGCCACAGCGGCCGGCTCAAAGTTATTATTCCTTTGTTTAAATAAAACAATGGAGAGATCGTTAAAATATTTCTTCTTTTTTTTAAAAAAGAAAACAATCGGCCGGATAGGTTATTAAATGAAAAAAGCTGCCAGTCGGTTTTCTACACGTCAGATAACAAGAAATAATTCGTACTGGAATCCAAAACACGTTTTTAGAAAAGACTAACAGAATGCCAGTTACTTGTGCTCTTAATATTCACTTAACTGATAAAGTTATCATTGCGTTTCCAGCGTAATGAATTGAAAGAGAAGCTCATTAAACAGTCTATTGACCTTGTGGGGAATGCGTGATATGGCTTATTTATCATTTCTCTCCTACTAAGTATAGGCTGCTTCATCTTCAATTGCTTGGTGTAATCTTAATTCAATCCGTATGGGTCTTAAGAAGTCTTATGGTTAATATTTAGCCAATTATGGTTCACAAATGCGTTTTAATTACCGAGGGGTGGCCAACGGCGGCCCTGGCTACACAGCTGAAGATTGCAATCCAGTAATTGATAGGTATGTAAACCCTGATGGCAATTACTTTTTTAATATTTGTGTAGCGCATTAAGCCACGTAAAACGTAAATTCCACATCGCTTATCTTCTGTTGAAGTAAGAAGCTTGTATTTACAATTTGCAAGCCACGAAAATGAAAATTTTGTAGATATGATACGTGTCAAATTTTTAACTAGCGAAGAATATGAGATAACGTGACAAACATTTACTCTGCTGAGTGATACCTAACTACATTTAAGTGCCGATGTTTTACTGCTGTAGCCTTTTCTATGTTCCCAACTTCCATCTTCTCTTATCTTGCCAGTCCCCTGACTATAATCGTCTAGCGAGCATTGCAGCACACAGGCTTCTGGCACCTTCTAGCTGGATCTCCTTGTTTCCTTCCTTACGACAGAACGTTTTTCTAGAGTAGACGTTTCGCCTCAGTTATATTTTAAACTGCTCCTTCACTCCCATATGTCCATTTATGGAGTTAATTCACACATGAGTCATCTTAGAAATGTCACTACCCTTCATCCATAAGTCAAATTCCAGTTGCTGAGAATAATTCCGGTTTGTATGGTCTGGTCCATGGAACTCTTCAATCCCTGACGTTTCGTCCAAGGCTGCGTTGGACATCTTCGGAAGTGTTCCTGGTTGTGATGAGTCTTGCCGACGAAACGAGCGGTCTGGCGCGACCAATAACTTTAAAGATAAGAAAATTTAATAAAGCACAAGCATGATGAAGAGACAACAAGTAAGTACTTTAAAGCTAAGAAAATTTAATAAAGGACAACTATAATACAGACACAACAAGTCAACAACCCGCCCACCTCCCCAGGGGACGTAACCCCTGCAACCCTCACGACATAAACAAATAAACGACCGAAAACGAATTATTCTGCAACACGGGTCTGGTAATACTAGGACCCGTGTTGTGTTGCAGTCCCGCCTGCTGGGCGCACAGTGACTCCAAGCAGCGACCAGCGCGGCGGAAGTCCTTATCACTACTGATAAGAACCAGATGTAATTCTCCGCTCTGCAGCAGTCTCAGAGCGCCAATTCTCCATAAGAATAACATTGCCGGAAGTGAATTATTCTGCAACACGGGTCAAGTAAATATAAGGCAAGCTGAAAATTTCTAAGTCCGAATCAAGGTCACGCGCAGTGACAACAGTACAGCGCAACGCAAAGAGACGCGTAAAGCGCTACGCGTACAAAACGCGTGGCGCTATAAGCGTCTCTTTGCGTTGCGCTGTACTGTTGTCACTGAGCGTGACCTTGATTCGAACTTAGAAATTTTCAGCGTGCCTTATATACGTGGTCCATGGAACTCTTCAATCCCTAACGTTTCGTCCAAGGCTGCGTTGGACATATTCGGAGGTGTTCCTGGTTGTGATGAGTCTTGCCGACGAAACGTCAGGGATTGAAGAGTTCCATGGACCACGGCCATCCACCCCGGAAAAATTCTCAACAGCTGAAACATCCGGTCGTGAAAGCCTTCATTGTATGATTAAATTCCAGTGCCAGTAGTCTTCACCCTACAAACGCAAATACTCTCTGCAGCTGTATTGTTTGTGTTTTACTTGTAACATCTCTGCTTCACAGTGAGGAATTCACTTGACATATTGCACATAAACCCTAATACTGGTTTTTGTACCACCCGTAATTTTAACGTCGCACTGAGTCCCACTTACGATTTGCTGCATACAGTCCCCTCTGTTACAATTTCCAGATGTTGTCACTCATTGTGCCCTGTCTTAGACATTCTGTTTTCTTCAAATAGATTATGACGTCCCATTTTATCACATTCTTTTTGCAGCGTTTGGATAATGTACCTTCTGTAACTCATCTGGTCGTCGGTAGAAAGGACTCAATACGAGACTTATTTTGACGCTACCAAATTTTCTTTTCCAAATCTTAAGAGCTTTGTCATAATGCATCTAGAAGAGAACTGGTGCCATAGCACAATGTCTTTGGAATGCATTTGAGACCACAAATGGAGAAGACATTTCATTTCGTACGTTAACTAGACTACTATAGCTAGTGTAGCATCGTTTCATAACTGCCAGGTAGACATTTAAGACGTCACCCAAAGGAAAGCTTGGTTTTTACGGATAACTTTAAGGTAAATCAGGACCTGTAAACAAATTATTTTAACTAATTTATCCTTAATGACTTCACACATGATGAACAAAAGAATCAGTACATCAGTCAAGATATAGCGATTATATCAGGAGAATATTTTCTCTGGAAGAGCTAATAGCACAACAGCACATTTAAATAATTAATATCCAAAACAGAAAATTTTACTTTTCTATTTTTACAATCAATTTTTCAAAAACTTGTCCCAGAACGGCATCGAACACTTTGGAGGCTCCACTCTTTTCAAGTTCAATTTTTATTCTTCTAATTTACTCTTCTGGTTATGACACAGTATTGAAGTTCGATGGAGTAATATTTTTCTTGACTCGTATTCAGCTATGGTTAATCAAAATTTTAAGGCTATGGCTTCCCGCATGCATAACATCTTCTTTTAGGGTCTCCTACTGAATTTCATTGAGCATTTCTGTCTCAGTACTGGCTGACTGTACAAACCCATAGTGAACTCCGCAGCTACTCTTTTTTCTTTTCTTTTGTTGTGGGGTACCAGAATGACAAACAATACTCACGAATTCGTCAAACAAGGGTTTTGAGAGGTGCCTCCTTCGTGCACGAATTATGCTTTCTTAAGATTATTTCGATAAATTGCAGTGTGCCTTTTCTGTCTTCACCGCGATTTTGTTTATGCTGGCGTTTCATTGTAAATTGTTCCGGGCAGACACTCCTACATACATGCCCGCTAACACTGTAGTTGGACGATATTCGATCTTTTACGTGCTTTACGTTAGATTTATTTATTTTGACAGCCAACTGACAATCTTAGCGTGATACTATGTCTATATATTAGTCTCCTGCATTTCGTAACAAATTTCTAATGACAGGACTGTGAACATCCTCGGTTACAGACATTCACTAACAGATCATTTTATGTGCATATCGCAAAATAGGCCTATCAGATTACATTGAGTTAAGTCAAACACCATGTTCGCTTCTGAAGACAACTTCCTATCAATAAATACGCACAGATTTCTGTTTGTTACTCTTCAGTCCAGCTACATACCGTTCCTATCGGAACGACCTTCATATTTCAAGCCTTTGGTCCTATTCATGATGGTATTGTTACGTCCTCAGTTAAACGCAGAAGAAGCCGCACATCCAGTTACTGTACCGAGGTAAACGAATCGTCTCTTTCCACCTGGTGGCAACTGCTCATGATGCGCAAAGTATCCAGAGTTCGGCACTTGGAACCTGGGGTCACGACTGCTGTTGTTCGTTGATTCATTGAGCGAATATATAACAACTCCCAATGAGTCACAAAATCATTTGCTGTAGATAGTAGAGTAGATATATTAGTATAGCAAATATTAATATCCCGAAACAAGGCTAAAACAACTACCTTTCTTTTATGTTTATAGAGCCCAGATTAATCTGAGACGGTGGAGATCAGCAACAGTATGTGGGCTGGCGTTATCCTCTTGGAACAACACGTCACCTTCCCGTTGCAAGAACGGCAAGAGAACGAGCCTAACTACATTCTGCACGTACCGATCGTTGGTTAGCGTCCCTTCCAGAAACACCGAAGGTGAACGATAGTTGTAGTTTATCGCACCCCAGACTATGAGGTCTGAGGTGGGGCCAGTATGTTTTGGATGAATGCACTCTGCGAGACAGCGCTGATAAGGTCAACGTCGTGCGCGCAAAAGACCATCGCTTGCGTGCAGTAAGATTCTGCTTTCATCGCTGAAGACTACGATGCGGCCGGCCGCTGTGGTCGAGCGGTTCTAGGCGCTTCAGTCCGGAACCACACGGCAGGTTCGAATCCTGCCTCGAGCATGGATGTGTGTGATGTTCTTAGGTTAGTTAGGTTTAAGTAGTTCTAAGTCTAGGGGACTGATGACCTCAGCTGTTAAGTCCCATAGTGCTTAGAGCCATTTGGACCATTTTGGACCACAATGCGCCCTTCCACCTTCCATGTGGTCCTCTGACGGCAACAGTCGACCCGTGCACGTCGATGCTGTGGCGTGAGTGGAAAATGCGCTAGAGGTGTGCGTGGCCGTAGTATCACTGCTAACAACCGGTTCCCAACAGTTTTTGCTGACTCGTCTGAGCTGACAAGCCCTCTTAACTGAGCTGTGGTAGCTGTAGTATCAGCCATTGCTGCCCTTACAGTAGGACGATCCTGACGGGCGTCTATGCTGCACGGACGTCCAGAACCTCGTCTATGAGTGTGAGAATATTTACGTGACCACTGATACCAAGTTGCACAACTGGAGCAGCACGACCAATTTGCTTGGCAATTCTCCGTATGGGCCATCCCGCCATTCGGAAACCGTCAATTTGACCACTTGCAAACATGGTCAGTTGGCTGTAGGAACCACAGGTGCGTTTTCCGTTGCGTGGTTGCAGCTTGATTCACATGTCTGCACCACACTGAGCCTTCTGTTCTTTTTTTTTTCCTTTATTATATTTCGATTCCCCCCGAAGGGGGCGGGCTGACAGCAGCTTATTACGTTGTTCTGCAGCCTCCAAACTGTTTTAAAACGTAAGAAGAAGTTAAAAAACAATGAAAGCAGGCGATAAAACGGGGACTTAAATTGTAAAACGGAGGAAAATTGTGGAAAGTTAAAACATAAAGCAAAGGGTTGGCAAAGCGAATAAAATACACAGGATGCAGACACGTAACATAGTAAACAGACAATTAAAAAACATGGTGACAGTCTGGTTTCTGTTCGCAAGAGATATAAAATCACACCCAGCGACAGTATGATGGCCGTTCGCAACACTTCGGAAAAGACACACAACACTGAACACTCACTGTAAACACTGCACTAAAATGTCGGCACAAAGAGGACACACCATAGCCTAGGGCAGATGGGGGGTGGGGCGGGGGGGGGGGGGGGGTGGACCTGGACAGATGAGGGGGAAAACAAGGAGGGAGGAGAGGAAAAACGAAAAGGGGGGGGGGGGAGCCTTCTGGCTGTGAGCATTCCCTATTAAAGGGTAAAGACAGATGGCGCTCTGTAGCTATGCCACTACTTTATCTGTTGGCGGACGACGTTGAAACAATTATCAGTACATCTTCTATCCCCAAGGTGGCATATGTCGTCATCGGAACAAAATCGATGTCATCTTTCCAGATGTACTACTTGTTTTCCAGCAGTGTATTTTAATATTACTTCATATCAGAGACGAATATGTACAGTAACGACTCTAGTTAAGGATATAACATAGGCTGGACCGTTATTTTACCTTGCTGTGCCTAGCCTCCTCTTTTTCCTAGGCTTATCCCGTGTCTTCACAGGTCAGCATGTAAGTGAGGTGAGGCGTGGGCACCAGCCCGGTATTCACCTAGCCGAATGTGGGAAACCGCCTAAAAATCACTTCCAGGCTAGCTGCCACAGAGGCCCTTGCCCTCAGTGCATTATAAGCATTTCAGCAAATGTATCCTATGGATACACTGGTGCAGACAATCCTTGACACAGCTTACGAACTGTAAAAACTGCTGAAGGACGTGCTGTTGTGTAGGGAACTAGGGCAAACGGTAATGCGCGGAAACAGCTAAACTACCGTTCCGAGTGGACGATGTGCCACGCTATTGTTGTTTGTTGACTTCTAAGGTGAAGGGTTGGAGATCAATGGGACAATGATTGGCTGAAATGGGGATTCAAATACATAGTATCGGTGAATTCGACAGTCCATTCGTGATGCACTTCATTTCAGCCTCTTAGCAAGGGTGAAGTAGTGCTCACAGACCTCCGCATTGGACATTGGCCATTGACATTTATCTCCTCCCACAGGAAATTAGTACATTTTAAATACTAGTATTTTACATGCAAACAAGAGAAAGGCCTCTCACACACCAAGTGACCTGTCGTCTGTAATATAGAGGCAGTCACACAAATACGCTTTACATTTGCTCTTCTTCATCTATAAGGGATAAACGAGACAGATGGAAAAAAGGAAGTAGACTGTTATTATTTCAAAAGCAATCGCCATAACTGTTAATACACTTATACCACTATGAGACGAGATGGTCAATGCCTTCGTGGGAAAATGTTTGCGGTTGCCAACGGGACCATGATTGTATACGGGCGGTGCATCTCTTCGTCCGAAGGAAATCGACAGTCTTTCTTCAGGTCTCCAAAAATATGGAAATCGTATGGAGAGGATCGGGACTGTACGGAGGACGTGTAAGGGCTTCCCAGCGAAGCCCTGCAGCGTAATCCAAACAACAGGCACGCCAACTTTTGGAAAGTCACGATGGCTTTTATCTTTGAGTTTAAGTGCCCGCTGCTTATAGACATTCCGGAATACTGCGCACAATTAACGCAGAGTGGTACGTGGACACTTTGCAAAAATTTTAAGCTCGCCGTCAAGTCCAAACTCCCAGGAATGTTGATGGACGATATCATTCTGTTGCAGGATAATGCCCGCCGACATGTTGTCAAGGATGTTTCGACCACACTGCAGAAGCTTCTCTGGAAAACCTTTACACGTCCTCCATACGGTCCCGATCTCTGCCCATGCGATTTCCATATTTTTGGAGGTGAAGTAAGACATTTGTGGCCCTCTATTTGCTTCGGACGAAGAGGTGCACGCCAGGGTACAATCATTGTTCCGTAGGCAATCGTAAACATTTATCAGTGAAGGCATTGACCGTCTTATCGCACAGTGGAATAAATATATTAGCAGTTACGGCGATTACTTTTGAAATAATAAAGAGCTTACTCACATTTTTCCGTCTGCCCGGTTTTCTTTGACTGCCCTTATAAATGACGAAGAGCAAATGTAAAGCGTATTTTTATGTCGTCTTGACTCCCACATAATTTGGTCAGGCAGAATTTTAGAGTGTATCAGAACTGCTGGGTTATCCCATTTCTTTCACAATTAAATAGCTATAAATAACATCCTTATCATTTCAGATACCTGTCTTTCTATTAAAATGCTTGTAATCTGGAAGAGATTACAGATTTGAATGTAGTGTTCATAATAGATTGTTCAGATTTCGTAGTAGGATGAGTAGGGTATACTAATAATATTTCGATAATCTTACCCATTTCGAGAATGAGATTTGCACTCAGCAGCGGAGTGTGCGCTGATATGAAACTTCCTGGCACATTAAAACTGTGTGCCGGACCGAGACTCGAACTCGGGACCTTTACCTTTCGCAGAAGTAAAGCTGTGAAGACGGGGCGTGAGTCGTGCTTTGGTAGCTCACTTGCTAGCTGGCACGGTAGCTCAGCGTGTTCGGTCAGAGAGCCGGTTGGCATCTGTAATAAAAAAACTGAGTGGAAAGATCAACCACCGAACTTGTACAGGATGTCTTGCGAAGTCTGCAACGATCAATAACGAACAGAATGAAAAAAAAAAAAAAAAAAAACTTGGTAGAGCACTTGCCCGCGAAAGGCAAAGGTCCCGAGTTCGAGTCTAGGCCCGGGACACAATTTTAATCTGCCAGGAAGTTTCATATCAGCGCACACTCCGCTACAGAGTGAAAATCTCATTCTGGAAACATCCCCCAGGCTGTGGCTAAGCCATGTCTCCACAGTATCCTTTCATTCAGGAGTACTAGTTCTGCAAGGTTCGCAGGAGAGCTTCTGTAAAGTTTGGAAGGTAGGAGACGAGGTACTGGCAGAAGTAAAGCTGTGAAGACGGGGCGTGTGTCGCGCTTGGGTAGCTCAGCTGGCAGAGCACTTGCCCGCGAAAGGCAACGGTACCGAGTTCGAGTCTCGGTCCGGCACACTGTTTTAATCTGCCAGGAAGTCTCTTACCCATTTCAAATTTTGTAACAAAATTAATGCATCACATTCGTGACTGTGCACTGGTGATCTCGCTACTGAGCGCACAAGTCCAAACTCATTACCAACACCATGCATTAATATACAAGCAGGGACAAAGACGTGATGCAAAGCATTTAAGCTGTCCAGCAACCTCCTTATTCAGTGAAACGTCAGTCTTTCCAGCACCTGCAGACAACCTCGTAACAACAGCACAATGATCATCAGCAATGTTATGCTGATGGCTCTCCTCCCCGCCATATTTTGTTATTATCGCTTCATTACTTTTGTTATCGTGTGGCAGAATCAGCAATTATTCGAAATTTCATTTCTAGTGTTACAACAAATATTCCGATGAAAATCTAAAATTTCGTAGTCTTCGTGAGATGAGGTTCTGGACGTATTTCGCCTGATTGCCGTTTAAAGGGGCGAGGAGCCGTCACCTTGCCTCCACACTATTCTGGCTGGACCTGGAACAAATTTTCCCACAGTAGCTCATTAATTTGGAGAAGGAAATTATGAGGTTTAATCTTACTTCGTCAAAAGCACCTCGGAGTTGTCGTCTTGCGAAATCACTTTCTCTCGCAGTGCCTGTAGTGGCTCTTAATGAATATCTTGCATAGCTCTTCACGATAGGAGCGCTACCAAATAAGCGACAGCTATTCTGCAGGTACATTCTGTCAGTTTAGAGTGAGTTACGGCACTGATTATGGCACCAGGCTCATGGTCTGTAAGAACGGGACTCTAATTCCTCTCCAGCTGTACTGATTAAGTTTTCGTGGCTTCGCTGAATACGAATGCCGCGATGGTTCCGCTGAAAAGGCCTAGCCAGTTTCGTTTCCCTTCCTTGTCCCGTCCAAGCATGAACTCCGTCTCTAAGAATCCCATTGAACTCGAGACGTTGAATCTTATTTTCTTCCTCGCCTATGATCTCCCAACTTCTCCAAGATAATCGTGTGATATCTCTCCAGCCTGAAAACATTAACATATTAGTAGCCATGACTGAAAGAATTTTTTTCAAATTTTGAAGTATTCCGTGAACTTCGCCGGTGGCGAAGATCTCACATACGCCACAAATTTTATTTCATTGACAACCATTTTCGGTTTGTTGAATGGTGTAAAGAACAACAGTGAAATAAAAGGCAGGCTCCCAACTCTATAATGTCCCTACTCTGCTTACAACTTCTCTGCTAATAACTGGAATACATAATAGGGAATCTTGTGTAGTCTCCAGCGGATTAGAGATTTGCTGCAACGTAACTATATTGTAACATCTTTGCAGCGCCCAGGGACCATATATTTTTCCAACACTTCGTATGTTCATAAAATACGTGACCTTTACAGTAGCAACTTACCTTTAAGATAGTCAGTTATTTTGTATTTGGTGCAGTGTCGTGCTGAATCTCTGCAAAGAATTCAGTATTTATCCCATGAAAGGAATACGTCCTATGATGCTAATGGTGATCATTCACGGAGTAAATATGTTTGAGACTTCCGCAATCAAAATTTGTGGTGGACTGTAGTAGTGTTTTCAAACTCAAATTCAGATTGTTTCTTTTTGGCAACAGGGGAGTTCTTGAACAGCAATAAACAATTGCAAACCTTTATTCGGTTATTTATGCTGATTCAGCTAAGCTGTTCACATAAAATATTTCCAGGACAGTTTAGGGTAATGTAATTCTGTTTTAATTCAGATGAGCTGTAAGGGAGTTTTCATTGAACGTTGCACATTCTTGTGTCATAGCTGTGTTAATTACACATACAGAGGTACTAACTTCGCTTTTTCAAATGGAACTGCAGTAATTTCTCACGCTACAATCGTAGATCTCAAAGATACGAATTACGTCGCGCCTCTCTCACTCCAAAATAGTTTTGTGTTATTTAATATTTTTGTTTAAAGCCGGTACGAGACACAATTTTGTTAGGATCGACACACCGTATGAATGCAAACGTCATGAAATCAAAGAATGATTCCCCAGTTAACTATGGTAACAGTTTTGCTCGCGTTTCTGGCAGAGCGTTTAAACAAAGGTGAATACCACAAATTGAATGGGATTATAAAGCAGGAAATTATTATACAGGGTGAATATTAACAAAACCGCAAACTGCAGGGATGCATTCCTGACTGGAAGCGGAGGAAGAAAGGCGTGATGAACATGTGTCCGGAAATGGACGGTGTGCGTGCAACGACAACAAATCGTCCCAGAACATAGTACAGAGCTGCATCACAGATATACAAAGCGGCCTCCATGGGATTGCACGTGATAGGGAAGATAGCGCTTGGCATGCAGGATACACATACCGGTACGTGGATTACACCATGTTCGCCAACCCCTTGCCTGGAGCTTGTGCTAGGGTTCGTCTCTATACCCTGTAGAACCCGATTATCCAGATCTGTTGTACGCACAGTCCGCTGCCTCCCTGCACGTTCGTCTGTCTAAAAGGACCCACGATCACACAAACGCCCATAACAGGCTGAAATGTTGTGTAATGAATTTGGTTTCTGTGAGGGTACTTCTTTGGTACAGCCGTGCTGCCTCTCGACTGTTTCCATCTGCCTAGCCGTACATAAACACCATTTCGGCTTGTTCCCGACATGAACACCGGACCATTCTGCTGCTTGTAAAGTGCGCGTCATTTATGACGGCGGCCGAGTTTAGGTTCGTTCTGCGCATCTGACGTCACAAATGACAGTCAGCAAATGAACAGAGAACGACGTTGCCAGAGCTCGATTGCAGTGCAGAGCACGGACGAGTGTCTTCAGTTTTAGAAACGTTCAGTCATAAATAAAGTAACTGAACGAAAACAATGTCTTGATAGCAGAATTTCTTTTATAGAAAGTTTGAAAAAAAGCATTCTTTATACCAATTGCTTCATATTCTATTAATTAATTAAACCAAACAAGCAATAAGCCTCCTAATTCAGGCGATAGCAAGGAAAGGTGATTGTATCATTCTCACTAACCGCTTTTTCGCAATGAAGAACAACGGTAATTGTTTATTTCCTTTTGTATTTCGACGAAACGTGAAAAATTCATAGTCATACCGACAGTGTTTGTCGGTATTTTGCGTCCTAGTTTAAAGTCCTCCAGGAAGTATGTTGAACCTCTACCTGTGTTAGTGTAATGGTTAAAGTGTCTGGCTACTAAGCGAAAATTTCCAAGTTCTAACCTTGTTCAGTGCTCAATATTTTCTTTATTTAAAAATAATATCGAAGTGTCTTACTTCATGAATTTTATTCGTTTGAATGTAATTTTTTGAAATTTCTAGTGGCAACTGAAATCAACCATACGGAAAGTATACACAATGGACTTTTACCTCTGCAAACTGTTCAAAATTTCTTGCATTGGTTTACAACATCTAATGCTGCACAATAACTGCGTTGAACATCGAAACAAAATTAAGTCATTTATGGGGGGAAGAAATCAGTCAAGAAGATGTGTAAAAATCAAATTTTTGGGCCAAATAGTTTTTGTGAAATCGAATGATAAGTGTGTCAAAGCAGTCGGAACACAATATGTCTGCACAGGCGAGCAGTGCAGTGATGACAAAATCGCGCACAGCGCGGAATGTGCGGAGCACGTCTCTGTAGCAGCGAAAGGGTTAATGCGGCCGTGGTGGCTTTACTTAATAAACTGCGCGCTCCCCCCCCCCCCCCCCTAAACGTAATTTTGCTTGGCGCGTGCAACTGGCAACGCAGCAATCTCCCGCGTTTGGGCGGGCATGCGCGAACCGCCAAGATAAAATCATTGAACTATAGTACGCTGGGGCAATCACACAGCCTGCACCACACACGGCATGCGGTCATAGGAATTGTCATTTGTCAGCGCCGTCTACCGTGGCAACGATGCAGTTCTGGAAACATGTGCATAGAACTTTTTCCCTCCATTTCCAATGAGAATCACTCCCTGCACCTTGTCGGCTTTGTTAACGTTCACCCTCTATAAAGACTGTCACTTTATATCTCTGCGCGAACAACAAAATTAACATGACTTTAATTTCGAAATACACACTTGCAAACTTAAAATATCAGCAGCAGCACCAAAAATGAAAGAACAACAAAAACAAAAGAAAGTAGTCAAAAATACATAAAATTCCATTTATGGCATTAAATGTTACGAATGCCCGCTGTATATTGCAGTAAACATTTGCAGTCGCTAGTGCAAGGACTACAGGAGATACTGAAAAATTTCCTTTGCACATACTGCAAGACTGCGATGTTTTATATTCTCTTCGGTTGTTGTAACGTATGCGTATTCGTATTTGGGCATACGGTAGAGTAAAATCTGGTGGGTACAATCAGGCGAATGTGCAGGTCAAATCGGTCAAATGTGCAGGCCAAATGACAACGCCTTCACGTTCTTACCAGGGCCCGGGAAAGAGCTGGGTGAGCGCTTTTCTATCAACAAGTGAGTCGTGACCTGCTCACCGATCGTACTGCTACCACATCCACCAAGTGATACTTCCTCTAGGAGAGCCGATAGCACTTCGGTAAGAAGTTATTGTGTATGTTAAGGTCTCTTCAATCAAGTAAGCCCGAATCACATACCGTCCAATAATCCCACACCAAAAGTCCCACTCCACTGCCTCTCTCAGCCAGTACGGATTTTAAGCGACCCAATGAAACATATTTCCTAAATTCAGTTTTAGGTGATTCGCACTTACTGGGTTCTGTGAAGAATTGTGATGATGTCGCATCACAACTCCATCTACACTCCTGGAAATTGAAATAAGAACACCGTGAATTCATTGTCCCAGGAAGTGGAAACTTTATTGACACATTCCTGGGGTCAGATACATCACATGATCACACTGACAGACCCACAGGCACATAGACACAGGCAACAGAGCATGCACAATGTCGGCACTAGTACAGTGTATATCCACCTTTCGCAGCAATGCAGGCTGCTATTCTCCCATGGAGACGATCGTAGAGATGCTGGATGTAGTCCTGTGGAACGGCTTGCCATGCCATTTCCACCTGGCGCCTCAGTTGGACTAGCGTTCGTGCTGGACGTGCAGACCGCGTGAGACGACGCTTCATCCAGTCCCAAACATGCTCAATGGGGGACAGATCCGGAGATCTTGCTGGCCAGGGTAGTTGACTTACACCTTCCAGAGCACGTTGGGTGGCACGGGATACATGCGGACGTGCATTGTCCTGTTGGAACAGCAAGTTCCCTTGCCGGTCTAGGAATGGTAGAACGATGGGTTCGATGACGGTTTGGATGTACCGTGCACTATTCAGTGTCCCCTCGACGATCACCAGTGGTGTACGGCCAGTGTAGGAGATCGCTCCCCACACCATGATGCCGGGTGTTGGCCCTGTGTGCCTCGGTCGTATGCAGTCCTGATTGTGGCGCTCACCTGCACGGCGCCAAACACGCATACGACCATCATTGGCACCAAGGCAGAAGCGACTCTCATCGCTGAAGACGACACGTCTCCATTCGTCCCTCCATTCACGCCTGTCGCGACACCACTGGAGGCGGGCTGGACGATGTTGGGGCGTGAGCGGAAGACGGCCTAACAGTGTGCGGGACCGTAGCCCAGCTTCATGGAGACGGTTGCGAATGGTCCTCGCCGATACCCCAGGAGCAACAGTGTCCCTAATTTGCTGGGAAGTGGCGGTGCGGTCCCCTACGGCACTGCGTAGGATCCTACGGTCTTGGCGTGCATCCGTGCGTCGCTGCGGTACGGTCCCAGGTCGACGGGCACGTGCACCTTCCGCCGACCACTGGCGACAACATCGATGTACTGTGGAGACCTCACGCCCCACGTGTTGAGCAATTCGGCGGTACGTCCACCCGGCCTCCCGCATGCCCACTATACGCCCTCGCTCAAAGTCCGTCAACTGCACATACGGTTCACGTCCACGCTGTCGCGGCATGCTACCAGTGTTAAAGACTGCGATGGAGCTCCGTATGCCACGGCAAACTGGCTGACACTGACGGCGGCGGTGCACAAATGCTGCGCAGCTAGCGCCATTCGACGGCCAACACCGCGGTTCCTGGTGTGTCCGCTGCGCCGTGCGTGTGATCATTGCTTGTACAGCCCTCTCGCAGTGTCCGGAGCAAGTATGGTGGGTCTGACACACCGGTGTCAATGTGTTCTTTTTTCCATTTCCAGGATTGTATCTGCTGCAATGCCGTTGGTTATCTCTCGGGATAGTGATGCATGATACGGAAGGAATCTGTTAGCATGCTGAATGCGAACAATTCTGAATTTATTTTTCCAGAAATATTTCCCGTTTCTCTGTGAATACCATGTTGACTATTGTGTATTGTGCATTGAATCGGATACCTAGAAACGACAGAGAGGAGTCGTCCCGCCGTAGTCCTCAGTGGTTCACAACCCCATAACAGGCCACAGCAGTCCATCCATCTCACCGCCACACCACACAGAACCCAGGGTTATTGTGCAGTTCGGCCCCCAGTGAACGCCCCCCCCCCCCCCCCCGGTTCCAGATAAGTGTAACCTCAAGTGTTTGCATCGTAGAGTAATGATGGTGTACGTGGAGACAGTGTTTGCGCAGCAATCGCCGACATAGTGTAACTGAGGCGTAATAAGGAGAACCAGCCCGCATTCGCGGAGGTAGATCGAAAACCGCCTTAAAAACCACCCACAGGCTGGCCGGCACACCGGACCTCGGCACTAAACCGCCGAGCGGATTCGTGCCGGGGACCGGCACGCCTTCCCGCTCGGGAAACAGCGCGTTAGACCGCGCGGCTAGACGGGCGGGCTTGTTGACTACTGCGTTTGGGTTAAAAAACAAAATTGTGTTTTGCTAAAGGCGGACCCTATCCAAAAACATACGTATTGTTCACTATTAGTAACATATGTCAGAACAACTGTTTCGCTCGCCCGATCATTTGCAACTTTTCCCTCTCTGTATAGCACTTCCCCGACCACCAAGTAACAGTTTATTTTATTTTATTTATTTATTTATTTTTTGCACACTTACTGTGTTTTATTTCTTTTCAGATGCTTTCTGCAAAGATGCCTTCCTTCGTGCATCTCAACAGTTATCTTCGCGTTGTTTCGACATTCTATATTGAGAAGTGGAATATCTATTTTATCTTGGTTTGTGACCAACAGTTTTATCTAAAATTTATTTTATTTATCGTATGGCACATAAGGTATTACAAAAAAAATACTCATTTAAAACATAAATTTTATATGCAAGGACTAGTTGCCACTCAAGTTCATTAAAGGCGCGTGGGTGTTAGAATGAAGAACTCCACTGGATCAACAGTGTGTGGCCTCAGCTCACATTCTTCGATGAGGTGTCAGATGTATTGTCCTGAATTTCATGTTGTTTATAATTGTCGGTGTGACGAGGGAATTCAGAATCACTGGTCACGTAGATAGTAACAGAGGGCGCTGACCAGTAAGTTACCGAAGGGATCTGTTATTGTTCCCACTTCCTTCAATATCTCAGAGCTACCTAATACTGCTGCAAGGAAATTTGGGTATGTCGATGACAAACTTCAGCTACATAATGTATAAACTGTGACATCACTTACAAGGGAACCTCCCCATCGCACCCCCTCAGATTTAGTTATAAGTTGGCACAGTGGATAGGCCTTGAAAAACTGAACACAGATCAATCGAAAAAACAGGAAGAAGTTGTGTGGAACTATGAAAAAATAAGTAAAATATACAAACTGAGTAGCCCAAGCGAAGATAGATAACATCAAGGATGATCAGAACTCTGGAGCGCCGTGATCCCGTGGTCAGCGTGAGCGGCTGCGGAACGAGAGGTCCTTGGTTCAAGTCTCCCCTCAAGTGAAAGGTTTTTCTTTATTTTCACAAAGTTATGATCTGTCCATTCGTTCATTGACGTCTGTGTTCACTGTAATAAGTTTAGTGTCTGTGTTTTGCGACCGCACCGCAAAACCGTGCGATTAGTAGACGAAAGGACGTACCTCTCTAATGGGAACCGAAAACATTTGATCGCAATGTCATAGGTCAACCGATTCCTCCACAGGAAAACACGTCTGATATATTCTATACGACACTGGTGAGGGCATGTGCGTCACATGACAGGAATATGTTGTCGACCCACCTAACTTGCACACTTGGCGAATGGGTAAAAAGATTCTTCTACATTGCCCGATTTAGGTTTTCTTGTGGATGTGAGAATTACTCCCAAAAAAGTGATGAAAACATAAGAGTTTGTCACATAAACTGCAACAAATGAATCCAACAGTTTCACAGTCGCACACTTTTCCCTGTGCTCTGTCAAAACATATGTTTTTAACGTTTTCAAATTTTTCCGTGTGTAGATCGTCAAATCCTGCATATGACCAAGCAAATCTGAACATGTCCTGGAATTTTGGAGAGCGAAGTTGATTATGTGTGAGTGCCTGAACTTTGATAATTGTCTGAAAATAAAAAATAAAATTTTACGCTCGAAGGAAGATGTGAACCAAGGACCTCTCGCTCCGCAGCTGCTCACGCTAACCACAGGACCACGGCGCTACTGGGATCAGATTATCCTTGATGTTGCCTATCTTGGCAAGGACTACTCAGTTTGTATATTTTGCTTATTTTTTTCATAGTTCCACACAACTTCTTCCTGTTTTCTCGATTGATCTGTGTTCAGTTTTTCAAGGCCTATCCATTGTGCCAACTTATAACTAAATCTGAGGGGGTTGCGATGGGGAGGTTCCCTTGTTAGAATGATAATCCTAGAGTATGGCAGCGAAACATTTCCCAGCCGTTCGCATCGCTTAGTGGTCTTGCAGTATTAGGCACAAAGAGTTTTTTGCGCTTTAACATTTTAAAATATAAATAAAACCAAAAACCCAACACGGTCCGGACACTCTGACCTCCATCCGCTCTATGAGGCAAAAACGTGACTCATCGGATTAAGCTACACAACGTGAGTTAGCATTTGTCTAGTTTCTAAATGTTGTTGTTCTGCATACTTTTGCTGGAGCAAGTAAATGTTAATGTTTTGATGTCGTAAGGGTCAAAAGCCTTGCAATAGTGGTAACACCGGTTCCCGTCAGATCACCCAAGTTAAGAGGTGTTGTGCTTGGCTAGGACTCGGAGGGGTGAGCATCCAGGTCTACCGAGCGCTGTTGGCAAGCGGGATGCACTCAGCCCGTATGACGCCAAATGAGGAGCTACTTGAGGGAGAAGTAACGACTCCAGTTACGAAATCTGACAAAGGCAGGGAAAGCCGTGTGCAGACCATATGTCTCTCCATATCCGCATCAAGACAGGCATATCGGCTGAGGAAATCGCGGCGGGCGATCAGTACCGCGCGCCTTCCAAGGCCTTTTCGGACGCAGTTGGGTTTTTGGTTTTATTTATATTTTAAAATGTTAAAGCGTCACTTCTCCTGTTCTCTCAGTTCCCTCTGCTGTGTGTATTTTACCACTTAAACTTGATGAAGAACTTCGATTATCAATTTTGCGGAGGCTCTTAAAGAATACGACTACTACAGTCGGTAATTCCCTAGTGCTCAGACTTAATCATAATTTTCTGTAAGACTGACGGTGCTTCATACCCTCGTATTTGCTGTTCACTATTGTGTACTAGAACATCACGCAACGACGACGTTCCGTCTAGTGCGATCCATTTATGATGAATGGGTGTTCTTATTCCACAACACGAGACTCTGCTGATGTTTAGCGTCAATGAACGTTAACTAAATTTCGTCCGCATGTCCGTTACACCCACACATAGCCCAGATCTCGCTGAGAGAAATACTACCTCGTGTGATCAGGGCCACTGAATTCCAAGTGCAGTTGCGATTTGTCATAGAATGGATGGATACAGATTTTCGGAATAAATAAACGGGCCGCAGATGCTTCAAAATATTCAAGTCGGCTGAGAAAAGACGCCATAAGTTTATGAAACAACGCAGAAAGAGCAAATACTACGAAATGAAGCGTTGTCATCTTGGAAACGCCTTTTCTGCTGTGGTGTGGGCTGCAGATTCGTGATATTCGTATCCTTCAATGATGATCTGTGATAAGGAACTATTTTGGAATATTTTGATTACCATGAGGCAGAGACTAATCTTAGAACTTTATAAAAAGCAACTCGAACTAAGCATTTTATTAATTTCACAAGTGTTGATAATACGCAATGATAAGGGGAGGCGTCGACCATCATCAGTTAGTAGAAACTGCCCCAGTATCCATTTGTGAAGACCATGAAAAAAACAAATCAGGATGACCGAATGAGATAAACAAGTCTGAACTCTCAATTTAGACGTCCTGTTCGTTCCATGGATCCATACTGAGAATATTCTTGAAGAGGAGAAAAATGTCGAAAACAGTTACTACAGAACATATACAGGATGTTTCCTTAAGAACGTGCAAAAATTTAACAGAACACAGAGGATGATCCACCGAACAATTTGAGGTAGGAATCCTGAGGTCTGAGACGCCAGCTTGAGGAGATAATAGGAATAAAATCACATTACTGTGTACTTCTTTATTTACATTAGTTACAGTTAATTTCAAAGATCATTATTAACTCAATGTACGTACCATTTGTAATGTATCTTACAAAATGTACTGAAACTGACGGCCATTAACCTCAGTGCAAGCATGACATCCGCGAACAAGATCCTGACGCACCCTGACAAATATCCCTGGTGTGTTTCGAATCACACCACAGGCAGCTGCAATTCTGGCAGCTAATTTCACACCCGTAAACACTGGGGTCTCATACAGACGTGACTTTAGATATCCCACTGCACGAACCTCGAGTACAGGTGGACATTCACACAGCCAGGTAGACTTCCCAGTAATCAGGCCTATTCTCCATGTTTCCTTGCAGGAAATAAAGAGTGTTCGTGTAAATAAACAGCACAGTACGTATTAGCTTGTACGCATATTAGTTGTAAATAATCTGGAGAACAGTAATGATAGACACAGCGGTAGACACGTTTACATCAAGATCTCCTTAAGCTGGATTCTCCGACCTCGTGTTCCCTACCTCAAATTGTACAGTGCAGCATTCTCTACGTCACGCTGTCACGGAAACACCATGTCTATTTCCCAAGAATTAATAGGCCTTGATTTAGCTTAAATTTGACACATCTTCACCGTAGTTGTTTTCGTGGGTATGAAACTGCACTTGAGAGCTTAAAATGCATGTAAGTCGAATATTACGCAGCTCTCACGTAATGTGATTTGGTTCTTGCAAATAATTTGTTTTAGGAACTGGAGTTGGCTGCCAATACATCCTTCTCGTTTCTCTTAACCTGTAATTTATTGATACCTAAAATTCTTTTGGTTGTACCAAGCTGAATATAGTGTTCACTATCAGTGTCGTGTATGACTTCTCGCTATACCAGTTATAGGAGGGCGTGCTGAAAAGTAATGCCTCCGAATTTTTTGAGTGAAAATTTTTTAAAGCTTCTTAAGTAAGACAAAGTTATTAATGTTCTACATCTTTATTCTTCAACTCAACATGTTTGTGGCCCTCTTCCGTTAGGGGGCTCCGAATTGCAGCGTCTATCATGTCGGTATGTAATGTACCTATGCCGGTGCGTGAGAAACAGCGGGCTGTACTCGGGTATCGAATTCGAAGAATTCGTCCGCACATGGAGCGCCCTCTACTTCAGCATGCCAGACCACACACGAGCGCTGCAACATCTGAAACAATCCGGCGGCTTCGGTTCACTGTCATCGATCATCCTTTATACAGTGCCGACTTCGCTCCATCCGATTTTGATCTGTTTCCGAAACTTCACTTCACTGTGATAATCATGAAGTGGTGCGGGCAGAGGCGAGATTGTGGCTCCGCCAACAAAGTCTACAGTGACGGTATCAACAAACAGGTCTCTCATTGGGAGAAACATGTTGGTCGCCAGGGTTACTAAGTTGAGAAATAAATATGTAGACATGAAAAATTAAGATGTACAATATGAATAACGTTTGTTTTGTGTTAAAAGCTTTAAGAGTTTTCACATAAAAAATTCGGAGGAATTGCTTTTGAGCAGGTCCTTGTGTTATCCCCGCAAGAGACCTGTTTTCTCTTATGCAGCTCTTCAACTGTTTACCTGTGACTCTGATATCGGATCTTGTACTATGGAGTGGTTTTGCTTGAAACTTTTCTGTAATAGATTCTTCTTTAGCCTATGGTGACTCTGCTCCTACTTGCTTATCATTGCCTGTGCCTTTGTCTGCTCTCTCGGAATTTGTACTGTGCTGCTGTAACAGACTTGTGGTAGTACAAACAAAAATTAAGTATCTGTGCAGATAATAACAAGACTCTGCAAAGAGAAACGCTTTCACGAAGATAACTTACATGCTTAAAATCGTTCGGTCAGTTGCTAAGTATCAACTCACCCGCACAAGTCGAATTAATTTTGTATTTTCCGACAAACAAATTCTATTTTAAAATTGTGTAGCAGCCACGCGTCGCATACAGATTTCAGTTGTTGACATGTTTCACTCGACAGACGCGAGCGTCTTCAGGAATTTACTAGCCGAGTGCCACACGTTAAATATATCCGGCTGTGTATAGCGCCGCTGTCACACATAAAAAACATTTTTATGCATCACGCCAGCGCTACACACAGCCAGATGTATTTATACTGCCTACTAAATTTCTGAAGTTGCTCGTGTTTGTCGAGTGAAACATTTCAATAGAAGAAAGTTGTATGCCACTTGTGGCTCCACAGTTTTAATTTTGTCCACTCCAGGCGACGCTTGCGCTCACTGCCAGGCTACGCCTGCGCTCACTATATTCTACTTTCTAGAATACTACAAATTTACGGCAATAGTAATTCGCAGAGCGGCGTTGAAGACGTACTAAATAATTTTATGGCACCACCAAGACCAATAAATTTTGCTCATCACTTATTATGTGAAATGCCAAAAAAAATGTTTTTCGGTTCTCAGCAGTGAACTACCAATGTTCGGAAAAAAGAGTTATGAGTAGAGATAAAGTGGATTAGCTTAATCTGATCCCGTTTCACGTTAGTCCGTTAAGGAAATTCTGTTGCCAAGAGTGGGTCTCCGAGTTACTCATCCAAGTAGAAACGGCCGTTGTCGTGACGAGTAATACCGCAAACTAAGTCTTCGAAAAATCGAAGCAATCGTTGAGATTCGTGTGTGTTTCTGTTTGTGTTGTTAAGGGGTGTAGGACGTCAAATGGGCCGACTTGGAGCAGGAGAAACATGACAGGACATTTTAATTTCCAGTGTCTATACTTTTACAAATAAATTCATACAACTTTGTCAGCATCACCAGGAAGGATTCAGGATTCACACTCATTGCAGTGGAATTTCGAAAACATAACAAAATAATTTTTTTTACGTACGAAATTTCATCATTTATTCACTTACTAATGGCTGCATTTGTTGCTATAGGTACACTTTTCTTCATAAGTTAAAGAGATTCTTCGATGAATTTTGCACGGCATACATACCATACTCAAAGGTGTATGAAACTCTAGAATTTATTTAATTTCTGAAAAAACGAATGAGCTGTTATATTTTAAACTTCATGTTTAGAAAAAAACACAAATTTTATACTTAATTACCTCAGTTTTTACCACAGTTTTTAATAGATTTGGAAAATTCTAGAGTTTCAGACACCTTTATATATGGTTTGTATGCTGTGCGAAATTCATCGAAGAGTCTCTCTTGCTTGCGAAGAAAAGTGTACCTATAGCAACAAATACTGCCATTAGTAAGTGAAAAAAATGATGAAATTTCACATGTAAAAGAAATTTATTTTGTTATTTTTTCGAACTTCCACTGTTATGAGTGTGAATTTGGAACCCTCCCTGGTCATGCTGACAAAGTTTTATGAATTTCTTTGGAAAAGCGTAGACAGTAGGTATTAAAATGTCCTGTGGTGCCTCTCCTGCTTCAAGTCGGCCCGTTTGACGTCCTACGCCCCTTAAGAGGAGAATAAAAAACAAATTCTGGTCTCGCATTTGACATGTGTTTCTCAGGTAAAAATGCAGTTTTTATTTTTGATCTTTCGTAACTTAGCAGTCTTTTTGTTCAATTCACTTCGTCTAACGTTTACAGTATGTGAATTCCATCTATCAAGTGCGATTCTAGAAGGTCTGCAAAATTACCATCGTAAGTTTTGTAACCTCTCCAATGATGTTTTGTCACGAATAAGTTCTTTATGTGTGGGAATTGGAAAAAACCACCTGGACTCTTAAAAAACAATGCAAACACGGCTGAGAAATTTGTTTTCACATTTGCTTACGGTCAACATTTAATAAATATTGAATTAATCTTGCACAAAGCTTTCTCATAGTTAATCATTCGTGTAAAATGTAGCGTACTCTGCCCTCTGATATAACTATGGTGACAGATATTTCATAAATTATGAATCGTTCAGTTAAATATTGGGCAGATTCTAGATGATAGCAGTTTTGGGACGTCCTTCAGGTGGATCATTTCCAAGAAAACTACTGCCAAATTTTAATTCAGCGAACCATTTGTCATCTGCTGAAAATGAAAGAGTAGGAAGTCAGTAAAGCATCTGTTTATTTTGACTTAGGCATCCTTAAAAATCCCTTTAGGTACTAACCTTGCATCAGATGGGTGTAAGCAGGAATATTTCGTGACGTATTATGAGCAATACGAATTTGATTGAAACTGTACGTGTTTCAATAATAGTAACTGTTACTACAATATTTTCATCTAAAGTGTAGAGTACTGCAAGAAGAATGAATAGATTTCAAGTTTTCATCATAAAAATACTGCATATTGTAAAAATATATCACACATAGTAGTTGATAGTGCGTATTTGGTAGAAGTTCGAAACAGTTTTATGTGGTGATCTTAAAATATATGGATCTACTGTAAAGTAAATTGCTGCAGCGCGTCAACAAAAAGCTTGTTTGTCACAAAGAAATTTGCCAGCACTATGAAAAATTTGTTGAATGTTACTTTGTAAATGTACGAGCACTGTTCGCACACAGTCGCCAGATGAAGACATTGAAGAAATTCGTGAAATGTTTGTTAGTCTTATCTGTCAATGCATCTAGACTTGCATAACTTTATTTTTCATTTGTCGTGTGTATAAATCTACAAATCCAGCGCAGTATAAGTGAAATCATTCCGAAAAACTGATCAGCAGGTGAAGGGTGAAAGATCTTGCTCCTCGTCTATGCCTCTAAGTTCGTTAGACCACGGTATGATTTCAGAGGCGAGGTTCTGTTCAATAACTGAAACACTACACTCGCGCCACTGCTGGGTCATTAACGTGGAAACCAATAAACACTGACTTGAGGAGAAATGATTATAAATTTTGTTGTCATTGTGCTCATGTAAAATGCGTAAATCCACAACATGCATAAAATTTTGTACATTCTTCAGTCAGTGCATGTATAATTTCTACCTTTGATCGAAATGTAATAAAAAATGCTTCTCCTTCTTACATTTTTTTTCTGTGTACATCATTTATTTCGTATTTTCCATATTTTCATGTTTTTTTCGAAATTATAGCGATGTTGAAAAGTCCAGTTTTACCCGCAATGAAAATATGCGGAATAAATGGCTGTTTCTGAAGACGTACTGATGCTGTGTATTCCTAATTAATATGTGCTTGTAAAAAATTTTTCTCAGCACCATCTAACTTCTGTTTTAGCAGGTCTACCACTCCATATGTTTCGCTGCAAGTGGTTCAAATGGCTCTAAGCGCTAAGGGACTTAATATCTGAGGTCATCAGTCCCCTAGACTTAGAACTGCTTTAACCTAACTTGCCTAAGAACATCACACACATCCATGCCCGAGGCAGGATTCGAACCTGCCACCGTAGCAGCAGCGCGGTTCTGGACTGAAGCGCCTAGAACCGCTCGGCCACAGCGGCCGTTTGTTTCACTGCAGAATATGGACTCGACACGGAGGCTGTGATTTAGCCTCTCCTAGGCTTTGTCTGTGAATTATAGTGCCTGAGACATAGCCTAAAAGAGGTTAGGTCCAGGCCTCCAGTTTCGACAAAACTGAAAATGAGGATGATCGAAATCTACATGGCTGAAGAAGCATTATTTTCCGGTGGATCAGAGTATCGGACGATGAAATAACTGTTCCGCAAGAAGCTTGATTATATCTGCGTGTGACAACATCAAGATCATCTAAACCATCGCCACAGTGACGAAGTCTAGAATGAACCGACATGCTAGACAACGGCCAGTGACAAAAACAAGGTTCCTTCATCCGAATTCTCTCGCTTCCTAGGTAAGCATACTATCATCATTTGTGTATTAGGATAGAATGCACCAAACTCTTGGATATACAGTTTGATGAAAACTTGAACGGGAAGAAGAATATTACTGAGTTCGCAAACAATTAATTTCAGCTATTTTTGTTTTTAGCATACTTGCTAGTACTGTAAATAAAGGAATCAACTTCTTGACATATTTTGCTTAGTTCCACTCAGTTATGTCTTACGGAATAATTTTCTTGGGTAACTCATCACGTAGAAAGGAAGTATTGACTGCACAACAGGGAGCAGTAAGTACCGGGTGATCAAAAAGTCAGTATAAATTTGAAGACCTATTAAACCACGGAGTAATGTAGATATAGAAGTCAATATTGACACACATGCTTGGAATGACATGGGGTTTTATTAGAACCACCCCATATTGCTAGATGCGTGAAAGATCTCTTGTGCGCGTCGTTTGGTGATGATCGTGTGCTCAGCCGCCACTTTCGTCATGCTTGGCCTCCCACGTCCCCAGACCTCAGTCCGTGCGATTATTGGCTTTAGGGTTACCTGAAGTCGCAAGTGTATCGTGATCGACCGACATCTCTAGGGATGCTGAAAGACAACACCCGACGCCAATGACTCACCATAACTCCGGACATGCTTTACAGTGCTGTTTACAACATTATTCGTCGACTACAGCTATTGTTGAGGAATGATGGTGGACATATTGAGCATTTTCTGTAAAGAACATCATCTTTGCTTTGTATTACTTTGTTATGCTAATTATTGCTATTCTGATCAGATGAAGAGCCATCTGTCGGACATTTTTTTAACTTTTGTATTGTTTTGGTTCTAATAAAACCCCATCTCATTCCAAGCACGTGTGTCAATTTGTACCTCTCTATCTACATTATTCCGTGATTTATTCAGTTTTCAAATTTATACTGACTTTTTGATCACCCGGTACAATATGAGCGCGTGCTAATAAGTAACGCCTCCGAATTTTTTTACGTGAAACTCTTAAAACTTTTTAAGTAAAACAAACTTTATTATTCTTCATGTCTAAATACTTATTTCTCAACATAGTCACCCTGGCGACGAACACATTTCGCCGAACGAGAGGCCAGATTGTTGATACCGTCACTGCAGTATGTTTGACTTTGTTGACGGAGCCACAACCACACCTCTGCTTGCACCGCTTCATCGCTATCAAAGTGAAGTCCTCGAACGTGTTCTTTAAGTTTTGGAAACATATGAAAATCGGGTTGGGCCAAGAGGGGACTGTTACAATGAATGCAAGTCGTCATATTGTTTTAGGTTTCGCAGCGCTCGTCTTTGATCTGGCATTGTAAAGCTGAAGGTTCAAAAAATGGCTCTTAGCACTATGTGACTTAACATCTGAGGTCATCAGTCCCCTAGAACTTAGAACTACTTAAACCTAACTAACCTAAAGCCATCACACACACCTATGCGCGAGGAAGGATTCGAACCTGCGACCGCAGCGGTAGCGCAGTTCCAGACTGAAGCGTGTAGAACCGCTCGGCCACACAGGCCGGCTCATGCTGAAGGAGAGAGTGGTCCATATGTGGACCAGCTCTTCGATTTCAAAACTCGACTATAGCACGCTGTTTCCCACATGCCGACATACTTACGTTACACACCGGCATGTTACGAATTACAATTTGGAGCCATCTAACGGCAAAGGGGCGCAAATATTTAGACATGAGGAACAAAGACGTAGAATTTATTACCGTTTGTTTTATTTAGGAAGCTTCAAGAGTTTTCACATAAAAATGCATACGAGGGCTTTATGAAAAGTAATGTCTCCGAATTTTTTATGTTTATACACTACTGACCATTAAAATTGCTACACCAAGAAGAAATGCAGATGATAAAGGGGTATTCATTGGACAAATATATTATACTAGAACTGACATGTGATTACATTATCACGCAATTTGGGTACATAGATCCTGAGAAATCTGTACCCAGAACAAACACATATGGCCATAATAACGGCCACGATACGTCTGGGCATTCAGTCAAACAGAGCTTGGATGGCGTATACAGGTACAGCTGCCCATGCAGCTTCAACACGATACCACAGTTCATCAAGAGTAGTGACTGGCGTATTGTGACGAGCCAGTTGCTCGGCCACCATTGACCAGACGTTTTCAATTGGTGAGAGATCTGGAGAATGTGCTGGCCAGTGCAGCAGTCGAACATTTTCTGTATCCAGAAAGGCCCGTACATGACCTGTAACATGCTGTCGTGCGTTATCATGCTGAAATGTAGGGTTTCGCAGCGATCGAATGAAGGTTAGAGCCACGGGTTGTAAAACATCTGAAATGTAACGTCCACTGATCAAAGTGTCGTCAATGCGAACAAGAGGTGACCGAGACGTGTAACCAATGGCACCCCATACCATCATGCCGAGTGATACGCCAGTATGGCGATGACGAATACACGCGTCTAATGTGCGTTCACCGCGATGTCGCCAAACACGGATGCGACCATCATGGTGCTATACACAGAACCTGGATTCATCCGAAAAAATGACGTGTTGCCATTCGTGCACCCAGGTTCGTCGCTAGGTACACCATCACAGGTGCTCCTGTCTGTGATGCAGCGTCAAGGGTAACCGCAGCCATGGTCTCCGAGCTGATAGTCCATGCTGCTGCAAACGTCGTCGAACTGGTCGTGCAGATGGTTGTTGTCTTGCAAACGTCCCCATCTGTTGACTCAGGGATCGAGATGTGGCTGCACGATTCGTTACAGCCATGCGGATAAGATTCCTGTCATCTCGACTGCCAGTGATACGAGGCCGTTGGGATCCAGCACAGCGTTCCGTATTACCCTCCTGAACCCACCGATTCCATATTCTGCTAACAGTCATTGGATCTCGACCAACGCGAGCAGCAATGTCGCGATACGATAAACCGCAGTCGTGATAGGCTTCAATCCGACCTTTATCAAAGTCAGAAACGTGATGGTACGCATTTCTCCTCCTTACACGAGGCATCACAATAACGTTTCACCAGGCAACGCCGATCAACTGCTGTTTGTGTATGAGAAATCGGTTTCATACTTTACTTATGTCAGCACGTTGTAGGTGTCTCCACCGGCGTCAACCTTGTGTGAATGCTCTGAAAAGCTAATCATTTGCATATCACAGCATCTTCTTCCTGTCGGTTAAATTCCGCTTCTGTAGCACGTCATCTTCGTGGTGTAGCAATTTTAATGGCCAGTAGTGTAGTATGTTTCTGTTCAGGAATAGCAGGGTCGTATTCTCATCCGACCGTCCCGGCCTAAGTTTCATTTACCTCCACGGAGACTCCGAGGCGTTGACTTCCTTCCAGTCGCGGAGCGCCGTTTACTCGGATTTTCGTGCCTAGTGTCACTGTCGCCTGTGGTCATGCTGCGTGTATGAGAACCAGTTATATTCTTCTTCTCGCTGTACGCTAATAGCGTACAATAGTTAGCACTGGAGCCAAGTAAACTTTCTCCAGACAGTGGACACTGTAGCTGAGGTGGCTACTCTGACACTTTGCCGGCAGCCGTGCGTCGCCTCAGTCGACAACAGACCAGCAGTAAATACGCTCAGCAGTCGTGGAAGCCACGGAAGCTCTAAGTGTTTATGCCAGCTACGACACCATGACCTCACCCGACATCGGTGCTTTGGGTATCGTACAGACGCAGACTTTGGAGCCTGTAGAAGAACAGAAGAGCGACGAACGGGTAGAACTCGCCTGGGAGCGGTACGGCACCTAAACAAGGTAAGTGTGTAGATAAGGTTTTGCAGTCAGAGTGCCGAGCAGCTGTAAACCCATACCCCAATCAGCAACTGCCAAGCGCTTCTGGTATTGCTCCCTTCACTGATACAAACATTGGCCAGCTTATGCAATGAATAAAAATAACCAGTGACATTGGCTCTTTACGTATATAGAGGGTGACAGGTGTATAAGTGCAGATATTTTGATCATTGATACGTTAATATGCACCTACTTCAGTGTGTTACAGTTTTTTCCCTGCGTCTAAAGTGTTACCACAAATACATGACATAATTTACTACCTGATGTTTTCTGCACGGTCGTAACTGCACCACAAAATAGACTACGCGCGTCAGTATAGACTAACCGTTTTGTTCCACTTGTCAACACTTCGACACCTGACCCGCTGCCCAGTGTAAAAATGGTTCAAATGGCTCTGAGCACTATGGGACTTAACATCTGAGGTCATCAGTCCCCTAGAACTTAGAACTACTTAAACCTAACTAACATAAGGACATCACACATATCCATGCCCGAGGCAGGATTCGAACCTGCGACCGTAGTCGTCGCGCGGTTCCAGTCTGTAGCGCCTAGAACCGCTCGACCACTCCGGCCGGCTGCCCAGTGTAAAGCAAGCATAAATGGCTTGCTGTTGCAACGTGTACTCGGAGGTGTGAACCAACCTAACAACATTCTACTCCTAATAGTTATAATTACTAGTCCGCAAATTAAGTAAATACTGATGTAATGTTGTTCAGTACACTGTCCTCGCCACGCTGGGTAGCCGTGCGGTCGAGGGCGCCTTGTTACGGTTCGCGCGGCTGCCCTGATCGGAAGTTCGAGTCCTCCCTTGGGCGTGGGTGTGTGTGTTTTCCTTAGCGTAAGTTAGTTTAGGTTAGATTAAATAGTGTGTAAGCCTAGAGACCGATGACGGCAGCAGTTTGGTCCCATAAAAAAAATAAAAAAAACACTGTCCTCAGTCACCAATAAAAATCTCTGCACCTACACCCCTAACGCCCTGTATGTGGAAGGAAGTGCGGGAGACGTTGGTAAGCTGCATCCAATGGCAATCGGATAGCTCGTGTTCACGACGAAGTCCCAGAGCAGGCAGGACGTTACGGATGTTTTATCAGTAGGACGCAAACAATTATAACTGAACTTGACTCTCCCAGAGAGTAAACCTATTCGGATAGTCCCCGGTACTTTTCGCTCCAACTGGACGCCTATATACCAAGTCATGTCATTTCGCGCCAAGGTGTAATTCGAAAAGGTAACAACAGTTTAAATCAGAAGAATTCTTGCATGCGATCGTTTCACTCTATATCGTCTTGCATGTCAGCCACATGTCGGAAAAGGTGATGGACAGAGTTACCACTACCACACGATTTGATACGTGTATGGTTCAGTTTGCCTCGCAGTTACTACCAGACTTTGTTACAATTTATAGGATGCATTGACTGGTGGAAGTATATGTCCCTTCTGTGAGAGAATGTTTTAACTGTCTCAGATGTAATCATGTAAGCAGCCAGTGCCGCTGTGACATAAGATGCGCTACCTGTGGAAGAAATCACGTTCGAGCCGACTGCCTCCCGCTCAGCCTCGGTGTGGCACACGAGGGGGTCAACAGGGTGTTCCCGAGTACCTGCGCCAGAGAAACGTTAAGGAAGTCGCTATTAGGCAAGGTGTCTGATGGAAGCCGAGACGGCTATCTCATGTAGGCCGTATGCCGAAGACGTGCTGTCCCTCCACCCCTACGTGATGGACGAGCATTCCCAACTCTGCTAACTCGGCCGCACAGATACAGTCACAAAGTAGTGATGTCACGATGTCCACCCCGATAGACGCCACCACTGCTTCTGCAACAGAGATGTACACATTCCTCTTTTAACCCGCCCGTGCTTGCCTGTTAGCCACGCAGGCAAACTGCTACACGTTATTAGCAGAACAGGTAGGCTGCTTTACTCTCATCCAAGCCAATCTATGCCCAATCCAAGCAAGGTACAGAAGTCATTCTTGCCTGCCCGTCTTCCTGCTGAGCTACACTATGTAGTAGATATTCTGTTTACTTTCATTGTAGTGTTATGAGTATGATTAGGAAGTTGATGAAAATACCCGACTATCACAAGACAAGTCTCACTGAATATATGTATTTTTGACAGAGTGGGAAGTCAGTCTCTACCATAAGTTGGAGATTGAAAAAGCTTGATTCAGCCTTTGCGGAACATTGCCTTAACAACGATGTAGAAGTACACACAGAGGAAAAGAGAGCAAAACTCAGCCATATAGAAATTCTAGGAATTGACACACTTACCATTAAATGAACAAACCCCATTCAATTGTTGACTTTTTTTTTAGATGATATCACAACTCCTAGATAGAAGTAAAACTTTGAGCCTCAATCCATGAGTAGATTAAAAGCTCTAGGCTGATGCATAACTTTATTCCTAGGATCGAGTGTGGTGGCGCAGTGGTGAGCACAATGGACTCGCATTCGGGAGGACGATGGTTCAAACTCTCGCCCCGTCATCCTGATTTAGGTTTTCCGTGATTTCCGTAAATCACTTAAGACAAATGCCGGGATGGTTCCTTTGAAAGGGCACGGCAGACTTCCTTCCCTAATCCGATGGGACCGACGACCTCGCTGTGTCGTCCCCTCCTCCAACCAGCCAACCAATTATTCCTAGGTATGTTCAGTCATGTTAGTATAAATGCTGTAATGCATAAGTAATTTGTCAAGTTAAACTTTCAAAACGCTGTAGAAATAACACCACTGGACAGAATGACGTCAAACTGCAACGAAAAAATTATCGGAGAAGGGGGAAAACGTATGGCAGAAGAAAAAAAAAAGTGTGAAAATTGATCAACAGATGGCGCTGTATGTGTCATAATACGTAAATGAAAACATCTGTCATTTGCACAACCCGTTGAAGTTGGTATAAACACGCCGGGTACACGGCTTTTCTTCTTTTCGCGTCTGTGACGTTCACCATGACTGACATAATGCAGGATCACGCTCTGCTTCTAAAGCTGTACTACAACAATGATGACTGTGCGCACGTCGCCGGCCGCGGTGGTCTCGCGGTTCTAGGAGCGCAGTCCGGAACCGCGCGACTGCTACGGTCGCAGGTTCGAATCCTGCCTCGGGCATGGATGTGTGTGATGTCCTTAGGTTAGTTAGGTTTAAGTAGTTCTAAGTTCTAGGGGACTGATGACCACAGCTGTTAAGTCCCATAGTGCTCAGAGCCATTTGAACGATTTTTTTTTTTTTTGTGCGCACGTCGCTCTGCAGAAGTTCCGGATACTGAAGGGTTTGAAAAAAGGCGTTGGCTCGATGACTGCCGTGGGTCTGGAGGAAATGATGCGGAAATTTGAAAAGACAGGTTCTTACGGTGTGCAAAAAATGTTTCAGATGGCTCTGAGCACTATGGGACTTAACAGCTGAGGTCATCAGTCCCCTAGAACTTAGAACTACTTAAACCTAACTAACCTAAGGACATCACACACATCCATGCCCGAGGCAGGATTCAACCTGCGACCGTAGCGGTCGCGCGGTTCCAGACTGAAGCACCTAGAACCGCTCGGCCACCGCGGCCGGCAATAGTGTGCAGCCTGGTAGAGGGAGGAAACGAATTGATTCGACTTCAGTGGAAGTAGTGTGCACAGAAATGCAGGAAGAGACGAGGGGTGGTTTGCAAACGTGTAGTGCCCGGAAAATTGCCCGAACATCGGACATACCGTGAGCACTGTGCGTAAAATCGTACGAAGCATCCTTCTTTGTTATGCATTCAAAATTTCCCATGTTCACGAGTTGCTTCCTGTTGACCTATGCTTTAGAATTTCTTGCTCGCATGGAAGTAGACAATGGTTGGCCGTGGAAGATTTAGTGGACAGACGAAGCCAACTTCCATCTTAGAGGCTATGTCAATACACAGAATTGTCGAGTATGGGCAACGGAAAATCCACACGCAAATCAACCAGTACCACTTCATCCTGAAAAGGTCACTGTGTGGTGCGGATTTACGGCATCATTTATCATAGGGCCATATTTTTTCGAAGAGACAGATGCTTCCGGTCCTGTTATGTGTACCGTCACTGGTAAGCGCTATGAGTGTCTTTTGCGCAACTACGTCGTTCCAGCTCTCCATCAGCTTGGATGTGTGGATAGGATCATTTTTATGCAAGATAGCGCACCTCCGCACATCGAAAATCCAGTTAAGCAGTTGCTGATGTGTAAGGCATAAAAACAGTGTCTGTTTAGTTAATTTACAATGCTTTACCAAGAACTCATGGTTGATTCAGTGAAAATATATATTCATTTTGGGTCATTGCATGACAGAAAATGGTAATTTTATTTGTCCGTTTTTTCCGTTTTGGTGTGTTCTGGGTTTATTTATTTATTTCTCTATGAACGGTTTTTTCTGCACTTCACTCTCTCTCTATATTAGGCTATTCTCAGTTCGAAACAACATCAGGTCACCTCTAATACATGTTTCCTGTAGTAATGAGAGATATCTCTAAAAGTCGAGATCCTCTGCACCAAAGAACCTCAAGACGTCTGTTTACTGCTGCATAAACGTGTCCAGTTATTGTGAATCAAGGAATACTCTGGTATCCCACGTAAAAAGTTGTAGGACTACCTCGCGAAACAGTGTGCTTGATGGCCAGCCTTACTACAGTTGCCTATCACGTACAGATTCCGTTACTGGTGCAAAGAAACAAGTCCTTCATGAACTGTCTCAGACGTGACAGATATCACAACAGTACAGAGGAAGACATTATGCCGGTATATAGCCAAGCATTTCCCAAATCAGTCTATCTATACGTCATGTCACCACTATAGCGTGCATCCTGCTAGGTGACGGCTGTTATTGTTCACACCTTTATAGGATGACTCGTCAACAATCTTCGTATTGTATACAATATTGTACATTAAGTCTGTAGTTTCTCACCTCTCTGACTAAATGGTTAGCGCCAAAGGCCAATAAGTAAATAAAGTATCGATTAATCACTCCAAGAGCCTGACATGATGCTCCTTTACAAAAAGAAAGGAACATTCTTCCTCCCAGACTTCAAAAATTGAGCAAGATCTCTGGTATCTAATGACCTCGATGCACACAGGGTGCTATACTCTATTGTTCCTTACATGCGTATGTAACAGAGAAAAATGCTGAAATAAGCATTACCGTTCTTCAAAAAGGTGGATAGAGAGGAGAGGGGGGGGGGCGGGGGGGGGTGAGAGAAAGGGAAAGAGAGGGACGTAGAAATATCCCAGTTGTGATATGAAATCTACGTCTCTATCAACATACTTCATCTGCAAGCCACACAGCGCAGTGTACATGGTGCACTTGCGTCTTTGTAGTTATTCCTATCACACTGCCGATGGTGCGCGACAACAAAAACTGTCGATGCGACTCTGTATAAGACGGAAATACTTTAATCTCACCGTCATGGCTATCACGATTGCTGGATCTACGAGAAAAAAAATATGTTTCCTTAGTTTTCTGGAAACTTACATCCACTAAACTGGAAGTGGAGTTCTTCATGCTACGCGCAACAATAAAAATGGCTCTGAGCACTATGGGACTTAACATCTGAGGTCATCAGTTCCCTAGACTTAGAACTAAGTAAACCTAACCAACCTAAGGACACCACACACATCCATGCCCGAGGCAGGATTCGAACCTGCGGCCACAGCAGCCGTGTGATTCCGGACTGCAGCGCCTAGAACTACGCGCAACACGTGTCTTCCACCAGGGTTAGTTATGCGTTTAAGTGGAGCTCTCCCGTCCACTTAACTATTTTAACTAATGTTAGTCTCGTGCCCATTGTGCGATATGTTACTTGGAAGAAGTAATATGTTACCTCATTCATACTGGAACGTCTGCTGCCAGAATTTTGGGAGCTAGAAGTCCCGATATGTACGGCACTTTCCTTGTTTCGTCTCCCTTTGGAGTTTATAGAACGTTTTTGTGGCTAAACGAACTCGTTACGAAGCGGGCAAATCGTGTATGAATCTTATCTGTTTATTTCATTAAGTAACCAAAACAGTTGTTGTTAGTGGACCAGCAACGCAAGAAGAGGTGTAGACTTGGAAAGCTGTCCGGAAAGGCTGTATACTATCGCCAATTATTTTCAGTCTATACGTAGAGTGCAACAAGGGGGCTTTTACATCTAATTAAGTTGGTAGAACAATTCGTTCTTCACCACGCGGTCGTTAATAGGGTGGAAATGTAACAATATACTTACCGCCAATATCTGCAATTGCAGTGAGTTGGTGGAATGCTCGCTTGGTAACAAATTTTGGGTACCTTTCCAGCTGTGAATGTGCAGTACCAAAAATAAAACGATTTCAGATAAATTTCTCTGTCAAAACTAACTGAACTGCCATTCCGTTTAGACATTTTACACTGACGGAAAAAATCGAAACACCAAAAATAATTAATGTAGAGTAATGAAATTTCAGAAATACTTACGTCTAGGTAAAACATTGCAAGACCACTGGCGAGATAAGCCATTGCACACGTGAAATGATGGTACATTAATATACGATGTAACCACCAGAATGTTGAATGCAAGCATGCAAACGTCCGTGCAATGTGCTGTACAAGTGCCAGATGTCAATTTGGTGGATGGAGGTCCACGTCTGTTGCATTTGGTCGGTCAATACAGGAACAGTTAAGGGGGGTAGGACGTCAAACGGGCCGACTTGGAGCAGGAGAGGCACCACAGAACATTTTATTTTCTACTGTCTATACTTTTACAAATAAATTCATAAAACTTTGTCAGCATGACCAGGAAGGATTCAGGATTCACACTCATAGCAGTGGAAGTGCAAAAACATAACAAAATAAATTTTTTAGATATGAAATTTCATCATTTTTTCACTTACTGTTGGCTGCATTTGTTGCTATAGGTACATTTTTTTTTCACAAGTAAGAGAGATTCTTTGATGAATTTTGCACAGCATACAAACCATACTTACAGGTGTACGAAATTCTAGAATTTTCCAAATCTACTAAAAACTGTGGTAAAAATTGAAATAATTAACTGGAAAATTTGATTTTTTTCTAAACATAAAGTTTAAAACGTAACAGCTCATTCATTTTTTCATAAACTAAATAGATTCTAGAGTTTCAGACACCTGTAAGTATGGTTTGTATGCTGTGCAAAATTCATCGAACCGTCTCTCTTACTTATGAAGAAAAGTGTACCTATAGCAACAAATGCAGCCAATAGTAAGTGAAAAAATGATGAAATTTCACATGTAAAACAAATTATTTTGTTATGTTTTTGAACTTCCGCTGCTACGAGTGTGAATCCTGAATCCTTCCTGGTCATGCTGACAAAGTTTTATAAATTTATTTGTAAACGTATAGACACTGGAAATTAAAATGTCCTGTGGTGCCTCTCCTGCTCCAAGTCGGCCCGGTTGACGTCCTACCCCATTAATGCTCTTTGTGGACGACGCTGGAGATGTCGTCTGATGTTGTCCCATACGTGCTCGACTGGAGACAGATCTGGTGATCGAGCAGGCCAAGGCGACATGCCGGCACTCTGTAGAACATGTTCGGTTACAGCAGCGGTATGTGGGAGGGCGTTACCTTGTTGGAAAACACCCCCTTGAATGCTGTTCATGAATGGCACCACAACAGGTCGAATCACCAGACTGACGTACAAATTTCCAGTCAGAGTGCGTGGGAAATCACGTGAGTGCTCCCGCTGTCATACGAAATCGCACCCCAGACCGTAACTCCGGGTATAGATCCAACGTATCTAGCACTGACCGGTTGGTTGCAGGCTCTCGACTGGCCTCCTACTAATCAACACACGGCCTTCACTGACACCGAGGTAGAATCAGCTTTCATCAGAGAACACAACAGACCTCCACCCTGCCCTCCAATGAGTTCTCGCTTGACACCATCGAAGTCGTAAATGGCGGTGGTATGGGGTGAGTGGAAGGCACGTCGCAGGGTTTCTGGCTCGGAGCTATCCTTGAAGTAACCGATTTGATACAGTTCATTCTGTCTTTGCGGCGCCAAATGCTGCTCAGATTGCTGCTACAGATACAGTACGATGCGCCAGAGCCGTACGCCAAACATTATGGTCCTCCCTCTCGGTAGTGCGACGTGAACGTCCGTTGCCCGGACTTCTTGCGACCATACATTCTCGTGACCACCACTGCCAGCAGTCATGCACAGTGGCTAAATTCCTGCCAAGTCTTCGTGCAATATTGCAGAAGGAACATCCAGTTTCTTGTATCCCTATTCAAGCTCAGTGGGGTGTTGACAATGGAGTCTTTGTCGCCTTAAAGACATTCTTGATTAACATCGACTCACCACGTCCAATTTCAAAAGTAACTTAACACTCACGACCATTATAGAATAAATTTAAAGAAAACCTTACTTGCATCCTCATAGTGGTGCTACTAGCAACACTCTAATGCGACTGACGCGAAGTTGGAATAGATATCATCTTTCAGATGTAGAAACACGCCTACCAACTTTCGCTTATGTCGCACAACTCCTTCATGGGGTTGCGATTTTATTTCCGTCAGTGTATATTTCACATCTCCTTTCCTCCAATATTGTTGTTGTGGTCTTCAGTCCAGAGACTGGTTTGATGCAGCTCTGCATGCTACTCTATCCTGTGCAAGCTTCTTCATCTCCCAGTACCTACTGCAACCTACATCCTTCTGAATCTGTTTAGTGTATTCATCTCTTGGTCTCCCTCTACAATTTTTACCCTCCACACTACCCACCAATACTAAATTGGTGATCCCTTGATGCCTCAAAATATGCCCTACCCACCGATCCCTCCTTCTAGTCAAGTTGTGCCACAAATTTTTATTCTCTCCGATTCTATTCAATACCTACTCATTAGTTATGTGATCTACCCATCTAATCTTCAGCATTCTTCTGTAGCACCACACTTCGAAAGCTTCTATTCTCTTCTTGTCTAAACTATTTATCGTCCATGTTTCACTTCCATACATGGCTACACTCCATACAAATACTTTCAGAAACGAATTCCTGACGCTTAAATCTGTAATCGATGTTAACAAATTTCTCTTTCCTCCAAATACAATGGAATTACATGGATTACAATTCAACAGCTTTTAGTGAAAAAATAACTACCATAGCGTGATAGTACGAGTAATGAACTTCTCAACATATCAACCAAAGATTTCACAATAGCTAATAGGTCACAGACGCTACTTTCAGAAGCGTAAAATCTAACGTTTATATCAGACAATTTTCTGGGAATTAAATTATTGGATGTAACATCCCATTGTTTATAAACTAATGAAAACAACTGAGAATACAGTGTGCAAAGTGAGGCAACGGCCCACGGTGGCCAGCCTTGGTACATTTCACCTGCCCCAACTGGCTACTGTGGGGGTACCACCACTGACAGAATTTAATATCTTCACAGTCGGATTGCTTATAGTAACAAAAATACCCTGGTCACTTTGCACACTATCGATTATTACATTATACAACTTTAACTTCATTTAACTAACAATTCCGTCCAGGAGTTACTGAAAATATTCTCATTCGTTGTTTCGTCTGGTGGTGATGGTCGGAGACTTGCCGTTATTGTATTCTTGGAGACGTAAAAATTTTTGAACACTACCGTCAGCCACTATCAGCCCTCGGAATCGTCAGCGTGTGGATTAGGAAAGAAACCAAACAAATACCTGCATTGGTTCCTGAAGCTGCCCTTCCCTAACAGTTGTAGAAATCAGTGCCTGCTGCATCTCTGCATAAAGAACACGAACATCACTACAAAAACTTATTTAACAAGTAGTGGCGACACTGTTACAATTCATACCAGGCTTTATTACCAGACGTTCACCACCTTACATGGCCTCAACATAATCGGGCCGCATCTCCATCACCTTGCTTCTCACGGATGGAACGAGTTGCACACCTTCAGCACGTCTGTCTATATGGATTTCTCGCAAGGACCCCCATATGCTACAGATGGTGTCTTCTCTTATGTTGTAGCGTGTGCCTCGTTCACTGACAAGAAAGCTTCGGCGCCTTTTGGCACTGCATCCCATCATTCTTCACGACAATGCACGATTCCTCACGGCGAATCCCATGCAGGGGCTTCTGCGTATGTGTGGTTCGGAGATACTGGAACATCCAACGTATTCACCCGGTATGAATCCGTTCGATTATAACCTGTTCACCAAAATGAAGGAACCACTTCTTGGCCCTTGTGAGACACCGACAGAGATATACGCGCTTACGGTGTACGACGCCTTCCATCTAAGTGAAAGGAAGTGATCGAGAGGCAGGGCGATTCTATTAAGGGCATCTAATAAGGTTAACATCTGCCAAAAAAGTCTGCTACGAGTTATGACAGTGCTGTCCCTACTTTATATCCAATCCATGTAACTAACATTTGAGCATTTGACTGGCCATTAAAATTGCTACACCAAGAAGAAATGCAGATGATAAATGGGTTCACTGGACAAACATATTAGACTAGAACTGACATGTGATTACATTTTCACGCAATTTGGGTGCATAGATCATGACAAATCAGTACCCAGAACAACCACCTCTGGCCCTAATAACGGTCTTGATACACCTGGGCACTGAGTCAAACAGAGCTTTGATGCCGTGTACAGGTACAGCTGCCCATGCAGCTTCAACACGATACCACAGTTCATCAAGAGTAGTGACTGGCGTATTGTGACGAGCCAGTTGCTCGGCCACCATTGACCAGACGTTTTCAATTGGTGAGAGATCTGGAGAATGTGCTGGCCTGCCGGCCGAAGTGGCCGTGCGGTTAAAGGCGCTGCAGTCTGGAACCGCAAGACCGCTACGGTCGCAGGTTCGAATCCTGCCTCGGGCATGGACGTTTGTGATGTCCTTAGGTTAGTTAGGTTTAACTAGTTCTAAGTTCTAGGGGACTAATGACCTTAGCAGTTGAGTCCCATAGTGCTCAGAGCCATTTGAACCATTTTTTTTGTGCTGGCCAGGGCAGCAGTCTAACATTTTCTGTATCTAGAAAGGCCCTGTATCTAGAAAGGCCCTGCAACATGCTGTCGTGCATTATCCTGCTGAAATGTAGGGTTTCGCAGGTATCGAATGAAGGGTAGAGCCACGGGTCGTAACGCATCTGAAATGTAACGACCACTGTTCAAAGTGCCGTCAATGCGAACAAGAGGTGACCGAGACGTGTAACCAATGGCACCCCATACCATCACGCCGGGTGATACGTCAGTATGGCGATGACGAATACACGCTTCCAATGTGCGTTCACCGCGATGTCGCCTACCATGGATGCGACTGTCATGATGCTGTAAACAGAACCTGGATTCATCCGAAAAAATGACGTTTTGCCACTCGTGCACCCAGGTTCGTCGTTGACTACACCATCGCAGGCGTTCCTGTCTGTGATTCAGCGTCAAGGGTAACCGCAGCCATGGCCTCCGAGCTGATAGGCCATGCTGCTGCAAATGTTGTCGAACTGTTCGTGCCGGCCGGCGTGGCCGTGCGGTTCTAGGCGCTACAGCCTGGAACCGCGTGACCGCTACGGTCGCAGGTTCGAATCCTGCCTCGGGCATGGATGTGTGTGATGTTCTTAGGTTAGTTAGGTTTAAGTAGTTCTAAGTTCTAGGGGACTGATGACCTTAGAAGTTAAGTCCCATAGTTCTCAGAGCCATTTGAATCATTTTTTTGAACTGTTCGTGAAGATGGTTGTTGTCTTGCAAATGTCCCCATCTCTAGACTCAGGGATCGAGACATGGCTGCATGATCCGTTACAGCCATGTGGATAAGAAGCCTGTCATCTCGACTGCTAGTGACACGAGGCCGTTGGGATCCAGCACGGACCCACCGATTCCATATTCTGCTAACAGTCATTGGATCTCGACCAGCGCGAGCAGCAATGTCGCAATACGCTAAACAGCAATCGCGATAGGCTACAATCCGACCTTTATCAAAGTCGGAAACGTGATGGTACGCATTTCTCCTCCTTACACGAGGCATCACAACAACGTTTCACCAGGCTACGCCGATCAACTGCTGTTTGTGTATGAGAAATCTGTTGGAAACTTTCCTCATGTCAGCACGTTGTAGGTGTCGCCACCGGCGCCAACCTTGTGTGAATGCTCTGAAAAGCTAATCATTTGCATATCACAGCATCTTCCTCCTGTCGGCTAAATTTCGCGTCTGTAGCACGTCATCTTCTTGGTGTAGCAATTTTAATGGCCAGAAGTGTATTTCCTTGGCAAACTTTGGCTCCACAATAACGATTCTCCTCGCAGAGACACATTCATAAGCTACAATTTGTTAAAGAGAATAGAAAATAACACTACTCTTTAAGGAACCAACTGACGATGAGTCCAGTTAGTTGGCTAATAGAAAAACCCTTTATGACACTGATTCTATATTTACATCTATACAAACATACATATGCTTGCAGCTAAATAATTATAATCAAATGACTGAGGTGACCACCTCTGGCCAACCCCTCACCGTAAATTAACTAATGACTGACAGTAAAAGAAAGCAAAGAACGTTAAAGACCAACAAAATCTATCTCAAATGTAAGTCAAACCCAACAAATACATGTCTCTCAGACTCTGCCTGCATCGTAGAAAACTTTCCATTTCATTTTCTCCTATAATGTCAGTTTTATTACTCACAGTCATACTGGAATCATGCTCATTCAGTTTATTCACGTATAATTGCCATCGCTACCATATTCGCTTAATTATTATAGCTAGTCAACTCTTACTGTGAAATAAGCCTGAGAACGACCCGCTTTTTGCCAAGAGCATTTTGAAAAACTGTAATGTAGGCTGGTATTGCAGTACACAATTCGTTATCACAACTCCCGTGCTGACGATTTATTACTTAACAAGTCGAATCGCACAACAACAGAAACCTTACATCTTCCGTCCAAATCCATTGTTATATCCTCGTTTACAACTTAAACTGGCTAGACAATCATTTCCAACTGCAAGACAACGCGTTGTTGATTCACATCTTTAGCAACTTTTTATTCAGATCCTCAGAACCTATTCCCAAACTAAATAAGCAACACTTAATCATCTTTCTCTTGCTTTACATACAGAGACAACATGTAAAATGTTTAAGTACTACTTCTGCGTAAACAAGTATCATAACAAACTCCTTCTCATTTAAACTGCGGTAACAGTACAGAGCTTTTACTACGTTAAATAATTCACGTTCTAAAGTGAAAGAGCGGTTAATTTAGGTTTGGCCAGACAGCATAAAAGCAACTCTATTAGTCGAGGTTTCTAAAAGAAAGAAAAAAAGAATGATAATTTACTTCAGAGCCACGTAACAGATGAAAGCCAGTTCGTTAGGCTATGTTTTGGTCAGCCTGTTTGCTATGCTCCATTACCAACCCTTTATAATACACATGAAATATCACCTACAGTCTTGGCTTCGTTTCTTAAGTGCTTGTTATACAATGGAATTCTCCTTAGAGCTCCTTTTCTGCTGTGTCATTCCATGCTATTGCTATATAATTACGTCCATTACGTCCCACCCGTGCACAGTACAGACTCTTATGAATCAAAGCAGCAAAAACTAGGGTCCTTAACCGTTCTATCTCAAGCACTCAGATATTCACCATGCGCCAGTAAACCCTTAAGTTAAACATCGTTTCTAGGAGCCATAGAAGAATTGAAATACTCCCCGAATCATACAGGGCAATAAAAGAAAATCGACTGTAGATCACGAAAAGAGAGGTAATCCACGGCCAGCTCGACATGTCAGGCCAATAGATGTTCAATGTGGTGGCCATCATACTTGCCAAGTATACATATGCTATTTTACTTTTTATTTATTTACACATGAAGTTCCGTAGGACGAAATGAAGGAACAAATCTCCAAGGTCATGGAACGTGTCATTACACGAAATTAAAATGTAAAAGTAACAACAGATAAAAATGAAATGTTTATGAACCCAAAAAAAAGTCAAGCCATAAATTTAAGTAAACGCAGTCGACAATACAACAAGAATCAGCTTAATTTTTCAAGGAACTCCTCGATAGAATAGAAGGAGCGACCCATGAGGAAACTTTTCAGTTTCAATTTGAAAGCGCGTGGATTACTGCTAAGATTTTTGAATTCTTGTGGAAGCTTATTGAAAATGGATGCAGCAGAATACTGCACTCCTTTCTGCACAAGAGTTAAGACAGTCCGATCCAAATACAGGTTTGATTTCTGCCGAGTATTAACTGAGTGAAAGCTCCTTATTCTTGGGACTGAGCTGATATTGTTAACACGAAATGATATACAGGGTGAGTCACCTAACATTACCGCTGGATATATTTCGTAAGCCACATCAAATACTGACGAATCGATTCCACAGACCGAACGTGAGGAGAGGGGCTAGTGTAATTGGATAATACAAACCATAAAAAAATGCACGGAAGTATGTTTTTTTAACACAAACCTACGTTTTTTTTAACGGAACCCCGTTAGTTTTGTTAGGACATCTGAACATATAAATAAATACGTAATCAGTGCTGTTTGTTGCATTGTAAAATGTTAATTACATCCGGAGATATTGTAACCTAAAGTTGACGCTTGAGTACCACTCCACCGCTGTTCGATCGTGTGTATCGGAGAGCACCGAATTACGTAGGGATCCAAAGGGAACGGTGATGGACCTTAGGTACAGAAGAGACTGGAACAGCACATTACGTCCACATCCTAACACCTTTTTATTGGTCTTTTTCACTGACGCACATGTACATTACCATGAGGGGTGAGGTACACGTACACACGTGGCTTCCGTTTTCAATTACGGAGTGGAATAGAGTGTGTCCCGACATGTCAGGCCAATAGATGTTCAATGTGGTGGCCATCATTTGCTGCACACAATTGCAATCTCTGGCGTAATGAATGTCGTACACGCCGCAGTACATCTGGTGTAATGTCGCCGCAGGCTGCCACAATACGTTGTTTCATATCCTCTGGGGTTGTAGGCACATCACGGTACACATTCTCCTTTAACGTACCCCACAGAAAGAAGTCCAGAGGTGTAAGATCAGGAGAACGGGCTGGCCAATTTATGCGTCCTCCACGTCCTAACAAACGCCTGTCGAACATCCTGCCAAGGGTCAGCCTAGTGTTAATTGCAGAATGTGCAGGTGCACCATCATGCTGATACCACATACGTCGACGCTTTTCCAGTGGGACATTTTCGAGCAACGTTGGCAGATCATTCCGTAGAAACGCGATGTATGTTGCAGCTGTTTGGGCCCCTGCAATGAAGTGAGGACCAATGAGGTGGTCGCCAATGATTCCACACCATACATTTACAGTCCACGGTCGCTGTCACTCTACCTGTCTGAGCCAGCGAGGATTGTCCACGGACCAGTAATGCATGTTCCGTAGATTCACTGCACCGTGGTTTGTGAAACCCGCTTCATCGGTAAACAGGTAGAACTGCAACGCATTCTCTTGGTTCAAATGGTTCAAATGGCTCTGAGCACTATGGGACTTAACATCTATGGTTGTCAGTCCCCTAGATCTTAGAACTACTTAAACCTAACTAACCTAAGGACATCACACAACACTCAGTCATCACGAGGCAGAGAAAATCCCTGACCCCGCCGGGAATCGAACCCGGGAACCCGGACGTGGGAAGCGAGAACGCTACCGCACGACCACGAGCTGCGGACCAACGCATTCTCTGTTAATGCCCATTGACAGAATTGCACTCGATGATTAAAGTCATCACCATGTAATTGCTGATGTAGCGACACATGAAACGGGTGAAAGCGGTGACGATGCAGTATGCGCATGACACTACTTTGACTCAGTCCACCAGCTCTCGCAATGTCCCGTGTACTCATGTGTGGGTTCACGGCAACAGCAGCTAACACACCAACTACACCCGCTTCTCCTGTGACGGGCCTGTTACGGACCCGTTTGCGTGCTACGACCATACCTGTTGCATACAGTTGGCGGTAGATGTTTTGCCATGTGCGGCACGTTGGATGCTCTCTGTCCGGGTACCGTTCTGCGTACACCCTGCAGGCTTCAGCTGCATTTCGTCGACACTCGCCATAGATGAGTATCATCTCCGCCTTTTCAGAGTTCGAATACACCATGGTCACAGTTCCTACAACACTACACTATCACAGACGTCTGGTAACACGGTGTACTACAGTTGGTCTGCGTGCGGAGACGAATGCAGAATAACATTAGCAGCAAGCGCTACATGCGGACACTGCGACAGCTAGACCAAACCACAACAGTGCACTACAGCCACACTCGTAAACACGGTCGTCATCGTAAACATTTCCCTGCAGATGCTGCTCGCCGACCGTGGCCCGTGTTTGTTACAACACGCAACTGAACGTCGAAGGTTTCAAGCGTCAACTTTAGGTTACAATATCTCCGGATGTAATTAACATTTTACAATGCAACAAACGGCACTGAGTACGTATTTGTTTATATGTTCAGATGTGCTAACAAAACTAACGTGGTTCCATTTTAAAAACGTAGGTTTGTGTTAAAAAACATACTTCCGCCCATTTTTGTATGATTTGTATTAAACAATCACACTAGCCCCTCTCCTCACGTTCGGTCTGTGGAATTGGTTCGTCAGTATTTGATGTGGTTTACGAAATATATCCAGCGGTAACGTTAGGTGACTCACCCGAACCACCCGTATCTGAGCCAAAAATATCGTTTTAGAATGGGAAGAGTTACCCTAAAATATAATACCATAAGACATGAGCGAACCGATCACTTACTTCAGATATCGTTCGAATAGTAAAAATGGCAGCATTAAGTCTTTGAACAAGATCCAGAACATGGGCTTTCCACGATAGTTTACTATCTATCTGAACACCGAGAAATTTGAACTGCTCAGTTTCACTAATCATATGCCCATTCTGTGAAATTAAAACGTCGGTTTTTGTTGAATTGTGTGTTAGAAACTGTAAAACCTGAGACTTACTGTGATTTAGCGTTAGTTTCTTTTCTACAAGTCCTGGACTTAGGTCATGGACTGCACTATTTGAAACCGAGCCAATGTTGCACACAACATCCTTTACTACGAAGCTAGTGTCATCAGCAAAAAGATATATTTTAGAGTTATCTTTATACTAGAGGGCGTATCATTTATACAAATAAGGAACAGGAGTGGCCCCAACACTGATTTCTGGGGCACCCCCTATATGACTATACCCCACTCAGACCCCACATCACGGCCATTCTCAACACTGTCAATAATGACCTTTTGCTGTGTGTTGCTAAAGTAAAAGCTGAACCAATTGTGAGCTACTCCCCGTATTCCGTAATGGTCCAACTTCGGGAGCAAAATTTTGTGATCAACGCAATCAAACGCCTTAGTTAACTCAAAAAATATGCGTAATGTTCGAAACCTTTTGTTTACCCATCCAGTACCTCACAGGGAAAAGAGAATATAGCATTTTCAGTTGTTAAACGAGTTCTACAGCGGAACTGTACATTTCATAGCAAATTGTGTGATATAAAACCATCAATTCTCATTACATACAAAGCCTTTTCTATACCTTTAGCAAACACTGATGGCATAGAAATAGGTCTAAAACTGTCTAAATTATCCCTTTCTCCCTTTTTATAAAGCGGCTTTACTACTGAGTACTTTAATCGTTCAGAAAGCCGACCATTCCTAAAGGAAAAATTACAAATATGGTTAAATACAGGGCTAACATATGCAACACAGTACATTAATATTTTGCTAGGCACTCCATCATATCCATGAGAGTCCTTAGTCTTCAGTGATTTATTTATTGACTCAATCTCCCTCTTGTGTGTATCACAGAGGAGTATTTCAGACATCAATCTCGGAAAGGCATTCGCCAATATAGTTATATGATTCCCTGTAGAGACTAAATGGCTCTGAGCACTATGGGACTTAACATCTATGGTCATCAGTCCCCTAGAACTTAGCCCTAGAACTTAGAACTACTTAAACCTAACTAACCTAAGGACATCACACAATACCCAGTCATCACGAGGCAGAGAAAATCCCTGACCCGCCGGGAATCGAACACGGGAACCCGGGCGCGGGAAGCGAGAACGCTACCGCACGACCACGAGCTGCGGACTGTAAGACTAAGTTTCTGTTTAACTCCCCAGCAATGCTCAGAAAATTATTGTTAAATACTGAACATATGTATGATTTATCAGTAACAGAAATACGTCTACTACGAACTGACTTTATATCGTCAACCTTGTGTTGCTGACAAGACACTTCGGCCGCTCATGTGGCCGAGCGGTTCTAGGTGCTTCAGTCCGGAACCGCGCTGCTGCTACGGTCGCAGGTGTCTCGGGCATGGATATGTGGGATGTCCTTAGGTTAGTTAGTTTTAAGTAGTTCTAAGTCTAGGGGTTGGTTCAAATGGCTCTGAGAACTATGGGACTTAACATCTATGGTCATCAGTCCCTTAGAACTTAGAACTACTTAAACCTAACTAACCTAAGAACATCACACACATCCATGCCCGAGGCAGGATTCGAACCTGCGACCGTAGCAGTCGCGCGGCTCCGGACTGAGCGTCTAGAACCGCGAGACCACCGCGGCCGGCTTTTAAAAAATAGATCTGAGCACTATGGGACTTAACATCTATGGTCATCAGTCCCCTAGAACTTGGGACTACTTAAACCTAACTAACCTAAGGACAGCACACAACACCCAGTCATCACGAGGTAGAGAAAATCCCTGACCCCGCCGGGAATCGAACCCGGGAACCCGGGCGTGGGAAGCGAGAACGCTACCGCATGACCACGAGCTCTGGACAAGTCTAGGGGAATGATGACCTCAGATGTTAAGTCGCATAGTGCTTAGAGCCATTTGAACCAGACACTTCCTTCACAACTGACCACACGGTGTTAATTTTATCCTGTGAGTTAGCTATTCTATTTGCGTACCACGTACTCTTCGCTTTCCTAATAACATTTTTAAGCGCCTTACGGTACTGTTTGTAATGGACTACTGTAGCTTGATTGTGACTACTTCTTACATTTTAATATAATTCCCGCTTTGAGCTACATGATATCTTTATCCCACAGCCACTCAGGCTGCCTTTTACTGCTAGTACCCCATTTAGAATGTTCTTGTAGAAAGCAACTCTCAAAGAGCGTGAAAAATGTGTTAAGGAAAGTGTTATATTTGTCATCTATTTTATCGGCGCTATGAACATCCTGTCACTCTTGTTCCTTGACGAGGTTTAGAAATCTCGCTATTGCCGTTGGATTAACTTCCCTACATAGTTTGTAATTATATGTGATGTTTGTTTGAGTACAAAAGCCTTTTAATGTTAAAATTTGTGCATCATGGTCTGAAAGGCCATTCGCCCTTTTACTAACGGAATGCCCATCTAGTAATTAAGAATGAATAAAAGTATTGTCTAAGGCTGTGCTACTGCTCCTCTGCACCCTAGGTGGGCAAACACAGTCTGCATCAGATCATATGGATTTAGGAGATCTACCAACATCCTTTTTCTTGGACCATCATATAAAGAAATTAATATTGAAGTCACCACATGTAACTAATTTCTGGTACTTCCTATAAAGTGAATCAAGGACCCTCTCTAGCATGAGCAGAAATGCTCTGTAGTCAGAGTTAGGGGACCTATAAACAACAAAAATTAGAAGTTAAGTTTCACTAAATTCAACTGCCCCTGCACAACATTCAAATATCTGTTCAGTGCAGCGGCGTGATACGCCTGTGGACTCAAATGGAATACTGCTTTTTACGTACATGGCCACTCCCCCACTCCGCAAGGAACTCCTTGAAAATCAGCCAGCTAATCTGTATCCTGGTGAAGGAACCCTCTGAACTGTCAAATTATTTAAGTGGTGCTCCGTCAAATTATTTCAGTGGTGCTATGGAGTAGCAGACCATCTAGGAATTCTAGATAACTCCATGTATATAAGGCTTCGGACCTATTATGTTTCTGAGCCCAAGCTCTTCCACGATTTGGTATATGTCAACCTCTAGGCATTCTCATGCGGTTTATCTGCTATTTCAAACGGACCATGATAAATCACCCAGAATTTCTTTATTTCAGAATTTATACTGTTGGATTTCTCTTCGTTATTAATCAAAACTATGTCTCCTACATCAAAGCTAATAGGTTTCACCTTTTTATCGTGTCTCCTTTTTCTCTCTCCTGCTTTCTTTCTCATTCTTTGCTTAGCTAAAACCTTCGTTTGTTACAAGGCCAGTTCCTTGACCATTGGAAACTATACATACTACAAAACAAAATTACTTGGTTTTTGATTTAATATTAGTTCACATGGGGCAAATCGAGTGACTTCTTGACTCAAGTTCTTAATGATTCTCTCATGACAGGATTTTAGCTAAGCTGAGCTGAATGCGTTTATGGAACGATGTGTACTGCATAAACTATTCAAATGCTTCACTATTCTTTCACTCTTATTACCTTTCAGAAAGTACCCAGAAATCCGAACATGTTTCATTTTATCTCTTTTCAAGCATTTATGGAATAATATGGAATCAAATTGTGCCCTGATATTGGAATATCAAAGCATAGCCTGCTGACTTTCCTTTAACCAATACGTAAAAATAAACTTAGCTTTTAACTCCCCAACTATTTGACATGCCTCTGCTGCTACTGCCCCCCATGTAAAAGCCTCGCCACTTAGCTGGCTCTTGCAAAATGATATCTTACCTTTTACTTTCCAATGACTGGGTAAAAATCTAGAAAATATTTCATAAAATGTACAAGATGAATTAGATGAATTGATAGTACGGGATCAAACTTGAAAAAAATTTTACACTCGTGTGGAACATTTTCCACTGCCGCGCTCTTACCAGTACGAGATCCACACACCAACACAATTACGCACTGCTCTATATTTCGCTTAACTTCTTTCACCCCTTCAGTATATTTGGCATATATATCTTCATATTCTGATGTACATCAAGCCTGCACCTGAACTAATCGGTCATCTAGAGCTAATTTAACTTCCGTGCACCGCTCCTATAATGTCTTGTGCCTGCCCCTACAATCATCGCCAACCCTTCTCATTTGTCCATTACAATGAATTTCTACCGTTTGGATCCTATTATCACAGTATTCTTTCAGTTCCTGTATTTTTTGGTCTAGTTTACAACCCCAAGAATTAGCAGTTTTATTAATTTCTTCTGTCGAAGAATATATTTTTTGATCAATGTTAATCTCAAGAACTGTAAACTTAGGTCTGAATTTTGCTTAATGTTAGAAAACTTCTGGTCTAAATCTTGCTTAAAACTAAAAAAAACTCTTGCTTAAAGGTAGCAAACATTTGGTCTCAGTCGTGCTTAATGCTAGAAAACATTTGGTTCGTAGCTTGCAAACCTGCTTGGAAGCTTGTCTCCTTGTTAAATGACCTCGCGTTGCCAATGTTTGGTACCCTCCCATCGACCATTGTGTCTGCTTCTGCTTTAATTTCCATTTGAGCACTACTCTCCAATAGACATCCTGGCTCCCCTTCAGAATTATCGACCGCTATGTCGTGGGGGCACACTATAGCGTTAGAGATAAATTCGGGTTTAGTAACATTCACTTCCTAACTCCGCAGGATCCGTCCCTTCTTTACGTGCAGCTCAATAAATTCAAGAGTAGATAAAAAATTTGTACTGTTTTACCTTAGTCCTCATATCACTGCCCGCTGTCACTCACTATTTTCCAATCCAGAATATGTTGTCTTTTGTACCTTCCACGCCGTACATCGTCAGATTACGTACGGCAGAGATGCTATATTCACTGGTCAGCACGGTTTGCTCTTGTTGTTAACTATTAATCTCGGAAAATGTCGCTGCCTTTCCCTGGAACTCTCGCGCACGGGCATATTAATAATTTTCACGTAAAAAATACTCCACTTCTATTAAGTTTCCTTAAACAAAAGTTTATTCTATAGCTTATTTTCAGGCCGCATGCATAAAAATTGCGATAAGGCAGATTTTTACGTATAATAATGTTGGCATAACAATTTGTTCATTGCCTCTCGGAAGTTAACAGGGCGGAACCCTAACAATAAGCTTACTGCCAATGTCTGCAATTGCAGTCGGTTGCTATAATGCGCATTTAATCATAAATATTAGGTACTTCTCTAGATGTAAATATGCAGCACCAAAAATAAAACGACTTCAGACAAACTTCTCAGTTCAAAACTAATTGAACTTGTATTCCATTTACACAATCTAATTTCACATCTCTCCTTTCCCCCAGATACCAAGGAAGTACGTAAACTTACCAGCCAGAATATTATGACCACTCAATAGCCGGAATGCCAACCTTTCGCACAGAATACAGCAGCGACGCGTCGTGGCACCGAAGCAATGAGGCCTTGGTACGGCGCCGTAAGGAGTTGGCACATCTGCACGCACAAGGCACCTATTCCCGTAAATTCCGGGGAGGAAGGCGATAAGTTCTGACGCCACGTTCAGTCACATCCAGGATGTGTTCTATCAGATTCAGCTCGGTCGAATTGGGGGTGGGGGGGAGGGAGAGGGGAGGGGCATCACATCAAATGGAACTGGTCACTATGTTCCTCGAACCACTCTATCACACTCGTGGCCTTGTGACATGGCGTATTATCTTGTTGAAAACTGCCACTGCCGTTGGGAAACATGATCGTCATGGAGGGGTGTACGTGGTCTGCAACCAGTGTGCGATACCCCCCGTCCGTCATGGTTTCTTACACGAGCTTCACTGGACCCATGGACGCCACGTGAATGTTCCCCAGAGCATAACGGAACGGGCGTCATCTTGTCACTGTCCCACATATAGGTGCCAAGGAGTTGTTCCCCTGGAAGACGACGGATTCGTGCCCTCCCATCGGCATGAGGTGTCGGGATTCATCAGATCACGCAACGCTATAGCATTGCGGCAACGATGGTTACGTGCCCATTTCTGTCGTAGTTGGCGATGTCGTAATATTAACTTTGGCAAGTGCATGGGTCGTCGGCTGCAGACGCCTATAGTTAGGAGTGTTCAGTGCACTGTGTGTTCAGTCACACTTGTACTTTTCCCAGCATTACAGCCTGATGTTAGTTCCTCTACAGTTCACCGCCTGCCCTGTTTTACCTGTCTGCCCTGCCTACGACGTCCGATATCTAATGAGGGGTAGCCGCCCTATCCCACGACGTATGGACGTGGGCTCCACTGGGTTTCGCCACGTGTTGAAGTCACTCACCACAGCACATCTCGAACACCCATCAAGTCAAGCAGTTTCCGAAATGCTCTGCCGAACCTCCGGGCCTTCACAGTCTCTCCACGGTCAGACTCAGATGGATAGTGCGCCTCTCCAATTATTCACATGGACAGAACGATCACTGATACTACATGCACTGTGCGTATGTTTGACTAACAGCCATTCCTCGCCAGGTGATGCTGCTACCGCCTGGACGGGTTTATATCGATAGTACGTCGGTGTTCATAATGTTCTGGCTAATAAGTGTAGATTACAATTCAATAACTTTCAGCGAAAAAATAATTTCCATAAAAGCAGAGAACGAATAATGATCTTCTAAATATATCTCTCCTAAGAGTTCTCAGACGCATTTTCTCTGGGATTTCGCAGATATTTTCAATTTTTTTCACAACGTGTATATGGGGTCAGCTGAAACAAATATAGCTCATCAAGTCTTTCATCCTACACCCAGCGTCAATGGAAAGCGTCGGCTTACTTCCCGTTCTAAACAAAATTATTTTTAAAGTGGAATTTTACATTTCTGTTCAACAGAGTGACCCCAAATTAGTTTAGTGCGATATTCGTCCCATCAACGTGTATAAACAGGGAAAGTAAAACACGAAGAATAAGCAGTAGTCAAGCAACGACAGCAGATCCCTGTATATGGCTGCCTGCTACCGCCATGCAGAAGCGCTGCACAATCGCTGCTGGAGCACTGATTATTCTTCGTGTTTGGCTGCTCCTGTTAATGCATACTGATAAAAACAACAACGTACTGGTCTATCTATTGGGCACGTAATTTTTCACTTTAAAAATAATTTTGTTTGTAATTGGAAACAAACCGACGCTTTCTGTCGTCGCTGAGCGTCGAATGAAAGATGTGATGAGCGGGATTTGTTTGGACCGATTCCAGCTACACGTTGCAAAAACTGAATTGCAAATATCTGCCGGACCACCAGTTAAAATGCGCCTGACAACTCATAGCTGAGGCACCAGGCATAGAATAGGTAATACTACCCTTCCGTGTGATAAACGTGGTGTTACTGAAGAGACGTAAAAAATTATCAGATGCAGAGCGCAACATAATTGCAAGATCCGTATGTTATGACGGTGGCAAACTGACTCGCACTAGAGATTAAACAACTATTTTACAATCACGGTGTTAAGAACAGAGCGTAGAGACGCTATCGGCCACTTTCACACGATTACTCAATATTTGCACTACAGTGACGAGACAAGAACAACTGACTTACAGACACACACTTAGAACTGTGTAAGCGCCCGCTTTCATACTGATGATAGCAATATGGCATGAAATCTACAAGACTCTGAAAGCATTAGCCATTCTGAACCATAACCGCTCAACAGCCGCTCACCGCTCTGTTGTTCTTACGTGGGTCCAACGCATATTCATGCCATTCGATGTGCTCAGTAGTATTCAGATGAGGTGCCTAGGACGCCATACGAGATCCCACGGAGAGGTCCTAAAACCAGTCTGTCACGAATCAGGATGGACTGTTTGGATGCAGCTACAGGCCATCTGCGACGGGCTGTAGGCAAACAGCCGGATACAAATGATCGGCCTCTAGCTTTCTCTCAATCGACAGGCGTATCAGAACTCCCACTTAATCTAATGTAAACATCTCCCTCACGAGAATACCGCCACCGCCTGCTTGACCGAGCGAGGTGGCGCAGTGGTTAGCACACTGGACTCGTATTCGGGAGGACGACGTTTCAATTCCGCGTCCGGCCTTCCTGATTTGGGTTTCCGTCATTTCCCTAAATCGCTTCAGGCAAATACCTCTGGCGTGCCACAGGGGAGTGTTATGGGACCACTGCTTTTCACAATATATATAAATGACCTAGTAGATAGTGTCGGAAGTTCCATGCGGCTTTTCGCGGATGATGCTGTAGTATACAGAGAAGTTGCAGCATTAGAAAATTGTAGCGAAATGCAGGAAGATCTGCAGCGGATAGGCACTTGGTGCAGGGAGTGGCAACTGACCCTTAACATAGACAAATGTAATGTATTGCGAATACATAGAAAGAAGGATCCTTTATTGTATGATTGTATGATAGCGGAACAAACACTGGTAGCAGTTACTTCTGTAAAATATCTGGGAGTATGCGTGCGGAACGATTTGAAGTGGAATGATCATATAAAATTAATTGTTGGTAAGGCGGGTACCAGGTTGAGATTCATTGGGAGAGTGCTTAGAAAATGTAGTCCATCAACAAAGGAGGTGGCTTACAAAACACTCGTTCGACCTATACTTGAGTATTGCTCATCAGTGTGGGATCCGTACCAGATCGGTCTGACGGAGGAGATAGAGAAGATCCAAAGAAGAGCGGCGCGTTTCGTCACAGGGTTATTTGGTAACCGTGATAGCGTTACGGAGATGTTTAATAAACTCAAGTGGCAGACTCTGCAAGAGAGGCGCTCTGCATCGCGGTGTAGCTTGCTCGCCAGGTTTCGAGAGGGTGCGTTTCTGGATGAGGTATCGAATATATTGCTTCCCCCTACTTATACCTCCCGAGGCGATCACGAATGTAAAATTAGAGAGATTAGAGCGCGCACGGAGGCTTTCAGACAGTCGTTCTTCCCGCGAACCATACGCGACTGGAACAGGAAAGGGAGGTAATGACAGTGGCACGTAAAGTGCCCTCCGCCACACACCGTTGGGTGGCTTGCGGAGTATAAATGTAGATGTAGATGTAGATGGTTCCTCTGACAGGGCACGGCTGACTTCCTTCCCCATCCTTCCCTAATCCGATGAGACAAATGACCTCGATGTTTGGATCTTCGCCCAAATCAAGCAATCAATAACCACCTGCTTGAACGGTGTCCTGTTTGTAAACGGGCGTACCATGCCATCGGAGTATAAAAATGTGTAACGCGTTCAAGAGTCCTGGCGAGTTTCTAGAATGCCTCGCACGCCAGATGGTGATGTGTCTTTTTTTTTTTTTTTTTTTTTTTAAATCGACCCTTGAGAAAACCATGTGGAGTCATCCACGTAAGTAAGACAGACGTTAGACGCTGTGCGAAACAGAAATGGTTAAATTTCAACTACAGATTTTCTAGTGCACGAGAGTCCGTGATACTAAGAACTGATTATTGGCATTATTCCTGCGTAGTATTTTCCTCCATTTATCTAAGAAGCTGAGCGCAGATTTGGAAACCCAGGAGAGCAGAGTTCCCAGAGTCGTCATTAATTCTGCAGACAGTGTAGCATTATCCTTCACCAACTTGTGCTGAAATCATACTTGCACGTGGGAATCTTAAAATACTCTGCGTGGTCTCGCCCCGTCGTGTACTCAATCTGCCAAGAGTATCCTTGCACGTGGATATAGGCTCGTATATCACACAAAATAGCATCGTACGAAGTTGTTGATGTAACTTACAGATCAAGTCTCACGTTTGGATCGATGATTGTGAAGAAATAGCTTAGTTCAAACATGGGTAGTCATCTTACAGAACTGGCTAATCGGATATTCGGTCCTGCGTATACACTACCTGGTCAGAAGCATCCTGACACCTATTAGTGGACATTAATACGATGTTTCTCCACTCTTTGTCTTTACGACAGCTTGAGCTCTGCTGGGGACACTTTCAATGACGTGTCAGAACATCTGTGGCAGAATGGCGGCCTATTCTTCCACAAGCACCGAAATCAGAGTAGGTAGTAATGTTGAATTCTGGGGCCTGACGCAAAGTCGACGTTACAACTCATCCCAAAAATATTCCATTGGGTCCACTTCAGAACTCAGGAAGGCCAGTCCATTCAAAGAATGGTACTGTCCACAAAACAATACCTCATGGATGTTGCTTCACGACAGGCTACATTGTCCCGCTGTTCCTCTACTGTACATTGTATGCAAATTATCTAAAATCGGTTCATATCCTTCCATATTTAGCGTTTTCTTAAGCGCAACGTTAGGATCACATCATAGCTCCGAAAAATACCTCGATATCTTAACAATTCTTCCGCACTTTACTTCTGACCTACACATGGTGACAGGCAAAGTTCTTCAGTATTTCGCCAATCCAAAACTCTTCCACAGGGTATAGTTTGATTCATCATTCCAAATCGTCCGTTTCCAGCCATCAACAGTTCAGTAGCATCCCTCTTTACAACACCTTAGACGTCGTTTAGCATTGCCAACAGATATATGTGCTTTATGAGGAACAGCTGGACAATTGTGCCCCGCTCTTTGTAACTCCCCACACACAGTAACTATGCTGTCTGGCTACCGGTAGCACTTCGGAACTCACAAGTGATTCGTTCCGATGATTCCACGCGGTGCTGTACAATCACGCTCTGCACTGCTCGACGGTCCCTGTCCGTCAGTACAGGAGGTCTGACTGGTCTCGGTTTAGCTGTGGTTGTTCCTTAGCGTTACCACATTACAGTCACATCACCAGTAGCCGACTTGTGAAGCTTTAGAAGGGTTGGAATGTCCATGACGGATTAGTTACTCAGGTGGCATCTGTTGTAACAGCGACGGGAACCGTCGCGGGGTGGCCGTGAACGAAAGTGCGGAGGGACCGAACGGGAGCGGCCCGCGAACAAAGACGGGCGAACGGGGAAGGATGGACACACACAACGACAGACGACCGAGCAAGACACCAAGAACAGCAACACACAAAAAGCAACGGGGTCACAAGCGAAAACCTCACGAAATCAACAACGTCCACTCAGACACAGAAACAAGCAAAGTAAACACGATGTCTGTAAGCGAGATATCAAGTGACTCACGCGAATATCTGACTGCCTCGCTGAGTTTTTTTTTTCTTTATTTTGACTTCATTCCCCTGCCCCATATCGGCAGGGGAGGGCTGTCAGCGGCACAATCCGCCGCTCTTCAGCCAAGTGACATGACAACTAAAACAAGAATAAAATATTACATATATAAGGCGATAAAGAACGGGAACACAAAACAGAATAAGGGGAGAAAATGGAGGTAAAAATACACTAACATGGAGACGTTCATGGGGGACAATGAAAAAAGTCACCAGAAAGTTAAAAACACAGTTGGCGATTCTTAAGACACAAAGAAGACACTGAATGCACATGCACAGGTTAAAAGTCGGCCACAGTATTAAAAACACTCCAGAACAACTCACTTAAAACCCACTTTGAGCACACATGATGAAGAATAAAACTGCCAGGTGGGACCTGCCGAGAGAAACGTCAGAGAGGGAAAAGGAGGGGAGAGCAAGGGGCAGCAGAGGAGGCGGCGGGATGAAGAGAGTAGGGGTGTCTGCGGGTACATTAAGAGGCAGGAGACATGTGGGGCAGGAGATGAAGAGGGAAGACAATGCAGGAGGGAGTGCAGAGACACTGAAAGGGAGCCCAAGAGAAGGAGGAGGAGTAGGAGGGGGAAGCCACTCAGCAGATGGGAGGGGGAGGAGAAAGAGCCCTGAGGTGGAGGCAGGAAGATGCGTTAGAGTTTGTAGGAAGGGTAGATGTCAGGGCGAAGCTCATCATCTGGGAGGGGTAGACGGTGGAAGTCGTGTTGGGAAAGGAGATGGAGGGTGTGGAGATGGAGAGAGAGTGGGACACAGAGGTACAGGCGTGGCAACGGGTTGGGGGTGGAGAGGAAGGAAAACACCAGGGGGTGAGGGGGATCGAGGTGGCAGAGAATATATATTGTTCGGATGTGTTCAAGGAAAAGGAGAAGGTGGGAGAAGGGGATGAGGTAGTAGAGGATGCACGTGGTGGATGGAAGGCGGATGCGGAAGGCGAGGCAGAGCGCATGGCGTTCGAGGATTTGGAGGGCTTTATAGAACTGGGGAGGGGCGGAAATCCAAGCTACGCTGGCATAACAGAGGATGGGGCGGATCAAGGATTTGTAGGTGTGAAGGATGGTGGAAGGATGCAGACCCCACGTCCGGCCGGACAGGAGTTGCAGGAGGCGGAGGCGGTTGTGAGCTTTGTGTTGGATGGTGAGGAGATGGGGAGTCCAGGTGAGGTGGCGGTCGAGGGTGAGGCCAAGGTATTTGAGGGTAGGAGTGAGGTGGATAGGATGGCCATAAATGGTGATTCGCTGAGTAAGAGGCAGGCGCTTAAATACATGATAGAGTACGTCGCTATTGGCTGCTGGGGCGACGTGCTCCACAGTGGCGCCCTCACATTATACGCGGGCCAGGAGCGCGCGCAGCCACGGCTTAGGGCGCAATGGCTGCAGAGATCTCTAGTGGTTATCGGGGTCCATGCCGTCTGGCGCGGATTCGAAACCAGAGCATCCAATATGTAGTCGGCATTTGATTTCACTGAGCTCTCCTGACTGCCCTATTGTGCTGTTGCTGCTTCTCTACTGACAAAACAACATCTCCTTCCTCCTTTTACACTGGCAGAGCCACCTCTAGTGACATCTAGAGGTCAATTCCACATTAAATAGGAGTGTCCCAATACTTTTAATCAAATAGTTTATATATTTCCTTGTGAGTGGAGCCAGGTTTTTGGTCAAACAACTTAACTTTTGTAAAAAATTACATATAGTTTCTCCACGAAGGCTTACAAGGCATTCTCTTGAAACTGAGATTCCCTCATAAATACTTTCATGGCTTCACGAATAAATGCCATAATACAGCCCCAAGTTCTTGAGTTCGATACCCAATCGATCTCAGGAGGTTTTCTGCCATTTATCACCTCTTTCACAATTGAGACTGATTTGTTAATGTGAAAAATGCCAAATGGCACCACAGTTTTGGGAATACACTGCAAGTCTGCGCGTAACACTTTGGGAAATCAGTTCCAAGGTCGGAAGAAGGCCAGGAGCATGCTTTTGGTGCACGAATCAACCCTCAAGTTGATGATAAAGTCACACTAAAACATTTATACCTCAGTTGTAAGGTGATTCGTTGGTTTTCACAAGTAGCGAGTTTTTTTTATGTTTGCTACGTGGTGCCGCGACGTAGCCATAAGTGTTGGTTCTTATTTAGTTTTTATTGTAAACTGTTCGTCACCAATCCATTTCATGCGCTTCCTCAGCCTAGGTGTAAGTGTAATAGGCGACAGTACACTTCCATGCAGGTACTATAGTCAACACCCCGTGTTACGTGTGCCATTGATCTAAGCACGTTAATGTTTCTCTCACATTTTGTTACTATTTGATCAATATGTGCCGTATGATGACTGGTGTGCAAAACATAAGGACGAAAGTCAAGGTGTCACTGCTAAGTAATATAGTTTGATGAAACTTGGACTATACATAAAAAGAACTGCTACAGTATAGTACATAAGCTAACTGAAAAAATACGCAATGAGACCAACGCAAATGACACTTTTATTCAAAGACAATGACACACATCAAAAAAGTTTTGTATCACCCCGGTTCCCACAACTCATGAAGATAGACGTTGACTGTGGATATTGAATCACAGTCACAGTCCCTTTGACTGTTCAGAGATGTCACTAAACCCGCCCAAAAATGTAAACAACCATGCATGAGCAGAGCCTATTAAACGGAGGGCGTCCAACAGCCGATCACTTCCAGTCATTCCACCAGCAAAGAGGTACACAGCTCGTGTTATCTGTAGTTAAACAATGCCTAGACGGGCAATACAGCGGTTCGATAGCGTCCGCATTGTTACTTTGTACCAGGAAGGGCTCTCAACAAGGGAAGTGTCCAGGCGTCTCGCACTGAACCAAAGCGGTGTTGTTCGGACTTGAAGGAGATACAGAGAGACAGGAATTGCTCAGGCCTCCCAAGGGCTACTACTGCAGTGAATAACCGATACCTGCGGATTATGCCTCGGAGGAACCCTGACAGCAACGCCACCATGTTGAATAATGCTTTTCGTGCAGCCACAGGTTGTCGTCTTACGACTCAAACTGTGCGCAATAGGCTGCACGATACACAGCTTCACCCCCAACGTCCATCGCAAGGTCCATCTTTGCAACAGCGACACCATGCAGCGCGGTACAGATTGGCCCAACAACATACCGAATGGACCGCTCAGGATTAGCATCAGGTTCTCTTCACCGATGTGTGTCCCATATACCTTCAACCATAAAATCGTCGGAGACGTGTTTGGAGGCGACCTGGTCAGGCTGAAGACCTTAGACACACTGTTCATCGAGTGCAACAAGGTGGAGGTTCCCAGACGTTCTTGGGTGGCATTATGTGTGGCCGACGTACGCCGCTGTTGGTCATGGAAGGCGCCTTAACGCCTGTACGACACATGAATACCATCCTCCAACCGATAGTGCAACCATATCGGTAGCATATTGGCGAGCATTCGTCTTCATGGACGACAATTCGCTCCCCCATCGTGCACATCTTGTGAATGACTTCCTTCAGGATAACGACAACGCTCGACCAGAGTGGCCAACATGTTCTCCAGACATGAACCCTATCGAGCATGCTTGGGGTAGATTGAAAAGGGATGTTTATGGACGACGTGACCCACCAACTACTCTGAGGGATCTACGCCGAATCGCCGTTGAGGAGTGGGACAATTTGGACCAACAGTGCCTTGATAAACTTGTGTATGGTATGTCATGACGAATACAGGCATGCATCAGTGCAAGAGGACGTGCTGCTGGGTTTTAGAGGTACCGGTGTGTACAGCAATCTGTACCACCACCTCTGAAGGTCTCACTGTATGGTGGTACAACATGCAATGTGTGGTTTTCATGAGCAATAAAAATGGCGGAAATGATAGTTATGTTGATCTCCATTCCAATTGTTGATGTTGGAGCATGTGGACGTGCAGCAATACGCCCCCGCAACTGAATCCATAGGTGCCAGATGGAATTTTTAAGTCGGGGAAACGAGCATGCCAGTCCATTCGCGGTATATCCTCTCGTTCCAAGAGCTCTTCCACATATGCTGTTCAATGCGGTCACACAGTGCTTTCCATAAAAATGAAGTCCGTGCCGAACGCACCCCTGAAAAGACGCACATGGGGAAGGAGTTCAGTGGCACAATAACGCCGACAGTTGAGCGTCCCGTGTTCAAAGATTTTGACGTCAGTACGTCCGTGCAACATTATGCCTCCCCAGACCGAAGCACCTGGAAACCAAAACTATCATTTTCGACTCTGCTGGCCGTCGTCCCACACCTCGCTAGAGATGTGATCAGGTAATGCATTCAGGAACATTGTTGAACACGATCGTTTTGGTGCTCTAGGAGTTATAGTGTGGGAGCGCCTAATACTGCATGGGCCTACTGACCTCCAGATCATAAACACGATACAGTCACTGGTCAGCTAAACTAAGACTAGCCAGATTTCATGCACTGACGAACACGGACCGCCGAGCATTGCGGAAGCTGCCTGAAAAAAATCACATGACGACAGTGAAAAGAACCACTCGTGAGTTCCAAAGTACTACCAGAACTCCAGCTAACACAATTACTGTGCGTGGGGAGTTAACACTAGAACGGTGGAGTTTCTGACATTCCTAAAACGGCACAAAGGATTCGTTTTGACCCCACATAAATATTTTTATATTTGAGTTAAACAAGTACTTTGTGTTAGCGTTTGTTAATCCCTATCTGTTTTACAGTAATGACAACAGTTATTTCACACGATAATTAATAGTCACCTATTTATTGCAACAAAATTACGTACAAATTTATTATTGCTAACGTTAACAAGATTCCTAGACTGTAAATTTTCATTTATAAAATATTTGCACAATTTCTAGACACATTTAATGTATTTGGTCCATATTATACTTGCATGTATTCTACACACAGCTTTGTATTCCTTTGCAATCAAGTCACTGGAATCTGCTAGACTCACTTAGCACAGGTGTTGTCTGCTTTACGCGCACATATTCCGAATACGCCTTGTAGCACTTTACACAGTTTTCGCTGATGTTGTTTCCTTTTCAAAGCTGATTTGGCAGTTGATTTTATTCCTGTATCCTCTTCCTTTATCTTATGTTCTTGCTCTTTAGTCCCCAGCTGAAGTATGAACTTCTTCCTTTCCATTTCCTTGTTCGTCACTTTGTTATAGATGACCCACGCATTTATTACCGTTATGTCCAAGAAGCTGCAGAAGACATGCATTGACCATCTCCTACATGCAACCATTCCAGTATATTTACGGGTCATTTGATCAATCACGTCCACTGCATATTTTCTTGCATTGTACACATATCAAAAAAAGTTGTGCATCACTTCAGTTCCGAGAGTTCCAGAACCTGTACAGAAAATTGGAATGAGATCAACATAAATATCATTTCCGCCCTTTTTATTGGTCATGAAAACCACACATTGCATGTTGTACCACGATACAGTGAGACCTTCAGAGGTGGTGGTCCACATTGCTGTACACACCGATACCTGTAATACTCAGTAGGACATCATCTTGCATTGATGCGTGTCTGTATTCGCCGTGGCATATTATCCACAAGTTCATCAACGCACTGCTGGTCCAGATTGTCCCACTCCTCAACTGCGATTCGGCGTAGATCCCTCAGAGTGGTTGTTGGGTTACGTCGTCCATAAACAGCCCTTCTCAATCAATGCCAGGCATGTCTAGAGAACATGTTGGCTACTCTAGTCGAGCGATGTCGTTATCCTGAAGGAAATCATTCACAAGATGTGCACGATGGGGGAGTGAATTGTCGTCCATGAAGACGAATGCCTCGCCAATATGTTGCCGACATGGTTGCACTATCGGTCGGAAGATGGCATTCACGTATCATGCAGCTGTTGCGGCGCCTTCCATGACCATCAGTCAGCTCCACATAATGCCACCCCAAAACAGCAGGGAACCTCCACCGTGCTGCACTCGATGAACAGTGTGTCTAAGGACTTCAGCCTGACCGGGTTGCCTCCAAGCACGTCTCCGACGATTGTCTGGTTGAAGGCATATGCGACACTCAGCGGTGAAGAGAACGTGATGGCAATCCTGAGCGGTCCATTCGGCATGTCGTTGGGCCCATCCATACCGCACTGCATGGTGTCGTCGTTGCAAAGGTGGACCTCGCCATGGACGCCATAAGTGAAGTTGCGCATCATGCAGCGTATTGCGCACAGTTTGAGTCGTAACACGACCTCCTGTGGCTGCTTGAAAAGCATTATTCAACATGGAGGCGTTGCTGTCAGGGTTCCTCCGAGCCATAATCCGTAGGCAGCGATCATCCACTGCAATAGTAGCCCTTGGGCAGCCTGAGCGAGGCATCTCATCGACAGTTCCTGCTTCTCTGTATCTCCCCCATATCTGAACAACATCGCTTTGGTTCACTCGGAGATGCCTGGACACTTCCCTTGTTGAGAGCTCTTAGTGACACAAAGTAACAATGTGGACACGATCGAACAGCAGTACTGACCGTCTAGGCATGGCTGAGCTACAGACAACACGAGCCGTGTACCTCTTACCTGGTGGAATAACTGGAAGTGATCGACTGTCAGACCACCTCCTTCTAATAGGCGCTGCTCATGCATGGTTGTTTACATCTTTGAACGGGTTTAGCCGGCCGGAGTGGCCGATCGGTTCTAGGCGCTACAGTCTGGAACCGCGCGACCGCTACGATCGCAGGTTCGAATCCTGCCTCGGGCATGGATGTGTGTAATGTCCTTAGGTTAGTTAGGTTTAAGTAGTTCTAAGTTCTAGGGGACTGATGACCTCAGATGTTAAGTCCCATAGTGCTCAGAGCCATTTGAACCATTTTTGAACGGGTTTAGTGACATATCTGAACAGCCAAAGGGACTGTGTCTGTGATTCAATATCCACACCCAACGTCTATCTTCGGGGGTTCTAGAAACTGGACTGATGCAAAACTCTTTTTGATATGTGTAGTATATGGTTTCAGGTTTTCTTCGTTCCTTCCTTGCTTACTGCTACATCCCCATTCATGTACTCAGAAGAATGACATTTTTATTCTTCTTTCTTTGATATACCGTCTCGGTGCAGTCTGTGCTGCTATTATGGTGCAGGATGGCGGCGGTACGTATTTCAAAATTGGGCTTCCTTGCTTCATCGGCGATTTCACGACTGATATTGTTCATTGTACCAAATAATGAAATTTCCTTTTCTTTTAGTTTCTTAGCAAGTTGAAGACACGTAAAGAAGTTATCTGTCGTCGCATTTCTCCCTCGATATACAAATGGCTGCATGAGATGCGGAGCGACGTACTCGCCATATGGTTGCTTGTTGTTTATCTCTAAGCATGTCTTCTTTGCCGAGGTATGGGAAGCATTATATACATACTTTTTCGTTACATCGACAGCCAACTAGAATTTGAGATCGTATTTGTCTGTTGTAGTGAGCTGCAGTGTGATTCATAGTATGAGAGGCTGAATATCGAATCTTACGTGACGTTGTTGTGTCAGTACAGGCGATTACTTCGTTGATGGTAGGCAAAATCTGGTCAGAACAACTTATTGTAATATTACTAGAGTAAGCTACATTGTCTGACGTTGCTTTTAACCTACGTATTTTAGTGCTGCTAGAGCCTGTTCATACAGTATATCTCCTATCAGTTAGAGGTATCTGAAGGGTTGAGAGGTGGCATGAGCCCCCTCTCGTATTTCTATCTTATTCTGGGTAATTCGATTTTCCTCTCTAATTGCATGCGGTGAAGAGTTGCTATTCCTTCACAGGCGGACTTCCCACGCAGCGTCTCTCGTCACCCCGGGTGGTCCGGTGACAGGCGGGTTCTGCTGATCTTGAAAGGGTTATGCCGACGGGTGTGAGGGAGTCGAGTGGATGCTTTCCAGACGCCGACATTGTCAGAAGAGCAGGGGCGACACGCCCACACGGGCCTGAAGGAGCGGCTGGGGCTAGAGATTCCGTTACTTAGCAGAAACTTAGTGAAAACACTTTCTGACGGGCTACCAGCGAAGCGTGGGAATGACTTGTGTTCCCAGGCAGTCTTGGCGGGCAAATTCCCGCGTTTTCTGCAAAATCATAACTGTGTATGGCTTGCTCAGGGGATAGCTCTGTGACGTAGCAAAATCGGCGCAGAAATCGGCGCCAAGTATCTCCATTGGTGGAATAGTAGTGCTTCGGCAATAGAGTGGAATTTTCCGCCGCTTTTCGAGTTGCTGATTGGCACGTTTTAACCACGGCCACTGTCGTGGGGGCGGGAATGTTCTGTGTTCGGCTTGTACGGGTGCTCTTGAGAGAGTCGGCTCTCACCTTTCGGTCGGAGGAGGTTACAAGACTGAGCTCTCGCTGCTCTGGGCAGCCTACCTTCTGTTGGCTGTCTAATATACTTTCATTTAATTGTAACTGTTTTAAAAAGTTGCTGAAGTTTCGACATCAACGTAACTTTCCGAGTACAGTTGGCAATTGAGCGTTCTGCATACAAGCGGCCTATGTTGTCCGTCTTGAGCAGTTTTGGCTAAAGTTTACTGTATCGGAGTTACTGTGTGACTTCGCTTGTCAAAATCAGTCACTGCACCGTCAGTGACTGTGTAGCGAGCGTTCTTCGTCTCCCTCAGAGGCGTATTTGTGTTGCTAGGAAGTCTTTAGTATGGAACAACCAGACCAGGATAATTTGTTTCGGGCTATACTCGCAACATTATCATCACCATGACGGGACGTCGAAGCAACCAGCCATCGCCTCCGGTATGCCAGATCGTGTCCTTGCAGGTAAGAAGACAGCTTGGTAATGTATGTCCGCAGAACCGGAAAATCAGGGAATTTTGCTATGTGACAATCAGAGCTCAGCAGAGCGCGCCTGTTCCCGTCTTTTCTAACGTGGTTCTGTCTTGGGTGTTGAGTTCTCACTACTGTAGCAGCAATTAATGTTGGGTTGGCTGGGTGTATCTCTTAAGATTTGAGTTGTAAGGAATTGGCTCCACATACCACTTGGTCGTAAATGTCACAATCTAGTTTATGTACAACTTCACGTTCACAGCATTTGTTTGAGTATCCAGTTTGACGTTTTGTAAATGTTTCATGTGGTTTTGTTTATTATTTTGAGTTTAGTCATAATAAATCAAACTGTTATTTTGGACAGAACTTTCAGTCTGTGGATCAGTAAAGCAACCCTTTCATTTCTCACTACGTTAATGATACTTTCCTTTATCAAATTAAATTATTGCAGGTGCCAAACTCTTTTCTACTCCACTTGCAGGGTCGATTACAGTCAGTTCACGTTTCTTCTTAATCCATGTGCAACAGCAAAAGTCGGAGTTAGAAAGGGGGGGGGGGGGCTTAGAGCATCATTTCCATATGAAGAGTCTAGAAGAATTTAGTGTTAAATGCACTGCTTGCCCCGGCACGTCGCAGGGTGGCGCAGTACACCTGCCCAGAGTACCGACCTGAACCCAATGGAACACATCTGGGATGAGTTTGAACCTCGACTTCGCGCCAAGCCCCAGCGACCAACATCACTACCATATCTGGTTTCGGCTCTTGAGGGAGAATAGACCGCTATTGCTCCACATACATGCAGTCATTTCATTGAAAGCGCTCCCAACAGAGTTCAAAAGCCCATAAAGGCGAAGAGTGGCCAACATCACTACCATTTCTGGTTTCGGCTCTTGAGGAAGAATAGACTGCTATTGCTCCACATACACGCAGTCATTTCATTGAAAGCGCTCCCAACAGAGTTCAAAAGCCCATAAAGGCGAAGAGTGGCCACACCCCCTATTAATGTCCACTACTTCGGGATACTTTTGATCAGAACGCTTATAAGTCTAACAGGAAATGGAATGACTAGTATGGTACAAGGTACCCTCCTCGGCTTACTGTATGGTGGATTGTGGAGGAGGAATGTAGCTGTAGATGCAGTGCTAGAAATGTTGACTTAGAGCAGCTATACTTGCTATGAAGTGGTTCCGGCAGCCAGTACTGCACGTTGAATTTCATCTAGCTTTATTGTACCACTAGTCAGCGTTAGAAGGCATTTCACGTCTTCGGGAATTGTCGTGGTTTCCTTTTTTAAATTATCGCCACAGATAAGTCAGAGGCGTTAAACCTGTTGCGTGCGCAAGAAATTTTGTCCTTTCCGAACGACCAATCCAACTATCTTAGAATGATCTATTAAGAGGAACTGTAATTATCTGTGCTGAATGGGCGGTACATCCGTCATGTTCGTACTTCACAGATTTCCTAATGTCCACTGGGGCGTCTTCCAATAACTGCATCAGAATTACTGTTTGAAACGGTAGATACTTGTGACTGTCAAGAGTCCTATCAATTAAACAGCGCACAGACAAACCGAGGTCGCTGTTTATCCATACCTCTCTGCCAGAGTCCTAATGAATATTACGGGGATTGATTTTCCAGTGGTTTGTAAACGATGCTTCATCTGCCGTGACCTCTTGATGAAAGAAAATGTGGGAAGGAATGCAATACACGCAGAACAACACTTTGGCCGATGGCACTTGCACATCAAGATGTCTCGCAGTGACATGATCGGCGTATTTTATCCGTAACACTTCCAGGTTCTTGAATTTTTTTTATAATGCTTTCATGCAATTTTCAGGATATCGGTTTTCATGCAATCAGTCTTCTGCGGTTAACATAAAACCTTTCTGGGCATAGTCTACATCGAATTGTAAAATAAACGTCACTCAGTAAAGCCGACATTTCAGCCACGGTTACAGTGGTCTTCTTGAAGGTCTTCGATTGTATTTGTATTCCTGGTACTATTTTTATTTTTTATTTAACTACGTCGTATAAAATTATTACATGGAATGATAATCAGTTTCAGAAAGTTTTTCGCTTCACTGTTTCCATGTAAGCTCAACTGTCGTCGTCGTCGTGAAACGACTTTTCCTTCTAATCGTCACTTTACCAGGTTCCACTAATTCCTCAGTTATGAGGGGCAGTCAAATGAAAACCGAACACCTGCAAAAACGGGACCATGGAATGGTTCCATTCAAAAGTAATCACCTTACGCGTTAAGACATTTATCGCGCTGGGAGACAAGACGATCAATTCCTGTTTCGTAGAACGGGGTAGGGCGCTGACGGATCTACAACCACACCCTCGTCTGACTGATACCCAAGTCTACGCATTTCTTCAGATCGCCAAAGATGAGAAAATCACACGCTGAAAAATCTGGGATGTACGTAGGTTGTGGCGGGTGTTCAGTTTCATTTGACTGCCCCTTATCCTTTTGGCAGCCGCTCTCCAAAGTGAGCCCACTAATGTCCTGCACAGTACGTCTTCGCGCACCTACGGTATATTAATTAGCTCATGTCGCCGTGAACCTCACAGATTCCACGGTAAACGTCTGCCGCTGTAATGTTTCACCATTTAAGTAAACTAACCACTGCCCTAATCTTACATTCTGCTGCGCTCCAGTTCTGTTCACCTATGTTAACACTTGTCACTGCCCGTAAATAGCTCACAGCTAAATGAAAGTTGCTTGTAACCGTGTAAAGAAACAATTTCTCCAGCGGTATGTTCAAGGTGACATCCCCTCCTTTTTGTTGTTAAGACTAGTGATGACAGCGCCGGCCGGCGTGGCCGTGCGGTTCTAGGCGCTACAGTCTGGAACCGCGTGACCGCTACGGTCGCAAGTTCGAATTCTGCCTCGGGCATGGATGTGTGTGATGTCCTTAGGTTAGTTAGGTTTAAGTAGTTCTAAGTTCTAGGGGACTGATGACCTTAGAAGTTAAGTCCCATGGTACTCAGAGCCATTTGAACCATTTTTTTTTTTTTTATGACAGCTTATTCCGGTTTACCTATCGCATAGCATTAAGGAAACAGCATCATATGATTTATCGACAGACATCGATGAAAATGCTAATCATCTTTAGGTGAAGTTAAATTAGCATATAGTACAGCCCAACACCCATTACGATACATGCATATAACAAAGCACCAACATAGCTGAGTCGGGTCAACGTCACGGCACCTGAAGATCATTAGTGCGTAATATAAATATTTCGTAAGTGATGGGTAAATCCTTTCAAGCAAATATAGCTGTTTGAACAATGTCATAAAATTTTATAGTTGCGAAGCTGCGCTTTGCCAGTATAAATCCTTGACAAAACGATTATGTGTCGTACTATGAAAATCTGCACGAAAATTGCGGCACAGCCTACTGAGATAGTAAATGATTTTTCTGGTTCCAAGACGCAATTAAAGAGCTTCAGTTTCATGTCATGACCAAGCGCCAAGGCTGTGCCGCCTTGCGCAGTCGCCCAAAAGATTTACGGACACAGTCCTGTAAAGCGTGTAAGAGCCGGTACCTGTGGTAAAGTTTGTGAAGTGCTGTAACTGGAAAACGTTACGAAGTGATTTGCGTACGAGGATTAATCAACTGGTTCAAATGGCTCTGAGCACTATGGGACTCAACATCTGAGGTCATCAGTCCCCTAAACTTAGAACTATTTAAGCCTAACTAGCCTAAGGACATCACACACATCCATGCCCGAGGCAGGATTCGAACCTGCGGCCGTAGCAGTCACGCGGTTCCGGACTGAAGTGCCTAGAACCGCACGGTCACCGCGGCCGGCGAGGATTAATCCCATCGATTTAAATTGCTCTGCACAACGACACCGACAAAGCTACAATCGCTAAGATCTATATACCCTTTGATTATGAGTAGCTAGGCGACTTCAAATCGGTAATGGTAAAATAAAGATTTCTACCTTCACGAGAGACGAGAGGCTGCAGTCCTGAAAATTGAATCTCCTCTATCATCTTCTTGCACTGTGCCCGTGTTTTTAAATGGTTTAATTTATTTTGAGCATTGATAAAGTTTCCTCAAGTATTGTTTCCATCCTCTCGATTTACTTCCTGCATTCATTATCAAACTACTGTATCTTTCTCAAATCCAGTTATTGTGCTCCTTTTTCTGTGCTTTGATAGCTGTGATTTTTTTATTAGTGTGCAAAATTTATCTTGCTCTGTTTCAGTTTTTATTTGTCTCGTGACGTCTTTCCACTAACGATTCTTCTACATTTTTCTACATTTCCGGATAACTTCATTTCTGAGTAACCTAAGATGTTCTTTCACTTACGTTTTACGTATTCATCCTTCTATATTAATAACAGTATTTCAAATGCTATCCATGTGTGTTACGACATACAGGATTATTCGTAAGTACCTCCATGGTTTCAGAAGGCGGTTGCGCAAAAACTACAAGACGTAGTGAAAGCAGACACACATCAGTGGACAGAACACCTCGCCAAGTTGGAAACTCACTCTGCAGGTGCTCATTATGGGCTTCGTTTGTGATGTGGCATGCGTAAATTCGTTGGTGCAAGTCGTTGACACCATGTCTCCAGGAAAGTGCGAAGGTAACCCACTTTGCGAATCTGGTAATTGGGTTGTCCATCTGCTGGTGCGAACTAATTCGATGTGACAATACGGAGACAAGGGTTAACAATGACATTTGAGGACATCACCATCTGCAGATGCAGCCTGTTAATATAAGAATTCTGCTAACCATTAGTATGCTTCCCTTTACCAGTGGGACACTGGTACAAAGCGATAACATGTAGCAAATTCCAACAGATTCTCTGATAACTTGTCATATGGCACATACGTCCCGATGGTAGTCAAAGGGGTAAATGGCCTGTCCGCCGCCACATCAACCCCATTCGGTGAGATCTTGGAACGAGAATTAGCGCCCTTTTGCAATAGGCATTCACCGCCATGATGTAGTTCGCTTGACGGTTCATTACTTTGAACCTAACTTATCAGTGTCTCTCAATCATCGTTTTGTTCGCTTAGTGATAGCGGGAATTTCGCATTACAACTTTGGAGAAGAGGCGCCAGACATGTAGTAAAATTCGTCTAAGTCTCCTCCCTTTCTCTCGCTTACATATCCTTCTCGTGATTCAGCATTCACTCTCCGATGTGCTGTCAGTAGTGTGTGTCTGGGTGTGTAGCAGTAGTTCAATACCTGTTTTCTATGTTGTTTTGTGTTTGTGTACGTCTGTGACGGCTGCACTCTACTAAATAGTATCATATCCTACTGCAATTTCTGTTTATATATCTGTTTTTATTGCTTCTGAATTCTTTTTCTTATTATTGTTGCAAATCCTGCCACGTTTCCCCAGTATTCTAGCAAATAGCAGCATTCTGCAAGTAGGAATGTAATCCGTGCCTTCCACGGTCTGATAATGGATTGTAAGTAAATCTAAAATCCCCAAGGCCTGTTAATTTTTGACTTGAACGGATCTGAAAAGCATTAAGTCAAAATATGCGTTTTTTTTCAACATCGTTAACTAATTGGGCAAAAAACATCAAACGCACTGAAAATCACTAAGGTAGACTTCCGCTTATACGTATCGGCACGTAATGTGTGCCGATTAGAAGCAGCATTAAGTCATAAACTTACTACAGTTCAGCTCCATGTCGTTGTGTATATTGTCATTGTAGGTAAATGGCGACTTATGCGCAATTCTTTTCGCGTGGTTTCATGTTCTTCCAGTTGTTGCTTGCTTGTCGTGCCCAAGTCAGTATTTCACAATGTCGCCCAAAAAGAAACAGAAATGATTCAGCTCACAAGGAAAATATAATAGGGCAAGCCATTACTTAAGGTATACCTTATACCAGCTGGAGTGGGAAAATAGGAGAAGACTGCAGGTCATTTCTAACATTTACTACAGCAATATTAACGATAATAATCTTTAGTTCCACTTTACCATTTTCCGATGCCGAGTTTCTATATTCTTTTCCAATGTCTGTGGTAGAAAACTTGATTAAATATGCCAATTTTTTAAACAGTCGTCTGATTGTAATTGCCGGAAAGGCTGTTTGGAGAGAAGCGCTGACAATGACAAAATTGATAACGTGGCGCTATTTCTTGACCTTCCAAACAAAGATGCTCAAGATTTATATCTGATGGGCCTTATTGAACATGTGATGTTAAGAGGCGCAAACCCCGGAAATTAGATGATGCTGAACAAAATAACCGCTATTTAGTTTTCGGTATTTTTTAATGTGTGGGTCATATGGAGTGCAGGTCTGTCAAAAAGCATTTCACAGTTTCCATTCCACTGGAATGAACCGGGTGTTCTCTATAACTCGCACGTTAATAAGTAGAAAACTGCCACAAGATGAAAGTGGAAAGAATACAAAAAAAAAATATTCTTGGAAGCATCCCGAAAAGAATAGGAGGACATGTACAACCTCTCCATCTTAAGTCCTCACATTATGTTGGAAAGAAATTCAGTACCTAGATTTTCGGCTGTGTTTGAAAACAATGTATCAGATGTACTGTAATGCTTATCCAGACGCAGCTGTGAAATAGGACTTTCACAGACAGTATTTTTGGGAAAATTATTATTATAAATTCAGCAGTGCACAGATGGATGTCTTTTCTCTCTGTGAGGAGCTTAATGCGAAATTAAAGGGTCCTCATTCCTGTGAGACTTCAAAATTTGCAGCACAGACAGATTTTTAGGATCGTCTTCGAAGGAGTTGAGTGTTTTACTATTACCTGAAGGAAGCCAAGTCTCAGTGTCTTCAGGACGAAGAAATAGGTGCCATTGCCTTTTGTCTGAAATAACCAATAATGGGTAGTGTAAGTGAATGTGTATAAAGCCATACCTGACATTTCGTGTTTTTTTTCTTTTTTTTTGCCTCATGAGCTTAAATTATATCCAAACACATTGATAAAACATTTTAAAATTAACATTACTCTTGACCGTTAGTATATTTTCAAGAAAGACATGTGATCAGTGTACCTTATTAACTTTATTAATCAGAACGGTTCGTGAATTTACTAGTGAACTTGGAACTCAAAAGCATTAAGTCTGTTTTTAAAAACAATAACAAATGTGGATTAAACTTTCAAACTGTATTGTCACTACGATAATTTTAGCTCTAGGAAACTCTTTTGCAGGTAAAAGCATCAAGAATCTGTATTTATTTGGTTTTGTTACATCTATACAATCATTTTCTTTTCCTGAGAAGCTGTGAAAACTGACTTAATGCCTTTCAGCTCCGATCGCAAACTAGGGCACGTTCCTTTCATTTAAACCCCCTGGGAATACGTGAACTGTGCTATACAGTTTGGCTGTAACGGCACAACTCCATCGGTTTTCATAATACTATACCGTCTTGAAGTGGATTTCGTCCATTTGGCACATTTTCTGCCAAGGAAGTCCGAATTTGTGGTCCCTCCAATTTGTCCAGGCTCCAACGTTTCAGCTGCTTTTTTTTTAACTCTTTGAATGTCATTGAAATATTATTAGTACTAAATGACGTTAGCTATGGGTGTTAGCACCTGTACAGATCTCGCAGTTCGTAAGTTGATTTACGAATCTTTGTTTTACCAAAATACAGCCCAGCTGACGCCTTCCTTCGTTTCTTCGCTTTTTCCATGTATACTTCTTTCTATAAAGGTTCTCGAAAATTGTATTCGTAATAATTAACTCATTCCCAGCATAGAAGGTCACTAACCTTTCTCCCCTCTAATTTCGTTACCGAAACCGAATTCTCCCCGTTATTTTCTGTTCCCTACATTAACCAACGACTGCATTCCATTCCACGGTTGTGGTTAAATTCGCGTCTTCTTTGACACGTTTTACGAGTTTATTGATATTGTCATCCAATTTCTCAGTAGGATTGTCACAGTCATCTGTGGTTGGCATGTATACTTGCCCGATCCTAATATCTTTCAATTATCCACATAATTTCACCGCCAACGTTCATCCTGTTTACTTAAATAACCCTTTACTCTACTGTGAATCTCCCTGTTCATTATTATTCTCACTCCTGGTCTATCACTGCCCGGTTCAGTACGAATAATCCTGTTATCGCCACTGCAACAATTCCCATTTTCTAGCTATCGCATCTCACGGATTTGTTATCTCCGTTGTTTCCATTTTTGACTTTCGATTTTTTAATTCCCCACATTGCCTTAGGTTCTAACATGTATCCAATTTAATAAGCATTCTCTTTTTTTCTGGTAAGTCCTACAGAGTAGTCCTCGCCCAGCAATCCGAATTGAAGGGCTATTTTACTTCCATCGGGAGAAAACGATCGCGATATTTCCAGCAGAGACTTGCAAGTACCAGGAAAACAAAACGTAACTTCGCAACACTGTAGCTTTAAAAGACAACTTGAAACATGCATATATCAATGTACTTACAAGGACAGTTTCTGTGAAAACAGCGTTCGACATAGTTTTCTGTTAAAACCGCAATCTGTCAGCCAACCGTTTCCTTGTCTCCAATAAAAAGGGAACGTCCCACGATTTTCCTCATACAAACGTGCTCAGTCAATCGGTATCAACACAGCAGTTTCCACAAAAACTGTTACATGATTATAAAGATATACAGATGTAAGACACGTTAAATGAGTATTGTTTCAAAACCAAATTCGACCAAAAGAACGTTATACGCTAAAAAGATTGTGTTATTGTGCACATTGTGTATGAGCTCTCGATACAAGACGATCCGCTGTGCCACACGAATGTGCACTCGCCAGTACAACGGTGGGCAGGAGACTGAGTGGAACTATAACTCATAAAATATTAGTCCACTTTATTACATTATAGATATGAAGATTTACATAACTTGGTACAACCATTTCTGCAGGGTTGTTCTGAGTATTTACTACTACGAGGGTCAGTCAAAAAGTAATGCCTCCTATTTTTTTTTCTACGTTTAATTGTCAGGAAATTTAAATGCAATTACATAGGTTGAAAACCACAACATTGAGGATCATTTTGTCATTTTTCAATGTAATCTCCGCCCATCTCTACAGTTTTGGTCCATCTTTGAACAAGGGCATGTATCCCAGCACGGTAAAAATCACAGCTCTGCTTCCTAAGCCATTGACGCACGGATGTTTTGACGGCCTCCTCATCTTCAAAATGAATCCCACGATGAGCTTCTTTTAGTGGCCCGAACAGATGGAAGTCTGATGGTGCCAGGTCAGGGCTGTATGGGGGATCAGGCAAAACTTCCCATCCAATTTTGACAATCTCGTCAGAGGTGTGACGACTGGTGTGTGGTCTTGCATTGTCATGCAAAAGAAGAACATCTGCCATTGATTTTGTTGGGCGAACTCGCTGAAGACGTGCTTTAAGATTGTTGAGGGTTGTGACGTATTGAACAGAATTTATTGTGCATCCCTGCTCCAAAAAATCAACCAGAATCACACCCTCTGTATCCCAGAAAACTGTTGCCATAACTTTCCCTGCCGATCGCACAGTTTTGAATTTTTTCTTCCTCGGCGAGCTTGTGTGACGCCACTCCATTGACTGCCTCTTTGATTCGGGTTCAAAAAAATGCACCCATGTTTCGTCCCCGGTCACAATTTTTTTCAGAAACTCATCTCCCTCCAAACGGAAGCGCTGCAAGTGTTGGGAGGCTATTGTTTTCCTTGCCTCTTTATTCTGATCGGTTAACATTCTTGGAACCCACCGTGCACAAACTTTTGAGTACCCCAATTGTTTAATAATCGTGATCACACTGCCTTTACTAAGAGAAATAATGCGACACACTTCATCTGCAGTCACCCGACGGTCACCACGAATGATGTCATCAACTTGCTGAATGTTGTGTGGAGTCACTGCACTCACCGGCCTGCCGCTCCGCTTTTCGTCAGTCAACGGTGTTTACCCTTCAGCTTCCTTACAACGACGAACCCATCGTCTAACAGTGCTGACATCCACTGTCACAACCCCATACACCTTCTTCAGTCTTTCATGAATGCGTATGGGCGTTTCACCTTCTGCATTCAAGAATTCAATCACACAACGCTGTCTCAAACGAACATCGATGTCGGCCATCTTACAAACTTCTGCTGTGCTGCCACCTGTTGACACAGAAAGTTACTACTGCAGTGGATTGCAGAAGAAGGTTTGAGGAATGGCGCCAAATTCAAATTTTTCACTTAACTTAATTTCTTTAAGTAGAAAAAAAATGGGAGGCATTACTTTTTGACCGACCCTCGTATTTATGAATATTAAAGTATCACAGGATATCAACAAATTTACAAGACTCTTCACCTAAATAAAAACTGACGTAACGTTCACATTAGAGTTGTGCCTAAAACTGTTATTACACTGGTGGCGTATCTCAGACAATGCTGTCTCGTCTTGACTGGTGTCTCCGAACTGGGCCGAGCTTTCCTCTGCCCAGCCGTAAGCAGACCATCGATTGCAGTGGCGTAGGGAAGCTCTACCAGGTGTAGATACACCGGCATTTCTCATTAGTCGGTTTGGTATTCATACAAACTGTCAACAGATGACCGTACGATCGTGTTCTGCCCTGTAGATGACATTTCGGTCAACGGAAAACCACGCCAACGATTACGTCAGGGCCGGCCGGTGTGGCCGTGCGGTTAAAGGCGCTTCAGTCTGGAACCGCGTGACCGCTACGGTCGCAGGTTCGAATCCTGCCTCGGGCATGGATGTGTGTGATGTCCTTAGGTTAGTTAGGTTTAATTAGTTCTAAGTTCTAGGCGACTGATGACCTCAGCAGTTGAGTCGCATAGTGCTCAGAGCCATTTGAACCATTTTGATTACGTCAGGGCATCTATCCAACGGAGTAGTGGTCGTCGGGTAGTCCCACATCCACAATCCTTGTGTAAACAGCCACAGACGGGTCCAGTGTAGCACAGAGAGGGCACCTACGAGACACTCTGCGGTGGAGGGCATAGGAAGAATGGAAGCAGGACAATCGCAAACTCATGTCGCCCGGTGGCTTAAGGTGAATCGTTTTGTTGTTCCTTGCATGTGGCGACAATTTATAGAGACAGAAACTGTATCCCGAAGACCAGAGCAGGGTCGACCATGTGAGATACCAGAAAGAGAGTTCCGTTATTTGGCTGTAAAGGCAAGACGGTACCGCCTTAGTACTGCATAGTAACTGTCATCGGACCTTCCAGCATCCACTGGACGTGTTGTATCGAGGCAAACGGTGTACAGAAGGCTTCGACAGAATGGTCTTTATTGTCGGAGACCTGCTGGTGTGTGCCTCTGACGCGTCTTCACAGAAGGGAACGTCTACAATGGAGTCGTTAACTTGCCACCTCGACAGTCGAAGAGTGGGCCAACGTTCTTTCCACAGACGAGTCCCGATTTGGTCTGGAGAGTACTCGACGGATTCGCATCTGAAGAGAATGTGGAACACAAATTCGAGACCCGAACATTGTGGAAAGAGACCGATATCGAGGAGCATCACTAATGGTGTGGGCAGGGATTATGTTGACCACTCGAACATCTCTTCATGAAATTGTACGTGAATCGGAAAGGTTCAACTGCTGTCAGATAACGTGACGATGTCTTGGGACCTAATGAACGGTTTTCGCGAGGTGCTTTGCGCCTAGACTTCGTGCTGATGGACGATAATGAGAGGTTGATGTTTTCTTGGAAACTGAAGATACTACACGCATTGCATGGCCTGCTCGCTCTCCTGATTTGAATCTCATAGCGCATGTCTGGGATGCACTAGGGAGGCGGGTTGCATCACGTCAACATCTGCCAACCACTCTTCAAGGCCTGCAAATAGCTACGCAGGAAGAATGGGCGTTATTGTCTCAACATGAGACTGATGTCATTATTCACAGCATGCTCCGTCGTTGTCAGGCCTCTACTGCCGCCAGAGATTGTCACACCCCATATTGAGCACGTTAACCAGTTGTCGGAATGTGTGTGTGTAAATGGTTCAAATGGCTCTGAGCACTATGGGACTTAACATCTGTGGTCATCAGTCCCCTAGAACTTAGAACTAATTAAACCTAACTAACCTAAGGACATCACACACATCCATGTCCGAGGCAGGATTCGAACCTGCGACCGTAGCGGTCACGCGGTTCCAGACTGAAGCGCCTAGAACCGCACGGCCACACCGGCCGGCAATGTGTGTGTAAATCTGTTAAGTTGGGAATTAAGAACAACATTTTCGTCTACTGTACTGCATGTTTCAGTTGTTTACATTCTGTATTCTTTGCATAGTTTCTACTTTGCTATCACCTGTGTATACTGTTTTGTGGTAAAATAAACGCTACCTTGCAAAATTTCCGTTTGTTGCTTTAATTTTGGACACCAGCGTATTTTAACTGGCATTGCTGCCATTAGTGCTTAGTACATCAATTTAGCATAACTTCCAAGAAATTTTCATTCAGAGAAATATATCAGCTGAAAAGCTGTCATTCGAAAATTTGATAAGTACATGTGTGATGCAATTAATTTTAGAATTATAATAGCAACAAACTCTCAGAGATATTGACAGTCATAATTTACACGATATAAAACTGCACTTACCTTTATCAGTATTTCACTCCACACAGGCATGCTGACTATGGCTGTATGTGCTGTTTCTATCGGTGATTGTCAACATATCTGGCCCGCATACAAGGCGAACTGGTCCGCCGACTTGCTTGCCGAGCAGGTCTGCTCAGACCGGTCTGCCTATGTGTGGGCGATAGGCTTGCAGTCTCGTCCATCATCTGGGTCCGTTGGTTCGACTGGCAGACCTCTACCTGCTTTCCACGCCAACACACAGGTCTATCCGTCAGTGAAGACAGGTAGGGTCCACCAAGCAGTTACCTTGGCGCCCATTCAGAGCCTGATTGGTCTGTGGACCTGCCCACCGACCAGTTTGACGACCCATCCGACTGTGCCTAGACACCGGCGATTGCCTGGCGGACACTACCTGCCCACACTGACGAAGTGCGGGCTGGAAAGTAGCGATTGGCGCAGACAGGTAGAGCTCCACTGGTCGAACTGATCGACCTGGGCCGTGGAACTGGCCACAAGCCCATCGCCCAGGCAGGCAGATGAGTCGTGGCAGACCAGCTCAGCAAGTGAGTCGGCAGGCTAGTCCACTTGTGTAAGGCAGCATTTACTCTCTGTGGTCAGCAGTTTCTACCTGTGGACTTACAAACCATGTCGGATTTGTTGTTGTCAACAGGTAGACATACCCACAGCCCTTGAATGGGTGCCATTACCTGGTGAGAGTGGTTTCTGTAGCTGGTCAGGCCGAAGACCATCCATGTCAGCTAGCCTTCAGGCAATGACTGTAGAAGTATACTGTGTTAAACATAACTTGTAATCCTCTTGCACTCTTGGCTTTGAGGTCCACAGTTTTCATGCTACTTTATCTCAGAAATTTGGTTGAAAAAACTGAAACTGTTATGTGTAAAACTAAAAATACACTACTGGCCATTAAAATTGCTGCACCAAGAAGAAATGCAGATGATAAACGGGTATTCATTGGACAAATATGTTATACTAGAACTGATATGTGATTACATTTTCACGCAATTTGGGTGCATAGATCCTGAGAAATCAGTACCCAGAACAAACACATCTGGCCGTAATAACGGCCTTGATACGCCTGGGCATTAAGTCAACCAGAGCTTGTATGGCGTGTACAGGTACAGCTGCCCATGCAGCTTCAACACGATACCACAGTTCATCAAGAGTAGTGACCGGCGTATTTTGACGAGCCAGTTGCTCGGCCACCATTGACCAGACGTTTTAAATTGGTAAGAGAGCTGGAGAATGTGCTGTTCTGTATCCAGAAAGGCCCGTACAGGACCTGCAACATGCGGGCGTGCATTATCCTGCTGAAATGTAGGGTTTCGCAGGGATCGAATGAAGGGTAGAGCCACGGGTCCTAACACATCTGAAATGTAACGTCCACTGTTCAAAGTGCCGTCAATGCAAACAAGAGGTGACGGAGACGTGTAACCAATGGCACCCCATACCATCACGCCGGGTGATACGCCAGTATGTCGATGACGAATACTCGCTTCCAATGTGCGTTCACCGCGATGTTGCCAAACACGAATGCTACCATCGTGATGCTGTAAACAGAACCTGGATTCATCCGAAAAAATGACGTTTTGCCATTCATGCACCCAGGTTCGTCGTTGGGTACACCATCGCAGGCGCTCCTGTCTGTGATGCAGCGTCAAGGGCAACCGCAGCCATGATCTCCGAGCTGATAGTCCAGTCCATGCTGCTGCAAACGTCGTCGAACTGTTCGTGCAGATGGTTGTTGTCTTGCAAACGTCCCCATCTGTTGACTCAGGGATCGAGACGTGGCTGCACGATCAGCTACAGCCATGCCGATAAGATGCCTGTCATCTCGACTGCTAGTGATACGAGGCCGTTGGGATCCAGCACGGCGTTCCGTAATACCATCCTGAACCCACCGATTCCATATTCTGCTAACAGCCATTGAATCTCGACCAACGCAAGCAGCAATGTCGCGATACAATAAACCGCAATCGCGATAGGCTACAATCCGACCTTTATCAAAGTCGGAAACGTGATGGTACGCATTTCTCCTCCTTACACGAGGCATCACAGCAACGTTTGACCAGGCAACGCCGGTCAGCTGCTGTTTGTGTATGAGAAATCGGTTGGAAACTTCCTCATGTCAGCACGTTGTTGGTGTCGCCACCGGCGCCAGACTTGTGTGAATGCTGTGAAAAGCTAATCATTTGCATATCACAGCATCTTCTTCCTGTCGGTTAAATTTCGCGTCTGTAGCACGTCATCTTCGTGGTGTAGCAGTTTTAATGGCCGGTAGTATACTTTGAGTTACCTGTTGTTTGGGGCATTGCACGTCCTCCCCTCGTACATGGCCAGCGCTGGACGCTGCGTACCTCCGTCGTTCGCGCAAAAAACTGCAACTGCGTACTGTCTTTGACGCCACTTTGCCAGTCCTCTGCATTCCAGGGGCGGTCGCAGGTTCTTATGTCAGTAAGTGCAAAACATTTTTCTCACATGTGTAGTTTAGAAATTTTAAGGTCATTGTCATCTACTCATCTTTTTCTCCTATTTGTCTCTACAGCGCACTTTTTGGACCTGGTCAGTATTATGAACTTAAAAAATCTAACAATATAATTATAGTAAAATCTGTTGTTTATTCCAAGATCGAACGGTTTTTCTGTTATTTATGTTATTTTGGTGGTGCATTCGTAAACCCTATTCTCTCCATTAACTGTTTTCTTCTGCCGCTAAGAATTATGCAAAGATGACATTTCCCATATTTTGTGCTATGAACCATATAATGGTACAGCCGACAGAAAGGCGCCTTATAAAATTCGAGAGTGGACGCGGGTTAGCGATCCGAGTTGGTTGTACCCTGTATGACAGTTGTCATCGCATGAGCTGGCGTTTGACGGAAGTGGGGGGCGGTAGCGAGTCACGTGGATGCCGAGTGTGGTCTCCCTCAGCGGCAGCAGCTTTGTAGTTCGGCCGCTAGATAGCGGCGTCTTTTGAGCTCTGCTATTGGAGCAGACCCCATGGATGACAAATATTGGTGCTTAGAAGAGAACAAAATTCACTCTGAAAATACGTGGCCGGTTTTCTCGGTGCTGGAAAGCTACTGGGGAGGAAATCAGTGGAAAAGGCCACAATGACAGACTAAGGAACTAGTTAACGAATGAAAATCAGATATGTTCTAATAAGATGTGATCCCAGTAAGATACAGGAAAGCCAATAGCACAGAAATAAAAGGAAATTTATAGCGAGTGCTAGGGTATAAGTGCGCCCTCGGTGTGACGAACAGTTTTTAATTTATCCTACGCTAAACAACTTACAAACCGTATGAACTTTAAAAAAAACTGTAGCTCGGTGACAACTACACCGGTTCTCATAAACGTAGGATCAATGAATAGGGATCGTTGAAACCTATCAGAGAATTAATTCAGAATTCGGATAAACATTGACATTCTTGAACTGCAGGCTGGATGTGTATTCTGTACCGAAAAATAGGCAAATTTAGCCATAAGAGTAATTTATATTGCATAAGTTTCGACAACAGTAAACAACAACAATAGTTTGGAAAGTAAAAGTAGGTCCATAACTAATTTTTTATATTTCTTAACAATAACATCGCCAAAAGCAACGTTTTTCATGTTAAAAGCGTAATTTATGCTAAAGCCTTGCGTGTACTAAAAATCTAATTTCAGTAACGAAAAGCTGATAAAATTTGGAAACTATTTCATATAGGCCTATTATACTTGTGTATATCAATAGATTTATATTTTTTCATAATCAGGAAACAAATGCATTTGGTTTGACTCATGTGACATGCGAGAATGTTAAAACCCGGCCAACATCTTGACACTCGGGCATTGCAGCATTGCCAGGTCCTCCGAAATTTCGGAAAATCTTCAGGTTTTTTGAATTATTCCAGAAAATACGAAGTTTTGTATAAATCTTTCGCGATTTCGCGATCTTCCTTCGTCGAATGTATATGCTACTACATAATATAGCAATTCGATCACAACGCAACACTGCGTTAACAATACCTCTGTACTGCTACAGAATTGTTTGGACACAAAAGACGGCAAAAACATGAAAAACAAACACTGACCAGCTGATGTATTCAGATTTTTGCCGATTCAGCGAAGGAACATTAGGGCAACACAGTGCGTGCAAAGCACGGGGCTTTCCGTGACTGTCATCAGATGACACTACAAGCCTGTGCAAATCAGTGAACTGTCAAGCTTTTTTAAATATGAGTTCGAAGTCGGATTCTGAATTTGTGGTGATAGGGTCCAAATGTGTAAAATAAGTTAAGAAATATAATTCCCAATGGGAAAAAGAATCGGAGTTCAGTGATTTGTTCAGAAGAGCAAGAAAGGTCCTTATAACGACTGCTGCTACGCATGTGATTGTGAGGTAAAAATTACGTCTTCTAAAAGTAATATAGCAAAGCACACGAGTGATAAGAAGCATGTAATTGATTGTGATGACCAGCGAAAGCAATCTAAATTTACCCATATGTCATCACTCATCAGTCAGTGGCAACTCAAGAGTACATGACACAGCTGAGGGCAGTGAAATTCGTCTTGCTAGTTTTGCTGGAGTGTTTATTTACCGCTTCGAGTTACTGAACATTTACTGAATCTCATACAGGCAGTGTGTCCTGATTCACAAGTTAGGGAAATATATTCATTGTGGCAGAACAAAAGTAGCCGGAATCATTAATAATATTACAGGCAAGACAAGTTTCGTAATACTAACTGATACGTTTAAGACAAATAAATTTAGCATCGTTGTTGACGAACTACAGATAAGGGGTGTATAAAATATTTGCGTTTCGCAGTACGAGTTGCGGGTGTAGGAAACGAAATAAGTAATGCCTTTCAAGGACTGATTCCACAAACTCACGCTGCAAGTAATGTATTATATCTGGAGATTATCGAGTTCTTCTGTGACAGTATTATTCCGTACAAAGAGAATTGGGTCGGTTTTGCAGCGGATGAAGCGAATGGTATGTTAGGGGCTCGTTATTCCTTATCCACTTTGTTTAAACAAGATATTTCAGAGCTGTTTGTGTTGAAATGCATTTGAATACCCCACGGAAAAAACAAGGTAAGTCCATTTAATTAGGAAATGAGTTTATCGCAAGCTTTGGTGGCCAGCCGTCGGTACCACAAGGCAGTTACAATGACTTTCAAATAACGTAGCAAGCCTCCGAGATACAAAGGGTTTTGCTTTTAGCGGTAACTGAAAGAACGTTCTAAGTCGGTCGTCTCACGGAAAGAATGCAGCAAGTCCAACGTTTATTTTATCTGTTCGCAATACACCTGTTAAATCAGTTGGGTTGCGACTGCAAATGTGATCGGTTGAGTTTCTTGCTCTGTGTTGTTTCCTTACAGTTATAGTGTTCAGTTTGAAGTGTGATAGTAGTGTGGTCCTCTTATGATGTTCAAAATGTGTGGATCATCACAAGATGTAAGTGAGATGCCGTTGTTAATCAGTTAACTAAAAAGAGAAAGAAAAATGACAGAATGAGTAATGTTTGTAGGGAGCTTAGAGCAATTTCTCATGAGTTAGGCAGTGACTGCAAATGCTCGTAGTTTGCGTATTTCATACAAATGAATCCCATGAAGGAGGACAGCTTATCAACTTGCTAGGTGATTGGAATGTTAAATCTCCCTATTTAACCAGCTTAATTTCGGTGATATTAATTTCTCGTAGAAGGCCTAGGCAAGACGGGATCCCAATGCCAGAGACTGCTCTTTACGATAACGAAGTGATACCACGAGTAAAATTTCTGTTTGCCAAAATGTCTCCTTTGCTTTGCACGAAATTATCGTTTTGCCGTTTCAACATTCATCAAATGTCCCAAAGTGATGCAATATTTTATACTTACACTGAAGATTGAGGAAATAAATGAGCGAATGAAATTATAATTTCTTGCATTATCATGTGAATGAAATCCTTGATCCAAAAGGAAGGCTTCCTGTAATATTATGTGATTCGTGCTCACGACAGAATAAGAACTATGTAGTGTTCGTATACCGTCAATATCTCGTTCATATCATCAAGAGATTAAATAGTGACAAAATAGTATTTCCAATAAGAGGACACTCTATCATGGAATGTGATAAAAACTTTGGTTTGATAAAAAAGAAAGTTACTGCAGAGTTACCAAAATGCTTTTGAAACAGCAATGGTGAATCCATGGCCTTACAAAGTCGTTCCTGTTTAATGAGAAAGTATACGAGATTGAAAGACCTTCTTAAAACCACGTCAGAAACCGAAGTTTTCTTTCAAGAAACGACCACTCATAGAAGCTCTGATTACGAAGGAAGAGAAGTTGTCCAAATACAGGTTTGCTTACAACGGCGCCTGACTACCTGTGCATTTGGAGCATTCTGGCGGTCTACAAGTAGACATCGAGCCTGAGTATCAGCGACAGGGACCTGACGAATTCTTATGGCACCATCGAGAATACAATGATTTTCTGTAATATGAAACTTTTAAAAAGTTGAATCTATAGACAGACTTTCAAGAACTGAAACTATTTAGTAGTCCAGGCGCGGTCTACCTTATAATGAACGAAAATCCAAGACATACAAATAGAAACTTCCAGTGATAAACAAAACAAAGAATGGACTAAAGTTTACCAAAACGTTATGGACTTACAACGTTCTTTTCGCGGTAAGATGTACGTTTCCTGATGCACATCCTCTACAACCATTAAATCTGGCATCGTAATCTACATCTACATCCATACTCCGCAAGCCACCTGACGGTGTGTGGCGGAGGGTACCCTGAGTACCTCTATCGGTCCTCCCTTCTACTCCAGTTTCGTATTGTTCGTGGAAAGAAAGATTGTCGGTATGCCTCTGTGTGGGCTCTTATCTCTATGATTTTATCCTCATGGTCTCTTCGCGAGATATACGTAGGAGGGAGCAATATACTGCTTGACTCCCCGGTGAAGGTATGTTCTCGAAACTTCAACAAAAGCCCGTTCCGAGCTACTGAGCGTCTCTCTTTCACAGTCTTTCACTGGAGTTTATCTATCATCTCCGTAACGCTTTCGCGATTACTAAATGATCCTGTAACGAAGCGCGCTGCTCTCCGTTTGATTTTCTGTATCTCTTCTATCAACCCTATCTGGTACGGATCCCACACCGGTGAGCAGTATTCAAGCAGTGGGCGAACAAGTGTACTGTAACCTACTTCCTTTGTTTTCGAATTGCATTTCCTTAGGATTCTTCGAATGAATCTCAGTCTGACATCTGCTTTACCGACGATTAATTTTATATGGTCATTCCATTTTAAATCACTCCTAATACCTACTCACAGATAATTTATGGAAGTAACTGCTGCCAGTTGCTGGCCTGCTATATTGTAGCTAAATGATAAAGGATCTTTCTTTCTATGTATTCGCGGCACATTACACTTGTCTACATTGAGATTCAGTTGTCATTCCCTGCACAATGCGTCAATTCGTTGCAGATCCTCCTGCATTTCAGTACAATTTTCCATTGTTACTACCTCTCGATATACTACAGCATCATCCGCAAAAAGCCTCAGTGAACTTCCGATGTTATCCACAAGGTCATTTATGTATATTGTGAATAGCAACGGTCCTACGACACTCCCCTGCGGCACACCTGAAATCACTCTTACTTCGGAAGAATTCTCTCCATTGAGAATGACATGCTGCGTTCTGTTATCTAGGAACTCTTCGATCCAATCACACAATTGGTCCGATAGTCCATATGCTCTTACTTTGTTCATTAAACGACTGTGGGGAACTGTATAAACGCCTTGCGGAAGTCAAGAAACACCGCATCTACCTGGGAACTCGTGTCTATGGCCCTCTGAGTCTCGTGGACGAATAGCACGAGCTGGGTTTCACATGATCGTCTTTTTCGAAACCCATGCTGATTCCTACAGAGTAGATTTCTAGTCTCCAGGAAAGTCATTATACTCGAACATAATTATACTGGTTACACGGATTGGAGTGTTTTATGTACTTTTTTCTTATCTTGAAAGATTAAATTTTCTTTCCTGAGAAATGTATGAAATGTGACTTGCCCCGTTTTTTCCGTGGGCTCTTCATTTGCCGTTCATTTGCGCTACGCGCTTCTTATGCTTGTTTAGCCTTTTCTATATGCATAGAAGACCTAGCGAGGGATATGCATAATTATTTATAGTATAGCCTTAAACACATTCGTAAACTGAAAGAGTGTCATAACATTGTAAAAGTGAAACCGCAGAAATTACTTCATCCCAGTCATATGCTTCTTGAGGAACATGATTCCCTGAATCTGTTATTATCGATGCTGTGGCTAATGACAGATTTCTGGCAAGCGATCCAATTCTGCAGAAATTAAATGATGATACTACAAGACTCTTTCTTAACTTTTTTAAATTTTGTATTGCCTATCTGCACACTCAAGCTTAAGATGCAATCAGAGTCTCCTCAAATCCGCATCATGTTTCGTGAAGTTAAGGCGACAATGAAAATGGTGTTAGAACGTCACATGAAAGAAAATTATCTAGAACCAAGTCTCCTGAAAGAAGTTCACTATCGAAACCCCAGTCATTTTAAATCTGTTGATGAACTATATTTAGGAGCAAAGATTTCGTTTAACATTAATAAAACTACACATCTGACTTGCGACCAACTGCAGAATTTTAAACTTCGGTGCTTAGACTTTTTGGCTGAGAGTGCTCAGCCGACAGGCTAACGGTTTGCTCTCAGTGATAATGTTCTAAAAGAGTTGGAGGCACGTGACAAAATTTGCCTTAGACACAAGAGAATTCCGTCTACTGTCAGTGTACTGTTTCTCCTGGGGGGACTTGGACTTTTTTTTTTTTAATGTAAACTAAATATTACGATAGATTTTATAAATAATCGACAAGTACGCCAAAGAAGAAGAGATAGAACTACAATGGACATGTTATTCCATGGACTCTTGCGCTTCTATGCATGAGCTATCTTTCCTTTGTCATTCGCTTATCTTATCTGCTTGGATTCGGGCCTAAGAGGACGTTCTTGTGTTAAGCTCATCCTGCTGTACCAGCTGATAATGTAAGTTGTACTTAAAACCCGAAAAATATAATGGTTATTTTGTCAAAAGAATTTGTCTATGTGGTCAATCTATTGTAAATCTGATACCTTTATTGTATTAGGTAGATATGGGCCTTAACGAAGAATTTTCGTTGTTAGGCGCTATCTTAGAAAAATCTTCAACAATTTTCTTTAGCTCATCTACGAGACTTTATTTCAGATCCCACGAGACCGGAGGCAGCTACTAATAATTTAACAATTTTACTTGCAGATTTTCTTTATATCACGAGATAACATTTCAGGCAGATAAGGTCTGGTCACAGGATTCCACTTCCATTATAGGGTTTCATTTGTAGATGCTATTCTTGTTATCTTATATTTGGGAATCGACACGAAACCACGATATTAAGTTACGTACTACAGTAGTGTACATCGAACAGACTTGGCAAATATTCTCTGATGCAATAAGCACACGACTTCTCACGAGCCTAGTGTTGTATAAATGAGAAAAGGACAATTAATTATGGATGATTACGTAACTACCCTGAGAACTGAGCTAGTTTACTGAGTGCTTATACACGTCGGGCTAAACTAAACAACATATCACACTGTTAATAATATTCCTACATTAGTTATTTCTCTTTTATGCTGAACCATTGCATTAATGTATATTTCTTTTTTATATAAGTCAAGGTTCTTATTTTATTACATTACACTTGGCGCCGGTAGTAAGTGTTCTGCAGCATCTATGACTGAATATTTAAAGAATTCTTATCAGTATATTTTTTGTGTTTAAACAGCTCGGTGCATATCCACCAATAACTGAATTCTCTGAACACTTACTAGAGGGGCCGAAATCGAAACTGGAATCCTATGACCTATCTCCATTGTTGTAGTTGATTACCTGTATGTATACGAGAAATAGTGAATTGTAATTAAGGCATAAAACGTTTCCGTTTCATGTACCATACACACGGGAAATACGGCAAGCTGATAGAAAACTGAATGAGTGATCGCAGACCAACGCTGTTACTTACATCTGACATAGACAGTAAGGTAAGGAACCGAATTCACGAGACCAGGTTTCTAATTAAAACTAGTCAGTATCACCTGGGTGCATGCAATTAAAACCACTTGTACACATAGCTTTCTTCTAGTTTTTCAATTGCCACTATTAGTGTAGGCAGTGCTGAGTAGTTATAGTCTGAATTTTGTGTGTGAACTAATTAGTATCAGCTAGCAACATGGTTAGGCCAAATACTAGACGCAACCGTGTGGAGGTTGAGAATTATCAAAGTAATGACCAATTAGAGAATATTTCTGGTTCATTGGCAGGAGGATCGGGAGCTAATGAAAATGAATAAGCTACGATCCCACATGATAGAGTAGTATCGCAGATTGACATTTCTCAACCGAGTATACAATCGCTGGGCGGACAAGGGAATGTCGAGACCACGAGGGAAATCAACTGCGAGAAAGCAGGCGGATGTGTTAGCGCGCAGGTCGACTATGCAAATCCAAGCGATATGCTTGCACAGCTATTCCGGAAATTAGAATTAATGGAACAGCAAAGAAAGAAAGAACAGGAATTAATGGAACAGCAAAGAAAGAAAGAACAGGAATTAATGGAACAGCAGAGGAAAAGAGAGCAGGGGAGGATATCCAACGCCAGAATGAGTTTTTCGAAAAAGTTGAGACTAGCCTACTCGCCACAGTGGACGAGCGGTTAGTCAAACGCGAACAAGCGTTGATACAAAAACTGAATCGTGCTCTTGACGATAGGGATCAACGCATATTAGAACATGTTAACAGCGAGATAGAAAAGGTTGAATCTGAGGTATCGGAAGTGAAGAAAAATATACAGGAATTACCTGATAAAGTAAATACTTTGGCTGGAGAAGTTGTTATTGTTGTGGTCTTCAGTCCTGAGACTGGTTTGATGCAGCTCTCCATGCTACTCTATCCTGTGCAAGCTTCTTCATCTCCCAGTACCTACTGCAACCTACATCCTTTTGAATCTGTTTAGTGTATTCATCTCTTGGTCTCCCTCTACGATTTTTACCCTCCAAGCTGCCCTCCAATACTAAATTGGTGATCCCTTGATGCCTCAGAACATTTCCTACCAACCGATCCCTTCTTCTAGTCAAGTTGTGCCACAAACTTTTCTTCTCCCCAATCCTATTCAATACCTCCTCATTAGTTATGTGATCTACCCATCTAATCTTCAGCATTCTTCTGTAGCACCACATTTCGAAAGCTTCTATTCTCTTCTTGTCCAAACTAGTTATCGTCCATGTTTCACTTCCATACATGGCTACGCTCCATTCAAATACTTTCAGAAACGACTTCATGACACTTAAATCTAAACTCGATGTTAACAAATTTCTCTTCTTCAGAAACGCTTTCCTTGCCATTGCCAGTCTACATTTTATATCCTCTCTACTTCGACCATCATCAGTTATTTTGCTCCCCAAATAGCAAAACTCCTTTACTACTTTAAGTGTCTCATTTCCTAATCTAATTCCCTCAGCGTCACCCGACTTAATTCGACTACATTCCATTATCCTCGTTTTGCTTCTGTTGATGTTCATCTTATATCCTCCTTTCAAGACACTATCCATTCCGTTCAACTGCTCTTCCAAGTCCTTTGCTGTCTCTGACAGTATTACAATGTCATCGACAAACCTCAAAGTTGTTATTACTTCTCCATGGATTTTAATACCTACTCCGAATTTTTCTTTTGTTTCCTTCACTGCTTGCTCAATATAAAGATTGAATGACATCCGGGATAGGCAACAATCCTGTCTCACTCCCTTCCCAACCACTGCTTCCCCCTTTCATGTCCCTCGACTCTTACAACTGCCATCTGGTTTCTGTACAAATTGTAAATAGCCTTTCGCTCTCTGTATTTTACCCTGACACCTTCAGAATTTGAAAAAGAGTGTTCCAGTCAACATTGTCAAACGCTTTCTCTAAGTCTACAAATGGTAGAACCGTAGGTTTGCCTTTCCTTAATCTAGCTTCTAAGATAAGTCAATGGGTCAGTGTTGCCTCACGTGTTCCAATATTTTTACGGAATCCAAACTGATCTTCCCCGAGGTCGGCTTCTACTAGTTTTTCCATTCGTCTGTAAAGAATTCGCGTTAGTATTTTGCAGCAGTGGCTGATTAAACTGATAGTTCGGTAATATTCACATCTGTCAACACCTGCTTTCTTTGGGATTGGAATTATTATATTCTTCTTGAAGTATGAAGGTATTTCGCCTGTCTCATACATCTTGCTCACCAAATGGTAGAGTATCGTCAGGACTGGCTCTCCCAAGGCCGTCAGTAGTTCTAATGGAATGTTGTCTACTCCCGGGGCCTTGTTTCGACTCAGATCTTTCAGTGCTCTGTCAAACTCTTCGCGCAGTATCATATCTCCCATTTCATCTTCATCTACATCCTCTTCCATTTCCATAATATTGCCCTCAAGTACATCGCCCCTGTATTGACTCTCTATATACTCCTTCCACATTTCTGCTTTCCCTTCTTTGCTTAGAACTGCGTTTCCATCTGAGCTCTTGATAGGTATCTGAGGTCACAGAGGTGCAGGAATCCCTCGATGCCAAAGTTACGCAATTAACCAAGGGCATCGAGGAAATCTCTTTTAACTATTGAGCGAAAGGTAGAAGCTGAAGTGAAGCTTATAATGCTTGACCATGTTGAACACAAGAGTCAGCAAGGTACCTCCATGAACCACGAACCCGTAAGACCCGAGATTACAGAAAAGCCAGTGAATGACTATGATAATAGAGTCATGAACTGTGCCGCACCTAAGTCCCTGTTGCAGTCGTTCATGTTACACACAGCAGGGCGAAAATTATGCTTCAAATCGAGGCGCGTGTGGAAACCCACTAGCAAACAGTGTAACTGTCAGTCCATATGCAGCGAATACAGGTAAAAATAACCCGATAATTGTTCGCAATGAAGCACACACTCTGACCACACTGAAACAGGAAGAGTCATTACCGAAACATAGACAATTTCAGGTATTTTCCGAAGAGAAAAAATCCTGTCATCCAGTAATATTTATAAAAAAAGTTTTAGGAATGTGTTACCTGCATCGTGGCAGGAGAGGCAAAAAATACAGCTTGTTATCTCATATATTACCGGAGATGCCACATTATGGGCATCTAAATTTGCAGAGAGCTGTCATTCTTTTTGTGAGTTCAAGCAACAATTTTTAGCCAAATTTTGGTCGGCTAGTATACAAGAGAGTTTGCGGAAACAGGTATACAATCCAGAGATGTACAATTTCAAGCAAGGAACACTTAAAAATACTTAGAAAAGTATATTAACAAAACAAGGTACTGGTCCGAGCCGATCGCTACACGCGACGTGCTTAGCATACTGAAATCTAAGTTGCAGATCTCAATAAGGAGAGAATTGGTACACGAACCTGATAACGATTTAGAGACATTCATGTCGGTAGTGGATTCTTTAGATTTGATACAAGAGGATGCATGACAACAAAGCATAAATAATAACCATAAACCTAGAAATAACGATTATGGAAATCAAAACCGAAATAATAATTGGGGACATGAATGTGGCGGCAATAGTTATGAGAGAGCGAATGGGCAAAAAGGAGGTAATGGGAATAGAGGAAGTGGTATGTGGAGCGGTAACTGCTCGCCCATGAAGGATAGAAATGATACGATGAATCGAAAAAGGAGAAACGATGAGAATTACGGAAGTAATTTTCAACGTAAAAATAGAAAACAAGGTGGGCAGTGGTGTCAGAATGTGACTGCTAACTGGTCGGCGCAGTCAAATAGACCGGAGCAAGGAGTCCCGATTAATATTGTCGAGGCTATTCCCATGCCGGGGTATACTGCGACTCCAACATGGGTTAATAAACCAAGTACCTCACAAAATAGTGTGAATAGACAGCACAATGTGCAAATAGTAGAAGTTACCGAGGATAACCAGCGAACAAACTGCAGAGGGTCGATGTAAGACTTCGGCACTCGACCACCAGGAAAAGAAGCGAAGGCAGACTCGAAAATGATAATAATCGTATTGCTATGCTGCGCTGTAATGACGGCCAGGATTTTTGGTAGGAATTAATCACCGAACCGCGTAAATGTTCTGACCAGCAAACAGAGATTGTGCAGGCCGCAGTACAAGTGAAAGTAAACGGTGTACTTGCTAAGGTTTTGATTGACACAGGAGCGGCTCTGTCAGTCATGTCTGAGGATTTCTTTAACGTTATTAACGACAATAAAAGACTGCCTACGTTGCCGGTTCAAAATTGTAAAATTGCGGGGGCGCTAAAGGGAGAGGCACAAAGTGTCAAGGCCCAGGTGCAAGCAGGAATAGAAATAGGAAATGATACGATATTATGCACGTTCCTCATTGTTAAAAATTTATCTGCAACTTGCATCCTGGGATGGGACATCCTGAGGGAAAGGACTGTAATCGACATCCCTCAGGGCTTGTGCTTCCTGCGAACGCCTACCAAGGATTTGCAATTACCATTGATTAAAACAATGGCAAGGCACAATAGGTATTGTCGGTGGTTCGAAAAGATAGAAGTAGAACCCTTTATACTCAATATTCAGGATAATGTACCACTAAAGGCGTATCCTGAAACACATGAGCAATATGACGAAGAAGTCGTTCAGATACGACAGGAGATTCAATCCAAGGTAAAGGAGTCAGGATATTTAACCGATGAGAAGCAGCATAAGCTCTCTAAATTACTGAGTGATTACGCTAGCACATTTTCGGAAAAACCCGGAATAATTCAAGGCTACGTATATGATATGCAGGTATAGCCGCATCAGACGTTTTGTCATGCTTCTTATTCCGTACCGTGGAGTAAGTGAAGCTGTATGGAAGGAAATAAAGAAAATGTTGGATTGGGGAATCATTGAACCGTCCCTTTCTCCCTATAGTAGTGCCTTACTAGCTGTGGGAAAAGCGGATGGGAGTATCAGATTGGTAATTGATGCTAGATAGTAAAATACTTTAGTAAGTAAGAAATTTTATGTTCATGTGTCAATATCATTGATATTTTTGTAGTTTTAGGATAAGATATGGTAGTAATAAGACCTTCAGTCTGAAGGATGAACTTGATTTCGAAACAAAAAGAAGTAGCAACGAATATCTTGCATTGATGGTAGAATTAAGACAGTTGTCAGTTTTGTGTGTATATACTAATATAAGAATTTCTTGTGCATTTTTTGTGAGTACCCATTTTTAGTAAATAAAATGTGATTTAATATTACGTGATCAAGAACTTGCCAGAGTACATGGGAAATAATAATGTGAAATAGTGACTAATAATTGACTTCTCGGTGTGTGACTATAAACAAGCATATTATGATTACTTAAGAACACTATTGAGACCACATGATAGTTTGTTTCTTCCAGTAGTGGCCTTCAGCCATGTAATTGCGTGCGTCCGAGAGGCACTATTGAGAACTAAAGAGAGCATCTCATGTAGAGAAAGTAACTTCATGACACCAAGTTCAAGGTTGAGGTCTATCAGGAAATAAAGCGTGCGAAAACATGGATTGTATCCATGAAGTTGAGACCTGGTCTTAGGGCAAACGGTTCCTCAATTAAAATTTACAATAGTTAAGGGTGTGGATCTGTGATGCATGGCTCATAACACACATGTACTGCCTGAGGATCGGTAGTCCAAATGGCCCAATGTCTACTTTTGGCACAAAAGGTGGAGGACAGTTGATGACAAAATGTTATAACATAAAATCCTAATGTGGACAAAATGTTAATGTCATGACTTGTCAAACTGAAAATGTAATGTCAATCTTAACAGGATAAATAATGTTTCAATAGACAGTATATGTGAAATAATGTCAGTTTTAGAAGCATCAGCGTGTGCTATGTAAGAAAGAAAAAAATACTAGAAACGCATCAAGACTGTGTCGATGTGCATTTTGTTTATCAGTTAACAAAACTGTTCTGAGCACTATGGGACTTAACTTCTGAGGTCATCAGTCCCCTAGAACTTAGAACTGCGTAAACCTAACTAACCTAAGGACATCACACACATCCATGCCCGAGGCAGGAGTCGAACCTGCGACCGTAGCGGTCACGCGGTTCCAGACTATAGCGCCTAGAACCGCTCGGCCACTCCGGCCGGCTATCACTTAACAATTTAACGAGAAAAAGACTCTACAATTGGAGTTTGACGAGTGACAGAATAATTTATTTTGTTCTGATATAAAAAAGTAGTTTTAAATTGTTAATGTGTGAAGGCTATAGCTATTCACGAAATAATATGAATGGTAATATCGTGTGAAGCTAAATGTTTTACACGGGGAACTCGGTAGTAAGTGTGAACCAAAGTGAATCTACCTTTGGACGCCAACCATAGTGACAAGGTAGAAAACTCAGTGTGTGTTATATAACTGCGTACGTGCGTGTTGCGAACGACGGTACAGAGTTGAAGTTTATGTAAAGTGACTATAAAAGTTTACAGGACATTCTAAGAGTGCCAAACTTAGCTAGTCACGGAGTAATAAACTGTATAATTTTCTAAGGAATTCGACAGAAAACACATCGTGTCCCGAAAACTGGACTAAAGGTTACTCGGAAACTTGAATACGTTACGGAACATTGAAACAAACAATCGTGAATGAATATTGAATGATTGAACTTCTAATAACTCTCTTTTCCCCTAACCGGTAACATGTTACGGAATTAGTTAACACTAATGCTAGTATGGGTTATTTCATGTTCACGCGCGTTCAACGAACACGATGCGGAGACGGCTCGCAAGCAGAGACGATAACAGCTGACCAGAGGGCCAACGGCCGCCGCTCGACAATCGCCTGTCCGCGAGTGCTGGGGTGCGCCAGGCAGCTTCGTCACTTCCCGCATCGCAGCGCCACTATCTCCGTTGCATCAGCGCCGCAACTGCGGAGAATCGACTATCGCAACTGCGGAAAAAAGTCAAAAGTGTGCTCCGAATATCACATGTGAGAAATTTATGTAATATATATCAATAAGTAACTATTGTCACTGTACTTTCTTTGACTGTATCTTTTCTCTGACCAAATTCACTTGGGGAACATTCAATTAATATGTCCTTAAGCAATAACAATATTCAGATTGTGAATTTTTTTGAGACACTAGATAAATGTTGTAATAGTCCGAAGACCCTGGGCTGGTTTTTGACTCCCGGTTTTCTCATGCCCGTGTACTCAAATGGGTGGGGGGGTTAACATAAGTCGTTTTCCGGTGAGGTTAGTCAACGTTTTTCCGGACTGAAACTTCTGTCACACAAATAAGGAGATTATACTTGCTCTCCCTTACCCTTTGTGAAAACATGCATTTTAAATGATAATATACGCAAACTAACTTTAGAAACTAACTGAATAAACATGCATGTACAATCGTGTGGAAGAACTGAACAGTACTGTGGTATGTCTAGTCCAAATACATCCTTTTGTCCCAGCCATACCAGGAGTGTTTCTCCTGGGTGGACTTGGTTCTATTTTTTAAATGTAAACTAAATAAAACGACAGATTTTATAAATAATCGACAAGTACGCCAAAGAAGAAGAGATTGAACTACAATGGATATGTTATTCCATGGACTCTTGCGCTTCTATGCATGTGCTATCTTTCCTTTGTCATTCGCTTATCTTATCTGCTTGAATTCGGAACTAAGAGGACGTTCTTGTGTTAAGCTCATCTTGCTGTACCAGCTGATAATGTAAGTTGTACTTAAAACCCGAAAAATATAATGGTTATTTTGTCAAAAGAATTTGTGTATGTGGTCAATCTATCGTAAATCTGATACCTTTATTGATATGGGCCCTAACGAAGAATTTTCATTGTTAGGCGCCATCTTAGAAAAATCTTTAACATTTTTCTTTTAGCTCATCTACGAGACGTGCCGTCGGTTAGGACAATTAACTTTATTTCAGATCCCACGAGACCGGAGGCAGCTACTAATAATTTAACAATTTTACTTACAGATTTTCTTTATACCACGAGATAACATTCCAGGCAGAAAGGTCTGGTCACAGGATTCCAGTTCCATTACAGGATTTTATTTGTAGATGCTACTCTTGTTATCTTATATTGGGGAATCGACACGAAACCACGAGAAGTTACGTATTACAGTAGTGTACATCGAACAGACTTGGCAAATATTCTCTGGTGCAATAAGCACACGACTTCTCACGAGCCTAGTGTTGGATAAATGAGAAAAGGACAATTAATTATCGACGATTACGTAACTATCCTGAGAACTGAGCTAGTTAACTGAGTTCTTATACACGTCGGGCTTAATTAAACAACATATTACACTGTTAATAATATTCCTACATTAGTTATTTCTCTTTTATGCTGAACCATTGCATTAATGTATGTTTCTTTTTTATAAGTCACGGCTCATATTTTATTTTATTACATTACACCAGTGTTGCATCAAAGTTTCCAGGTTTAATTAATGCCTTAAAAATAGGTTAACATCATATTGAAAATGTGTGAAAATAGGTCAGAAGGAACATATACCATCTACTCAGAGTGTAAATACTGTCCTTCATTAAGTGGTTATTGTGAATTTATTGACCATGATTGCTTGAGCCCAATATTTTCAAGAAAATTTTGTTAGGCAGTAATTTCTGAAGAGAATCACTGGTTAGCAGGGAGAAGTGTAAAAAATGTTATCCTTACAAACTACTTATACCGCTTCCCATACTCATTGCCTACTTGAGTTTTGATGAATATATGTAAAAGGGTACAACCATCCACACTAAAATACAAAACGAAAAGGGGTACCACTAACTTGAATAGTGCTCAACGAAACAACTGGACAATTCCTGTTCATTAGTTAAACGAGAATGAGAACAGCAATAATTATACATTTGATTAACTAGACGTGTGCCAACAGAAGGTTCACACATGTATACAACAACACAACACAGTGCAAAGTACTACTACGAAAAGTTAGCAATTAATTTACACCGTTCGTAGAATCAGAATTATTAGTTTGGAGTGGGTAGCTAACACTCGTTATTGAAAACGATTGATTAGTGAAAACCTTTTTCGTTATAGTAAGAATTATGTAACCTCACAGTAACGTTTACTTACATTCACAGAACTTACGGAATTTGCAGGTGGATCTCATTTCGATTTGCTGTCTCAACTAATTTAGAAGTTGCTTTATGCACAATCCACAATTAACATTCAGCACAACTACAGCGCCGAAATACAGTAGGCACCAAACCAACACAAAATAACAGTTTGACAAACAGTGTAAAATGACATGTGCAAAATATACTCCTTTACTTAAGTTCTAATTTGGCGAGTACTACTTTAATTGAAGTTAATTTAGTTTATTTTATTTCTCGTTCAGATTGTAAGAATGAACTTTTCTCTGCTTATTAAACTGAACGAAATAGTTAACTTACTGAGGCATCATTAACAATTACTCTCAGTTATACTTTTCGAAAGAATAACAAATTGGCATTATTGTTCTTTCTTAGTAATGTTCTTTTGGCTTTAAACAATGACACTCAGACATTTAGTAACCGGAAAGGATCTGGACCATCCATAGGTGACAATGACATGGGATAACAAATAGATTGGGGATCTAAAGTTTTGATACATAACACTTACTATTCAAAGAAAAGTTCACTCCAAGTTACTGGGTAACGCCTCATAATGTTTCAAATATGAACGAAAATATGACATTCCTACAGTTCGTCGTAGATGTTGGGACGCTGTCTTCAACAATGTTCCTATTGCTCCATGTTTTACAAGCGTACATCGATTAGGAACAACCAATTGTGGGGCAGGATCTCGACGTTCCTGGAGCCTCACGCATCTATCCACACTTTTCGTACCCTTGTGGCTTGCAGTTAACAACTAGGCCTCTCATAAGCCTAACTTTCGATTGTATACGCAATTCGCGCATCCATTCACTCTCGCGCTTCACACTTCAGTGTGCATGTAATTACATAATTATGTAATTATACACTCCTGGAAATGGAAAAAAGAACACATTGACACCGGTGTGTCAGACCCACCATACTTGCTCCGGACACTGCGAGAGGGCTGTACAAGCAATGATCACACGCACGGCACAGCGGACACACCAGGAACCGCGGTGTTGGCCGTCGAATGGCGCTAGCTGCGCAGCATTTGTGCACCGCCGCCGTCAGTGTCAGCCAGTTTGCCGTGGCATACGGAGCTCCGTCGCAGTCTTTAACACTGGTAGCATGCCGCGACAGCGTGGACGTGAACCGTATGTGCAGTTGACGGACTTTGAGCGAGGGCGTATAGTGGGCATGCGGGAGGCCGGGTGGACGTACCGCCGAATTGCTCAACACGTGGGGCGTGAGGTCTCCACAGTACATCGATGTTGTCGCCAGTGGTCGGCGGAAGGTGCACGTGCCCGTCGACCTGGGACCGGACCGCAGCGACGCACGGATGCACGCCAAGACCGTAGGATCCTACGCAGTGCCGTAGGGGACCGCACCGCCACTTCCCAGCAAATTAGGGACACTGTTGCTCCTGGGGTATCGGCGAGGACCATTCGCAACCGTCTCCATAAAGCTGGGCTACGGTCCCGCACACCGTTAGGCCGTCTTCCGCTCACGCCCCAACATCGTGCAGCCCGCCTCCAGTGGTGTCGCGACAGGTGTGAATGGAGGGACGAATGGAGACGTGTCGTCTTCAGCGATGAGAGTCGCTTCTGCCTTGGTGCCAATGATGGTCGTATGCGTGTTTGGCGCCGTGCAGGTGAGCGCCACAATCAGGACTGCATACGACCGAGGCACACAGGGCCAACACCCGGCATCATGGTGTGGGGAGCGATCTCCTACACTGGCCGTACACCACTGGTGATCGTCGAGGGGACACTGAATAGTGCACGGTACATCCAAACCGTCATCGAACCCATCGTTCTACCATTCCTAGACCGGCAAGGGAACTTGCTGTTCCAACAGGACAATGCACGTCCGCATGTATCCCGTGCCACCCAACGTGCTCTAGAAGGTGTAAGTCAACTACCCTGGCCAGCAAGATCTCCGGATCTGTCCCCCATTGAGCATGTTTAGGACTGGATGAAGCGTCGTCTCACGCGGTCTACACGTCCAGCACGAACGCTGGTCCAACTGAGGCGCCAGGTGGAAATGGCATGGCAAGCCGTTCCACAGGACTACATCCAGCATCTCTACGATCGTCTCCATGGGAGAATAGCAGCCTGCATTGCTGCGAACGGTGGATATACACTGTACTAGTGCCGACATTGTGCATGCTCTGTTGCCTGTGTCTATGTGCCTGTGGTTCTGTCAGTGTGATCAGGTGATGTATCTGACTCCAGGAATGTGTCAATAAAGTTTCCCCTTCCTGGGACAATGAATTCACGGTGTTCTTATTTCAATTTCCAGGAGTGTATTATGTAGTATAATTACATAATAATACAATATATAATTACATCATAATTACGTAATCATATAAAATCGTTGACTTAGGTGTCAATTGGAGCTGTCAAACTTAAGAAAAATATTAAATAGATCTTAACGAATACTGTCCAGCAACAAATTCCACTGCTGATGCATTACATACCTACAATTTCACTTGCGCCACATCTATGATACGCAGCAATATAAGGTATTAGGAAGCGACAGCGTTAACAATGTGTTACGAAAGTAAGTACCACGACAGATATATACAAAATTTTTATTAATTACAAACAGATACAGAAACATTCAATAACAACTCTATATGTTTGCAGATAGATTGATAATGACCGCGGAGCTGAAATAAGCTTATAACAGCGAAAAATATCATTGTACTAAAACGTCTTTGAATATAGCACATGTATAACGTCCATACAAGTTATTGTAGTTTGTTAGTAATGCCTGGAGTTTATTGATATGTAATCTTCCTTTCATTACGAGCTATGAATTGTTCACAAATACTAAGATTCCGAATATTCCGACTACAGAAATATATTTTTCATTTTTCAACAGATAGCTACCGTAAATTTTTTAATTTTTTAAGAATGATTTTTTTACAATTTCACTTCAATTTTTACATTTTTATGTTTGATGTCCGTTTATGACAAAACAGTTCATTCTTTTAACGATGGCAAGAACGAACAATGCATGTCCAGCTAGGAAAAATACAACAATGTTCCTCAAGAATGTATCCACAAATATTGAAAGCAAATTGACGGTTCATCTGCTTATCACTGGTGTTAAGTTGTACCAGGTAAAGTATAGAAACAAATGTATCGATATTCATGAGCCAGTTTTTTAGAATCTTTTTTAAAATTAAAGGAAACTATCAAAGTTCAGACTCCAGTTGTTCCAGCAAATGCTCTAAGATTTTCTAAGTACAAGCATGTGCTGTCCATCAACAGATGTTTCTTCACTTACGAGACCCTCTGCATGCTGATGTCACACACTGAAATAGTTCTAAGAAGATCATAAAAAAATTTTGGTACATCTTCAAACAACGAGATTTCTTAAAGAAAAACATAGCGATTTTAAATTAATTAACTTTTTTGTAATTCTAGCTCCACCTCCTATAAAGCTTTTTTTTTATTAATCTAGTTCATTTTATACCTCAATTTTTGTATTTTCATTAATTATAGGTCACGTAACAAATATTTTCAGGTCATTTTATTGAAAATTTTCCAGGTATTTTAAGTCATAAATATTCTTGTTCTGCGATTGCAGGTCGTATTACATATGCGTAAGCTCCCTCTGTGCTGGCCAGTCCATTACAGGGATATTGTGGTCGTGTAACCACTCCGCCACAGGCCGTGCATTATAATCAGGTGCTCGATCGTGTTAAAAGATGCAATCGTCATCCCCGAATTACTCTTCAACAGTGGGAAGCAAGAAGGTGCTCAAAACATCAATGTAGGCCTGTGCTGCGATAGCGCCACGTAAAACAGCAATGGGTGCAAGCCCTCTCAATTAAAAACACGACCACACCATAACACCACCGCCTCCGAATTATACTGTTACCACTACACACGCTGGCAGATGACGTTCACCGGGCACACGCCATATCCACACCCTGCCATCGGATCGTCTCATTGTGTACCGTGATTCGTCACTCCACACAACGTTTTTACACTGTTCAATCGTCCAACATTTACCCTCCTGACACCAAGCGAGGCGTCGTTTGGCATTTACCTGCGTGATGTGTGGCTTCTGAGCACCCGCTCGACCATGAAATCCAAGTTTTCTCGCCTCCCGCCTAACTGTCATAGTACTTGCAGTGGATCCTGGTGCAGTTTGGTGATGGTGGTGGTGGTTAGTGTTTAACGTCCCGTCGACAACGAGGTCATTAGAGACGGTGCTCATGCTCGGGTTAGGGAAGGATTGGGAAGGAAATCGGCCGTGCCCTTTCAAAGGAACCATCCCGGCATTTGCCTGAAGCGATTTAGGGAAATCACGGAAAACCTAAATCAGGATGGCTGGAGACGGGATTGAGCCGTCGTCCTCCCGAATGCGAGTCCAGTGTGCTAACCACTGCGCCACCTTGCTCGGTGGTGCAGTTTGGAATTCCTGTGTAATGGTCTGGATAGACGTCTGCCTATTACACATTACGACCCTCTTCAACTGTCGCCGGTCTCTGTCAGTCAACAGACGAGGTCGGCCTGTACGCTTTTGAAATGTATGTGTCACTTCACGTTTCCACTTCACTATCACATCGGAAACAGTGGACCTAGGGATGTTTAGGAGTGTGGAAATCTCGCGTACAGACGTATGACAGGAGAGACACCTGATCACGTGACCACGTTCGAAGTCCATGATTTCCGCGGAGCTCCCCATTCTGATCTCTCACGATGTCTAATGACTACTGAGGTTGCTGATATGGAATACCTGGCAGTAGGTGGCAGCACAATGCACCTAATATGAAAAACGTATGTTTTGGGGGGATGTCCGGATACTTCTGATCACATAGTGTAAAAGCCTACTGATACAAACAACCCTACCAAAAAACAGAAAAAAAATTCGGAATAATGTTGGACGAGTATATAAATTGGGCAGAACAAACTGTTAATGCGTGCAGAAAATCTCTCTGTTGCCAACATGTAATTCAAACTTTAAAAAAAGCTTTCACCGCATATGAAATAGTTGATGTAACTCTCAAATACAACAAAAATTAGCCAAGTAATTGGTCCTGCAAAATCTTTACTACTATGATTACAATCCCAAAGAAAGCAGGTGCTGACAGATGTGAAACTTACCGAACTATCAGTTTAATAAGTCACGGATGCAAAATACTAACGCGAATTCTTTACAGGCGAATGGAAAAACTTGTAGAAGCCGACCTCGGGGAAGATCAGTTTGGATTCCGTAGAAATATTGGAACACGTGAGGCAGTACTGACTCTACGACTTATCTTAGAAGCTAGATTAAGGAAAGCCAACCTGCATTTCTAGCATTTGTAGACTTAGAGAAAGCTTTTGACAATGTTGACTGGAATACTCTCTTTCAAATTCTGAAGGTGGCAGGCGTAAAATACAGGAAGCGAAAGGCTATTTACAATTTGTACAGAAACCAGATGGCAGTTATAAGAGTCGAGGGGCATGAAAGGGAAGCAGTGATTGGGAAGGGTGTGAGACAGGGTTGTAGCCTATATCCGATGTTATTCAATCTGTATATTGAGCAAGCAGTGAAGGAAACAAAAGAAAAATTTGGAATAGGTATTAAAATCCATTGAGAAGAAATAAAAACTTTAAGGTTCGCCGATGACATTGTAATACTGTCAGAGACAGCAAAGGACTTGGAAGAGCAGTTGAACGGAATGGATAGTGTCTTGAAAGGAGGATATAAGATGAACATCAACAGAAGCAAAACGAGGATAATGGAATGTAGTCGAATTAAGTCGGGTGACGCTGAGGGATTTAGATTAGGAAATGAGACACTTAAAGTAGTACAGGAGTTTTGCTATTTGGGGAGCAAAATAACTGATGATGGTCGAAGTAGGGAGGATATAAAATGTAGACCGGCAATGGCAAGGAAAGCGTTTCTGAAGAAGAGAAATTTGTTAACATCGAGTTTAGATTTAAGTGTCATGAAGTCGTTTCTGAAAGTATTTGTATGGAGCGTAGCCATGTATGGAAGTGAAACATGGACGATAACTAGTTTGGACAAGAAGAGGATAGAAGCTTTCGAAATGTGGTGCTACAGAAGAATGCTGAAGATTAGATGGGTAGATCACATAACTAATGAGGAGGTGTTGAATAGGATTGGGGAGAAGAAATGTTTGTGGCACAACTTGACTAGAAGAAGAGACCGATTGGTAGGACATGTTCTGTGGCATCAAGGGATCACCAATTTAGTATTGGAGGGCAGCGTGGATGGTAAAAATCGTAGAGGGAGACCAAGAGATGAATACACTAAACAGATTCAGAAGGATGTAGGTTGCAGTAGGTACTTGGAGATGAAGAAGCTCGCACAGGATAGAGTAGCACGGAGAGCTGCATCGTAGATGGAGACCAAGAGATGAATACACTAAACAGATTCAGAAGGATGTAGGTTGCAGTAGGTACTTGGAGATGAAGAAGCTTGCACAGGATAGAATAGCATGGAGAGCTGCATCAAACCAGTCTCAGGACTGAAGACCACAACAACAACAACTGTTCGTCACAATACAAACAGTGAAAACACCAAATGAATCGAGCAAGCCATACTGTACGAGGAAGCGGCAGAAAACAGACCAGAGACTTTGTTGCGACACTTGCGTAAGAGATTCGGACCCGCGTCGACTCCAGAACAGCCCCGAGATTGCCGCCGCGCTTAGGAAGTTACAATTTGCCGTGAACGGCATGACAATCAATGAAAATCTGTATAGAAGTTGCTAAAGCCACGGTATTTTCCGTCCTCTTGAGAAATGCTAAATCTCTGGTTTTGTGCACTAATGAGCCACAACATTATGACCACCTGCTTAGTCTGCTAGCTTGTTTGTCCGTCTTTGCAACGAAATACATCATTGATTCTGCATATCAGGGATCCGACAGTTTGTTGGTAGATTTGTGGTGGTATGTGGCATTAGATGTCTAAGCACACGTCATTTAATTCCCGTAAGTAACGGGCCGATGATTTCCTTACGTGCTGATGGCGGCCGATAGCGACCCAGAAGGTTCCATAGGATTTACATCGGGCGAATTTGTTTCCCGAGACATCAAAGTGAGTTCACTATAACACTCCTCACACCATTGTAGCATGGTTCTGGCTCCGGGACAAGGACAATTGTACTGCTGAAAGATGCCATCGCCGCCGCAGAAGACATGAAGCACGAAGTGATGCTGGTGGTTCGCAGCTGTCAGTGTGTCTTCGATTACTACTACAGGTCCCATGCAAGCGCAGGAGAATGTCTTCCGTAGCATAATACTGCTCCCACCAGGCTACGTTCGTGGTGCATTAAACGCTCCGAGCCGCTGTTCACCTCGATGACGGCGTTTGTGGAGAGGACCATCGACATGAGTAGCAAATGAGTGTGAATTTCTAAGGGACAAAATTGCTGAGGTCATAGGTCCCTAGACTTACACACTACTTAAACTAACTTATGCTAAGAACAACACACACACCCATGCCCGAGGGAGGACTCGAACCTCCGGTGGGTGGGGCCGCACAGTCCGTGACATGGCGCCTCAAAAAATCAAATGGCTCCAAGCACTATGGGACTTAACATCTGACGTCATCAGTCTCCTTGACTTAGAACCACTTAAACCTAACTAACCTAAGGATATCACACACATCCATGCCCGAGGCAGGATTCGAACCTGCGACCGTGGCAGCAACACGGTTCCGCACTGAAGCGCCTAGAACCGCTCGGCCACAGCGGCCGGCTTGGCGCTTCAAACCGCACGGCCACTCCGCGCGGCAGAGCAGCAAAAATGTGATTCACCGAAAGCAGACACATTTCCACTGATCAACGGTCGAAACCCGATGGTCCCATGCCCATTGCAGTCGTAATTGACAATGTCGTTGGGTCAACACGTGAACGCGTCGGGGGCCGGCCGTTGCGGCCGAGCGGTTCTAGGCGCTTCAGTCTGGAACCGCGCGACCGCTATGGTCGCAGGTTCGAATCCTGCCTCGGGCATGGATGTGTGTGATGGCCCTAGGTTAGGTAGGTTTAATTAGTTCTAAGTTCTAGGGGACTGATGACCTTAGATGTAAAGTCCCATAGTGCTCAGAGTCTTTTGAACGCGTAGGGGCGGTCTGCTGCGGAGCTCCATGTTCAACAATGTACGATGACCTGTGTGCTCCGAAACACTTTTGAGTGCACCAGCATTGTGCTCTTTCGGCATAGATGCCACAGATAACCATCTATCCTACTTTTGCGAGCAGACAAGGCTCCGAAGCCTACGTTCTGTGAAGAGTCGTGAACATCCAACCATTTAGCGCCTATTAGTAGTTTCACTGTCCTACCTCTTTCCGTAAATTCTCACGACAGTAGCACGTGAACAGTGAAGCAGCTTCCCGTTTTCGAGATACTCGTTCACATGTTCCGCGTAATAATAATCTAGCCAGCCGCGGTGGCCGTGCGGTTCTAGGCGCTTCAGTCCAGAACCGCGTGACCGCTACGGCCGCAGGTTCAAATCCTGCCTCGGGCATGGATGTGTGTGATGTCCTTAGGTTAGTTAGGTTTAAGTAGTTCTAAGTTCTGGGGGACTGATGACCTAAGATGTTAAGTCCCATAGTGCTCAGCGCCATTTGAACCATTTTTTTAATAATAATCTGCCCTTTGCCAAAGTCGCTTGTCTCAATGGATTTCCCCATTTGTAGCCCACATCTTCGCTAGGGTGATCCCCCATCCGTGTCTGCTCCGCTTTTCTTACATGCTTTTGCTACCGCGTCACCTGTCCCCAACGCCACCAGGCGGCATTCAGTGTCGCGGTGGGCAATGGTCATAATGTTCTAGTTTATCAGTGTAGAATCATTATTCTTTCCAGAAGTACATGAAAATTCTGCATTGAATTAATAATCTGTGCCTAGATTCGAGGAGGGTGCAATATCCCCTCTTGCAGACACCTAGACTCTCCATCTTACGTAACTTCTACAGTGTGTTTCACGCACGACGCAGGTGCTGTCTCCGATGCGAAACAAAATGGGCTAAGAGCGGCCTTGGAAAGAAGTCTGAGAAAATCTTTGTGCCATTTAACAGTTCAGACTGTGCACAAACGCAAACTGAAATCTTACAAAGTAACAGTTGTACATCGACTGATTATGAATATTGTTGCTCGACAGCAGCAGTGGAATTAGCTATTGCAGTCTGTGCGTGATGGAGAGGTTGAACCTGAAATGTCTCTTTTCTGACGAAGCACGGCTGCATTAAACTGAGTACCGTAAGTGACCTCCCAGAAAAATCGATTTTGAAGTTGCAACTAGAGTAACACAAAATATTTGACCGTTCTTTTTCAGACAGACTGTAATTTCTAATACTTACGTCAACAATATACTGCAACCTTTCTTTCAGAGAACCGACAACCAATAAAAACACCCACAAATCATGCAGGACAATGAAAGAGCACATACTACCAATGCGTCTATGACGTAGTTACGCTGTGTTTTCGATTATTACAGAATAGATGACTGGCGTCCACATTCCCTATATCTAAATCCAAGTAATTTTTATCTCTGGAGGCTGTCAGAAGGTACGGTATACACAAACAGTCTCCAGACATTCGAAGAGTTATAAAACAGTGTTTGGCTTGTTATTTCGGGATTTTCGGTGGCCAAATTTTGGCAAGTATTTGAAAATGTGGTCTGAAGGTGTTAGGCTACTCTTGTAGCAGAAGGGGTCCTTTTGATCATCTGCTTTAAACAGAGTAAGTTCAATTTAGTCACATTGCGGTTTATAATAAGCTTATGCTCAACTCAGGGAAGACAGGTCGAAACGCCATGTAGCAGATGTCGAGACACATCTCATGCGAACAATGGCGTCTCGTGAACTAATCTGGTGGATGTTCTGTTGTTGAAGAGCGGGTGGAGGGTATTTCAAGAAACAGTCTGTAAAAGTGATTCTCAGTTCCCATCGGTGTGGTTCGCGGAGAGAGGGGAAGAAGCACATAGCCTACCGTGGGGGGAGAAAGCAGTTGCGAAGGTACTCCTATAGCTAAAAATGTCACACGAGAGTATGAGGGCTCTCCAGAAAGTAACAGACGTTTTTGGTCCATCGTCGCAGTGGGAGGGGCTACAGCTCCCATCTACACTTCGTACGTATCCAGCAGAGGTAGCGTGTGGTCTGTATCTCTGCTACTTTGCTTTCTGTCACATGTTAAAATGTGCGTTTGAGATGCGTTCTATGATAAGGTTCTTGTTGGAAAAAACTGCAAACTAACTGAAATCTGTCGCAACGTTTGTGATGTGTGTAGGAAAGGAATAGTGAGTGAAAGCCGAGTGAAGCTATGGAGCACTGATTTTAAAAATGGCAGTACCGTGTTCACGATGAAGACCGCAGCGGTAGGGCTAGCCTTGTGACTGAATAACCGATGATCAAAATCAAAAATAAAATTCTTGAAAGTCGTCTTTCACGGTTACGTAACTTTCGCAACATTTTCCCCAAATCTCACGGAGTGTGGTGCATGAAACTGAAGCGGAGAAGCTTGGTTACCAAAAATTCTGTGATAGGTGGATTCCCAAAATCCAACTGGAAGACCACAAAAAAAAAAGAGACTGGCTGCAGCGTTGACCTTCCTCGAATATTACGAGAAAACTGTAAAAAAGTTACTGATCGTATCGAAACAGGGAACGAGCCTTGGGTGAAGCATGTCAGTTGTGAAACAAAGAAGCAATCAATGAAATGGGGACACATAAATTGTCCCAAGAAACCAAGGAAGTGTTTGGAAACGCCGTCAGCAAAAAAGATCATGGATACTGTGTTTTGGAACTCTAACGGAGAGATTATCGTTGATTTCCCTGAACTTGGCTTAACGGTTAACTCAGAGAAAAGTTAGCGCAAAACTTTTGCTTTTTCACGACAACGCACGTCCAAACACCTATAATCATACCTGAGAGCTCCCAAGGGGTTTTGGATGGGAGATGTTTAGTCATCAACTATTCAGCCTGGATTTGGCGCCGAACGACTACCATCTCTTGCCAGCAGTGAAGTAATGCCTCACTACACGACACTTTGATACTGACGCCGAATTAGATGCCAGTGTAAACCAGCGCTTGCAACCGCAGGTGGAAGATTTCCACAGAGACGGTATTGAAAACCTCGTGCCATGGTATTTTATGGGCTTCAATTTGAATGGGGACTATGTAGAAAAATACACACAACAAAAAAAGTTTTGCATCACCCCAGTTCCCAGAAGTCCTGAAGATAGACTTTGACTGTGGATATTGTATCACAGACACAGTCCCTTTGACTGTTCACAGATATCACTAAGGCGTCCAAAGATGTAAACAACCACGCATGAGCAGCGCCTATTAGACGGCGGGGATCCGACAGCCGATCAGTTCCAGTCATTCCACCAGAAAGGAGGTACACAACTCGTGTTGTCCGTAGTTCAATCATGCTTAGTCGATCAATACCGCGGTTCAATCGCGTCCACATTGTTATTTTGAGCCAGGAAGGGTTCTCAACGAGGGGAGTGTCCAAGCGTCTCGGATTGAAGCAAAGCGATGTTGTTCGGACATGGAGGAGATACAGGGAGACAGGAACTGTCGATGACATGCCTCGCTCAGGCCGCACAAGGGCTACTACTGCAGTGGATGACCGCTAGCTACGGATTATGACTCGGAGGAACCGTGACAGCAACGCCACCATGTTGAATAATGCTTTTTGTGCAGCCACAGGACATCGGGTTACGTCTCAAATTGTGCGCAATAGGCTGCATGATGCGCAACTTTGCTCCCGACGTCCATGGCGAGGTCCATCTTTGCAACCACGACACCATGCAGTGTGGTACATATGGGCTCAACAACATGCCGAATGGACTGCTCAGGATTGGCATCTGGTTCTCTTCACCGATGAGTGTCGCATATGCCTTCAACAAGACAACCGTCGGAGACGAATTTGGAGGCAACGTGGTCAGGTTCAAAAATGGTTCGAATGACTCTGAGCACTATGGGACTTAACATCTGAGGTCATCAGTCCCCTAGAACTTAGAAGTACTTAAACCTAAGTAACCTAAGGACAACACACACATCCATGCCCGAGGCAGGATTCGAACCTGCGACCGTAGCAGCCGCGAGGCTCCGGACTGAAGCGCCTAGAACCGCTCTGCCTCCGCGGCCGGCACCTGGTCAGGCTGAAGGCCTTAGACACACTGTCCAGCGAGTGTAGCAAGGTGGAGTTTCCCTGCTGTTTTGGAGTGGCATTATGTGGGGACGACGTACGCCGCTTGTGGTCATGGAAGGCGCCGTAACGGCTGTACGATGCGTGAATGCCATCCTCCGACCGATAGTGCAACCATATCGACAGCATATTGGCGAGGCATTCGTCTTCATGGACGACAATTCGCGCCCCCATCGTGCACATCTTGTGAAAGACTTCCTTTAGGATAACGACATCGCTCGACTATAGTAGCCAACATGTTCTCTAGATATGAACCCTGTCGAACATGCCTGGGATAGATTGAAAAGGGCTGTTTATGGACGACGTAACCCACCAACCACTCTGAGGGATCTACGCCGAATAACCGTTGAGCAGTGGGACAATCTGAATCAACAGTGCCTTGATGAACTTGTGGATAGTATGGCACGGCGAATACAGCCATACATCAGTGCAAGAGGACGTGCTATTGGGTATTAGATGTACCCGCGTGTACACCAATCTGGACCACGACCTCTAGAGGTCTCGCTGTTTGGTGGTACAACATACAATGTGTGGTTTTCATGAGCAGTAAAAAGGGCGGAAATGATGTTTATGTTGATCTCATTCCAATTTTCTGTACAGGTTCCGGAACTCTTGGAACCGAGGTGGCGCAAAGCTTTTTTTGATGTGTGTAGTCTATGAGTATACCCTTAAAATGTATGTAATAAAATTTTGTTATTGCATATTATTAATTTTTTATCTCAAAGCGTCTGTTACTTTCTGTGAAGTCCTCATATAATCAAATATCGCTGAATGATAACGTTCCATCACGGGTAGAACTAACTATAAAATTAAATCGCTTCAGGCAAATGCCAGGATAGTTCCTACGAAAGGGGAGGGCCCATCCTTCCCCAATCCGATGGGACTGATGACCTCGCTGTTTGGTCTCCTCTCCCAAATCAAGCAACCAACCTAACTATAAAAAAAATTTACTCCCTGAACCATCAGTGTTCCGGACAATGAGTGTGTTTAGTGATGGCAATACCCAGTACTTTAGGTAATAGTATGGCATGGAGTATTGTGGTAACAGTGCTGACCGTCAGCTGCAGTATGTCAAAATGTAGGGCCAACAGATGTGCAAGAGAGTTTTGAAGCAAGGGTAGCTGAGCGCAAGGTAAAACTGCCCTGCGCAGCAGACAACGATGTAGTAAGCGGGTAGTAGCCACCTTACTCGAGCAAGTCTCTCTGTTATGGGAGACGTGAATAGACCCCAGGTTTTAGAGAAACAAATTGGCAGTAACGTAGTATAAACGAGGGTGAATTTGAGGATAGAACGTCATTCTATTCTATATTACTGCGCGGTGTGGGATCCTTACCAGGTGGGATTGACGGAGGACATCGAAAGGGTGCAAAAATGAGCAGCTCGTTTTGTAATATCACGTAATAGGGGAGAGAGTGTGGCAGATATGATACGCGAGTTGGTATGGAAGTCATTAAAGCGAAGACGTTTTTCGTCGCGGCGAGATCTATTTACGAAATTTCAGTCACCAACATTCTCTTCCGAATGCGGAAATATTTTGTTGAGCCCAACCTACATAGGTAGGAATGATCATCAAAATAAAATAAGAGAAATCAGAGCTCGAACAGAAAGCTTTAGGTGTTCGTTTTTCCCGCGCGCTGTTCGGGAGTGGAATGGTAGGGAATGATTGTGGTTCGATGAACCCTCTGCCAAGGACTTAAATGTGAATAGCAGAGTAATCATGTAGATGTAGATGTAGATGTAGGGACTCGGCCATCGCTGAGTAGTCGCACCACGACGCCGGAGCACTGGTGGACCGCGAGATGACTGGGCAGCGGCCAGAGGCAGCCTCCGGTTCGAGACCAGGCTGCGTCTATCGACGCACTGGGTCCTTCAGGAGACCCGGTGGCACAGCCCCGCCTGCCTGCTGTTTGTGCCTGCTGCCGCCGACGCTGAAGCCCAGGGAGGTACTCGGAGCCACAACACTAGCCGCCGGCCACCACCTGGCCGAGGGCCGCGGGTGAGACCCGCCACAGTCGCCTCCACCACCGCGGGGCAAGGGTAGTGGGGCCGTCGCCCGGCGTGTCGCTCCGCCGGGAGCACCGCTGTCGCAACTGGCCGTGGCCTTGCCTTCGCCGCCGGGCGGCAGTCCTGACGCAACATAGCCGGGCACCGTCCCAGCAGCACCGCCCGCAGCTCACGAGGGCACGCGTGCCTGCCTCATGTAGAATTAAAGATACACTAAAGCGCCAAAGAAACTCGTATAGACATGCATATTGAAATACAAAGATATACTCTACTGGCCATTAAAACTGATACACCAAGAAGAAATGCAGATGATAAACGGGTATTCATTGGACAAATATATTATACTAGAACTGACATGTGATTACATTTTCACGCAATTTGGGTGCACAGATCCTGAGAAATAAGTACCCAGAACAACCACCTCTGGGCGTAATAACGGCCTTGATACGCCTGGGCATTGAGGCAAACAGAGCTTGGATGGCGCGTACAGGTACAGCTGCCCATGCAGCTTCAACACGATACCACAGTTCATCAAGAGTAGTGATTCGCGTATTGTGACGAGCCAGTTGCTCGGCCACCATTGACCAGACGTTTTCAATTCGAGAGAGATCTGGAGAATGTGCTGGCCAGGGCAGCAGTCGAACATTTTCTGTATCCAGAAAGGCCCGTACAGGACCTGCAACATGCGGTCGTGCATTATCCTGCTGAAATGTAGGGTTTCGCAGGGATGGAATAAACGGTAGAGCCACGGGTCGTAACACATCTGAAATGTAACGTCCACTGTTCAAAGTGCCCTCAATTCGAATAAGAAGTGACCGAGACGTGTAACCAATGGCACCCCATACCATCACGCCGGGTGATACACCAGTATGGCGATGACGAATACACGCTACCAACGTGCGTTCACCGCGATGTCGCCAAACACGGATGCGACCATCATGATGCTGAAAACAGAACCTGGATTCATCTGAAAAAATGACGTTTTGCCATTCGTGCACCCAGGTTCGTCGTTGAGTACACCATCGCAGGCGCTCCTGTCTGTGATGCAGCGTCAAGGGTAACCGCAGCCATGGTCTCCGAGCTGATGGTCAATGCAGCTGCAAACGTCGTCGAACTGTTCGTGCAGATGGTTGTTGTCTTGCAAACGTCCCCATCTGTTGACTCAGGGATCGAGACGTGGCTGCACGATCCGTTACAGCCATGCAGATAAGATGAATCTCATCTCGACTGCCAGTGATACGAAGTCGTTGGGATCCAGCACGGCGTTCCGTATTAACCTCCTGAACCCACCTATTCCATATTCTGCTAACAGTCATTGGATCTCGACCAACGCGAGAAGCATTGTCGCGATACGATAAACCGCAATCGCGATAGGCTACAATCCGACCTTCGGAAACGTGATGGTACGCATTTCTCCTCCTTACACGAGGCATCACAACAACGTTTCACCAGGCAACGCCGGTCAACTGCTGTTTGTGTATGAGAAATCTGTTGGAAACTTTCCTCATGTCAGCACGCTGTAGGTGTCGCCACCAGCGCGAACCTTGTGTGAATCCTCACTGGATGTTCTTCCTGTCGGTTAAAAATCGCGTCTGTAGCACGTCATCTTCGTGGTGTAGCAATTTTAATGCCCAGTAGTGTATGTTTTTGTTGTGGTCTTCAGTCCAGAGACTGGTTTGATGCAGCTCTTCATGCCACTCTATCCTGTACAAGACTCTTCATCTCCCAGTACCTAGCGCAACCTACATCCTTCTGAATCTGCTTAGTGTATTCATCTCTTGGTATCCCTCTATGATTTTTACCCTCCACGCTGCCCTCCAATACTAAATTGGTGATCCCTTGATGCCTCAGAATATGCCCTACCAACCGATCTCTTCTTCTAGTCAAGTTGTGCCACAAATTTCTCTTCTCTCCAATTCTGTTCCATACCTCCTCATTAGTTATGTGATCTACCCATCTAATCTTCAGCATTCTTCTGTAGCACCACATTTCGTAAGCTTGTATTCTCTTCTTGTCTAAACATTTTATCGTCCACGTTTCACTTCCATACATGGCTACACTCCATATAAATACTTTCAGAAACGACTTACTGACACTTAAATCTGTACTCGATATTACCAAATTTCTCTTCTTCAGAAACGCTTTCCTTGCCATTGCCGGTCTACATTTTATATCCTGTCTACTTCGACCATCATCAGTTATTTTGCTCCCCAAATAGCAAAACTCGTTTACTACTTTAAGCGTCTCATTTCCTAATCTAATTCCCGCAGCATCACCCGACTTAATTCGACTACATTCCATTACCCTCGTTTCGCTTTTGTTGATGTTCATCTTATATCTTCCTTTCAAGCCATAGATATATAAGCAGGCAAAACAGAGTGCTGCGGTCGGCAACGCCGATACTAGAAAACAAATGTCTGGCGCACCTGTTAGATCGGCTATTGCTGCCACAATGGCAGGTTATCAAAATTTAAGTGATTTTGAACGTGGTGTTGTAGTCAGCGTGCGAGCTATGGGTCACAACATCTTCGAGGTAGCGATGAAGTGGGGATTTTCCCGTACAACCATTTCACGAGTGTACCGTGAATACCAGGAATCAGGTAAAACATCAAATCTCCAACATCGCTGCGACCGGAAAAAGATCCTGCAAGAACGGGACCAACGATGACTGAAGAGAATCGTTCAACGTGACAGAAGTGCAACCCTTCCGCACATTGCTGCAAATTTCAGTGTCACCATCAACAAGTGTCACGCCGCGGACCATTCAATGAAACATCGTTAATATGGGCGTACTGAGCCGACGTTGAACTGTTGATGATTGGAAACATGTTGCCTGTTCGGACGATCTCTTTTCAAATTGTATCGAGTGGATGGACGTGAATGGATATGGAGACAACCTCATGAATCCATGGACCCTGCATGTCAGCAGGGCACTGTTCAAGATGGTGGAGGCTCTGTAATGGTATGGAGCTTGTGCAGCTGGAGTGTTATAGGACCCCTGATACGTCTAGATATGACTCTGACAGGTGACACGTACGTAAGCATCCTGTCTGGCCACCTTCAGCCATTCATGTCCATTGTGCATTCCGGCGGACTTGGGAAATTCCAGCAGGACAATGCGACATCCCACACGTCCAGAATTGCTACAGAGTGGCTCCAGGAACACTCTTCTGAGTTGAAACACTTCCGCTGCACACCAAACTCTCCAGACATGAACATTATTGGGAATATCATGGATACCTTGCAACGTACTGTTCAGAAGTGACCTCCACCCCCTCGTACTCTTAAGGATTTATTGGCAGCCCTGCAGGATTCACGGTGTCAGTTCCCTCCAGCACTACTTCAGACATTATTCGAGGCCATGTCACGTCGTGCTACGGCACTTCTGCATGCTCACGGGGGCCCTACACGATGTTAGGCATGTGTACCAGGTCTTTGGCTCTTCAGTGTATTTCACGCGGCTATAATCGTAGGTAACCCGATACCATATTCTTCTACGGTTGCAGGTACGGAACGTACTTCACCCGGAATTTCAAGAGAGGTATGGCCATGTATCAGTAATTGTGTGGGGCGTGTGCAGTTGGAGTGATATGGGACCCCTGGTACGTCTAGATATGACTGACAGGTGACACGTTCGTAAGCATCCTGTCTTATCACCTGCATCCATTCATGTCCTTCGTGCACTCCGGCGGACTTGGGCAATTCCAGCAGGACAATGCGACACCCCACACGTACAGAATTGCTACAGAGTGGCTCCAGGAACACTCTTCTGAGTTTCAACACTTCCGCTGGCCACCGAACCCCCCTGTCATGAACTTTATTGAGCATACCTGGGGAGCCTTACAACATGCTGTTGAGAAGAGATCACCACCCCCTCTTAAGCCCTGCAGGATTCATGTTGTCAATTCCCTCCAGCACTACTTCAGACATTAATCAACTCTATGCCATGTCGTGTTGCAGCACTTGAGCATCCTTAAATTCAAATGGTTCAAATGACTCTGAGCACTATGGGACTTAACATCTGAGATCATCAGTCCCATAGACTTAGAATTACTTTAACCTAACTAACCTAAGGACAACACACACATCCATGCCCGAGGCATGATTCGAAACTGCGTCCGTAGCAGCAGCACGGTTCCGGACAGAAGTGCCTAGAACCGCTCGGCCACAGCGGCCGGCCTTGTGCATGCTCGCGGAGGCCCTATACGATATTAGGCAAGTGTAGCAGCTTCTTTGGCTCTTCTGTGTATAATAGTTATGTTGTTAAATTATCCACAACGTTTCCAGTGATTCCCCGCTACCGACGACATCACCACACTTGCACGACCCCTACAGAGGTGCCACTACAGATTAGTCCGTCCTGTTTTGTGCTTTTTTCAGTTCCCAATAATCACTCCAGTAACCACCTTCTCACGTAGATCGACATCTTTGGCTTCTATTAACGGGCACTTGGTCACACACTCTCCTATGACCTACTGCTTTGTAAGTTGGGTCGAGTTGTTTGGGTAACGAGACCAAACAGCGAGGTCATCGGTCTCTTTGGATTAGGGGAGGACGGGAAAGGCAGTCGGCCGTGTCCTTTCAAAGGAACCATCCCAGCACTTGCCTGGAGCGATTTAGGGAAATCACGGAAATCCCAAATCAGGATGGCCGGACGCGGGATTGAACCATACTGCTTTGTAAGGTAGAAACTCCGACAGCGCCACATTCAGCTGTACTGGTCACGACGCACCTTTCGTCTCAATCGTTGTCACCGGTACCACAGCTGTGGCCTCCGCGGGACAGTTACATTTCTTTGCGACGAACTTTTACACGCTACAGCGATGCCTGTCAAACCATTGCCTTGCGGTAACTGTTTATGAATTCCAATTTTGATCTGTCGTCGTAACGACGGGTGGTACTGCAACGCTGAAAATGGTTTACCGTGGTTTGCCGTTTTAACAACAGGCAAATGCTGAGGCTTTATCTTAATTAAGGCCGCAGGCGCTACCATCCTAATCCTAATGTTTTCCCCATCCTTGCGACGCCGATGCCTTCAAGTGTGAGAGCGACACTAAGCCTTTAGCAAAATATGTAAATAAAGGATGGAAACTTTAAAAGACATAAAAGAACAACAACAAATTTTGCGCATTACTTACAGTTATTTTAATTCTAATTCTATTCTTCGTTCTTTCTGCAAGAATTTCTTGGTCACGTCTTCGCAGTTTTTGGTTTATCATAATCTCAGAGCTTCGAAAGCTACTATTTCCCAATGGTGATGACACTTAGGTTATCCATGCGATGTTGGGTTTGTGTACCATGACAGAATGTATGAATCCAGTTCAAGAAAGAAAATGATCTCTCGACAGATGATCTGCAATTGTTGCAATGAGCACAGCCAGTTTGTGAATTTCTGTAAAGCCACTCTGCAGATTCATTTCTAGTAAATAATTAACAATTTTAAATGATATTTTGTCCGATCCCTCGTCAGAAACACAGCATACGAAAAGTTTATTCTGGAGCTTGCTCAAATTGAAAAGATCTCCATTATTTTCCTATCTATTTTAGAGATGGACAGTCCACTCCTGAACTGATTCAAAGAGCCAGATCTTTCTAAAAAAGTGGATGATGGATGATTCAGAAAAAATAAATGGTAGATCATCTGATTTCAAAATGCAACTTTGGTGGCAGCAATGAGTGGGATGAAAATTCTGCGCTAGGCTGCTGCAGCTGCGCCCCACATCCATAAGAACACGTTTCCCAAGCTGTAAAAAAATGTGTTATAGACCATGTGCAAATGCGGATATGCATTCCTTATTAGTACATGGAGCTTTTCTCATTGATGTGAACAAAATAAATAAAGCTTCGCTTTTTTTCAATTTATTGGCTGTCGGGAGTACCCATTCAGCTGTCTCAATAGTAGTACTAATTACAACGATATTAAAGTAAGCACAACACAACATTCGTCTCCAATGAAAAAGAAAAAGGTCTGCAACCCAACTGCGAATCGAACCTGGGTCCTTTCGTATTACATTCCGCGACGTTGACTGCGCAGCTACACAGGCAAACGACAGTAGTGTGTTCCAATGCAATACAATAAGGTGGAAAACACTCCCAGTATTATGTTCCCACTTTTGATTTAAAAGAATATCTCAAGTCTCAGAAGCTCAATAAATGCTTACATACTTTTGAGAGGGTTGTTACTTCATATCCTTTGACTTAGTATCGCACTCAGAATGTGTTGCCAGCGGTTATAAAAGCTGTTGTCTTCAGCCTCCAAAGTGCGGTCGGAGCGTATTGCAAAGCAATTCAGGTATCACTCCCGTCACAATTGCTCCACCACTCTCAGGAATCAGACTGCAAAGCTCACTACTCCTCACCAATTTTACGGATTGGATTGCAAGCTAGCTCACCGCTCCCCGGCAAGGCAACTAGCTCTCGCGGACGAGATCGTGCACAGCAGATCACATGGCGACCTGAAGCGTCACAATACTCACTAAGCTCTTGACACAATGATACAGCTTGCAACTCGCTTTCTTAGTTGAACACCTCTCCATCCGAGTTCCACTCTTTATTCCTTGTCTCCTTATTTGATATCTTCTAGTCGTCTTCATCTTTTGTTGTTGCTGTTCTGTTCTCTTGTTGTGTGAGTGTCCTGTTAGGTATGCTAGTATATCTTCTTCTAAATCTGTTGCATTTATAGTTGCTGTTGTTGGTGCGATGGCAGCCTTTACGCAAGTTTTAATTACTTTGGGTGGATGGGATACAAAATATAATCGTATGCATAACATATAATTATTTTGACATACATGATAGTCCATGAACAAACGTTGCCTCAGGAGAAATGGTCGATACTCAGGATACTCAGAGATACAACAGGAACGATCATTTGAAGCAAAAAAACTAATTATGTACATAAGCCTTCTTTTAAATGGTTTCTGAGATGGAACATATTTAAAGTTACTATTGTACGTTTTTCTTGAGTAACACGGAATCTCCGGATTATAGAGAAACTTGTCGCAGTACAAAATTAAACTATACTGAGTTTCCTTTAAAAAGGATCAATTCATTTTTTTCTCAAGGACTAATAGATTGCGTGAAGAGAGCGAGAGAATACGGAAAATCTTGTGCAACAAGCATACGTTGAGGTATAAGTAAGCCAGTTTACAGTAGTTTCCCGACTTGATAGACCACGTGTCCTATGTCAAATTATTCGTCTCGACTTCGTCTACGCTACTATGGTAAGTCGTAAACAATGACAATGTACTGAACAATAAAGAAAATAAGTAACCATGTATATTAAATATCTTCTATCTTGGAAACCATTCAGAACAGCCTTCAATTATCAACCGAGAGCAGTAACCCTAGAGTTCTCATTATTAACAGGCAAGCAACACAGTGTGAAATAAAGGCAGAAATCAATGTGGGACATACATTGATCATATTCATTAGCATAAGCCACGAAATTAGGTGTTAATAGACTATGGTAGCAGACGAATGACACTAGTGTCTTTGCTAACAGCACGAGATAGCCAGCAGTGCCTCTTCTGAGCTCATGATGATACCAGTTGGACTCCAGATAACTGTAAAACCATGGCCTTGTCAGATGAGACCCAATTTCGGTTGGTAAGAGCTGAAGTTAGGGTCTGAGTGTGATGCAGAGCTCATGAAGCCATGGACCAAGTCGTCAACAAGACACTGTGCCAGTTGGTAGCAGCTTCATAATGGTGTGGGCTGTGTTTACATGGAGTGGACTAGATCCTCTCGCTACGGTCGCAGGTTCGAATCCTGCCTCGGGCATGGGTGTGTGTGATGTCCTTAGGTTAGTTAGGTTTAAGTAGTTCTAAGTTCTAGAGGACTGATGACCTCAGAAGTTAAGTCCCATAGTGCTCAGAGCCATTTGAACCAAACCTAGATTCTCTGGCATAACTGAACTAGTCATTGACTGGAAATGGTTAAATGGTTATGTTCAGTTACTTGGAGGCCGTTTTTAGCCATTCGTGGACTTCATGTTCCAAAATAATGATGGAATTTTTAGGGATTACAATGCACCATGTCACCGGATCACAACTGTTCGCAAGTGGTTTGAAGAATGTTCTAGACAATTCAAGTGAATGGTTTAGCCACCTAAATATCACTCAACATGAATCCTGTCAACATGGGACATAATACAGAATCCATTTCTGCACAAAATCCTGCACCAGCAACACTTTCACAATTGTGGATGGCTATAGGAGCAGCATGGTTCAGTATTTCTGCAGGGGACTTCCAACAACTTGTTGAGCCCCTGCCATCTCAAGTTGTTGCATTACACAAGGCAAAAGGAGGTCAGATGTGGTATTTAGAAGTAACCCATGACTTTTGTCACCTTGGTAAGTCATGACTTTTCTGAGGTTAATTTCATGTAATGACTCATTCCATGACCATGGAGATTTGGTACTCAATTTGGTTCTATGGAACTAGACTTACACAGGAAATGTCTTTGACTTGAAAGGCATGTGTCAAACCTGCAGTAGAGCAGCTCCTCTCAAATGGCACACTGGAATGCAGTGTACAAGGTGTGCCAGTTTGGAAAGATGTGGATATAGTCTTTAAAATCTGCACCACCAGGCAACTTGGAGTTTATCATTGAAATATGTCAAAATTTCTTCTGCAGAAATTCTGATGTTGTTTGCAGATTCATCTTCCAACAAACCTTCAAATTCATTGAAAAATCTATCAGGTTCCTGTTTCTCTACGGGAAACTCAAATATGACCTCATTATTTTTTAACTGTGGGTGCTTTCTTGCAACATAATTTCAAGGTTTCTTTATAGCTTTGTCTTTCTCTGCTCTACCAAGAAATTTTAATGCTTTTTTGTTTGGGATTTAAAAATGTTGCGAGTTGCTGGCTTTTCAAATGAAGGTGACTATGTTTTATTCTTTATGTCTATTACAAATTAGGTTTTGCGATCATTTTTTCCTAGTTCAACTTCCACAGTACACACAGCTGCAGTATTGGTGATTTGGAAGTTTCGAGATCACAGAAGGCATTTTTAAATGGTGCCAATAAACTTATTACATCTTCCAACCTTTTTTTGTCAATTAAATTGTCTTGATTTTTTTGTTGGACAAAATTGCTAGAACTTCAAACCATTGCGAGTTAATTGACATGAATGTGTCTAGTTTATTGTTGCATCCACATCTCCTTTCAACAATTTCTGCAGGCAGTTTTGAAAGCCAGATATTTTTAAACAAGTTGTGGCATCTCAACAAGAATTTATTTACCGTTGTACATCATTCTTATCATAATTGGTACCTCCTGGAGCTGTATGCTTCAGCGCAGTATTGAGGATGTGTGGTGAGCACAAAGGTCTCTTCTATTGATGAAATGCTGCTACAATGTTCGGAACTCTGTTGGTAATAAGTATGATATTTTGCACAGTTTTTATCAGTTTATGTTAACATTTTCTCCAGTTTTCTTATCTCACTCTTGATATCTCTGGTGCACAACACTCTATTCTCAATTTTTCCTTGTTCCCTGTTAATATAATGTGCAGTCATTCCCATGTAGACATAACTGAAAATAATCCTCGCATCTCTAGAAACACCTCCATGAGAGGCAATTGGTGGTTAAATTTCTCAGAATGGTGGTTGGATGTGGTAGCAGTTCCATGGCAACTGCTGCACTGTACTTGGCTCCAATATCAATAAGGAACTGTGCCATCTCAAGAAATATATTTCCAAATACAACTTTGAAAGGTAAAATATCTTGCTGACAAGTTTGATGAGTTTTATGTCATGGCTACCTTCAAATTCAGTGGTGCTTCAAGAGGTTTTAGTCTCTTTTAGTATTTAAAAAAGTAATTATACTATTCTGTCCAGCTTCACAACTGTTCTAACAAATTTGAAGTGCCAAATGTGTGTTTGGTGTAAGAACACACTTTTATACAGACAAAGCAAGCTACTTGTCATAAAATAAATGGCCAAAAGGATAGACTGCTGTTCACCGGCAAGAAGACCCACTGAGTTGCACACAGGCATAACAAAATAAGCGTTACACTTTATAGCTTTTGGCCAAAGCTTTCTTCAGAAAAAAAACAAGTACTTTACTGAAGAAGACTTTGACCAAAAGCTATAATGTGTAACAGTCTTTTCAATGTGCCTATTTGTAGCTCAATGTGTCATCTTTAAGGTAAGCAGCAATATATCCTTTTCCTAACATTGTTGATATTCCAACCTGGAATTTCCATTGTTTGAATGCATGACAAAATTGCTTCCAAATCTACAATTAAAATTTGGTTTTTCATAAGAATGTGAAATCATATTTCTCATCTACCATGAAATTATGTCCATGTTGTTCTTTTTATTAAAGCACTTTCACTATTGTTTGCTCAGATACACCTGTTATGTGGTCACTCTGTCACTATAACACCCTAACTGAAGGCAGCAGAATCTTGGAACTCACATCCCCCAGGTAGCCAGTGGCCAAAGCTGTCATCCAGAACATGCTTCACAGCCTCTACGAAAGACGAGGTCACAGCAATGCATAGTTACTACGTGCAGGTCCCTTGCATGCAATTACAACAGAAGGTATGAGGGAAACAGACTTTCTCCTAACCTGGGGCTTGCAAACATTACAGGAATGCCCACAGTTTTTAGCTAATTTTAAAACAAATGTGTGGTGCCAGTTCATGCAAGCACATTAACTGACCACAGGTAACACAGTTTGATGAAAAGTGTACAATAATATTGAATTTGTCCTTCATTTTTAACTACAAAGCAATTATTTTGTGGGCTAACCCTCTGATATCAACAACTGTGCATACTTTTATCCATGTGGTAACAATTATTATCCGCATCTGTGCAAACCTCTATCTGCCACCACTTAACTCAGGACATACACAATTACTTACAGAACAACAAGATGACCACACCAATCACTGTACTGCAGTGAGTATCCTCTTAAAGTGACTGGTGCAAACATACACAAGTGGTCTGTCTCAGTTGTACACAGAACACCATTATTGAAACTCATTTATCAGGGAGAAGCTGCTGCAGTTACTGTGCAGATAATGACCTTAGACAACTGTAGGGAGAGAAAGCAATCAGTTTTTGTGATATGTGTCTCCTGAATGATGGGGTAGTGTAAGGGCAGTTGCTCAACTTCAGGTGATAGGATATCTCCACTGGTATGAGTGAGATGAAAGTAGTAAAATGTGTGATCTCTCAACTAAAAATAGATGCTATTCCTAGGGGCACCTCTGCAAATTCACTATGGAGGTCTTGAGGTCTTGGAAGGTGTAAAACAAGTAGAGAAGATCAGAAAATGGGAAAAAGCAATATATCTGCTACTCTTCAACTAACTGCTTCTGCCATGTTTCAGCCAGAATTATTTCTCCTTCACAGTGTCTACCCATCTCCTTTGAAACTTGTGTGGTGTGTTCCATAGACTCATAACTACTGTGATGTCAACTACAGTGTTTTATTGGACATTGTCCTCAGAATCAACAGTAATGAGTCAAGATGGGGATCCCAGATTAAACTTGGTTCACTATGAAAGGAAACCTGTAGAGCAGGTGAGGTGAAAAAATGAGGAATGTGCACCGAATACTGAACCAAGACAATTAAAATGGTGATGGTGCTCTGGTCTGGGCAGATAACATAATTAATCGAAATACAACTGTGTATGTTCACAGTGGGGTCAGTCACAGGGATGTGGAAGACATGACTGTGAGGAGCAGGTGCAAATGGATTACCCTGTATGTTCATTGAAGCTGAATAACATAATGTATGTGAGAGGGAAATCTCACAGTTTGTCCAAATCATACTGAACAAGGAATTATATAAGACACCTACAGATTTTTGAGCAGCTCATAGAGAGGGGTTCAAACAGATGGATATTATGCACTGTTGTCCATGGTGGACATACTCTGTGATGTGTTGTTGGCAATTGTAAGGTGCTGGAAATTCATGTAGTGTAATATTACAGCCAGCCGGTGTGGCCGTGCTGTTCTAGGCACTTCAGTCTGGAACCGTGTGACCGCTATGGTCGCAGGTTCGAATCCTGCCTTGGGCATGGATGTGTGTGATGTCCTTAGGTTAGTTAGGTATAAGTAGTTCTAAGTTCTGGGGGACTGATGACCACAGATGTTAAGTCCCACAGTGCTCAGAGCCATTTTTGTAATATTACTCTCGCTTAAGTTTCCTGTTTTTTGTTGTTGTGTGTCTGGTCATGGTTGGAAAACTATTACCATTTTACATAAATGAGGAATCTGAAATAATATCTGGATGTTTATTTGGGCTTTTGATACCCTCATGACCAAATACACTAAAACTTCAACACAACATACAATTACTAGCTATAGTCATTTTTTTACACTAACAAGCAAGGTTCTCATATGCATTCTGTATTTCATAGTAAAGAATTTGTATAATGTTCTAACATTTTCCAGTGGCAGATGTAAAAGATGTTGCTTTGGTGGGTTTAGAGGAGCAGGTGTCATCTGTCAAATAATTTGGCCATCACATTTAAACTGTTTTTCCTCCTTGTCTCAGTGAATTCACGGTAGATCAGAAAGTTTTATGTTGTCTGTTGTACACTGTACAACACCACTAGCATATAACATCAGTTTTATCTGTCTCTAGTAACACTGATGTGGCTGTTAAAGAAATCTTCCTCCTTATAAAATTAACAATGGTGGCATTACACCTGTTTCTTGCTACTTGGTATCCTGTACCTCTAATGTTAGTAACACGTTGTACAAATAGGTCAAAGGAAAAAATATATGTAAGAAACAATGATAATTAGTGAGTACAAAAAAGTTATTAGTTCACTGACTCAGCAGTTTAAAAATTGAAGTGATCTGTCACAGTTAAGAAATTTAAGCATTACCAATGAACCTAAAATGCAGCCTGCAGCATTTTTATATACTACAGATCTTTGTTTTAGTGGCCACTAAAATTACTCCAGCTCCACTTTTATAGCATAAACTACCTGGGATGAAAACTTCAGCAACATCAAAGTAATTACTGGTGAAAGGTGTATTCTGCCTGTGGCTTAAAATATGTCTTGTCTGGGAGAGGTATTTCTGAGATTTGTGTAATTATTACACACCTGGTGATTAAAACTGCAGCAATATGAAGGAAAGCAAAAAATAAAATTTTACTTATTGCACATATAAAGTATAGCAGGAAGAATACATAATTAAATTTATAGGTGCTCTGGAGGTATACAGGATGTGAAACTTGGTACACAGAGAACTGTCACCTCTGGCAGCAACATCACTAACCCAGCTGGACATCTAGTTGAACTGAGCTCGGATGGCAGATACGAGAATGTCATTCCACGCAGCTTTAACTCCATGCCAGAGTTTATTAATAATAGTGTATGCTGAATGATGACATGTCAGTCTCTTGATTGTCCATGTCCAGATGTTTTCAGTGAGTGACAGACATGGAGAATGTGCTCACGAGGGCAACAGTCAAACACCCTCAGTATTGAGGTAGGTCAGGAGAGCATGGTCAATGTGTGGTCTAGTGTTGTCCTGTAAAAAGACAGTATAGAAAGAGAACACGTTGCCACTCTCCTATCCAGTGCTGTCAGCACACCTCCCTCTGGTGCTATATTGAGGGAAACTGCAACAATGGTTGCTGTGCTGATTTTTGGTGGTGCTCCACATGTCATCACTCTGTCTATGTATATACTTGTCTCACTGCAAACAAGCACATTTCCTGACTCAATGTACGTGACACGTCTGTACGATCCTAGTGTTACTCCGACTTACTTCATGTGGTAGCACTGAAATGCTAATCTTTTGCTTATCTAATAGAATAACTCACAAGAAACTGAAGTCCACACTGAGAAAGCCATAGCCGCATTTTGTAAAATGAGTAATGTGTTCAAGAGCCATCACCTCACTATCAAAACAAAATTAAGATTTCTACGTTGCTACATACCATATTTCCCACACTTTCCTTCGGAGCTGAGACATGGACTTTAACTGAGATTACGGGAAAACAAGATGAAGCTGTGGCTGAAGAGGTGAATGCTAAGAGTGCTACAGGCAGATGAAATTAGTAACAATGACATTCTTGCAAAATGAAGGAAAAAATAGTCCTTAACACAGCAAAATGCAGACTGAAATGAGGAATGAAAATTGGTATAAACTGTTGTAGAACATTCTTCATGGAAAGATACTCAGTAAATGACAACAAGGAAGAAAAAGATCATCTTTCCTCAGAAACTTAAGAAAATGGACTTCACACACTAGTAAGGAACTTTTTCTAACAAGCAAAAGTGATAGTCACCAACATTCGGAAGAGATAAGTACTGAAAGATGCACAATTCAAACCAATTTCAGTTTTGTTGCATACTAACTTCATGGTGCTCCCATTTTAATGGCCTGCAATGTAGTTTAAAGTTTACATTTCCTTTATTAAGATACTTTCTGACATTGATATTCAAGAAATGGACGTAATGTGTGACCTTAATCTTTCCCAATGAATCAACTGTTTGTACTGTTCTAGAGTGTCCAGCTGGGTGCGGTTGTTCTTATAACACGACATTTCAACAGTGTACCTTGCCGTCATCTTCGGATGATACTTGTAGAATGAGCAGCCTCACTACAACCTGCATGACTCCCCACCCTTTCCCCCACTGTCTGGTCATACACCATATGCCATATTGGTTGGAGTGGTAAGGGAACGGGATCACCAAAGGCTGGACACAAACCACAGCCCTTCAGTACTTCTGTGGCCCCACCGGGTGAGGAAATGGTTCTCAGCCAACAGTGCGATTTTAGTTGGCTGAGTGCTGGGTCCTGTGCTTTGCTTAGGGTGTAGCCACAGTCTCTGCTGATCAGCCCATAGGCCAATCATATTTCAGTGGTCTCCTTCAGAACACAGTTTCAAAATGACAAGGTCTGTCTTAACACTTCTGTTTCTTCATACTTTGTTGAGTCCCCTGTAGCTGTGCAGTGTTCTGCAACTGCACATTTTGTTGGTTGCTTAAGTTCAATGTGTCATCTATGTTCATTACAACTTTCTTTGAGGGTCTGCCCAATGCATGCTTTACTGTATTTGGGTGCAATTTGGTATACACCTGGTTTATAGAGCCCCAAATCATCTTTCACCATACCTAATAGTGGACACGTGTTCGACGGTGGGCGGAAAACGCATCTTATGGTACTGATTTTGTTCAATACTTTGCCAGTGTATGGCTGATACATCATTGTCTTATCATCCTTTTTGTATTCTATTTGGTAGAAATAGCACATCTGATTCGTCTCCACCCCGTATCCATTCTTCTTGAGTATGTCCTTAAGTGGTCAAGCTCCCATGTTAGTCTTTCTTCGTCCAGTGTCACATGGGCCCTGTGTATGTAGCACACCCTCAAGCTGCGGAGGAAGATGCCAGCTAGCAGTGTGGTGTCCCACAATACCGTCCATTTTGTTCTTGACTAAGACGTCCAAAAAGAGGAATTCACCATCCTTTTCCACTTCCATAGTGAATTTGATACTGGTGTTCACCAAAAAATTGTCATCAATATATCTGAAAAAGCGTAGACTTCAATGCAGATGTTTCAAGAGCTTTCTCTTTGAAAGCCACCATAAAAAAAGTCCACCACAACTTGTGACAGGGGGCATTCCATGGCGATGCTATCTGTTTGTTCATAATAGTTCCCAGTGAAGAGAAAGAATGTTGATGTGAGGTCAAATTTGAAGAGATTAGTCACTGTTGAGTTGAATTTTTCCTTGATCAACCTGAGGGAATCAGCAAAGGGGAAAGAGCTTCCATTCAAGAACTACAGAATGATCCTGAAATTGCCATTCTATCTGTGTACAAAGAAGTATGATGAACACTCAGCTAAGGGACGGCACCAATTTGCCGCATGGTGTATGCATCAAAGAGTGTTGCACCCCATACCTATTCATTTTACAATAACTGAGTCTGCTCAGTCACCTATTTGCCAAAATTCAGGTTTCCTAGTTTCCTGAAATATTCTCTATAGTCTGGCACTGACCTAATGTACCATATGGGAGTAACATATGGTTTTAAATCTATTATATTCTTTAAACCCAACAATCTATCAGACCTTGGGTACACAAACTCATAGGCGTTGTCATGCACCATTCTCAATACTTTAAATGGACCATGATAAACATGCAAGAATTTCCTTATTTGTTCATTTACTTTACTAGATTTTGTTGTGAATTGGCAGGAGCCAATTCACGGGGTTTGGAGGAAGCCGAAAGGCACGCATTTAACTCACGCAGGCTGGCGTGAGGTCTGGAACAGGTAAAGTAATTATACTATCAAGAAAAGTACGTAGCTTCAGGAATACTTAACTTTAATCCATAATTGGTGAACATCGGTCTGACGGTACATGCAGCACAAGATAAATAGCAATTGATACTGGCGCCTTGCTAGGTCGTAGCAAATGACGTAGCTGAAGGCTATGCTAACTATCGTCTCGGCAAACGAGAGCGTATTTTGTCAGTGAACCATCGCTAGCAAAGTCGGCTGTACAACTGGGGCGAGTGCTAGGAAGTCTCTCTAGACCTGCCGTGTGGCGGCACTCTGTCTGCAAACACTGACAGTGGCGACACGCGGGGCCGATGTATACTAACGGACCACGGCCGATTTAAAGACTACCACCTAGCAAGTGTGGTGTCTGGCGGTGACACCACAGATTTCACTTTCACTTTTACTAAAACCAAGTCATTAATTTTAAAACTGGTTGGTTTAATTCCTTTGTCATGTCTTTTCTTTCTTTCCTCTGCCTTTTTCTTCATCATGTCTTGAGCCTCTTTAATCTTTTCCTACTGAGCCATTACAGTTATAATTGGAAAATCAACTTCTTCCCTTACAATATTACTCGGTTGTTCACCGACCATTAGTTCACATGAAGTATACTCTGTTAATTCATTCCACAAATTGTTAATTATCATTTCAAAATTTGGTAAATGATTCGCCATGCTGTATGCTTTTTGCTACAGTATGTTCTACATAGTCTGTTTATTTCCTTCATTACCCTCTCACTCATATTTCCTTGTGGAAAGTAAGTCGATATCTTTATTTGATTAATCTTATGCGTCCCCATAAATTGCATGAAATTCTCAGAAACAAACTGAGGACCATTGTCTGATAGCAATGACTTTGGCATCCCTACTTTATGAAAATAATCACTTTCTAACTTATCCACTATCATTTTTGTAGTAGCCCTTTTAATTGGATACAATTTGACATATTTTGTAAATGCATCTAGTACAACAAATGCATGCTTACAACCACTTGTTGAAGCAAGTAGGGGACCTAGGAGGTTGACGCAGGCTTGGTCATGAGGATCTACTGCTAACACTGAGTGCATAAGACTTTTTGCTGGTGCAGTGGTCGATTTCACCCTCTGGCATTTATCACAACAGATCAACCTTTCTCGAACCCTTCTCCACATATTATTGAAATTTATTGTTTCCTGTAATTTAGTTACTGTTTTTCTCATCCCATAACACCGATAGCTTTCATGTAGAAAATCAGTTAAAGTGTCAACATGCTGTTTCTGAATAATGCTCCCTTATGAATAGTATAATATTCCTTCATCTTCGGTTCATTGCCAGAATTGTACAATTGCTTTACTAATCTCAAATTTGGGTCTTTATTTTGTTCTCTCCTCATTTCTTGACAAACTTTTCTAACTACTTTTTCATCTTTCAACCCTTGAATATAATACAATTTGACTCGGCCTTCTGAATTCTCATCATTGTTATTGTCTCTGTTACCTATTGGCATTCTTGATAGGGCATCTGCCACTACATTATCCTTTCCTCTTATACATTTTATTTCCAATTCAAACTGCTGAAGATACAAAGCCCACCTGGTTAACCTTGGATGTCTTAATCGACTCTGCAGAAAAAAATTCAAAGCTTTGTGGTTGGTGTACACCACCGTTTCGTGGCCTAACAAGTAGCATTCGAATTTCCAAAACCCAAATACAATGGCCAAGGCCTCCATTTCAGAAATATAGTAGTTCTTCTCATGTGATTGTAATGTCCTACTTGCAAATGCTACTGTCCTGTGCTCAACCAGTTGCTCTGTATTTACTAGTTGAAAAATTTCTACACCCAAACCGCTGTAACTTGAATCAGTACTCATGCAGAATGGCAAAGAAAAATCAGGGTGAAACAACACTCTACTATTCACTAGTTCCCCATTTAGTTTCCTAAATGCTTACTCACATTCTTGTGTCCATTTCCAAGGAACATTTTTCTTTAACAAATTGCTTAAACATGGGTGATTAAATGAGTGGTCTGACACATACCTCCTATAAAGTCCAAATAATCCAAACATTGATTTTAAATCCTTTTTATTCTTTGGCACTGCAAAATCTTCTATAGTCCTTAACTTTGATTGTTCTGGTCTAATCCCATTTTTATCAATCACATGTCCTTAAAGTACTATCTCTTTCTTCACACATTCAGACTTATTTAATTTCAACTTCATCCCCCATTTATACACTGCTTTCATCACTTCGTCCAAGACTCTACAATACTCAAACCAATCTGCATTAGCAATTAATATATCATCCACATACACTGTGATTTTATTACTTAATTCCTCTTCTAAGATATTTTCTAAGAGCCCCGATAAAAATACAAACAGACAAATTCAACCCAAATGGCACAACACAATACTGGTAACTTTTAGCTTCATGTAAAAATGCTGTACAAGGTCTAGACTCTTTTTCCAATTTAATATTCCAATACCCACATGTTACATCAAATAATGACAGATATCTAGTACCATGAAACTTTTGTAGAATTTCCTCTATGTTTGCAGGTCTTCTCTTAGTACTATCTCATTTAATTTCCTTGCATCTAAAACCACTCACACATCCCCATTCTTCTTTTTCACCAGGACTAAGACATTGTTGTATCTACTGTTAGATCTTTCAATTATTCCCCACTGTAACATTCTCTGAATTTCTCTCCTAACTGCTTCCTTTTTTGCAAATGGGATAGCATAGGGTTTGACAAAGAAAGATTCATGTTCTTTAAAAGGCAATTTGCATTCAAAGTCCTTTACTAACCCCAGCCTATCTGAAAATACCTCTTTATTTTCCATTAACACCTGTCTCACCTCCCACCATTGTTCTTCAGTTATAGCTTCAATACTGTTTACTTTCTCCTCCATCTCCCTTTGTGTTTTCTCTCCTTCGTCTAATCCGTTTACATTATTATTGGCCAAATATCTCAACGAACAACGTAAATCATTATTCTCTTCATCAATAATTTTCTCTATGAAACTCATCTCAAATCTATTCCCATCACATACAAAATTAAATTTACCGGCAGCAAAATCTATATTCACATTCCATTTACACAAGAATTCTGTCCCTAAAACCAAATCCAGGATGAGTCCTGATACCACCAGAAATCTGCACTCAAGTAAGTGATTACAAATTTCAACAGACAGCAACACTTCCTGCTTAATTGGCTTAGTCATTTTTCCAGTAGCACCAACTACCCTTATACCAGATACATGCATGACCACCACTTTTTTATTGTCTTTAATTGACTCAAAAAATACCTGAGATATTGCATTCAATTCACTTCCACTGTTCAACAAGCATTTTATGGGTGTACCTTGTAACTTAGCCAAAACTATACGATGCCTATTACTATCATTTTTATCTTTAGGGTGCTCTTTGTACAACAAATCCTCATTGATTTTTCTCCTCGAAAAACTATCATCTGATTCACCAAAAACATCATCTGTTACAGTCAAATGACGTACCGCATGATCCCCTTCCTCAATTACATCACCTACAAAACACGCACCTTCCTCATCACTCACTTCTTCAACCATTATCCTCTCTTTGCTAATTAAGTTATCTTTCTCATCATACACAGATTCAAACATTTCATCTAATTCACTAGCGTCACTATTACTTGATGAATCACTATATGAACCGTCCTTGTTGTTACTATCCTCTCCTTCTAATGCCTGGCTAATCAACTGTTCCCTGTCTTCCTTTTCAGACTATTAGGGCCAAACACTTTAATGGTTTTTCACACTGTAACCTTTTACAACTTATATCATCATACTCATCAACCCCTGAATTATCCATGATTTCTAAGTTAGTTTCCATTACATCTGTGGGTTCCTGTTCTTCGCAAACCATTTCTACATTATCTACCTGTATATTTGGTACCCTAGCCCTATAGTCATGTTCATAGCTTACACTTGTCTAATTTTGGCCCTGCTGAATCTCTTGCCTTAGTTCGGACCCTGATCAGAGCAGAAGTCAGTTTAAATTGTGGTGTCTCCCACTGTTATTCCTACCCCCTCTGTTGTCTGAACTGTCATTCCTCTCTCTCCCTTGATCACTTGGTACTGCCCCATACTGATAATTTCCTCCATTCCTATGACCATTATCGTTATTATACCCATTTTGCTCTCTAAAACTCCAATCATATCTACCTCTTCTTTGCTCATTTTGCCCTCTATCATTTTGTAAATTCCTACTACTCCTGTACCTGTTATCATTATTATAACCTCTATCTTCTCTGGAATTCCTGTCTCTTCTTTGTTCATTCTGGAAATTCCTATTACTTCTATGACCATTGTCATAACTATGATTTCTTCCTTCTCCAGCATTTCTATCATTATTGTATCCTCTCTCCTCTCTGAAGTTTCTGTCCCTGTTAGCATGGGATTCTCTGTTGTGGTTATCCCTATTTCCATAATTCCTAGTTTCTTCCACTGCAGCCTTTGCTCTCTCTATTGTTCCTACATAACCCAAAAATATTATCTCTAGGAGCTGGAACAAGCCATTCTTTTATTTTACTTGGCAACTTGTTTTCCAGTCCCATAATAACTGACTCACTACTAAGACCCAAATACTTCACTTTTCCAATCCACTTTTCACAAAACACTGTAATCGTTCCATTCCTATCATCATATCTGCCTCCACCCGAGAAGTCATCCAATATCTTTTGTTGCTCATCTTTAGACCAATGGTTGCATTTAAAGCCTTCACAAGGTCCTGCTGACTTTTTTGTAACTTTAGGTCGAAACTTGATTCCAACTTGTTAATTTTGCTGTGAACAGTAACACACATTTCACACTTTAAACTACTTATGTCATTCTTAGTACACATATCACTTCTCAAACTACTCATGCTACTGTTCATTTTACTAGCTAGACCACTGATTTTGTTGTCAAAGCTAGCCATCACCATTAACATTTCATTATTCCCAAAACTTAACCATACATCACTTTGTTCCTGTGAGACAACTTTTTTCTCTCTCACAACATCACTATTTGGATTTACATTAGTTTCTTCAACTTTAATATTACGGATATAAAAATTACGAGTTGTTACAACTGCAGTCTCGCCCATTGTGGAACTGCTACTCTCTCTCCACTGTGAAACTTTGAATCCTCTAATTTTACACCGCTATCATCTCCACTCCCTTCTCCAGACATTAATTTTGGTAAATCATTAAAAACAGGCATATTTTCATTTCTTTGAATGATACATATTCCATCTGCCCTATCTCTATCCATGATCCTATATTAACACAACTCAACAATGTTTACACACAAAATTTACGTTTAGCACTATGTATATACCTGTTCTAGGCTGTCAATCTGCCTTCTTTATCTTTCAGATGACATCCGCCATTTCCATGTACTTGGCTGCATCCGCATCGTAAAAGTACTGCATCTTGTTACTTCTGAAGTTCTAAAGCACATGGTTGTGGAACTTCCAAAAGGCTAAGTCTTCTGAACTGACGTCGTCCTCTTCTTTCCCACTGGCAAACTTTGTACTTGTTGTTATTTTGAAGTAAACAGTTCCAAAAACTACACACACTTCTATGCATTCCCAAACGTTAATTTCAATAACAGTTCTTCACTTGACAGAGCACTATATGCGCTATGTTTTTTACGCCCAATACAACAATAAATGTCATTGTTTTCCTCAAACCGAGGCACCATATGTAACGTCCCACCAGTTAGTGAGTAGTTAAAAATGGTTTAAATACCTGTGAATATCTTGCCTTTGGTGTCCCTTGACGACTACATACATGAGCTAAAATATGCTTGTTCAATAAATACAGGATACCATTATGGATTTCACTACAATGATGTAGGCCACAACTGAAGTAAAGTAAGTACGTAGATTTATTCACTTCAAAACCTGTATCTTATGAGCTCATGATCAATCTTCGCTGTAATAAGCCTCGTTGTTACTACTACAGCTAACTGATGGTAGCACATACTACACTGGTGATATTAAATAGTCCAGATGCAGTAATTTGATAGAAATGTGTGTGTGAGATCCATTGCATTGTTCAACACTAATACTCAACAAAGTATGAATATAAAGTCACATATCATTCTGCCTTTTGCGATATTAAATCAAACTGTTTAACACTCCGAAATAATCTATCACTGCACTGTTCTAATATGCTGTTTTAGACAATGCTCAGCACACGAGTTGCTCTATTGTAAATCCAAACCTGAATCATGCACCAAGAACTTATCTCAGCTGGCTCTAAGCACTATGCGACTTAACTTCTGAGGTCATCAGCCCCCTAGACTTAGAACTACTTAAACCTAACTGACCTAAGGACATCACACGCATCCATGCCCGAGGCAGGATTCGAACCTGCAACTGTAGCAGCAGCACGGTTCCGGACTGAAGTGCCTAGAACCGCTCGGCCACAGCGACTGGCTATCTCAACTGTAGACACAGATCTGTTGTCTAGTGGGACCAACACTTATCTTCCTTAACAATACTCGATGCCAAGTAATTTACACTCTTCCTACAATGTACTACTGGTTATAATAATGCAAAACATAATTTATAATATGAAATAGTTTAACAACATTATCAAACACTCTATAACATTCCCTACTTTGCTAGAACAGGTTTAAGACATTTTCTAAGCACATAAAAATCACATTAATATTGAAATTGCAGAAATAAGCATTCTAACAATGCTAAACGATCAATTATCTATATGTTGTTAATTAGGCTCAAGATTTAATTCCTACAATTTACAGATGATGAGAACGAAATATATTATTCCTTTATCTAAACATTTTCCATATATTAATTACCTGAATCTGATTTTGATTGTTTATGGTGCAGAGGGTATTGTAACTACTATTGTTTGGTATTGCTATTATTCTTCTAAAAGACTTTTCCTATTATCAAAAAGTAATTGAATTGAATTATAGCTGGAGATATAAGAGTATTGATCTAGTAAAACATAATGCAGGGGTGGTAACCATAAGCCCAGAAGGTTACAAGCTGTATCGAAGAATGAGGGACACCAATGTAGCCATGCCCAGAAAAGTTTCGCTACGTGACCAGATTGCCTCTTCTACTTACAGCCAAGAACAGAGCACTCTCTCTGTCAGTCAGAGGGTCATTCATCAAGATGAGCATTGTCTTCCAGAAGGCCAGCTGTGTGACCAATGTATTACGTAGAACTCAACATGGAAGTAATTGTTAAATGTATTGAGTGAGAGACTGCTATTTTGTTCTGCATCAAGTGATACGGTAATGTTAAGAGACAGCTGTAATTAGTTATGGCTTTCCTATAGAAGTGGATTGTACAATGTTAATTGAGTCTTCTTATTGATGTTGTAATAAAATGAACTAATATTTTAGGTGTTGTAGTATCCACTCAATCTCTTCCTGCAGCAAACAAAAGAACCCACCATTGTACTGAAAGTGTATTTTTGTCTGTACAGAACATGACACTGATGCTGGTCATTATATAGACTTGCCTCATCTGCTTCCAAAGGCTGATGTGTGCATGTTTGCATGCTTTAGCTATCTGGAGTTTGCCTTGTCTCACATTCAATTCTTCTTTCTGTGCATTAAGTAAAGTGTTTAATCATGTCTAAGCTGCCACAGGAGATGTCTCTACACTAAGTTGTTCAGTTTTAGGTGCAACAGATTGAATACCTGCTGTTCAGTGTCCAACAAAGGGCCACTTTCCTGTCAGAGCAAGCAGCACTGCCACCAGTTGCTGCACCCAAATCTCGCCCATTCAGTGCTATGGAAAAGGACTGATCTGAATGTAGGGCACAGTTGAAGGCCCACTTCAATGCATACAACATTATAGGTATGGCACACAAAGCATTTTTTTCTTTTGATGTTTGGATCTGACATGTACCATTGATGTTTAACACTGTGCCACAACTCTTGTCCCGAGACTAATAGTTATGGCACACTGGTTTGGCTACTGAATGATCATTACAACAGTTAGGTGCACATCACAGGAGCAAGGTTTACATTTTTTAGACTCAAGAAGCAGTTAGCACAAATTTTCAGACAGTGGATTGCTGAACTCACAGAGCTTATAAGACATTGTATGTTTACATGTTATTGTAGAAACAGTTACAGACATGTCATGTTACATGATGCAATTATGCAGAATATGTTAGCTGCACATACTCACACTGCTATTCTTAAACTGCTTGATCCTGATCTAAAAACAGTTCTGTCTATTGTGGAATCTAGCCTTGTCAGCACAACTGAAGTTGATTTTGAGGTTCCACATATTTCTGTTTTTGAAAGTGCACGACACTAAGTAAACATGTTGTTGTTGTTGTTGTTGTTGTTGTTGTGGTCTTGACTCCTGAGACTGGTTTGATGCAGCTCTCCATGCTACTCTATCCTGTGCAAGCTGATTCATCTCCCAGTACCTACCGCAACCTACATCCTTCTGAGTCTGCTTAGTGTATTCATCTCTTGGTCTCCCTCTACGATTTTTACCCTCCACGCTGCCCTCCAATACTAAATTGGTGATCCCTTGATGCCTCAGAACATGTCCTACCAACCGATCCCTTCTTCTAGTCAAGTTGTGCCACAAACTCCTCTTTTTCACAATTCCATTCAGTACCTCCTCATTAGTTATGTGATCTACCCACCTAATCTTCAGCATTATTCTGTAGCACCACATTTCGAAAGCTTCTATTCTCTTCTTGTCCAAACTATTTATCGTCCATGTTTCATTTTCATACATGGCTACACTCCATACAAATACTCTCAGAAACGACTTCCTGACACTTAAATCTATGCTCGATGTTAACAAATTTCTCTTCTTCAGGAACACTTTCCTTGCCATTGCCCGTCTACATTTTATATCGTCTCTACTTCGACCATCATCAGTTATTTTGCTCCCCAAATAGCAAAACTCCTTTACTACTTTAAGTGTCTCATTTCCTAATCTAATTCCCTCAGCATCACCCGAGTTAACTCGACTACATTCCATTATCCTCATTTTGCTTTTGTTGATGTTCATCTTATATCTCCTTTCAAGACACTGTCCATTCCGTTCAACTGCTCTTCCAAGTCCTTTGCTGTCTCTGACTGAATTACAATGTCATCGGCGAACCTTAAAGTTGTTTCTTTTATTGCTTGCTCAATATACAGATTGAATAACATCGAGGAGAGGCTACAACCCTCTCTCACTCCTTTCCCAACCACTGTTTCCCTTTCATGTCCCTCGAATCTTACAACTGCCATCTGGTTTCTGTACAAATTGTAAATAGCCTTTTGCTCCTTGTATTTTACCCCTGCCACCTTCAGAATTTGAAAGAGAGTATTCTACTCAACATTGTCAAAAGCTTTCTCTAAATCTACAGATGGTAGAAACGTAGGTTTGCCTTTTCTTAATCTAGATTCTAAGATAAGTTGTAGGGTCAGTATTGCCTCACGTGTTCCAATATTTCCACAGAATCCAAACTGATCTTCCCTGAGGTCGGCTTCTACCAGTTTTTCCATCCGTCTGTAAAGAATTCATGTTAGTATTCTGCAGCCATGACTTATTAAACTGATAGTTCGGTAATTTTCACATCTGTCAACACCTGCTTTCTTTGGGATTGGAATTAGTATAATCTTCTTGAAGTCTGAGGGTATTTCACCTGTCTCGTACCTTTTGCTCACCAGATGGTAGAGTTTTGTTAGGACTGACTCTCCCAAGGCTGTCAGTAGTTCTAATGGAATGTTGTCTACTCCCGGGGCCTTGTTTCGACTTAGGTCTTTCAGTGCTCTGTCTAACTCTTAATGCAGTATCGTATCCCCCATTTCATCTTCATCTACATCCTCTTTCATTTCCATAATATTGCCCTTAAGTACCTTACCCTTGTATAGACCCTCTATATACTCCTTCCACCTTTCTGCTTTCCCTTCTTTGCTTAGAACTGGATTTTCATCTGAGCTCTTGATATTCATACAAGTGGTTCTCTTTTCTCCAAAGGTCTCTTAAATTTTCCTGTAGGCAGTATCTATCTTACCCCTAGTGAGATAAGCCTCTACATCCTTATATTTGTCCTCTAGACATGCCTGCTTAGCCATTTTGCACTTCCTGTCAATCTCATTTTTGAGACGTTTGTATTCCTTTTTGCCTGCCTCATTTACTGTATTTTTATATTTTCTCCGTTCATCAATTAAATTCAATATTTCTTCTGTCACCCAAGGATTTCTAGTAGCCCTCGCCTCTTTACCTACTTTATCCTCTGCTGCCTTCATTACTTCATCCCTCAAAGCTACCCATTCTTCTTCTACTGTACTTCTTTCCCCCATTCCTTTCAATTGTTCACTTATGCTCTCCCTGAAACTCTGTACACCTCTGGTTTAGTCAGTTTATCCAGGTCCCATCTCCTTAAATTGCCACCTTTTCGCAGTTTCTTGTTTTAATCTACAGTTCATAACCAATAGATTGTGGTCAGAGTCCACATCCACCCCTGGAAATGTCTTACAATTTAAAACCTGGTTCCTAAATCTCTGTCTTACCATTATATAATCTATCTGAAACCTGTCAGTATCTCCAGGCTCCTTCCATGTATACAACATTCTTTTATGATTCTTGAACCAAGTGTTAGCTATGATTAAGTTATACTCTGTGCAAAATTCTACCAGGTGGCTTCTTTGGAAGATATTGTCATCATGGGTTATACATCTGCTGTCAATTTAGCAAATTTAGATCACTTGTTTCTTCTGCAGCTGGCTTAAAGTGAGACAAGGAACTTGACTATTTACAAGGTGTATATGCGGAAAATAAAAAAAATTCCCGGATTTCCCAGTTAAAAATAAACTTTCTCCCAGGTGAGTTGAGTGACACACTTTCCCTCGGAACTGTAAAAGTATCAATCCTTTGAATGGTTACCGTTTTAAACATGAGTGTAGAATTTCCCGGCACTTTAGAAAACGAAACTCAGGGGAAAAAATACATGTTTAGGGAAGATCTTTTATGTGCAGCAACATGTACGCTCCATGTTTTCGTATTACGAAAGTGTAAATTCGAATTCCACCAGGCAGCGCATGTCACTTTCCGAAGCATTGAAATCGAGATTGCGATGCGCTTTTGTAAGCCAGTCATAGCTCATGACACACGATCTCGCCAGCCGATGACAGTGGGTATTCAGAACATTAGACACATGATGTAGTCAGCCAATAACATCACTGTCAAGTAAGGCGGTTGCTACAAGAAAAGAAAAGCTTTCACATATAATATTGGTCTCGAAGATTAATAAGCTGCAAGAGAAGCTAAGTTTCACATATCAAGTTGATATTTTTTGCTCGTGTTACCCTTTAAGACATATCAAACAAATGTGTCAGTAAAATTTTTAATAACGACATAAATTTCTGATCTTCTGCGCTCGAAATTCTTCTAAATGGCTTGTCATCAAAGAGTTGATTTTTAAATGAGAGTCAACGCTCTGTGATTAAGAAATTCATCATACATTCTCGCACATAGTTCACCTTGCATAAAAGGAAATTTACTTTGAAAGTAAACGCATTTCAAATCGCCATTCCAAATATTTTCCCGCGACCTGTTAGCAACAGGTTCGTTTAAGCGGTTTCCAGAGAGCGCCAGATAACTGGCGTCACCACACTTGCGAAGCTAAGATGACGTAGGAATTACGTATGTTCGCATGTGTAAAACATTAAAAGATCTTATAGTATGTCGTAATAGAAACAAGACGTAAGAGGATACTTCAAGAGCATTGGAATTTCGTTAACCATACAAAAATGCATAATTCGGCTTAAAGTGCACATTCATATGTCCAGATTCCCAATGAAGTAGGCCTCGACTTGATGTTAAGTTTTTCAATGTGGTTTTCAGGATGTAAATTCTCTTCGAGAACCAGTACTGTATTATCTCACGTTTGGTTCTTTATTATGGCATAATGCTATATGTGCTAGAAGATGAAAACGTGCATTTGAAATGCAGCGAACAGCTGAAACTAGCCAATAGTGCGGAATTAAACACTTCATTTCAAATAAATTGACTACATCAGCGGAAAAGATTAATAAAAGCCAAATTTCTTTACCAAACCGACAAAAAAAACTTCATTGTTTTGCACGGCGATTAATGCTTGACTGTCAGAAAGGTGGAAATAAAATCTGAAACTAGTAACATATTTTAGCCTTCCGTAATTATGTGAATGTATTTTAATTCACTTGATAGCTCCCGGACACAGAAACCGTTGCGTTTTCATTTGAGATGAGAGCAGTAAACGACGAGGAAACAGCAAAATTACGAATTGTAAACACAGGTCACGTGGAGACTCTCCACTATAACTCAGAGTGCTATGCGTATCAGCCCCAGATCTACGATATTTCCGAAACGGCGAACCGGGGCAATACTAGATAGTGCCCTCGAGCGTTTTGAGATAGGAAGTCAAAAATTAACAAAACTCGACTTTTCAAATATATGTTCATTTCATAGCTCACATCTTTCTGAACAGTCTGATACATAAAAACATACACGTTCGAGGAAATGTAGGACATGTTATTTGGTGCCAAAGTGCGGTGCCACGCCTCTTCACACAGCATTCTTCTTCTGCATGTCACTGTATTTCACTCTGCAGAACTCAAATGTGTATATTTTGTAGTGCATGCCATCAAACTATATTCAGGACAATGGAAATTAAAATGTTCTGTGGTGCCTCTCCTGCTCCCAGTCAGCCAGTTTGATATCCTGCCCCACTTAAAAAAAAAGTTAATACTGGATGCCATTATTTGTAACCGGGAGAACAAGAACTCTCAGAAAATTTGCACTCTTTATTGCCTATTAGCTAATAACTTGCTGTTTTTTGTGACATAAAATTAAATATAGGATACATAAAACTAGTAAAGACAAGAGACAAACAAGACAGTACACATTTCTTCAATCCTTAGGTCCTAGCATTTTTGTCCCTCTAATCTTGCCACAGCTTTACATGGTGTGCTTTCCTTTTTGCGAATGAATCTATTGCCTCAAAGTTCGTCACACGTTTTGCTACATGAAAAATCTAAATGTTGTTGTCTAATTCTGAAAAAGTTGCTAAAAAATACCCAAGCCTAGTGTGGTTTCTCGATCTGGTTACGTCTCTTTTGTCACTGTTTGTTAGATAAAACAAAATACGCCTTTCTAATATTGCAGCAATTGCAACACACACCAATTAAACGAGACGGTTTTGGCACAAAAGGTCATGCACAAAGCTTTACGTTAGAAAAACAATTTCACATTTTATTCATACGCACCAGTTTCTCAAGTGCGAGATCGAAAAGTAGTAGTATGAATTTTTTATATAAATTTGGAATCGTCATATTCTTCCATAATTTGTGTGATGTCCCCGTTTCTTCTCCTTCCTCGTTCTGACAAACAATCTTGCTGCCATTAATTCTGTAACTGTTGCTGTCATTGTCGAAAGTTATTCTCCGCTTAACTTCACTAGCCCTACCAGAATCACCGGTTTAGTTATCCCGCGATTATTCTCCGGTTAGGCATTATTACATGTCCGTACCACGCACGCCCTATTCCGAGAACAGAACTTAGTGGGTGCTAGCCGGGGACTGTACAACTGACCCAAATAGTGTAGCGATCTGGCCAAAACTTTTCTGCCCAAAATTTCATTTTCTTGGATATACCGAGGAGATAATACGTAATCTTTCTTACCTGTTATTCCTGTTAGTGGTGTATTTCCACTCCGGTAGTCTGAATCTATGGATTTTTTTTAGAATAATTATAATAAAGCTGATCATTCGCAAACTCAGTCAGCCATACAGACAAACAGCAATTGGCATTTGTCCGTTCGGCTTTATTACGCTGAGCTCGTAAAGCCCCATCCCCCTTTGTCTGCAGGAAAGTTTATTTCTAGATGCGACAAGGATTCCCCTGGCAGGGATATCAAGTACACTTTGCACGCATTCAAAAATCAGCTTATATTTATTCAGAAATCAATTTAGAATGTGTTAAAAATGCTCAAAAAACCAACAGGGATGCGTTTAAAATCATATGAATAATTGATAGACCAATATGCGCTGGATATCGGGCACTTTATGAAACAAGGTTTTTTTCTTCAAGAATATGAATTTGTTACCCCCCAGCATGGTAGGAGCTGAAGTTGACACCCATCGGCCACAGCACACAATCAGGAGGTGTCCTGACTTGTGGCAAGCAAATCAGATGATGTCACAGTACGGAGACTGATGCCGGTGATGATGAAGGTTGCACTCTGGACATGATTTGATGGCATGACTTGTGCTGGGGAACTCATGCAGTGATGATGAGGAAAATCACTCAGGAGCCATCACTCACTTTCAGACATGTTGATGGCAAACTAATCACTTTCGTCTTTGCACACCCACCAATGTGGAGGGCAAGGACACACTAATTACTGAATCTTGTGTCGCCAGACTACTAAACCCTTGAGAAATCAGTAAATCAGATGATGACCTTCACTAGGAGTCATCAGTTGATCAAAGAGTATGATGACGGTTAATACTACCAACAATGCTGACACCAGAAGAACCATCAAACAGAACTTGTTTTGAGGCAGTTCACTTCACATGCCAAAGCAATTTTTAAAACATCATTGGAAGTAGGATTAGATGTTTCTAAAGTCTTTCCACTAACCTCATAATCCTGGGCCAGGTGGATGATAACGTCCCAAATTAAATAATCTGCACACCATAATTTTGACTGGAGCTAAGTCTTGTAAATCAGTAGCCCATACAGATAGAATTTTTTACTTTGCTTAACATGCTGATTGAACTTGAGTCTGGCTGCAAAGACTTGCATTTGGCCACCGTAGTATTTAATCAGGAAACTGAAAACTTCAGAAAACTTCAAATTACGGGGGCCAAGAGTGGGCGTAATTTTTTCCCCACTTTGTGCAATTTACTACTACACAACAGTAACAGTACACAATAGCATTCAGGATCATCAATTTGACTTGCTTGCAGTGCAGTTTGAAACACTGTAAACATACCTCCCAACCTTCACTTGCCTACTTGAAGGAAGCAAATGGTAGAGAGGGAGGTGCAGAAACAGCAGCTGCCACCTGTTGTTGATTTTGGAGAAAGCAATGTATGCTGTCCCTGCTGCTGGTGCTGCAACTGCTGCTTCTACAACTTGATAAACTCAGGATCCATGGTTTGCTACACAAAACAGCACGATGAACAAGTTCCTCATCGCCAGTTTTCTATTCTTCATCGCAAAGACAGACTGTTTATAGTCACTAGCTCTGGTGGGTACACCAAACTGCAGGGAACAAACACATGTTTCTATAAGCTTGCAATAGATTGAGTTCACAAACTGAAAGAAACACTAACGTGTCTGGGATGAAATGAAGTTAGCATAGAAATACAACAGTTCCAATCAGTAACCACTTGAGAGCGGAAAACAAACTAGGTCAACTTGGCTGTACAATGGCACGACACAAACAGTAACGAAGTACAGCAAGCAATGCACCAAGCTGTGAGCATGGGCCACAGGCTCAGTGACAAACAGTTGCCACCGGGTAGCGCCACGTGATGTGCATATCTCGGTGGTGGCTCCCCTTACATTGGTGGCCTGCAGCCACTGCTCGCAGCCTCGGTACATCTGACACGCCCATGTCCATGCTAAGCACGAAATCTGAATCACTGTCAGAGGGAGTGAGTTGCTAGTATTTCAGCCACAGTTCTACAGATCAAACATCTCAATACAATGTATGGTGGGTAAACACAAATAAGGTATTTTGTACAGTTTACAATAAAATAAAATTTATTTAATCTTAATGCATCACAAATTTATCACACTCGAGAGTCATCACTTTGTGATTGAAGAAGCTTTGGTATTTATTGAACATTTCCACACACGAAATTATGAATTATTACAAATGAGTAGATGACGATGAACATTTGAAACTGTAACTTACACTCCAACATGAAGATTTTAATATTAATAGCCTTTATCAAAGTCTACAACATTTAGTAGTGGCTTGTTGTTTTTATACTTCTCATAATTTTCCATAAATCGTTTGACAATGTCTTTGGCACGGGAAATACCAGATATATGAGGCGTAACAGTTACCTGCAAAAAATCATCACTCTCAGTATAATTTTCACAGTTTTGGTTATTCAGCTAATTGATTAAATGTAAAAAATTTGCTTGACAGTGTATCTTTGTTACACAAACATTTAAAACAGGAAATACTGTTCCTAAACCTGTTAATAAAATACAAAAGTCTGTTAAAATGAGGCTATGGCGGAACTTTACCATGGTCTGTACATTCTCATTGACAAATATCACTCCTAATGCAAAACACAAACTGAAGGGATAAAAGCCACAGGAGCACACACAAATAAATTACAAAAAATTCAGCATTTCCATATGTTCAAATGGAATACATAAAATGACTCCTCGCAAAGAGCTATATGCATAAAAAAAAAAATTTTGTAATACAAGCATGGTATTAGTTGAAGCTATAGTTCTCAAAATAACCATCACACTGTTTTCTTCATTGTGTACATAAGGGATTTTCCTATGTCTATGTGCTTCACCAGTTTTCGGTAGATATCAAAGGATGTATTATGAGACATAAGAAATTATTCAGATCGTTAAGGGAATTCAGTCATGGGAAAAGTGAGATAAAAGTAGGAGAACATGAAGTGGGGCTAAAGTAGTAAAAGGGAAAGCCACCCAGTAGAATCCAGCACAGTTTCATCATTGCTAACATTGGTTTATGAAACATGAAAGAGGGTTATATACATGAAAGAGACTTGGCGACACCAGAAGGTTTCAGATATATAATGTGAGGTAGATATTTTGAAACCATATCTTAACTGTAAGTCATTTCCTGGGACGGATGTGGAATCTGATCATTATTTATTGATTATGAACTTCAGATCAAAACTGAAAAAAACTGAAGAAAGGTAGGAAATTAAGAAGATGGAAGTGAAATAAACTGAAAGAATGAATGGATGTGAAGAATTTCAAAGGGAGCATCAGGCAATGATTGACCGAAACAGGGGAAAGGAAAACAATAAAAAACAAATGAGAGATGAAATAGTGAAGGTAGCAGATGATCAAACAGGCAAAACGACAACACCCAGTAGAAATCCTTGGATAATGAACCGACTACTGAATATAACTGATGAAAGGTAAATATATAAAATTGGGAAAACAGACATCCGATAAAGAAAATTGACAGAAAGGTCACAATGACAAAGCAGGAATGTCTAGAGGAGAAACGCAAAGCTTTAGAAGGATACATGACTATGGGAAATGTATCTGTTAACTATAGGAAAATTAAAGAAGCCTTTGGAGAAAAGGGAAGTAGCTATTTGAATGTCAGGAGCTCAGATGGTAATCCAGTACTAAGCAAAGAAGGGAAAGCTGACAGGTGGAAGGGATATGTGGAAGTGTAATACAAAAGGAAATAAACCTGAAGAAAATAGTATGGAGAAGGAAGAGGAAATACATGGAGGTGAGATACTGTGAGAAGAATTTGACAGAGCACTGAAAGACCTAAGTTGGATCAAGACATCTAGAGTAGGTGACAATTCTTAAAATTACTAAGAACTTGGGAGAACATACCATGACAAAGCTATTGTATCTGGTATACAAGGTATGAGAAAGGTGTAACACCCTCAGACTTCCAGGACATTGTAATAACCCCAATTATAAGAAATGCAGGTTCTAATAGGTGTGAATCTGATTGAAGCATCTGTCTAATATACCACAGCTGCAAAACACAGACATGAATTATAGTGAGTACTGACCCTACAACTTATCTTAGAACATAGGTTGAAGAAAAGCAAACCCATATTTATGGTACTTCTAGATTCTGAGAAAGCTTTTGACCATGTGGACTGGACTACACCCTTTGAAATTTTGAAGGTAACACAAATAATATAATGGAAGGTTATTTACAATTTGTACAGAAACCAGGCTGCAGTTATAAAGTTCAAAGGACATGGATGGGAAGCAGTAGTGGAGAAAGGAATGAGACATGGTTAGAGCCAATTCCCATGCTATCAAGCTATGCACTGAACAAGTTGTGTAGGAAATTGAGAAGAATTTTGGAATGGAAACTGAAGTTCAGTCAGAAGAAATTAAAACTTTGAGGTTTGCTGAAAAACTGTAAATCTGTCACATATGGCAAATCACTTAGATCAGTTGAATGGAATGGATAGTGTATTTAAAAAAAAAGATGAATATCAATAAAAGTAAAACAATGGTAATGGAATGTAGTCAAATTACATCAAGCACTGCTGAGGGACGTAGGTAAGTATGAAGCACGAATAGTAGTAAATGAGTTTTATTTGGACAGAATAATAACATGATTGCGAATGCATAGGTGACATATAATGCAGACTGGCAACAGTATGAAAAACATTTAGGAAAAAGAGTAATGTATTAACACAGAATATAAATTTAAGTGTTATGAACCCTTTTCTGAATGTATTTGTCTGGAGTGTAGTCTTGTACAGAAGGGAAACATGGATGTGAAAGGTGGATAGATCTGATAACTAACGAAATGGCACTGAATCAAATTGGGGGGAAAATATATTTATGGCACAACACCTCTAAAATACATTTATGGCACAACATGACTAAAAGATAGATTTAGTTGAAATGACATATCCAGAAGCATCAAAGTATTGTCAGTTTGGTAATAGCAGAGATGAAGTAGTTTGCACATGACAGACTATTGTGTAGAGTTGCATCAGACAAGTCTTAGGATTGTAGACCACATCAGGAGCGTGAAAAGAACAAATACCGTGGAACCTCACATAGCGAGCATAATTTGTTTGAGAAACTTACACATAGTATGAAATACTTGTCAAGCAAAACAATTTATCCCACAAAATTAAGGTAAAACTGGATAATGCGTTCCATGCAGAAAAAGTACTGTAAGTTTTATCTTACTCATGCCATTTACTCAAAGAAAATTATACATACAATATTACATACTTTATTATTCATGATACATAACTAATTCTTTTTCACTAGAAAGCTATCTGTAGTCATTTGTTTCTGCCGAAGCTTCAACACTTGGCGAAAATGAGAGACATCATTATCGTCAAATAAATTTGCAGTGAACGTAGACACTGCTTTATTGGGGTGACGATTTTAAATGTACGAAGCAACCAATTCCCATGCTTTCAGCATTTCTCTTATTGCACCAGAAGATTGCTGCTTTGCTGTTACCACCTCCTCCGCCACCACCACCTCCTCCTCCTCCTCCTCCTCCTCCTCCTCCTCTGAACTCATTTCCACAACTTCCTGCAACAGACTGCAACTCCATAAGCTCTTCAATGGTCATTCCTTGGCAATGATCTTCCCCAAACTCATCAATATCATTGTTATCCACTTCTAGTCCCATGCTCTTGGCCAAAGACACAATCTCGTTGAGTACAGGCTCCACAGCTACTGACTCAAATGCCTTAGAGTCACATTCAAGAACGCACTCCAGCAAAAACTTCTTCCAAGCAGAAGTGAGAGTTCTCTTGGTAACCCTTTCTCACGCCTTTTCAAACATCTTGATGCAGGCAACGATGCTGAAGTGATATTTCCAGCACTCCCTGGCAGTGAGATCGGAAGTTTCAATCAACTTGAAACAATGCTAGAAGAGTGCTTTAGTGTAGAGCCTCTGAACATTAGAAGTAATCTGCTGGTCCATAGGCTGGAGTAATAGAGTGGTGCTGGGAGACAGAAACTGGATCTTGATTAACTGAAATTTTTCAAGGAGGTGGTCTTGTAGTCATGGAGAATGGGCATGTGTGTTGTCCATAGCAAGCAAGACATGGAGCGGCAGATTCATCCCAAGCAAATATTTTTTCACCGAAGGACCAAACACTTCATTGATCCAAGCACAAAAAGGATCAGGTGTCACCCAAGCCTTGTTGGACCTCCACATCACATTTAACCTGCTCTTCTGGACTTTACACTTCTTGAAGACTTATGGAGTTTCTAAATTGTAAACCAGCAGCAGTTTAATTTTCAAATCACTATTTGCACTGGCACAGAATAGTAGCATGAGACAGTCTTTCATTGGCTTGTGACTGGGCAATGCATTCTGCTCTGCTGTTATAAAGGTACACTTTGGCATCTCTTTCCAGACTAGACCCCATTCACCACAATTAAAAACCTGTTGTGGCAGATAACCTCATAATCTATGAGCTCCTTGAAGTTGCTTATGAAGTTCTCTACTGCATTTGTGTCAGAAATGGCTGCTTCGCTGTGCCTCACAATACTGTGGATGCCGGTTCTTCTCTTAAGGTTCTTGAATCACACACAGCTTCCCTTAAACACTTCTTCAGCAGTTGATCATCCTGGCATCTTCGAGGTCGGTAAAAATCATTCTTGCCTTCTCACAAACGATGTTCTCATTAATAGTAGTCCCTTGCAATTGCTTTTCATTTATCCATATGAGGAGCAACCTTTCGACATCATCCAGAATACAAAACCATTGTTTAGATACTCTTGTCACTCCCTTTGAAGCATCTATTTCCTTAAACTTGTTATCGTTCTTGCTCTTGAGGATAGTGCTAACAGTTGATGTGGACCAATAGTACGTGCATGCTAAATCAGTAACGCTCACACCACATTCACATTTTTAACTGATTTTGCATTTCATTTGTAAGGTGATTTTATTTCTCTTATGGTCATCTTCTTGCAGATTTATCCCCGGGGATATTGCGATAAAGGTTATTAAAATCTGCACACAAAAAACACTGTGTGATCACAAGTTTAGAAAAATGTGTTATCAAGCTGCACTAAGATTGTAGCAGAAAGCGCACTAAACCCAGAATACAGTATATACTAAAGACATTGCTCATATGCCACTGCCGATGATGAAAGATGTTCATATTGTTGAACGTTTCCGCTGCAGCACGTGAATGGTTGGTGATGTCACACAAAATTGTCATCATGTGAAACATTGCTCATTAAGTGAGTAATTTTTTTACAATTTGTTTTGCTCATTGTGTGAATTGCACGTTATGGGAGGTGCTTGTTAAGCGAGGTTCAACTGTAGTGTGAAGGGAACAAATAAAAATATCTCAGTGGAGAATCTGAAGCTTTTGTCATTGCCAATACTTGTAGCCTCCCTACTCTTAAAGTCCTGTATAATTCTTTAAAGCATAGTTGAAATGGGGGAAAACAAAAACCGTTGCTTAATAAGATTCACTAACTAGAGTGCTTATCATGGGTTTTGTACATGTATTATAAACAAAGAAGGCAATGACCTGATGATAGTTCTCATGTTATTACCGTAATGATCATTCCATTTAATCATAGTAAAGTCAATTTTGTGCAGGTATCAAAATCATGACCTGTTATATGCGGTTCTGTGAACATTTTATGACAGATGATTTTCAATTTACCCAATGGGAAATTGAATTCACTTCCTGTGAACATGGTTGGTGCAATGAAACTGGTAGAAAACAAATAATAAATTTGTAGAGCTGATGGCAAACATCAATTCCTCAAACTACAGATAACTAAAAAGTAGAGCATTTTTCCTAAACAGGTTGCAGCTCAAGGTAAAGCTAAATCTCTACTAGTTTGGCATACAACAGCATCCAGAATATGAACTTAGAAAAGTTCAAAATAAGTGAGAAATTTCAAAAAATATTTAATTGCAGATTTTAATAGATACCTTTGAAAATGACATGGCATTCTCTGCAAGAGATGGCTAAAGTAATTGAACTCATTACTGAGAAAGATCTGTGAAGGAGTCAAAGAACTATACAAGGCTGTTGACTGGACGAAGTGTGTGTCCACAACACATCCCATGCATGCTCTACAGGATTTGGATCCAGAAACCACACTTGCTAGTCCACACATTGGAAATATTTACTTTTGAGATATCCACATGAGAAGCTCAATTCAGATGGCCATTATTGTCCATGAAGAACAAGTTTAAATCAACAGCACATCTTCGCCAATGCATCCCCATGTACACCTTGTGTAAGTGATACTACTGCCATCTGTATATGTGCATATTGCTATCCGATGACTTCTATCACCTCAGTGTAATAGGGCTCCTCTCTGCACTACTGTGAGTGTAACACACACAGCCAGGATGTCTGGCAGACAACTTCTTTGAATCTTACAAAGTTTGTTTGGTAACTGTATCAATGAGGCAGCTGTAACGTCTGCAGACTATTGTCTAAGACATTACTGGATTTTACTATGTAACTGCGACCAAATTTTATGTGTGTTGCAGAATGGTTACTCTTGATGGATGTTTCATTAACCTATGTAGTACATTTCCCATCTCCTTAAACTATCAGTGAAACCTTGACTTTGTAGTAATTTAACACTACTGAGAATGATGCTTGTGTCTATTTCTAGGTATCTGAACACTCTAGCTTGAAAAAATGAGCCAAGATGTGGTGCAAAAAACACGCGCACCCACTCACACACACACACACACACACACACACACACACACACACACAATATTGCAATTTTAAAGAATATAACACCACATCTAATTTATTTTGACTATTCATAGTCAGTATCTTTGGTTATAGGGTGAAATCAGTAATTGTTTTGTAACTTAAATCCTATTATTGACTTATAAACAAATATACATTCTGTACTAATTATACACATTTGGAGGAACAACTAATAGTATTCTTAAAGGATTTATTTGGCTCTATTCAGAAACATGTTAACAAATCCAGCCCTTCATTAATACCGAAGTAATTAACAGTTTTTTTCAAAAGTACTGTTGAAATTTAAACAAATAATTTGGCCTAACTCTTGTAGTGGAAGAAACTGTTAAAAAGAGCCAATTTTTTGATGTGTAAAGTTAATTGAATGAGTTAAGTTTTAATCGTATTTTCTGTATAGTAAACATCAAACAATATGTCGTTTCAGTACCTATTATTGTGAGGATATATAAGGTCCCAATTTTTGGTCCTGAGACAGTCAGTCCAGGGCCAATTTTCAGGCAAGAAACCTGTGTTGGTTGGATCAACAACAACGCATCAACTTAACTGTGAAATAAGTGTAACACAATTAGGCTGTGTGTTAAAACAATGACATTGTCTGTTTCCATACGTACCACTTTTATTCTTCAAGAAATGTGAACACTGTGGTTAGGCTTTTACTGCACACAGATGTTCAGCAGGAAACTATTATAGCAGTATGTGGATATTTTCCTGCAGACTATTAACGAGGCTTATCGAAAGTTAAACAATAGTGCACTGGCCATATTAAATGTGTATATGGTGGGGGGATTGTGAACAGTGAAAGTAAAAACCTGTGACATGCAAGTGTGCACCTGTTGACTACATCATTTAAAGAAGTCCGTGTTTGACTTCCACCCCTCATTTTTCAGCCAGTATAGCAATGCAGTACATCGACACAGAGGACAAGAAACGAAGGAAAAAAGCAGGCAAACCATCACAAACTGCCTCTGCGAAGGTAGATGAAAAACTCTGATAGCCTAATATCAGCTCCAATTCTGACAATATTACTAGAGTAAAAACAGTTTCCAACGATTACACAAAAATCAATTTATAATAATAACTTGTTTGAAGTATCTTTAAAACTGTTATCATGCAGCGCGCGCGCGCGCGCGCGCGCGCACGCAACGATTACACAAAAATCAATTTATAATAATAACTTGTTTGAAGTATCTTTAAAACTGTTATCATGCAGCGCGCGCTCACACACACACACACACACACACACACACACACACACACTGATAAAAATGTTAGTAACTAAATTGTACCTGTGGCATTTTCCAAAGTGGATTATCTGGTGGCAATGGCTCTTTCTCAAAGACATCAAGGATCGCTGCTGACAGCCACTTATTTTCTAATGCTGTTATCAGATCCTCTTCTTTCACCACTGATGCTCTTCCAATATTGATAAAAACAGTTTCCTTTGAAGCACAGTTCTTCAATAAATCTGCATTAAGAAGTCCTGTAGTCTGAGGTGTGGAAGGTAATACATTTATGACATAGTCACACTTCTGCAAAAACTCCGGTAAATCTTCCACTTTTCTGAAAATTGTAATTTTTTGTGATCAAACTGTAACACTGAAATGCTAAAAATTAATTCAAAACAAATCAGTGCATAATGATCTACATACAATTGTACAAGGACACACAGCTAAGGTAGGTCATCTTAAATACAACCACAACAAGCAAATATATCAAGGTGTACATTTCACTAAGTTATAGCACACAATATGGCAAATTTTTTGACATATACAGGTCACTTTTAATGTTTATAACTGTTGCATTATAATACCATTTTTTAAACTGGCATTGGAAAGAACCTTTGAAGAGAATCTCAGTACCATACCGTGTGTACGCGACTATAAGACAATCTCTTTTCGATGAAACTCGAGGAATTTTAACTGTCTGACCAATCAAAATCAAAAACTGTTTTATTGAACTAAATCATTTGTCTCTAAAGTTATCATTATATCTATTCTAAACTTAAGCCATTTTAGATTGTCTACATTTTGGTATTCCAAGGAGAAGTAAAATAAACAAAAATGAGTGGTTTACATTAATTAGATCATCACTTCCTTTCTTTCTTACTAGCTAAGTGAATAGTTTGTGGTACTACTGTTTTTAATCACCATCACCAACATGTTTATCATCATCTTCATTTGCAAGCCTCTTGCCATTTCTTTTTTCCTGGTACCCCTCCTATGTATGTCATCTTTTGAGACATCCATAGCATTGAATATGCAACACTTTTTAATATTTCTGTAGAAGAATAATAACGAAATTTTGTGTCGAGATTATATCTTAGCTATTCAGATATTTTTTTCAGGGTTACTGTGCATTATGTGGATGTGATGAATCTGCAAGACATTTCTCTGAGCTTAAACATGATAAGATTTCTAAAAAAAACTGAATACGATCTGTAATAGTTCTTTTTTTCTTATCTTAACAGTAAAACCAAATCAAACAACAAGCCATTTAGCCAAAATAGACCAGCTAAAAAACACATTGTTATAAGGGGCAATCAAGAAGTTTCCGTTTGAAGGTCATACAGTCCAGAATTTCGGAATCTGTATGCCAAACAGGCAAAATTACCTTGAGCACTGAGGCAATCATCCCACTGACACACCAAGTCGAAGATCTAATTTGGTAAAACACAGTCTCTTACTGCTTCAAGAAGTCTGTACCTATCTGCTGCACATCCATGTCAGACATGAATTGTCAACCCTCTATGACTTGAAAGGACTGAGAGCATAGAGAATGTGGGGGGAGATCAGGACTATAGGGTGTGTGCTCGAGTGTCTCCATCTTGAGTCGGCGTAGCTTCTGCGTTACAACATTTGCGACATGGGGATGTGCATTATGCACGGAACTTTGTGCACAACTCCCACAAAATTGTTTTTCGACAAACATGCTGCCCCACACACCTTCTTCATTCTCCAACGGATATCTACCATTCTTTGTCCTTCGGCAGCCAAGAAAAGAATAACAGCACACTGGTCCTCTTTGGATGCGTCTGGTAATAACACTGCCACAGCTTATGATTCCACATCTTCCGCCTGCACATCAGAAAGACATGAATGCCACACTAATCCCTTGCCTACATGCTGATGCTAATATACCCACACTGGAGTCATGCTATATTGCATATAAGCTACAGCAATGCACTCAAACGGAAATTTGTTGATTGGCCCTTATATTATCACACATTTATCTGAAACTAGAGTTACTAATTGCTCAGATGTGCAAACGCAGGACCCAGCTGTAAAACTGGTCTAGCACAAAACTTGAACTCTTTTCTGCTTTGTCTACCAGCATGTTACATTATTATTGTATAGTGTAACAATAAAACATTGAAAATTGAAAGGAAATATGATATGGTGTGATTTATTACAATTGTGAGGCCAAATAGTGGTATCACTTCGTATTTACATACTATGTATGCGACTGTCAGGTGCAGAAATCTACCTAATATTTGCTATTCATGAATTTCTGACCCTCATAGGAAAAAAATACATGAAAGCAAATTCTCCTACAGAATATGTAATGACTGGCAAGTAACTCTTTCTTTTTTGGGAGTGTTGCTCATTTCAACACTATTTGTCTTAAAACCCAAAGAAATTTGTAATAAGGAAGGTGCAACAGTAGAATAGAGAAATTTTTATTTACACACATTTGAGATGTATGTAGGCATACGGTCTGATGATTCAGGCAATCTAATCATCTTTCAGGTGCTCTCAAATGTCTAGTCACTCATATATAGACTCAAGGAGAAACACAACCATTGGTAACGGACATACCCATATCCCACTAGCCAGAACCTTGATCAACTTGAAACTGACTTTAGTGGGAATATTATGCAAAATAAATGTGAAATGCCTGCAGAGCTCCTGCCCAATAAGATGCTGAGTTCAAGTTTGCATATTTCAATGAGAAAAATGGTGTTTTACATTCCAAGGTAATCTCGCTGTTTAATTCTAACATGTGCAATGCAAAGTGTTGACAACATACAGGAAGATACAAGTGGCTGTAAAAAAACTGACTTTCGACAACTGGACTAAGGAAGAGTTGTATATGTGGGAACATCTATGCAACAAATATAGTGTTGGGTACAAAACAAGCAGAAGGCCACTTGCTGCATTCTAATTTTCAAATGTCTGTACATTAAATTCTTATGTCACTTACAAAATGAACACCACTAAAATGACACAAAGAAGAGTATTTCTCAAGGAGCTTAAAACTAACATATCCTGGAAAATGTTGTCAGGAAATAGGTAATAGCTGTATAACCCATGTTATTAGTGTGTATGAAGTTGTTTCTGATGGGTAGAAGTATAGAAGTAATGTATCAGCAGCAACAGGAGGAGCAACGAAAACATGAGAAGAGCTCTGCCAACACTGCAGAAATGAAGAGATGTCACATCTGTCCTAGCACAAACATTAACTAGTGTTCACGATACTGTGCTGCTGGCAATGGAAGTGCGTGTAAAATGCTTTCCAACATTGCATGCAAAAAAAATATTTAGTGAACTGAAGTATTTTGATGCTTCAAAATGTTTTGCGCTATAATGCTGATACACAGCTACCTTTATTTAGCACAAAATAATGCCATTAAATGCTGATAAGTAAATAATGTCTGTACTTAAGGAATTAACCATTTTTATAATTTGTTTTCGATATTGCAGTGCCTGTGTTATTCCGATGACGATGTACTGTGGCGACCACAGCAATTGTGAATTCATCTGATAATTTGTTTTTATCAATGAGCAATTGTTTTTATTACCTAAAATCAATAATTTCTTTAGATAAAATTAATTTTTTTGCAGGAATATAATTTAAAATATAAACACAAACATGTGATGACCTCACCCAAGTATAGCACAGCAAAGAAAGAACAGAGGGCCAAGGTTTTGGAAGACCAGTCACTGGTAAGCTCAATGCTGAAATTTGTTGCCCTTCAATGCCAGCATGAAGCATTCAAGAAGTACCAGACAAAAATGACATGGAAGACGATGTGAAATTATCCAAGTCCGGAAGTCAATTTGTCTTAATGGCCTTTCCCTGTTCCAGAATCCTAACAGTTGACTTAAAATAGGGAGTGAAGCACTGTGAAACAGAGATGGATCACTTTCTTCTTTTAACAGATAATATAATAAGGATATGACAAAAGGTACTAATCCACAGTTGACACCTGACTGATTCTATATCAAGCAACCAAATGGTGAGAAAATTCTGACAACCTGGGTGGAATACTCAACTAAAACCCAAAGTTTCTGTTGTTTTTGCTGTAACCACTTCAGCTCAGACTCAAGTTTGAACAGTACATTTCAATTTTTTACTGGTTTTCAAGATTGAAGGAAACTTAGTCCAACAGTTTACAACCATGAAACCTTGGAGCAACTTAAAAAAAAGAAATAGAAGAAGAAAGAAAGAAAGAAGCCTTAAGAACAAGTCAAACTGCCAATGGAACAACTGATAATATCACCCAGACCGTATCTAAAACAGAAAAAGGAAAAGGGGAAATATTTTAAAAAGACTGCTAGATGTCACTATGTTTTGGGCTGAATAAAATCTGTCATTGTATGGACACAGAGAGCATATTCAGCAGAAAACAGGAAATTTTCTGCACCTTATTAGACAGTTATTTAAATATGAAGCTGTACTATGGGAAGACTTGATAAAACTAGAACAGACCAGACCAGACCATAGAGTCACAGATAGATAAAATATTTACAAGCTATTTATCCCCCACTACACAAAATGAAATAATCTCACTTCACACACGCATAAAATCAGTGAAATCATTTGTTATGTTCACATAGAAAACAAAGAAGTTAAAGTAGAGGAGTCATTTCTAGGTTATTCTAATGGGAAGAAAGCTGTTAACAGAAGATATTTTACAAGTTACTGAACAGGATGGCCTGGATATGACAATGTGCCTGGGATAAAGATATGACAATGCTTATACAATGTGGGAGTGCATTCTGGAGTTCAAGAATGAATCTGTAAACTTAATCAAATGGTTCTGAGCACTATGGGACTTAACATCTGTGTTCATCAGTCCCCTAGAACTTAGAACTACTTAAACCTAACTAACCTAAGGACATCACACACATCCATGCCCGAGGCAGGATTCGAACCTGCGACCGCAGCAGCCGCGCGGTTCCGGACTGCGCGCCTAGAACCACTAGATCACCGTGGCTGGCTGTAAACTTAATTCTAAGGCATTGTTTTACCTTATCCAAACCACTCTTTCAATCTGTGCAGATTACACACTTCGGCTTTTTTTTTTTGGAACCTTAGACAGTTCGTACACGTTATACTCAGCTTCTACCAACACATGGATGATCCTTCTGAAAAATATTGGATTTACAATTATGAGATTCTCAAGTACATGATCGAGTGCGCACTATGAAGCTGTTACACTTGTGTTTCAGCAATTTAAAAGATTATTGGTGCTGTGGAGGAACTGATTCTTTGGAAGCCATAGAAACCAGAGGAGTTGTTATAGCTCTGTTGCCTGCATTGTGTGATTTGTCACTTCTGTATTTATGGAGTACTGTCCTGGAAGAAGTCAACCATGTTCAGAAGTACACTACTGGCCATTAAAATTGCTACACCATGAAGATGACGTGCTAAGGACGCAAAATTTAACCGACAGGAAGATGATGCTGTGATATGCAAATGATTAGCTTTTCAAAGCATTTACACAAGGTTGGCGCCGGTGGCGACACCTACAACGTGCTGACATGAGGAAAGTTTCCAACCGATTTCTCATACACAAACAGCAGTTGACAGGTGTTCGCTGGTGAAACGTTGTTGTGATGCCTCGTGTAAGGAGGAGAAATGCCTACCATCATGTTTCCGACTTTGATAAAGGTTGGATCGTAGCCTATCGCGATTGCGGTTTATCGTATCGCAACATTGCTGCTCGCATTAGTCGAGATCCAATGACCGTTAGCAGAATATGGAATCGGTGGGTTCAGGAGGGTAATACAGAACGCCGTGCTGGATCCCAAAGGCCTTGTATCACTATCAGTTGAGATGACAGGCATCTTATCCGCATGGCTCTAATGGATAGTGCAGCCACGTCTCGATCCCTGAGTCAACAGATGGGGACGTTTGCAAGACAACAACCATCTGCACGAACAGTTCGACGACGTTTGCAGCTGCATGGACTATCAGCTCGGAGACCATGGCTGCGGTTACCCTTGACCCCGCATCACAGACAGGAGCGCCTGCGATGATGTACTCAACGACGAACCTTGGTGCACGAATGGCCAAACATCATTTTTTCGGATGAATCCAGGTTCTGTTTATAGCATCACGATGGTCGCATCCATGTTTGGCGACATCACGGTGAATGCACATTGGAAGCGTGTATTCGTCATCGCCATACTGGCGTATCACCTGGCGTGATGGTATGGGTTGCCATTGGTTACACGTCTCGGTCACCTCTTGTTCGCATTAACGGCACTTTGAACAGTGTACGTTACATTTCAGATGTGTTATGACCCGTGGCTCTACCCGTCATTCAATCCCTACAAAACCCTACATTTCAGCAGGATAATGCACGACCGCATGTTGCAGGTCCTGTACGGGCCTTTCTGGATACAGAACAGCACATTTTCCAGATCTCTCACCAATTGAAAACGTCTGGTCAATGGTGGCCGAGCAACTTGCTCGTCACAATACGCCAGTCACTACTCTTGATGAACTGTGGTATTGTGTTGAAGCTGCATGGGCAGCTGTACCTGTACACGCCATCCAAGCTGTGTTTGACTTCATGCCCAGGCGTATCAAGGCCACTATTACGGCCAGAGGTGGTTGTTCTGGGTACTGATTTCTCACGATCTATGCACCCAAAAAGCGTGAAAATGTAATCACATGTCAGTTCTAGTATAATATATTTGTCCAATGAATACCCGTTTATCATCTGCATTTCTTCTTGGTGTAGCAATTTTAATGGCCAGTAGTGTATTTACAGATTCCTGGAGACAGCTTCAGAATTTGTATTACTAAGATGAGAAGTGTAATGCTCTTTTTGTAGGACAAGAGGTATTATCTTGTTGACAAAGCACTTCGATTCCTGCAGGACACATGTGACAACACAGGCATTCCTGTTGAAAAAAGTAGAACTGTCAGGAAGAATAAAATGATGCCTGGAAAGAATGCTGCACACAAGATTCTGACTTCGCACCAGGATCTGAGGAGGTTAATGGTAGAGTTGATCAATAGGTTTCTACATGAAATTGATATATTTTGCAAACCATGGAATGTATATCAGATCATTTTGCTGTTTGAGAATCCAGAAATCTGATTAAAACCTCATAAATTGAACTTCTCAAGACCATAAAAAGTGTAACTGGTAATTATGATAAGATTTCTGAAGATCATATCATTGCAGAAATTCCATGCCCGAGATGATTTCTGCAAATTCACCAAAGTTCCAATAGAAGACACTCTTGGTTGGACAGCTTTAAGATTCTTACAATTTGTCAGTGAATATGAATTTTCAGAACATGCTCCCAACATAATTTTGGAATTAAGGTGTTTCTCAACTTCGTGTGTTTGGGTAGTGTCATGTTGGAGGAGCTATGTCCACAACAGGCCAAGCGCCAATCTCTGGTTTCTCAAATGAAAATAGTGTATCACTTTAGATGAAGCAATTTCATAATTTGTTAGAAGGTTAGAAAGAAGAGATTCTAAGGTATATGTTAGTCACCTATCACTAAGATCTTTCATTGTTTGCACCACTTATGATAATGAATTAAACTATAAAACTGCACCAGATGGCAAATCACCTAGCTATTGTGTGTGTGTGGAGGAGAGGGGGGAGGGGAGGGAGGTGAGGAGGAGCAAGTTAAAACACTGCAACAGATGGCACATCACCTAGAAATACCACTGTTTATGAATGTCTCTCCGTCTAGATGTGAGTATAATATTACATAAAATCTAACGGTAATATTACAAAGACACAGAATAAAATGATACATAAATTGTAATATTAACAGGAACACTTAATAACGGCACATGTGCTAAAAGAAGCTTGTCGTGAACTATATTTTGCAATTCCTTAAAACAGTAACACTAATTGAAAGCATCAGTTACATCACAGGAGTAAAATCATTCCATCATAAGTGTGCTTAAATATGAAAGCAAAATTTAACCTCGTTACCTGCAAAGACGAACTGAAGCTAAGAGCTGGACAAAACAAGAAATTACTGAAAAACTAAATCGAAAAAACAAACTTAATCAAGATCTATTTACAACTCATCTAAAGTCAAAATTTAACTTTTTTAATGTGTAACTATGCTACTATATTCATAGATATATATTTGGCATACCAGTAAATACGTATGTAGAATTCACAAAAACAAAGTTGAAAACTTAATGAAAGCACCAACACTGCACTCAAAAACAAAAACCAGAGATTGTTTCACCATTTCAATTCTACAGGAGTAAAAACTCTTATTACCAATATATTGTTCACAACTGAAGAAGCAGATTTACTAAATAAATGCATAAAATATACCATGAACCATTATTTCACAACACATTTATAAAACACCTGGTAGCTACAACAAAAGTGGCTACTGATATGGCGAAACTACCCAAACATGAACAAAGTGAGATAACCGCAGAAACAACAAAAATCACAGACGTAAAAACAGGAAAAAGCTAAATAAAATGACACTGAATTACACGGCACAAATACCAAATTAATAACACAAAATGACTACATGTTCAACTGCAAAATTTTTTACAGAATAACATCATCGCATAAACACAACATAACCCATCCAACAAATATAATGCTCAAACTAGTAAAACAATAAAAAATTGTAATGCAATTTTCACTGAGTATAAAAGAAATCATGCACTGTCGTGAATCTATGCACACCACAATCGAAAAAACACAAAGACCACATCCTAAACTGTCCAGTAATAAATTGTACAGACAGCCCAACAGATAAACTAAGTAAAAAGCTGAACATATTATTAAGAAATTATACACATGTAAAAGAAAAGACTTTATAAAAAGCTCATGAACACTAGCCTATAAAAAAAACTCATATAAATCCTCCAAGCAGGCAAGTTCATCTCTTTTGATATAAGAAATTTATATACAATCATACCAGTAGTTGAGACAACTGAAATAATAAGACAACCTTCTCAGATAAAGAAAGACAGATAAAGAAAGGCAACCCCTGTTGAAACTTAAGAAATCATAAAATTACTACAGCTTACTCTACCACAAATTATTTTGAATTTGATAAGAAAATACACACACAAAGATGGGATAACAATGGGAAATTGCATTAGCAGGTACCGTCACAGATACCTTTTGCAAGGCACTAGAAGAAAAATTTGTTGCCTTCAATTCTCCAGTTTTTCAACAAAATTATCTACTTCTATTGGTATATAGGCAATACATTACTACTAATAAATGAAGATGACAAGGATATCTAGACAATTCACCAGCAATTAATCAGAACTAAAATTCACAATAGAAACAGAAAACAACAAATCCATCAATTTCTTAGATTAAAAAAAAAAGCAATGATAGTAACCAACACAAATTTGAAATTTACAGAAAACCTACAACTACAGCCATCATCATCATCATCATCATCATCAATAAAAATTCATGCCACTCAAAGTCACATAAATATGCATACTTTGAATTGATGTTCAATAGAATCATAAATTTACCACTGGAAGAACAAGCAATAAACACTAAAATACATAGCACACAGAAATCATTTCAATGCAGATATAGTTATCAAAATCAACAAAGACCAGACCTAAAGCAGACAACATACATAAAGACATAACACTGAAAAGAGATGACAAAACTAAATCCAAACTGACATATGTACCAGCAACATAGACAGGTAACATATCACACAAAATAAACACCTTGTTAAAATAAACATAAATGCAACTAGCATTTCACACTACCAATAATTTACAAACAAAGTTGTGATCAGGAAAAAGTGACATCCCTATCTGTTCTAATCCAGGGGTATACAAAATTTCCTGCAGTGACTGCAATAGTCTTATGTACATTAGACAAACAGGACAAAGTTTTAGTATCAGATTTACAGAGCATACTAGAGAGTGTGAAACAACCTATCAAGGTTTTAGCCACACCCGAAAAATAAAAATCATAGAGCAAACATAATCCAAAACACTATAAAATTTTTACGTAGGGTACCAAAAGATCAAACCACGAACACTTTGGAAGAACTGGAAATATATGCACACACAAATAGATCTCCAAATGACATCCTACACAAACACAAGAACCTCAAACATGAAAATTATGAGGAAAACTTTACTGACATAATAGAAAGAGAAATGGGATGAATACAAAATCATAAACAAAATATGACACACAATGTTAAGATCACACATCTACATAATGCACAGTACCTCTGACAAAAAACACCTCTGACTACCTAAGATATAGTTTACTTTTGCAGAGCATCACTGGAATGATCTCTTATTTTACAACTGTAAAAAAATAACACTTTTAGCTCTTTCATTATAGATTTAGTTGAGATACTGGCCAGGCAGCAAATATCCATTGGTCCTGCATAGATATTAAAGGTTTCTTCAACTTTCCCACAGAACGAGGGCAAGGTCTCTCTGATGAAGCCACTCACTGTAAAGCTGTCAGAGGTGAGCTTTGAAAGGTCTATTTATGACAACATCTATTACTTGATGTTGTGAAGTCATGCCACCTAGAATTATCATAAGATCTGTTCTCTTCTTTGATATCATAGCTTGAACTTCTTGGGTGAGGGGTGTCCTGAAAGGATCCACAGTCAGCATTTTCCTTCTGTTAAGCAAAGAGCCTGTTATTCTGTTCCAAATAACTTTCAACCAATCTATCATCATCTATCTCTTTTCTCGGTGGGGTGTAAATCTAGCTTGCGTCTGCAGTAAAATACTGCACATTCATTCTGGGTAAGCTACATGAGCTTGAGTGACTCAGCAGCCAGACCTTCTATGGATTTTCTGACTACAAGCATGCAGACTAACTTAGACAAACAAACACAAGCAAAGTGTCCTCCTCAGGACCAGATGGCTAAAAAACTGAGACCTTCAGTTCTTGCTTGCCAATTAAACATAGAATGAATTAGCTGAGCTAGAAGTGATTGTCAAAATTTCTTTTAAGTAATAATATTGACATGGTTTTAATCCAGGAAATCCATGCATCAAGCAAATATGATCTTCGTAAACAAGGAAGGAATATGGCTTGGAGCTTAATGGATTAACTTACCACTACATTGAGGAGGAGGAGGAGGAGGGGATTAGTGTTTAACGTCCCGTCGACAACGAGGTCATTAGAGACGGAGCGCAAGCTCGGGTGAGGGAAGGATGGGGAAGGAAATCGGCCATGCCCTTTCAAAGGAACCATCCCGGCATTTGCCTGAAGCGATTTAGGGAAATCACGGAAAACCTAAATCAGGATGGCCAGAGACGGGATTGAACCGTCGTCCTCCCGAATGCGAGTCCAGTGTGCTAACCACTGCGCCACCTCGCTCGGTGACTACATTGATGGTGCTGCTACTTACCTTACAGCTAACACGGATCATGCACACCCAATCTCAGCAAATACAGCTGATGAAATTCATAATGTTTCAATAAAGCTTGAAGAGCTCACTATCTTTACTATCTACAAACCACCTAATGTATAGTGGCCACCAAATGTCCCAACAATTACTGTCCACCCACCAATATATGCTGGTGATTTTAATAGCCACCATGAGCAGTGGAAGTACGCACAGAACAACAAATGTGGTAACCCACTTGTTGACTGGGCTGAAAATAACAACATTTACCTAGTTTTAATGCCAAGGATTTGGATACATTTTGATCAACTGCATAACCCAGACCTCTGTATTATCTTCCATGATCGTACAGACCAACCAATTCCTACATCAAGAAAAGTCTTGTCAGACTTCCCACATAGCCAACAAAGACCTGATATTCTCAATACTGGCTTATCTTCCCCACTAGTTAATCAATGCCACAACCTAAATGGCATTTTAGAAAGACAAACTGGTAGGGTTTCTCAGACCACCTGGAAAAGTATATTTATTTCATTCAACCAGAACTACAGCCATTTTGTTGGAGCTGTTCTTGCATCTGCTTTTTCTAATGGATATAGAAGAGAATATATCCCATGGTGAGATGAGAGATGTGAACACTTATGTGAACAATTTAGCAGAAATGGAACAGTGACAATGGAGATGAACTACTTCATCTTGATAATGCAAGGAAGGTGTGCTGGTCTGGGACACTAGGAAACTTTAATTTCAACCATTCCAGTAGGAAGGCTTAATCCTTCCTCTGTAAGTTTGGTGGCTCCTATAACAAAACTGATCAGAAGACTGGTATTTCAGCAAGTTATTTTGCTAACCACATATCAAAAATGTCTAGATCATCCAGAGACAAACAGTGTGCCTCCAGGATTAAAAAAGAGCTAACAAATCTATAAATTCAATCTCCAAGAAATTCAAAATTCTCTTCCCCATTCAACCTAAATGAAATAAAGGTAGCTACAGCAGCGGTTAAAAGTGATAAGGTTCTGGGATCTGATAATATGCATCCCATCTTGGGGAAAATGCCGAACACTGGCTGGCTCGCTTTTTCTCCATTATTTTAAAGATGGGAATGCTTCTCAAGGAACTAAAAAATACAAAAATTGTGCAAATCTTAAAACATTAAAAAAAATTGCCGAAAACTCCTCCATAGCTTTTTGGCCTATTTCCCTGCTTAGTTGCACATATAAGTTCTTGGAGAGACTTATTTACAGTAGAATTAGTGGGTGTATTTTAGAATACATTCCAATAGAAGAAGTGGGATTTAGGCTTCATTGAAGTTGCACTGACAGGGTACTAGCTCTGTAAATTTTCACAGAGGCTGGTTTCCATGAGAAACTAAAATCATCTATGGCCTTTATTGATCTTACCTCAGTACATAACACCGTCTGGACAGAAGTTATGATTTACAAATTACTGAAAATAATTAAATGCCAAACAGCTGCATTTCTCATTAACATGATAAGCAAATGACACTTTCAGGTTTGCTTGGGTGAAAGAACACTAACAGAGGACTTAATAACCATTGATTTATATTTCAAAAAATGGAGACTGAAGCCCAGTATCAGTAAGAGTGCGGTTTGTGTTTTTGACCTTAGCAACAAACAAGACAACACTGAGCTGAAGTGTTACTTTATGGCAATATTTCATCACAACAAGTACACCAAGTGTCTTGAATCACACTTAATTCCACTCTTATCTTATAAAAAAAAAAAAATCTGGATAACACATAAGCCATGATAAAAATTCACAGCAGCATCATTCAGTCTGGGTGGCACAACCTGGGGAAGGGCCTACATTGGAGACTATGTGTACATCAGCTACTGCAAATGTGGTTGAAAAATTCCTCTAACTCCAGTGCCTTCATGTGGACAATTTCCTGACTAATCAGAAAGTCTTCACTACATTCTCTCGCAAGTACTCGGCAACTTGCTGCTCCTGTCTACTGGCTTCCCCTGCTAAGCAATAGCTACCCACCACAGTTTTGCAAAACTGAAACCATTCTTAGAGATTGCCACAATATACAGAAGAATACAGAACTACCCATTCAACATGACATACCTGTCTTATGAAGAAACAGGCTTCATGGTTCAAATGGCTCTGAGCACTATTGGACTTAACTTCTAAGGTCATCAGTCCCCGAGAACTTAGAACTACTTAAACCTAACTAACCTAAGGACATCACACACATCCATGCCCGAGGCAGGATTTGAACCTGCGACCGTAGCGGTCGTGCGGTTCCAGACTGTAGCGCCTAGAACCGCTCGGCCACCCCGGCCGGCAAACAGGTTTCATTCGAGACACCCAACACTACTGTACATTGAACAGCTAGCTACAGGTAAAACCAAAGTAAAAGATCTCTGGACCAAGAACTGCCAGCACTTCAGAATTTACCAGGAACAGGAATGTTTCATGAGATTTAACTTTGATACTATCAGTGTCTAACTTGGCAGGAAACTGTGGGTCAAACTAAATAGAATCCACACTGGATGTGATTAATGCTCTGACTCACTTAATAAATGGGGTATTGTGGAGTCTCCTAGTTGTGTCTGTGGTACACTGAAACAATCTATTAGACATATATGAGACTGCATCTTATGATGCTATAAGGACAAGTGGAATGATTTTACGAATGCCAATGCCGCAGTGATGGAATGGATTAGGAATCTAGATGTTAATGTTTAGTTGATTTGTTCTTGTTTTATGCAATGACATTAATTAAATATTATAAATGTACTGCATTTGTGTGCCATATGAATGACCATGATTTTCTTCAGGTATATCCTTCCTGCAAGGAATCCCATATGGGTGGATCTTTCTTCCATCTGCTAGCACACCCAGCATTACTGTTGTTCTGGTCTTTTCATTGCCAGAACTTCTTATAAGAACACTTTTGACACCCTTCACATTGACAGTAACATTTCATGGCATATCAGAATAAACAGGCATGTGATCAACGTTGCCCATATGGCATAGCAAACAGTATTATGTCTTCATCATCATCACGCACCATTCAGTACTTGCTATAAATTCTACGACAAATATGGTTGAAAAAATTCCTGTAACTCCATTGCCTTCATTTGGACAATTTCTTGACTAATCAGAAAGTCTTCACTACATTTTCTCGCAAGCACTCAGCAACTTGCTGCTCCAATTAATGAGGCCTTCCCTGGTTCAGTCACCTGAAAGTCTAGTGTGTATAAATGGCATTCTTTAATTTATTCTTCACCTGATGTCATCTATGAACATTCACTTCTGTGATACCAAAACTTCTTCCTCTGGTCAGTTATTTGAGGCCTCAGCAACACAATCACTGGTAACCTACGACTAGTGTCATATTGTCTGCATGAACCAATTGTGAACTGAAAACTTGTAGATCTACATTTCTCAACAGTCACAGCTGTGGTTTGCAGCCATTATGGCTTGCTACAATTTACAGCCATTACACCATTGACAATACAAGCAAACTGAATGACAACAATATGTTGTTCTCTCCAGCTCCCTACAGCTGACTCAGCAAAAGTCGTACCACTTTTAACATTTATGGCAAATTAGTATTACTATAACTGTAATACTGTGCAATATTTAGCAAGCCCTACTGTTGACAAGCCTACTGCGAGGTTGAGGGATCTTGGTGGTGAGTTAAGGCATTACATTCTACTGAAGACAACACGTTTACTATCTATTGGCTGGGTGAAGTTGATCCTTATAAAGTAGTGAGGATTTCCCTGGCCCCTGATTGGCCAAAATGTTAGAGGTCCAGTATGTAGGTAAATAGAGGAGGTGCAGAGAACAATTCATAGGATGGGCAGTATGGATATCAACTAAACAAGTATTCACTGTTAACAAAATACCAACTAATTGTGGTTAACATTATAACCAGTTTACAGACAAAGACTTGAGAAAAAAAGAACAAATACATCTATCAGACAGAATTGATGGCATGATAAAATGGGTAAGAAAATAAGTTACAAGATCTCAGAACAAAGAAAAGGTACATTATGGAATTGAAAAGGTAACCAGCATCAGCAAACAGATCACATTATTAAGAGGTAGAGGAGATTAAAGAACGTAAGTGAAAATCAGTGCACATTACAATACAAATTTTATTCAGAGGTTATTCAGTAGCTGAGGAGTAATTCCACTAATAGAAGTATTGAGGTAAAGAGAATATATTAAGTGAACAATGATTCTGCCAATAATTAATTATGAAGAAGAGTATGCTGGTAACTACGTCTGAAGAAAAAGTGTAAATGAATGACAAACACAAGTATCAAGTAGAAAAAGATTATTAACAGTTAAGGTCATATTCATCATATGAAGAAATAAAGTTGCAGATGTAGTAATGGGTATTATGAGTCATGAAGGTGAGTACTTAATTTAATGAACCTATGCAATGAAGCACCAATAAAGAACTGTTACTTTTGGGAGAGAATACTTTTGACATGTACACAACCAACATGTGCTGATTTGAGTTACATAAGCAGGTCAAAGAGAGATGCAACTGGGCCTTCACAAGATATGACATATACTGAGTAATAAATGAACAATGCTTGCAGGACAGCAGAATCTCACAATTCAAATGCAGGACATCTGTATTTTAATAAACGAAAGAATAAAGAAATGTCTGCATTGTAGTGATTGCGCTAAAATGTGCGAAAATATGTATATTTTTGAGTGTAATAATTTTGTAATGTGTACAACTAAAATAGCTTTTATGCTATTGGAGGCTGAGCAGAGGTACAATGTGGACACTAATGAGTTAAGCATAAAGACCAGCTCCGCAAAAAGAGAGGTGGCTCACAGCAGGGTGTCTGACACTTGACAGGATGGGTGGAGTCAAAGCTTTTTTTTAAAAAAAAAAAGGAGAAAGAGAGAACATAGTTCAAGACAATAGATGTTTGCTTGGGTAGCAGAGTCAGACTCATTTTCAACAAAGGATAAAATCCTTATGAGACTGTAATATAGCTTGTAACTATTTAATGTCTAGTTGCATGAAGTAATCCTGTTTGATACATCTGCTGGGAAAAGGAGAGGGAGAGATATGGAGGTAATATTACTGGAATACCCCAGTATTAATAAGCAAGGATGTCAACAATGCTTGTATCAACTCACCCTTAACTGGAACCACACTCCAGATGACACCTGTCAAAACATTAATAGATTGTATTTGAAGAGACTTCCTTTCTTTAGAAAAGACATCAAGGTGCTTCAACGTGGAAGCTTAGTTGGGTTTTGTTTTTAATTATATGACATTATTAGTGTAAAAAGGACAGCAAGGCATTGAGAAATGAAAAGTGGTGACACTAGACAACAATGGACTGCACTTGGCTAAAATTAGTAGGATAGATATTTATGAGAGACGGTCTGAATAATCTTGTTTTGTCACAGTAGTATTTAGACAAGATCCGAATAGCAGTGAAGTGGATCAACCTTGATTAATGTCATTACAAAATAAGGAAGCATACGGGATGGCTATTAATAAACTTTCCCTGTTTTAACGTGTCATAACACGGGAACTAATTACCATACAAGTACCAAACTTGGTAGCATTAATGTCCAGAGTATGGGGTGCATGATTTCCACGCTGTGGTCCACTGTACGGAAGGTGCTTCAAACCATTCTCAAATGGTATCTGTACAAGATCCATATTGTACAGCAGCTTCCATCACAGGATGCACAGCGATGTGTTGACTTCGCTCTCCACTTTCTCGCAAGGATTGAAGTTGACAAGGGCTGGCCCTTGGCCATCCTATGGACAGACGAAGCTCATTTTTCTCTGACACGTGAGGTGAACACACAGAAATGCCAAGTGTGGGGATCTTCACCTCCAGTCACTGAGCATGAAGTTACTTTGTATGATGAATGTGTAACTGTATGGTGTCGCTTCACAGATACATTCATCACTGGCCCGTTCTTTTCTGAACAGGTTGGCACTCAAGGACCAAAGAAGTGCAGTGTGACTGGCCAGCCTTACTGTGATATGCTTCGCCAACATGTCACACCCGCCCTGCAGGAGAGAGACACATTGAACTCAACAGTTTTCATGCAAAATGGGGCCCCACCACATTTCGCTCATGAAGTTCACTTGCTCCTCCAAAACACATTTGGAAACGAGTGAATTATCAGCCCATCATTTCCAAATGCTTGGTCAGCATGATCACCTGATATCACTCACTGTGATTTCTGGTTGTGGGGCAACTTGAAGGACAGGGTTTACTAGGGGAACATTCACACATGTGCTGATCTGAAGCACAGCATATCAAGAGAGGTAGCCAGAATACCTACAGATATGCTTCATTCTGCTGTGCAGAATGCAATCCTGTGCTTTCAGACTCCTCTGGACACTGATGGGTGGAACACAGAGCCCCTTTTGTAGCAGTACTGGTAATGGTATGTAATGGTATGATGTAACATAGCATCACATTAAAAGTGTTTCCGCTGGATTGACTCTGCATTATTTCTCTTCCCCATATCCTTCACATTAATGCTACCAAGTTTGGTACTCGAACAGTAATTAGTATCTGTGTTAAATATGAAAAGTTTAATTACAACCATTATGATCTTAAATTACGTAGTTTGCAAAACTGTTGCTGGCTCATTATTATTCAAAATTTTCATTGTCTGAAAGATACCTGTGCAGATAAGTGCATTTGTTTTCAATATATCGTTCTTTATCTAAAAATAATAATTTTCAATGTAATTACACACAAAATTTACTTTCAACAGGAAATAATTTCCTCTTACATCTATGCCTGTTTTGGGTCATTTCTCTAAAAATAAAATCTGTGTGTAATGACTCTAAAAATAATTATTTTATAGATAAAGAACAATAAATTGAAAACAAATGCACTTACCTGCACAAGTTTCAAGACAGATTGGTACAAAGATAAACCAACAGCTAAATTGCAATTGAAGTTCACTGCAGAGTGCCCAGGCATGAACTGAGGAAAATCTGACCCACACGGTAAACAAAACACAATGTAGACTAGACGGCCCCAATAGTCAGAACATGCTAGGCATGATGTCGGCCATCTGCTGTTCCCCAAGCTACCACACTTGGTGGGCCGGGGGTACTGAACATGTTAATGTTATTTTTTACTGTGTTTACTGCTCCACTGCCTTCTGAAATACTGCAACCCCAATGTTCTACCAGTCCCCAAATAACAATTGCAGTGCTAAAATTAAACTGCTATAGATAGGTAATTAGGCTATCGCAGCAGTGCATACATATTTTTAGCTTACCATAATGCTAGTGCAAGAATCAAAATCAGTTTACTATTCATTCTTGTAACAAACTTACCCATAATTAGAAACTATGCCAACAGCACACTGCACAAAAGCAATAAACAGCAGCACTTACATTAAATTCAACTGCAATTAATAACTGAACTGATTAACAAAACAACTGAGCTCAAGTAAGGCCAACAATGTACAGTAGTTTGTTTTGGCTAGAGAAGGGTTGGGCAATAGCTGATAATGCTATCAATATATCAAGAGTTTAAATCTATCGATAGCATTGTTCACTATCAACACATTAATATCTTTGAGTTTCAGTACATGGCAACTAGATCATGTGTAATTTCATTTAGGTGATGAGGTGAGGGCGTCAGAACCCGCGCTTTGGCAATGTTCTTGACTGGATGAGTTGCACGGCGACCACCGCTCAGTTCCGTCCCACATGTAAAGTCGCTGTTTATAAGTTCACAAAATGTGTTAATTATTTTTATTGAAATTGTTGACCGCATCATGAGGGCACATTATTAGTGATGCATTGCAATGGCCAAAATGAACAGTCGCATTTGTGATGGACATAGTCAACTGTCGTCATATATGTGAGGTTATTTTCACTAAAAGTGTTAATGGCAGGAGATGTAGTGTGCAGAACTCAGTTTACTGCTCAGAATTTTTATGAGAAAGTATTGCTCAGCATTACTGGAGTTGTGTGGCAGTGATTTACATAAATGACTGGCTGTGAAATCTTTCTGTGTAATAACTGTGCTGTGGCAAGACTTATTCCAGCTCTGAACAAAACATGGCATCCCTTAACGCAAATCAAGGTGCTCTTTACTGAAAAGCAGACCTTCTTTTCCTATAAATAAAATCGTTGCAATACCACTTGATAAATGAAGCCTCGCTCAGGTGCTGCCTTCTGCAGCAAGAGGGCTATAATTTTTAAAAGATGCAAGATGAGGTCTAGAAACCCTCCAAGGTGTACCTGATGCTGTACATCTCCGACTACAGCTCTCAGGTGCACGGCCAGGGTGTTACAACGAGCCACAGCTTTCAGAGTGAAGCTGCTGTATACTTCAGGTCAACATAGTTGTCAACCTTGAAAATCAACAGTGCTGTAGACGAGTTGCAACTTGAGTGCTGGTACAGAAGCTCATGTTTCACCTGTTATTGCATGCTTCAAGTGTTTTGTCTAAATCTATTTTTGTTAGCAGTAATTTACCCTCTCAAGAAACGAATATTATTGTTGAATATTTGCCCAATGTTAAAGTCATTTCAATTCCATCTACAACTGGATTCACATAAATTGCAGTTTAAATATGGCGGGTGTTCATATGAAGTTAACGTATGTGGTACACATTCCCATAGTTGGCAGCATGACAAAATCTGCTGCCCACTCACCAGTCTCTTCCTCACATTTGTACTAGAGCTCAGCCAAGTTGTTGCAACTGTTCCCCCTCCCACCCTTCCAACTTCTTCAAATTAAATCCATGCCAGAATTCAATTGCCAAAGCTTCATCTGTAAACATAAGACATTTCCTAGATTAACCTGTTACACAACATAAAAATGTTGATGTGTGGAACAACAATTTAATCTATGAATGTAAGATTATCCTGTATTTTTCAAATCACAAATTTGGGAACAACCTCATCTTATAGTGAAGTAAACACGGTCATGTGTGGTACAGGATCATATAGAACAAAATTACAGCATCACAGATACTATCATGCCATAAGAGGAAGAGGTCCCACATTTGTGGGACAACCTATGCTCTGCTGGTGTAGGGTTCCGGCAACTTGTTCACAAAACAGTTCAGCCTTGTACAACATATACAACAGTCTGAAAGTGATTACAGTTGTTGTTTATGTCAAATGTTGCCAGTAAGAGCACCATTATGGTTATATGCTTAAAGGTATCTTTATCATGCCAAGCTCTCATAATCTGTCTTTCTAAATATTTTCAAAAGATTCAAAAAGCTATGAGTGTGCAAACGAATAGCAACTGATGAGAGAAATGCTACTAAAATTTTAGCAGTGGTAACACACAGCCCACATCACAATGAGACAGGCTTGAATGAGTGAGTGGGATCAGCCAAAGGTTCTGCAAATACTAAATTCCAACACATTCCATTCTAGACACATTTGACTTCAACAATAGCTTAATGGCAATGTATTTGAAAATTAGTTACATTTCTCCAAATGGTGCCTACAAAAACTGCAAAGTGATGTGGCATTTCCGCTCATGATTTTGCTAACAGATGAAGCATCTTTTAGAAACCATGGCCAAATTAATACAATATGCACTACTGGTCAGCTGAAAATCCACACTGACTGAAAGAAGTGTTTAAATAATGAGCTCATTCAGTCAACGTGTGGTGCAGGCTTTTTAAGAGTCGCATCTGCTACAACCCTGGGCATAATACCTGGATACACATCGTGGCAGCCATGAATGAAGACAACAGTATACTTGGGAACAATGAATGCTTGTTGGTCTGTGGTTATTGTTTGTCAATTATGTTTTATTAGTGCCTTTGCATGCCAAACCAGCCATCTCAGAGTGAGCTACAACTCACCCATGCCCAAGGGATGACTGTCCGGGCTGATCCCGACATTGATGACCTACCACCATCTTCTAATGTAGCACACAATCCATGGGTAGTTACAAACCTAACAGATATGCCACTGCAGTTATTGGGAAACATCCCACTGAACATAAGGCAATTCATGTGGTACCAACATGAAGGACATACGGCCCATTCCATACATATAATTACATACCTTCGTAACAGAACATGTGGAGACTGTTGGATCAGTCATTCAGGAAACACAAAATGGTCAACACTTGCCAGACTATCTGTGGGGAAAATTAAAAAAGTGATCTGCAAGGAAATGGTGACAACTCCCAAATATACAAAATGCCATATACAAAGGTCTGTGTTGCAATATACCAAGGTGCAATTGAACATGTATTATTATTTGGCTGGAGGTACTTTACACCATGTACCGATGCTTGAGGTCAACATCCTGAGCACTTGATATTACAGTCATAATAGTTGACGTGTGAACCACACCTGAGTTACATGTCTGCTTACATTTGGTACAACAGAGCAAACATTTGTGGGACTTCATCTCCTAACAGAAGGGCAGTGGTTTGTGGCACAGTTATTTTGATACTACCTGATAAACTTCTACTCATGTTATGTCACTGCATTCCTCTGCAAAGGCTCTTTCCAATGCACACAAAAAATATATAATACCATTAAAATAAAAAAAAGCTGATGTCATAGTGTGGGAGATATTTACATTAAACATTACTTGTGTATGTCACAAAATTCACTACATCGTCCACTATACATTAGCAAAAGCTGCACCTCTATATATTTATTCATTCCGGATATATTTTGGGTGGACTGTCTTAGCTGCCTCACCTTCTGTATTACCATTCAGTCAATAGGTGCAGTAAATTTTCCTTCTAATGGTGAATGACTAATGAAGACACCTTCTGTATTACCATTCAGTCAATAGGTGCAGTAAATTTTCCTTCTAATGGTGAATGACTAATGAAGAATGTCTGATGATGCTATCACACTGCAATTTGCAGAGTGAACATTAATACAACCGACAAACTGCAGGGATGGATTCATGACTGGAAACGGAGGAAAAAGGGTCCTATGAACATGTGCCCTGAAATGCATTGTTGGCATGGTAGATGGCACTGACGAATGAAAGTTACTCTGACCATGTGCTGTGTGTTCCTTGTGTGTTGCAGGCAGTGCAATTGATGCAACGTACTGTAAACAGCAGAATGATCTGGTGTTCATGTCAGGAAGAAGTCGAGATGGTGTTTGTGTATGGCCAAGAAGATGAAAACGATTGAGAGGCAGCACGACTATACTAAAACAAGTGCCATTGCAGACAACAACCACATCACACAACGTTTCAACGCCCTGAAAGTTTATCTGTCTGAAAGGACCAGTGATCACACAAACACCCAAAAAGGACTTGAAATCTTGTGTGATTTGGTTGGTGTCTGACAGGGTACTTATTTTGGTATAACTGTGCTGCCTCGACTGTTTCCATCTGTCCCTGCAGTTTGTTGGTTTTTTAATGTTCGCCGTTCATATTCAGGGTATTTTAAAATCTTCACATAAAACTTTTGGTAGTTATAGATCACAACATGGGGAACAACTTTTGTTAGAGACAAAATGCTCACTGACACTTCCTGGTGATGCTAGGCACCTTTTATTATTACCTATGTCCCTGAGAGGTGGCAGGGAGTAGAGCTTCTGTGGCCTTCATATGCAAGTGTGTTGCCCATAATCCAGTCATCTGGTATGCATGGAGAGGGGTTGGCAGGCTTCTAAAATATCTTTCTCTGCCAAGAGACACTCATTCTTAAGGTTTTCTTGTTGACAATCACTATCAATTTACTGAAGTAGGTAGCACGCAGATGCAGCACATCTAGTTAGTAAAACCTGCTAGTCTGGCGCATAATCTTGTCTTTCCAAGGCTGCGAATTCAATAAAAGGATGTCTAGTGTCACCAGGAAGCAACAGCTAACATTTTGTCTCTAATAAAAGTTGTTCCTCATTTTGAGACCTATCAAACCTAGGCATTTGATGTAAAGACTTTGAAACACACAGTACTACAAGTAACACTCTCAGCTTTTCTTCCTGGATGCCTAACCTAGTCTTAATTGCTGATACTTGTGAAATAAAATTTTGAATGATATTTTGCAATGTATTACTGCTACTTTTGCATTTCTAACATATCATATGATCTATGATATAATAAACATAAGACATGCCATAATTCAAAGTTCCTCTTTCAATTAGACTTAAAAAGCTTCACAATAAACAGTGGTCTCCTATTAAATTATGTACCATTTTTCAATGAGAAGTACTTGCAGCAACATGAACAATGGAGGCAGTTGGAAATTGTCCAGGTAGCTTATAAAAGGAAAACAGGGAGCAAGAGGAATGGAAGAATACTCAAATAAATTATGACTAGTATAACAATGTCATCAGGGTTTTAAAAAAAGTGTCTAATATTTTGAGAGATGGTAATACCCAACAAAACAAGGGTGGAGGGTGGGGAATCCAATGAACATGATTTTGGAAATGCATACTTTCTGCAACCTGTACATTTCTTTACAGGAGAGGTTCAACCCAATGTCCATTCATGACATCTGTCCTGAGCAATGCATCCCTCTGCCCTTAGGCATAATGAATCACACACTTTGAAACATCCCATTATTGTTGTTGTTGCTATAAAGATATGATCATCTAATGTCTGGACATCATTGACTGGGGTGGCACAGACTAATGTCTTCTAGTGTCCTCATAACCAAAAATCTAGAGGATTTAAGTCTGGAGAACAGGGAGGCCAATGTGCGAGGGCTCCCTAACCAATCCTAGTCCTAAAACACCAATGCGAGATGTTCATACATAGTGCTGCAAAAATGTGCTGGTGCATCATCATGAATATATGACAACTGTGGTCTTCGTTGACATGGCACACCCTTCAACAAGGTAGGCAATACATTAACAAGCAACTGATGATAATGAGCTCCATTTAATCTTTGAGGGCCGGCCGAAGTGGCCGTGCGGTTAAAGGCGCTGCAGTCTGGAACCGCAAGACCGCTACGGTCGCAGGTTCGAATCCTGCCTCGGGCATGGATGTTTGTGATGTCCTTAGGTTAGTTAGGTTTAAGTAGTTCTAAGTTCTAGGGGACTAATGACCTCAGCAGTTGAGTCCCATAGTGCTCAGAGCCATTTGAGCCATTTTTTAATCTTTGAGGTAGGATGTATGGCTCTATTAATTTATCACTAAGAATGCCTGCCCATATGTTGATGGAGAAATCGTGGTGATGCCCTCTTTCTGCAACTGCATAGAGATTTTCATCAGCACACATGTGCTGGTTCTGGAATTTCACAATGTCAGCTCTTGTGAATCCCACCGAGTTGGTAAATAATATTATGGATTGGTAAATAATATTATGGATCTGAATCATACTTCTGCAAGAGCCATTGACAGAACTGCAATCTGCTACAGTAGTTGTCTGGTCTTTGTGCCTGCACATGCTGAAGATGGTATGGATACAGCCATTGTTCAAGTAATACTGGCCAGACAAGAGAATGACTCATACCTTGTGCTACTGTCAATCGCTGCACAATGGCTCCAGGTCTTTTGTCCTGTAAATATAGCACATGCTCCTTCATCTGATGTGTGCAGACTGACTGAGGCCATCCACTGTTCACCTTGTGGGGTGCTACAGAACCTGCATCCTTAAGACGTTGAAGCAGTTGACTGAACAGCTTATTGGATGGTACTTTGCAGCATGGATATTTTTCATGTAGAGGGCACAAGCTCACAGGCTACTTCCATTTCTTAACCCATAGCAGAAAATTATGTCTGCCATACCACTTGTGGAGTATTACGCTTCCATTGCTAACATGCGAAAGAGAAAAGAAAATGTACTTAAACATTAGTGCACAGGAAAGTACAAAGATCACAATAATAGTAAAAATAACAATTAAGCTACTTTCATAAGTAGGTACAGCACTACAATATGTACCCAGCACAACATAATTGCCTGCAGACTACCCAATTCTTGGACTGATGTGAACACTAGAGTACATTGATACAGAGTACATGTAAAGTAGTGAACCCTGTTGACGGGTCATCGAGGCAATGACTGTGCCCATACAGCATTTGTTTCCTCAATGTTTGCCTTATCTGACAAGGAGACGGATAAATTCACAACCAAACTTCTTCAGTCACAATGGATAAGTGTAAAGATCTCAGAAAGTAAGCATTTCTGAATCCATGTTTATTGGACTTTTTTTCTGGTTTTGATGGTTACTACCGTCTCTCAAAATATTTGATACTTTTTTAAACACCCGGTATATCGTACTGTCTGCATTGATAGTCAGCAGAAGGCTAAGTTGTTACAATACACAAACACTCAATGTCTCACAACCAATCGAGACAGCCAGGTACTAAAAAGCACATAAGTACAAATATGATGTCAAGAAGTAGCTACGTTCTGCACCTTCATTAACTGAACAGTTAAATTTAGACATGGGTATTATACGTGTTATGATGGCAGACACTCTTTATTACATAGAAAGCAAGGGTACACTGTAACCCCTTTATGGTTCACAATTCCAGTCTGTAGCAGGTTGTTGTGAATTGTAAAACACACCAAGGGAATAGCCCAGATAGTCCACAGTCAAGCAAATCGGTCAATAATCTGTAGAAAACCAATAAAAATGTAGTCTAGTTGAATAGCTACGTCATGAAAGTACTGTGTAAGCAAGGAAGAGGCTTCAGCACAGCACGATTCATAGTATCTTGTGGAGGTCCAGTGGCCAGATTTTATCTCCAGTTTTACGTCAACAGCCAGGCCTATGTGGCAGCCTGCTATTATTCCATAAATTGCTTTCTGATTCTTCTTGTCATTCCTGGTATTGCATTTGAAGTTGAAGATGATGATGATGATGATGATGATGATGATGATCATCATCATCATCATCATCATCATCATCATCATCATCATCATCATCATCATCATCATCATCATCATCATCATCATCGTCGTTGCATTTGACATTGCAGTTGTTGCTCTCATTGTTATTGTTGTGCCTGCTGTTGCATTTTAAGCTGCAGTTTTTGCTGTCACAGTTTCATGAATTTCAGATCCATGATCACTGAACTTAGTCTGCTGTCCTCACACATGTTAAATTCGAGTCCTTGTTGCCAATATAACACCTGCTAAGATGCAACACATTCGTTACTACACAGAAAATATGGATACACTGTAATCATTTGATAGTTCACAATTCCAGTTCACGTCAGGTCATCATGAACTGCAGAACATAATAAGAAAATGACCCAGATGGTCCCGAGTCAAGTGAATCTGTCAACAACCCATAGAACGGCAACTGAAAATGTAGTCCAGGTGAAATCTGGTAAACAGTCATGTCGTGAAGGTATGGTGTAAGCAACATAGAGAGCATAGCACAGCACAATTCAATGAGTTTTGCACTGGCCTGGCAGCCATGTTATATCTCTGGCTTGACGTCAGCGGCCATGCCCATCTGAGAGCCTGTTGGTGCCTCTTGCCACCTACTATAGGAGACACTGATAATAGAAATCACAGGTAACAATCTCACCATCAGATGCCAGAGATGTAGCAATGGGCATTAAAATGTCTTTCTTGAAAATAATGCATTAAAAAGTTGCACAAGCTTAACAGCCTAACTGGAACAATGCTTTGGAATACACCTGTAAAACAAGAACAGCTGCCTATATGCTCTCCTGACTTTAAATAGTCCAGAGCAATCCCTGAAAAGTATATACTCTCGAAGAGAAAACTATATGAAGATGTGTGCTTGCTGACTTGTGTGTGGGTACTGCTTGGTTTTATTTTCAATGTTACGGTCATCTGGCTGTCAGTGCTCATAACTGAGTACAAACAAATGCTACACAATGGAAACATACAGTAACCAGAAAACAATCCTCCCTATGTGGATTGTGGGTATGATGTATTTTGAAGTGGCCCCCTGCATACTTACTTCTTTCTTTCTTTCTGTTTAATATCAGACATCGAAATTTTGGCAGGAACAAAGACTACGTTACTGGGCAATTTCTGCCTGTGGCCGTTTGTTATTAGCTTACAATAGTTTGTTTTGTTGTGCAATTCCCTTTTCTTACCGTGTGATTTACGGTGCTTTACCTTTCCCTTGTATGCTTTCCTCTTTGTGCTTTTCTCCATTTCTGTTTCTTCTTTCGCATAACTTACATTTATCTTTTATGACTCATTTCCTTCATAGTAGTTCATGCCAGTTTCATCTCAGTGTTTACCTGTCTCACAGCTAGTGTCCTGCTCACATTCAAAATTATCTCTCTACCCCCAGCCCACATACCCTTTTTGTTTCTTTCACTTTGTATAGTTTCCATCAAGAAATCTTATGGTGAGCTTCTCAACAGCCTTTCCTGCACAACTGCTCCAGCCAGGGTTATCACTTTCCAAACCTATATCCTTTAAATATTGAAGAAAGAATCATTGCTTGTATAAGTCTGTTCTTCTCATACTTCTCACATTATCAACATTATTACCTTGTCTTATTCCAATATACACAAGCATTTTACCCATTTTAAAACTTTTATAATGACATAGACTGCAGACGTGGTCATAAATTCCATAACAAACATTTAAAAAATTAGAAAACACATTTTTAATGTGTTACATGTTCTATATAATGACCTTCAACAGAAACCTAATAATACAGAGATCATATGAGAGCACGGGGTCCTGGGTTCGATTCCCGGCAGGGTCAGGGATTTTCACCTGCCTCAAGATGACTGCGTGTTTGTGCTGTCCTCATCATCATTCATGAAAGTGACAAGACTGGACTGAGCACCGGTTGGGAATTTGTATAGGCACTGATAACCGAGCAGTTCAGTGCCCCATAAACCAAACATCATCATCATCATCATCATCATCATCATCACCATCATCATCATCTTCATCATCATCATCATCATATGAGGGCAATGTTGAGAGTTCTTAGGTTGGCCGTGGAGGACTGTGAATTCTTGTTTCTCAGCATAGTCTCCTTTTATAAAGAAAAAGAGTATAATGTTTCATCAGTGCCTTCCTTCAGGCACTTTGTCCTGTATTATTACATTGAACAGTTTCAATTCCTGGAATGGAAGTCTGTAAGCTCTGGCTATTTATAGCTACCATAATTCAGTATCCAACAGTGATTCAGATTCACTGCGTAGCCCAAGTATCAACAGGGAGAACACATCAGAGATACTCGGGCTCCAGACTACAGCTACAGCTTGTGCTTTTTGGAGGTGGAGCAGCTGCAGAAAGTATGTCAGGTGGCGCCCCACTCTGACAAGAGTTTATCACTACCATATTTACTCGAATCTAAGCCGCACTCGAATCTAAGCCGCACCTGAAAAATAAGGATCGAAATCAAGGGGAAAAAAAAAAAAAATTCCCGAATCTAAGCCGCACCTGAAATTTGAGACTCGAAATGTTTTAGGCTGCACCTCCAAATCGAAACAAAGTTGGTCCATTGTAATATGAGACACAATTTGGGCCGAATGAATGACGATACAGCTACAGTTGTTTGGTTCGAGTCGTAAGTTTAGCAGTTAAGCTTTACCAGGTAACCATTGCTATGCGTCAGGCGCTCCATCCGTATTTTTTATTGGTACCCTTCCTTTTTTGCGTGCTTCGTCTGGTTTGAATTGATTGCTTATTTTTCTTTGATCTGATAAGTGCCGTTCTCTTTGTTATAGGTGTTTAGTCACTCTAAGCTGAAAATGCATCACTGTACTGTGTCATGCATTGTTTGTCACATTCTGATAATGAGTGTTTACGACCTGTCGCCGCTCGCGGCATGGCTTGCTTTTGTGCGCGCTACCGTCGCTTAAAAAGAGAGAGAGAGGAATCGTCTCATTGGCGAAACAATGGCAAGAGACTGCTATTTGCTGTTACTTACACTGCTGCTTTCTTTGATAATGATCAACAAGAACCAAATAATAGACTGCGTATGATAGATGTTCTGAACGAGAGTTTAGCGAAAATTTTTCTCCGTTTGAAAATCTTTGCAGATGCCTCTTTGGTATATTACATTCTGCACAGAACTTAGAGTCACCTTAGATTTAAAAATCTAGTCAATTGCCATGCTTCATTTCTGACTGTATCACTATTAGGCATAAGAATAAAACGAATATAAACATGGCATGATATGTATATTCTTCCGCGTTTGCTGTTGTCTCACTCTAGTTTTGTAGTTTATTAGGCAGACAGCATTTAAATGAGATAGCAGCAAACATGAAAGAATACATGGCAAAAAGTTTAAATTTGTATTATTCTTATGGTAAAGAGAATACTGTGTGTGATTCACAATTCATAATAGTTCCTATCAGCAACCATCTCTTCTCACAGGTAGGAAAAAATTCAGAATGTAGAGTTGGCCATATTGACAAACATCCCAAACAGTCTTGCCAATCAGATTTTCGTAGTACATTGAAATGCTGCTACATTCGAAGATGAACAATACGGAATTTGTATTTACTTCGTTGGATAATGTATGAAAATGCAGTGGTCGAAACTCGTGGCGGAGAAAAAAGCTTGTCTTCCACCCTTTTTTTAAATTTATTTACTGACACAGAGGTTTTGGTACCAGTATTTATCTTTGCCTGCAAAGCATGCCTGTGTAGCGCTACATATATTCGACGGCAGAAGTTAGTTGTGGCGGCACCTACAAACATTTTTCAGAACTTCCGCTTACTTTGCACTCGATTCTAAGCCGCAGGCGGTTTTTTGGATTACAAAAACCGGAAAAAAAGTGTGGCTTAGATTCGAGTAAATACGGTAACTGCCATGGCCCAGCTCTTGTTAGCCAGTCTCACAATAGTCTCTGAAGCCTTTCATTATACGCCAATGAATAGTTTGTGATATAGATTACTCCCCTGATTGTTTACACTTAAAACAACTGTGCTATGCTCTGAATTTGTTTTGCTTATCTGTTCATTTTGTTAATACCACTGTCATTTCCCTCCAGAACCACCTGTTTCATTCAGATGGTCTCTATGTTACCACCAGTGCAAGTTAGCATAAACTGTGTTCTCCCTATACTTTGAACTCAGAATATTTTCTCATTGCACATACTTTTAGATTTGGGAATAGATATGAGTAAAATGCTATCAAATCTGGTGGACAGGGTGCATGTACCAGTAATTTGTAGCTTAGTTTCCACAATTTTCCCGCAGCCAAGCATGTTCCTCAAGAAAATATTTTTGAACTCTTCTGTAATTTTTTTTTTTGTCATTCTATTGCTGCATTAGACTTGAGGTTGCTGGTTTCTGACAGTTCCTGACCCTCTTTAGACCTCACATCATGATGGTAGGCAGTGGCAGTGAATGGAGCAGGCATTATGAACTCCACAAACATCAACTGCTCACTTTCCTGATAGACAAGACTGAATTCACATTTTTTGGTGCAAGGCCACCAGCCGCCACCATCTGCTTTGATCGCTATTTTATCTGGCCCTCATCCACAGCAAAAATAGGAGCACAAAATCTATTTCGTTAATGTTAAAATAGTCAAAACATGGTCGAGAAATTCATTTTTGCAATTGTTTTAGTCAGTATTCAATAAATGTGGCACCCATCTACCACAAACCTTTCGCATCGTTAGTTCATCACATACAATGTTTTGTACTATTTATTTTGATGTGCAAAAGGCACCATTTTAGACACCTTTACTTGTTGATTGTCCGGTACCTTATTCTGACTTTCCACTAATTTCACCTAGCATTGCCATTCAATTGTTCTTTATGTGATCATCTTCAAGTGAAGGAAACCCATGTTTGAATTCAGCTGACCACTTCTCAATGATTGACAATTAAGGAGACGACCTTATACACACCTTCACCAATCTTGGACAAATTTCCATCGACAATAAAGTGATAGCAATAGTATGACTGCACAACATTACAATTTACCCATTTGAACAAAACATTAATACTATAAAAATATACATTCAATACTATTCTGGAAATCAAGTTAATGCCTGACTTACATTAATACCATCTCTGCGCTAGACCACAAATTTTTCCGCATTGCCATCTAAAAGATATTTCTAGATGTTTCTGAATAAATCATCTTCAACTAGCATGTCTGACTTTAATGTGATGCATATCTTTGTAAAATTTATCTTTCATGCAACTTGAAAAATTGAAATATCTAAAATGGAACATGACATTAAATCTAAATTTGGTCAGTGCTTAATACTGTAGTTTAATTCTGTATTACAAATTGTCCCAGAAACAAGAGAGACTGTAGCCATACAGCTGAGGGCAATCTTACTCAGCGAATTTTCCATTCAGGCACAAACTATTTGATCAAAAGGGTCTGCACACCAATTAGAGGACATAAATATGGAATGTATCCATATCCACCCTTCACCTTTATGATGCCTTGAACTCTGATGAGGTGACTGAATATCTGCAGAAGAATGGAAGCCCAGTTTTTCTCAAGAACCTAAACCACAGAAGACAGTGATGTTGGGTGTTCTAACCCATCGCACAGGAATTCCGCAGGTCTCAAGTCAGGACTATGGACAAGCCAGTGCATTATAGGAATGATATTGTCCACAAACCATTGTCTCACAGGTGTTGTGCATTGTCATGCTAACACAATACATCATCATCTTCAAACTGTTCTTCTACTGTGAGGTTGAACACAATGCTATAAGACATGTTCATATCCTTCAGCATTTAGCATTTCCTGGAGTGCAAAAAGGAAGCTATGCCCTAACCATGAAAAACATCTCCATCACTGTTGGCACTACACATCATGGCAAGTAACATTCTCCACGCACAAACCCTTCCATCAGATTGCCATAGAGTAATGTGATTCACTGTTCCAAATCACCCATTTCCAGCCATCTGCTGTACAGTGGTCGCATCCTTTACATCACTTCAGGTGTTGCTTAGCACTGACTACAAAAATGTGTGGCTTACAAGAATCTGCTTGACCATTGTACCCCATCCTTTTTAACTGCCCGCACAGAGTCAGTGTGCTAACAGGCTGCTGATAGCAATTAGTTCCTTCCAACTGATTTCATCCAATTTATTACAATCACCCCTCTAATGCTTGATGGTCCCTGTCTGTCAGTGCGAAGGTCTGCTAGGTCTTGGTTTAGCTGTGGTTGTTCCTTCGCATTTCCACTTCATAATCATATCACCAACAGTCACCTTCAGCAGCTTTAGAAGGGTTGAAAATTCCCTGATGGCTTTGTTACTCAAGTGACATCTAATGATTAATCCTCGTTTGAAGTTACTGAGCTCTCCTAACTCACCCATTCTGCTGTTACTGCTTCACTACTGACAACACAATACTCCCAGCCTCCTTTCATACTGGTGGGTCGTCCTCTCATGATATCTAGTGGTCAATTCCACATTACATGGGGGTGTCAAGATACTTTTGATCTGATAGTGTACTGGACCCTGACAAACAATAATTCTAGCACTAATGTGTGAGCACCATATTTCCATGGGAAAGGGTTCCTTGTGAATTATGCCTAGTTTATCATAAAATATAATTACCATTCTTCTAAGCTTCCTAGAAGTATGTTGTCACTGGACAGTAGATTGACACTGAGGCATTACAACTTGTCAGTTTTTATGTAAAACATAATATCTAAGTACCATAACCATCATTTTTAAGTGACAATCTGCCTCCTTTAGCTTCTACCCCATTCACATATATTGTAATAGTAAACACAGGTATCATCACCAGTAATGTTCATTAAGTTTCAGCAGGCATTTTAGTGAGTGCTCTGTCCTGTTCCCTTACATTCTAGATTCACACTATAGGTACCTTAATGTATTACATGCTTATATTTAACGATAGCAAAACTCACCGATAATTATCAACAAATGCTAGTTTCTCCTTATCCTCTGGAATTTTTCTAACAAGTGCCCAGATTTCTGCTCTTAGTGACTTCAGAGTTCTTGCAACTGCAACAGAAGAATGTATGGATATTTTCACTAATCAACAGCTCACAGTCAATATGAATACCGCAAGATAAGAAAAACTGCACTTTTGATCTTGTCCAGTTTTATTACAGTACAGATTCCTTGTTACTCTTGTAGGTCAATACTGAACATTAAAGGCTATATAGAATACTTTATTCTAATTGGGAAATGTCTTATTGTTTATGCAAATTAAGAATCCAATCTGTGAGCATAGTGGCCCCCATCCTCCTTTTATTGTTTTCTGTGCATTTTAAGACATGGCAGTTTTAAAATTTTCCCGTTGATAAGTAAGGATAGTTCTCAGGTACATCTGAACTGCATCTTACCAACACCGTCTTCTTCAGTGACAGCATTCGGCTTACTGACCCTGAAGCGTTCACCCTATGCACTCCTAGTGGCAAAACAGGGTGCTAAAAAAGTGCTGCCCACCAAAAAATTAGTTTGATTTCTTTTGGGTACCACATCATATAAATGGCAAGACTTGACATACAGGAAGTGTTCAGCAGCGTGAAAATAGAGTATCATTTGCTTACAGCCGTTCAGATGAGCAAAGAAGTTGTCAGACCTTTCTGCATGGATGTACTCCTTTATCAAATTCACCACCATTTTGAAGTACTGGATCCACAGCACTGCAACGGGTCCATTGTTGCTGATCCTGTCCCCCACTTTCCTAAATTTGATAGCCACTGATTCGAATAATTTGGATTGGTTTGAAGAATTTGATGAAGGAGACTTGAAGAGGAAATGTGACATATGGGTGCAGATGCATTTCTGCACTTCCTTCGAGACTTCAACTTTATCTGACAAGGTATTTTCAACAAGAAAATGACCCCACACTGTTCTGGCAAAGGTGTGCCCCTTCAGCACTTTGTCCACTGATAATGAAGAATTTATACTGAATAAAACTTCTTTCAAACCAGCCTGCATCATGTGAGGTACCCTACACACCCCAGAAGTGACGACAGCAGGTGAAATCCATCAAGATATACAACATAACTCGGCATCTTAGAGTGTGATGTATTCATGGTAGCTGCAACAATATCCCTGCTTTCCAATATAATAGTTGATGAGAATGGAAATGAGCGTATGGCATTGTTGGCCAGGAGGCCCCTATTGAATACTGTGTCATATTCTATTTGGGGGAAAGGGGGGGGGGGGTGAGGAGGAGCAGAACATTTAAGAAAGGAAGGACAATCACTCTAGTATTTTCACTTGGTTTTCCTTTTGTTATACAATGAATGTACCCCTTTCATTCTGGGACTGCAATACCTTGCTTTTTGGCAACAAACTGCAGAATGTCATGTGGAGCCAGATGTGGTGGCTCTTCTGGTTTATTAATGATAGCCACAGGCACATTTTGTAGACCTCCTTTCATGTTTATAGGGGAACTGTTCCAAATTTTCCAGTTGCAGCAGACACAGGTATTGTGTTCAATTCGGATATTTCTGAATCTCTTTCAACATGTTTGGATGGAGCAAGACATTTGATCCCACACATAATGTGGAAGGTAGTAAGCCCATCTATGGTACAAACATTGAAAGTCACATTATCAAAAACAAGTTGGTTGAATGCAGCTGGCTTGTAGTTTAGCTGAGCCTGGGTAACACAGAAAACTCCAATTTTTGTACTTCACAACATGGTGAGCTGAAACCCAGACTTGCTAGAAGATCAACCAAGTTCTTTGAGGCATATTTCCTGTGGAGCAGAATGGAGATGCCTGTCAATATTGATGACAAGCAGGTATGAGGCCAGACTACTGATGTGATGGGATGTCCAACAGCAACACACTTTTTCCTTGATTCCTCCTTTTTGGATGATTCTGAGTTGCCCTTCTTTCCCATTATTTTCCTTGTTATCATACCAAGTGTAGGTTAGCAATTTGCACCCAGTGTCTCTAAAACCTCTGTAACCATTCTGTCTTGACAGTTCTCCACTCAGGTTTCCTCCCAGTAATAGTGTCCAGAATTCCATTTACAGTAAACTGACAGTTACTATTCCCCTCCAGTAAGTCACTAAACTGTTCCATTGTGTTTGAAACATAGTCTTCATATGTGGATGTTTAGGGTTTCATGCATAATGACCTAATAATTTTGAAATCAAATTTGAATTGTTTGGATCTCACAGGTGCAGGCTCAGGTGGTTCAGAGGACATTGACAGTGCCTGTATCTTTAAATGAGCCTTGATGGATTGCAGTCTGGTGTTTTTTTTTACATTCAGTAGGAATGAGAATGGCATCAAAACCCTCTAAACAGGAGCTGTTGCCATCTCTTTCTCTACTCACTTTGACGAGTGATAATATTCCTGTTTTTGTGACTGTGGAAATACCATCACCCAGTCCATTGATTGTTTCATCACACACGAAACACTGAGTAGCCAGTTCTATGCTGTTGATGTAAATTAAAGCAATTCCCAAAAAATCAATGCTGAACACTGACACAAAAACTGTCTCTAAAATGCTCAATGAACATATTAAGTGAACTGAAGATAAAGAAAAGAAGTGAGAGAGAACTAACCCCCCCACCCGCTCTACCCAGCTGTTTGGAGGAAGACATGTGGCCAGTCTTTGTTGTTCCTTTGTTCCTTGAGGGGCCTCCCCATTGTCAACCCTTTCCCGGAAATAACTGTCTCTCCACTGCTGACAAAGGCAAATGAACTTTCTGTCTCAAAAAAACCAAGATGTTGCCTTGAATGTACTTTTTCCCATTTTTGAATTATTATCAGTCCAAGTAAATAATTTCAATATATGATTTGCAACAATATAATAAAAGCTATACTTATAAAAAGTGTTGTTTTTTAATTACAGTTACCATATTTCCATTTTAAAGTGTCGTTTGTCGTCACAATAGCAAGTTAAATCAGCTAAAATGCAACAGGCTCTCAACATACTCATTTCCAGAGGAACATCAAAATTGAGTGTACAACTTTTGAGTGGTTGAAGATGAAGTGGTGTAAGTGCACATAAAATTGAAAGTGCTCTACGACTTCGTTTCTGACAATTTTATTCACCAATGATTATGGGAGGCACTAGAAGCAAATGTTTGACAAAAAGAGAGGTAAAAATCATTTTTCGAAAATTATTTATTTTCAGTATACATGTATCTCGAAAACTGCTGGGAATTTGACAAATATGTATAGAGATAATTTTACAGGAAACTGAATTAGCTTTCATTTTTATCTGGAAGATTTTTTCTACAGTGCACCCTTCTGAGATATAAGTAAAAAACCAAAGAATGGGACTTTTCCACTCCCCCTCCTAAATATTCCTAAAAATAGTCATAAAATCAAATTTTTTGCGTATTCCATACAGTCTACACCCCTCTTTTGGGCACTCATTGACTGGACTGTTGTTATATGTTCCCTACCACATGCCAATTTACCAAGGTTAATCTAACACTCTTTCAAGAGGAAGAATTCAACTTACGTCATGTAGCAAAGCTCTTATTAAATTGTTAACCCATTTTGAGACAGTAAGGTCAGAAGGAAACATTCTGTTCCTTGTGCAACTTAGTCCAAGTGGATTACTAATACACGGGAGCAACTAGGCACTGTCACCTACAACGTCCCACACTAACAAACCAAGAATGCATGGTTCGATGCCAGCAAGCCCATTCTCAAAAATGTTGTTTGGACAACATGACCATTTGGATGCAGACCGATGAAATAAAGCTAGCCATCATGCAACATCATCCGCTGTAAATGCTCAAAGTAGTCTTGTCCAACAACAGATATAATTAACTCTCACAGAGAACAACTTGCTTGCCAGTACTTGGCAGATTAGTACAGTCACCACGGGACTAGCACAACATTATGAGAAGTTTAAAAACATTATTTACCATAATCTTTTGATGGTGCATGGAGGACTATGCAACATTACCACTGCATTAGAAATGACTAAAGCTTTGCAGATCCTCATTTATAACACTCACGCTACTCAGTTCTGCTTAAATACTCTGCATACTGTTACCCATTTGGGGTTACAGCATAAACTTTGTGCTAGTCTGAGTCCTACTGCAATGCTTTGCATATCTTAACCAATACCACCACTCAAAATGCAGTACATTTACAAATGATTTATCCTGTTCAAGAGTGTATCTTACCTCACTACTACACTGCTGTTAGTGTACATCCATCCCATCTTCATGATCAGCTCAATGTAAGGATGCACCTGCCTATCCCCTGCACTAACAGCAAATTCGAATGTTATTGGTTACACGCCTTTCCAGCTGCATGGAGTGCCTTGCAGAAACACATTACTTGGCAAACACATGAATTCCTGATAATTAGTAAGAACCATCATATGCAGTTCAACTATGTCAACAGCCAATCTCCACTGCTGCACTCAAGCTAAAAAGGCACTGCTCTAACATAGTACTACAAACCAGGAACCACATCTCTATTGTTAGCTGAAATTTCTGCATCAGCATGCCCTCAGGTTGTAATCACAGTACAGGATCCAGTATTTGCCACTGTCAGAAACAGCTGGTTGTACACTGTACCAGGACCACTAACAACTATCATAATTTGGTCATTACTGAGTCCCACAGTGTAACTTTAACTGGTTGCAGTCTTATGTGGTAGTTCCCATTATGATCTCATCAAACCAACAACTAACCTGGCTGCTCAATTAGAACACACCTTTAACCTGAGTTTGGACCTCCGAACTACCCTTTGAAATGAGTCACCACAATAACTGCATGGCACCGCCTATGGTCACTGATATCCATTGCTACAATCCATGGATGGGTTCATAGACCATGAGAATGAACAAATTACCCTGGATTGTGCTGTTGCACATGTCAGTGACTCACCTCTCCTCAAATACATGATGACTGTAATGCTGCATAGCTGTCTTCCCTCCTCTAACTCTGCTTCTAATTGGACTAGCGGTCTGGATTTTATGCACAAATGCTACAACTCGCCTAAAGAGATTGTCCCTCAGCCACAAACAACCAACAATTGCCAGTAACACATGTGACCCGAAGATGAAACATGTGACCTCAAATCTTGTGGCTAGCTGGAAGATTTAACATGTATTTGTTCATTAGTGAATAACCTGTCAGCATTGCTTAATATCATGCCATGAATATTGCAGATGATGTCAATTTTGTGCACTCCAGTGCCATATATTCTTACTGCTTTTTCAATGAAGTCTGTGAATAAAGACCTATGGGAAAGCCTGCCTATGTTTTATGATCCTTGATGCACCCTTACAGCTACAGTCTACATGTAAGAGACTGTGCTTGTGTAAAGCTGAGATATAGATGTTAAAGCTTACTTGGTAGGAACTATACATGTTTGGTACACCTAAAGGAGTTTGTGCAATAGTATCAAGCTTATGCAACCCCTATCTCTTAATTGGTATTCTGTACTTATGTAAGTGTTATTTGAAGATTTTATCATTAATGTAGGAAGACTGCATGCCACAGCCACTTATTTCATTGTTAGAAAGGTTAACTCAATCTTTCTATTATACTTGGTAATTCTATCCAGAGTGGGTAAACTGTTATAAAGTCAAGTTGAACAAATATATTTCTAGGACGACACAATACGTGTAAGTCACAGATCAAATAAACAAGTAAGACATGTGTACACTGGAACAGTCAACTCAATCAGCACTGAGTCCAAGTCTAGCGGCCACTGCCCGGCTGGCCGCTTAGGTGGCGTGACTGCTGCAAGGCTGGCAGACAGCGCCGCATGTAGAGGACGCGCATAACTGCACGGCGGCACTTTGAAAGATCGGTGAGTCACAACACTTTTCCCCCCTTTGAATTTTTTGCACTGGTCTTGATGGAGGTGGCCTGTAGATTGCTAACGTCCATAGGTGTTGTTTGACTGGCCGTAAAGTGTTGAGGAGGAGGCTTCCCGATGATAACGGGTCGAGATGACAGGAGAAGTGGGTGTCGAATCTGCTTTGCCTACACATTCTCGAGACTCTAAAATTTTTCAGAAAACACATAGTGCCAACTAACTCCAGAGTCACAAAAAATAATGAAATAGATAAACACAACACCAGCAAAAACTCAAATCTGCATGTTTTATGTACAAACACTCAACTGTGTAAAAAGGGAGCTTTCCACATGGGCTTCCAACTGTTCAACTAATTTCCCAATAGTATTAAGTCCATTGAAGACAACATAAAATTTAGTAAAGCCGTGAAGTCAAATTTGTTGTGTCACTGTTTTTACTGTATAAATGAATACCTAGAACAACAATCTTGCTATTTATGTAAAACTGAAAACATTCTGCAATGGAGTGAAGTAAACTTAACCAATCTTTGTAATATAATACATTAGGTTACTGTATGTTAACAATGTTAACTGATTTTATCCGACATCTGTAACACACTGTGTACCATCAGATCACATGGAATAAATAAATAAATAAACCTCATGGATGTATCAATGGCTTAATCAGTGTAATTACACATACATCTGGTGATGTCACTAGGTGCAGCATGGAGTGGTATATTGACAGAGCCAGGTCACAATGATAAACGACAGCGGCAGATTTTAGACTACTGGCGATTAAAATTGCTACACCAAGAAGAAACGCAAACGATAAATGGGTAATCATTGGACAAATATATTATACTAGAACTGACATCTTATTACATTTTCACACAATTTGGGTGCATAGATCTTGAGGAATCACTATCCAGAACAACCACCTCTGGCTGTAATAACGGCCTTGATACACATGGGCATTGAGTCAAACAGAGCTGGGATGGTGTGTACAGGTGCAGCTGCCCATGCGGCTTCAACACGATACCACAGTTCATCAAGAGTAGTGACTGGTGTATTGTGACGAGCCAGTTGCTCGGCCACCATTGACCAGATGGCTTCAATTGGTGAGAGATCTGTAGAATGTGCTGGCCAGGGCAGCAGTCGAACATTTGCTGTATCCAGAAAGGCCCGTACAGGACCTGCAACATGGGGTTGTACATTATCCTGCTGAAATGTAGGGTTTTGCAGGGATCGAATGCAGGGTAGAGCTATGTGTTGCAACACATATGAAAAGTAATGTCCACTGTTCAAAGTGCCGTCAATGCGAACAAGAGATGACCGAGATGTGTAACCAATGGCACCCCATACCATCACGCCAGCTGATACGCCAGTATGGCGATGACGAATACACGCTTCCAATGTGCATTCACTGCGATGTCGCCACACGGATGCGACCATCATGATGCTGTCAACGGAACCTAGATTCATCCGAAAAAATGACGTTTTGCCATTCGTGCAGCCAGGTCCGTCATTGATGACGCAGCGTCAAGGGTAACCACAGCCATGGTCTCCGAGCTGATAGTCCATGCTGCTGCAAACGTCGTCAACTGTTCGTGCAGATGGTTGTTGTCTTGCAAACGTCCCCATCTGTTGACTCAGGGATCGAGACGTGGCTGCACGATCCATTACAGCCATGTGGATAAGATGCCTGTCATCTCGACTGCTAGTGATACGAGGCCGTTGGGATCCAGCACAGCCGTCCGTATTACCCTCCTGAACCCACCAATTCCATATTCTGCTAACAGTCAATGGATCTCGACCAACAGGAGCAGCAATGTCGTGATACAATAAACTGCAATCGCGATAGGCTACAATCCAACCTTTATCAAAGTCGGAAACGTGATGGTATGCATTTCTCCTCCTTAAACCAGGCAACGCCGGTCAACTGCTGTTTGTGTATGAGAAATGGGTTGGAAACTTTCCTCATGTCAGCACGTTGTAGGTGTTGCTACCGGCGCCAACCTTGTGTGAATATTCTGAAAAGCTAGTAATTTGCATATTACAGCATCTTCTTCCTGTCGTTTGAATTTCGCGTCTGTAGCACGTCCTCTTTGTGGTGTACCAATTTTAATGGCCAGTAGTGTAGAACAGCTGCAGACCCTCTCAGTCTCACTTGTCCCAGCTCAGTAATATGTACTACCTGTTCTCCAGTGGAGTTAGTCATGATGACCTTGCAATACTTTGGTACTTTCTGGACACTGATTTGGACTCTGTTATTTCCAACCATCAACACTTTGCTTTCACACACGCAGGCCCTACTTTTCTAATGACAACACATTATGCCTACTGTGAGTGCACCAACGGCATGTGTGTATACTGAGAGAGTGGTTTTGTATTAGAGTACTTCCCAGCCTGGCAAAGATAGTGTTATCCACAACTAAACTTTTGAGTTATTCAGTAGATCTGCAGAGTACTGTAGCTGCCAAGCAGTATCCATCTCTAGACTTCATTTCTATTTAATGTAAGAAAAATCAGGAATTATTGTATTCTTTAATTCATCTGTACATTGCTGGTGTTCAATAAGACCTATGATGCTGAAGAAGTACACACACAATGGGGGGGACGAAGGTTGTTTGGAACCATAACCCACCCCATGATGGCATAGGAATTATCAGGCAGCTTTGCTGAGTGTTACAACCAAGATGAACAAGTAGGGATGAAGGGCCAAAACATTTGGTTTCAACAAGAAATTCACCTGACCACAGCAAAACAGTCCAGCTTATTTTAATAAGTGTGAGCTCCCAATAATTGGGAGTGCTAAACTCACAACTCAAAGAAACACATTCTTAGCATATCATTAATTAAAATTAATCCACAGTTGAGTTTAGCAAATCATATAAATATTCATTATTTATACAAAATTCTGAAGGTTTTTTTCTGAAAGAGTGAAAAAAGACAATAAAAGTATACTCTGATAACTCACTGTCTTTTCCAATCTCACCAAAGCCCATAATTCCGATAGTGAGGTCCATCATAGTTCTCACTTCAGGAAAAAAACTCTCTTTCCCCCACTTTGCTATCTTCTGATAATCATAGTATGTAAACAGATTCCGTTCTCTGTTGACAATTTCAGAAACGACATATTCAGCCATTTGTACGCCAAAGAGGTCACCAGTGAGCCGGGTCATTACAAAAGGAAGTGGGAGCTGAAACACATCATGCATAATCAGGCACAATTGAAGTCAAGGTGAAAATTACAGAAAAGGCAATAGTAAATGCGAAACAAAAGAGAATATTAAATACAGAATCAAACAAAATATATTAACATAAAAGTATCTATTTCATACAAAAGTGACACAATCAGCACAAATTATACTGTCTGTAATGGGTCTTTTATAGGAATTTCTGTAATAATTCAAAATATCCCCATCACACATTTACAAACTACTACTAAGAAGGCAGTTATGAAGGATATACATTCAGTTCATTTAGCCAGCACATTGCAATTTTGTAAGCAACAATTCATCTAGAGTAAAAACACCTGTTTTACAATTTTCAGGAGACCTTAAAAAAGGGTGTAAATTGTGGGAAAATGTAAATGGTGGGAAACAACTTCTTAAGCAAATAAATTAGTTTTACAGTTATTGTACACAATGATAGTTCATATGTTTTGACAAAAAAAATCCAGAATTGCCAGGATTGTAGTTTCTTTCAATTTCTTCTGGTGAATTTTTTTCTATCTAGTTTTCCAGTTCAAAAATACATTCAAATGTTTTGATGTGTATTTTTAATACTTCAAGCATTCAAAGTAAGTCTGAAAGTGATTACATGGCCTGGACACAAACTGTAAACAAGAAGTATATGTAACTTCAAATTATAAAATTTACTACATCATCTCATTTGATAAAACAACTATGGACAACACTACATACAGTACAGTTATTGTTAGGTTGGCAGTGTTAGGAGACAAAGCACTAGCCACACAAATTGGTTTTGGCTCAGAACTAGGGATACAAGAGCTAAAGAAAATTTTTTGTGGAATATCTGTAAACATTACATGAATAAAACTGAGATAAAAGTAGAAGTCAGAGCATTTACTTGCAAGCAAAAGGAATAAATGGAGCTTTTGCTGCAGGCTGTGTGAAAAACTTTTATCTTTTCCTACTACCGTTTACTTCTAATACAAAAGCAAAAGCTTGTACTGATCTGCTTCATCTGCATTGTCAGCAACCTTAGTTGAATAGGCACTGGCATCTGATTTCGCTGTTTATTGGCTTCATCTGATACAGGTGAAAGCTCAGTATGTGCATAAAGTATAATAGGTTTTTAACCATGGCCTTAGAATATTATTGTGAATTATAAGAGAAATCAGAACTTACAGAAGCAAACAGAAAGCAATGCCTCGTCTGCAGCAAGTTCACATGACAGGCTACCATCCTTGCATAAAGCAAAATGTTTGACACAAACAGATGAGATAAAGGTGCTCAGTACCATGGAATTATGCAGGCTGGTGCTACCTGAGCATATGAACTTGGCAAGGGTACAAACGGAAAAAGAAACTGTGGTAATGAACTTCCTTAATGCAAAAGTTAACAATGGAAACAATGCTCAAGAGGAGAAAAATGAAAATAGTCTTAACACAAATACTGTTCTTTAGACCATGTTAATGACAGCTTGTTAGAGATAAGCAGTTCTGTATGTTTTCATAAACAAAATACTTCAAAATCCTGCATTTTGTATTAGAGCTGCAATTCATTGTCTTTTTTTCATGTCCTCTCCTAATAAATTCCCCCTCAGTTACAGGCTCCTCTTCATTATCACCACTGTCATGGAAATCCTGTGCAGTATTTTCATTCTGCAGATGTCTCACAACATTATGCAGAATAAAGCCGCAAGCTATAATTATTGGAACATTTGGTAAGGAAACTCGGCACACAGACTTCAAAATAGGAAGCCCCCCCCCCCCCCCTTCAGCTGATAAAACAACACTTTATCACAACACTAGTTTTTTAAAAGCCTGCTGAATGATTTATGAGTCTCCTCTGTTGGATTGCAATAGAGGATCATCATCCAGGCCTCTAGACCATAGTCTTCATCACCCAAAAGCACAGTGTTCTAGAATTCAATCAGCTCTGCCTTGACACATGCATTTCTCTGTCTTTGATAGTCATGTACTGACCTGGGGCAGTTAGCCTCAACACTAGTGAACTGTTAAGTTATACTGCACAGGTTCTGAAATTCGCACATGCATACAGTCAGTTACACCTAGAGAACTTGGAAACTTAGATTTTTCTATCCATTCTTTTTTTGACACAGTCACATCATGTGGTGACTACAAAAATTTGATCTGCATGTTAGCTTTTTCCATCATCTTCTTAGAAACTCTACTCACTCTTTTACTCACTGTAGTTTGATGAATCCCCATTTCTCCTGCTGTGCGAGACTGGAATCATGAATCAGCTACACACCAAGGCAAAATCTCCATCCTCTGTTCTGATGACAGCACCACCTTGTTTTTCCCCGTGTCTGGTAGAAAATGATTCACAACCCCTTTAACATTTTCTTTGGTGAAATGATTTAGAGTTTTATAATGCTCAAGTGGACAGCGATGTGGTTTGTAGCATTTTTCATGGTGTACACATGCTGCTACTTAAGCCACATCTGCACTCTGCAAACATGTTCACTACTGATCAGCCTTCGCATTTTAAAAGCTATTGCTTCAAAATGAAATCAGAACTTCTCTTTATTCATACAGTTTATCTAATGACAAGGCCAGAGTTCAAGGTGAAGGAAAAGCTTTTCTCTCTGTTTTGTCCCCAGAAGCTAAAGCTCTTACTTCATATTTTATTCATAAATTCTGAAGCTTAGGCTTAAAAGTTTGAAGGAAAATCATTTTCTTCACTCTATCCATATGGCCCAATGCTCACCAGCATCATTATATTTCAGTTACGTGCACCTCGTTATGTGTAAATTGTGGGATATTTGTAATTATAGTAATGCAAAATTGGGTGGGGATTAACACTTGGAACAGAGAGAATTTGAAGGGACCAATAAAAATGATATAAACAGCTGGAAAATGCCAATTTTGGAAATGTAAATGTGTAGTTAAATGCTACCAATGTGAAACTTTAGCTTCATCTGGTGTACAAAGCTCTCCAACAGCTTACAGGAATGCATCTCGGTGACACCTCTGACAACCACCAATACTTCCATAGGTGAACATACTGTCATTTTTAAGGCACATTTAGTGGGTTGATTAGATGTCATTACATCAGCAATCATGAATATGACAACCAGCTGCATTCCCATAAGTTATTCATACACGAAGAACTGACAATTCCTAATACAATTGCTCTTCTCCATCTTTTACTTTTCACACAACTCAAACTACTTTCAGAAATGGTTCACATTCATGTGTAACAAACACCATAGTTAACAACTTTGTACTAATGGTTGTTAGGCAACACAACTGCCAATTTCATTAGATCTGTTGTTTTTGCAGTCATTTAAAGAAACTGCCTTTATAGATTACAGATTTTATTTGAGGCCAACAGTGGCAACTGATATAAACATGGAGATGTCAAATGAGCTATGGATCATTTGAAGTAAAACTTAAGTCTTTGATTACACCACTAATAATTCAAGGCTGTGGCATGATTCACCATTCAAATACAAGTTTCTCACATTATGAAGTGATCAATAAGAGTCAGACGGTGTAGGAGGAGGAGAAGATTGGTGTTTAACATCCTGTCGAAAATGAGGTCATTAGAGATGGAGCACAAGCCTGGATTAGGGAAGGATGGGGACAAAAATCAGCCGAGCCCTTTCAAAGGAACCATCCCGGCAATTGCCTCAAGCGATTTAGGGAAATCACCGAAAACCTAAATCAGGATGGTCGGACATGGATTTGAACCGTCGTCCTCCCCAATGCAAGTCCAGTGTGCTAACCACTGCGCCACCTCGCTCAATGAGACTGTGTAGGGGAAAAACACACACACACACACACACACACACACACACACACACACACACACACACACACACACACACACACAAGGTGCGTGCGTGCACACCTGAAATAACCAGTTACAACAGCAGGATCCTCAGTAACAACTAACACTCCACACTGAAAGCACATTTTGATCACACACAGAGCTGTATTACCCACCTCAGCAGAGAATTATCCTATTTACACATATATAGAATGTTCCAGTAAGTTATTCACCACAGAGGACTCACAGCATGTGGCATTGGTTCCTCTCCTCATAAACAGGAATGTGGACTGTAGCTTCCTGGATCTGGATTTCATGAGTAACCCACCATATGATAGGCTGGCAGATATTCGCGTTCTGATGTGTTGTCACATCATCATGGTCACCACGATGTTCAGATCAAGGTACTAGCAATGAGGGATTGTGATTGTCTGGCAGGTCTTCTTGTTCCTTGAATGGAAAGGTCCTATCATATGTCTATGCACATGACTATGACAGTCCTTAATGCCAAAGACATGGATGATGTGTATGCGCTTTTGCCTACTTAATGTAAGGTAATCATCCTTGACTTCATGTGTGTGTCTAAAAAGTGGAATAGGATTTGCAATAGGCCAAAAAGAACATAGAAAATTCCAAGAGGGTCATTTTTCTTGTTTACTTCCACCAGAATTCTGTTGTGAGATTACATATGGCTTTCTCAGTGCAGAATCCTTTACAGACATTGAACTAACAAGGTGTTAAAAATTGCCATGAAAATAGTTCACAGAGTTACAGCCCATATTCTCAAATTAGAGGTGAGAGAAGTGTCTATGATTAGAGATAACCTACCTTAGCTTTTATAAATAAGGTGTTACTATTGCATATTTCTATCTTTCAGGAAGTACACCTTTATTCATAAACTGATTACAAAGGTAACATGAGGGGGAAGGAAATGGGAGCTACCATGCTAGCACAAAGTTTCAGCACTTTTCTTAATATTCTGAGAGGTAATGATTTCTGACAAAAAGGATGTCTGCTGACAGAGTACGCAATGCCTATCTTTGTGATTCTAATGAATCTGCTATGAATCTTACACTTTTTGTCTCTATGTTTTCTGTTATTGTTAGGAAGAATTTGTTGCATTTAGTGGCCAATGGTCTGAATTTAACATTATCTGTCTACTGCATTAAAAAGATGATTTTCTTACAATTACAGGAAAATTAAATATTAGTTTTTAATGTGACAACAACCTTGAATTACTAGTGATCAGAGAGCAAGCAAAGTGTATTGGTGGGGAAAAATACATTGTTTGTTGGGAAGGAAGAAAGAAAGAAAGGAAAGGAAGGAAGATAAGAGTTTAACAGTCCATCAACAATGAGGCCATTGGAGACACTGATTTTCACCCACTGAAAGCCTAAACATGTGATCGCAAGTTCTTGGTGTTTTGGAAGAGTTTTACTACAGTGGTTACTGAATGCTTGAGCATTGTCCTTCTGGTGGCTGAGAATATTTCAATTAACATCTGACTAACTGTGCATTTATGTTTTGTGGAACAACACAATATGGAACTGACTCAATAAGGTGACAGATGATTTCTGTATAAATACTGAGGCATTGTGTTTCAATAATTACTCATAGTTCTCTGATGTTTGTAGGCGGAATAATACCAACTTTTTTTCTGCCCTTATTCAAAAATATCACATAACTGTCTAACTGAGCTTATATACCAGGTGGTTATAATTAAACATTCCTGTTGTAACATGGAAACTAATTACTACACGAGTACCAAACTTGGTAGCAAAAATGTCCTGAGTATGGGATGCACGATTTCCATGCGTCAAAGTGCCACTGTCCAGTTCCAACTGCAGCCACCAGGTGCCGTGATTAGTCATCATGATTCATAGACTCACACACCTGGCCAGTCACAGTGTGCTTGTTGATGTGTCAACATGAGCTTGGACAAAAGGAGCACGGCATTATTGGTGAAGCTCTTTTATCGAAACAACAGTAATGCTGCAGCTGCACTTTGAGAATTTTGCCAGCTGAAAAGATTACGGAAGGGTTCTCTTTCTCCACCTGCTGTGCGGAGCATGATGAAATAGTTCAAATCACTGGAGAACTGAGGGTAGCTCACCACAGGTGATTGATGAAATCACTGTTGGTATGGCACACAACAGTGCATGCAATTCCAGACCATCAGGCAGTGTGTGTGCAGTGTCATGACAGTTGAACATCCCATGGTCCACTGTATGGAAGGTGCTCTGAATCATTCTCAAATGGTATCTGTATGAGATCCATATCATACAGCAGCTTGTACCACAGGACACACAATGATATGTTGACTTTGCTCTCCACTTTCTCACAAGGATTGAAGTTGATGACGGCTGGCCCTGGACCATCCTATGGACAGATGAAGTTCACGTTTCTCTGATGGGTGAGGTGCACACCAGAACTGCTGAATGTGGGGATCTTCACCTCCAGTCAATGTGCATGAAGTTCCTCTGTATCATGAACATGTCACCATATGGTGTGGCTTCATGATTACAGTCACGATTGGTCCATTCTTTTTTGAACAGGTTGGCACTTAAGGACCAAAGACGTGCAGTGTGATGGACCAGCATTACTGCGGTATGCTTCGTTAGCATGTCGCATCCGCTGTACAGGAGAGACACGCATTGAACTCTACAGTTTTAATGGAAGATGGGGACCCACTGCACATCGCTCGTGAAGTTCACCTGCTTCTCCAATATGATTATCAGCCAATCTTTTCTAAATGCTTGGCTGGCACAGTCACCTGCTCTCACTTCCTGTGATTTCTGGTTGTGGGGATACCTGAAGGACAGGGTTTAACATAGAGATCTGTATTTGAAATTCTCCAGAAAGCTCATCAAAACAGGCTATGGTAAGATTTGCAATACATTTAATTGCATCTGCTAACCATGACACAGCTCTACTTTACCCACCAATAAATCAAGAACATAACTTACCTTTGTTTTATCAACAGCTGCAACAATGTTCTCCACTCCAGCATAGGTACACTGTATCCACTTTGCATTTGGCAGCTGATGAATGATGGGAGATAAAAGAAAACCATCTGCAATTATTATTTCAGCCTTTTGGAGAGCACCCAATGCATCAGCGGCACCTAAATCATGATGGTAAAATAAAATTATGCAACATTTTTTTTGGAAAATACATGTTATGTAAGGATAAAATCAGTACCATCCTCAAATTAAAGTCTCCTCATCAACATAGAACGACTAACAGCTACAATTAATTTATTTATTATACTAATTACATGATTTAAACTCGTAACAAGACACAGGGCAATACTTTTAATTTATGTAGGTGCAAAGAAATTACAATTTGCTTCACACATCATCAAAGATCCTCTTTGTCCCTCATCGAGCAATGCGTATTACGTTTAAGACACTGGAATATACACAACCAGAGTAGAACTCCAAACTTCTATTCAGTCAGTATGAAGGACCACCCCATTGCACGATTGTTAGTTTATTTGAACTGATCTCCTATATGACCAAATGTTTTAGTATATTTTGGAAATCAGCATAGCCTATTGAAATAAAATTCAAGAGCATAATTTTATCAACCAGGCTGCTATGTTATATGAAGAGTTAAGCCAATATTGCCAGGTGAAAAACTGGTGGTTAAAATTTATTTGTATAAACAAACAATAAATAATTATAAGCTCATAATTCTACATCAGAAATTTGGTAATTTCTACTACGCGAGGAAATTACATTTGTTGCATCAAGATATCAGTGAGATGAAACTTTACACAGAGAGTCTACATCTGGTCATGTGAGTGCAATGCAGCGTGGAAAAATAAATTACCACAACAACCACGTGTGGGCAGATCCAAATGCTCAAGCAATCATGGAAACAAGACAACAGGTTTGCATTAATGTCAACATGTGAGCACGAATTGCCTGATAGAAATGTACTGCCACACAAATTGTTGGACAAAATAGCAGTTTCTGAATACTACCAATTTCGATGTAATACACTACCTCTGCTATCAGAGAACATTACCCTTGCAGGCTGTGGTTTATGGACAACGGGGCACCATGCCATTTTCTATGCCTCGCACAACAGTACATAACAAATATTTAATGAGTGATGGACTTCTCACTGAAGTCCAGTAACATGGCATCTCCACTCACCTCACTTTAATCCATAGATTTCTGACTATGTGTATAGTTAAGGAGTAATGTGCTCATTTTAAAGGAACAAGTGTCACATACAAGTGACCAAATCTGAGGGCAGCCAGGTGTTTTTGCACACATTCATGATTCTTTGCGAAGAAAATCTAAGGGATGTGTAAGAATTAGTGCTAGTAACAACAATGAGCAAACCCCTGCAGTGTTAAGACAGATGGCTTTCAAAGAAGAAAATTGTCAATTTTTTAAAGAGTTATTTGCTTCATGACATATTTATGACCTTTTCTCCCTACTTTTGATCAGTAATGTCTCCTGTAAGATATGGGATGTTTTTTAAAAGTGTCCTACTTCAATAACAGCAATAATGATTTCTTTCACTACACATGCTACAAAATTTCTAAATGTCTGTATATTGTTGAACCGAATGAGTCTTCAATACAAATAATTTCCAGTCTGATTTTAGAGTTAAACAACTTTGAGCCAAACACAACTTCAATTAAGACAAAGGTTTGTTTTTTCCTTCCAATACTTCAATTACGGAAAGTATCATTTCTGTTTACCTACAGTGACTAATTTTCAGTATACTGTATTTTAGTTTAAAATTTAGTAGCCTTCCCAACATCAAGTACTGTAGAGTTTTGCTTTTTATGTAGGCACTTCTGAGTTATGAAAATTACAGTGCACATGCCCTAACTACACTGGAGGATGTAACCCAGACATGTACTTGTAAATTTACTTTTTGTCAGTTGTGAACAGTGAATCTTCGATCTATCAAGTATTGCGAGACAAAGGGTACTTACACTGAAAAATAGTATGACTGTTTTCACAAACATTTCCCCAAATTAAACTAATTACAGCAGCTGGGTAAAAAGAACAAAATCTTTTGAAACGTCAAAGTAAAATGAAAAACTGTATGTCATATTTCCACACAAGCAATAAAAACCAGAGATATTGGCACGAATCCTTCTCCAGTAAAGTTTTGAATTGCAATTAAGGTTTATTGTATGACTTCGTAGTCTTTTGGGTGCCATCCACACACAAAATTCTCTCGCTGTTCAAGCTGAGAAAACTTGTGCTTTTGAAAACCGATGAAGACTAAATATCTTAGAAAGCTCAAGTTTTATTTGAGAGACCTCTCTTGAAGACCTACAGAATTTTACACAAGATCCATTTCAGCTCATACAGTGCTGCCAGACAAAACATCAGTTCACGAACCAACTGACAGCATATGCCTAGTCATTCTACACAGGTTTCAGTAAACAAAACAGATTAGCCCTCAGGCACAATGCACTTTATACTACAGACATTTCAGCTACCAGAGTCGTGCAATACTCCTTGCCACCCTCGCCACCTTACCCTTTCCTTACAATACCCTACAAAAAGTTACTTTATTTCCCAATGCCACAGAAGAATGTTTCCAATTACAGGCTTAAATATATAATAACTAAATGTTTGGAGTCTTTGAATTAATATGGTGTATTTTTGTAACAAGAATAAATGCTTTGAACATATGCCTATTTGTTTTCATTGAAACTATCAAATCTAAAGACACTGTTGCATATTCCACTGTCTGAAGACAAAGAAACCGAATGAACCTGGAGCATAATGAACACTTGTTAAAATAGGATCCTTTCTAATGCCTAATTTTTCTCAAAGTCACATGAAAGAAAAGTCTTTCTGCGACAGATTATTTGTGTTCTCAGAAAAGCATTTCAAAAGTATTCAGACATAATATTTTTGGCTAAATTCTAGTTTTTAAAAGTATATCTTCAAAAGTAACTGAATTCTTTCCCCAGTTTTCCAGGTATTCTTTAGGCGGTTATTCAGCATTCATTATTGCCAATGGATCTGCTTGTACTGATTCATACCAGTTTATCTTAGCTTGCATCAGCTTATTTGCATGTACTTTTAAAATAGCCTACAATGCTTTACGTCATACACTAAATAAGTAAATCTGAGTATTTATAAAATATCAATAAATACTATATAACAAATAGTTCAGAACAAAAATTATCATTTTCTACTCGCTTGTCTTATTCTGTAAATAAGAACAGTAGTACAGCACAAAAATTAATTACGTGAAATAGTAGCTTCTACCACTCCGTTTGAGGTTTACAAAAACAACAAAAAAATGCACGAGTTCTCTTGAGAGACAAGCCAGTATGACCTATTCACAGATACTGCTCTTTCTTGATTCTGCTTTGGTGAGAGCTGCAGGCTTGAGAAGAAAAGGGATGGGCACTGGATAGTGGTAGAATATACACTAAAGATTTTAATTCAGTCAGCAATATATGATGCAAAACAAACTTTTTTGTTGGTTATCACTCCAGCTATCTATAGTGATTGTGTGGAAGATACAAAAATCACTGTGTTTAAAAATAATTTTTCATTTCAACTGTTGCTTAATGAAACCCATTCAGTTTCTGAAGCACGGTGGCTCAGCTGTAATTGACACTGACCTGACGGTTTGTTGTTAGTGAAGGGAGGATTGTCTGTGGCCATAAATAAAAGCAATTTCACAGCAATCACTGGGAATAATTTGTATACATTGTAGATAACTAATTACTACCAATAGGATTGTATATTATACAGCCAAAAAATTATTCATTTTTCTAGCAATTGCTGATCATCATAATAGGATGCACTAACGCAGTAGGTACTAAACTGTGAACCTAACTACATTATAGGCTTAATGTGTTTTTTTTAATCATTACACTGAAGCTTACATGTACTGAGAACAAAAAACGTATGTAGGTATCTGGAACCTATGAAGAAGCTTGGGTGCAGGGTATCTGTTGATTTTTTTTAACAGATTTCAGCCTCCTCTATCAGACATACATTGACGTACTTTCTGTCAGATGTATCATGTTTAATTATGGGCATTCCATCATAACAAGAGGGGTGGTCAAAGTTTTCTTTTTGTTACAGTAAGTGATTATAAATTTTAATACTGGTTGCGCAATTTAAAATGCCAACAAAAACTTAGTAAGTTGTTTAAAATACCATTTCATAGTCAATGGCTTATACACGCTGCGATAATAAAGAAAGTAAATGCAGCACAGCAAGACTCCTTACCGTGTTCCACCACATGAAACTGCAGTTGTGGAAGAGCAGCTTTTAAAAGTGAAGGTAATTTATGTAGCACGCTATAAACAGCAATTTGTTGTGTCATTATGACCGCTTGTACTCCACAGTTGTCACCTGAAACTTATATCACATTTATATTCCATAAACTTTATTAAAACCTTCACTATTACATAAGATAAAGCGCGGTTCTATTCAACAAACAGTAATAACATCAAAACTTCAATGACAACACGGGTATAATGCAATTATATATTACTGTTTCATTCTGCAACCGAAAACTAACATTTAATTAAGAGTCATCCCATTGGTTTATTAATATGCAACACAAGTAATTCACACAGCACTATTCACTGACAACTTCTTAAAATGCAATGGTAAGGTGGGATTTTCAGTGGTAATGCCAGACAAAATTTTAGCTTAACATCTTCGTGCAGATCGAAGATCACTCTACACGCATAAAACACGTATTTGTATCTACTTATTTCCACCTGCGGCTTCTAGATCATGAATAAAAAACAGATTACACGTGATTAACTAGTACACACTACCCGATTTTTCGCCAATTTTTTTCCATACATTACTAACCTCATACCAGACACTCGGCTTTCGTCAGTGCAGAGACTCGACTGGCAGTCTTTGCTTGATTACGTCGCGAAAGACTGAATGACTGTAATACGCAGATAAGAAGTACCGAATGTCAAGCTTAAATAAAAATTCTTACAGCCTTGCGTCAGTAGCTTGCCACCAAATCAGAGGCACTCACGTGTTTTACAATTTATCATGCCGTTACGGCATACTTATTATCACCTTCCTCTTGCCATGAAGATATAATTTTGTTACAGTTCTTACGTTCAACCACACGAACAAAAAACTGAAGGAGAAAGATATCGCGGTTCGTTTTCTACATACAGATAGTCAACAGTGTACTAATTATCAACGTACACAAAATGAAATTACGATAATGTAATTTGAACACAGCGCTTTACATGTCACCAAAGAGTCTAGGCTGGATGTTTACAAACAGAAGGAACTCCCTCAAATGAATTGACGAGATACAAGCCAATGGTCAGGAAATATTGTAGTGAGAAATAATCCAGTGATACATCGAATATGTCAGCTGTGCATTCCCCTAACAAAATGTATAACAAATTTCGAAATGTAAGTGAACTACTAAGTTCACAGAACTTAAAACAGTGCGTCCACATGATGCTTATTTTCTTATCACGCGCATAAATTTCCAGCTGCGCATGCGCATTTGTACATACGTAAATGCCTGAAAATGGAGGCCGTGCGTTAAGCGCAGTACTTCGCACCTTCGGAGGAGGGGGTGAGGGTTGGGGTGTTTTGGGGGAAGAGACAAAACAGCGAGGTCATCGGTCTCATCGGATTAGGGAAGGATGGGGAAGGAAGGCGGCCGTGCCCTTTGAAATGAACCATCCCAGCATTTGCCTGGAGCGATTCAGGGAAATCACGTAAAACCTAAATCAGGATGGCCGGACGCGGGATTGAACCGTCGTCCTCCCGAATGCGAGTCCAGTGTGCCTTCGGTGGAATGTTTGCGCTTTCTAGTGGATGACATGCAGCTGGGGCCCCTTGCATGTTTCATTGTGTAGTATGTAGAGAGTATGGTGTGAAGCAATTTATGTGCAGTAATGTCTGTTGACTCCAAAGGTTGACTCCGAAGGAAGCATGCTTAAATTGATAGATGATTACAGACAAACAAAAGTCGTATGGAATGCCGTTTCTAAAGATCATTTGAATAAAAATTTGAGCTGTGATGCCCTGAGCGTCAAGTATTAGATAAAAAGTCTCCGATTATACTAATGTAAAAAATAATATGAGAACTGGGGCGGATGTTGGTGCTATGGCCACTTAATAGCACCACAAATGAGCAGCCTGACATCTGAAAAAATGAAATAATGGGGTATGTGTAGCTCTGCAGAAAACTAATAAAAATAGAAATGAAGGACATTTATGATGCAGAAAATACAAAACTGGAAAAACAACCTCCATTGTAGTGGATTTTGTCGTCTATGGAATTCCCATATTTGTCGAGTCCTATGTTAATCTACGTATAATCTTTCATGATTTAAGTTACGTAAACAACATTTGTTTACAAAATAAAATACAAACGAGGCATTAAACGTTAATTAACCTTCACATAACGACTAAGAACCTCCCTCAAGTATTTCTTAGTTTCAGAAATGATCACTGAAATGCTTTGTTTTGGAATGATAAATGAATAGTTTAAACTGGTATATAAGTCGCCGGTTACTAGCTAAGTATTGTTGCCAACCTTATCGCTGTAGTTTCCGCAAGCAGAAAAATCTCACTGCGACCTCCTGAAATTTGCAAATAAAACATTGTTTTGACTTTGTATTTCTCGTAGCTCTGTTGTTTAGATACTTCTTTACCTACAGTCGCTTTTGTGTTTTCTTTTTTTGTAGCCTTTTAATCACAGTAAATTCAGCACAAGCATAGCAGGGGATCAACTGCAGTGTGCTTGCGCAATGAGGAAATGTATGGAAACGTGAACGCCTATGCATGCGTACATGTGCTCTTTCCACAATTTTTAATGCATGCCCTTCCAGTCCCGTGCATCGTCGGTTGCGCACGAGTAAAATGGAATCGTGTGGACACACAGTCAGAACTCCACTCCGACCGTGCAAACCATAGAGTGTATTCTCTATGATGCAAATCAAGAAAACATTCACCATAAAAAAAATTGGCGCTTAGGATATTCTTCTTTGGCATTTCTTTTTCAAGTGCGCACAGATCCTCTTTACAAAATGTGTTAACTGGTTTTCGCGGACAAATGACTTATTGCAGCAATGGTATTTACATACAACAGCTTAAAATGCATCAATCTAGATCCATTATTTACTTTCTGAGACGAACAGATATATGAGACGAGATTTTTAGTTAACAGTTTAGTGGTACTTCGATGATTTTTACGTGATATCAGACAGGATAGTTTAACATAAGCGTGAAAAACAGTATTTGGAGTTACACTACTAGAGTTACCATATGTAACTACATACACAAATACTCATTTTACTTACACACATCAAAAAAAGTTTTGCATCACCTCGGTTCCGAGAGTTCCGGAACCTGTGGAGAAAATTGGATTGGAGATCAACATAAATACCATTTCCGCCCTTTTTATTGCTCATGAACACCTCACATCGCATGTTGTACACCATACGCATTCAGAGGTGGTGGTTCAGATTGCTGAACACACCAGTACCTTTAATACCCAGCAGCACGTCCTCTTGCATTGTTGCACGCATGTATTCGTCGTGGCATACTATGCACAAGTTCAAGGCACTGTTCGTCCAGATTGTCCCACTCCTCAAAGACGATTCTGCGTAGATCACTCAGAGTGGTTGATGGGTCACGTCGTCCATAAACAGCCCTTTTCAGTCTATCCCATCCATGTTCAATAGGGTTTAAGTCCGGAGAACATGCTGACCACTCTAGTCGAGCGATGTCGTTATCCTGAAGGAATTCTTCACAAGATGTGCACGATGGGGGCGCGAATTGTCATCCATGAAGACGAATGCCTCGCTAATATGCTGCCGATATGGTTGCACTATCGGTCGGAAGATGGCATTCACGTATCGTACAGCCGTTACGGTGCCTTCCATGACCACCAGCAGCATATGTCGGCCCCACACAATGCCACCCCAAAACATCAGGGAACCTCCACCTTGCTGCTCTTGCTGGAGAGTGTGTCTAAGGCCTTCATCCTGACCGGGATGCCTCCAAACACGTCTCCGACGATTGTCTGGTTGAAGGAATATGCGACGCTTATCGGTGAAGACAACACGATGCCAATCCTGAGCGGTCCATTCGACATGTTGTTGGGTCCATCTGTACTGCGCTGCATGGTGTCGTGGTTGCAAAGATGGACCTCGCCATGCAACGTCGGGAGTGAAGTTGCGTATCATGCAACCTATTGTGATCAGTTTGAGTCGTAACACGTCCTGCGGCTGCACGAAAAGCATTATTCAACATGGTGGCGTTGCTGTCAGTGTTCCTCCGAGCCATAATCCGTAGGTAGCTGTCATCCACTGCAGTAGCATATATTATATTATGTGTATATATTATACACATAAGTAACATGGGTTCTTGAATGTACATTATAGAGACAATCATCTTCAAATATGGCACTTACATATAGTTCTTTATTCAACGCAATTAGCATGCACAATGTGCTGATGACATAAAACTTGACACAATCCCAATGTCTGCGTATCACCTCTGCCTTTTGTAGAACCACAAATCTCATGCACATGTTGGTTGCCTTACACTATGTACGAACGGTGGAGCTTGTTTTCTCGAGGGCGCACCAATAGGCTATTTTCCTGTATTAAAAATATGATTGATTATAACATTAAAACAGCATTTATGGTCAAATAAGTGTTTTTTATGTAATTAAATCTTACAGATCATTAAATATCAAGATTTGGTCACGTGACCGAAAACGCGCTGGTGACGTCACAGACTAGGAGTAAAGACGAAGCTATACGTGTGTTATAGGGGTGTTAGCCAAAGTTATAGGGTTATTTCGTACTTTTTCTGCAAGCAGTTATCTATTTAGTGATGGTAAGCGTAATTACAACTTTTAAGTAACAATAGGAAGGAATTTTGTGTACCCTGATAGTCGAAACCTAACGAAAGTTGATGCGTTTATGCTCAACCCATTTAGACCGGCGATATGTGCAACGACGGACATTCTTTTCCCTGCACCCTGCAGCATCATTAATCTCGCTCAAAACTAAGGAACTGTAGAACTTTTGTAAACGGGACCGTATATTATAACTAGATTGTCGACTGTCAGTCATGAGCTGCGACCAAAAGCGTAATAAAATTATTCTTGGCAAACCTTAGTGCTGATTTCCTCTATAGAAGACACATGGTAGAGACATTTCGGCCAACAGATGCTTGGTGGCGCAACGGATAGAGCAGAAGACTGTAAGTACGATGGTGAGGAGCTCGATTCGTGGCAGGGTTATATAGCCTTTTACACGAAATACGGGAACAGCGTTAGCAAGAACTGATTGGAGTACACGTTTCGATGGTTGGATATTTTATGTATAGCTTCACATTAATCTTAGTCTGAGAAACGAACAATAGAGGAAAAATACATTTATATTGCGAACAAACAACTCACATTTTTTGAAAGCATTGCTATTAGTGAAGATGTGACCACACTGCCACAGTACAATGCGATATAGGACGACGAGGTTTTCTATAGGGAGAAATATAAAGCATGTTCAACATGCAGGTATCATAAACGTAAGGGCTGCGATGTTTGTGAGTGGAAACTAACGTCAGTGTCCGAAGCAGACTTACTTCATCTTTATGTAAAATTATGAAACTCCAAAAGTTTATACAATAAGGACTCTAGCTGGACAGTACGAAGATAAAAAGAACATTGTTTCTAGTAAAGTAAAACTTGTGTGGTCGCATTAAATAAAAAAATATCTTTTTGAATGCGACGCGTGTGAAGAGCGATTGCAAATGTAAGCGCATGTAAACAGAAAGGAAAACACAATAATATTCTTTTTCTGATCGGTTTGGTGAAGTTTTGTAACTGTGATTTGGTTTTCATATGAGAGGAGTGTCGAGTCGTTTTACTAATAAGTTAATATAATCTTTCGGGTTAGATTCGAACCAGCGATCTATGAATATCATCTTACACAATTGGAAATTCTACAGCTTTAACAAATAAGCTGCCAAACAATTTAGGTAGATTTGGCTAAAACCACAGTTTTCACCAAGAATTTAATTTCGTTGAATGACGCTATCCTTCCTTGTAACAGTGGGAAAGCGTATTTCGGAGGTAAATTATTGTAAATTTCATAGTGCAACATATTTGTAATGAAGTTCGTGAACTTGTGCGGCGATGTGGTGGCAATTTGCCGGCACAGTGCAATCACATTTTATGCACCTTCTCACTCTCTGGAACACACAAAAACTATTTTCAAAAGTTTTTATATATGTATTTGTACAGTATGGTACTACACACCATTTGTAAAACATTTTCGGAGATGTAAATTCCAAAACAAGACATCACTGTGAATGAGCTTTATGACAGCGAGATAGCCAGTGACAACACATGCATCACATGACTCGAATGAAGCGTTTTAGCGGTCTTTCAAATGATTTGAATTTCATCTCTGTTTTATAAATGAATACTGAAATTCAAGAGCGTAAAATGACGTAATTAATCTTTTAAGACAAATTCCAGAAAACAGTCAAGTACCCTTTTCTCGCGATCAGTGAAACCTGTCATGGTCAGGATGAGACGATGGTCTTAATGCAGTTTACTAAAAAAACACGTTTTTGGAAATAAAAACTTGTAATGCCTAGACCGCAATTTTCCCATCACAAAGTTCGCTAGCTAGTTTCGGTTGCTATCTGCAAGCATCTTCAGATCTTCTGGTAAACCTTTCGGGATGTGAGGTCGTGGTCCATGAAACTCTTCAGCTCCTAACGTTTCGTCCAGAGCTGCGCTGGACATCTTCAGAGGGGTGTTTCTCCTCCGGTGAGTCTTGCCGACTGACCTTTTTTATATCTCTCAGAGCCTTTCTTTCGCCATTGGTTAAATTACTTTCCAGAGGTTTACTGCGGCATAATACTCTGGTGGTTTCGAATCCGGATTGCATTTGCAGTTTCTTTGGGGAGAGTAGGTATACCTGCTTCTACATTTGCAATAATATCCTCAACAGGAACTTTCGGAGGTGTTATAGCGTAGTTTCCTCCTTTTGCAAGAACTGAAATTTCGTCTTGAGATAAAACTCTGTCTGACTTGTTAATAACAGTTTCGGACATCACTATATTATTTGTAGATTCTGCATAAGTCGGCAAGACTCACCGGAGGAGAAACACCCCTCTGAAGATGTCCAGCGCAGCTCTGGACGAAACGTTAGGAGCTGAAGAGTTTCATGGACCACGACCTTACATCCCGGAAGGTTTACCAGAAGATATGTCATCCGGTCGTGAAAGCTTTCATACATCTTCAGATCGTTCAAAATATGAAAAAAAGCGGCGAATAAGCATTGGAAAGCATCATTAGATTTAGTCATTCAACAACATGCATTTGTAAGCACCAAAATAATAGCAGTGCGTAGTTGAAACCGTCACTGCGAAAAAGTCGGGTTGTAGACGGTAATTTCGCAGGCTGATGGTCATATAGGAAATTGTCCAGTTGCATGAGTAAAAGTTGGACCAAAAGCTCATTACTAACAGTAGTATAACTGATATTATCGAGAAAACAGTATATGCAACGGTTCCAAAAACAGCACTGTCATTCATTTCATTCATAAGTTTGGCTACAAAATGAGAAGAAAATATATGAGGATGTTTATCAGCAGCACATTTTTCAAAGAAAATGTGACGTAAATATAATAAATCACATATCCATGTAAAGTTACATAAGGAAAATCCAAGGTCTAGGATACAAATTCAGAAATTGTATATCTTACAGGGCCACACATGAATTTTCTCACTTTAAAACATACACAGCATGACTACAACAACATCGTGCCTAATAATACAGGGCGACATAGCAGAAAGACTCAAGGGTATCTAAATGATTCAAACTGTTCATTGCCTACAAACAAAAAGCAGTTGCAATCATTTCTGGGGATCTGTGGGTTCTACAAAGTATTTGTCACTGGGGAAGCTTCCAATGACTCATTTTTAAGGAATTTGTCAACGTCAAAAGTTCTGTTTAAACTGAGAGAAAATTTTCAGAATGGTTTTGAGAGTTTAAACTAGGAATACACAAAAGACAGGTTCTTTAAGTGGCCCAGATCGTAATGAAAACAGAAACTGATACAGAGAAAGTAATAAATCCTTTAGTACGAAAGGGAGGCTATTTCAATAGGTTAGTGCAGTATTACTTTTGGCGCCGTATCTTTTGTTTTGAGTTATTATATTCAGAACAAGGTGTGAGTAAGGATTGCGAATGGCGAAATAGGTGTATTAGTGAGTAAGTGTTTTGGTGATTATTTATCGTTTAGAAAATATCAGTTAGATAGGATTGAAAATGTAGAAAAATAGTTTAGCATACATGTAAATTATATTTCAAAAATCGGACAGAGGAAAAAGAAAAAGACAAAGACGGGCACCGAGAGATAGACCTGAATGTGTTATCAGTGTCTGTTGCTTTAAATGGAATGGTTCAAATGTGACACATACAGTGCAGGTGACTGGAAATCTTTTAAGTGGCCAGTGACACGACAGGCAAGTTTCAATGTGAGACAGGACTACGCAAAATGTGTTGAGTGCATACTCTAGTGACTACTGATGGAAAAGAATGAACATACAGAAATGGAGAGACACTGTGAAAGCAGTGAAGTATCATTTTAAGAAAGTAACAAAATGTCAATAAATATCGGATTGAAAATTAATTGGGGAAACCTTTTCTTCTACATATTTACAATATTCAATCATCAAACTTTGAATCTCTTTATGTTATATAGCAATAAGATAGAGCAATAGTTTTTCTTATTGACAGATACTTTGGGAAAACAAACCAAGTATTTGGTTGTATTTAAGATGTTTTTGTTTATGTGTGGAGTGATTCCACATTTATTCGGAAGTTTAAGTGTTTAGAATGAGATATTTTAAACAAAATACATTTTATTCCTGCACAAATTAATTATCAAATATTTTTCACGTATTTTCAAGTTATAAGAATGGAATTTTAAAAAAGAATCTTCTGTATCGATACAATTTCCTTCTGAATGTAAAGTCACTGTGAAAGCAGTGAAGTATCATTTTAAGAAAGTAACAAAATGTCAATAAATATCGGATTGAAAATTAATTGGGGAAACCTTTTCTTCTACATATTTACAATATTCAATCATCAAACTTTGAATCTCTTTATGTTATATAGCAATAAGATAGAGCAATAGTTTTTCTTATTGACAGATACTTTGGGAAAACAAACCAAGTATTTGGTTGTATTTAAGATGTTTTTGTTTATGTGTGGAGTGATTCCACATTTATTCGGAAGTTTAAGTGTTTAGAATGAGATATTTTAAACAAAATACATTTTATTCCTGCACAAATTAATTATCAAGTATTTTTCACGTATTTTCAAGTTATAAGAATGGAATTTTAAAAAAGAATCTTCTGTATCGATACAATTTCCTTCTGAATGTAAAGTCATTTGCCTCCTCATAATATATGTCATGTTTAAAAAAGGAAATAACTCACATTTTAACAGAGACACTGTTTAAAAAATGAGTTTCTTTGTGACTCGAGTATGCCATGCCGGTTGAGTAGATAACTTAACGTTTTTAGAGTACTATTCAATCATGTAAAATTTTCATAATTCCTGATGTACAATTTGGCTTGAATCTAGATTTTGCAGTTTTAGAAAATTTCTAGTATTACTTGTAGTAAACTGGAGAGCATATGTGTCATTATTGCTCCTTTTTGACTTTCTGAGTCATATTAAATTATCGTGTACGATCTATTGACAGTTTCAGAAAGGCAAAGACAGGACAAAAGAAGAGACAGTGCCATGCAGATTGGCAGACACAGTGCCAAGCAGTCAAAGAACAGAAGGAGCCCTGCTGTTATTGAGGAAAATGTTGACCATTGACGAATGATATAATTAGTGTTAGTGGCATCGAAAAACGGCAACAATAAATAGAATGAAACAAGGCTCCTTGGCCTGATGAAATCACTGTCAGATTGTTTACAGTATTTGCTGCTGGTCAACCTTGTTCTGCAAGAAGGGTAACTGAAGTGATTCACAAAACTACCATGCTGTATCACTGGCATTGATCTTTCGTAGATGCCCTCAGTATATTCTGAACTCAAACCTAATGGAGTGCTTCGAACAGAATGACCTCTTCCTTGCCTACCAGCATTACTTCCGAAAATAATGATCATGCAAATCCCAGCTTGGCCTTTTCTCACATGACATTCTGAAAGCCATGGATCAAAGCATTAAGGTGGATAGAATATTTCTTGACTTTCTAAAGGCATCTGCCTCAGTACCATACCAACGATTATTAATAAAAGAAAATTATTTGGGTACGAAACAAAATTTCTGACCGGATTGAGTATTTCTTGGTAAGGGAGGGCGTAGAATGTTATCTTGGATGCAGAGTCATCACTAGCATTACGTAATTTCAGGCATGCCACAGGGATGTGTATTGGGACCCTTGTTGTTCATGTATGTTAATGACCTGGCAGATAATATTAAGAGTAACATCAGCCTGTTTGGAGACGATGAAGCTGTCTCTAATGAAGAAGTATCTGAAAATACAGTGCAGAAATATCCAGTCAGATCTTGATAAAATTTCTAAGTGGTACAAAGACTGACAACTTGTTTCCAATGTTCAAAAATGGAAATTGTGCACTTCACAAAACGAAGACACGTAATATATTATGACTACAACATCAGCGAGTAACAACCAGGCTCAGTTGAGTTGTACAAACAGTTTCTAGGAATATGACGGGGAATCACATAGGCTCAGTCATAAATTTCAGTTCATTGGCAGTGCTTACAAATCATTTGTGTGTCTCATCTTACAATACTGCTCAAGTGTGTGGGGCCTATGCTATATAGGACTAACAGGGAAAATTTGCACATATAAAAGAAGGGTGGTACTAATAGTCACAGATTTGCTTGACTCACAGGATAGCGTCGTGGAAATGCTGAAAAACCTGAGTTGACATACTCTTAATTACTGACGCTAATTGTCCCACGAAAACCTAGTATTATGAGAAGAATCTATAGACATTCTTCAGCCCTCTACGTATCGCTCCCGTACAGACCGCAAGACAACATTAGACTAACTAAAATATGCGCAAAGGCATTTAAGCAGTCATTCATCTCTCTCTCCATACATGAAATGAAATGTCGTGTGACGAGGGCCTCCCGTCGGGTAGACCGTTCGCCTGGTGCAAGTCTTTCAATTTGACGCCACTTCGGCGACTTGCGCGTCGATGGGGATGAAATGATGATGATCAGGACAACACAACACCCAGTCCCTGATTGAAGAAAATCTCCGACCCAGCCGGGAATCGAACCCAGGTCCTTTGGATTGACAGTCTGTCGCGCTGACCACTCAGCTACCGGGGCGGACTCTCCGTACATAACTGGAAGGGAAAGATACACTACGTGGTAGGATGATGCGTACCCTCTGTCATGCACTTCACAGCACTCTGCAGGGTATGTATGTAGATGTAGATGGAATCGTATGGCTGCTCACTGCCGTTACTCCATCGCGTCTGAAACGGTAACAGGCCTGCGATGCCAGCTGCAGCTTCCATCAGGGACTAACTCACAAACATGAGCTAAGTACAGTATATTACAGCAAAATACGTATTATGTTCATTTAAAACTACACTCCTGGAAATTGAAATAAGAACACCGTGAATTCATTGTCCCAGGAAGGGGAAACTTTATTGACACATTCCTGGGGTCAGATATATCACATGATCACACTGACAGAACCACAGGCACATAGACACAGGCAACAGAGCATGCACAATGTCGGCACTAGTACAGTGTATATCCACCTTTCGCAGCAATGCAGGCTGCTATTCTCCCATGGAGACGATCGTAGAGATGCTGGATGTAGTCCTGTGGAACGGCTTGCCATGCCATTTCCACCTGGCGCCTCAGTTGGACCAGCTTTCGTGCTGGACGTGCAGACCGCGTGAGACGACGCTTCATCCAGTCCCAAACATGCTCAATGGGGGACAGATCCGGAGATCTTCCTGGCCAGGGTAGTTGACTTACACCTTCTAGAGCACGTTGGGTGGTTCGGGATACATGCGGACATGCATTGTCCTGTTGGAACAGCAAGTTCCCTTGCCGGTCTAGGAATGGTAGAACGATGGGTTCGATGACGGTTTGGATGTACCGTGCACTATTCAGTGTCCCCTCGACGATCACCAGTGGTGTACGGCCAGTGTAGGAGATCGCTCCCCACACCATGATGCCGGGTGTTGGCCCTGTGTGCCTCGGTCGTATGCAGTCCTGATTGTGGCGCTCACCTGCACGGCGCCAAACACGCATACGACCATCATTGGCACCAAGGCAGAAGCGACTCTCATCGCTGAAGACGACACGTCTCCATTCGTCCCTCCATTCACGCCTGTCGCGACACCACTGGAGGCGGGCTGCACGATGTTGGGGCATGAGCGGAAGACGGCCTAACGGTGTGCGGGACCGTAGCCCAGCTTCATGGAGACGGTTGCGAATGGTCCTCGCCGATACCCCAGGAGCAACAGTGTCCCTAATTTGCTGGGAAGTGGCGGTGCGGTCCCCTACGGCACTGCGTAGGATCCTATGGTCTTGGCGTGCATCCGTGCGTCGCTGCGGTCCGGTCCCAGGTCGACGGGCACGTGCACCTTCCGCCGACCACTGGCGACAACATCGATGTACTGTGGAGACCTCACGCCCCACGTGTTGAGCAATTCGGCGGTACGTCCACCCGGCCTGCCGCATGCCCACTATACGCCCTCGCTCAAAGTCCGTCAACTGCACATACGGTTCACGTCCACGCTTGTCGCGGCATGCTACCAGTGTTAAAGACTGCGATGGAGCTCCGTATGCCACGGCAAACTGGCTGACACTGACGGCGGCGGTGCACAAATGCTGCGCAGCTAGCGCCATTCGACGGCCAACACCGCGGTTCCTGTTGTGTCCGCTGTGCCGTGCGTGTGATCATTGCTTGTACAGCCCTCTCGCAGTGTCCGGAGCAAGTATGGTGGGTCTGACACACCGGTGTCAATGTGTTCTTTTTTCCATTTCCAGGAGTGTATTTGTTCAGTACCATTATTTGTGTTGTGACTTGGCAAGACAGCCAAGCCACTATGAGATAGCCGAAAGGCACGCAGGCTGGCGTGAGGTCTGGAACAGTTAAAGGAGTTGAGTCTAGTAAAAAAAGTACGTAGCTTCTGGAATACTTAACTTTAATCCATAATTGGTGAACATCGGTCTTGACGGTACATGCATCACAAGATAAATAGCAAATGATAAAGGCGCCTTGCTAGGTCGTAGCAAATGACGTAGCTGAAGGCTATGCTAACTATCGTCTCGGTAAATGAGAGCGTACTTTGTCAGTGAACCATCGCTAGCAAAATCGGCTGTACAACTGGGGCGAGTGCTATGAAGTCTCTCTAGACCTGCCGTGTGGCGGCGCTCGGTCTGCAATCACTGTTAGTGGCGACACGCGGGTCCGACGTATAGTAACGGACCGCGGTCGATTTAAAGGCTACCACCTAGCAAGTGTGGTGTCTGGCGGTGACACCACAATTTGGCCCTTGATTATACAGTGCAGATGAACTGATTTTTAAATGATTAAGTAGAAATTGTTGCAGTTACAAACTTTGAGCTTAGTAATGTGTGTAATTATTTTATGTGTACAAATTTAAAAGCAGTATGGATGTGCTGGTGAATTTTTAAGAGTGTCTCTCAACAGCTGCTGGATTTATGATGACTTCATGTAACTGCAGAGTGACTGCATTGAGATTCGGCGCTGTTTCATAGCGTATGTCGATTTAAATTTGTATGTGTTATGTGTAGCACTGTGCCAACATCACCAAGGTCATAGTGAATAATTAGGCAGTTGATTTCAGTCATAATGTGTTCAGTTACAAATTTAATAAGGAATTATAAGCCTTCTTACTAGTGGAGTTAATTACAAAGAGTGTTTCTGCTCTGCAGAATCTATTTAGTGAAAACATCAGTGACCTAGACGACCCTTGATAGACCGAAGGTGATATTGTTAATTTTAGAAAACGACTCATAAGCCGTTCAGTTTGAAACTACACTACTGGCCATTAAAATTGCTACACCAAGAAGAAATGCAGATGATAAACGGGTATTCATTGGACAAATATATTATACTATAACTGACATGTGATTACATTTTCACACAATTTGGGTGCACAGATCCTGAGAAATCAGTACCCAGAACAACCACCTCTGGCCGTAATAACGACCTTGATACGCCTGGGCATTGAGTCAAACAGAGCTTGGATGGCGTGTACAGGTACAGCCGCCCATACGGCTTCAACACGATACCACAGTTCATCATGGGTAGTGACTGGCGTATTGTGACGAGCCAGATGTTCAGCCACCATTGACCACACGTTTTCAATTGGTGAAAGATCTGGAGATTGTGCTGGCCAGGGCAGCAGTCGAACATTTTCTGTATCCAGAAAGGCCCGTACAGGACCTGCAACATGCGGTCGTGCATTATCCTGCTGAAATGTAGGGTTTCGCAGGGATCGAATGAAGGGTAGAGCCACGGGTCGTCACACATCTGAAATTTAACGTCCACTTTCCAAAGTGCCATCAATGAGAACAAGAGGTGACCGAGAATGTGTAACCAATGGCACTCCATACCATCACGCCGGGTGATACGCCAGAATAGCGATGACGAATGCGCGCTTCCAATGTTCGTTCACCGCGATGTCGCCAAACACGGATACATCCATCATGATGCTGTAAACAGAACCTGGATTCATCCGAAAAAATGACGTTTTGCCATTCGTGCACCCAGGTTCGTCGTTGAGTACAGCGTCGCAGGAGCTCCTATCTGTGATGCAGCGTCAAGGCTAACCGCAGCCATGGTCTCCGAGCTGATAGTACATGCTGCTGCAAACGTCGTCGAACTGTTCGTGCAGTTGGTTGTTGTCTTGTAAACGTCCCCATCTGTTGACTCAGGGATCAAGACGTGGCTGCACGATCCGTTACAGCCATGCGGATAAGATGCCTGTCATCTCGACTGCTAGTGATACGAGGCCGTTGGGATCCAGCACGGCGTTCCGTATTACACTCCTGAACCCACCGATTCCATATTCTGCTAACAGTCATTGGATCTCGACGAACGCGAGCAGCAATGTCGCGATACGATAAACCGCAATCGCGATAGGCTACAATCCGACCTTTATCAAAGTCGGAAACGTGATGTTACGCATTTCTCCTCCTTACACGAGGCTTCACGACAACGCATCACCAGGCAACGCCGGTCAACTGCTGTTTGTGTATGAGAAATCGGTTGGAAACTTTCCTCATGTCAGCACGTTGTAGGTGTCGCCACCGGCGCCAACCTTGTGTGAATGCTCTGAAAAGCTAGTCATTTGCATATCACAGCATCTTCTTCCTGGCGGTTAAGTTTCGCTCCTGTAGCACGTCATCTTCGTGGTGTAGCAATTTTAATGGCCAGTAGTGTAGTGTACGAGGGGCGTTCAATAAGTAATGCAATACTTTTTTTGTCCTATTTCACCTGAAAAGATGCGGAATTTGTTATTGAACATCGTGGAATATTCCCACTTCAGCCTCTATAGTTTCATGAAGTTTCGATAGCTGGTGGCGCCATACGAAGCCTTCAAAATGTCGTTTATAACGGATGTGCGCTCCTACCAGACAGCTCTAGTTGAGTTTCTTTGGCAGAAAACCAGAGCATCGCAGATATTCATAGACGTTTGTAGGGTATGTACGGAGACGTGACAGTGAACAAAAGCGTGGCCAGTCGTTGGGCGAAGCGTCTGTTGTCATCGCAACAAGGTCGCGCAAACCTCTCCGATCTCACGCGTGCCGGCCAGCTGCACACAGCTATGACTCATAGAATGTTAAACAAGCGGACACCCTCATTCGAGTTGATGGACGTATCACAATCAAACATCCTGGCAGATTAAAACTGTGTGCCGGACCGAGACTCGAAATGGAATGCTCGAGCCACAAAGAAACTCATTTTTTAAACTGCGTGTTTGTTAACATGTAGCTCAAATGGTAGAGCACTTGCCCGCGAAAGACAAAAGTCTCGAGTTCGAGTCTCGATTCGGCATACAGTTTTAATCTGCCAGGAAGTTTCATATCAGTGCACACTCCGCTGCAGAGTGAAAATCTCATTCTGGAAACATCCCCCAGGCTCTGGCTAAGCCACGTCTCCGTAATATCCTTTCTTTCAGAAGTGCTAGTTTTGCAGGTTTGCAGGAGAGCTTCTGTAAAGTTTGGAAAGTGGGATACGAGGTACATGCAGAAGTGTGAGGACGGGGCGTGTGTTGTGCTTGGGCAGCTCATATGGTAGAGCACTTGCCCGAGAAAGACAAAGGTCCCGAGTTCGAGTCTTGGTCCGGCATACAGTTTTAATCTGCCAGGAAGTTTCATATCAGTGCACACTCCGCTACAGAGTGAAAATCTCATTCTGGAAACACCCCCCAGGCTGTGGTTAAACAATGTCTCCGCAATATCCTTTCTTCCAGGAGTGCTAGTTCTGCAAGTTTCGCAGGAGAGCTTCTGTAAAGTTTGGAAGGTAGGAGGCGAGATACTGGCAGAAGTAAAACTGTGGGGGCGGGGAGTGAGTCGTACTTGGGTAGCTCTTTGGCAGAGCACTTGCTCGCGAAAGGCAAAGGTCCCGACTTCGAGTCTCGGTCCGACACATAGTTTTACTCTTCCAGGAAGTTTCATATCAGCGCATACTCCGGTGCAGAGTGAAAATCTCATTCATTCCACAGTCAAACATCTTGCTGCACTACTGAACTTCTCTGTTGGTAGTGCTGACACATTTGTCCACACGCTGGAGTACGCAAAGGCGTGCGCCCGCTGGGTTCCTCGGTGCTTAACAGAAGTCCATAGAGAGTAACGAAGGACCATCTGTGCAGAATTACTTGCCCATTACAATGCTGAACGTGAGATTTTTCATCGAACTTCAAAATGGTTCAAATAGCTCTGAGCACTATGAGACTTAATTTCTGAGATCATCAGTCCCCTAGAACTTAGAACTACTTAACCCTAGCTAACCGAAGGACACCACACACATCCATGCCCGATGCAGGATTCGAAGCTGGGACCGTAGCGGTCGTGAGGTTCCAGACTGTAGCGCCTAGAACCGCTCGGCCACTCCGGCCGGCCATCGAACTTCGTCGCAGGCGATGAAGCATGGGTTCATCTCTTCGAACCGGAAGCAAAATGGTAATCCATGGTGTTGAACCACACCACCTCTCCTCCGAAGAAAAAGTTCTGATCCGCACCCTTGGCCGGTAAAGTCATGGCGACAGTCTTTTGAAAATCTGCAGGGATTATTGTTATTCATGCCCTCTCTCATGGTACAACGGTCTGTCCCGATAGCTGAAAGGTATGCATGACGGACTGCCGTTTTAAGGGGCCCGGGTTCGATTCCCGGCTAGGTCGGGGATTTTCTCCGCTCAGGGTCTGGGTGTTGTGTTGTCTTCATCATCCCCATCCGGCGCGCAGGTCGCCCAATGTGGTGTCGAATGTAATAAGAATGGAACCAAGGTGGCCGGACCTGCGCCATAAGGGGCCTCCTGGCGAAAGACGCCAAACGTTCATTTCCATGGTACAACGATAAACTCTGAAGTGTATTGTGTTACCCGCAGGAGAATGAAGAAACGACTTCAGCGTGTTCGACGCCACAAAAAAATGCAAACGATGTTCTCCTTCTCCATGACAAGGCAAGGCCTCAGACAAGTCTGAGTACCCGACAGGAGCTCACAAAACTTCACTGGACTGTTCTTCCTCATCCACCCTACAGCCCGGATCTCGCACCTTCCGACTTCCATCTGTTTGGCCAATGAAGGATGGACTCCGCGGGAAGCAGGACGTGAATAATGGGGAGGTTACTGATGCAGCAAGACGTTGGCTCAGACATCGACGAGTAGAGTGGTACCATGTGGGCATACAGACCCTCCCAGTAAGGTGGCGTAAGGCTGTTACAAGTAACGGAGGTTATGTTTAAACACAGGGTTTTGTAGAGCCAGAGGAGTGAGGAATAATATTGTGTATTGGAATCCTGAATAAAATCAACGCCGCGCGGAGGGGGCGCGGTTTGAGGTGCCATCTCGCGGACTGCACGGCCCCTCCCGCCGGAGCTTCGAGTCCTCCCTCGGGTATGGGTGTGTGTGTTTTTCTCAGCATAAGTTAGTTTAAGTAGTGTGTAAATGTCGGGACCAATGACCTCAGCGGTTTGGTCCTTTAGGAATTCACACAGAATAATATCAACCTACTTTCAGAAAATATGTGTTGCATTACTTATTGAATGTCCCTCGTATTACGAGGTACATTCAAGTTCTAAGGCCTCCGATTTTTTTTCTCCGGACTGGAAAGAGATAGAAACATGCGCATTGTTTTAAAATGAGGCCGCGTTCATTGTCAATACGTCCCAGAGATCGCAGCACCGTACGGCAGATGGAATTTTAATGCCAGTGGCGAGAATGAGAACTGTTTTAAATACTTAAAATGGTGACGTTTTCCTTCCTTGAACAGCGTGCAATCATTCGTTTTCTGAATTTGCGTGGTGTGAAACCAATTGAAATTCATCGACAGTTGAAGGAGACATGTGGTGATGGAGTTATGGATGTGTCGAAAGTGCGTTAATGGGTGCGACAGTTTAATGGAGGCAGAACATTGTGTGACAACAAACCGAAACAACCTTGGGCTCGCACAAGCCAGTCTGACGACATGATCGAGAAAGTGGAGAGAATTGTTTTGGGGGATCGCCGAATGACTGTTGAACAGATCGCCTCCAGAGTTGGCATTTCTGTGGGTTATGTGCACACAATCCTGCATGACGACCTGAAAATGCGAAAAGTGTCATCCAGGTGAGTGCCACGAATGCTGACGGACGACCACATGGCTGCCCGTGTGGCATGTTGCAAAGAAATGTTGACGCACAACGACAGCATGAATGGGACTTTCTTTTCGTCGGTTGTGACAATGGATGAGACGTGGATGCCATTTTTCAATCCAGAAACAAAGCGCCACTCAGATCAATGGAAGCACACAGATGAACCGCCACCAAAAAAATTTCGGGTAACCGCCAGTGCTGAAAAAATGATGGTGTCCATGTTCTGGGACAGTGAAGGCGTAATCCTTACTCGTTGCGTTCCAAAGGACACTACGGTAACAGGTGCATCCTACGAAAATGTTTTGAAGAACAAATTCCTTCCTGCACTGCAACAAAAACGTCCGGGAAGGGCTGCGCGTGTGCTGTTTCACCAAGACAACGCACCCGCACATCGAGCTAACGTTACGCAACAGTTTCTTCGTGATAACAACTTTGAAGTGATTCCTCATGCTCCCTACTCACCTGACCTGGCTCCTAGTGTCTTTTGGCTTTTTCCAACAATGAAAGACACTCTCCGTGGCCGCACATTCACCAGCCGTGCTGCTATTGCCTCACCGATTTTCCAGTGGTCAAAACAGACTCCTAAAGAAGCCTTCGCCGCTGCCATGGAATCACGGCTTCAGCGTTGTGAAAAATGTGTACGTCTGCAGGGCGATTACGTCGAGAAGTAACGCCAGTTTCAACGATTTCGGGTGAGCAGTTAATTAGAAAAAAAAATCGGAGGCCTTTGAACTTGAATGCACCTCGTATTTTCACAGCGATGAATCTTTATTTTTGCTGGAGCTAGTGGCATACGATTTAATGACGAAACTAGAAAAGAGTAGTATCAAATGAATTAACAGACATATTTATTTGTCATTTACAAAATTCTATAAATTTTTTATCGTGACAAACTAAGGCATTCCGTGATCCATTGCCATGGTTGGACTTTTACTGCGGGAATATGATTCAGTAATTATGCTTGTATGCAGAAATTCACTGCATCAAGATCGGAGTGGCAGACTTTGCGAAATCTTGTCAGCTTCTGGAAAGCACTTTCCCGCAGGGTTGAATTGTTGAATCTTTTTTCCCTCCGTCGCTTCTCATGTTCTGGCAAGGGAGTTTTCCTGGTCTTTTAACTGCCACTTAGGAAATCATTGTATCCATGTGATCTCAACTACCTGGCCATAAAACTCTCAGCACAGGACACAAGACTTTGTTTCCTCAAGGCTATGCTATTTCTCCAATGTCTTGGTATCTCTGTCCAACACGCATTCGAGAAATATAACTGGAATCCCCGTATGTTATATTAGACATCCTTTCAGCAGTGATACCATAGAATGTGGATAAGCCCTAGTCCATGAGTAAAGTGACGCGAAAGACATGGGCTGCGGCACTCCCGAAAGTGGATATGATATATAGACTATGTGCTCAAAAGAATCCGGACACCAGGCTGAAAATGACTTACAAGCTCGTGGCGCCCTCCATCAGTATTGCTAGAATTCAATATAGTGTTGGTCCACCCTTAGCCTTGATGACAGCTTCCACTCTCGCAGGCATACGTCCAGTCAAGTGGTGGAAGGTTTCTTGGGGAATGGCAGCCCATTCTTAACGGAATGCTGCACTGAGGAGAGGTATCGATGTCGGTCGGTGAGGTCTGGAACCAAGTCGGCATTCCAAAACATCCCATAGGTGTTAGGATTCAGGTCAGGACTCTGTGCAGGCCACTCCATTACAGGGATCTTATAGTCGTGTAACCACTCCGCCACAGCCCTTGTATTATGAACAGGTGCTCGATCGTGTTGAAAGATGCAATCGCTATCTCCGAATTGCTCTTCAACAGTGGGAAGCAAGCAGGTGGTTAAAACATCAATGTAGGCCTGTGGTGTGATAGTGCCACGCAAAACAGCAAGGGGTGCAAGCCCCCTCCATGAAAAACACGACCACACCATAACCGCCACCGCCTCCGAATCTGTTGGCACTACACACGCTGGCAGATAACGTTCACTGGGCATTCACCGTACCCATACCCTGCCATCGGTTTGCCACATTATGTACCGTAATTCGTCACTCCACACAACGTTCTTCCACTGTTCAGTCGTCCAATGTTTACGCTCCTTACACCAGGGGAGGTGTCGTTTGACATTTACCAGTGTGATGTGTGGCTTATGAGCAGCTGCTCGACCATGAAATCCAACTTTTCTCACCTCTTGCGTAACTGTCGTAGTACTTGCAGTGGATCCTGATGTAGTTTGGAATTCGTGTGTGATGGTCTGGATAGATGTTTGCCTATTAGAAATTACGACCTTCTTCAACCGTCGGCGGTCTCTGTCAGTCAACAGCCGAGGTCGGCCTGTACGCTTTTGTGCTGTACGTGTTCCTTCACGATTCCACTTCACTATAACACCGGAAACAGTGGCCCACCCTTAGCCGTGATGACAGCTTTCGCTCTTGCAGGCATGCGTTCAATCAGGAGAGTGGAAATCTCGTGTACAAACGTATGACTAAAGTAACACCCAATCACTTGACCACGTTCGAAGTCAGTGAGTTCCACGGAGCGCCCATTCTGCTCTCTCATGATGTCTAATGACTACTGACCTCGCTGATATGATGAAGCTGGCGGTAGGTGACAGCACAATGCACCTAATATGGAAAACGTTTGTTGTTGGAGGTGTCCAGATGCATTTGATCACATAGTGTAGTAACAAACCAGTTCAGAATTTTATTAAGAAACTAAGTGGAGGAAGAATATCTGCTATTATCAAGAGTGAAATAATGAGAAATAAAATATTTCATGAGTTTCGTGTTAATGGAAAGACCAAAGAAAAATTGCCAAGGCCTAAGATGACACGAACAGATATATTCCATACCCCATTTTCTCTAAAGGAGTGTGACGACCGTTTAAGAAACATGAAAAATGAAAACCTGTGGGGATAGATTACATATGTACAGAACGGATGAAGTACTTTGCTACTGAACAAAACAGTAGGTATTAGATCAATTTAGTAAATGTCTTCGTACATGTATTAGCCCAAAAAATGTGGAGGAACTCTAAAATGATTGCACTTTTGAAGCCAGGGAACTATGCTAATGTAATTAACAGCTACAGGCAATTTTTTTCTCTGTTATGTAGATACAAGAACAGAACAAACCTTGCTCATGAGTTGGTATATATTAATGTAACACACAAACAATTTAGCATAAAATTTCTAATGTATTAGTACAATTCAGCATTGTAGTGTTAAAAGTAAACAACTTGTATAAAATATCTACTGAAAAATTTACATACACACTTTTTGCCATCTGGGCGTAGATACAGAGAGTGTTTCACAATTTATGTTACACACTTGTAGAGGTTGTAGAGGGGACTTAGTAGATCAAGTTTTACATAGGAACCCATGTCCGGAAACGTCACCCAACGACGCTACATAGCGTCAAAGTTATAGGCGCTGGCGCCTATAAATGTGTGTATATACCGGGCAATTCCTTGATGATGTTACAAACTTTCAGGGACTTTGGAGACGGTTAAATGTATCAGTTTGAGGTGAGGGTCCCTATAACGAAAACGAACGAGTCGAAAGCTACAAGCGAAAATCATTCTGATACGACACTGGAATACATGTGTCGGTACTGTTATTGCTAAGAATGTAGGACATGCAACTTTCAGAGGTGGTAGTATGGACCAACACAAGAAAAATATGTTGCAAACATAGGCTCTTAAATGCATACCTGAGCAGCTAGAGCATTTGTTCATCTTCGCTAGTGTGAAACACATCTCCTCATTGAACAAGTGCTCATAGCTCTTAAGGTATGCATTTTAGAGCCCATGTTTACTGGACATTTTTCCTTGTTTTGGTCCATGCTACCACCTCAGAAAGTTACCTACGCTACAATCTTGGCAATAACAATACCTGTAAGAGGTATCAGAACGGTTTTCGATTATAACTTACGACTTGTTCGTTTTCAGTAAAGGAACCCTTAACTCAAATTGATACTTTTCTCCTTCTCCACCACCATTGAAGGTTTGCAACTTCATCACGGAATGATCCAGTATATACATACATTTACAGGCGCCAGCATCTGTAACTGGATCACGTTTCCGGACATGGATTCCTATGTAAAACTTGATCTACTAAGTGCCCTTTACAACCTCTAGAAGTGTGTAACATGAATTGTGTTACTTCCTGTATACTCATCCAGAATCCAGAAGACACATGCTAGTTACTGGTCTGTTGTACTGTACCTCTTCACTATATTGTACATTTTGTAATTTCTGACTTTAGGCTACACTATAGTATACGACATTACACTTCACAACACTACTAGAAAGGCTGGACATACCTCAACAAGCTGGTAACGAATTTGGAAACAGCGGCTGTACTGAGCTCGAGGTCGACAGTGCTATAGACATTAGCCTTTATCTTTCCAGTTTGCAAACACGAAAACTGTAGTCTTACTACATTTGCATAATTCGACCTATTATCTTATCTTGCTCCAACGAGGACAGAGCGTGTTATACGTGGCTTTCAAGTATATAGATATGAAGACACAATTCGTAGTGAGAATTTTTCGTTTCCAAACACATTTACTCATGTTGGGGAGAAAAAGTTTTTATACCATTGTACTTTGGTAATCGCATGTGGTGATGGAGTTATGGATGTGTCGAAAGTGCGTTCGTGGGTGCGACAGTTTAATGGAGGCAGAACATTGTGTGACAACAAACCGAAACAACCTTGGGCTCGCACAAGCCAGTCTGACGACATGATCGAGAAAGTGGAGAGAATTGTTTTGGGGGATCGCCGAATGACTGTTGAACAGATCGCCTCCAGAGTTGGCATTTCTGTGGGTTCTGTGCACAGAATCCTGCATGACGACCTGAAAATGCGAAAAGTGTCATCCAGGTGAGTGCCACGAATGCTGACGGACGACCACATGGCTGCCCGTGTGGCATGTTGCAAAGATATGTTGACGCACAACGACAGCATGAATGGGACTTTCTTTTCGTCGGTTGTGACAATGGATGAGACGTGGATGCCATTTTTCAATCCAGAAACAAAGCGCCACTCAGCTCAATGGAAGCACACAGATGAACCGCCACCAAAAAAATTTCGGGTAACCGCCAGTACTGCAAAAATGATGGTGTCCATGTTCTGGGACAGCGAGGGCGTAATCCTTACTCGTTGCGTTCCAAAGGGCACTACGGTAACAGGTGCATCCTAAGAAAATGTTTTGAAGAACAATTTCCTTCCTGCACTGCAACAAAAACGTCCGGGAAGGGCTGCGCGTGTGCTGTTTCACCAAGACAACGCACCCGCACATCGAGCTAACGTTACGCAACAGTTTCTTCGTGATAACAACTTTGAAGTGATTCCTCATGCTCCCTACTCACCTGACCTGGCTCCTAGTGACTTTTGGCTTTTTCCAACAATGAAAGACACTCTCCGTGGCCGCACATTCACCAGCCGTGCTGCTATTGCCTCAGCGATTTTCCAGTGGTCAAAACAGACTCCTAAAGAAGCCTTCGCCGCTGCCATGGAATCATGGCGTCAGCGTTGTGAAAAATGTGTACGTCTGCAGGGCGAGAAGCCTTCGCCGCTGCCATGGAATCATGGCGTCAGCGTTGTGAAAAATGTGTACGTCTGCAGGGCGATTACGTCGAGAAGTAACGCCAGTTTCATCGATTTCGGGTGAGTAGTTAATTAGAGAAAAAAATCGGAGGCCTTTGAACTTGAATGCACCTCGTATTTTCACAGCGATGAATCTTTATTTTTGCTGGAGCTAGTGGCATACGATTTAATGACGAAACTAGAAAAGAGTAGTATCAAATGAATTAACAGACATATTTATTTGTCATTTACAAAAGTCTATAAATTTTTTCTCGTGACAAACTAAGGCATTCCCTGATCCATTGCCATGGTTGGACTTTTACTGCGGAAATATGATTCAGTAATTATGCTTGTATGCAGAAATTCACTGCATCAAGAACGGAGTGGCAGACTTTGCGAAATCTTCTCAGCTTCTGGAAAGCACTTTCCCGCAGGGTTGAATTGTTGAATGTTTTTTCCCTCCGTCGCTTCTCATGTTCTGGCAAGGGGGTTTTCCTGGTCTTTTAACTGCCACTTAGGAAATCATTGTATCCATGTGATCTCAACTACCTGGCCATAAAACTCTCAGCACAGGACACAAGACTTTGTTTCCTCAAGGCTATGCTATTTCTCCAATGTCTTGGTATCTCTGTCCAACACGCATTCGAGAAATATAACTGGAATCCCCGTATGTTATATTAGACATCCTTTCAGCAGTGATACCAAGAATGTAGATAAGCCCTAGTCCATGAGTTAAGTGACGCGAAAGACATGGGCTGCGGGACTCCCAAAGTGGATATGATATATAGACTATGTGCTCAAAAGAATCCGGACACCAGGCTGAAAATGACTTACAAGCTCGTGGCGCCCTCCATCAGTAATGCTAGAATTCAGTATAGTGTTGGTCCACCCTTAGCCTTGATGACAGCTTCCACTCTCGCAGGCATACGTCCAGTCAAGTGATGGAAGGTTTCTTGGGGAATGGCAGCCCATTCTTAACGGAATGCAGCACTGAGGAGAGGTATCGATGTCGGTCGGTGAGGTCTGGCACCAAGTCGGCATTCCAAAACATCCCATAGGTGTTAGGATTCAGGTCAGGACTCTGTGCAGGCCACTCCATTACAGGGATGTTATAGTCGTGTAACCACTCCGCCACAGCCCTTGTATTATGAACAGGTGATCGATCGTGTTGAAAGATGCAGTCGCTATCCCCGAATTGCTCTTCAACAGTGGGAAGCAAGCAGGTGGTTAAAACATCAATGTAGGCCTGTGGTGTGATAGTGCCACGCAAAACAGCAAGGGGTGCAAGCCCCCTCCATGAAAAACACGACCACACCATAACCGCCACCGCCTCCGAATCTGTTGGCACTACACACGCTGACAGATAACGTTCACTGGGCATTCACCATACCCATACCCTGCCATCGGTTTGCCACATTATGTACCGTAATTCGTCACTCCACACAACGTTTTTCCACTGTTCAATCGTCCAATGTTTACGCTCCTTACACCAGGCGAGGTGTCGTTTGACATTTACCAGTGTGATGTGTGGCTTATGAGCAGCTGCTCGACCATGAAATCCAATTTTTCTCAACTCTTGCGTAACTGTCATAGTACTTGCAGTGGATCCTGATGTAGTTTGGAATTCGTGTGTGATGGTCTGGATAGATGTTTGCCTATTAGAAATTACGACCTTCTTCAACTGTCGGCGGTCTCTGTCAGTCAACAGCCGAGGTCGGCCTGTACGCTTTTGTGCTGTACGTGTTCCTTCACGATTCCACTTCACTATAACACCGGAAACAGTGGCCCACCCTTAGCCGTGATGACAGCTTTCGCTCTTGCAGGCATGCGTTCAATCAGGAGAGTGGAAATCTCGTGTACAGACGTATGACTAAAGTAACACCCAATCACTTGACCACGTTCGAAGTCAGTGAGTTCCACGGAGCGCCCATTCTGCTCTCTCATGATGTCTAATGACTACTGACCTCGCTGATATGATGAAGCTGGCGGTAGGTGGCAGCACAATGCACCTAATATGGAAAACGTTTGTTGTTGGAGGTGTCCAGATGCATTTGATCACATAGTGTAGTTACAAACCAGTTCAGAATTTTATTAAGAAACTAAGTGGAGGAAGAAAATCTGCTATTATTAAGAGTGAAATAATGAGAAATAAAATATTTAATCAGTTTCATGTTAACGGATAGACCAAAGAAAAATTGCCAAGGCCTAAGATGACACGAACAGATATATTCCATACACCATTTTCTCTAAAGGAGTGGGACGACCGTTTAAGAAACATGAAAAATGAAAACCTGTGGGGATAGATTACATATGTACAGAACGGATGAAGTACTTTGCTACTGAACAAAACAGTAGGTATTAGATCAATGTAGTAAATGTCTTCGTACATGTATTAGCCCAAAAAATGTGGCGGAACTCTAAAATGATTGCACTTTTGAAGCCAGGGAACCATGCTAATGTAATTAACAGCTACAGGCAATTTTTTTCTCTGTTATGTAGATACAAGAACAGAACAAACCTTGCTCATGAGTTGGTATATATTAATGTAACACACAAACAATTTAGCATATAATTTCTAATGTATTAGTACAATTCAGCATTGTAGTGTTAAAAGTAAACAACTTGTATAAAATATCTACTGAAAAATTTACATACACACTTTTTGCCATCTGGGCGTAGATACAGAGAGTGTTTCACAATTTATGTTACACACTTGTAGAGGTTGTAGAGGGGACTTAGTAGATCAAGTTTTACATAGGAACCCATGTCCGGAAACGTCACCCAACGACGCTACATAGCGTCAAAGTTATAGGCGCTGGCGCCTATAAATGTGTGTATATACCGGGCAATTCCTTGATGATGTTACAAACTCTCAGGGACTTTGGAGACGGTTAAATGTATCAGTTTGAGGTGAGGGTCCCTATAACGAAAACGAACGAGTCGAAAGCTACAAGCGAAAATCATTCTGATACGACATTGGAATACATGTGTCGGTACTGTTATTGCTAAGAATGTAGGCCATGCAACTTTCAGAGGTGGTAGTATGGACCAACACAAGAAAAATATGTTGCAAACATAGGCTCTTAAATGCATACCTGAGCAGCTAGAGCATTTGTTCATCTTCGCTAGTGTGAAACACATCTCCTCATTGAACAAGTGCTCATAGCTCTTAAGGTATGCATTTTAGAGCCCATGTTTCCTGGACATTATTCCTTGTTTTGGTCCATGCTACCACCTCAGAAAGTTACCTACGCTACAATCTTGGCAATAACAATACCTGTAAGAGGTATCAGAACGGTTTTCGATTATAACTTACGACTTGTTCGTTTTCAGTAAAGGAACCCTTAACTCAAATTGATACTTTTCTCCTTCTCCACCACCATTGAAGGTTTGCAACTTCATCACGGAATGATCCAGTATATACATACATTTACAGGCGCCAGCATCTGTAACTGGATCACGTTTCCGGACATGGATTCCTATGTAAAACTTGATCTACTAAGTGCCCTTTACAACCTCTAGAAGTGTGTAACATGAATTGTGTTACTTCCTGTATACTCATCCAGAATCCAGAAGACACATGCTAGTTACTGGTCTGTTGTACTGTACCTCTTCACTATATTGTACATTTTGTAATTTCTGACTTTAGGCTACACTATAGTATACGACATTACACTTCACAACACTACTAGAAAGGCTGGACATACCTCAACAAGCTGGTAACGAATTTGGAAACAGCGGCTGTACTGAGCTCGAGGTCGACAGTGCTATAGACATTAGCCTTTATCTTTCCAGTTTGCAAACACGAAAACTGTAGTCTTACTACATTTGCATAATTCGACCTATTATCTTATCTTGCTCCAACGAGGACAGAGCGTGTTATACGTGGCTTTCAAGTATATAGATATGAAGACACAATTCGTAGTGAGAATTTTTCGTTTCCAAACACATTTACTCATGTTGGGGAGAAAAAGTTTTTATACCATTGTACTTTGGTAATTGCATGTGGTGATGGAGTTATGGATGTGTCGAAAGTGCGTTCGTGGGTGCGACAGTTTAATGGAGGCAGAACATTGTGTGACAACAAACCGAAACAACCTTGGGCTCGCACAAGCCAGTCTGACGACATGATCGAGAAAGTGGAGAGAATTGTTTTGGGGGATCGCCGAATGACTGTTGAACAGATCGCCTCCAGAGTTGGCATTTCTGTGGGTTCTGTGCACAGAATCCTGCATGACGACCTGAAAATGCGAAGTGAGTGCCACGAATGCTGACGGACGACCACATGGCTGCCCGTGTGGCATGTTGCAAAGAAATGTTGACGCACAACGACAGCATGAATGGGACTTTCTTTTCGTCGGTTGTGACAATAGATGAGACGTGGATGCCATTTTTCAATCCAGAAACAAAGCGCCACTCAGCTCAATGGAAGCACACAGATGAACCGCCACCAAAAAAATTTCGGGTAACCGCCAGTACTGCAAAAATGATGGTGTCCATGTTCTGGGACAGCGAGGGCGTAATCCTTACTCGTTGCGTTCCAAAGGGCACTACGGTAACAGGTGCATCCTAAGAAAATGTTTTGAAGAACAAATTCCTTCCTGCACTGCAACAAAAACGTCCGGGAAGGGCTGCGCGTGTGCTGTTTCACCAAGACAACGCACCCGCACATCGAGCTAACGTTACGCAACAGTTTCTTCGTGATAACAACTTTGAAGTGATTCCTCATGCTCCCTACTCACCTGACCTGGCTCCTAGTGACTTTTGGCTTTTTCCAACAATGAAAGACACTCTCCGTGGCCGCACATTCACCAGCCGTGCTGCTATTGCCTCAGCGATTTTCCAGTGGTCAAAACAGACTCCTAAAGAAGCCTTCGCCGCTGCCATGGAATCATGGCGTCAGCGTTGTGAAAAATGTGTACGTCTGCAGGGCGATTACGTCGAGAAGTAACGCCAGTTTCATCGATTTCGGGTGAGTAGTTAATTAGAGAAAAAAATCGGAGGCCTTTGAACTTGAATGCACCTCGTATTTTCACAGCGATGAATCATTATTTTGGCTGGAGCTAGTGGCATACGATTTAATGACGAAACTAGAAAAGAGTAGTATCAAATGAATTAACAGACATATTTATTTGTCATTTACAAAAGTCTATAAATTTTTTCTCGTGACAAACTAAGGCATTCCCTGATCCATTGCCATGGTTGGACTTTTACTGCGGAAATATGATTCAGTAATTATGCTTGTATGCAGAAATTCACTGCATCAAGAACGGAGTGGTAGACTTTGCGAAATCTTGTCAGATTCTGGAAAGCACTTTCCAGCAGGGTTGAATTGTTGAATCTTTTTTCCCTCCGTCGCTTCTCATGTTCTGGCAAGGGGGTTTTCCTGGTCTTTTAACTGCCACTTAGGAAATCATTGTATCCATGTGATCTCAACTACCTGGCCATAAAACTCTCAGCACAGGACACAAGACTTTGTTTCCTCAAGGCTATGCTATTTCTCCAATGTCTTGGTATCTCTGTCCAACACGCATTCGAGAAATATAACTGGAATCCCCGTATGTTATATTAGACATCCTTTCAGCAGTGATACCATAGAATGTAGATAAGCCCTAGTCCATGAGTAAAGTGATGCGAAAGACATGGGCTGCGGCACTCCCGAAAGTGGATATGATATATAGACTATGTGCTCAAAAGAATCCGGACACCAGGCTGAAAATGACTTACAAGCTCGTGGCGCCCTCCATCAGTAATGCTAGAATTCAATATAGTGTTGGTCCACCCTTAGCCTTGATGACAGCTTCCACTCTCGCAGGCATACGTCCAGTCAAGTGGTGGAAGGTTTCCTGGGGAATGGCAGCCCATTCTTAACGGAATGCTGCACTGAGGAGAGGTATCGATGTCGGTCGGTGAGGTCTGGAACCAAGTCGGCATTCCAAAACATCACATAGGTGTTAGGATTCAGGTCAGGACTCTGTGCAGGCCACTCCATTACAGGGATCTTATAGTCGTGTAACCACTCCGCCACAGCCCTTGTACTATGAACAGGTGCTCGATCGTGTTGAAAGATGCAGTCGCTATCCCCGAATTGCTCTTCAACAGTGGGAAGCAAGCAGGTGGTTAAAACATCAATGTAGGCCTGTGGTGTGATTGTGCCACGCAAAACAGCAAGGGGTGCAAGCCCCCTCCATGAAAAACACGACCACACCATAACTGCCACCGCCTCCGAATCTGTTGGCACTACACACGCTGGCAGATAACGTTCACTGGGCATTCACCATACCCATACCCTGCCATCGGTTTGCCACATTATGTACCGTAATTCGTCACTCCACACAACGTTTTTCCACTGTTCAATCGTCCAATGTTTACGCTCCTTACACCAGGCGAGGTGTCGTTTGACATTTACCAGTGTGATGTGTGGCTTATGAGCAGCTGCTCGACCATGAAATCCAATTTTTCTCAACTCTTGCATAACTGTCATAGTACTTGCAGTGGATCCTGATGTAGTTTGGAATTCGTGTGTGATGGTCTGGATAGATGTTTGCCTATTAGAAATTACGACCTTCTTCAACTGTCGGCGGTCTCTGTCAGTCAACAGCCGAGGTCGGCCTGTACGCTTTTGTGCTGTACGTGTTCCTTCACGATTCCACTTCACTATAACACCGGAAACAGTGGCCCACCCTTAGCCGTGATGACAGCTTTCGCTCTTGCAGGCATGCGTTCAATCAGGAGAGTGGAAATCTCGTGTACAGACGTATGACTAAAGTAACACCCAATCACTTGACCACGTTCGAAGTCAGTGAGTTCCACGGAGCGCCCATTCTGCTCTCTCATGATGTCTAATGACTACTGACCTCGCTGATATGATGAAGCTGGCGGTAGGTGGCAGCACAATGCACCTAATATGGAAAACGTTTGTTGTTGGAGGTGTCCAGATGCATTTGATCACATAGTGTAGTAACAAACCAGTTCAGAATTTTATTAAGAAACTAAGTGGAGGAAGGAAATCTGCTATTATCAAGAGTGAAATAATGAGAAATAAAATATTTCATGAGTTTCGTGTTAATGGAAAGACCAAAGAAAAATTGCCAAGGCCTAAGATGACACGAACAGATATATTCCATACCCCATTTTCTCTAAAATAGTGTGACGACCGTTTAAGAAACGTGAAAAATGAAAACCTGTGGGGATAGATTACATATGTACAGAACGGATGAAGTACTTTGCTACTGAACAAAACAGTAGGTATTAGATCAATTTAGTAAATGTCTTCGTACATGTATTAGCCCAAAAAATGTGGAGGAACTCTAAAATGATTGCACTTTTGAAGCCAGGGAACTATGCTAATGTAATTAACAGCTACAGGCAATTTTTTTCTCTGTAATGTAGATACAAGAACAGAACAAACCTTGCTCATGAGTTGGTATATATTAATGTAACACACAAACAATTTAGCATAAAATTTCTAATGTATTAGTACAATTCAGCATTGTAGTGTTAAAAGTAAACAACTTGTATAAAATATCTACTGAAAAATTTACATACACACTTTTTGCCATCTGGACGTAGATACAGAGAGTGTTTCACAATTTATGTTACACACTTGTAGAGGTTGTAGAGGGGACTTAGTAGATCAAGTTTTACATAGGAACCCATGTCCGGAAACGTCACCCAACGACGCTACATAGCGTCAAAGTTATAGGCACTGGCGCCTATAAATGTGTGTATATACCGGGCAATTCCTTGATGATGTTACAAACTTTCAGGGACTTTGGAGACGGTTAAATGTATCAGTTTGAGGTGAGGGTCCCTATAACGAAAACGAACGACTCGAAAGCTACAAGCGAAAATCATTCTGATACAACACTGGAATACATGTGTCGGTACTGTTATTGCTAAGAATGTAGGCCATGCAACTTTCAGAGGTGGTAGTATGGACCAACACAAGAAAAATATGTTGCAAACATAGGTTCTTAAATGCATACCTGAGCAGCTAGAGCATTTGTTCATCTTCGCTAGTGTGAAACACATCTCCTCATTGAACAAGTGCTCATAGCTCTTAAGGTATGCATTTTAGAGCCCATGTTTACTGGACATTTTTCCTTGTTTTGGTCCATGCTACCACCTCAGAAAGTTACCTACGCTACAATCTTGGCAATAACAATACCTGTAAGAGGTATCAGAACGGTTTTCGATTATAACTTACGACTTGTTCGTTTTCAGTAAAGGAACCCTTAACTCAAATTGATACTTTTCTCCTTCTCCACCACCATTGAAGGTTTGCAACTTCATCACGGAATGATCCAGTATATACATACATTTACAGGCGCCGCATCTGTAACTGGATCACGTTTCCGGACATGGATTCCTATGTAAAACTTGATCTAATAAGTGCCCTTTACAACCTCTAGAAATGTGTAACATGAATTGTGTTACTTCCTGTATACTCATCCAGAATCCAGAAGACACATGCTAGTTACTGGTCTGTTGTACTGTACCTCTTCACTATATTGTACATTTTGTAATTTCTGACTTTAGGCTACACTATAGTATACGACATTACACTTCACAACACTACTAGAAAGGCTGGACATACCTCAACAAGCTGGTAACGAATTTGGAAACAGCGGCTGTACTGAGCTCGAGGTCGACAGTGCTATAGACATTAGCCTTTATCTTTCCAGTTTGCAAACACGAAAACTGTAGTCTTACTACATTTGCATAATTCGACCTATTATCTTATCTTGCTCCAACGAGGACAGAGCGTGTTATACGTGGCTTTCAAGTATATAGATATGAAGACACAATTCGTAGTGAGAATTTTTCGTTTCCAAACACATTTACTCATGTTGGGGAGAAAAAGTTTTTATACCATTGTACTTTGGTAATCGCATGTGGTGATGGAGTTATGGATGTGTCGAAAGTGCGTTCGTGGGTGCGACAGTTTAATGGAGGCAGAACATTGTGTGACAACAAACCGAAACAACCTTGGGCTCGCACAAGCCAGTCTGACGACATGATCGAGAAAGTGGAGAGAATTGTTTTGGGGGATCGCCGAATGACTGTTGAACAGATCGCCTCCAGAGTTGGCATTTCTGTGGGTTCTGTGCACAGAATCCTGCATGACGACCTGAAAATGCGAAGTGAGTGCCACGAATGCTGACGGACGACCACATGGCTGCCCGTGTGGCATGTTGCAAAGAAATGTTGACGCACAACGACAGCATGAATGGGACTTTCTTTTCGTCGGTTGTGACAATGGATGAGACGTGGATGCTATTTTTCAATCCAGAAACAAAGCGCCACTCAGATCAATGGAAGCACACAGATGAACCGCCACCAAAAAAATTTCGGGTAACCGCCAGTACTGCAAAAATGATGGTGTCCATGTTCTGGGACAGCGAGGGCGTAATCCTTACTCATTGCGTTCCAAAGGGCACCACGGTAACAGGTGCATCCTACGAAAATGTTTTGAAGAACAAATTCCTTCCTGCACTGCAACAAAAACGTCCGGGAAGGGCTGCGCGTGTGCTGTTTCACCAAGACAACGCACCCGCACATCGAGCTATCGTTACGCAACAGTTTCTTCGTGATAACAACTTTGAAGTGATTCCTCACGCTCCCTACTCACCTGACCTGGCTCCTAGTGACTTTTGGCTTTTTCCAACAATGAAAGACACTCTCCGTGGCCGCACATTCACCAGCCGTGCTGCTATTGCCTCAGCGATTTTCCAGTGGTCAAAACAGACTCCTAAAGAAGCCTTCGCCGCTGTCATGGAATCATGGCGTCAGCGTTGTGAAAAATGTGTACGTCTGCAGGGCGATTACGTCGAGAAGTAACGCCAGTTTCATCGATTTCGAGTGAGTAGTTAATTAGAGAAAAAAATCGGAGGCCTTTGAACTTGAATGCACCTCGTATTTTCACAGCGATGAACCTTTATTTTTGCTGGAGCTAGTGGCATACGATTTAATGACGAAACTAGAAAAGAGTAGTATCAAATGAATTAACAGACATATTTATTTGTCATTTACAAAAGTCTATAAATTTTTTCTCGTGACAAACTAAGGCATTCCCTGATCCATTGCCATGGTTGGACTTTTACTGCGGAAATATGATTCAGTAATTATGCTTGTATGCAGAAATTCACTGCATCAAGAACGGAGAGGCAGACTTTGCGAAATCTTGTCAGATTCTGGAAAGCACTTTCCCGCAGGGTTGAATTGTTGAATCTTTTTTCCCTCCGTCGCTTCTCATGTTCTGGCAAGGGGGTTTTCCTGGTCTTTTAACTGCCACTTAGGAAATCATTGTATCCATGTGATCTCAACTACCTGGCCATAAAACTCTCAGCACAGGACACAAGACTTTGTTTCCTCAAGGCTATGCTATTTCTCCAATGTCTTGGTATCTCTGTCCAACACGCATTTGAGAAATATAACTGGAATCCCCGTGTGTTATATTAGACATCCTTTCAGCAGTGATACCATAGAATGTAGATAAGCCCTAGTCCATGAGTAAAGTGATGCGAAAGACATGGGCTGCGGCACTCCCGAAAGTGGATATGATATATAGACTATGTGCTCAAAAGAATCCGGACACCAGGCTGAAAATGACTTACAAGCTCGTGGCGCCCTCCATCAGTATTGCTAGAATTCAGTACAGTGTTGGTCCACCCTTAGCCTTGATGACAGCTTCCACTCTCGCAGGCATACGTCCAGTCAAGTGATGGAAGGTTTCTTGGGGAATGGCAGCCCATTCTTAACGGAATGCTGCACTGAGGAGAGGTATCGATGTCGGTCGGTGAGGTCTGGCACCAAGTCGGCATTCCAAAACATCCCATAGGTGTTAGGATTCAGGTCAGGACTCTGTGCAGGCCACTCCATTACAGGGATGTTATAGTCGTGTAACCACTCCGCCACAGCCCTTGTATTATGAACAGGTGATCGATCGGGTTGAAAGATGCAGTCGCTATCCCCGAATTGCTCTTCAACAGTGGGAAGCAAGCAGGTGGTTAAAACATCAATGTAGGCCTGTGGTGTGATAGTGCCACGCAAAACAGCAAGGGGTGCAAGCCCCCTCCATGAAAAACACGACCACACCATAACCGCCACCACCTCCGAATCTGTTGGCACTACACACGCTGGCAGATAACGTTCACTGGGCATTCACCATACCCATACCCTGCCATCGGTTTGCCACATTATGTACCGTAATTCGTCACTCCACACAACGTTTTTCCACTGTTCAATCGTCCAATGTTTACGCTCCTTACACCAGGCGAGGTGTCGTTTGACATTTACCAGTGTGATGTGTGGCTTATGAGCAGCTGCTCGACCATGAAATCCAATTTTTCTCAACTCTTGCATAACTGTCATAGTACTTGCAGTGGATCCTGATGTAGTTTGGAATTCGTGTGTGATGGTCTGGATAGATGTTTGCCTATTAGAAATTACGACCTTCTTCAACTGTCGGCGGTCTCTGTCAGTCAACAGCCGAGGTCGGCCTGTACGCTTTTGTGCTGTACGTGTTCCTTCACGATTCCACTTCACTATAACACCGGAAACAGTGGCCCACCCTTAGCCGTGATGACAGCTTTCGCTCTTGCAGGCATGCGTTCAATCAGGAGAGTGGAAATCTCGTGTACAGACGTATGACTAAAGTAACACCCAATCACTTGACCACGTTCGAAGTCAGTGAGTTCCACGGAGCGCCCATTCTGCTCTCTCATGATGTCTAATGACTACTGACCTCGCTGATATGATGAAGCTGGCGGTAGGTGGCAGCACAATGCACCTAATATGGAAAACGTTTGTTGTTGGAGGTGTCCAGATGCATTTGATCACATAGTGTAGTAACAAACCAGTTCAGAATTTTATTAAGAAACTAAGTGGAGGAAGAAAATCTGCTATTATTAAGAGTGAAATAATGAGAAATAAAGTATTTAATCAGTTTCATGTTAACGGAAAGACCAAAGAAAAATTGCCAAGGCCTAAGATGACACGAACAGATATATTCCATACACCATTTTCTCTAAAGGAGTGTGACGACCGTTTAAGAAACATGAAAAATGAAAACCTGTGGGGATAGATTACATATGTACAGAACGGATGAAGTACTTTGCTACTGAACAAAACAGTAGGTATTAGATCAATTTAGTAAATGTCTTCGTACATGTATTAGCCCAAAAAATGTGGCGGAACTCTAAAATGATTGCACTTTTGAAGCCAGGGAACTATGCTAATGTAATTAACAGCTACAGGCAATTTTTTTCTCTGTTATGTAGATACTAGAACAGAACAAACCTTGCTCATGAGTTGGTATATATTAATGTAACACACAAACAATTTAGCATAAAATTTCTAATGTATTAGTGCAATTCAGCATTGTAGTGTTAAAAGTAAACAACTTGTATAAAATATCTACTGAAAAATTTACATACACACTTTTTGCCATCTGGGCGTAGATACAGAGAGTGTTTCACAATTTATGTTACACACTTGTAGAGGTTGTAGAAGGGACTTAGTAGATCAAGTTTTACATAGGAACCCATGTCCGGAAACGTCACCCAACGACGCTACATAGCGTCAAAGTTATAGGCGCTGGCGCCTATAAATGTGTGTATATACCGGGCAATTCCTTGATGATGTTACAAACTTTCAGGGACTTTGGAGACGGTTAAATGTATCAGTTTGAGGTGAGGGTCCCTATAACGAAAACGAACGAGTCGAAAGCTACAAGCGAAAATCATTCTGATACGACATTGGAATACATGTGACGGTACTGTTATTGCTAGGAATGTAGGACATGCAACTTTCAGAGGTGGTAGTATGGACCAACACAAGAAAAATATGTTGCAAACATAGGCTCTTAAATGCATACCTGAGCAGCTAGAGCATTTGTTCATCTTCGCTAGTGTGAAACACATCTCCTCATTGAACAAGTGCTCATAGCTCTTAAGGTATGCATTCTAGAGCCCATGTTTACTGGACATTTTTCCTTGTTTTGGTCCATGCTACCACCTCAGAAAGTTACCTACGCTACAATCTTGGCAATAACAATACCTGTAAGAGGTATCAGAACGGTTTTCGATTATAACTTACGACTTGTTCGTTTTCAGTAAAGGAACCCTTAACTCAAATTGATACTTTTCTCCTTCTCCACCACCATTGAAGGTTTGCAACTTCATCACGGAATGATCCAGTATATACATACATTTACAGGCGCCAGCATCTGTAACTGGATCACGTTTCCGGACATGGATTCCTATGTAAAACTTGATCTACTAAGTGCCCTTTACAACGTCTAGAAGTGTGTAACATGAATTGTGTTACTTCCTGTATACTCATCCAGAATCCAGAAGACACATGCTAGTTACTGGTCTGTTGTACTGTACCTCTTCACTATATTGTACATTTTGTAATTTCTGACTTTAGGCTACACTATAGTATACGACATTACACTTCACAACACTACTAGAAAGGCTGGACATACCTCAACAAGCTGGTAACGAATTTGGAAACAGCGGCTGTACTGAGCTCGAGGTCGACAGTGCTATAGACATTAGCCTTTATCTTTCCAGTTTGCAAACACGAAAACTGTAGTCTTACTACATTTGCATAATTCGACCTATTATCTTATCTTGCTCCAACGAGGACAGAGCGTGTTATACGTGGCTTTCAAGTATATAGATATGAAGACACAATTCGTAGTGAGAATTTTTCGTTTCCAAACACATTTACTCATGTTGGGGAGAAAAAGTTTTTGTACCATTGTACTTTGGTAATCGCATGTGGTGATGGAGTTATGGATGTGTCGAAAGTGCGTTCGTGGGTGCGACAGTTTAATGGAGGCAGAACATTGTGTGACAACAAACCGAAACAACCTTGGGCTCGCACAAGCCAGTCTGACGACATGATCGAGAAAGTGGAGAGAATTGTTTTGGGGGATCGCCGAATGACTGTTGAACAGATCGCCTCCAGAGTTGGCATTTCTGTGGGTTCTGTGCACAGAATCCTGCATGACGACCTGAAAATGCGAAGTGAGTGCCACGAATGCTGACGGACGACCACATGGCTGCCCGTGTGGCATGTTGCAAAGAAATGTTGACGCACAACGACAGCATGAATGGGACTTTCTTTTCGTCGGTTGTGACAATGGATGAGACGTGGATGCCATTTTTCAATCCAGAAACAAAGCGCCACTCAGCTCAATGGAAGCACACAGATGAACCGCCACCAAAAAAATTTCGGGTAACCGCCAGTACTGCAAAAATGATGGTGTCCATGTTCTGGGACAGCGAGGGCGTAATCCTTACTCGTTGCGTTCCAAAGGGCACTACGGTAACAGGTGCATCCTAAGAAAATGTTTCGAAGAACAAATTCCTTCCTGCACTGCAACAAAAACGTCCGGGAAGGGCTGCGCGTGTGCTGTTTCACCAAGACAACGCACCCGCACATCGAGCTAACGTTACGCAACAGTTTCTTCGTGATAACAACTTTGAAGTGATTCCTCATGCTCCCTACTCACCTGACCTGGCTCCTAGTGACTTTTGGCTTTTTCCAACAATGAAAGACACTCTCCGTGGCCGCACATTCACCAGCCGTGCTGCTATTGCCTCAGCGATTTTCCAGTGGTCAAAACAGACTCCTAAAGAAGCCTTCGCCGCTGCCATGGAATCATGGCGTCAGCGTTGTGAAAAATGTGTACGTCTGCAGGGCGATTACGTCTAGAAGTAACGGCAGTTTCATCGATTTCGGGTGAGTAGTTAATTAGAGAAAAAAATCGGAGGCCTTTGAACTTGAATGCACCTCGTATTTTCACAGCGATGAATCTTTATTTTTGCTGGAGCTAGTGGCATACGATTTAATGACGAAACTAGACAAGAGTAGTATCAAATGAATTAACAGACATATTTATTTGTCATTTACAAAAGTCTATAAATTTTTTCTCGTGACAAACTAAGGCATTCCCTGATCCATTGCCATGGTTGGACTTTTACTGCGGAAATATGATTCAGTAATTATGCTTGTATGCAGAAATTCACTGCATCAAGAACGGAGAGGCAGACTTTGCGAAATCTTGTCAGATTCTGGAAAGCACTTTCCCGCAGGGTTGAATTGTTGAATCTTTTTTCCCTCCGTCGCTTCTCATGTTCTGGCAAGGGGGTTTTCCTGGTCTTTTAACTGCCACTTAGGAAATCATTGTATCCATGTGATCTCAACTACCTGGCCATAAAACTCTCAGCACAGGACACAAGACTTTGTTTCCTCAAGGCTATGCTATTTCTCCAATGTCTTGGTATCTCTGTCCAACACGCATTCGAGAAATATAACTGGAATCCCCGTATGTTATATTAGACATCCTTTCAGCAGTGATACCATAGAATGTAGATAAGCCCTAGTCCATGAGTAAAGTGACGCGAAAGACATGGGCTGCGGCACTCCCGAAAGTGGATATGATATATAGACTATGTGCTCAAAAGAATCCGGACACCAGGCTGAAAATGACTTACAAGCTCGTGGCGCCCTCCATCAGTAATGCTAGAATTCAATATAGTGTTGGTCCACCCTTAGCCTTGATGACAGCTTCCACTCTCGCAGGCATACGTCCAGTCAAGTGGTGGAAGGTTTCTTGGGGAATGGCAGCCCATTCTTAACGGAATGCTGCACTGAGGAGAGGTATCGATGTCGGTCGATGAGGTCTGGCACCAAGTCGGCATTCCAAAACATCACATAGGTGTTAGGATTCAGGTCAGGACTCTGTGCAGGCCACTCCATTACAGGGATGTTATAGTCGTGTAACCACTCCGTCACAGCCCTTGTATTATTAACAGGTGATCGAACATGTTGAAAGATGCAGTCGCTATCCCCGAATTGCTCTTCAACAGTGGGAAGCAAGCAGGTGGTTAAAACATCAATGTAGGCCTGTGGTGTCATTGTGCCACGCAAAACAGCGAGGGGTGCAAGCCCCCTCCATGAAAAACACGACCACACCATAACCGCCACCGCCTCCGAATCTGTTGGCACTACACACGCTGGCAGATAACGTTCACTGGGCATTCACCGTACCCATACCGTGCCATCGGTTTGCCACATTATGTACCGTAATTCGTCACTCCACACAACGTTTTTCCACTGTTCAATCGTCCAATGTTTACGCTCCTTACACCAGGCGAGGTGTCGTTTGACATTTACCAGTGTGATGTGTGGCTTATGAGCAGCTAATCGACCATGAAATCCAACTTTTCTAACCTCTTGCATAACTGTCATAGTACTTGCAGTGGATCCTGATGTAGTTTGGAATTCGTGTGTGATGGTCTGGATAGATGTTTGCCTATTAGAAATTACGACCTTCTTCAACTGTCGGCGGTCTCTGTCAGTCAACAGCCGAGGTCGGCCTGTACGCTTTTGTGCTGTACGTGTTCCTTCACGATTCCACTTCACTATAACACCGGAAACAGTGGCCCACCCTTAGCCGTGATGACAGCTTTCGCTCTTGCAGGCATGTGTTCAATCAGGAGAGTGGAAATCTCGTGTACAGACGTATGACTAAAGTAACACCCAATCACTTGACCACGTTCGAAGTCAGTGAGTTCCACGGAGTGCCCATTCTGCTCTCTCATGATGTCTAATGACTACTGACCTCGCTGATATGATGAAGCTGGCGGTAGGTGGCAGCACAATGCACCTAATATGGAAAACGTTTGTTTTTGGAGGTGTCCAGATGCATTTGATCACATAGTGTAGTAACAAACCAGTTCAGAATTTTATTAAGAAACTAAGTGGAGGAAGGAAATCTGCTATTATCAAGAGTGAAATAATGAGAAATAAAATATTTCATGAGTTTCGTGTTAATGGAAAGACCAAAGAAAAATTGCCAAGGCCTAAGATGACACGAACAGATATATTCCATACCCCATTTTCTCTAAAGGAGTGTGACGACCGTTTAAGAAACATGAAAAATGATAACCTGTGGGGATAGATTACATATGTACAGAACGGATGAAGTACTTTGCTACTGAACAAAACAGTAGGTATTAGATCAATTTAGTAAATGTCTTCGTACATGTATTAGCCCAAAAAATGTGGAAGAACTCTAAAATGATTGCACTTTTGAAGCCAGGGAACTATGCTAATGTAATTAACAGCTACAGGCAATTTTTTTCTCTGTTATGTAGATACAAGAACAGAACAAACCTTGCTCATGAGTTGGTATATATTAATGTAACACACAAACAATTTAGCATAAAATTTCTAATGTATTAGTACAATTCAGCATTGTAGTGTTAAAAGTAAACAACTTGTATAAAATATCTACTGAAAAATTTACATACACACTTTTTGCCATCTGGGCGTAGATACAGAGAGTGTTTCACAATTTATGTTACACACTTGTAGAGGTTGTAGAGGGGACTTAGTAGATCAAGTTTTACATAGGAACCCATGTCTGGAAACGTCACCCAACGACGCTACATAGCGTCAAAGTTATAGGCGCTGGCGCCTATAAATGTGTGTATATACCGGGCAATTCCTTGATGATGTTACAAACTTTCAGGGACTTTGGAGACGGTTAAATGTATCAGTTTGAGGTGAGGGTCCCTATAACGAAAACGAACGAGTCGAAAGCTACAAGCGAAACTCATTCTGATACGACATTGAAATACATGTGTCGGTACTGTTATTGCTAAGAATGTAGGCCATGCAAGTTTCAGAAGTGGTAGTATGGACGAACACGAGAAAAATATGTTGCAAACATAGACTCTTAAATGCATACCTGAGCAGCTAGAGCATTTGTTCATCTTCGCTAGTGTGAAACACATCTCCTCATTGAACAAGTGCTCATAGCCCTTAAGGTATGCATTCTAGAGCCCATGTTTACTGGACATTTTTCCTTGTTTTGGTCCATGCTGCCACCTCAGAAAGTTACCTACATTACAATCTTGGCAATAACAATACCTGTAAGAGGTATCAGAACGGTTTTCGATTATAACTTACGACTTGTTCGTTTTCAGTAAAGGAACCCTTAACTCAAATTGATACTTTTCTCCTTCTCCACCACCATTGAAGGTTTGCAACTTCATCACGGAATGATCCAGTATATACATACATTTACAGGCGCCAGCATCTGTAACTGGATCACGTTTCCGGACATGGATTCCTATGTAAAACTTGATCTACTAAGTGCCCTTTACAACCTCTAGAAGTGTGTAACATGAATTGTGTTACTTCCTGTATACTCATCCAGAATCCAGAAGACACATGCTAGTTACTGGTCTGTTGTACTGTACCTCTTCACTATATTGTACATTTTGTAATTTCTGACTTTAGGCTACACTATAGTATACGACATTACACTTCACAACACTACTAGAAAGGCTGGACATACCTCAACAAGCTGGTAACGAATTTGGAAACAGCGGCTGTACTGAGCTCGAGGTCGACAGTGCTATAGACATTAGCCTTTATCTTTCCAGTTTGCAAACACGAAAACTGTAGTCTTACTACATTTGCATAATTCGACCTATTATCTTATCTTGCTCCAACGAGGACAGAGCGTGTTATACGTGGCTTTCAAGTATATAGATATGAAGACACAATTGGTAGTGAGAATTTTTCGTTTCCAAACACATTTACTCATCTTGGGGAGAAAAAGTTTTTATACCATTGTACTTTGGTAATCGCATGTGGTGATGGAGTTATGGATGTGTCGAAAGTGCGTTCGTGGGTGCGACAGTTTAATGGAGGCAGAACATTGTGTGACAACAAACCGAAACAACCTTGGGCTCGCACAAGCCAGTCTGACGACATGATCGTGAAAGTGGAGAGAATTGTTTTGGGGGATCGCCGAATGACTGTTGAACAGATCGCCTCCAGAGTTGGCATTTCTGTGGGTTCTGTGCACAGAATCCTGCATGACGACCTGAAAATGCGAAAAGTGTCATCCAGGTGAGTGCCACGAATGCTGACGGACGACCACATGGCTGCCCGTGTGGCATGTTGCAAAGAAATGTTGACGCACAACGACAGCATGAATGGGACTTTCTTTTCGGCGGTTGTGACAATGGATGAGACGTGGATGCCATTTTTCAATCCAGAAACAAAGCGCCACTCAGCTCAATGGAAGCACACAGATGAACCGCCACCAAAAAAATTTCGGGTAACCGCCAGTGCTGAAAAAATGATGGTGTCCATGTTCTGGGACAGCGAGGGCGTAATCCTTACTCGTTGCGTTCCAAAGGGCACTACGGTAACAGGTGCATCCTAAGAAAATGTTTTGAAGAACAAATTCCTTCCTGCACTGCAACAAAAACGTCCGGGAAGGGCTGCGCGTGTGCTGTTTCACCAAGACAACGCACCCGCACATCGAGCTAACGTTACGCAACAGTTTCTTCGTGATAACGACTTTGAAGTGATTCCTTATGCTCCCTACTCACCTGACCTGGCTCCTAGTGACTTTTGGCTTTTTCCAACAATGAAAGACACTCTCCGTGGCCGCACATTCACCAGCCGTACTGCTATTGCCTCAGCGATTTTCCAGTGGTCAAAACAGACTCCTAAAGAAGCCTTCGCCGCTGCCATGGAATCATGGCGTCAGCGTTGTGAAAAATGTGTACGTCTGCAGGGCGATTACGTCGAGAAGTAACGCCAGGTTCATCGATTTCGGGTTAGTAGTTAATTAGAAAAAAAAATCGGAGGCCTTTGAACTTGAATGCACCTCGTATTTTCACAGCGATGAACCTTTATTTTTGCTGGAGCTAGTGGCATACGATTTAATGACGAAACTAGAAAAGAGTAGTAACAAATGAATTAACAACATATTTATTTGTCATTTACAAAATTCTATAAATTTTTTCTCGTGACAAACTAAGGCATTCCCTGATCCATTGCCATGGTTGGACTTTTACTGCGGAAATATGATTCAGTAATTATGCTTGTATGCACAAATTCACTACATCAAGAACCGAGTGGCAGACTTTGCGAAATCTTGTCAGCTTCTGGAAAGCACTTTCCCGCAGGGTTGAATTGTTGAATCTTTTTTCCCTCCGTCGCTTCTCATGTTCTGGCAAGGGGGTTTTCCTGGTCTTTTAACTGCCACTTAGGAAATCATTGTATCCATGTGATCTCAACTACCTGGCCATAAAACTCTCAGCACAGGACACAAGACTTTGTTTCCTCAAGGCTATGCTATTTCTCCAATGTCTTGGTATCTCTGTCCAACACGCATTCGAGAAATATAACTGGAATCCCCGTATGTTATATTAGACATCCTTTCAGCAGTGATACCATAGAATGTAGATAAGCCCTAGTCCATGAGTAAAGTGACGCGAAAGACATGGGCTGCGGCACTCCCGAAAGTGGATATGATATATAGACTATGTGCTCAAAAGAATCCGGACACCAGGCTGAAAATGACTTACAAGCTCGTGGCGCCCTCCATCAGTAATGCTAGAATTCAGTATAGTGTTGGTCCACCCTTAGCCTTGATGACAGCTTCCACTCTCGCAGGCATACGTCCAGTCAAGTGGTGGAAGGTTTCTTGGGGAAAGGCAGCCCATTCTTAACGGAATGGTGCACTGAGGAGAGGTATCAATGTCGGTCGGTGAGGTCTGGCACCAAGTCGGCATTCCAAAACATCCCATAGGTGTTAGGATTCAGGTCAGGACTCTGTGCAGGCCACTCCATTACAGGGATGTTATAGTCGTGTAACCACTCCGCCACAGCCCTTGTATTATGAACAGGTGCTTGATCGTGTTGAAAGATGCAATCGCTATCCCCGAATTGCTCTTCAACAGTGGGAAGCAAGCAGGTGGTTAAAACATCAATGTAGGACTGTGGTGTGATAGTGCCACGCAAAACAGCAAGGGGTGCAAGCCCCCTCCATGAAAAACACGACCACACCATAACCGCCACCGCCTCCGAATCTGTTGGCACTACACACGCTGGCAGATAACGTTCACTGGGCATTCACCATACCCATACCCTGCCATCGGTTTGCCACATTATGTACCGTAATGCGTCACTCCACACAACGTTTTTCCACTGTTCAATCGTCCAATGTTTACGCTTGTTACACCAGGCGAGGTGTCGTTTGACATTTACCAGTGGGTTGTGTGGCTTATGATCAGCTGCTCGACTATTAAATCCAACTTTTCTCGCCTCTTGCGTAACTGTCATAGTACTTGCAGTGGATCCTGATGTAGTTTGGAATTCGTGTGTGATGGTCTGGATAGATGTTTGCCTATTAGAAATTACGTCCTTCTTCAACTGTCGGCGGTCTCTGTCAGTCAACAGCCGAGGTCGGCCTGTACGCTTTTGTGCTGTACGTGTTCCTTCACGATTCCACTTCACTATAACACCGGAAACAGTGGCCCACCCTTAGCCGTGATGACAGCTTTCGCTCTTGCAGGCATGCGTTCAATCAGGAGAGTGGAAATTTTGTGTACAAACGTATGACACAGGTAACACCCAATCACTTGACCACGTTCGACGTCAGTGAGTTCCACGGAGCGCCCATTCTGCTCTCTCATGATGTCTAATGACTACTGACCTCGCTGATATGATGAAGCTGGCGGTAGGTGGCAGTACAATGCACCTAATATGGAAAACGTTTGTTTTTGGAGGTGTCCAGATGCATTTGATCACATAGTGTAGTAACAAACCAGTTTAGAATTTTATTAAGAAACTAAGTGGAGAAAGGAAATCTGCTATTATCAAGAGTGAAATAATGAGAAATAAAATATTTCATCAGTTTCATGTTAATGGAAAGACCAAAGAAAAATTGCCAAGGCCTATGATGACACGAACAGATATATTCCATACCCCATTTTCTCTAAAGGAGCGTGACGACCGTTTAAGAAACATGAAAAATGAAAACCTGTGGGGATAGATTACATATGTACAGAACGGATGAAGTACTTTGCTACTGAACAAAACAGTAGGTATTAGATCAATTTAGTAAATGTCTTCGTACATGTATTAGCCCAAAAAATGTGGAGGAACTCAAAAATGATTGCACTTTTGAAGCCAGGGAACCATGCTAATGTAATTAACAGCTACAGGCAATTTTTTTCTCTGTTATGTAGATACAAGAACAGAACAAACCTTGCTCATGAGTTGGTATATATTAATGTAACACACAAACAATTTAGCATAAAATTTCTAATGTATTAGTACAATTCAGCATTGTAGTGTTAAAAGTAAACAACTTGTATAAAATATCTACTGAAAAATTTACATACACACTTTTTGCCATCTGGGCGTAGATACAGAGAGTGTTTCACAATTTATGTTATACACTTCTAGAGGTTGTAGAGGCGACTTAGTATATCAAGTTTTACAAAGGAACCCATGTCCAGAAACGTCACCCAACGACGCTACATATCGTCAAAGTTATAGGCGCTGGCGCCTATAAATGTGTGTATATACCGGGCAATTCCTTGATGATGTTACAAACTTTCAGGGACGTTGGAGACGGTTAAATGTATCAGTTTGAGGTGAGGGTCCCTGTAACAAAAACGAACGAGTCGAAAGCTACAAGCGAAAATCATTCTGATACGACATTGGAATACATGTATTGGTACTGTTATTGCTAAGAATGTAGGCCATGCAACTTTCAGAGGTGGTAGTATGGACCAACACAAGAAAAATATGTTGCAAACATAGGCTCTTAAATGCATACCTGAGCAGCTAGAGCATTTGTTCATCTTCGCTAGTGTGAAACACATCTCCTCATTGAACAAGTGCTCATAGCTTTTAAGGTATGCATTTTGGAGCCCATGTTTACTGGACATTTTTCCTTGTTTTGGTCCATGCTACCACCTCAGAAAGTTACCTACGCTACAATCTTGGCAATAACAATACCTGGAAGAACTATCAGAACGGTTTTCGATTATAACTTACGACTTGTTCGTTTTCAGTAAAGGAACCCTTAACTCAAATTGATACTTTTCTCCTTCTCCACCACCATTGAAGGTTTGCAACTTCATCACGGAATGATCCAGTATATACATACATTTACAGGCGCCAGCATCTGTAACTGGATCACGTTTCCGGACATGGATTCCTATGTAAAACTTGATCTACTAAGTGCCCTTTACAATCTCTAGAAGTGTGTAACATGAATTGTGTTACTTCCTGTATACTCATCCAGAATCCAGAAGACACATGCTAGTTACTGGTCTGTTGTACTGTACCTCTTCACTATACTGTACATTTTGTAATTTCTGACTTTAGGCTACACTATAGTATACGACATTACACTTCACAACACTACTAGAAAGGCTGGACATACCTCAACAAGCTGGTAACGAATTTGGAAACAGCGGCTGTACTGAGCTCGAGGTCGACAGTGCTATAGACATTAGCCTTTATCTTTCCAGTTTGCAAACACGAAAACTGTAGTCTTACTACATTTGCATAATTCGACCTATTATCTTATCTTGCTCCAACGAGGACAGAGCGTGTTATACGTGGCTTTCAAGTATATAGATATGAAGACACAATTCGTAGTGAGAATTTTTCGTTTCCAAACACATTTACTCATCTTGGGGAGAAAAAGTTTTTATACCATTGTGCTTTGGTAATCGCATGTGGTGATGGAGTTATGGATGTGTCGAAAGTGCGTTCGTGGGTGCGACAGTTTAATGGAGGCAGAACATTGTGTGACAACAAACCGAAACAACCTTGGGCTCGCACAAGCCAGTCTGACGACATGATCGAGAAAGTGGAGAGAATTGTTTTGGGGGATCGCCGAATGACTGTTGAACAGATCGCCTCCAGAGTTGGCATTTCTGTGGGTTCTGTGCACAGAATCCTGCATGACGACCTGAAAATGCGAAAAGTGTCATCCAGGTGAGTGCCACGAATGCTGACGGACGACCACATGGCTGCCCGTGTGGCATGTTGCAAAGAAATGTTGACGCACAACGACAGCATGAATGGGACTTTCTTTTCGTCGGTTGTGACAATGGATGAGACGTGGATGCCATTTTTCAATCCAGAAACAAACCGCCAGTCAGCTCAATGGAAGCACACAGATGAACCGCCACCAAAAAAATTCCGTGTAACCGCCAGTGCTGAAAAAATGATGGTGTCCATGTTCTGGGACAGCGAGGGCGTAATCCTTACTCATTGCGTTCCAAAGGGCACCACGGTAACAGGTGCATCCTACGAAAATGTTTTGAAGAACAAATTCCTTCCTGCACTGCAACAAAAACGTCCGGGAAGGGCTGTGCATGTGCTGTTTCACCAAGACAACGCACCCGCACATCGAGCTAACGTTACGCAACAGTTTCTTCGTGATAACGACTTTGAAGTTATTCCTCATGCTCCCTACTCACCTGACCTGGCTCCTAGTGACTTTTGGCTTTTTCCAACAATGAAAGACACTCTCCGTGGCCGCACATTCACCAGCCGTACTGCTATTGCCTCAGCGATTTTCCAGTGGTCAAAACAGACTCCTAAAGAAGCCTTTGCCGCTGCCATGGAATCATGGCGTCAGCGTTGTGAAAAATGTGTACGTCTGCAGGGCGATTACGTCGAGAAGTAACGCCAGGTTCATCGATTTCGGGTTAGTAGTTAATTAGAAAAAAAAATCGGAGGCCTTTGAACTTGAATGCACCTCGTATTTTCACAGCGATGAACCATTATTTTTGCTGGAGCTAGTGGCATACGATTTAATGACGAAACTAGAAAAGAGTAGTAACAAATGAATTAACAACATATTTATTTGTCATTTACAAAATTCTATAAATTTTTTCTCGTGACAAACTAAGGCATTCCCTGATCCATTGCCATGGTTGGACTTTTACTGCGGAAATATGATTCAGTAATTATGCTTGTATGAAGAAATTCACTACATCAAGAACGGAGTGGCAGACTTTGCGAAATCTTGTCAGCTTCTGGAAAGCACTTTCCCGCAGGGTTGAATTGTTGAATCTTTTTTCCCTCCGTCGCTTCTCATGTTCTGGCAAGGGGGTTTTCCTGGTCTTTTAACTGCCACTTAGGAAATCATTGTATCCATGTGATCTCAACTACCTGGCCATAAAACTCTCAGCACAGGACACAAGACTTTGTTTCCTCAAGGCTATGCTATTTCTCCAATGTCTTGGTATCTCTGTCCAACACGCATTCGAGAAATATAACTAGAATCCCCGTATGTTATATTAGACATCCTTTCAGCAGTGATACCATAGAATGTAGATAAGCCCTAGTCCATGAGTAAAGTGACGCGAAAGACATGGGCTGCGGCACTCCCGAAAGTGGATATGATATATAGACTATGTGCTCCAATGAAACCGGACACCAGGCTGAAAATGACTTACAAGCTCGTGGCGCCCTCCATCAGTAATGCTAGAATTCAGTATAGTGTTGGTCCACACTTAGCCTTGATGACAGCTTCCACTCTCGCAGGCATACGTCCAGTCAAGTGGTGGAAGGTTTCTTGGGGAATGGCCGCCCATTCATAACGGAAAGCTGCACTGAGGAGAGGTATCAATGTCGGTCGGTGAGGTCTGGCACCAAGTCGGCATTCCAAAACATCACATAGGTGTTAGGATTCAGGTCAGGACTATGTGCAGGCCACTCCATTACAGGGATGTTATAGTCGTGTAACCACTCCGCCACAGCCCTTGTATTATGAACAGGTGCTCGATCGTGTTGAAAGATGCAGACGCTTTCCCCGAATTGCTCTTCAACAGTGGGAAGCAAGCAGGTGGTTAAAACATCAATGTAGGCCTGTGGTGTGATAGTGCCACGCAAAACAGCAAGGGGTGTAAGCCCCCTCCATGAAAAACACGACCACACCATAACCGCCACCGCCTCCGAATCTGTTGGCACTACACACGCTGGCAGATAACGTTCACTGGGCATTCACCATACCCATACCCTGCCAACGGTTTGCCACATTATGTACCGTAATTCGTCACTCCACACAACGTTTTTCCACTGTTCAATCGTCCAATGTTTACGCTCCTTACACCAGGCGAGGTGTCGTTTGACATTTACCAGTGTGATGTGTGGCTTATGATCAGCTGCTCGACCATGAAATCCAACTTTTCTCACCTCTTGCGTAACTGTCATAGTACTTGCAGTGGATCCTGATGTAGTTTGGAATTCGTGTGTGATGGTCTGGATAGATGTCTGCCTATTAGAAATTACGACCTTCTTCAACTGTCGGCGGTCTCTGTCAGTCAACAGCCGAGGTCGGCCTGTACGCTTTTGTGCTTTACGTGTTCCTTCACGATTCCACTTCACTATAACACCGGAAACAGTGGCCCACCCTTAGCCGTGATGACAGCTTTCGCTGTTGCAGGCATGCGTTTAATCAGGAGAGTGGAAATCTCGTGTACAAACGTATGACACAGGTAACACCCAATCACTTGACCACGTTCGAAGTCAGTGAGTTCCACGGAGCGCCCATTCTGCTGTCTCATGATGTGTAATGACTACTGACCTCGCTGATATGATGAAGCTGGCGGTTGGTGGCAGCACAATGCACCTAATATGGAAAACGTTTGTTTTTGGAGGTGTCCAGATGCATTTGATCACATAGTGTAGTAACAAACCAGTTCAGAATTTTGTTAAGAAACTAAGTGGAGAAAGGAAATCTGCTATTATCAAGAGTGAAATAATGAGAAATAAAATATTTAATCATTTTCATGTTAACGGAAAGACCAAAGAAAAATTGCCAAGGCCTAAGATGACACGAATAGATATATTCCATACCCCATTTTTTCTAAAGGAGCGTGACGACCGTTTAAGAAACATGAAAAATGAAAACCTGTGGGGATAGATTACATATGTACAGAACGGATGAAGTACTTTGCTACTGAACAAAACAGTAGGTATTAGATCAATTTAGTAAATGTCTTCGTACATGTATTAGCCCAAAAAATGTGGAGGAACTCTATAAAATGATTGCACTTTTGAAACCAGGGAACTATGCTAATGTAATTAACAGCTACAGGCAATTTTTTTCTCTGTTATGTAGATACAAGAACAGAACAAACCTTGATCATGAGTTGGTATATATTAATGTAACACACAAACAATTTAGCATAAAATTTCTAATGTATTAGTACAATTCAGCATTGTAGTGTTAAAAGTAAACAACTTGTATAAAATATCTACTGAAAAATTTACATACACACTTTTTGCCATCTGGGCGTAGATACAGAGAGTGTTTCACAATTTATGTTACACACTTGTAGAGGTTGTAGAGGGGACTTAGTAGATCAAGTTTTACATAGGAACCCATGTCCGGAAACGTCACCCAACGACGCTACATAACGTCAAAGTTATAGGCGCTGGTGCCTATAAATGTGTGTATATACCGGGTAATTCCTTGATGATGTTACAAACTTTCAGGGACGTTGGAGACGGTTAAATGTATCAGTTTGAGGTGAGGGTCCCTGTAACAAAAACGAACTAGTCGAAAGCTACAAGCGAAAATCATTCTGATACGACATTGGAATACATGTATCGGTACTGTTATTGCTAAGAATGTAGGCCATGCAACTTTCAGAGGTGGTAGTATGGACCAACACAAGAAAAATATGTTGCAAACATAGGCTCTTAAATGCATACCTGAGCAGCTAGAGCATTTGTTCATCTTCGCTAGTGTGAAACACATCTCCTCATTGAACAAGTGCTCATAGCTCTTAAGGTATGCATTTTAGAGCCCATGTTTACTGGACATTTTTCCATGCTACCACCTCAGAAAGTTACCTACGCTACAATCTTGGCAATAACAATACCTGTAAGAGGTATCAGAACGGTTTTCGATTATAACTTACGACTTGTTCGTTTTCAGTAAAGGAACCCTTAACTCAAATTGATACTTTTCTCCTTCTCCACCACCATTGAAGGTTTGCAACTTCATCACGGAATGATCCAGTATATACATACATTTACAGGCGCCAGCATCTGTAACTGGATCACGTTTCCGGACATGGATTCCTATGTAAAACTTGATCTACTAAGTGCCCTTTACAACCTCTAGAAGTGTGTAACATGAATTGTGTTACTTCCTGTATACTCATCCAGAATCCAGAGACACATGCTAGTTACTGGTCTGTTGTACTGTACCTCTTCACTATATTGTACATTTTGTAATTTCTGACTTTAGGCTACACTATAGTATACGACATTACACTTCACAACACTACTAGAAAGGCTGGACATACCTCAACAAGCTGGTAACGAATTTGGAAACAGCGGCTGTATTGAGCTCGAGGTCGACAGTGCTATAGACATTAGCCTTTATCTTTCCAGTTTGCAAACACGAAAACTGTAGTCTTACTACATTTGCATAATTCGACCTATTATCTTATCTTGCTCCAACGAGGACAGAGCGTGTTATACGTGGCTTTCAAGTATATAGATATGAAGACACAATTCGTAGTGAGAATTTTTCGTTTCTAAACACATTTACTCATCTTGGGGAGAAAAAGTTTTTATACCATTGTACTTTGGTAATCACACTTCTTTTTTTGCAAACAGACATATCTTGAGCATAAAATAAGCTTTACTTAGTTTCAGCAGTAAATTTCAAAGCATCGTAATGAGCCAATCGTATTTCCAAAACTATATAATTAAATCCTATATTAAGCCAATCACCTTGCATTTGTGATAACTTCTGCGTATGGTACGTACCAAAGAGCAATAAAATGATTGAATTTCATTTGGTAGGTTGATTACACTATCTACATGGATTGTACGCAATACACAAATGAACCAGATTTGTGCATCTTCTGCAAACAGCACTCCACTTTCCAATTGATGATCCCTCAATGTTCCTACTCCACCCTCGGTGAAAAGGTGTAGCTCCACCAGGATTAGGATGCCCCGACCCCTATCTCTGGCCTGCAGCAACCTTGGAACAGGAAGCCACCATTACTCTCCCTCTCCCTTTCGAAAGACTGACATTCCCCCACATCTCCTCGTATGAACATATAACAAACAAAAACGCCTTTGAAGATGACTGCACCCCCAACATGAAACTACAATATGAACAGATTCTCCCTCATGATCTTTCTAGCAATGAAATTACGATGTGCAGCAATTACATGCTATCCTCCGTACATCTTCCGTAAGTTACAACCCTGAAGTAGTATTACACTCTACTTACGCTGAACAAAATTTCATGATACTCTACATCCTTCTTTCTTACTTCTGATATCTCAACCCATACTGTATCTTACATGTAGACAGCACAAGATCCTTTTGATTCTCATTCTCCCTCCCTTTCCACTTGAAGCGATGAATCTGGAACACTTTGAAAAGGTCATAGGTGTCTGATGTGACCTACAGTTGTTAGAGTTGGCACTAAACTTCGTATACAGTTGTTCGTCGAGGTCTGTGCCATTGCAGTTGCTTGTTGGTTTGGAATGGTGAGCATTGCTACATATTATGAGAAATGAATAATAGTCAGAACATAATAGTTTCTCACTATCATCTGGCTAAACGATCCTAAAATATCTATTCCTATCATCTCAAAACCCTTCGTTGCCTCTGGTAACATCTGAAGCAGTGCTCGCTGATAGCTCAGATCTGCTCACTGTACACATGGTAAGTACTGGTGTACCGGGTGATCAAAAAGTCAGTATAAATCTGAAAACTTAATAAACCACGGAATAATGTAGATAGAGAGGTAAAAATTGACACACATGCTTGGAATGACATGGGGTTTTATTAGACCAAAAAAAAAAAACAAAGTTCACAAGATGTCCGACAGATGCGCGTCGTTTGGTGATGATCGTGTGCTCAGCCGCCACTTTCGTCATGCTTGGCCTCCCAGGTCCCCAGACCTCAGTCCGTGCGATTATTGGCTATGGGGTTACCTGAAGGGATGCTGCACGACAACATCCGACACCAATGCCTCACCATAACTCCGGACATACTTTACAGTGCTGTTCACAACATTATTCCTCGACGACAGCTGTTGATGAGGAATGATGGGGGACATATTGAGCGTTTCCTGTAAAGAACATCATCTTTGCTTTGTCTTACTTTGTTATGCTAATTATTGCTATTATGATGAGATAAAGCGCCATCTGTCGGACATTTTTTGAACTTTCGTATTTTTTTGGTTCTAATAAAACCCCATGTCATTCCAAGCATGTGTGTCAATTTGTACCTCTCTATCTACATTATTCCGTAATTTATTCAGTTTTCAAAATTATACTGATTTTTTGATCGCCCGATAAATGTTTTCTTGTCCCTCACTAGTAACATTTTGCCACTCTTCAACCGACCGTCCTATGACCACCATGCCTAGACAGCATGAGATCATGCACTTCCTTCAATGCTTCTTCCTTTAGCTTAACAGATAGTACTATGTATGACCCCAGTTTCACTGACTTTCATAGAAGTTTTCATGCATAATTTACTGCAGCTGGGTCATAAACAGTTTGCACTCTGCATCAGCAACCTGCACTGTCTGTCATTCTGCTAAGGTGTGACACAGTGCCTGTACTACCATAACATCCTGCTCAATATGTCGACGTTTCTATGCCTCCTGCTTGGTTTATGGAGTACCTCAAAGCCAAACTCACTCAGTCTCAATGTCCACCTCGTAAGTATACTTGAAGGACCCATCAACCATAACAACCACTTTAATGCTGCATGATCCATTACCACATTGAATGTTTTATCATACAGGTAATTTCTAAAATATATAACCCATACATTAGGCTCAACATCTTCTCTATTGTGGAGTAATTCTTCTCAGCTTTGTTCAACTGCTGTGAGGTGTAAAGCACAGTGAGTTCTTAATCATGTATTATCTGACTCAAAACACACCTCAATGCCTGGTTGGGAGTGTCACATGATATTAACAACTCCTCATAATGCAGAAATAATAACACCATACTCAGTGTCAAAACCTCTTCTCAAACATGATTTGGCACTCTGTTGCCCACTGAAATTTTACACCCTTTTTTAATAATTGTGTTAGTGGTTGTGCAACATCTGCAAACTGCTTCACAAATTTTCTATAGTAATAGATCAACGCCAGAATGATTGTAACTACATATTTGTTGGAGGAGTTGGGAAATCCCTCACCACCTTTATTAATTTTGGGTCTGTCCTTACCCCATCCTGACAACACATGTCCAAATAACTAACTCATCCAGGGCAAAGTGACACTTTTGCATACTTAAAGTAAGACACATGGCACATAACCGACTAAACAGTTGCCTCAACTGTTGCACATGACCCTTCATATCCGTTGAAAACACAATTATATTGTTGAGATACACCATAAATTGCTAAGATTTCGAACCCCTCTGACACTGCTGAAATGTGGCCGGTGCATTTTTCAACCCGAATGGCATTCACCGATACTGGTATTGATCCCAGTGGACAGAAAACACAGTTTTTGGCCAGTCCTCTGGAATCATCTCCAATTGATGATACCCACTCCTCAGTTCTATTATATAGAAATATTGGTTCTACCGAAAGTTTTGAAGAGTTTCCGTCAATGTTTTACTATTCAGATCCTGATAGTCCAACAAAATTCTATACTTTTTTGTTCCATCCATCGACTTTTTGGATACAACGACGATGACTGCTCCAAAAGGGCTAGAGCTCTTCTCTATTACGCCATTGCTCATTTGGTAGTTAATGAAGTCCTCCATAAGTGACTATAAATACTGAGACATGCAACACAATTTCGATTGTACAGGTGCTTTATTCTCTGTTGAAATTCTGATTTGCAGTATGGGTGTTGCTGGTAATAGGCCCTGAGGATTAAATAGATCCTCAAACTTCAGTAATAAATCTTCTTTTTCTAATCTCTCTGTTTACTTCAAATACTCTCCCTTGGCACATAATGCATGTAAAGTGTATGGTTATGGCTTACATGTAAAGTGCCCAATTGCCATTGTCTTAAACATTTGAACTCGCTTCCAACAATCCTTTTGTTAGCTCACCTTATCAGCGTCAAAGTTATTTAAACTGATGGGTACCATTCGCTCTCCATTCATCTTCTGTGTGTGTACAGTATTTCTCTGTGAAAAACAACATGATGCATCAAATACATCATTCTCTTCTAGTGGCTTCATCACACACAACATGTCAACGGACAATTCTGGTCCCACACTCACCCAAAGTAGCTTCCCTGAACCTTCTGGTACAATACCATGTGAATTAAGTCTTAGTGATTTTGTCTGCGGTTTAACTGGTTTGTCCCAAAGAGACGATTCTTACCACAGTATTTCACTGGTGACAGCTTCCCCCAGTTTGAACATTGTCCCCTTGAGTTTCACTGTTCGTTGCTGAAGTTCAGTTTTGGCATGATGCTTGAATAGCAAGTCTAGCACTAGGACTGCACAGTAACCTTCACTTAAATGAGGGACCACTTCCACGCTCTGCTGACATGGTTCCACCCCATCCTGAAAATTTAATATTACTGAGGTGAGTGATTTCACAGCAATTTCTCCCACCCCACGCAGACTATAACATGGTGGGTTTAGCGGTTTAAAAAATGGTTCAAATGGCTCTGAGCACTATGGGACTTAACTTCTGAGGTCATGCAGGATTCGAACCTGCGACCGTAGCGGTCGCGTGGTTCCAGACTGTAGCGCCTAGAGCCACTCGGCCACACCGGCCGGCCGTTTAGCGGTTTCCTACCTATGAGGCCCACGCTTGTCACTGACATATGCATACCTGTACTCAACAGAAATTTATGCTTCTTACCTCTTCCAACTCTCACTATGCCAGACTCCACCTCTGAGTACATTTTTGCAGCATTGAAATTTAATAGGAATCTTTGAGGCTCCTATTTGCATTTAACGCATGAATATTCTGCCCCTGTCCATTTCGCCTCTTGCTTCTACAATCCCGTTGCTGGTGCCCAACCAAACAATAATTCTCACATTATGGCTGATGACACTTTCTATGGACATTACCTTGACACCTATGACACCTTATATCAGTAGACAAAACACATTGTCTATTGCTCACAGCTTCCTGCTCCATAGCTATTCAAATGGCAGCATTCAGGTCTTTTAAGTTACCTGTGCAAATCCTCTTAGGTATATCTGGTGGCAGGACCCCCAGGAAAGCATTTAGTGTCCTAGTTCTGCTATCTGGAGATAACCTTATTCGCTTCATTACCTCCCATTTATTCGTACATATACCCATTGATTTTCTTATCCTATCACTGAAACTCTTATAGAATTGCCAGAACCTTTATCCTAATGGTTGAAATGTTAGTGCTTTCCTTAACTCTTCATTATATCTCACTAACGCTTTAGCCTCCCCCGTATACTCACAATTTAGCCATCTGTAACAGCTGATCACTGGACCAAAACCTAGTCCTTGCTACTGCTTCCAGATCATCCAGGAAGAACAATAGATCTTCAGTTGGGTTGCCAGAAAAGGGAGTAATCAAACAGGCGGTGGCTGGATCCACCAATGAAATAGACAAACTAGAGAATGTGCTACCTTCCTACATAGCAACCATTTGCCTAAGCATCTTCGCCTTATCCTCCAATAATTAAAAACTGAATTACCTCCTGCCTGGAAACATCCTGCATCGCGACTTTGTCTTGTGTAACCTTTATCCCCAATACACCACCATGTGCACTAACACAACAATACAAGAACAATAAACACCTTACGTCTAACAACAAGTTAGTTTGATTCGGTACACTGCATAGCAGTATGGCCATAACGGTGGTATGTGAAACATTCCACTGATACCGCCTCAGTACATGGTGCGCTGTGCCCTAACTGGTTGTGCTGCGAGCCCCTTATTGGTTGCAAATAGTGCGCTTTAGCATTGACATGTAATTGCGACAAATAATCCAGTTCCTACAACTTTGTAAATGTTACTCTCAAGTAATGATGGCAGTCTCGCCTTTAATTCATCTCCGCTGCACACAAAAATAAGCAATCTGTCTTCAGGCCACGAGTGGCCTACCGAGACCATCCGACCGCCGTGTCATCCTCAGAGGAGGATGCACCGCTCTCCCAGTCGTAAGATGGTATTCTTGACCGAAGACGCTACTATTCGGTCGAGTAGCTCCTCAATTGGCATCAAGAGGCTGAGTGCACCCCGAAAAATGGCAACAGCGCATGGCGGCTGGATGGTCACACATCCAAGCGCCGGCCACGCCCAGAAGACTTAACTCCGGTGATCTCACGGGAACCGGTGTATCCACTGCGGCAAGGCCGTTGCGGCACACAAAAATAGGAGAAGAAAAACAAAACAGTTCGTCCACTCACTTTGTTGCAACTCTCTTCTCGATGCCAACCGCTATGGCAGCGGCGTGATCCTAGGTCTGGCTACCATTGTCCATCTCAGATACTTATGACGCTAAAATGTAGAGACCAGGAGTGGGTGATCTCTGCAGTGACACGGCTGAGTTGAGGCAGTGCGTCGTTGTTCTCAGTTTATATTGCTGGTTTGCATATTTTTTATAAGTACAAAATTAACTTACATTCCCAGATTACATATTTTCTGTATATCTACAACATATAAGCTAAATTACACCTACAACCATTAATTTACTGTTAAATCAGCTGTTGCACACACAACAATGACACCATACAAGAATGCTCTGTTTATCATCCAGTATGAAATGATTATCACCTTAGCGTATGTGACAGATTAGATCGAATTATACATGGTGAATCAGTAACTATTGCGACCAAGAATAACTCTGAAAGTATGATAGGAGCTGAAAAGTTTGTGGGACAAAAGTTGCACGAAACAACGGGGGCCATAATATGGCGTTGGTTTTCTGTTGCTAGGTGGGGTCGCGTCAGAGATGTGAAGATCAACTTTTTTTTTAAGTGGGATGCTGCAGTTTGGTATTTATTTTTTGATTGCGGCTATCGAGACGAATCCAGTGATGTGTCACAGTAAGGTGTTTGAAGGTAAACGAAGGTCACAAAGGAGGCATGAATGTCCATTTACAGAAGGTGTTCGAAGTGATGACCATTGGTATCAACGCAGTGCTGCAATCTTCTTATCATGGATTGAGTGGTATTCCTTATCACTTCGGTACTTATCAAAGCACGTGCTCTGAAATTCTCTCTCGTATATCGAATATATATTCCTCGAATACGGCGTATCTATCTAACTTGCCATTGATATATAAACACCATTCGACGGTTTCGCAATACAACACTAACAGGAACGGTAAGACTAGTATCGTCGAATCAAGTGAATGTGAATGATGTATTCATTCGAAGTACAAGTCGATATGCTTCTCATTTACGGAGAATGAGTATTGCCCCCCTGAGCCCATACACTCCATATTCGCATGACAGTAGTGTTTTTTTAATTTTTTTACTTATTTGATGTGCAAAGTTTGTACTCTGTTTAGCCATCTGAAACACATCTTTACAGTGTAAACGAGGTGTGTGAGAAACGTAATGAGATTACTTTTTGATATACCAAAGTATTTATTGTTTTCAAACAACAATATTGTTCCCTTCAAAGCTGTTCCCTTCGGCAGCTATACACCAGCATGGTAGCAGCCCTGAAAGGCTTCAGCTGGTAGAGTCTTTAACATGGTGGTAACAAATTTCTGAGTATTCTGCAGAGTCCGAAAATGACGTTCATTCAAGACATTTTTCAATTACGGGAACAGAGAAAAGTCACAAGGGCCTGTGCAGGTGAACAGGGGGGCTGTGGAACAAGAGGAATGGTTTTTGAGATAAAAAATTCCTTTAATGGAAGTGGTCGTCTGACGTGGGGTGTTCTCATGATGGGTCATCCACTTGCCTACAATGTCTAGTATCACTCGATCACTCTTTTCCTGAGCCCTTCAAGGACATCTTTGTAAATCAATTGGTTGACAGTTTGTCCCGACAGAACAAATTCCTTATGAACGATACCCCAACTCTAGAAAAAGCAAATAATCATTATTTTGGTTGGTCTTCGATTTGCTCCTTCGAGCATTTTCCGTGTGAGGAGATGTCTCCGTTTGGCACTCCTCGTGTTGCGCTTTGTCTCAGCATCTTACTTAAAAACACAGAATGAACGCGAGCGGTTCTTTGTTTGTCATTTTGCTCAGTTGTGAAGTTTTACGGCACGATTTTGGCATAAATCTTTCGCATGTGCAAAATTTCGGTCAAAATTTGATGTATGGTGAAAGTGTTTAACAGGTCACCCACCATCTTTATACTTAAACGTCGATCTGATCTCACAAGAGCAAGCACATGTTCGACGTTTTCGAAGCTTTTTTTTTTTTTTAAAAAAAAAAGAGTTGAAGGTTACGCTGAACGAGGTCCATCTTCAACGTGTTCTCGGCCTTCCAAAATGGATTTGTGCCAGCGAAAAACTTGTGCTCTTGATAAGGAATGTTTCCCATAGGGCTGTTTCAACGTTTCTAATGTCACATTCGCGGATTCCCCAGGTTTAAAACAAAACTTGATGCCATAACGTTCCTCTAAATTTCACTGCTCCTTTTTCGAAAAACGTAACAAAAACACAAATTCGCTCATGGTGCTGTCAAAAATCACGTCGAAACTCTTGACTGAGAATCTGGAAGGGATGAACACACTGGTCTACACAAGTGGAACAACACAACGTTGCCACCTTGGCGCAATGTATCGCAAACCTACACGTGGAACACTTCGAAGAAATGGCTCTCGAAATGGTGAGCCTGTACTCAATACAGCGGTACGTGGGCGACACGTTAGTCATTTGGCTGCATGGGGAAGAAAATCTGCAATAATTTCTTAACCACATCAACAGCATACACGACTATATTAAATTCACCATGGAGATGAAAGAAAACGGATGTCTGTCTTTCCTCTACATCATGATAAAGAAGAAGACTGACGGCACGTTAGGTCATTCTGTTTGCAGGAAGAAGACCTGTACCTTAACGCCAATAGCTGCCACAATCAGCCACAAAGCAAATCCGTGCTCACCACCTTGGTGCGCAGAGCGCGAGACATATGCGACAAGGAGAGTCTACCTACCGAACTGCAGCACTTGAGAAAAATCTTTCACGAGAACAGTTATTGCGGGGCACAGATAAGACGCGCTATCTAACCGAGCAAGGACAAGAGAGAAGACGTACGAGAAGCACTTGGCGTTCCTTCCGTATGCTGGGCCACACGCGACAAAGATTGCCAGGACATTAGAAACATCAATATTGTCGGTCAAAATCAAGAATATGCTGGGCTCAGTGAAGGGTAAACTAGGAATAAAGGCACCTGGAATCTACAGCATCAGTCACGAGTGTGGTAAGCAATACATCGGCCAGACGCAGTGATGTATATTGAAACGACCATTTCACGAGTGTACCGTGAATATCAGGAATCCTGTAAAACATCAAATCTCCGATATCGCTGCGGCCGGAAAAAGATCCTGTAAGAACGGGACCAACGACGACTGAAGTGAATCGTTCAGTGTGACAGAAGTGCAATCCTTCCGCAAATTGCTGCAGATTTCAATGCTGGGCTGTCAACAAGTGTCAGCGTGCGAACCATTCAACGAAACATCATCAATATGGGCTTTTGGAGCCGAAGGCCAACTCGTGTGCACTTGATGACCGCACTACACAAAACTTTACGCCTCACCTGGGCTCGTCAACACCGACATTGGACTGTTGATGACTGAAACATATTGCCTGGTCGGACGAGTCTCGTTTCAAATTGTATCGAGCGGATGGACGTGTACGGGTATGGAGACAACCTCATGAATCCATGGACCCAGCACGTCATCAGGGGACTGTTCAAGATGGTGGAGGCTCTGTAATGGTGTGGGCGTGTGCAGTTGGAATGCTATGGGATCCCTAACACGTCAAGATACAACTCTGTCAGATGACACAGACGTAAGTATCCTGTCTGTTCACCTACATCCATTCATGTCCATTGTGCATTCCGACGGACTTGGGCAATTCCAGCAGAACAATTCGACACCCCACATGTCCAGAATTGCTGAATTGCTACAGAGTGGCTCCAGGAACACTCTACCGAGTTTAAACACTTCCGCTAGCCACCAAACTGCCCCGACATGAACATTATTGAGCATATCTGGGATGCCTTGTAGCGTGCTGTTCAGTAGAGATGTTCACCCCCTCATACTCTTACCGATTTATGAAGAGCCCTGCAGGATTCATGGTGTCAGTTTCCTCCAGCACTGCTTTGCCGGCCGGTGTGGCCGAGCGGTTCTAGGCGCTTCAGTCTGGAACCGCGCGACCGCTACTGTCGCAGATTCGAATCCTGCCTCGGGCATGGATGTGTGTGATGTCCTTCGGTTAGTTAGGTTAAAGTAGTTGTAAGTTCTAGGGGACAGATGACCTCAGATGTTAAGTCCCATAGTGCTCAGAGCCATTTGAACCACTGCTTCAGACAATAGTCGAGTCCACGCCACTTCGTGTTATGGCACTTCTGCGTGTTCGCGGGGCCCTACACGATATTACGCAAGTGTACCAGTTTCTTTGGCTCTGCAGTGTACATGCAGCGCTGCTCAGAACACATAAGGAGCGTTCGTCTAGGCCGAACGGAGGAATCTGCGGTGGCGGAACACAGTGTCAATGAAACCCACGTGTTTGATTTCGAGCAAACAAAGTTGCTGCTCAGGGCGAACGGGTTCTGGGATTCGATCTTTAAAGAGGCTGTGGAGATACGAGTGCATGATAACCTTGTCAACAGAGATAACGGTTTCCAACTTAGCACCACATGGGATGCAATGATAACAAAAATACGACGCTCTGATGCGAGACCGGCGAAGGCCGCGGATGAAACTGACAGGCCCCACCAGGACGCGACGTCCGTACCCACGAGCACGCAGAGAGCCCCCACCACCCGCGACATCCATCCACCACGGGCCGCGACACGCCTTCCGGAGGGGCGCGATTGGCACTGCCGACGCAGACGAGGCAGAGGAGCCTGCGGTCCAACGGCCATAAAGACCCGGACAGGACTCGAACCCGACACGTCGCCTGAAGTTGACAAGTAGGAAACCTGTTGAAACGTTGCCGTAGAAGCGACTCGGCTGATAATCTGAGAGGACTTAATCATCGAGATTAGCCGAGAAAGTCTAAATTCGCAAATAGCACACCTCCCAGAATCTCTTTAAATGTGCTAGTTAGGAAGGTAATAAAACAGGGGCTGCAAAGCGTTACATTTGCTGAACTGCTATTGAAATACGAATATATCACAATAAGAGCTCCACCATTGACTATCACTAGGTCATTGTCTTCGATAACATTCATCAAAGCCTTGCCGTTCCTGTCTGCCATGTCTCCTCCCCATGGTACATGGTAGGAAAACAGGTCTCCACCTATTACAAAGGGAGACCGAAGCTGGCGTATTAGGCGTCCCTTGTCGTATTCCTCTATGCTATATTAGGGAGCTCTATACACTGAGACAATGTAAGGATTTTGAGATCAGATTTTATCTGCACGGCGACTAATTCGATTCCGTTGTTTCTTATATTGAGCTGTCCTTTTTTTTTTTTTTTTCATGAACCATGTTTCGCATAGCAGGACTATATCAATCTGACTTACGAATATTTTTCTTTGCAAGTTTTCTCTGTTGCAGTTAGTTAGTTGATCTCGTGTTACACTGAAACACTTTTATAAGCTATGTAATCTAGGCTGAAACAGAATTATATACAGGGTGTAAATTTTAAGTTGACAAACCAGAATAACTCGAAAAGTAAGCTTCACACGAAAAAATGTGTAGAATCCAAAGTTGATTACTTTCGAGGGGGACATCTGCTGGTGCTAAAATTAGCCGGCCACCCCAGCCCCCTGGGGGTGGGGCGGGAGGCAACTTTAAAATTTCAAATGGGAACCGCCATTTTTTATTGCAGAATCAGATTCTACATACAAAACTACGTACATTTTGTCTTAAACATTTGTTTTGATTCTTGGTAGTTGGCGCTATAATTCAAGAAAACCCATGTTCTCATTTTTGCGTGGAAAATGGTTACGGATAAATAAAAAATATTTATTTACTTCGTAAATTTTGATTCGCTAGAACTAAAACTCTCGCTCTCTCCCCATAGGGTGGGGTTTCAGAGAGAGGAATTAGAGTTTTACGAATCTTGACCCAAAAATTAATTTTTTTTTCGGATAAGTTTTGTTTGTTTCGTGGTCATGAGGCCACAAAACTTTTAATTATCAAATAAATCATCTTACTAGCTAACTAACTAACCAAACACCCTAGTTACTAACTTAAGTATTCTTTTAGTTATCTGTAACAGTTTCCCACGCAAAAATGAGAACATGGATTTTCTTGAATTACAGCGTCAACTACCAAGAATCAAAACAAATGTTGAAGACAAGATGTACGTAGTTTTTTTATGTAGAATCTGATTCTGCAAAAAAAAATGGGGATTCCCATTTGAAATTTTAAAGTTGCCTCCGGCCCCACCTTCAGGGGCTGGGGTGGCGGGCTAATTTTAGCACCAGCAGATGTCCCCCTCGAAAATAATGAACGTTGATTTCTACACATTTTTTCGTGTGAAGTCTATTTTTCGAGTTATTCTGGTTTGTCAACTTAAAGTTAACACCCTGTATACCTCGAACGAGGTACCTGATATGTTACCGTTCATAGCACTGTTTTCTCGTATATTCAGAATGATAATACCAATAACATTTGTTATCTTACTGATCAGTTCAGGGTGAAACAGAGGCTGTCGTTGGTTTGGTACTTGCGAAGTTGCTAACTTGTGGGCTCTAGCAGACAGAGATTCTGACCTATAGATGTGGCTGCATGTTGTGTAGGGTATATCAGATTTCGGTACTGTGACTATTCATGCACGTTCCGGTATTTGCTTACTTGCGCCAGCCGTCGGTCCCTGTCTCTTTGTTGTTCACAGTGCATGCTTGTGGCAGGCAGCGGCTGTGGGGTTTGGAAATCTGGAGTGCTGGAGTTCATTTGAGCATTTATGATCTCCGCAGGCAAGATAAGTTGTCCCTGGTTGTGGATGCATAGGTTGGCATACGAGTAAAATTCATCGCATCCATGATGTCAATATTATTCGCCGTTTATGATATTCAGTACAGAACCGACTCTTGGATGGGTGTTGTCCCCCATAGTGAGCGCAAATAGCAACAGCTGAGGTGCAGGATTCAACAGACTGTGGCCCACTACATTTGATGTTTCTTATCTGGGAACGACACTATTTGGTGATGTACCCGTATTGGAGGCCATTAAAGTACTGCGTGACAGATACCACCTAAAAATCTAAATGACTTCTAGTTTCATGAATACCCACAGCGGCCGGTAAAGTTCGAGAGTCGAAGGTTAACAAGAAGGTCTGCAGTTTGACAATTTATTCTTTACTATCCCGTGCATACTGTTTGGAAAATCTTCTAACACCTATAACGGGGTAGTTAATTGACTCCTGAGTACTTACAGTTTCCACGGTAGGATCGGAAGCGGAAGTTAAATTTACAGGGATATCAGTTACATCTGAAACATTAGTAGGTGACGCCTGTATATAAGAAGGGTAGAAGGACGGATCCTCGAAATTACAGACCAATATCCTTAACATCGGTTTGTTGCAGGATTCTCGAACATATTCCCAGTTCGAATATAATGAATTTCCTTGAGACAGAGAAGTTGCTGTCCATGCATCAGCACGGCTTTAGAAAGCATCGCTCCTGCGAAACGCAACTCGCCCTTTTTTCACATGATATCTTGCGAACCATGGATGAAGGGTATCAGGCGTATGCCATATTCCTTTGCCTCCGGAAAGCGCCCACTGCAGACCCCTAACTAAGGTACGAGCATATGGGATTGGTTCCCAAGTATGTGAGTGGCTAGAAGACTTTGTAAGTAGGCTGTTTAGGTTTTCTTATTGGTAACGCCACGTAGCGCTCTGTATGAATATCACTGGCTGTGCTGTGTGCAGCCTGTGGCTAATTTGCATTGTTGTCTGCCATTGTAGTGTTGGGCAGCTGGATGTGAACAGCGCGTAGCGTTGCGCAGTTGGATGTGAGCCGCCAGCAGTGGTGGACATGGGGAGAAAGATGGCGGAGTTTTGAAATTTGTAATACTGGATGCTATGAACTGCTATATATATTATGACTATTAAGGTAAATACATTGTTTGTTCTCTATTAAAATCTTTCATTTGCTAACTATGCCTATCAGTAGTTAGTACCTTCCGTAGTTTGAATCTTTTATTTAGCTGGCAGTAGTGGCGCTTGCTGTATTGCAGTAGTTCGAGTAACGAAGATTTTTGGTGAGGTAAGTGATTTGTGAAACGTATAGGTTAATGTTAGTCAGGGCCATTCTTTTGTAGGGATTTTTGAAAATCAGATTGCGTTGCGCTAAAAAATATTGTGTGTCAGTTTAAGCACAGTCATGTATAATTGTTCAAAGGGGACGTTTCATATGTCGACCCTTAGCCGAGGATACCTCACTGGAATCTTCTGATTTTTTCTTGTAGTTTGTGTAATTAGTGTAGCTTTTGTTTATTGCTAGCGCGTAGTTGTAGAGAGAATCTCCTTTGTAGTTGTAGTCTTTCACTGTTGTACAGTAAAACAGTTGTGGCATGTATGTAGATTTGCACCAAGTATTTCGCAGCTGCGCTTGCAATTAACTAGATATTATTTTCAGCGCTATGTTAATGTGTTCTCTTATTTTTGCTCTTCAAATTGTGCTTTTCTGTGTTATCGTGTGAAATATTGTGACAATAATGGCGTGTGAAAAACGTAACACTAGGCTCCAAAGTTAACTGAGAAATAATAGTGACGATGAGCGTAGCTTACCAGCACCGCTGTGTGATGAATTAACAGAAATTCAAAGTAGTAATTTGGTAACTGTGCATAGGGAAATGGAGCGGGCGTCAAATAGTGGTGTACACAGTGAAACAGATAGTGAACAGGAAAGCATTATCGATCGATCGGTCGGCAACATCTCGCCTCAGGAATCGGCAATGACAGAACACAATATTGCAAATACTGTAGACTCAGGTTTTGAGTTCTCACCGTTTTCTCAAATGAGTAAAGACACTTTCCGCTTGTCAAAATGTGAATGTTGCCGGTGCAAATTCACTGCCGAAAAGCACTCAGGAACATGTTTCAGACACCAGTGCATTGTTATTACAATTAATGCAACAAATGGGACAAAAGCTTCAAAAGTTAGACACAATGGAACAAAATCAGAGACAAACACAGCAAAATCTTCAAAAGTTAGACACAATGAACAACACCAGAGACAAACACAGCAACAGTTAGACGCAATGGAACAAAATCTTCACACCACGCTTGAACAAACACGTGAAGATTTAACTACTGAGTTACATAAAATCGAATCGAAATGTCAAAAAGTCTGTAATGACGTAAAAACACAAAGCTGTGAGCATTTTCAACCTATTTTTTCGCGACATGAAAATGCATTACAGAATCACGAAGCAGCCATAAAAGAACTGCAAACTATTGTTCATGAAAATCATGAGACCTTGCAAGCTAAAATTGACTCAGTTGCATCTACCGATTCGGTTACGCAACTTGCAAAAACTCAGGAAAACTTAAAGGACACAGCAGATACTCTGAAAATTGGTTCGGAAAGACACATGGAGGAAATTAGTTCATTATCAGAGAAAGTAGTCGAACTTTCGAATCAGCTAAATAATTTATCTACAAAGGTAGATGATGACCTGAATGACACAAGACCTGTAGCCTTCATTGACACTGAAGAGTATGAACAAATTAGAAAATTCAAACAAAATCAAAATCAAATCAATACACAGTACAAAAGAGAAATCCGGGAAGTACAAGATCAGTTGGCACAAGTAATACAAGAATTACATATTTCAGAGGACACTCGCGCTCCAACACAGGAAGAGGAACTTAGAAATACGGAACAGCCACAAAATGATTACACAGCGCATTTCGAAAATTGTGAAAGAAATTGGCAAGGTGCACCGAATTTTGAAATGGAACCGCCGAAACGGCGTAACAATGACCGATATGCGACTCGCCGACATGATGATTTTGACTATAAGCTGTTCATTACTACACGTAAATTTAAAACATTTAAGAATTCTGGCAACGACATTCATCCACAAGCGTGGCTCCATCAATTCTCTCATTGTTTTCCTCCCAACTGGTCATTAGAGCACAGATTAGAATTTATGTGTGGCTACTTAGAGAATGAACCAGCTGTAAGAATGCGATCGGTCATTCACGATTGCCACAGTGAAGGAGAATTTTATCATGCCTTCCTCTCAGCATATTGGTCTCAAGCTACACAAGACCGAGTAAAACATAGCATCATAATGATGAAACATTTCTAACAATCTGAATTCTCCAGTCTTGTGAAATATTTTCAAGACATGTTGCACAAGAATCAGTACCTGTCAAACCCATACAGCCCCTCAGAACTCATCCGCATTTGCTTAATCAAATTACCTGAACATTTACGACATATTATATTGGCAGGACGTTACAAAGACGACATTGAAGCTTTTCAGGGACTCTTACAAGAATTAGAAATTGACACTGAGAATCGTGGAACGCGAAAACAGGAGCACAACAATTACAGGTCACATCCGTCACAATTCCGCGATGAAAGAAATAATAACTGGACACAACAAGGCTATTCTTACAATGCAAATCGTGAACAAAACAGACACCACCCATATGACAACCACTGGCAGAGTAATAGTTACAGAAAAAGATCGCATTTCCGTAGTAATGAATATGACAGAGACAATCATAGAAACAGACAATATGGCAAACAGAACTATTATTATTACGGGAGACAGAATAACTTCAGACGCAACGGTAAACCGTGCAGCGATAATTCAGTGAGAAATTCTCCACGACTTAACCGAGAAGAAAGAAACTACAGGAACTACCGACATGACGACAGACGATATAATCATAACGACAGACCTGAATTTCATCAGAACTGGTGGGATTCAAACAGACCAGGGCACTCTCGACAAAGTGAATTTGTAGCAGTTAGATCTCCAAATCCCAATAACGACGCGCGCCAACAAAGAGACAGACAATGACTTGCACCGCAGGCAGCCACGTGCGCCGGCTGGCTCAGAGAAAAATAACATAGACGCTAACCTTGAGAAAAATTTTAGCATTCCTTACCCACGTATACCACATGATATTTGCGTTGAAGTTGAAACTCTGCGTACTAGGAAGAGTAAATGTTTACACCACATTTCACATGTAAAACCGTTTATTGAAAGATAATCTGCTTTTTAACTTTGTCTTTGCCATATAACTTTTAACTTTACATTGCTAGTATGCTTTGTCAGACTTAAGAGACTGTTAACATGCAACAGTGTTTGAAGTTAAATATCCAGTCAAGAACCAAGAGAACATATTTAAACAGAAACTTACATACTTAGAACATATACTGGTACTCCTAATGAGATTTTAATGCGACATTTTGGTTTACTTGAAAATACATTCTGGATTTAAAGTACTTTCTGTGAGATACCAGATGACACAGTGGTTAGTTTATGTGACAGCTACACGATATTATCATGACACTAATAATGAGTGACAATTTACAATGTTGCTTTTGCAGTGTTTCTGTTTTATATCTGCACAGTTTTTCTGTATTATTCTGGAAAGTAAAACATGTTTTAGTAGTAACTTTTGTGGTATAGCTATAATGAGACTGCCTTTTCCGTAGCACAACGATACATTACAGCACAGTACTTTCTTCATCACGGCAATAAGCGTAATAACTAAGATATCTATACGCTAAGCATTTCACTTTTGTTTATCATGAGGTAAGTACAGTGGCTTCTGCAGAACTTAGCTTTCGGAGGACAATAATTACGACACTTGGCACATTTTTTACCATTAAGTAATGACACAGATTATGTTACAACAAGACGCACAATTTAGCGCTACAGGACATGCATTTGAGTGATTAATTTTGTACTTAAACCATTTACTTTTCAAAATTTTTTACATACAAAGAAAGTTTTCTGTGATACATCTCATTCCATTGCTGTAATCTGTAACACCTGAGGGTATAATTACATTAATCCTCAACGGGGTACACGCTTACTTTGTGTACCATGTGTATGGCAAGCACAAGGATCCCTAGCTAATATGGTATTTGCTTATACAACTTTACACATCGGCACCATATTTCTCCAACACAGAATTACACAGCTATCTGATTATTTAATAGAGAAACAAACATTTTTTTACTACGTTAGTGACAGATGTTTACGCAATTACACAGTTGGATAACTTCACACTTATGGAATTGTATTTTGTATGTACTTTGTGAACTCTTCATATTTTTTCAGAACCATTGTTATATTATGAGAGTTTTGAATGATATATTTGGTAAAGGAGCATGATTTTAAAGTACGTTTGAGGTAGATGACACTATTGAAATGAGCAGAGAATTTTTTTTTAGGTTTTGACATTATAGCTGAAAGCTACGAGGTTTTTGAGATTTGACTGAGGTGTTATGATGTTATTTTTATGTCGACAATGTGTATTATGCTGTTGAGGTATGTTTATGATCAATAAGATGATGCTACTGTAAATGAGGAATTTGATTTGATACATATTTATTTTTATGAAATATTGAAGAAGTGTCGACGAATACGTATATGAATAATGAGTAGTGGTTAGGGACTCTGAGTTGTGGAAAAGGATGTTGGAAACCAAGAATCGTACTTTAAGAGTTATGAAATGTGTGTAAATGCGCGAATGTATCACAATGCTGTCGAAAACTTTTTGAACACTGTTATATTCATAGGATTTTGTTTCCACACATTTGCAACGCAAATTCTCGACCTGTGAAATTTTTTATATGAGACTGTCACTGTAATGCAAACTGGTGTGGTAAATATTTCAGTAAGAAAGTTAAGTGACCACCTTCACGTAATGTGTCATGGGCACCCAGTTGCGCGACAATCGCCTGAAAAAAAAAAGCCATTTGTGCATGCCTTTCAGAGGCACAGGTGGAAAAAAAAGGGGGGCCATTATCCTCGCTATTGACATTCCTTTGTAGAAAGCATCGCAAAGACGACACGCTCAAACTTGAAAACATATGATAACACTGTGGAGCTCTTAATTTATGATATTTACTGAAATGCCTAATGAAATGATGAGAAACATTTTACATTTATTGCCTTTCTAGTCGAGAGATTCTTTTGCCTTTGGAGACGCCATTTGCCTAGTGAATGACGTTTTATGCATTGCTCTATATATTTTATATATATTTGCTCATTTCGTTTAATGTCTAGTTTCTAGCTGCACTGCAGCATTGGTTATTATAAAATTTAATAGATGTACTAATATCACTATTTTCTGTCTACAGACCCAGGAAAGAATACATTTATGATGTAATTTCTTAGAAAAGAGAGCACAAATTGACATTTCCCTTCACAGGAACTGCATAAATAATTTTTTAAACGATTTGGTAACTTGTCTGCTACAGTAACTTATCGTGATGCATCACTCTAGTATTAAGATGTGACATAGGTATTAGACATGGCCATCTTTAGTGTAATATTTTTTTTGCTTGAGCTTTGTCATGTTTAGATATAAGTTATTACATTTGCTGCTGCTGTTTGCCAGGCATAGTGCTACTAAATTTCACTTTGTATTACTCTGTTAAGCTAGTTTTACTTATGATTTATTTTTCTTGTTTGCTGCTCAGTGCCTTATATTAGTCGTAATATTGCAATTGATTTGCCAATTTCCATTTTTTTGTCATTGCTGTTTGTGTTAATTGTCTTGTGCTGCTGCATTGCCTCGTCCCTTAGTTCATGCATCTGAGCTCGGTAGATTTAAGTTAGCTTAAGAGGGGGTAGACTTTATAAGAGAATGAGTTGTAATGAATTGGAAGAAATGCATTGAGAAGTTATACAAAAAAAGTACAGAAAGCAGGTATAGATAGGACTTTTGGGAAATAATGAAGAACGAAGGGAGTTCTCCGAGAAGGAAAGAAAGTTTTGTTTGCAAAATACTGCAGTAAAACAAACCCTGTCCTTTCCTTGTGTTATCCCACTATGTGTTTGTGTACCCTTGGGTATTTGTGTTCTTCCTGTCTTTATGTGTTTATCTGATGAGAGTTACGTTGTAGAATTTTTCTGATAATATGTTATTTACTTTGTAAAGATGTTTAGACATTATTTATTCTGTTTTGTTTTAATGCTCATGTGTAAAGTTGATGTTTCAAAAGTTATTCTGATCTTTTATGTAGGTACTTATACTTCCTGTAACACTGATGTATATGTTACTTCAATTCCTTTTTAAAGCCCATATTACAACAAATGTTATCTGTATTGTTATGTTCTTTAATGATATATTTTGTACCTTTCTTATTATATTCTTATGTTATAAAGTTGTAATTGATACCAGTTCATCAAATTAAGTAACTTGTAAGTTACATTTCACTGCACACATTTCTGTTGGTCATAGTATATGGACAATATGTGAGACGTTGGGACTGTTAGTGTTTGCACGTGTGTTAATAATTCAGCAAGGGACTGGATAACAGCATTGCTGGTTCTAAGGACAATTCCAAAAACTTTGTGAGTGCACAGGTGGTGGTTATGGACTTGCTATATTATCCGCAAGACTCTTCAATGGTGATTGTGCACCTGCACAGTCACAACAGATGGCTGCTAGCCATCTCTACAAGGACTACAGTGGGTCTGCATCTTTGATGACCCACCAATACCATTATTTCTACAAGAACTGCAGTGGGTCTGCACCTATGGTGGCCCACCAATACCATACTCGCTACCAGGACTACAGTGGGTCTGCTCTGTGATGACCTACCTACCAATATCCTTCAAAACTTCGACTGACTCTGCTGTGGGTTTGCTCTGTTGTGGCCCATTACCTGTCTGCATGTCAAGAGTCAACACTGTCTTTCCGTTGGAAGGACAACACTACTTCTTCAAGACTGCATGGAAATCCATTACTTCCGTGTGCATTTTCTTTTACTGCTCAGACTTTGAGAAAAACACTGCTATTTTATTGTGATGAACGATCAGGACTGTCTTAATGGACTGTGAGAAAATTTTAGCTTTTGACCAACATTGTATCAATAAGTGTGTGCATTTGATATCTTTGCTATCGTAATTATGAAAAATTTTATCAAATCATTATTGGCCACTGCCCAAAACAATTTGTAAAATTTTTTTTGGGGAGCATGGGGGCTATGTAAGTAGGCTGTTTAGGTTTTCTTATTGGTAACGCCACGTAGCGCTCTGTATGAATATCACTGGCTGTGCTGTGTGCAGTCTGTGGCTAATTTGCATTGTTGTCTGCCATTGTAGTGTTGGGCAGCTGGATGTGAACAGCGCGTAGCGTTGCGCAGTTGGATGTGAGCTGCCAGCAGTGGTGGACATGGGGAGAAAGATGGCGGAGTTTTGAAATTTGTAGGACTGGATGTCATGAACTGCTATATATATTATGACTATTAAGGTAAATACATTGTTTGTTCTCTATTAAAATCTTTCATTTGCTAACTATGCCTATCAGTAGTTAGTACCTTCCGTAGTTTGAATCTTTTATTTAGCTGGCAGTAGTATTGCAGTAGTTCGAGTAACGAAGATTTTTGGTGAGGTAAGTGATTTGTGAAACGTATAGGTTAATGTTAGTCAGGGCCATTCTTTTGTAGGGATTTTTGAAAGTCACATTGCGTTGCGCTAAAAAATATTGTGTGTCAGTTTAAGCACAGTCCTGTATAATTGTTCAAAGGGGACGTTTCAACTTCTTAAGTAATAGAAACCAGTACGTTGTCCTCGATGGTGGGTGTTCATCGGAGGTGAGGGTATCATCTGGAGTGTCCCAGGGAAGTGTCGTAGGTCCGCTGTTGTTTTCTATCTACATAAATGATCTTTTGGACAGGGTGGATAGCAATGTGCGGCTGTTTGCTGATGATGCTGTGGTGTACGGGAAGGTGTCGTCGTTGAGTGACTGTAGGAGGATACAAGATGACTTGGACAGGATTTGTGATTGGTGTAAAGAATGGCAGCTAACTCTAAATATAGATAAATGTAAATTAATGCAGATGAATAGGAAAAAAGAATCCCGTAATATTTGAATACTCCATTAGTAGTGTAGCGCTTGACACAGTCACGGCGATTAAATATTTGGGCGTAACATTGCAGAGCGATATGAAGTGGGACTGCATGTAATGGCAGTTGTGGGGAAGGCGGATAGTCGTCTTCGGTTCATTGGTAGAATTTTGGGAAGATGTGGTTCATCTGTAAAGGAGACCGTTTATAAAACACTAATACGACCTATTCTTGAGTACTGCTCGAGCGTTTGGGATCCCTATCAGGTCGGATTGAGGGAGGACATAGAAGTAATTCAGAGGTGGGCTGCTAGATTTGTTACTGGTAGGTTTGATCATCACGCGAGTGTTACGGAAATGCTTCAGGAACTCGGGTGGGAGTCTCTGGAGGAAACGAGGCGTTCTTTTCGTGAATCGCTACTGAGGAAATTTGGAGAACCAGCATTTGAGGCTGACTGCAGTACAATTTTGCTGCTGTCAAGTCATATTTCGCGGAAAGACCACAAAGATAAGATAGGAGAAATTAGGGCTCCTACAGAGGCATATAGGCAGTCATTTTTCCCTCGTTCTGTTTGGGAGTGGAACAAAGAGAGAGGATGCTAGTTGTGGTACGAGGTACCCTCCGCCACGCACCGTATGGAGGATTGCGGAGTATGTATGTAGATGTAGATGTAAATTAGTAGCTGATGATACTTGGATAACGTTACGCAATGAACGGTTCTAAATTCCTTAATTCTAGACTAACCTCACTTTGCCGCGTATTTCTCGTGCTGGAGATTCTGGAGGAGCCCTGTGAGAAGTCCTGTTCTGACATTTCCATGTTCTCCTCTTCAGGGTGTACTCCGGATTCACACCTAACGAGCTGCTGATGGCATTCATTGTGTTGTTCAACGTAGTTCTTGAAGGAGCTTAGAAGGGAAGCGTATCTCGATTTAGCCACTTAACGATGTTGCCGATGGTGACTAGGACGGGCGTCGGAACCACCTGCCCTCTCACCATACATGGTGAGGCTAGTGTTGACCGAGAGGAAGTTGAAATGATATAGGTTGTTACTGGTAAACGTACGAAACTTAAAACCATTCATGCACAATAAGGAAAACTCTGGCGTCACACGGAAGAGCGACCTTGGAGCACGCCTAAACGCTTTCGCATCAGCGACTGTACTGCTGGCTTGTGTTCCCGACAAACAGGAGCAACAAAACCGTAGAACGATAAACCGCAGTCCCGATAGAGCACGATCCTGCAGCTGCCGAATGCCGATACGTGTTAGCAGAATACACGCGGTAGAACGTAAGCCTCTCACAAATAACCAACATACAAATGCGATTTCTGAATGGGAAACTCTGTGCGTAATCTTTCCTTGGATATAGGATGTCGCATTTATCTTGACAACCTTTTGTCCAAAATCAAAATAAAACGCACATCAAACATAATTTGTATAGCTACCAGTATGGCCGCGTTTCTCGTAACTTTGTTACGAAGATATGAACAGGTGTACGACCTTTTAAAATGGTTCAAATGGCTCTGAGCGCTATGGGACATAACATCTGTGGTCGTCAGTCCCCTAGAACTTAGAACTACTTAAACCTAACTAACCTAAGGACATCACACAGATCCATGCCTGAGGCAGGATTCGAACCTGCGACCGTAGCGGTCACGCGGTTCCAGACTGAAGCGCTTAGAACCGCACGGCCACACCGGCCGGCGTCCTTTTTAAGTAGCACCCTGTATTTTTTTAGGAGGTAATCTGCTTTCTCTCCTCAATACCTGTTGAAAAATGTAACACAGCGTGCCATTCAAATAAACATGATATTATTGAAAACCTAACACAAAACAGACTTTGACTCTCCTGATCTAACACACAGTGCAGATATCACATTACAATTAGGTGACGAAAGTCATGGCATAGCGATATGCACATATACAGATGGCGGAAGTATCGCGTACAAAAGGTATAAAAGGGAAGTGCATTGGCGGAGCTGTCATTTGCACTCAGGTGATTCACTGAGAAGGTGGCCGACTTTATTACGGCCACAAGACGGGAATTAGCAGACTCTGAATGCGGAATGGTAGTTTAAGCTAGACGCATGGGATATTCCATATCGGAATTCGTTAGAGAATTCAATACTCCGAGATCCACAGTGTAAAGAGTGTGCCTGGAGTACCAAAATTCCAGGCATTACAACACAGTGGCCGACGGTCTTCGAACGGTTCAAATGGCTCTGAGCACTATGGGACTTAACATATGAGGTCACCAGTCCCATAGAACTTAGAACTACTTAAACCTAACTAACCTATGGACAACACACACACACATCCGTGGCCGAGGCAGGATTCGAACCTGCGACCGGAGCGGTCGCGCGGTTCCAGACTGAAGCGCCTAGAACCGCTCGGCTAAACCGACGGCCGGTCCGACCGTCTTCACTTTACGACAGAAATGGCGTCATTGGCCGGGAGGCCCCTTGCGGGCCAGGTCCGGCCGCCCTGGTGCAGGTCATATTAAATTCGACGCCACATTGGGCGACCTGCGCGCCGGATGAGGATGAGATGATGATGAAGACAACACAACACGCAGTCCCTGAGCGGAGAAAATCCCCGACGCAGCCGGGAATCAACAAGGGCCCGTAGGACGGCAATCCGTCACACTGACCACTTTTTTTTCATTTTGTTCATCGTTGATCGTTGTGTTTGGTCATTGCGGACGTTACATGACATCCGTTAAAGTTCGTTTGTTGATCCTTCCACTCAGTTTTTTTATTGCAGAGGCCAACCAGCTCTCTGATTGAACACGCTGAGCTACCGTGCCGGCTACACTCAGCTTTCGGGGCGGAAACTTAACGACGGAGAGGAGCGGCGTTTGCGTAGAGCCGCAAGGGACGTACGACGAACGTTTCGTTAGTACAGTGCTGCGAAATTTGACGTTAATGGGCTATGACAGCAGACGACCGACGCGAGTTCCTTTGCTAACAGTACGACATCGCCTGCAGCTCCTCTCCTGGGCTGTTGACCATGTTGGTTCGATCGTAGACGACTGGAAAACCGTGGCTGGTCAAATAAGTCCAGATTTCAGTTGGTGAGAACTAATGGTAGGGTTTGAGTGCGGCGTAAACTCCAGTAAGCCATAGACCTAAATTGTTCCAAAATGGTTCAGATGAGTCTGAGCACTATGGGACTTAACATCGGAGGTCATCAGTCCCCTAGAACTTAGCACTACTTAAACCTAACTAACCTAAGGACATCACACACATCCATGTCCGAGGCAGGATTCGCGATCGTAGCGATCGCGCGGTTCCAGACTGAAGCGCCTAGAACCACTCGGCCACAACGGCCGGCACCTAATTTGTCAAAAAGCACTGTGCAAGCTGGTGGTGGCTCCATAATTGTATGGGCTGTGTTTGCGCGGAATGGACTGGGAACTCTGGTGCAACTGAACCGATCATTGACTGAAAATGGTTTTGTTTGTTTACTTGGAGCTCGCCTGCAATCATTCACGGAATTTATGTTCCCTAAGAACAGTGGAATTTTTATGGATGACAAAGTGCCATGTCACCGGTCCACAGTTGTTCGCGATTGGTTTGAGAACATTCTGGACAGTTCGAGAGAATGATTTGGCCACCCAGATCGCCCGACATGAATCCCACAGGTTATTTATGGGACTTAATGTAGAGATCAGTTCGTACACAAAATCCCACACTGACAACACTTTCATAATAATAGACGGCTGTAGAGGCACTTTGGCTCAATATTTCTGAAGGGGACTTCCAACGATTTGCTGTATCCATGACACGTCGAGTTGCTGCAATACGCCGGGAAAAAGGAGGTCCTGCACGGTATTAGAATACATCCCATTGCTGTGTTGGCAGAAGAGCCAACACCGTGTTACTAGTGGAGGCCGAAATGCACTCGTTTCAGCTCACGCAGGCAGGCGTGAGGAGGGAAGAACTTTACTACGTGAGGTCTGGAACATGACAAGGAATTAGAATTCAGAAAGCGGACGTAATTAGTTTGATACTTAACTTTATTCCATTAATGATGAACGTCGCTTTTGACGGTACATGATTCACAATATTATCTGTTCAGAATACATTCATAGTTACTGAATATGGCGCCTTGCTGGGTCGTAGAAAATGACGTAGCTGAAGGCTATGCTAAACTGTCGTCTCTGCAAATGAGAGCGTATGTAGTCAGTGAACCATCGCTAGTAGCAAAATCGGCTGTACTACTGGGCGAGTGCTAGGGAGTCTCTCTAGACTAGTCCTGCCGTGTGGTGGCGCTCGGTCTCCAATCACTGATAGTGGCGACACGCGGGTCCGACGAATACTAACGGAGCGCGGCCGATTTAAAGGCTACCACCTAGCAAGTGTTGTGTCTGGCGGTGACACCACACCCATGACTTTTGTCAACTCAGTGTACAGCCAGTTCATACTTGCCGTCATGTCATGTCACTGCATTTCAAATGGCGACATTCGCAAAAGCCGTCAACGTACCAGCACGTCACGTCATAACCAAGGTTTCTCGGGAAATAAGTTTTGACGGCGTCGTTGTCTCGTAATGTCGGAAGTTAATGAATTTTCCCCGAACTCATTCATATTATAGAAATGGATTTCGTGATTTTGTTTCTTCTTAATCTTTATTTTATTGTTTTGTTTTGTTTCTGTGGAATTGCAAATCTCCCACGAAGACTTGCATATTTTTTGTATTCAATGCTCTTCCATAAGCGAAAAATGATTTAGGTTTTACAATAACAGAACAAAGCTGATGACCGAGCGAGGTGGCGCAGTGGTTAGCACACTGGACTCGCATTCGGGAGGACGACGGTTCAATCCCGCGTCCGGCCATCCTGATTTAGGTTTTCCGTGATTTCCCTAAATCGCTCCAGGCAAATGCTGGGATGGTTCCTCTGAAAGGGCACGGCCGACTTCCTTCCCTGTCCTTCCCTAATCCGATGAGACCGATGACCTCGCTGTTTGGTCTCTTCCCCCAAAAAACCAACCAACCAACAAAGCTGATGCCTACTCTGTGTGTAAGTGAGAGAGAAAATTAATGAACCTATTTTTATGAAGTAACATTTTTAGGCGAACAATTCACCTGTAACGAAGGAAAAACATAGAGTTACACATCACGTTATTAGTTATGTAATTGAAAAGAAAACATAACGGGTAAGTTAAGTAGGCTCTATTTATTTTCTTATAAAATGATTTGATGTGTTTGTGTGTATACATTTTTGCGATCAACTAAATGTCGATGTTTTCAAAGCCTGTTTCTCTCCTCGGCACTTTACCACACAAAACTGATCGATAAAATGGCACGGTGCACGTGTCACACGCTGGGAATGTCGTCACACCTTGTTGCCCACATTTCATCACCCCTTTTAACACCTTTGCGATGCTGATCAGAACCGCGACACCCAACACCGAAATCACACGAATTTCTTATGAGTGGCTGAGGAAAACATCGAGTGTCACGTCGTAACTAACATTTAATTTCAACACCTCAAGACCATTTACGATCTTAATAAAGCAGTGACAGTAGCAAAACAGTCCACTAACGACGCAATATGGACGTCACATCAATGTAGACGCGAGTACAAGACAGCTACTTTAATGTGATTGACACTGGCATCCATTCCTGTTCTCACCAAAGTTGTAACTGCAGGTGCTTGAAAATGGCGATTAAGCCGAAACAGACTGTCGTAAATAAAGATTACTTATTATAAGCAGGGCCAACGGCCTTGCCGCAATGGATACACCGGTTCCCGTCAGATCACCGAAGTTAAGCTCTGCCGGGCGTGGCCGGCACTTGGATGGGTGACAATCCTGGCCGCCATGCGCTGTTGCCATTTTTCGGGGTGCACTCAGCTTCGTCATGCCAATTGAGGGGCTACTCGACCGAATAGTAGTGGCTCCTGTCAAAGAAACCCATCATAACGACCGGGAGAGCGGTGTGCTGACCACACGCCCCTCCTATCCGTATCCCCAGCTGAGGATGACACGGCGGTCGTATGGTCCCGATGGGCCACTTGTGGCCTGAAGACGGAGTACTTTATTATAAGCAGCTATTTGGTATATCTACTCGAACAGTCACGTCGTTTCATGTTACAATAAATGCACTTATTATGTGTGCGCCCGCATCTCGTGGTCGTGCGGTAGCGTTCTCGCTTCCCACGCCCGGGTTCCCGGGTTCGATTCCCGGCGGGGTCAGGGATTTTCTCTGCCTCGTGATGGCTGGGTGTTGTGTGATGTCCTTAGGTTAGTTAGGTTTAAGTAGTTCTAAGTTCTAGGGGACTGATGACCTAAGATGTTAAGTCCCATAGTGCTCAGAGCCATATTATGTGTGCAGTTCTTACAGAATTGTGGACAAGTGCTGTACTCATCTACCTCATTTCTTTTGTGTGCTAACGTTATTGTGCGTTTCAGAACATTCGCCCTGCAACTGAAAGATTTTCTTGCGCTATTTAGGAGGTGCTTTGTAGGAGTAAGTAATGCACCACATTTTTTTTTGTTCTGAAAGCAGTTTGGTTTTATTCAGGATTCCAGTACACTATATTATTTCCCACTCTTTTGGCTACAAAACACTATTTTTTAAGGAACTTCCTGGCAGATTAAAACTGTGTGCCAGACTTAGACTCGAACTCATGACCTTAACCTTGCGCGGGTAAGTGCTCTACCAACTGAGCTACCCAAGCATGACCGACTACTCGAGCTCACATCTTTAATTCCGCCAGTACCTCGTCTCCTACCTTCCAAACTTCACAGAAGCTCTTCTACAAACCTTGCAGAATTAGAGACGAGGAACTGGCGGAATTAAAGTTGTGAGCTCGGGTAGTGAGTCGTGCTTAGGTAGCTCAGTTAGTGGCGGCACGGTAACTCAGCGTGTTCGGTCAGAGGGTTAGCTGCACTCTGTACTTTTTTTTAAAAAAAAAAAAAAAAAAAAACCCTAACTTGGATAAACGACGAACTGAAATGGGTGTCTTGCGACGTCCGCCCCGAGCAGATACAACGAACGAAAACGAACAAATTGAGATAAAAAAAAGTTGCTAGAGCCCTTGCCCGCGAAAGGCAAAGGTCCCGAGTTCGAGGCTCGGTCTGACACATAGTTTTAAACTGCCAGGAAGTTTCATATCAGCGCATACTCCTCTGCAAAGTGAAAATATCATACTATTTTTTAACGTAATCTCCATTCATTGCAATGGCCTTGAGTCACCTTAGTCACCTTACTGGGGAGGCTTGTATGCCCGCATGTAACACTCTACTGGTCGATTTCGGAGCCAACGTCTAACTACGTCAATAAGCTCCTTATCATCCACGAACTGCGTACTGCAGAGTGCATCCTTCTTTGGGCCAAACAGATGGAATTCCTCTTGGTGGCCAGGAGACACAGACTGAGGCCACCAAGAGTTGTTGCATAACGATATGATTCACGGATCCAGTTATAAAGCTTCTTCCGTATATAGCGATTTTACGACTATGACGTGTGGCGCCTGAAGATGGCATCAATGTAATGCCGAAACTGGTAGCACATAAGAAGTTCATAAAATAAATTTCTACAATACATACGGCTGTTAGTAAATTATTGCATCAAGAAACACATGCCAACCGTTGTCCCACGGTCCATAATGGATCAACGAAGATTAAACAAATGGAAGTCGGAAGGTGCGATATCCAGTCTGTAGAATGGATGAGGAAAAACAGTCCAATGAAGTTTTGTGAGCTCCTCTAGGGTGTGCAGACGTTGTGTGAGACATTGTGTTGTCATGGAGAAGGATAAGTTCGTTTGCATTTTTGTGTGGACCAATACGCTGATGTCGATTCTTGAATTTTTTGAGGGTAGGCGAACACACTTATAGTTGACTGTAGCACCATGAGGGAGGACATCAAACAGAATAATCTTTTCAGAGTCCCAGAAGACCGTAGCCATGACTTTACTGGCTGAGGGTACGGTTTTGAAACTTTTCTTCGGAGGAGAGGTGGTGTGGCTCGACTTCATGGATTGCTGTTTTGTTTTCGGTTCGAAGTGATGAACCCATGTTTCATCGTCTCTGAGGATGTTCGGCAAAAAATTGTTGCGATAGGCCCTCGTAACGCGCAAACAATTCCGCACAGATGGTTCTTCGTTGCTCTTTATGGGTTTCTGTCAGGGGGCGAGAAACCCAGCCGGTACACATCCTGGAGTACGCCAACTGGTGGACGAGTGTGTCAGCACGACCAGCAGAGATGTCCAGTTCTGCAGCGAGGTGTTTGATTGTGATCCGTCGTTTGCCTGGAATGAGAGTGTCAACACTTTCCAACGCTGCAAGAGTCACACCTGTGTGCGGCCGACCGGCAAGGGGCAGATCGGACAGGCTTGCGCGACCTCGTTGTGAAAATTACTCACTGTGTTTTTGTTCCCATCGAGATTCTGCTAGCGCCTCTGAATATCTGCGATGCTCTAGTTTTCCGCCTACAGAAACTCACTGACAGTTCTCTGCTTAGAATTCGCCTCCGATACAGACGCCAATTTGTAGGCTACGTATAGCACCACCACCTACCGAAACTTCATCAAACTCTCGGGGCTGAAGCGGGAATATTCCACTATGTCCCACAGCAAATTCCGCATTTTTTTCAATCGAAACTGGCACAGAAAAAAATGTGCTGCATTCCTTATTGAATGCCCTCGTATAGTGACTCCAAGTGAGACTTTCTGTCAACATACAGTATGTGATCAAAAGGATCCGGACACCTACAAAAACATACGTTTTTCATATTAGGTGCATTGAGCTGCCAGCTACTCCACATCAGCGACCTCACTGTTATTCGACATCGTGACAGAGCAGAATGGGGCGCTCCACTGAACTCACGGACTTCGAACGTGGTCAGGTGATTGGGTGTCACTTGTGTAATACGGCTGTATGAGAGATTTCAACACTCCTACATATCCCTAGGTCGAGTTTTACGATGTGATAGTGAAGTGGAAACGCGAAGGGACACGTACAGCACAAAAGCGTACAGGACGACCTCTCTGTTGACTGACAGAGACCGACGACAGTTGAAGAGGGTCGTATTGTGTAATAGGCAGTCATCTATCTAGACCATCACACACGAATTCCAAGCTGCATCAGGATCCACTGCAGCTAGGAGGGAGTTGAGAAAAATTGTATTTCATGGTCGAGCGGCTGCTCATAAGCCACACATTACGCCGGTAAATACCAAACGACGCCTCGCTTGGTGTAAGGAGCGTAAACATTGGACGGTTGAACAGTGGAAAATCATTGTGTGGAGTGACGAATCACGGTACACAATGTGGCGATCCGATGGCAGGGTGTGGGTATGGCGAATGCCCGGTGAACGTCATCTGCCAGCGTGTGTAGTGCCAACAGTAAAATTCGGAGGCGGTGGTGTTACGGTGTGGTCGTGTTTTTCATGGAGGGGGCTTGAACCTGTTGTTGTTTAGCATGGCACTATCACACCACACATCGCACGTCACTGCATCTCGCTCTGTGGAATTCAAACGTGTATATTTTGTAGTGGAAACCATCAAACCTATATTGATATTAAAATATCCTGTAGTGCTTGTCCTGCTCCCAGTCGGCCGGTTTGACATCCTACCCCCTTTAAAAAAAACTGGCAGTTAATACTGGGTGGGATTATTTGGGGCCGGCTGGAGTGGCCGTGCGGTTCTAGGCGCTACGGCGCTACGGTCACAGGTTCGAATCCTGCCTCGGGCATGGATGTGTGTGATGTCTTTAGGTTAGTTAGGTTTAATTAGTTCTAAGTTCTAGGCGACCGATGACCTCAGAAGTTAAGTCGCATAGTGCTCAGAGCCATTTGAACCATTTTTGATTATTTGGGAGCGGGCGAATTGGAACACTCCCGAAAATTTGCACTTTCTGTTGTCTATGGCTAATAACTTTCTGTTTTGTGTGAAATTAATTAAATACAGGAGAAATAAAACCAGTAAAGACAAAAGACGAGCAAGACATTTTTTCAATCCTTAGGTCCCAGCATTTTTTTCTCTCTAATTTTGCTACAGCTTTACACGACGTGCTTTCCTTTCTGCGAAAGAATCTATTACCTCTTCAAAGGTCGTCAAATGTTTTGCTACATGAAACATCAAAATGTGTTTGTCTAATACTAAAAAAGCTGTTCATAAGAATATTACCAAGGCTGGTGTGGTTTCTCGATTTGATAACTGTCTGCTAGATAAAACGAAACAGGTCTTTCTAATATCGCAGCCAAATAGTCGAGATTGTTTTGGCACAAACAGTCATTTTTATCTACCTCATTTACATAATTACACAACGGAACGTAATTCACAGAGTACCAATTTCATGAGATCGAAAATTAGTAGTAGTAGTAGTAGTAGTACGAAATTTTTAAACAAATTTGTGACCGTCATATTCTTCCATGTAACGTGTATGATGCCCCTGTTTCTTCTTCATCCTCGTTCTAACAAACAAACTTGTCACCTCTAATTCTGTAACTCAAAATGGTTCAAATGGCTCTGAGCACTATGGGACTTAACTGCTAAGGTCCCCTAGAACATAGAACTACTTAAATCTAACTAACCTAAGGACATCACACAAATCCACGCCCGAGGCAGGATTCGAACCTGCGAACGTAGCGGTTCCAGACTGTAGCGCCTAGAACCTGCCGTTGTCAAAACTTATTCACCGGTTAACTTCACTAATCCTGTCAGATTTACCGGTTCAGTCACGCCGGGTTTATTCTCCGGTTAGGTGTTATTACGTGTTCGTACAACGCACTTTCCGCGATATTGCGAGAACAGAACTTAAGCGGCTGCTAACGGGGGACTGTACAACTGGCCCTTAGTAGTGTAGCGACGTGGCAAAAATTTTCTGTCAAAATTTCGTTTCCTTGGATACACCGAGAAGATAACATGCAATCATTTTTACCTGTTATTCCTGTTAGTCGTTTATTTCCACTCTGGTAGTCTGTGTCTATGGGTTTTGCTAGTGATTATAATGACGTTTATCATTCGCACAGCCAATCAACCACATAAACAAACAGCGATTGGCATTCACCCGTTCGGGTCTATTTGGCTAGCTCATATAACCCCGTCCCCTTTTGTCTGGGGGAAAGTTTTTTGTTTCTGGCAGAGACAACATGTATACTATACACGTATTCAAAAATCAGTTTACAGGTATCGAAAACTGCCAGCAGAAAACCGAATATTAGGTTCCGCTACGTACATGATACGTTTGTTTTGTGGAGGCATGCCGGAGAGGAACTAGGTCATTTTCACAATCATCTCAACGAGATTAATCCTAAGATTCAGTTTACCAAGGAGGAAGAGGCAGGCGGTAGATGAAATGTTTTTGATGTGCTGGTTTTGAAGAAAGAAGATGGTAGATTAGGCCACACGGTTTTCCGGAAACCGAAGCACACAGACCGTTACCTACACCAGGGTTTTGCACCACCACACACAACAAAAGCGAGCCACTATAAAAACGTTACCGAAGGAACAAGGAACATTTGCAAAATAGAGCTGCTTGACCCAGAATTAAAACACCTCACCAATGCAGTGCTTAATAATGGTTATTCGTCCGCTGAGGTAACTAGAGCTGAAACATCCCCTTAGAACAATTATGCCTGACTGTGCTTAAACTGACACACAATATTTTTAGCGCAACGCAATCTGACTTTCAAAAATCCCTACATAAGAATGGCCCTGACTAACATTAACCTATACGTTTCACAAATCACTTACCTCACAAAAATCTTGGTTACTTGAACTACTGCATTGCAGTGAGCGCCACTACTGCCAGCTAAATAAAAGATTCAAACTACGGAAGGCACTAGCTACTGATAGGCATAGTTAGCAAATGAAAGATTTTAATAGAGAACAAGCCGGCCGTGCGGTTAAAGGCGCTTCAGTCTGGAACCGCGTGACCGCTACGGTCGCAGGATCGAATCCTGCCTCGGGCATGGATGTGTGTGATGTCCTCAGATTAGTTAGGTTTAATTAGTTCTAAGTTCTAGGCGACTGATGACCTCAGGAGTTAAGTCGCATAGTGCTCAGAGCCATTTTGAATAGAGAACAAACAATGTATTTACCTTAATAGTCATCAAAAGTCATGATATATATAGCAGTTCATGACATCCAGTCTTACAAATTTCAAAACTCCGCCAATTCTCTCCCCACATCCACCACTGCTGGCGGCTCACCTCCAACTGCGCAACGCTACGCGCTGTTAACAGCCGACAGCCCAACACTACAATGGCAGACAACAATGCAAACTAGCCACAGACTGCACACAGCACAGCCAGTGATTTTCATACAGAGCGCTACGTGGCGTTGCCAATAAGAAAACATAAACAGCCTACTTACAGAGTGTTAAGATCGATCCGCAAAAATCATAGCGATACACAAGCGCAGGAGAAATCGAAAGCTCTCTCGCCTTTCGTAAAGGACGTTTAAAGGACGTTACTGACCTCATAGGAAAATTCTTGACATACGTGACATCACAGTAACCTACAATACCTCGTGACAGATGCAGGATCACCTAAACTTGGCCAGGATGCTCTCAAACCGCTGGAAAATGCAGGAATTTATAGGATTCTGTGAAGGTGTGGGGAAGTGTAAGTGGATTACGCAAAAAGGATGGTCAAAAACGTCTAGAAGAGCACGAGGACAACTATAGGAAGCGGGAGATTGACAAATCAGCTATTGCGAAATACGCTTTGCCGCCAGAAGACCACCGCGTTCATTTTGATAGCACTCAGATACTGGCAGCCACAAACGGATACCATGAAACGCCATACAGGGGGGTCATAGAGCTTGTTAAACACCCCAGGAATTTCATTAGGAAGGAGGAGGGCGTGAAACTGAGCGACATATGGATACCGGTGCTGAAGAAGATGTGGACGAGTCTTTCACCATAGGATGAAATAATACACTCCCGGAAATTGAAATAAGAACACCGTGAATTCATTGTCCCAGGAAGGGGAAACTTTATTGACACATTCCTGTGGTCAGATACATCACATGATCACACTGACAGAACCACAGGCACATAGACACAGGCGACAGAGCATGCACAATGTCGGCACTAGTACAGTGTATATCCACCTTTCGCAGCAATGCAGGCTGCTATTCTCCCATGGAGACGATCGTAGAGATGCTGGATGTAGTCCTGTGGAACGGCTTGCCATGCCATTTCCACCTGGCGCCTCAGTTGGACCAGCGTTCGTGCTGGACGTGCAGACCGCGTGAGACGACGCTTCATCCAGTCCCAAACATGCTCAATGGGGGACAGATCCGGAGATCTTGCTGGCCAGGGTAGTTGACTTACACCTTCTAGAGCACGTTGGGTGGCACGGGATACATGCGGACGTGCATTGTCCTGTTGGAACAGCAAGTTCCCTTGCCGGTTTAGGAATGGTAGAACGATGGGTTCGATGACGGTTTGGATGTACCGTGCACTATTCAGTGTCCCCTCGACGATCACCAGTGGTGTACGGCCAGTGTAGGAGATCGCTCCCCACACCATGATGCCGGGTGTTGGCCCTGTGTGCCTCGGTCGTATGCAGTCCTGATTGTGGCGCTCACCTGCACGGCGCCAGACACGCATACGACCATCATTGGCACCAAGGCAGAAGCGACTCTCATCGCTGAAGACGACACGTCTCCATTCGTCCCTCCATTCACGCCTGTCGCGACACCACTGGAGGCGGGCTGCACGATTTTGGGGCGTGAGCGGAAGACGGCCTAACGGTGTGCGGGACCGTAGCCCAGCTTCATGGAGACGGTTGCGAATGGTCCTCGCCGATACCCCAGGAGCAACAGTGTCCCTAATTTGCTGGGAAGTGGCGGTGCGGTCCCCTACGGCACTGCGTAGGATCCTACGGTCTTGGCGTGCATCCGTGCGTCGCTGCGGTCCGGTCCCAGGTCGATGGGCACGTGCACCTTCCGCCGACCACTGGCGACAACATCGATGTACTGTGGAGACCTCACGCCCCACGTATTGAGCAATTCGGCGGTACGTCCACCCGGCCTCCCGCATGCCCACTATACGCCCTCGCTCAAAGTCCGTCAACTGCACATACGGTTCACGTCCACGCTGTCGCGGCATGCTACCAGTGTTAAAGACTGCGATGGAGCTCCGTATGCCACGGCAAACTGGCTGACACTGACGGCGGCGGTGCACAAATGCTGCGCAGCTAGCGCCATTCGACGGCCAACACCGCGGTTCCTGGTGTGTCCGCTGTGCCGTGCGTGTGATCATTGCTTGTACAGCCCTCTCGCAGTGTCCGGAGCAACTATGGTGGGTCTGACACACCGGTGTCAATGTGTTCTTTTTTCCATTTCCAGGAGTGTATGTACACCGCATCTCCCGGTAACAGCTTTCACGAATAATGATTCTGAGAATTCTGAGAGAGAGGGGAGTTGGCAGTGTTAAATTTTTGGATACACAGTGCACGGGTACCTTCTCCGAACTCTGCTCTCCTTCTTCCATACTGACATTTTTCAGAATTTCCCCCCATTAATAGATGTGAACGCTGGGATAAAGTAGGCGATTTCGTCTTACCTGTTCCTCAAACCGGTCAGTCAGGAAACTAGACAGTGCTCAATTCAAAATATTATAATGTCTTTTAAGCTTTCCGAATAACGCTATCCTAGGGAATTACGTCACATCTACCATAAATTTTCTATGTTTTTTATTTTTAAATTCGGGAATAAGTATCATAGATACCTTTCCTTAATGATATTAGTGGTCATTACACCATTTTTAACAGGATATACTCTGCCGTAATGATGAATAACCGTCTAAATTATCTCCAGGTCAGATGTCACGGTTACAAAAAAATGGTTCAAATGGCTCTGAGTACTATGGGACTTAACTCTAGAGGTCATCAGTCCCCTTTAACTTAGAACTACTTAAACCTAACTAACCTAAGGACATCACACACATCCATGCCCCAGGCAGGACTCGAACCTGCGACCGTAGCGGTTGCGCGGTTCCAGACTGTAGCGCCTAGAACCGCTCGGCCACCTCGGCCGGCTGTCGCGGTTACAAGGCAGACACTTTCAGTCCCTTTGCAAGGAAGAGTTAAGTACGTGGATATACTTTTCATCGTTTGTTAAGCCTAGATTTTAAAATGCCATTAAGACCGCTACAACTTCCTAGATACGATTAGCGTTTCTCTCCACACTTAGGCCGACCGGTGCGGCCGAGCGGTTCTAGGCGCTTCAGTCTGGAGCCGCACGACCGCTACTGTCGCTGGTTCAAATCCTGCCTCGGGCATGGATGTGTGTGATGTCCTTAGGTTAGTTAGGTTTAAGTAGTTCTAAGTTCTAGGGGACTGATGATCACAGATGTTATGTCCCAGAGTGCTCAGAGTCATTATTTTCCACACTTAGTTTAAGTAAAGTGGAAAACAAGCCTCTCATACGAGTCTCGTTTGTTGAACGTATCCTCAACTCGTGTCCTTCTCCACATTAACTGTATCTTCCAACTTACATAACTGCATTAACGCCTATTTCAAATATTGATGTAGTTTTTGTTGGCGTGCTATCATGTTCTCTGTTTCTGTGCTGGATGTGCCTGACTCGCATAGCTACTACAGTGTCTTCTTGTGCTGTTTGGTGTGAGGACAGTAATCTTAATTCCGGTAACAAGGTCAGAGCGTTTATCAGTAACCTCGTGCAGTCTGCGGTACACGAGATGACCTCTGTGACTTGTTCTCCTTTCTAAGTAGTTTCAGCGTGACTTGACATTACCTCTTCTCAGAGCAATCCACGTGCCCGTCTGTGATCATTCGAAATATAATTTAGATGATTCAAGATAGTAGCTAATTCCACTGTTGATAGCTGCGACATGTTCCAACGGCCATGAAAAAAATCTTGTTCTGTTGTTAGACATATTTAAATCCAAAAATAATGTTAAGAGACAGAATTGCCTACGCAGCTATAGACAGAAAATCACCAGTATCAGTAAAGCACGAGTAACAGAATAATAGAATAATTTACCGGTCGGTTATTTGTCTAAGGTTTATGTAATTAGGAAACTTTGTTTGGCTCATATATTGAATACTGACTCTGTAATTGATCAACATTTATAAGATCAAGCATAAAGTAATTACGTACACTATGATGGCTGGACAGAAAATCTATCGCGAATAGCTAACACCTAAAAAAATTGAAACACCCAGAAAATCAACGTGACTGAAATTATGTTAACATTACAGACTACGTCAAAAAAGACAACACAAATAATTAATGCTGCAGAACTTTATTCTGAAACTGCAATACGACTTGAGGCCTACATGTTCTGCAATCAAACCTTCTAAATGTAACTGGAATCAAAGAAGAACTGAATATTTTTTGGGTAGTTTGCTTCCAGGAATGCAGTAGTGTTTAACGTCCCATCGACGACGAAATCATTTGAAGACGGAGAAGAAGCTGGTATGCTGGAAGGATGGGGAAGGAAATCGGCCATGCTCTTTCAATGGAACTATCCCGATATTTGACTCCAGCGATTTAGGGAAGCCACGGAGAACCTAAATCTTCATGGCCGGTCGGGGATTTGAATCACCGTCCTATTGGATATGGATCCAGTGTTGTACCACAGCGATATCTCTCTCGATAAATTTACTGCCTGTTATTTGCAGACGAGGCCACAAAATACCAACAGAGCTTGCTACGGAACCGTAATGCACAGCTACTTAGCAACTATACTCCACGCATGTTCGATCTACGTATACACTATGTGATCAATATTATTCGGACACCCCCGAAAACATGTTTTTCATTTTAGGTGAATTGTGCTGCCACCTACTGCCAGGTACTCCATATCAGCGACCTCAGTAGTCATTAAACATCGTGAGAGAGCAGACTGCGGTGCTCCGCGGAACTCACGGATTTCGAACGTGGTCAGGTGATTAGGTGTCACTTGTGTCATACGGCTGTACGCGAGATTTCCACACTTCTAAACATCCATAGATCCACTGTTTCCGATGTGATAGTGAAGTGGAAACGTGAAGGGACACGTACAGCACAAAAGCGTACAGGCCGACCTCGGCTGTTGACTGACAGAGACCGCCGACGGTTGAAGACGGTCCAGACCATCACACACGAATTCGAAAGTGCATCAGGATCCAGTGCAAGTACTATGACAGTTAGGTGGGAGGTGACAAAACTTGGATTTCATGGTCGAGCGGCTGCTCATAAGCCACACATCACGCCGGTAAATGCCAAACGACACCTCTCTTGGTGTAAGGAGTGCAAACATTGGACGATTGAACGGTGGAAAAACATTGTGTGGAGTGACGAATTACGGTACGGCGATCCGATGGCAGGGTGTGGGTATGGCGAATGCCCGGTGCACGTCATCTGCCAGCATGTGTAGAGCCAACAGTATAATTCAGAGGCAGTGGTGTCATGGTGTGGTCGTGTTTTTCGTGGAGGGGGCTTGCACCCCTTGTTGTTTTGCGTGGCAATATCACAGCACAGGCCTACACTGATGTTTTAAGCACCTTCTTACTACCCACTGCTGAAGAGCAATTCGGGGATGGCGACTGGATCTTTCAACACGATCGAGCACCTGTTCAAAATGTACGGTTTGTGGCGGAGTGGTTACACGAAAATAACATCCCTGTAATGGAGTGGCCTGCACAGAGTCCTGACCTGAATCCTATAGAACAGCTTTGGGATGTTGTGAATTCCGACTTCGTGCCAGGCCTCACGGACCGACATCGATACCTCTCCTTAGTGCAGCACTCCGTGAAGAATGGGCTGCCATTTCCTATAAAACGTTCCGGCACTTGATTGAACGTATGCCTGTGAGATTGGAAGCTGTCATCAAGGCTAAGGGTGAGCCAACACCATATTGAATTCCAGCATTACCGATGGAGGGCGCCACGAACTTATAAGTCATTTCAGCCCAGTGTCCAGATAATTTTGATCACGTAGTGTACATCTGTACTCCACAAACCATCTTATGTTGTGAGGGGAACGGTAGTTTGTTTACCATTGTTACTTCGTAAGTAGGCTGTATAGGTTTTCTTATTGGTAACGCCACGTAGCGCCCTGTATGAAAATCACTGGCTGTGCTGTGTGCAGTCTGTGGCTGGTTTGCATTGTTGTTGGCTTTTATATGATTGGGCAGCTGGATGTTAACAGCGCGTAGCGTTGCGCAGTTGAAGGTGAGCCGCCCGCAGTGGTGGATGTGGGGAAGTGAGATGGCAGAGTTTTGAGAACGGATGATCTGGACGTGTGTCCATCAGAGACAGTACATTTGTAAGACTGGATGTCATGAACTGCTATATATATTATGACTTTTGAACACTATTAAGGTAAATACATTGTTTGTTCTCTATCAAAATCTTTCATTTGCTAACTATGCCTATCAGTAGTTAGTGCCTTCAGTAGTTTGAATCTTTTATTTAGCTGGCAGTAGTGGCGCTCGCTGTATTGCAGTAGTTCGAGTAACGAAGATTTTTGTGAGATAAATGATTTGTGAAAGGTATAGGTTAATGTTAGTCAGGGCCATTCTTTTGTAGGGATTATTGAAAGTCAGATTGCATTGCGCTAAAAAATATTGTGTATCAGTTTAAGCACAGTCACGTATAATTTTTCTAAGGGGACGTTACATTCGGCGACAGATACCTCACTGGAATCTTCTGATTTTTTCTTGTAGCTTGTGTAATTAGTGTAGCTTTTGTTTATAAAAGATTCAAACTACTGAAGGCACTAACTACTGATGGGCATAGTTAGCAAATGAAAGATTTTGATAGAGGACAAACAATGTATTCTTTTGTAGGGATTATTGACAGTCAGATTGCGTTGCGCTAAAAAATATTGTGTATCAGATTAAGCACAGTCATGTATAATTTTTCTAAGGGGACATTACATTCGGCAACAGATACCTCACTGGAATCTTCTGATTTTTTCTTGTAGTTTGTGTAATTAGTGTAGCTTTTGTTTATTGCTAGCGCGAAATTGTAGAGAGAATCTGCTTTGTAGGTGCAGTCTTTCATTGTTGTACAGTAAAACAGTTGTGGCATGCAGGTAGATTTGCACCAAGAATTTCGCAGCTGCACTAGCAATTAACGAGATATTATTTTCAATGCTATGTTAATGTGTTTTCTTATTTTGCTCTTCAAATTGTACTTTTCTGTGTTGTCGTGTGAAATATTGTGACAATAATGGCGGGTGAAAAACGTAATATTAGGCTCCAAAGTAAACTGAGAAATGACAGTGAAGACGAAAGCAGTGTGTTAGCGCCACCGTGTAATGAATTAACTAATGTTCAAAGTAGTAATTTGGTAATTGTGCATAGGGAAATTGAGCGGGATGCAAATAATGGTGTAGACAGTAAAACAATTAGTGGACAGGGAAGCATTATCGATCGATCGGTCGGCAACAGCTCGCCTCAGGAATCCGAAATGACAGGACACAATCTCGCAAATACTGTAGATTCAGGCTTTGGGTTCTCGCCTTTTTCTCAAATAAGTCAAGACAAATTTTCTGGTTGCCAAAATGTGAATGTTGCCGGTGCAAATTCGCTGCCGAAAAGCACAGAGGAATATGTTTCAGACACCAGTGCATCGTTATTACAATTAATACAACAAATGGGACAAAAGCTTGAAAAGTTAGACACAATGGAACAAAATCTTCTAAAGTTAGACACAATCGAACAAAATCTTCGAAAGTTAGACACAATGGAACAACAAAATGGTTCAAATGGCTCTGAGCACTATGGGACGTAACATCTGTGGTCAGCAGTCCCCTAGAACTTAGAACTACTTAAACCTAACCAACCTAAGGACATCACACACATCCATGCCCGATGCAGGATTCGAACCTGCGACCGTAGCGGTGACGCGGGTCCAGACTGAAGCGCCTAGAACCGCACGGCCAGACCGGCCGGCAATGGAACAACACCAGAGACAAACACAGCACCAGTTAGACGCAATGGAACAAAATCTTCAAAAGTTAGACACCACGCTTGAACAAACACTTGAAGATTTAACTACTGAGTTACATAAAATCGAATCGAAATGTCAAAAAGTCTGTAATGACGTAAAAACACAAATTTGTGAGCATTTTCAACCTATTTTTTCGCGGCATGAAAATGCATTACAGAATCACGAAGCAGCCATAAAAGATCTGCAACCTATTGTTCATGAAAATCATGAGACCTTGCAAGCTAAAATTGACTCAGTTGCATCTACCGATTCGGTTACGCAACTTGCAAAAACTCAGGAAAACTTAAAGGACACAGTAGATACTCTGAAAATTGGTTCAGAGAGACACATGGAGGAAATTAGTTCATTATCAGAGAAAGTAGTTGAACTTTCGGATCAGCTAAATAATTTATCTACGAAGGTAGATGATAGTCTGAATGACACAAAACCGGTAGTCTTTAATGACACAGAAGAGTGTGAAGAAATTAGGAAATTCAAACAAAAGCAGAATCAAATTAATACGCAACACCAAAGAGAAATCCAGGAAGTACACGATCAGCTGACACAGGTAATACAAGAATTACGTATTTCAGAGGACACTTGCGCTCCAACACGGGAAGAGGGACATAGAAATACGGAACAGCCACAAAATAATAACACGGGGTACTTCGGAAATTATGAAAGAAACTGGCTAGGTACACCGAATTTTGAGATGGAACCGCCGAAACGAAGTAACAATGACCGATATGCGACTCGCCGACATGACGATTTTGACTATAAGCTGTTTATTACTACACGTAAATTCAAAACATTTAAGAATTCCGGCAACGACATTCATCCACAAGAGTGGCTTCATCAATTCTATCATTGTTTTCATCCAAACTGGTCATTAGAGCACAGATTAGAATTTATGTGTGGCTATTTAGAGAATGAACCAGCTGTAAGAATGCAATCGGTCATTCACGATTGCCACAGTGAAGGAGAATTTTATCATGCCTTCCTCTCAGCATATTGGTCTCAAGCTACACAAGACCAAGTAAAACATAGCATCACAATCACGAAACATTTCGAACAATCTGAATTCTCCAGTCTTGTGAAATATTTTGAAGACATGTTGCACAAGACTCAGTACCTGTCAAACCCATACAGCCCCTTAGAACTCATCCGCATTTGCTTAATCAAATTACCTGAACATTTACGACATATTATTTTGGCAGGACGTTGCAAAGACGACATTGAAGCTTTTCAGGGACTGTTACAAGAATTGGAAATTGACGCTGACAATCGCGGAACGCGAAAACAGGAACACAACAATTACAGGTCACATCTGTCGCAATTCCGCGATGAAAGAAATAATAACTGGACACGACAAGGCTATTCTCACAACGCAAATCGTGACCAAAACAGACACCACCCGTATGGCAACCGTTGGCAGAGTAGTAATAATTACAGGGAAAGATCACCTCTCCGCGGTAGTGACTATCACAGAGACAATCAGAGAAACAGACTAATGGGAACCAAAATAATCATTATCAAGGGAGACAGAATAACTTTAGACGCAACGGTCCAGCGCGCAGTTACGATTCAGGAAGAAATTCTCCACCACGTGACCGACAAGAAAGAAACTATGGAATCTACCGACATGACGACAGACGATATGATCGTAACGACAGACCTGAATTGCATCAGAACTGGCGGGACTCAAACAGGGCAGGGCCCTCTCGATAAGCCGAATTTGTAGAAGTTAGGTCTCCAAATCCCAATAACGACGCGCGCCAACAAAGACACAATAGGCAATGATTCATGCCGCTGGCAGCCACAAAACGTACTTATGAAACTGACGACGCAGCTGCCGTAGCTAGTAATTACGTAAAAATGGAAGACAATAGGGACATCTTACTCCAGGAACACGACGTAAAACATAACAACATTGCATATCCTGTGATTGACATTACAGTAAATGACGTAAAATTTACGGCAGTACTTGGCTCTGGTAGTCCCATTTCAGTAATTAGTGAAACAACCTTTAGCAAATGCAACAAATCGAACGATTGCCCCACACTTCCGATACGTAAGATTAAATTACAAGGTGCAATCTTTGGAAAAAGTGTAGATGTACGCCAACAAACCAACTTAGAATTCTTTTGTCAAATGCACAGCTTCTCTATGAACTTTCTTATTTTTCCGTTATTGTCGACGGAAATTATATTGGGAATATACTTTTTGAATGAATACAAAGCAATCTTAAGTTTTCACGATGCTGAAATAAGTTTAGAGAAAGAAGGTAAGTCAATAGGTTTGAAATTTGAAGATTGGCTCTCAAACCATGATGAAGAAGTTAATCGGCTTTACCTCCTGTTAGACAATAGTTCGGAATTTTCGACGGAACTTGACACTAACAATCACTCTGCAAGTACTGACAGGGGTGATATCGACGGCGCATTTGATACTAATGAGTTAATTCAGACTAAAATCCAAACAATTGAGAATTGTAATGACACTGATAGGCAGGACCTTTGTGAGATTTTACAAGCACATTCCACAGTTTTTATTCACAAAACAGGAACAATCAAGGGATTTCAATACCAATTTCGTGTTCGTGAGCATGTGTTAGATCATACGTAATTCCAGCACATTATAGGGACCGTGTTAGAACAGAAATACAATCTATGCTTGACGAGGGCATTATTGAGCCTGCAGTAATCTCATGCAACAATCCATTACATGCCGTTGAGAAGAAAAATGGATCGATCAGACTTGTCTTAGATTCGAGACAAATCAATACTATCATTATTCCTGAAACAGACAGGCCGCAAACGATGTAAGAACTTCTTCAAAATTTTAATGGTGTAAAAGTGTTGTCTTCTATTGATCTCAGATCCAGCTTTTATCAGATCGAACTTCATCCAGAATGTAGAAAATACACAACTTTTCTTTGTTTCGGCATTTGTTATCAGTTTCGGAAACTTCCTTTTGGTTTGAACATTCCTTCGGCAGCATTCATTCGCGGGCTAAACTCCATATTACCTGAGTTCTTAAAACGTCACATCACCTTATATGTGGACGATATTCTGATAGAAGAAGCCTCACGGGAACAACATAATCGCATCCTCAACTGCGTGTTACATATTTTTGCAGAATCTGGAATTAGAGTAAACTTGGAAAAGTCTGAATTCGGTAGGACAAAGGTGAAGTTTTTGGGACATATTATTTCTTCTGTAGGCATTCAGCCGGATCCTGAAAAGTTAGAAGCAATCAGAGCCATTCCAGTTCCATCCACACAAAAACCAAGTCCGCAGTTTTCTAGGTCTCGTAAATTTTTACCGTCGTTTTCTGAATATGCAAATTCTAGTTACACCAAAACTTTGTTCTCTCACTGGAAAAAATACTATTAGGATCTGGGACGAACAAGCACAGTTGGAATTCAATTCTTTGAAAGAATCGCTACTTAACGCGCCAATACTAGCTCATCCAGATCTGTCAGAAGATTTCTGCCTTAGCACGGATTCTTCTAAAGTCGGTCTTGGTGCCCATTTATTTCAAGAAGCCACAGAAAATGACACTACTGTTCAGAAAACCATTGCTTTTGCTAGCCGAGTGCTAACAAAATCTGAAAAAAATTATTCCGTTACTGAATTAGAAGCTTTAGCTATCGTTTGGGCATTTAACAAATTCCGTTTCTTTCTTTCTGGTAAGCACGTAAAAGTATACAGTGATCATCGTGCATTACAATTTCTTATGTCTTCTAAATTAAATCATGACAGGTTAAAACGTTGGGCATTGTTTCTGCAAGAATTCCACTTCACAATAGTCTACATTCCCTGCAAGGAGAACATTGTTGCGGACGCACTGTCACGCGCACCGGCTGGGCTTGAGAAAAGTGACATAGAAGGCAACCTCGACAAAAATTTCAGTATTCTTTACATTCTGAAACTCGCATTTGAAAATTTCATCACGACATCTTTAAAGGACATTGCTCATGAACAAGATAAAGATCGGATTTGGAAAGACATCAGAAGTAAATGGCATGAAAAGACACACACTCAGATTCGGCATTATTATCTGGTTAGAAACAATATACTCTTCAAACGCTGCACTGTTGATGACAAGCTATGGGTACTTTGCATTCCAGATGATTTTGTTAATAAGCTCATTTGGTACATTTATTTCAGCTAGGCACATTTTGGTCCACGAAAATATTATCATATTCTTCGAACGACTTGTTATTTTAACAATATGGAAAAGAGAATTCGAAGAGTCTTGTCTATTTGTAAATTTTGTCAAAAGGCGAAATCATCTACTGTCTCACATCGTGCTTCGTTGTTTCCTATCACTCCTTCTAAATTAAAAGAATTTGCTGCTGTTGATCTCTCGGGATCCCTTGTCAGAACATCGAATGGATTTTGGTACATTCTAGTCGCTGTTGAACTTACTTCAAAATTTGATTCTTTCACTCCGTTACGTAAAGCCACTGGACGGTCTGTATCCAACGCCTTTGTTAAATGTTTTTTACGTGAAGTTGGCCACGTTGCTAAAGTCATTTCAGATAACGGACCGCAATTCAGATCTGCTGTTTGGTCACGCATGCTTCGGAATCATAAAATAAAACCTGTTTTTATTTCATTGTACTCACCACACTGTAACTCGTCTGAACGGATTATGAAAGAAATCAATAAGCTTTGCAGACTTTATTGTCACAGAAAGCATCAGCATTGGGACAGATATTTACACTTATTTCAAAACGCGCTGAATGAAATGCCTCATGAGTCCACTGCTTTACCACCTATTCTTGTACTGAAGAATGAAGAACCACCGAACAGAATCAGAGAGCTTGTACCTTTTCCGAATACACGTAAACTTCGACACAAAGACATAATTGATTTGGCTATTAAAAATATAAATTCTGCAGCAGACCAAAGGAGAAAACTACACGGTAAAGCAAATGCAAAGAAATTCTATATTGCTCAGAAAGTTCTTATTAAAGCTCATTCATTGTCACATAAGAAGAAACACTTGAGTCACAAATTCTTTCTGATTTACAATGGACCTTACAGCATCCGACGTATACCACACGATAATTGCGTTGAAGTTGAAACTCTGCGTACTAGGAAGAGTAAAGGATTGCACCACATTTCACATGTAAAACCGTTTATTGAAAGATAATCTGCTTTTTAACTTTGTCTTTGCCATACAACTTATCACTTCACGTTACTAGTATGCTTTGTCAGACTTAGAAACTGTTAACATGCAGCAATGTTTGAAGTTAAATATCCAGTCAAGAACCAAGAGAACTTATTTAAACAGAAATTACGAATGCATTGTTAAAGTGAACAGATGACACAGTGTTATTGTGTGTTTACATTCTTGCTTGTTAGTTGCACGATTACATAACGACTATAAGGCTCACATGCTTAGAACATGTACCGGTACTACTAATGAGATTTTAATGTAACATTTTGGTTTACTTGAAAATACATTCTGGACTTAAAGTACTTTCTGAGAGATACCAGATGACACAGTGGTTAGTTTATTTTACAGCTACATGATTATATCATGACGCTGCTAATATGTGACACAATTTAGGTTGTTGCTTTTGCGCTGTATCTGTTTTATATCTGCACAGTTTTTCTGAATTCTTCTGGAAAGGAAAACATGTTTTAGTAGTAACTTTTGTGGTATAGGTACAATGAGACAGCCTTTTCTGTAGCACAACAATACGTTACAGTACAGTACTTACTTCATCACGGTAAGGTACGTAATAACTACGATATCTATACGCAAAGCATTTCACTTTCGTTTATGATGTGGTAAGTACATTGACTTCAGCAGAACTTTGCTTACAGAGGACGATAACTACGACACTTCCACAGAATTATCTTACAGCAAGACACACATTTAGCTCTACAGGACACGCATTTGAGTGATTATTTTTGTACTTAAACCATTTATTTTTCAAGATTTTTGAATTACAAAGAAAGTTTTCCGTGATACATTTCATTCCATTGCTGTAATCTGTAACACCTGACGGTATAATTACATTAATCCTCAGGGGGGTACACGCCTACTTTGTGTGCCATGTGTCTGGCAAGCACAAGGAGCCCCCGCTAATATGGTATTTGCTTATACAACTTTACACATCGGTACCATATTTCTCTAACACATAAATTACACAGCTATCTGATCATTTAACTGAGAGAGACAAAAATTTTTTTCACTACATCAGTGACAGATGTTTATGTAATTACACCATTGGATAACTTCACTCTTACGAAATTGTATTTTGTCTGTAGTTTATGAACTGTTCATTTTTTTTTTGGAACCATTTGATACTATGAGAGCTTTGAATGATGTACTTGGTATGGGATCATGATTTTTAAAGTACGAGGGTTATTCCAAAAGTAAGGTCCGGTTATAAAAAAAAAATCAAAACTAAAATGTTTTTTCAAAACAATTGTTTTATTTACATTCCTTACATCTTTATCTATTTTTCTACATAACTTCCATACTTATTTAAACATTTGTCACATCGTTCAACAAGCTTTTGAATGCCCATGTTATAGAAATCGGCCGCCTGTGACGATAACCAGTCCTTAACTGCTTCTTTCACTTCATCATCTGTGTCGAAGCGCTTGCCGCCGAGAAACTCCTTTAAGTAACGGAACAGGTGGAAATCACTTGGCGCCGGGTCCGGACTGTAAGGAGGATGGTCCATCTGTTCCCATCCAAATTTCTTGATCAGAGCTTGCGTTTCATTTGCAGTGTGGGGTCTGGCATTGTCATGCAACAACAAGATTCCAGACGACAAAAGACCACGTCGCTTATTCTGGATTGCACGTCGAAGTTTAGTCAGGGTAGCGCAGTAGGCGGCTTTATTAATCGTTGTTCCTCTCTCCATAAAGTCGACTAACAATACTCCACGTCTATCCCAGAACACAGTCGCCATAACCTTACGTGTTGAGATTGTCTGCTTTGCCTTGACCTTGACTGGCGATGACGTGTGACGCCATTGCATTGACTGACGTTTAGACTCTAGAGTGATGTGAGAAACCCATGTCTCATCCCCTGTGACAACATTGTCTAAAAGACAGTCACCTTATGATATCGCTCCAAAAAATCAAGAGCAAAAGCCATTCTTTTCATTCGTTGGGGCTCAGTAAGCAGCCTGGGAACCCAACGGGCACACAATTTGTGAAACTTCAAATTTTCAGACACAATTCTGTACAAAGTTGTTCTACTCACATTCGGAAAATGCATGTCTACGTCTGTAATAGTGAATCGGCGATCTTCACGAATTTTTTTGTCAACCGCAGAGACCAAATCGTCTGAAATCACTGATGGTCGGCCACACCGTGGTTCATCGTGCACATTATCCCGTCCTTCATTAAAAGCTCGCACCAACTTGTGCACTTTACTGTCGCTCATTAAGTTAGGACTGTACACTTCAGTAATCTGCCGATGGATTTCCGCCGCTGAATTGTTTCTTGCAGACAAAAACCGTATCACTGCCCTTACTTCACAATCGGCGGGCTGATCAATTGTCTTAAACATTGTAAAGTGACACTGTGAACTACACTCAGCAACAGTAACAAAGCGAATGGCAGCGTTTGACGCGCAAGGCTTGCCGGGAGTCGGCGCGCATGCGTGTTTTGTCATTGGCGCCAAATTTCAATAGTTACGGCGAATCGGACCTTACTTTTGGAATAACCCTCGTACGTTTGAGGTAGATGACACTATTGAAACGAGCAGAGAATTTTTTTTAGGTTTTGAAGTTATTGGAGGAAGCTACAACGATTTTGAGAATTGACTGGGGTGTTATGATGTTATTATAATGATGACAATGTGTATTATGCTGCTGAGGTATGTTTATGATCAATAAGCTAAGAATCGTACTTTAAGAGTTATGAAATGTGTGTAAATGTGTTAATGTATCACAATGCAGGCATAAGATTTTGTTTCTACACATTTGCAACGCAAATTCTCGACCTGTGAAATTTTTTATATGAGACTGTCACTGTAGTGCAAACAGGTGTCGTAAAAATTTCGGTAAGAAAGTTAAGTGACGTTCACGTAATGCGTCATGGGCACCCAGCTGCGTGACAGTCGCCTAAAAAAAAAGCCATTAGTGTGTGCCTTTCAGAGGCACAGGTGGAGAAAAAATGAGGCCATTATCCTCGCTATTGACATTTCTTTTAGAAAGCATCGCAAATACGACACGCTCAAACTTGAAAACATATGATTATACTGTGAAGCTCTTAATTTATGATATTTACTAAAATGCCTAATGAAATGATGAGAAACATTTTACTTCTATTGTCTTTCTAGTTGAGAGTTTGCTCATTTTGTTTAATATCTAGTTTCTAGCTGCACTGCAGCATTGGTTAAAATAAAATTTTATAGATGTACTAATACAGATATTTTATGCCTACAGATCCAGTAAATAATAATTTTATGAGCTACTTAAAAAAAAAAACGAAGGAGCACAAAAAGACATTTCCCTTCACAGGAATTGTATACATAATTTTCTTTTCAACTACTTGGTAATATTTTTCGTAGAATAAGTTGTGGTGCACCACTTTAATTACATAGACATTAAGATGTGAATAGACATTTCCCTTATCTGCATTGTTGTCTTTAGTGTACTATTTTTTCTGTTTGAGCTTTGTCATGTTTAGGTGTAACTTATTGCATTTGCTGCTGCTGATTGTCATGCACAGTGGTACTGAATTTCACTTTGTATTACTCTGTTAAGCCAGTTTTACTACTAATTTATTTTTCTTGTTGCTGTACATTGGCTCATATTAGTTGTAATGTTGCATTTGCTCTGCTAATTTATATATACTGCTGCTTGCTTTGCCAATTTGCATTTCTTTGTCATTGCTGTTTGTGTTAATAGTTTTGTGCTGCTGCATTACCTCGTCCCTTAGTTTAATATCTGAGCTTAGTAGATTTAAGTTAGCTTAAGAGCGGGTAGACTATATAAGAGAATGAGTTGCGATGAATTGGAAGAAATGCATTGAGAAGTTATACGAAAAAAGTACAGAAAGCAGGTATAGATAGGACTTTTTGGGAATAATGATGAACGAAGGGAGATCTCCAAGAAGTAAAGAAAGTTTTGTTTGGAAAATACTGCAGTAAAACAAACCCTGTCCTGTCCTTGTGTTATTCCGCTATGTGTTTGTGTACCCATGTGTATTTGTGTTCTTCCTGTCTTTATGTGTTTATCTGATAAGAGATATGTTGTAGAATTTTTCTAATAATGTGTTATTTACTTTGTAAAGATGTTTAGACATTATTTATTCTGTTCTGTTTCAATGCTCATATGTGAAATTAATGTTTCGAAAACTTTTCTCATTATTTTATATATTTACTTATGTCATAATTCCTGTAACACTGATGTATATGTTTATTTCTATTCTTTAGTAAAGCCTGTCTTACTACAAATGTTATCTGTATTATTACGTTTTTAATGATGTTTTCTGTATCTTTGTAATTGTATTCTCATGTTATAAAATTGTAATGTACACCAGTTCAGCAAATTAAGTAACTTGTAAGCATTCATTTCAGTGCACACCTTTCTGTTGGTCATAGTATATGCACAATATGTAAGAAGTTGGGACTGTTAGTGTTTGCACATGTGTTGATAATTCAGCAAGGGACTGGTTAACAGCATTTCTGGTTCTAAGGACAATTCCAAAAACTTTGTGAGTGCACAAGTGGTGGTTTATGGACTTGCTATATAGTACAAGACTCTTTGATGGTGATTGTGCACCTTCACAGTCGCAACAGATGGCTGCTGGCCGTCTCTACAAGGGCTGAAGTGGGTCTGCACCTTCGATGGCCCACCATTATTTCTACAAGGACTGCAGTGGGTCTACACCTCTGGTGGTCCACCAATACCATAATCTCTACAAGGACTGAAGTGGGTCTGCACCTTCGATGGCCCACCAATACCATTATTTCCACAAGGACTGCAGTGGGTATGCACCTTTGGTGGCCCACCAATACCATAACCTCTACTAGGACTACAGTGAGTCTGCTCTGTGATGACCTACCTACCATTATTCTTCAAATCTTCGACTGACTCTGCGGTGGGTTTGCTCTGTTGTGGCCCATTACCTGTCTGCATGTCAAGAGTTAGCACTGTCTTTCCTTTGGAATGACAACATTAGTTCTTCAAGACTGCATGGAAATCCACTACTTCCGTGTGCATTTTCTTTTACTGCTCAGACTTCGTGCATGAAATTGTAATTAATACTGTGATGAATGATCAGGGCTGTGAGAAAATCTTTGCTTTTGACCAACAGTGTATCAATAAGTGTGTGCATTTGATTTCTTTCTTATTGTAATTATGAAAAATTTTTTCAAATCTGCATTGGCCACTGCCCAAAACTATTTGTAAATTTTTTTATGGGGAGCATGGGGGCTAGGTAAGTAGGCTGTTTAGGTTTTCTTATTGGTAACGCCACGTAGCGCTCTGTATGAAAATCACTGGCTGTGCTGTGTGCAGTCTGTGGCTGGTTTGCATTGTTGTTGGCTATTGTAGTGTTGGGCAGCTGCATGTTAACAGCGCGTAGCGTTGCGCAGTTGGAGGTGAGCCGCCCGCAGTGGTGGATGTGGGGAAGTGAGATGGCGGATTTTTGAGAGCGGATGATCTGGACGCGTGTCCATCAGAGACAGTACATTTGTAAGACTGGATGTCATGAACTGCTATATATATTATGACTTTTGAACACTATTAAGGTAAATACACTGTTTGTTTTCTATCAAAATCTTTCATTTGCTAACTATGCCTATCAGTAGTTAGTGCCTTCAGTAGTTAGAATCTTTTATTTAGCTGGCAGTAGTGGCGCTCGCTGTATTGCAGTAGTTCGAGTAACGAAGATTTTTGTGGGGTAAGTGATTCATGAAAAGTATAGGTTAATGTTAGTCAGGGCCATTCTTTTGTAGGGATTATTGAAAGTCAGATTGCGTTGCGCTAAAAAATATTGTGTATCAGTTTAAGCACAGTCATGTATAATTTTTCTAAGGGGACGTTTTAACTTCCCTGTGCCACTCGTGAGTGGTGCGCATGAAGAACGACTTTTGGTAAGCCTCAGTGTGAACTCTAATCTCTCTAGTTCAAATTCAAGGTCGTCTGCGAGATGAATGTAGGATGAGGCAATATGCTGGTTGACGTTTGTAGAATGTACACACTCGAAATTTTAAAAAACATACACCACTGTGACACGCAACGCCTCTCTTGTTTGCCACTGGTGTTGGATAAGCATCTCTGTGACACTTTCGCGCTTACTACACGAACCTGTGACCAGACGAGCTGCTTTTCTTGGGAACTTCTCTATTTCCTCTATCAAACGTACCTGTTAAGGGTCCAAGGCAGAGGGTCAGCACTCAACAATCGGTCTACCGATGATTTTGTGGGTGCTCTACACTTCCCGACGATTTTTCCAATGACTCTCAATCAGTTATCAGCGTTTGCTACGATTAGTTATAGTTCCACTTTAAATCGCTTCGTGTGCATCCTCGCAGAAAAAAAAATGAAACGAAATGATCATGTGGCATTGATGGCCGAGAGGCCGAATCCGGGGAAGTTCTGCCACCAGGTTGCAAGTCCTATTTCAGGTGACGCCACATTGGGTGACTTGCCTATCAGTGATGATGATGAAAAGATGGCGAGGACGACACAACAGCCGACCGAGCGGTTCTAGGAGCTTCAGTCCGGAACCGCGCTGCTGCTACGGTAGCAGGTTCGAATCCTGCCTCGGACATGGATATGTGTGATGTCCTTAGGTTAGTTAGGTTTAAGTAGTTCCAAGTCTAGGGGACTGATGACCTCAGATGTTAATTTCCATAGTTCTTAGAGCCATTTGAACCATTTTTGAACGACACAGCATCCAGTCCAAAAGGGGAAAGAAAAATCTCCAACCCGGCCGGGAATCGAACCCAGGCCCGCTGCATGGCAGGCAAACACGTTACCACTTACGAAATCTTCACGGGTTATCAGCCGAGTGGCGTCGTCTTCTAGTCGCAACGTTTCAATGGATTGTGCATCCATCATCTTCAGATCACCTGAAGATGATGGAAGATGATCTGAAGATGATGGATACGCAATCCATTGAAACGCTGCGACTAGAAGACTCGGCTGATAACCCGTGAAGATTTCATAGCTGAAATGCGCCGAGAAAGCCTGCAATCGCATACGTTACCACTTTTTTATTTTTAAATCTCATTTTGTACGTTATTGTTCTTTGCGGACGTCCTGTGACAGCCATTCAAGTTCATCGTTGATCCATTTACTCAGGTTTTTTTTTTTTTTTTTCAGAGGACGACTAACCCTCTGACCGACCACGCTGAGCTACCGTGGCGGCGTCCACGCAGGTAAGCAGACGAATGTACTGGTAGCTTATTAATGGGTGAGTCCGTCTCTAGAAATTGATCAGCAGTCGTACAAGTAAACAACAACAGGTCTGTTGCTCATTTATGTGCAAATCGTTACGTATGTTTAAGCTGACGGGGAAGGGGAGGGGGGGACAGTGATCAGTGATCCCCATTGTTCTTCGAAGAAGGTCTGTACATTCCTCAGACGTGGTCGGGTACTGCCGTATTGAAAAACGAAGTGTGAAATTGCCAGTAAGCGCGACGGTACCCCAGAATCTAGAGATTCTCTGATAAACAGGTGACCGTTAAGATCGTCCCCAATACGAGGAATTGGAACCGCAAGCAGTATCCAGTGGCGCCCCAAAGCACGACAGTAAACATATACCCTCTTTGACTCTGAAAAACGCAGTCTGCCAGATCACGGTAAACTGTGTGCTGGACACAGAGTCGAACCCAGAACCTTTGCCATTCGCGGAAAGATGCTCTGCTGAATGAGTTATACATGGACAATTTGTAAGGTATGTGTGTTTATTGAAAAGCAGTGAACGGCACACTGAAGTAGTGATAGTTAAGCTCTGAACCCCTAAGCTATGCAATAAGAATAAATCTTACACACCAGAAATCAATTTGGAATCTCAGTTTGACCCGAATGTTTAATAGAAGTAGTCCCTGTCAGACACACACACACACACACACACACACACACACACACACACACACCTAAAAGTGGGTTTACCATAGCTGTCATTTTATTATGAAGCAGTAGGTAATGATCCATCAAGACATTGGTCCAAAACTGAACAAGTGTTAGGCTTCTGCTCATAGCGCCCAGTCGTAAAAATGAGGATGTTTCCTCAGTTTTTTAATAATGGAGTTTAAATGTAAGCGAATAACTTAGTCAACGGAATTAACATATAGTGTGTGAATATCATTTCACCTAACATCACAGTAGTGTGCGAGATCACTCCCTAGAATATATTTAGCAAGCAGCTGTCATAGAAGCACCCCTGTCAATCTATTTTATCTTCACCTGTGTCCATTCCTGGTAGCTGAGTGGGCGGCGCGACGGAGTGTCACACCTAATGGCCCGGGTTCGGTTCCCGGTTTGGTCGGATATTTTCTCAGCTCAGGGACTGGGTGTTGTGTTGTCCTTATTATCATCATTTCATCCCCAGCGATACGCAGGTCGCCGAAGTGGCGTCAACTCGAAAGACTTCCACCAGGTGAACGGTCTACCCTACGGGAGGCCCTAGCCACTCGGCATTTCCATTTACCTTCACCTGTAAAGAGGCAGTGTGCGCAGAGAAGCTACCTATTACTAACGTTTTGTGACTTCATCTCAGTATGTGGTTTCCGATGCGCCAGGATATTCATGGACAGCGAGGCAAACCCAAGATAAACAACAAGATGGCTCCCATGCAACGTGGCATTATACAGGGTGATTCAAAAAGAATACCACAACTTTAGGAATTTAAAACTCTGCAACGACAAAAGGCAGAGCTAAGCACTATCTGTCGGCGAATTAAGGGAGCTATAAAGTTTCATTTAGTTGTACATTTGTTCGCTTGAGGCGCTGTTGACTAGGCTTCAGCGTCAGATGATGCTAAGATGGTGACCGCTCAACAGAAAGCTTTTTGTGTTATTGAGTACGGCAGAAGTGAATCGAAGACAGTTGTACAGCGTGCATTTCGAACTAAATATGGTTTTAAACCTCCTGATAGGTGGTGTATTAAACGTTGGTATAAACAGTTTACAGAGAATGGGTGTTTGTACAAAGGGAAAAGTTCTGGACGGCCGAGAACGAGTGATGAAAATGTAGCACGCATCCAGCAAGCATTTGTTCGCAGCCCAGGAAAATCGACTCGCAGAGCTAGCAGAGAGCTGCAAATTCCACAATCAACTGTATGGAGAGTCCTACGAAAAAGGTTGGCACTTATCTGTCCGTAACTACCTGAACGTCAACTACCCGAGGCGATGGATCGGCCGCCAGGCAGCCCGTGACAGACCACTTCATCACTGGGCTCCAAGAAGCCCTGATCTTACCCCCTGCGATTTTTTCTTATGGGGATATGTTAAGGATATGGTGTTTCGGCCACCTCTCCCAGCCACCATTGATGATTTGAAACGAGAAATAACAGCAGCTATCCAAACTGTTACGCCTGATATGCTACAGAGAGTGTGGAACGAGTTGGAGTATCGGGTTGATATTGCTCGAGTGTCTGGAGGGGGCCATATTGAACATCTCTGAGTGAAAAAAAAACTTTTTAAATACTCTTTGTAATGATGTATAACAGAAGGTTATATTATGTTTCTTTCATTAAATACACATTTTTAAAGTTGTGGTATTCTTTTTGAATCACCCTGTACATTGACGGAAAACAAATCACAACACCAAGAAGGAGTTGTGGGACGTAAACGAAAGTTCATAGGTGTGTTTCTACATCTGAAAGATGATGTCTTTTCAGATTTCGCACCAGTCGCGTAAGAGTGGTGCTAATAGGAGCACAACGAGGATGCAAATCAGATTTGCTTTAAATAAGCGCTGCAACGGTCGTGAGCGATCGTTACCTTTGAGATCGAACATGGTGAGTTCATGTTAGTCAAGAATGCCTTTAATGCGACAAATACGCCATTATCACCACCTCATTGAGTTTGAGCGAGGTCCTATAATAGGGCTACGAGAAGCTAGATGTACTTCTTCGATACTGCAGAAAGACTTGGCAGGAATTTAGCCACTGTACTTGATTGCAGGCAGCGATGGTCACGGGAATGTACGTTTCCAAGAAGACCGGGCTCCGGACGCCCACGTGGCACTACCGAGAGGGAAGACCATCTTGTTCGGCGTATGGCTCTGGCGCATCGTACTGCATCTACAGCAGCAGTTTCAGCAGCAGTTGGCACCACAGCGACACAACGAACTGTTACAAATCGGTTAGTTCAAGGAAAGCTCCGAGCTAGACAACCTGCAGCGCGCTCTTCACTGACCGCAAACCACCGCCATTTGCGAATTCAATCGTGTCAAGAAAGAGCTCATTGGACGGCAGGATAGAGATCTGTTATGTTTTCTGATGAAAGCTAGTTCTGCCTTGGTGCCTGGGATGGCCGTATGTTGGTTAAAAGGAGGCCAGATGAGGGCCTGCAACTAACCTGTCTGCGTAATAGACACCTGGAATTACGGTCTAGAGTGCGATTTCGTATGACAGCAGGAGCACCCTGACTGCAAATTTATACGTCAGTTAGATGATTCGACCTATTTCGCTGTCATTCATGAACAGCGTTCCAGGGGAGTTTTCCAACAGTATAACGCTCGCCTACATACTGCTCCTGTAACTCAACATTCTCTACAGAGTGTCGCCAGAGTGGCCTGCTCGATCACCAGGCCTATCTCCAGTCGAGTACATATGGGACATCATCGAACGACAACTCCAACATCGTCCACTAACAGTATTAACAGTCCCTGCATTGATCGACCAGGTGCAACAGGCATAGAGCTCCATCCCAAAAACTCACATCGAGCACCTGTACAACACAATGCATGCACGGTCGCATGCTTGCATTCAAGATTCTGGCGGTTACACCGGTTATTAATGTGCCAGCAATTCACATTTGCCCTTCACGGACTGTGTTTAGAGTAAGACTGACCTTCTAGACACATAAGAGATAGCGCTTTTACAGCTGCGGCTGTGTCCACGTGTACGCCACATCTTGATAATCTTAATTACTTACTGCAGGTACTCTATTCTGCACTTCCCCGGAATTTGCCTTCTTTCGGACCACTCTTCTTGCCTGTTTTTTCATAAAGGCTTCGTGTATATCCGTGTCCGTTCTCCAGAACCCGGGGACTGGATGTTTGTGTTGTCCTCATCATTTCATCATCATTCGGGAAAATGGAGAGACTGGGCAGAATAATGATTGGGGATTTGATCGGGCGCTGATAACGGCGTCGTTGAGCGCCCCACAAACTAAACATCATCATCATCATCGTCGTCGTCACAGCTCCACTATTAGGACAGCGCGGTACTTGTGATCGCTGTTTTATCCTCTGGAGATACATGGTCAAGCAGACCTTATTCCCAGCCCCTAATGTAAAATTACGTAACTAGAGAACCTTCTACGCCCTCAAGTAGATCCTCAGTTGTTACTACAGCTGATGTAGTTTTCGACATCACCAAACGCGTAAAGGAGTAATTCTAATGAGGCTGAACCAGCATAAGCCGCGTCGCTCTAGCCGTGTGGCTATGAGACTCGTTCGCTAGAACTGAATTCAAGTTTGTAATTGAGCGACTCCAAGCAGACTACTAGAGGCGTACTGCCAACCATTCCAGTCGTAACATTCCCTTGCACTCGGAAGTTTTCAATGCAGTTCGTCTTCTTTCCTAGCAGTTGTGAAGCTCGGAATAGATGATTGACAACTCATCGACTAATTTTGAGAAAATTCTAGCTTGTACAACCCTAAACACCATCAACACAAATTTCATATCAGGGTTAATATATGAACAGTAATTGCAAGATCGCTGAAACTAGCGTAAGATTCGAATAGTTTATTTACTCAAATCAAACTACATGCTCTCAGAGATCTTTTCAAGTCTCACGCATCTATTATGCATTTGTGCAGACTGAAGCGACGAACGAAAAATTGTACCAAGGTAGAGGATCGATTCCAGTTCTCCCGCTCACTAAGCAGAAGCGCTAACCACTATGCCATCCTACCACAGTGGCTCTGCACCACTGCACAGGCTACCCTGGCACGCTTCTGCGTGTATTTATTATGATAATTTAATTATAATTTATTAGTATGGCAACATCAAGAGCAACCACATTCTACATTCAATATTGTCGGTTCGTTTTGGTGCTTGTTTCAGTTGCCATGGTGCTAAGCCAGCGCTATATTAAACCATTCGGTGAAACCTTTTCTTAGAAGAAAAACGTCAATATTCCCATAGTCACTCCTAGCCACTAAATGTATCAAATTTTCTTTCGGTATTTTTTCTGATTCCAAAATGTCGAAAAATATATTTTTTCGTCAGGGAAAGCGTCTCTGAGCGCATTATGAAGGCAGAAAGCAGAAATTAGTGTACATTCTGCCATTTTTAGATCAAGAGCAACTCGTAGATAAAATATTATAGAAACTGGACTAAGGAGTGCAAAATGTTTCCAGAGTCACACCTTGATCGCGAGAGTTTATAATTTCAAAATAGCTTTAATGTTGTTTACATTAGCATTGTTTCTTGAATATGATTTCAGCATATAAACAGATAGTTTGGAAGCTTTTTCCTACATGTACGCATGACTTCACTACATCTTCTCCCTTATGTCTTGATGGAAATAGCTCATTTTTAATTGACCTTGCAGTTAAATAACTGTTATTTTTTTCCCACGTGAACTGCATCTACCATCATAGATTTGGAATTATCGTCTACAGGAGCAAATGAGCGTACAAGAAAAAATTCTTGTTGGTAAAAAACATTGAGAACCACTTTTTCGAGGACAAAATGTCTTTGCTATCCACTGTTGAAATTCAACTGAGAAAAATTCATTTTTTCTTCAAATTCCTTGACTATTGTATAAGGTATATTTTTCGAGTCGCCATAAGCACAGCTCCAAGACTTTCACTGCATATTTTCGAAATTTATTTCACAATGAGGATCATGAACCTCTGTGATATACGAAATGTAAATTACAAAGATGTACAGCTTTCTCCTAACCAAGCTGGTGGCTGTGTTTTTGTTTTAAAACTTGGTGGGATACACTGTCATAATGAGATAACGCCAATTATGAAAAGAAGGTTAATACAACAAACACTAACGTTCAAAGGAATCTGAAAAGCTGCTACATATAAACGTAGATTTTAGAATTTAGTTGCCTCAAAAAGTCTGCTCATTCCATACAAAACTACAGGTCCAGACAATAAATGCGCAAAAAAATTGTGGCGGCGTTTTCATAAAGAAGAAAACCAGCGTATTAGAAGAATCATTTATGACGAAAGACCTAAAAACATACCTACTTCATTGGTTTGAATGAAAGGTTTGACATTCAAGGAGCTACTGAGAGTTATCATCAGAATTGGAGCAGGTGGCTCAAACCCACGGCCCTAGTCGTATGTACAGGATAGCACAGCTGCTTTCGTCTCACCGCATTGGAATCGTAACTTCAGTCAGTCACATGGCGAATATGGCGCTGCACTTCATACTGACATGTCTGAAAGTTTTGTATTACATTAGTCGTATTCCCACCAACAAATTTTCGGATCCGTGATACGCAGAATGAATTATGTATCTCGTTCCAAAGACGGACAAGCAAGCTATTAAGCAGGTGGTCATAATGTTTTGGTTCATCGGCGTACATTTTATTTAAGTAAAATATAATGAAATGTCATATCGTATTACAGTGCCAAAGCTGTTTATGATATAACCTAAAACAATGGTTTTAAGAGTTTCTTTGAACATGTTCATCAGTGGAATAGACGGTGTTGCCTAATAGATATTTCTTTAAATCAGTGTTAAAATCCACCATATTTATTATCTGCATAACATTTAATGTGTTCTGACAGGTTGAGAATACTCCTCTAATTGACTTCTACCTGTACAGTGTTGACCTTGAAGACTTTGTAGAGATTGAGGTCGGCTCTAGCGTTACATTCACGCTTTTCAATAGTCGTAGAAGAACGAGGAACATCGGTAATGACAAAATGAATTAATAAATGTATACTTTGTGAAAAATTCGTCAGAATACCATTTTATTTAACAGGTCTGTTCAGGATGTTCTAGAACTAACACCGTAGATAATTGTTACAAAATGCTTCTCTATTGTGAAAATATTGTCCCTGTAAACATGGTTTCTCCAAAAGATGGATTTGTAACTCATTAGTGGTTGGAAATGTTCAGAACAAACACGTTTCTTGGGTTTTAAATCACATATAGCAGTGGTCATAAGTGCTGTAAACGTAGCTGAACTAAGGGGCTTCGTTATTTTAGGCATTAAGTTTTCCGTTTATTGTTATGATCCATCTTTGGCGCCAAAAATTTAACATTTTCTACTTCTTGTATTTAATTGTTTGAAAAGACTATTTTTCTAGCTTGTGGAGTTTTATGAAAATGTACTGAACTGTATTTCCTGATTTCCTGAGTCTTATCAAAATTTAATTAAAATTCATTTGCCTTGAGCCATCTGTTGACGTTTTCAAATATTCTGTCAGCTATCTCTTCGATAATGAGGCAGATACCACATTTTCCCTATACTTTTATCAGCTGCAAAAAGTGAGAAATTTATATGTTCTGAAACTACAAATAGAGTACCGTTTATGTATATTATAAACAACATTGGACCAAAGTAGAATCCTGTGGTGCATCATGTCAAGTTGCTTCAAATTTTGAGTCCGTATTTTTATGGCATCTATAAGGAACTGATAAACTTCGCTTTCTGTCAATGAGACAAGATAAAATCCGTAAACTTCTGGCGTCTCTATTCCTTATTTTTTAAACTTTTCATGAGGATATCAAAATTCACACAATTAAGAGCCTTAGTCCAGACACAAAATTTTCCCAAAGACAATACTCACGGATGTATTATTTATAATACAACTGCTGTGAAGTGAAATACTGTCTGTTTAGCTGACAGTCCTCTTTGAAATCCAAACTGTCTGCTGCTGAATATGCTTTTCTGTACTGAGTGTTTATAAAATCTATTGTATTTGAACTTTTCTTAAGTTTTTGAATAAAGTGGCAGTAATAAGGCGAGTCAGAAATTCTTTCTATTGTTTTTTCTCCTATGTTGTGAGGTGTCTTAGTAACAGCAAAACTATGAAAGATGCATTGCACACGTTACTCAGTCACATGTGTATATGATAGGTACATTATACTGCAACAATGAACAGCTGCATGCAGAATAAAACAAAACTATAGCTTTCACACAGAGACGACATATTCGCAATGACAATAAATATGTGATTGCATTAAGCCAAATGAAGATGAGTAAGACCCCAAGATTGCTGTATATAAAGTTAAAAAATAACTGACTGCAGTGTTTTTCCAAATTGTTTCAGTGATTTGAACTTAACTTTCATAAGGTCACATTCATGGCATGTGGGAATGCAAATGGTCGTAGAGAAAAACTGTATCTGGATTGCATGATTGGGATCTGAACTCTGCTCCTTCCGAATTTGAGTCCTGCGTCTTAATCACTTCGCCAGTATGCTCAGTGCATCGAGTTCGATTTGTGTTCCAGGCTAAATTACATGACTACTTGTGACAAAAGGCGAAAGTAGCGTGGTACAGTACTTCCAAGTTGGTGCTTCTTCCAACCTCTTTATGTGCGATTGCAGGGCTGCATTACAAGTAGAGTAAGTTGTACAATACGGTGAAACTGTTGTCCAAGACCGGCTGTCCGTAAACGATAAGTACTTGATTGTGATAATATTCATATGGGAATATACTGATTCGGAGTTTTCATTTTTCACTGCTGTACCTTGTGCCACCATGTTGGTCGTTTCATATGAGACAGAGGATGAGAGGTCAGTATCCGTTAACGGTGAGTACGCCTGTTAGACTAGAACTTGGAGAAGTACTACAGTCGAAGAATCGAATGGCCAGCTGGATCGCTAGCCCATAATCCTCCCGATAATACGTCATGTTCGTTAAGTTGAAGCTGAGATGGTATTCGCTCTTGATGAATCCGAGAAGGTTTGCAGTTTTTTGCTTAAGATGGGAGACGCATATACCAATCCAGTTGGTTAAAGATTCCACTTCTCAGTAAGCACCGTGACCGTGAGGCTTTTGCTGCTTATAGAGTGGATATACTCATATTGATTGTTTAAGTTTTCCCAGGATATCTGTTTAGTTTTGAGACTGACTTTCCAGCTTTTTACTAACAAAACCTAGCATATTTTGTTAACTGTGGTATTTGGTTTTTAATAATGCATATGGATTCATAAAGGCATCTTAGTTATAAATTAACCAACTGTGGCAGAATTTATATTATTTTGTATACTCTTAATTTCATTTGTCCTATAATTCACCACACACAGTATATTATTACACACAGAATGTAGCAGTACACAAAAAGTGAAACAAAAAGTGTAATTGCTAAGTACACTAGGCTGGGTTATATAACGAGGTTGTCATCTCCGCTTGGTGTAAACCTGACTTAAGCTCATTTCGCGTCTCCTTCTCTCGACCAGGCGCAACTAGCAAATGAGATTACCATGTGGAGTGGATCAGGCGCTCTCTCTCCACACAAAGGCCACAACTCCTGACAGTCAGAGGTTATTCTTACTCACCACGGTCATGGGTTTTATTTAATCCTATTGCTTCAACACGCTCATAAATTTTGTTTAATCCTCGGATGTGTGAAGATTATTTAATGAAGCTGATATTACAGTGAGATTGAAGGTCGTTGTTTCTCGTTATTTTGTATTAATTATGTTGTTTACAATATGCAGTAAATAGCTTCTTTGAATCACCGTCCATGATTCGCTAATTAGGTTCCGCGCTAAAGTTTGTTTGTTTGGGTGGCATATATCGGCACTCTTAGACCCCCTAGGCTAATCCTTGCAGAGTTCTTCCTTTCCTGTAAAAAAAGCTGTGGCAAGCCTGTCGCCTCTCCCATGTCTAGCTCGCGAGCAAAAGTGAAAACCAAATGAAACTTAGTACCTAGCTTATTCGTTAAATTGCTAAATCAGTCGCCCCTGATCTAAACGCCTTGATTATTATTTTAGAAAAATGTAGTGATCTCATCGAATTTTCTATGCATTAGCCTAAGACAACCTTTGTCTTTAAATTAAAAATCCAGAAATTAGGTATTTAATGTTGAAACTGAGTGATTTCAGAAACCATACGTAGACACGCAGAAATCCTCTAAGAAATATAGTTTACGGGGGGAAACCACATTAGGAGGCTGCTTGATACTGATCTTATGGGATTTTTTTTGGTGAGAAAAATTAATTAGAATTTAATCATATTTTGACATCATTTAATTCATATTTCGAACAGCTTTTGTGAATGTTTTAAATAATTTCAGCCAAAAAGAACAAAGTTACGCTGTCATGTCCGCTGAAGGTTGTGAGTATTGTTCTCCAACTGCGTGTAGTGTAGCCATTCCAATTTTTGATAACGATCGGTTCTATGGTTTTTGAGTTCGACTGCACTTACATGTGAAAAAAGTCATTTCGAGATAAACGCGTTTAAAAAATAAATTCTCGAAAACTAGAAATTCGAGTAAGTTAACAACAACGTAAAATTCTTACCGACTAACCTGCGATTCCAGCACCATATAGTAATCCTTCTTCTTCCTCATAGACTTCGTTTTGCGCTTGCAGCAGTGCTTTTTGAGCTTTCCGACCTTCCTTCGATTCCAATTAACTACGTCGAGTCTTCCGGCTCACGCGCTGGTTATCCATTTGTTCGGCATAATTGAAGCTTTGCATGCCTACTGCAATTCCTGCCTAGTTCATGGCCATCAGAAGGGATGAATTTCCTTCACTGAATATGCCCGCTGCTAAATACGATACCAACAACGACTTTTAGTCCGGAGTGCAAATGTTTAGGAGCTAATCGCCAAATAGTGGAATTAAAACTTTCAATCACATTTTGTTAGGGGCCACCTTGATAGATCTTCATATATTGGAAGAATTTCCTTCTGTACGTCGGGGTGCAATGGAGTAGGGTGCAGTTCATGTTCCATTCCAAGGGCTGTTCGTTTCTGCCACACCCACCAGCTGTCTTCTCCCTCTGAGCAATACTCATGTTGAGGCTTTTCCTCCGTGGAAATCATATGATAATATGTCGCCATAATTGCTTTTTTCATGTCTTACACACTATCTGTGCTCATAAAATCTAAACGAATTCGAATTTCGCTTAGAAATTTTAACAGCGTATTCTTGAATAGTTAAGCTAACGATTTATGCAATAAAAAAACGGATTTTTTGAACCTCCTAGTGTGGTCTCCCCCCTTAAATATTTCAATTGTTTCTGCATTATTACCTTTGAGAAACCATTGCCTTTGCAGAGTATAAGACATTACTAAACTAAACTTATACAGCTTAGTGAAAAAACGGTATATAATTCAATAGTAACTGCATAATATTCTTTCATTGTCCTAGAAGTTACTAAAAAATAAACTAAACTGAACTCCTTCCGAACAGGCCATGAAGACCCAACGGTACTGACCGGCCGCCGTGTCATCCTCAGCCCACAGGCGTCACTGGATGCAGATATGGAGGGGCATGTGGTCAGCACACAGCTCTCCCGGCCGTATGTCAGTTTACGAGACCGGAGCCTCTACTACTCAATCAAGTAGCTCCCCAGTTTGCCTCACAAAGGATAAGTGCACCCCGCTTGCTAACAGCGCAGGGCACACCAGACTGTCACCCATCCAAGTGCTAGGCCATCCAGACAGCGCTTAACTTCGGTGATCTGACGGGAACCGGTAGTACCACTGCGGCAAGGCCGTTGGTTAGAAGTTACTATGAATCCTTAAAATATAGCAGCAATATTTATTCTTTTCTTTTATAAAGTGGTTCTATATGCTTATGCATGTTACAGCGGTAAACTTAATTTTCAGGGACTACAAATCAGTTTTCATTAAGATGTTGCACTTAAGAATCAATAAACATGTAGTGTCTTGAGACGGTTTATTATTCTTAAATACGCTATCCATCGAGGTACAAAGCTGTCATTAGTTATTGTAAAAATGGAAGTGTTATGGACCACATAAAATATAACATCATATTCCAGATATGAAATTAAAATCACAAAATATTACACATAGGTGCAGAAATATGTGAGGGTGCAAAATAAACATTTAGTGTTTTACGGAAGGTGGATTTGTTGAAACCAGTTCTCATAAATGTGGATAGTATCCCGTTGCTGAAGGTAACTGTGAACTAATTCATGGGCTATAGGGAGATGGGATACTAGGACTGAAGACTGACTGAAGAAGGAATACAAGAAGTAGAAATGCAGAATATTACAGCTCGCGGGCAACACATGTTGTCCGAGTTAGTAACAACGAACTAAATCTTAAGTTGGGAGAAAGTATCAAGGAATTTGGAAGACATACCAGAAAACGAAAGTATGTCAAGTTTAGGAAAGTTCTACATCCATGCATTTGTATGTGACAATCATCCACGAAGCGATAACAATGTGTGATGGAGCTTCACAGACACAACAGCTTAATAACCTATAAAGATATTAAAATATTGCGACTTTGACTAATGTGCACCATAAAGGAATATCAGGGAGCGTCCGCAAGATGAAAGTAGTAACATGGAATATGACCTTAACGACTAAATCGTCATTGGGTCTAAACTATCTTAGTGTTAAAAGGCTTTTCTGTTTCGTGGCAGGTGAAAACAAGGAGGTTGGGAATGCATATAAAAGGTGCAACTGAACTCTACAAATAAATTTTAATGTTAGAATGGATATGTAATATACAGAATGTGTGTATATTTTGTGCTCGTCACGTGATTTGGTAAGGTTCAAGGATTTACGGTTTCTGATAACGTCAAAGGTACTGAGTTGCAATCGGGACTAACAGTAGTAGAATGAAATCGCGTTGGATGGAATATGAACTGTACAGTGTTATTCATAAGTACCTCCGGGATTTCAGAAGATGACTGCACGGAAACTGCAAGACATAGAGAAAAGTGACACGTATCAGTGGGTAAGACATCTCTCCAGGTTTCCGCCGTGGCGTTGTTGCACTAGGGGGCAGGTATGTGAGAACACGTAGACAAATAATCTGCTCTGTTTTGTCGCATCTTATTGGTTCATGACCAAGTAGCCAACACAATGAACATAATTCAAAAGCGCGCTGCTGTCGTATCTTTCAGGCAAGTAGTGTCAGCATCTTTAATGGATTGTGCGCACGTATTGACGTTTGCCATATCACAAACGGTGCCCGTCTTGAACACCTGTAATGTGAATTAAAAACTTGGAGAGATGATCGATACGCTGATATATGTCTATTTTCTTGATGTCACATAGTTTTCGTACAGTCGTTTTCTGAAGTCAAGAGATACTTATAAGTACTCTTGTACAATCAAGGTAAGTTCTCACACGTAGCATTGCACAAGTTTCTAAGAAGACAATAGACGTATATTGTGGTACATGCTGCCAAAACATGAAGACTTCTGGCCTGAAAGGACAATATAGAGGCGGGTGGAACCAAATTAAATAAAAATAATTATACGGACAGCAGTAAATACTTACCAGAATTTGTCATAAACACCTAATGAGATAAGCCTTCCTATTAATATTAAGTGAATTTTTCGTCGATGCTTGGCAGAATATAGCAGTAATATTAAATAGGAAACACTTGCTAATATTCTGCAAAATTTTATTTATTTAGTCACGAGCCGGCGTTCTTCACTATTCGAACGGTATCGAAAGTGAGTGATAGTTCGACACGTAAATTAGTCTACTTTGCTTATTTTCATTCACTTATGTCGTATGGTATTATGTTTTGGGGTAACTCTTCCCGTTCTAGAAGGATATTTTTGGCTCAGAAACGGGCAGTTCGGGCAATAAGTGGTGTGAGTTTACGAACCTCTTGTCGACCTCTGTTCACGAGTCTGGGTATTTTGACATTGGCCTCTCAATATGTATATTCCTTATTGTCGTTTCTTGTTACCAATATTAGTTTATTTCCAACAATAAGCAGCTTTCACTCGGTTAATACTCGGCAGAAATCAAACCTGCATTTGGATCGGACTTCCTTAACTCTTGTGCAAAAAGGTGTGCAGTATTCTGCTGCATCCATTTTCAATAAGCTGCCACTCGAATTCAAAAATCTTAGCAGTAATCCACGCGCTTTCAAATCCAAACTGAATAGTTTCCTCATGGGTCACTCCTTCTATTCTGTCGAGGAGTTCCTTGAAAAATTAAGCTGATTCTCATTGTATTGCTGATAGCGTTTGCTTAAACTTATGGACTGATTTTCTTTCAGGTTCATGAACATTTATTTTTATCTGTTATTACTTTTATGTTGTAAGTTCATGTACTGACCTTGGAGATTTGCTCCTCAATTTGGTCCTACGGAACTTGACATGCAAATAAATAAATAAATTACAAAAATGATGACATGGAGAGCGTTTGCATAGGTAATATTACGTTTTTCGTCACGTAGAAATAGTTATCTTAACTAAAAAAGGAAACAAAGTTTTTATGTAGAGATACATTTAGCAACTGATGAAAAATAAAACTGAATTTACAAGTTCAATCTAGTAAACAAAATTTAATTTCATATAGAGGAGGAAGGAAATTGAGTATGGTTGTTTAATACCAAGCTGGCATTCTGTGACATACGTTTGTTGATTTCCAGTACGGTCTTGTTTTTGCTTTTCTTAACGGAGTGTAGAACTTCACATTCTATATCATATGGGTGATTTTTTGTTAAAAGACGATGGGTAAAGGTTGACTCCTTTCTTAATCTCCAGCTGCTCTCATGTTCAAATAACCTAATTGCCACAGCTCTGCCTGACGGTCCAATATATATATTTCCACAGAGCTTGAGTGTTACTTTACACTGAGGTGACAAAAGTCATGAGATACGTCCTAATATGGTGTCGGATATCTTTTTACCTGGCGTAGCTCAGCAACTCGGCGTGACATATACTCAACAAGTCGTTGGAGATTCCACGCAGAAATATTGAGCCGCTGCCTCTATAGCCGTCCATAACTGCGAAAGTGTTGCCGGTGCAGGAGTTTGTGCATGAACTGCTCTGCTATGTCCCATAAGTGTTTGATGAGATTTATGTAGGGTGATCTGGGTGGCCAAATCTTTCGCTCGAATTTTCCAGAACGTTCTTCAAACAAGTTGCAGACAATTGTGGCCCTGTGAAATGGCGGACTGTCATTCACTAACATTCCTAGGTTGTTCGGGAACATAAAGTCCATGAGTAGCTGCAAATAGTCTCCAGGTAGCCGAACATAACCATTTCCAGTCAGTGATGAGCTCAGTGGGACTACAGGAAGCAGCCCATTCCTTGTAAACACACCAACACCATTATGGAGCCACCACCATGTTGCACAGTGCCTTGTTGACAACTCAGATTCATGGCTTCGTGGTGTCTGCACCACACTCGAACTTTACCATCAGCTCCTACCAACTGAAATCGGGACTCATCTGACCAGGCAATAGCTCTCCTGTCGTCTAGGGTCCAACAGATATGGCCAGGATCCCATGAGAGGCTCTGCAGGCGATTGTCGTGCTGTTAGGAAAGACACTCGTGTCATACGTTCATTGTATGTCCCACATTCATTTCTGTAGTTATGTCATTCAGTGTTGCTTGTCTGTTAGCACTGAAAACTCTATACAAACGCCGCTGCTCTCGGTCGTTATGTGAAGCCAGTTGGCCACTGCGTTGTCCGTGGTGAGAGGTAAAGCCTGAAATTTGGTATTCTCATCACACGCTTGACACTGTGGATCTCGGGATACTTAATTCCGTAACGATTCCCGAAATGGAATTTCGTGCGTCTAGCTGTCCATATGTAGAACGGGGTAGACGCGCCACGTATCTTAGTTTGATGGAGGGCAGACTGTGATGGCCTGAAGGCTCAGTATGAGCATTTCGGCAATTGCACGACTTGTCGGGTGTTCGAGGACTGCTGTGCTGAGTGTCTTCAACACGTAGCAAAACTAAGGTGAAACCACGTCTAGACGTCATGGGGTTGGGCAGACTTTAATGCAGGGCGGACTACAAGCATGTATGAACACACAAAGCACCGAACACTCCTAACGATGTGTCTCTGCAGCCGACGACCCATGCACGTGCCAATGTTAACACCAAGACATCGACAGTTACGATTGAAATGAGCAAGTGACCATAGGCACTGGACGTTGACGTAGTGGCAGAGCATTGCATGGTCTGATGAATCCCGATACGTTCTTCATCATACCGATGTGAGGGTGACAGTCCGTCGTTTTCCACGGAAACAACTCCTGGACACCTGTACTGTGGGACGGAGACAAGCTAGCGGCGGCTCCATTATCCTCTGGGACCATTCACGTGGGCATCTATGGGTCCAGTGGAGCTCGTGCAATGCACGATGACGGCCAAGGAGTATGGTACACTGGTTGCAGACGACGTAAACCCCTTCATGACGATCATGTTTCCCAGTGGCTGTGGCATTTTTCAGCAAGATAATACGTCATGTCACATGGTCAAGAGTGTGATGGAGTGTTTCGAGGAACACCGTGGCGATATACAATTGATGTGCTGGCCTCCACAACTCACCAAATCTGAAACCGATGGAACACATCTAGGATGTGATTGAACTCCGCGTCAGATCTCATCCTCCCCTCTCCCCGGAATTTACAGGAATTAGGTGACTTGTGTGTGCATATATGCTGGCACCTCCCTCCAGCGACCTACGAAGGACCGATTGCTTCGACGCGACGACGCGTCGCCGCTGTTATCCGTGCGAGGGGTGGACTTATCCGCTATTAGGTATGTGGTCATAATGTTCTGGCTGAACGGTGTATAAAATGAAACTCTGTAGTGGCTGGTTTGAGCACCAGCTAGGAAGCGACTGACCATACCACATTGAGGCTTCACGCTGTTAAAGTTGTATATCGTGTTTGCATAGACATAGCGTTCCTCCTTTGGGGGGAGGGGGAAAGGGCGAAGCTCATAAACTTTGCTTCGTTAGCATCTTTGCTGCTGTTATTGTCGAATTGCGAATATGGTGGGTGGACACAAGTTGCTTCCGGTGACATTTGCCTGTGGCACTGTAGGAAACCACACCCATGATGAGTGGGCCATGTCCATGTCCATTTCCATAGGCTCGTGTGGGGGGTAAGGTGAGACGTCCACCGGGTCGTCGCTGGTTGGCTGCAGCTGGGCCCTCCTGCCTGAGGTGAATCGGGGCGGCTGCAGGCTACATCTGCAAGGTCGCCCCGACGGCTGGCTACACTGAAGTCTTCTGAAATGAAGGAGAGATCAGCCTAGGAGCTGTGCCTACATGTACATGAACGCTTAGAAGTCGCATCTGATTGCTACGGTGTATTGTGACGCTGTGAGACGTTTCTGTTTCTTACGTAACATTGCCGAGTTGTTATATGACTTTGCTTGGTACCTAAAATTACTTTCTAGACTTTTACATTGCAATGAGTAGCGGATCAATTGTATTGTGACGCTGTGAGACGTTTCTGTTTCTTACGTAACATTGCCGACTTGTTATATGACTTTGAAAATTACTTTCTAGACTTTTACATTGCAATGAGTAGCGGATCAATTATTTTAAAAAAACTTTTGTGTCGAGTATAGGTGATGTTTGGACTTAAGTTACATGTGTGGCTTTAAAACTGACATTAAAGTAAAAAGTTGTCTTCCATGTAGTTTTTCAGCTGTAGAGTTTGCATCAAGTGGAGTGATCCTGTACTGAGAAAGAAATATTAGTGAAGCATTGTCCTCACTATATAGCTGGGTGAGCTTTGACATATGCGACATGTATATCCCTATAAATCTTTCTGCAAGTCCGTTGGTTTCTGGATGAAAGGGTGCGGTTTTAAAGTGACAAATGTAATTTTTTTTTTTACAAAAGCGTTTGCACTCTTGGGAAGAAAACTGAGTGCTGTTGTTAGTAACAGTTGCTTTCAGCAACCGCTCAATGGAGAAAATTCTTGAGAGAGCCTGAACTGTTTTCATAGACATAATAGTTGACATTTGAATCACAAAAGGAAATTCTGATAATGCATCAATGACTGTGCTACGGTAGCTTTCTAAAAATGGTCCGACAAATTCGATGCACACATGTGACCAGGGTTCTGATGATTTTGGCCACGGAAAATGTTGTTTAGAAGGAGTTGACTGGTATTTTTGACATAAGTGACAATTATCCAGAATTACCTGAATGTCTCTATCTACACTTTACTAGTAGCAATGCTCTCTGGCAATGCAGCCTCCATGGCGTTAGTGTAGTATTTGTAGTATTTTGGCTTTAATTAACTGGGAAATAACGACTCATGTCTTTCCTGATTCTGAATATACCAGAATGACACCTTTGTGAACTGAGAGAGAGTGTATCATGTGCCATATGATTTTCTTTCAGGTTGATGAATCAAATTTTTATTTCTAGGCCACTCTATTTGATGTACTGTTTAATAATAGGCAAAACTGGGTCCTTTAGCACAAGATTTGCAATTAAATTTTAATTCAATGGACAACTTTTGACAATGTCTTGAATGAGTAAGTCCGAAAAACGTACTTTTGTGGAAGAATCAAAAGTTTTATCCTGCCCTGTTGTCAGTCTTGAAAACAAATCTGCTTTCACATGTTGTGCTGTAGGCCTGAAAATTATTTCTTAGACATAACTGGGCAAAAGTAGCTTCCAGTGCTGCAATCGTTGAGCTGTCCTGGAACTAAATGTTTTATTTGCTCCGAAAGTAGCCACCAAAAGCTTGTGGTCCATAAAGAAAATGAATCTACAGCCATAAATATGTCCATCAAAAGGTGAAAATAATAGCCAGTGCTACTTTCTCGATCTGACAGCAGTTCCTCTACGCAATTGTCACTGTCTCTGACACGAACGCTATTGGTCATTCAAAACTATGTTGTCGAAGTGACAAAACGCCGCCAGCTCTATATCCTGGATGCATCTGCTGCAATTGTCAACATTTGATGTGTCTCATACGTCGTTAGACATTTTACACCTAGCAAACTTTATTTCAGTTTGTTGACTGCAGATAGGAATTCACTGTATTTTTCCATTTTGTGCCTCTACTTAATAATTTGTGAAGCAGTATGATTATAGAAGCAGCATATGGGATAAACTTCCTGTAGTACTTCATTTATCCAAATTTGGCACTTTGTTGGTTGACGTCTTTTGGAGCAGGAAGGTCTGTTATTACTTCAGTGTATTGCGGCACTGATCCGATGCGGTGTGCACACAAAATGTGTCCTAAGTTTTGCATTTCACATTGGAAGAATATCAAATGTCTGTATTAATTTCAGTTTTGCAGCTTGCACAATCTTGAAGACAGATTCCAAATTATCTAATAGTTCATCCAGAGTTTTTCCTGAGATTATGATGCCACTTAGGTAGTTCTCATTATGGGCAGACTTTATACGTAACTGTTGTAAATAACGCTGGAACAAAACTGGAACACTGGCAATCATAAATGGTAAGCTATTGTATCAGCAGGGACCGAAGAGTGTTGATAACCACGAAACTTAGTGTGTCGTCACCCAGAACTACTTGTAAACAGCACTCTTTGAGGTCAAGTTTTGCAAAGATGACGCCGCTGGCTAATTTAGACAACAGTTTTACTAATTTCGGAATTGGGTAGGAGTCAATGATAGACTGCGCATTTAATATTTCTCTGAAGTCCTTACAGATCCATGATGTACCATTCGGTTTGTGTACTACCACGACTGGCGTTGCCCATTGACTACCGATTATAGATTCTATAATACCATTCTGTTGAAGGCAGTTTAGTTGCTGTTTGACTTATCCTTTAACCCAAAGGGAATATTGCATGCTTTTGCAAAATTTCGGAACTTCATTTGACTTCAACGTGATATGTGCTTTGCAATCTCTAATTTAACTTGTTGCTGTGGAAAAAAATATTATCATAGTTTTACAAAAGTGTTTCTAACTTTTCCGCAGGAACAGTAGTATTAATCTGATACGCTCCTTCATGAATGGTGAAACCAAGTATATCAAAGAGATAAAGGCAAAGCAAGTATGTTGCTTTCTGAGAACTGACAACTATGAATATGGCCTGTTTGGAAAATTGCTTGTATGCAACATCCGTAAAGAAACTGACATTTCACTCGAATCTGTAGGTCACTGTGGCCGAACAGCGGACACTGAAATTCAATTAATTCCGGCGATCCTATTATGTTGTATGCCTGTAGATTAAATAAGAAAATTGACGAACCTATGCCAATCTGAAATTTTAGTGTTACAAGAAACGTGAAAAGATCGCATTCACATTGCATTTTTATCGTGAAAGTTTATTGATTTGCACATATTCGTTGTGAACATCGTTTCAATATTCTTTCACTTTTAAATGCCGATTTCTTATTTCGTTACCTGACTTGTTTAGTGTTACATATTTCCGATCTATGCCCTGGCTTGTTACAATAACTGCACCGTGGGTTTCTAAACAATGTTCACACATGTGGTTAATACCACAATGGGCATAAGATTTTAATTTAGCAGTAGGTAATATAGAGAGTGCTATGCATCACTAGACCAAGCGCCAAAACGTTATAAGTGAGAGCCCAAATATTCCATTGTCTTAAAAAAATGTATTTATTGTTGAATTTTCCCAATTTTTTGTACCGTAGAAGAGTCATTATTGTTTCAGTTATTAGTGGAATCTCAACGTAATTAAATTCTAAACAATACGAAAAAATAACAAAAGTGGTCATTAGCTTCCTTATGCTTAACTGCCACTTGTGAGCTTTTGTTATGAATCAGTAAACTAAAAGTCTTGAAAGTCCTTTGCTCTCGTTATCTATAACGGGACATTGCATTAACTGGACTCACATTCGGGAGGACGACGCTTCAATCCCGCGTCCGGCCATCCTGATTTAGGTTTTCCGTGATTTCCCTAAATCGCTCCAGGCAAATTCCGGGATGGTTCCTTGGAAAAGGGCACGGCCGACTTCCTTCCCTAATCCGATGAGACTGATGACCTCGCTGTCTGGTCTCTTCCCCACAACCACCCAGCCAAACAGTGCATTAGGCCAATTATAACATTAGTAAACCACATGTCTTTCGTTGTCTGAAACAAATTGATGAGGTCACTTAATTGGAAACGAAGCTTAAATAAATAGTAAATTATGTTTTGTAAACTAAATATTGTTGGAAATCATGCTGAAGGTAACCAAACTGTATTTATCGTAGCATGGACTTATCTCTTATTGATTGTTATGAAACAAAAAAAATTGCAACAATAACATTGAAGACATTTCATGGACCTTCTATAGAAGTCGAAGATAGCATTTCTTATATTCGAAATGGAAGTATGTGTTACTGACTGTACATCTCAACAGGGTCTACTGTATAGACGCAGTAAAATTAAACATAAGGAAACTTATACAAACAGAAAATTACAATTAATTATCATTATTTGCATTCAACTTCGAAGTCAACTTGTACATTGAACCATTAGCAGCACTTTTGAAAGACCGGTACGTTTGTCTTACTTCTTTCGGGATCAGCTTTATATCTCGGTTTTCCCCCTGGCTAGAGTGAAATTAAGTGTTCCCCCAATTCCAGTGGGTAGGAAGAGGCCTTTCTTTATTTTCCTTTTTCTGAATGCTTATTTCAACTGCATTCTCCTGGTCAAAGTCTCTTTTCATAAAAATACCTCGAGGTTTGGCCCTTCTCATTTCAGTTTCTGTAGTTTTCAGTCAATTGATATTGTACTTTAAATGCATTCGCAGTCGCGAATATCGACACCCATCAGCTGTAGAATTGAATGACTACAATGAAAATCTGTGCAGGACTGGGACTCGAACCCGGATTTGCCGCCTTATTGCTAGCGATGGCCTTACCATGACCGTCGGGCCACCGAAACTTCCATATGTCAGCAACCATGCGTTGACAACCTGTACTCGTACATCCATTATGTATACTCCCATATAGGCGAGATACCGGTATTTTACTTGATAGTCGCTTGTCCGGTGTCGGCTGGTAAATACGATATTGTAGTGCCTGTATTATTCCGAATACGATGCAAAGTTCCTTATATTTGGAATAACACAGGCACTGCAATATCGTATCATTTTATATTGTGTTTTTCTGTGTCAACTTTGCGGCTTATTATTTGTTTTTGGAACGTGTTTGTTCCAACGAATTCTCTCTTTTCCGCTCTGTGGATCATCAAAATATTCTTATTAAGACTTACTTTCATGACATCCATAATATCGACAGTGGACAGCCGCTATTACAGCTTCAGTGCACACTCTATGTCTCCAAAATCACTGCCATTGGGCAAAAAGCTGTAACCTGGGAGAGCATAGCAGACAGTAATCATTTCTAAAGTCGGGTGATTTTACAACACTGTAACAGCGCTAGCTTTATGTTAAGGCTTTGCACTCCACCCGAGTATGACCAAAGAATAAGCCCCTTTGCAATAACATATTGTGGCTTGTGGATTTGTCATGCAAAGCTGAAAATCAAACAAAGTCAACTGTTGCTACGCCGACAAAGGTGATTTTTTTTTTTTTCAAAAAGGGTGTGTTGTCTCCTAACAGAATGCACTCACGTCAAACAATTTAAGGGAATGGGACTTCGTCTAGTGACGCATAGCACAGTCCCTATGATTACGGGATGTATATTTCGTCTTGATGTTTGCATGCCCTGTGACTTGTGCATAGGGCCGCGTTGATCGCCGAAACACGGAGACGTCCGCCTCCTGGAGCGCTACAACAAACTTGCGTCTACTCATATACGCTTACAGATGGAGGATTGTCTTCCGGAGACAGTCTTGTAAAGACGGATTAGTATTGCTAAGCAATTCATTCTTTAATTTACTGCCTTCCGAATTCATAATCAGCATATCTCGCATGAGAGAATTTGCGTGTGAATTTCTATACTTTTCATTTTCGCATCTCAATTTATGCTCTCTAGTTAGATCTTGTAACTCATCTATCCACTCATTGCAACGTTGCTGCGGTTTCTTAAAACACCGAAAAAATTAATTCCTGGCGGCTGCAACATGTATCTCCAGTCTGGAGATATAATTCGGACAAGCTTCAAATTTACGGTTGAACGCCGAAAAAGTTTCATGGCCATGATGCTTCACAGCTTCGAACATGGCAAGCGAACTAAAAACAACTCTTGCTTGATGGAGAGATGCAGCAGTTCTGGTTGGGTCATGATTGAAATATATAGCTCAGAAAAGTATACAAAATTCACTTGAGAGTCTGAGCACTATGGGACTTAACATCTATGGTCATCAGTCCCCTAGAACTTAGAACTACTTAAACCTAACTAACCTAAGGACATCACACAACACCCAGTCGTCACGAGGCAGAGAAAATCCCTGACCCCGCCGGGAATCGATCCCGGGAACCCGGGCGTGGGAAGCGAGAACGCTACCGTACAGCCACGAGCTGCTGACCCAAATTTCACTTAAATCATTCTGAAAAGAAAATGGGATTAGCAGTTCAAATAAATCGCTACGCACTAAATCAAATGTTGCCACAAAAAATTTCAATGCACTCGCCTAAAATTTGTTTGCCGCTTATATCGTACTGGTGGAAATTCTGTCTCAAATCCTCTTGAAATTTCGTTACCAATTATGGAGTTCTTCTTTTGTCACCAGGGTATGGTTCAAATGGCTCTGAGCACTATGGGACTTAACATCTATGGTCATCAGTCCCCTGTAACTTAGAACTACTTAAACCTAACTAACCTAAGGACATCACATACATCCATGCCCGAGGGAGGATTCGAACCTGCGACCGGAACAGTCGCGCGGCTCCGGACTGAGCGCCTAGAACCGCTAGACCACCGCGGCCGGCTCACCAGGGTATGTTATTGACAGAACTTCTTCTCGTCGCCAATATGTGTACGGCAGAAATTATCCTTGGAATTCGTACAGCCTCGTCGCTAGTTATTTTGTGTTCACCAAAGGTAGGTGCCCAATATTAAGGCAGCATGAAGTGAACCCAGTGCCACATATATCCCTATGTAAATGGAAGAGGCCTGCTTGCAAGCGAGCTACAAACTCCTCACAGGGAGATATATCCAAAACAGGATCATGAGGAAGCACATGTGAAACAGTAACAATCACTTGCCGGCCGCTGTGGCCGAGCGCTTCTAGGCGCTTCAGTCCGGAACCGCGCTGCTGCAACGGTCGCAGATTCGAATCCTGCTTCGGGCATGGATGTGTGTGATGTCCTTAGGTTAGTTAGGTTTAAGTAGTTCTAAGTCTCGGGGACTGATGACCTCAGATGTTAAGTCCCATAGTGCTAAGAGCCCAACAACCATTTATTGAAATAATGTACATCAAAAGCACTCAGCTTTTTCTTTCATAGCAGACGTGGCAATTATATAAAGTTCTGAGCCTATTTTAACCTAAAACACAGCCGGCCGCGGTGGTCTTGCGGTTCTAGGCGCTCAGTCCGGAACCGCGCGACTGCTACGGTCGCAGGTTCGAATCCTGCCTCGGGCATGGCTGTGTGTGATGTCCTTAGGTTTAAGTAGTTCTAAGTTCTAGGGGACTGATGACCTAAGATGTTAAGTCCCATAGTGCTCAGAGCCATTTGAACCATTTTTTAAAATAAAACAGGAGACAAATACTAAAATATCTAATTGAAGTTCAGTTTGAACTGCAGTTTAGAGAGTTTAAGTTCAGACTCTCGACAGATAAGCAGTTTGATTATCAGTTTGACTAAGGTTCGAAACCTTGCGTCAGCTGCCCGACGACTTGGACTATTGAAATGGAACTGATGAGAACTGCAGCAACTGCAGTGCAACTGCCCTAGCGCCACGTGACTGGCACCCTATGAATTATTTGCCGGATGGATCAATAGTTCCGGGTTTCAGCGCTGACTATGGTCGCGGATCAATGACTTATTTGCGGGGCCCAGGGCAAACAAGGGTCCCGTAACGATCTTTTGACGTCAGAATGGTTGCGTTCTCCTACATAAATCACGAACGCTCGGCTACATCCGAGGTCAGGCGGAAAATCAATATGTCTACGAACAGGTACACAGTGAACTCGTGAGTCTATTTAAAAGCTCAGTTGCAAAGTGTTAGACCGGTCTCAAATAGTAACTTGCTCCCCACGGGAGAGCTCGCTGCAACTCGTCACGCGCTATGACGTACTACACACGGCCCGTACATCTCGATGGCCCCTCATATTTGAATATGTTGTGCGTAGTGTTGCACTCTGCCAAAACGTATAGTTGCGCACTACTGAAACAACGGTCCGGTGGTTTTAGTACCGTTCATACACGACGCAGTAAATTGTAGAATTAGCAGTAAATGGTTCAAATGGCTCTGAGCACTATGGGACTTAACATCTGTGGTCATCAGTCCCCTAGAACTTAGAACTACTTAAACCTAACCTAAGGACATCACACACATCCATGTCCGAGGCAGGATTCGAACCTGCGACCGTAGCGGTCGCGCGGTGCCAGACTGTAGCGCCTAGAGCCGCTCGGCCACTCCGGCCGGCAAGCAAATGGTTCAAATGGTTCTGAGCAGTATTGGACTTAACATCTGAGGTCATCAGTCCCCCAGAACTTAGAACTACTTAAACCTAACTAACCTATCGACATCACACACGCCCATGCCCGAGGCAGGATTCGAACCTGTGACCGTAGCGGTCGCGCGGGGTCAAGACTGAAGCGCCTAGAACCGCTCGGCCACAGCGGCCGGCCTAACCAAAGCAATTAGTTTTGATGCGGGTGCAGTTTACATGCACAAACATAAAAGTTCTATGTAATTATTGTTGTTATTTTGTTTTCAGTAGAACGTTCTTCATCATGTTCAAAGGTAAGTTTCCTGTTATTACTGGTAAATACGAAAGCTATTTATGAAAACAGAAGCATGCTTTCTATAAGCTCGACCAAATTTGAACCGATGTTTGATACATTCTAGTTTTGTGATTTTTTTTTCAATTTTGTCTGTTTTTGAGGAAATTGTATTTTATAGCGCTATCTGAGAAATCTGTATTTTTTTTATTGTTACTGCAGTACCCCTCCGTTTCGCGTTACGGATTTTAAAAATCCTCGACTAAAACCTGAATGAAACATTGACAGTTTCAGTTTTGCTATACGTACTGTTTATGCTTAAGTAACAGCAAGAGGATAACTATGCCTACGGTAGTTTTGCCTGGCATGAGTCGCCCACTGAAGATACGCAGTGTACCTAGCTTGGGAGAGACACAGCACAGGGAGAGTTGTGTCTGTAACATTCATCAGCAGGAACATTTGTAAATAAGCTAGTGACGTCAGATGATACTAGTTTAGAAATATGCGACATTTGTGTATCTTTAATTTTATCGACAAGAACTATGGAATTTTTGATACCAAAGTTAGGTCTAAAATTGATTTTCTTTATGATGTTCCGTAAGTTGCCTGGCCCTTTATATATCCTCACTCACGTTATACACGGTTCACCGTTTCCGGTTTTTAGGGGAATCTACTTAGACACTGATCGCATACGTAAAGAAAGCGATCGTTAGCAGGTAAGCCCGATATGTATGCGACAGGTAACGCGGGTGTGACCAACCTGACCAAAGCTACTAGGAAAACTATCGTAGGCTACGCTTACTTATGGTGGTCTGCGGAAGCCTACGGGAGTTTTACAACTCTGCGTCACACTAAAGTGCGCGTCATATATCTTGGCGGCCGAGTTTAGGTTCGTTCTGCGCATCTGACGTCACAAAACACAGTCAGCCAATGAACAGAGAACGACGTTGCCAGATCTCGACAGCAGTGCAGAGCACGGACGAGTGTCTTCAGTTTTAGAAACGTTCAGTCATGAATAAAGTAATAGAACAAAAGCAATGTCTTGATAGCAGACTTTCTTTTACAGAAAGTTTGGAAAAAGCATTCTTTATACCAATTGCTTCATATTCTATTAATTAATTAAACCAAACAAGCAATAAGACTCCTAATTCAGGCGATAGCAAGGAAAGGTGTTTGTTTCAATCTCACGAACTGCTTTTTCGCAATAAAGAACAGCGGTAATTGTTTATTTCCTATTGTACTTCGACGAAGCGTGAGTAATTCATAGTCATACCAACAGTGTTTATAAGTAGTTGCGTGAGGTGTTAGAATCCTTATGGAGTTACGCTTTTCCATGAGCTGAGGTAGCGGAATGGTTAAGGTGTTGGGCTGCCAAGTGAAAGGTTATGATTTCAAACCTTGTGCAGTGCTTAATATTTTCTTTATTTAAAAACAATATTGGAGTGCCTTACTTCACGAATTTTATTCGTTTGGATTAAATTTCTAGTGCTTTGCCTCTTCATTAACTTTTTCGCTGCTGCAGACACTTGCTCCCCGCATTCCGCGCTGTGCGCGATTTTGTCATCACTGCACTTCTCGCCTATGCAGACACATGGTGTTCCCACTGCTTTGATACACTTATCATTCGATTTCACAAAAACTATTTGGCCAAAAAATTTGATTTTTACACGTCTTCTTGCCTGATACCTTCCCCCCATAAATGACTTAATTTTGTTTTGATGTGCAGCATTAAATGTAGTAAACCATTGCACGAAATTTTGAAGAGTTTGCAGAGGTAAAAGTCCATAGCGTATACTTTCCGTATGGTCGATTTTAGTTGCCACAATGATGAGAATGAAATGTGGACAAGATACCTAAATTTCATATAATATTTACTGTATAACAATATCTCATTTAATTTAAGTACCAAATAGGTGTCATATGTAATATTGAGAAATATTCCGTCCTTCGCGACTGTAATAAAAGTTTTATATACACACGGCGCGTTTGGCTTAATTTTAAAGCACTTCTATCTGTGAAAGGTATGGCACATCCACAATGGTATTCATGTTCTATTTCTTGTTTTTGTTCCACAGTCGCAGTTTTACCAGTGGTATTGAAATATATCCCTCTTCTGCAACTGTAATAAGCGACTTATTTAGACCAGACGCGTTTCTCTCTTTTGAAGCATCATAAGAGGACTGTATTTTGTGTCCTCCATTGCCAAGTCACCTTTCGTAGTTTTGTGCTGCGGTAGCACAATATTCAACGTTTGTGTTGGCTCATCAGTGTTTTAGCAAATAAATGCTGTTTGTGTGTGCCACACACAAAATTATATTTGACATAGCTCTGAGCACTTCACTGACAGATGGTATATTCAAGTCCTAATGTTTTTGTAAGTCCACAGTTTTGTTTAATGTATTTTGTCTACTTCCTTTTGAGTGATTGAAGTGCTTTAAAATAAAGCCAAACGTGCCCAGTGTAAGTAAAACTTTTCTTACAGTCGCGAAAGGTGGAACATTTCTCAATATTACATACGACACTTATGTGGTACTTAAATTAAATGAAATATATAGGTATCTTGTCCACATTTCATTCTCAACATTGTGGCAACTAAAATCGACCATACGGAAAGTATACTCTATAGACTTTTACATCTGCAAACTCTTCAAAATTTCGTGCAAAGGTTTACTATATTTAATGCTGCATAATAACTGCGTTGAACATCGAAACAAAATTAAGTCATTTATGGGGGGAAGGTATCAGTCAAGAAGATAGGTAAAAATCTAATTTTTGAGCCAAATAGTTGTTGTGGAATCGAATGATGAAGAGTGTCAAAGCAGTCGGAACACAATGTGTGTGCACAGGCGAGCAGTGCAGTGACAAAATCGCCCACAGCGCGGAATGCAGGGAGCACGTCTTTGTAGCAGCGAAAGGGTTAATGCGGCCGTGGTGGCTTTACTTCATGAACTGCGCGCGCTCCCCCCTACACGTAAGCTTGCGAACTATGCCATGCTATGGCGCTGCTTCTATTGGCGCATGCGTCGTGTGCAACTGGCAACGCAGCAATCTCCAGCGTCTGGGCGGGCATGCGCGAGCCGCCAAGATAAAAGAATTGAACTATAGTTGTCTTGCCCGACATACGTCGCGAACGCTCGGCTGCATCCCAAGTCAGACGGGAGTCATATGTTAGCGAGAGAGTGAGTCTATCTAAATGCGCAGCTACCAAGTGTTAAAGTGGCCTCAAATAGTATCTTGGTTCCCGCTGTAGAGTTCTCTACAGCTCGCCAGTTGCTGTGATGTAAGATACACGGCTCGTATATCTCGCTGGTCCCGCGTATTTGAATGTGTCGTGAGGTAGTATAAGGCAGTGCGTGCTATGAGTGCCATCTAGGAAACGGCTGACCATACTATATTTGAGGCGCCACGCTTTTACTGCCTGGCGTGAGTCGCCCATTGAAGATAACGCAGTGTGCCCCGCCTGGGGGAGACACAGCAAAGGGAGTGTTGTGTCTATAGCTATGGTTTTTCTGTAAATGCTAAATAAGTGTCTCCTTATACTAATATCTACATTAAAGACCAAGAAATTTATAGGCTAGCCTCCCAGCTCCACTGTGAAGTGAATTTTCTTATGTTAGAAGTTTAAATGTTGTAGTAACGTATCTGTCTAGTGGTACAGTTCATTAGCACAGCACATCATCTACATATCGGAACCAATACTTAGTTTTGCAGTTCAGTGGTCCTTTCTCTAAAAAAATTTTGTTCAAAATCATCTATGGAAATTTCAGGTAATGTAGGACTAAGAGAAGAACTCATAGGTAGCCCATTCGACTGTCTGTAATACGTGTTTTGAAACTGGAAATAATCATGTTCACACATTTGAGTGGCATTGATTATGTCATGTTCGTCTACAGGATTTATTTTGGATTTGTGTAAAAGTTCTGCTGTTGTGTTTATACATTCATCAGTAGGAACATTTGTAAATAAGCTAGTGACGTCAGATGATACTAGTATAGAAATGTGCGACATTTGTGTATCTTTAATTTTATCGACAAGAACTATGGAATTTTTTATACTAAAGTTTGGTCTAAAATTGCCCGCCCGGTTGGCCGTGCGGTCTAACACATGGCTTTCCGGGCGGGAAGGAGCGCCTGGTTCCCGGCACGAATCCGCCCGGCGGATTTGGGTCGAGGTCCGGTGAACCGGCCAGTCTGTGGATAGTTTTTAGGCAGTTTTCCATCTGCCTCGGGGAATGCGGGCTGGTTCCCCTTATTCCGCCTCAGTTACACTATGTCGGCGATTGCTGCACAAACAGGTTCTCCACGTACGCGTACACCACCATTACTCTACCATGCAAACATAGGGGTTACACTCGTCTGGTGTGAGACGTTCCCTGCGGGGTCCACCGGGGGCCGAACCGCACCCTGGGTTCGGTGTGGGGCGGCGGAGGGGTGAAGTGGACTGCGGTAGTCGTCGTGGGGTTGTGGACCACTGCGGCTGCGGCGGGGACGAAGCCTCTCCGTCGTTTCTAGGTCCCCAGTTAACATACAATACATACAATAGGTCTAAAATTGTTTTTCTTTGTAATTCTGTAATCCAGCTCATTCGCTATTAAGTAACAAGAAGCAGAAAAGAATGACATTACTGGGCGTACTGGAAAGCCTTCTTTACTTGAGGTAAGCCATATAACCGAGGGGCCACTGGATTCATATTAACATGCATACAGCTGTTGGTTTCAGGTATAATACTTTCACATGTTTTATGATGATTTTTAGGTGTTCATTGAAAGCTACAGTCAGATCTTTGCGTAGATGTTGGACGTCGGAGCTATCAACGTACTGGTTCACTTCGATAACGTAATAAATTTTATTCAAAAGAACAAAACTGTTCGATTTGTCTGCTTTGGTAGCGATAACACGTTCTTCTTCTTCTCCTCAGCGATCACAGGCCCTGGAGATCACGCGCTGCATCAACTATCTCATTTCACCGCCTTTTATCTTCGCAGTCTCTCTCCACCCTGCGGATATTCCTAAAGCTGCGATGTCATTCTCTATGTCATCTTTCCACCTTGTACGAGGTCGGCCCAATGGCCTTGTTGCCTGAAGAGTTCCTTCAAATGCTTTTTTGGTGATTCTTTTGTTTTCCATTCTAGCTTCATGTCCAGCCCAATGCAGTCTCCTACTTTTTAATTTCTGGATGATAGTGGGTTGCTTCATTATCTGATAAATTTTATTGTTCTTTCGAATTCTCCATACGCCATTCCCCAACATAGGTCCCCAGATTTTTCTCATTACTTTTCTTTCGAAAACATTCAATTTTTCTCTTTCATTCTTTGTAAGCGTCCAACTTTCTGAACCGTACAGTTAGATACAGCGATAATACGTTGGAGAATATTTTCTTCTTAAACTTGTTCAAAGTACTTATATCACGGCACGAGAGTATGTCTACCAGCAACAGCACTTTTTAAATCGTGGGTTCACGAATTTTTCGTAGAAAAATTATCGCTTAACGCGTGCTGAAGTTCGTTAATAGACATAACCGTTTTACTACCTCCGCTACTGACAAATTTTCAGAGAAAATAAAGAACTAAAAAACATATTATAATACTGTAAATAAGTTATACACAACTGCAACCAGTCACTTTTTTTAATAATAATGCTTTATTACATGAACCGGTTTTCGAACCCTTTCAGGTTCATCTTCAGATGGTTTCGGGAGGATCCGGGAAGTTACATCATTACTGGCAGTAGCATAATGCTGGGTGCTGGTTCTATGGCAGAAAGATGGGTCACACTATAATGTATCGCCATGACTATAGCTTATCTGTCGATATGGATGTAAATTTAGTTTTTACTTACTGCGACAGTATAGGCGGCTTTTTTCGTATCTGTCTGCCTCCATTTTGATGTCCAGAACACTTTCACACAAACTATATTAGAGTACACTTGGACAGTGCCACTTTACCAGCATCCAGCATGCGCTTTACAACTGTTGCTTGTAACAAAGATCTTGACAGAAAGATATAGCATAAGCCTACTTTGTACAGAGATGTAATTTGTTGTTCTTTACATGTGTTAAAGTCGATATAAGGGCAGGTATTTTAATCAGACTGGCGATAACATGAGAGCACAAGATTGGATAAATAAATAAATTACTACAAGAACATATTTCAGGTGACCTGATATCTTATTTCAATTTTTTTTTAAATTAGCAATTATCATGTTTGGCATTAACATGAATTCCAAAGAATCGATAATACAGAGTTATTGTATCTGCAGTGAGGTGCAGCTGTCTGTATGACTAGGACCTGTACATTTAAATTAATAACAAATCTTCAGATGAACTGTTGGCTTATTTTTGTTGTTACGTTAACATGATCTGGGGTATTATCAAGAGCAGATTCTGTTTATTTTAGCTAAAGGTAAATGTATAAGAGTTACAGTGATTGTAATGGTTTCAAGCTGTTTGTATGGCTGTACATTTAATATTTAAAAAATCATGAACAAAATTCTTTAACTGTTGACTTATTTTTATTCTATCATTAGAGTGATATGAGATATTGGTAAAGGCAGCTTCTGTTTGTTCCAGCTAGAATTAATATGTATAAAGTACTGATTTATGTTAGCAATGGAGGGCTTTAACATTTAGAGATATGGTACATGTCTTATTCTGTGATAGTATGTTACATTGACACCGGTGTGGTTAGGATGTAAGGAGAGGGAGGGGGTGGGTCATTGGGAGGGGGGGGGGGTTGGGGAGCCGGTGTAGGGTTCGTTGGGTGGTTACTTGTTTTGAACTAGTAGATCTTCAAAGTTCTGAAGGAAAAATTTGTTTCTCAGTTCCGTAGGTCGTCAGGTGCTGTATTTGTTTAGATAAATATTTCAATTTCTTCAAGAAGGTCAAGTATTGTGCCTTTGTTGGCAAAATGTAGTATTCGGAGATTCTGTTCTATGTTGTTTGCAGAATGATTGTGTTGGGTAAGATGTGAGGCAAAGCTGGACTTCTTCAGATTGTTAAGTCGGAGTGCATCTATGTGTTCTTTAAATCTTGTTGTGAAGCTTCTACCAGTTTGTCCGATGTAGAAGCTTGGACATGAGTTGCAAGTGAGCTTGTACACACCTGACTTTTGATATTGTTGTATAGTGGTTTTGGTGCTGTGTATGATTTTATTTTGTATTTTGTTGTTGGTGAAGAAACTTATTTTTACGTTGTATGTCTTGAAGAGGTTGGCAGTTTGGTGAGAAATCTTCCCTAGGAAAGGCATGCTAGCAAATGTGGTTTTCTTGTTTGTGGGTGGTTGTTCAGCAGTTGGTTGATTTAGTTTTGCTGCATGGATTAGTTTATCTATTATTGCAGGGTTGTACCCATTAGTGGAGGCAATTGATTTAATAATTTCTGTTTCTTTTTGTCCTTCACTTGTGTCCATTGGGATTTTAAGCATGCGATTGACCATTGTTCTGAAGAATGCTTTTTTATGTTGGTCTGGATGGCAAGAGGATTTGTGTATGGTAACATTGGTGGTTGTTGGCTTTCTGAAAATTTGAAATTTATGCTTCTGATTTTTATTTGAGATTGTTAGATCAAGATAGTTAATGCCTTCTGGTGTTTCATGTTCTACTGTGAATTGGATTTTATTGTGTATTTTATTAAGTTCTTTGGCTAGATTATCTATTTCTTCTGTTGCTCCATTGAACAGAATGCGTGTGTCAACAACATAGCGTTTGTAATAAAGCAGCTTATCTTTTAGTTGGGTTTGGGACCTGAAAAAGTTATTTTCAAGGTTATTGATACATATGTCTGCTATCAAGCCTGCAAGACTACTACCCATTGCCAGTCCATCTTACTGAATGTAGAACTTGTTGTTGAACAGGAAGTAGTTGTGTGACAATATAAGTTCCAGGATCTCTATGAGTTCGTAGATTTCAGTTCTACCCATTGTCCCATGTTTCAGTAAGTTATTCCTTATTAAACTAATTGTTTCTACAGCTACATCTACATCTACATTTATACTCCGCAAGCTACCCAACGGTGTGTGGCGGAGGGCACTTTACGTGCCACTGTCATTACCTCCCTTTCCTGTTCCAGTCGCGTATGGTTCGCGGGAAGAACGACTGTCTGAAAGCCTCCGTGCGCGCTCTAATCTCTCTAATTTTACATTCGTGATCTCCTCGGGAGGTATAAGTAGGGGGAAGCAATACATTCGATATCTCATCCAGAAACGCACCCTCTCGAAACCTGGCGAGCAAGCTACACCGCGACGCAGAGCGCCTCTCTTACAGAGTCTGCCACTTGAGTTTATCAAACATCTCCGTAACGCTATCACGGTTACCAAATAACCCTGTGACGAAACGCGCCGCTCTTCTTTGGATCTTCTCTATCTCCTCCGTCAAACCGATCTGGTACGGATCCCACACTGATGAGCAATACTCAAGTATAGGTCGAACGAGTGTTTTGTAAGCCATCTCCTTTGTTGATGGACTACATTTTCTAAGGACTCTCCCAATGAATCTCAACCTGGTACCCGCCTTACCAACAATTAATTTTATATGATCATTCCACTTCAAATCGTTCCTCACGCATACTCCCAGATATTTTACAGAAGTAACTGCTACCAGTATTTGTTCCGCTATCATATAATCATACAATAAAGGATCCTTCTTTCTATGTATTCGCAATACATTACATTTGTCTATGTTAAGGGTCAGTTGCCACTCCCTGCACCAAGTGCCCATCCGCTGCAGATCTTCCTGTATTTCGCTACAATTTTCTAATGCTGCAATTTCTCTGTATACTACAGCATCATCCGCGAAAAGCCGCATGGAACTTCCGACACTATCTACTAGGTCATTTATATATGTTGTGAAAAGCAATGGTCCCATAACACTCCCCTGTGGCACGCCAGAGGTTACTTTAACGTCTGTAGACGTCTCTCCATTCATAACAGCATGCTGTGTTCTGTTTGCTAAAAACTCTTCAATCCAGCCACACAGCTGGTCTGATATTCCATAGGCTCTTACTTTGTTTATCAGGCGACAGTGCGGAACTGTATCGAACGCCTTCCGGAAGTCAAGAAAAATAGCATCTACCTGGGAGCCTGTATCTAATATTTTCTGGGTCTCATGAAGAAATAAAGCGAGTTGGGTCTCACACGATCGCTGTTTCCGGAATCCATGTTGATTCCTACATAGTAGATTCTGGGTGTCCAAAAACGACATGATACTCGAACAAAAAACATGTTCTAAAATTCTACAACAGATCGACGTCAGAGATATAGGTCTATAGTTTTGCGCATCTGCCCGACGACCCTTCTTGAAGACTGGGACTACCTGTGCTCTTTTCCAATCATTTGGAACCTTCCGTTCCTCTAGAGACTTGCGGTACACGGCTGTTAGAAGAGGGGCAAGTTCTTTCGCGTACTCTGTGTAGAATCGAATTGCTATCCCATCAGGTCCAGTGGACTTTCCTCTGTTGAGTGATTCCAGTTGCTTTTCTATTCCTTGGACACTTATTTCGATGTCAGCCAGTTTTTCGTTTGTGCCAGGATTTAGAGAAGGAACTGCAGTGCGGTCTTCCTCTGTGAAACAGCTTTGGAAAAAGGTGTTTAGTATTTCAGCTTTACGCGTGTCATCCTCTGTTTCAATGCCATCATCATCCCGTAGTGTCTGGATATGCTGTTTCGAGCCACTTACTGATTTAACGTAAGACCAGAACTTCCTAGGATTTTCTGTCAAGTCGGTACATAGAATTTTACTTTCGAATTCACTGAACGATTCACGCATAGCCCTCCTTACGCTAAGTTTGACATCGTTTAGCTTCTGTTTGTCTGAGAGGTTTTGGCTGCGTTTAAACTTGGAGTGAAGCTCTCTTTGCTTTCGTAGTAGTTTCCTAACTTTGTTGTTGTACCACGGTGGGTTTTTCCCGTCCCTCACAGTTTTACTCGGCACGTACCTGTCTAAAACGCATTTTACGATTGCCTTGAACTTTTTACATAAACACTCAACATTATCAGTGTCGGAACAGAAATTTTCGTTTTGATCTGTTAGGTAGTCTGAAATCTGCCTTCTATTACTCTTGCTAAACAGATAAACCTTCCTCCCTTTTTTATATTCCTATTAACTTCCATATTCAGGGATGCTGCAACGGCCTTATGATCACTGATTCCCTGTTCTGCACATACAGAGTCGAAAAGTTCGGGTCTGTTTGTTATCAGTAGGTCCAAGATGTTATCTCCACGAATCGGTTCTCTGTTTAATTGCTCAAGGTAATTTTCGGATAGTGCACTCAGTATAATGTCACTCGATGCTCTGTCCCTACCACCCGTCCTAAACATCTGAGTGTCCCAGTCAATATCTGGTAAATTGAAATCTCCACCTAAGACTATAACATGCTGAGAAAATTTATGTGAAATGTATTCCAAATTTTCTCTCAGGTGTTCTGCCACTAATGCTGCTGAGTCGGGAGGTCGGTAAAAGGAACCAATTATTAACCTAGCTCGGTTGTTGAGTGTAACCTCCACCCATAATAATTCACAGGAACTATCCACTTTTACTTCACTACAGGATAAACTATTACTAACAGCGACGAACACTCCACCACCGGTTGCATGCAATCTATCCTTTCTAAACACCGTCTGTACCTTTGTAAAAATTCCGGCAGAATTTATTTCTGGCTTCAGCCAGCTTTCTGTACCTATAACGATTTCAGCTTCGGTGCTTTCTATCAGCGCTTGAAGTTCCGGTACTTTACCAACGCAGCTTCGACAGTTTACAATTACAATACCGATTGCTGCTTGGTCCCCGCATGTCCTGACTTTGCCCCGCACCCGTTGAGGCTGTTGCCCTTTCTGTACTTGCCCAAGGCCATTTAACCTAAAAAACCGCCCAGCCGACGCCACACAACCCCTGCTACCCGTGTAGCCGCTTGTTGCGTGTAGTGGACTCCTGACCTATCCAGCGGAACCCGAAACCCCACCACCCTATGGCGCAAGTCGAGGAATCTGCAGCCCACACGGTCGCAGAACCGTCTCAGCCTCTGATTCAGACCCTCCACTCGGCTCTGTTCCAAAGGTCTGCAGTCAGTCCTGTCGACGATGTTGCAGATGGTGAGCTCTGCTTTCATCCTGTTAGCGAGACTGGCAGTCTTCACCAAATCAGATAGCCGCCAGAAGCCAGAGAGGATTTCCTCCGATCCATAGCGACACACATCATTGGTGCCGACATGAGCGACCACCTGCAGATGGGTGCACCCTGTACCCTTCATTACATCCGGAAGGACCCTTTCCACATCTGGAATGACTCCCCCCGGTATGTACACGGATTGCACATTGGTTTTCTTCCCCTCTCTTGCTGCCATATCCCTAAGGGGCCCCATTACGCGCCTGACGTTGGAGCTCCCAACTACCAGTAAGCCCACCCTCTGCGACCGCCCGGATCTTGCAGACTGAGGGGCAACTTCTGGAACAGGACAAGCAGCCATGTCAGGCCGAAGATCAGGATCAGCCTGAGACAGAGCCTGAAATCGGTTCGTCAGACAAACTGGAGAGGCCTTCCATTCAGCCCTCCGGAATGTCTTTCGCCCCCTGCCACACCTTGAGACGACATCCCACTCTACCACAGGTGAGGGATCAGCGTCAATGCGGGCAGTATCCCGGGCAACCACAGTCGTAGTCCGATCGGGGGATGCGTGGGACGAGCTGACCGTCTCCGACAAACCCCCATCCGGACCCCCACAGTGATGCCGATTGGCAACAGCCTCAAGCTGTGTGACCGAAGCCAACACTGCCTGAAGCTGGGAGCGAAGGGATGCCAACTCAGCCTGCGTCCGAACACAGCAGTTGCAGTCCCTAGCCATGCTAAAAACTGTTGTGCAAAAAACGTCTGAACTAATCTACAGAGAGCGCAAACAAATCGACACAAAATTTAAACGGTTATTAAAATACAAGATTGCTTAGTAAATGCAGTAATGCTGCTACTTGCGCACTGCTGACACATTGCTCGGCGGCGGAAGGAGACTACTCGATTTTACGCTATTCAGGTACCAAAACGTGATGCTACAACTCTCAAATACTATAATACGCCCGAAATTTATGAATTAAACAATGCAAGTACCAAAAACACGCAAAGAAATTAAGAATTAAACTATGTAACAAATGAGTGAGCTAGGAGTATACGACTTGCTGCTGCAGCTGCTTATCCAACGGCGGCAGGGAGCACACTGACTGTGACCAACCGACACTGGCCGTTCAAAACAAAAACGGAAGACAGACGACTACGCGGATTTACACTATTCTGGTACTAAAACGCGATGCTACAACTCTCAACTACTATAATACGCCCGAAAGTTATGAATTAAACAATGCAAGTACCAAAAACACGCAAAGAAATTAAGAATTAAACTATGTAACAAATGAGTGAGCTAGGAGTATACGACTTGCTGCTGCAGCTGCTTATCCAACGGCGGCAGGGAGCACAGGTATGTTTGTATATGGGTTTACTATGTCAAGAGATGCAAATTTAGCTGTGACTGGGATGGGGATATCTTTTATACTATTGATGAGCTCATAACTGTTTTTAGTGGAGTAGTTATTTTCAAATACATATGCCTTGCGCATAATATCATTAAGTTTTTTGGTGATTTTATAGCTTGGGCTATTGATAGAGTTCACAATGGGACGTATTGGACATTCTGGTTTGTCGATCTTAGGCTGTGATCTCAGTTTTGGTGCTGATGGGTTCATCACTATACAGTGCTTTGCTTCTAATGGTGTCAACAAGAAGTTGTAGTTTTGAAGTACCTTTTTTATTTTATCATGGAATTTGGGAGTAGGGTCATATGCTATTTCCTTTATATTATTCTTTCTGAAGAATTCGCAAGTTTTGCTAATATAGTCTGATTCATACATGACAACAGCTGTGTTAACTTTGTCTGCTCTGACAACGAGCATTCTTTGTAATTAGAGCATTTATCTTTTTCTCGTGTCTATGTGAGATGATAATACGTTCTTTGTTTACATATATATTGACATAGTCTAGGAAGACCATGAAGACATGAGCATCAAGTTTATGGCTAAGTTCTAAGTGCATATTATACAGCTTTGAATTGAGCGGATCTTTCTTTTTGTAAAGAGACCTGATTTCAGTTTTTAATCAAATAATTTCACATCGTGCTTTTGCTATCTCGGCTGACATACTTTGACTCGTTATTTTTATTCTGATATAATTTGGAGTCACGTTTTCTGAGAGACATTTTTTGTTAAATCTTATTGCAAGAATGGTTTTCGTTAGTTTAAGTTTACATTGCCGAAATTCGCGCATTGTTCTAATTACCTGGCGTGGTATCAACAGATTATGCTTATCCATTACGGATATTTTAGAACCGTGACTGTATATTGAATGTAAATAAGTTATACACAACTGCAACCAGTCACTTTTTTCAATAATAAAGTCTCTTATTCCACCAACAGAATCTGCAGCAGTCGCAGCACATATAGAGCCATACGATTCTTAAGAATATAACTGCCAGTCTGTTAAAAGATCAAAATTTTGTCCCACCAATGAATTTCACTTACGACCAATTCGTGGTATAGGGACCTATACCACTCTAAACTAGAATTCTACGATATACAAGCTAAAAGTAACTCCTGTCCTAAGTTACACACTGAACAAAGAAGTAGGGTATTATGACTAGATTGAAACAGTATTTTGATACAGTTTGGCTAAACAATGTAAGTAAGTTTTGGTGCGTTGCTTATATTATTGAGAAGTGATGTTATGTGAAAAGATCGTAGTCAGCTTACAGGTCCTGCACTGTGCGGATATGAGTAATATTACGGGTATGCTAGAGGAATTGAAAATCTTTACAAACAAAAGCTTGGCGTCTCAGAATATACTTAATGTTCAAGCACAGATAGACGATACTACATTTATCCCAAAACTAGAAGTTATCTTTTCAACCTTGCAGCTTAGTCACGAGGTTATACATCCACAAGCTTTCGGCAGAGTGCACCTCGCCATTGTCAAGTGGTGACTAGCTGTTGCCGTACGTTTTCTTTTTTTGTGTGTACTTTTCATTCATTAGGATGCTTGGGCTGTGATGATCCTCTCTAGAGTCAGGGATTTGAAAGGATGGAAGACTGAATTTAACGTCGCGTCGACGTTGAAGTCATTAGAGACGGAGCACGAGCTCGGATTGTGACAAGGTTGTGGAAGGAAATCGTCTGTGCCCTTTCAAAGGAACCATTCCGGCATTTTCCTGGATCGATTTAGGGAAATCACGGGAAACCTAAATCTGGATGGCCGGACGCGGGTTTGAATCGTCGTCTTCCCATTGCGAGTACAGTGCGCTAACCACTGTGTCACCTCGCACGATGCCACCAAGGTCTTGGTGAGCTAGTAGTGGAGTCGAGGGAGTGGCGATTGGCACTATTTGTGAAGAGACTTCTAGTGGCAGCATTTGCGTAATTATCAAAGGAAAGCTCCTCAGCCTTATGGGACAGGAGCTATTTTTAATTTAATTCTGGGGCATGTCCCAGAGCAAATATTGGAAGCCCAGTGTATTTGGTAATGTGTGTATTGACCAAAGTCGAAGGTTTGCTCAATATGTCCCGCGTGGTTGCTGCCCTCGTACTTATTCAGCCGTGGTACTGGCTGTGACGCCAGCGGTGCTGAGTCGAGGTTTACGAGAAAGACAGTCCGCTGCGCAGGTATCACTCACGTGACACTGTACGTCTTACGAATGCCAGCAGCCGTCTACGGCAAGGCGCGAATAGCAGTTTAAGACGAATTTAATAATTCTCTACTGCGTGTTTACATTTGGTAGCTCTCGATAGCACATGTTAAAGTTAAGACTTTTAGTGGGTATCGTTTCAATTAAATACTGATTTCCCGTGGGTCCTGCACGGTGATGAGCATTCACGAAGTGTGGCTGACAAGCCGACTAATGTGACGTCACAATTTCGTTGCAGGGCCCAGACTGTCTGCGTATAGGGCAGTGTTTCCGTCTCGTGTTTGCTACACTCGCTTTAACGTCGCGATGATCGTGTTCCACGTTGTGATAATTGCAAACCACCGTCTTTATTGATAGTGTTATCAGATTTTTACGTCTATTTCTCTTCTTTAAATACGTTTCCTGGGATAGAGCAATAAAAATGCTACAGATATCTTCCTAATGCGTTAATGCTTGAATTTGCGCAACGCAAAAGCAGTCGGCCCTCGGGCCTGTATGGGGACACACTGAATCTCATTTGCCGGAACTGTTTTTTCGGTACCATTTGGTGTCAGTGCAGTCGATTCTCAGTTCTGGCTGTGATCACACCACATGCGATTCGATATGTTTAAACTAACGGGTTGTATATGCGAATGAATTGTCTGTACTGTGTCCAGGGGTAAGTGTAGATGTCTGCCCCTAGTAAACAGCGTCCAGTTGAATCCCTTTTGTTATTTTGAGGCCATTGCTCCAGAATCCACAAGTCAAGTTGTTAGCTATATATCTATAGGCACTGTGCTACATGTGCGAGGGACAACGTGAAGCGACAGATTGGTACGTTTCGCAACGATCAGACAGGTGCCAGTTCATGATACCTATGTACGTTACCCAAATAGTAGCTCCGTGCTCGTCGGGTTACGTTTACGGTGCAATAAGCACCGCCTTGTGGTTATAATAGTTTCCACAACGAAAATTTGTCTCTAAACTTGGCAGAAAATCCAAAGAGATTCTGGTCGTATGTAAAGTATGCTAATGGCAAGACACAATCAATGCCTTCCCTGAGCTACAGCAATGGAAATACTATCGACGACAGTGCTTCAAAAGCAGAGTTACTAAACACAGCCTTCCTAAATTCCTTCTCCATACAAAACGAATTAAATATTTCAGAATTCCAATCAAGAAAAGCTGCCGCCATGAATAGTTTAGAAGTAGATATCCTCTGAGCAGTGAAGCAACTTAAATCACTTAATAAAAACAAGTCCACTGATCCAGACTGTATACCAATTAGGTTCCTTTCTGAGTATGCTGATGCAATAGCTCCATGCTTAACAATCACATACAATCACTCGTTCGACGAAAGATCCGTACCCAGACTGGAAAATTACACAAGTTACGCCAGTATTCAAGAAAGGTAACAGGAGTAATCCACTAAATTACAGGCCCATATCAATTGCGATATGCAGCAGGATTTTGTGACGTATATTGTTCTCGAACATTATGAATTATCTCGAAGAGAGGGATCTATGGACACATAGTCAACACGTATTTTCTAAAACAACGTTTCTGTGAAACACAACTAGCTCTTTGCTCACACGAAGTGTTGAGTGCTATCGGCAAGGAATCTCAAATTGATTCCGTGTTTCTAGAATTCCAAAAGGCTTTTGACACTGTACCTCACGAGAGGCCTGTAGTGAAATTGTGTGCTTGTAGAATATCGTCTCAGTTATGTGACTGGATTCGTGATTTCCTGTGAGAGAGGTCATAGTTCGTAGCAACTGACGGAAAGAAGTGTTCTTGGCCCTCTGCTGTTCCTTATCTATATAAACGATTTAACAGACAGTCTGAGTAGCTGTCTTAGGTTGTTTGCAGATGATGCTGTTGTTTATCGTCTGGTAAAATCATCAAAAAAATGGTTCAAATGGCTCTGAGTACTATGGGACTCAACTGCTGAGGTCATTAGTCCCCTAGAACTTAGAACTAGTTAAACCTAACTAACCTAAGGACATCACAAACATCCATGCCCGAGGCAGGATTCGAACCTGCGACAGTAGCGGTCTTGCGGTTCCAGACTGCAGCGCCTTTAACCGCACGGCCACTTCGGCCAGCGGGTAAAATCATCAGAAATAAAATATGACACACCCAAGTCTCTATTAAACACTTCTCCAACATGATAAGTTGTGTGCTATCGGCAAGGAATCTCAAATTGATTCCGTGTTTCTAGAATTCCAAAAGGCTTTTGACACTGTACCTCACGAGAGGCCTGTAGTGAAATTGTGTGCTTGTAGAATATCGTCTCAGTTATGTGACTGGATTCGTGATTTCCTGTGAGAGAGGTCATAGTTCGTAGCAACTGACGGAAAGAAGTGTTCTTGGCCCTCTGCTGTTCCTTATCTATATAAACGATTTAACAGACAGTCTGAGTAGCCGTCTTAGGTTGTTTGCAGATGATGCTGTTGTTTATCGTCTGGTAAAATCATCAAAAAAATGGTTCAAATGGCTCTGAGTACTATGGGACTCAACTGCTGAGGTCATTAGTCCCCTAGAACTTAGAACTAGTTAAACCTAACTAACCTAAGGACATCACAAACATCCATGCCCGAGGCAGGATTCGAACCTGCGACAGTAGCGGTCTTGCGGTTCCAGACTGCAGCGCCTTTAACCGCACGGCCACTTCGGCCGGCGGGTAAAATCATCAGAAGATCAAAACAAATTGCAAAACGATTTCGAAAAGATATCTGTATGGTGCCAAAATTGGCAGTTGCCCCTAAATAATGAAAAGTGTGAGGTCATCCACATGAGTGCTAAAAGGAATCCGTTAAATTTCGGTTACACGACTGATTAGTCAAATCTAAGGGTCGTAAGTTCAACTAAATATCTGGAATTACAATTACAAAGAACTTAAATTGTAAAGAACACAGAGAAAATGTTGTGAGGAAGGCAAACCAAAGACTGCGTTTTATTGGCAGAACGCTTAAGGTAACAGATCTACTAAAGAGACTCCACACTACACTTGTCCGTCCTCTATTGGAGTATTGTTACGCTGCCTGGGAACCTTACCATATAGTATTGACTGAGTACATCGAGAAAGTTCAAGGAAGAGCATCACGTTTTGTATTAACGCGAAATAGGGGAAAGAGTGTCACTGACATGATTCAAGATCTGGGGTAGACATCATTAAAACAAAGGCGCTTTTCGATGCGGCGGAATCTTCTCACGGAATTTCAGTCATCAACTTCATCTTCCAAATGCGAAAAATTTTGTTGACGTCAACTTACATAGGGAGAACCGATCATCCTAATAAAATAATGGAATTAGAGCTCGCACGGAAAGATATAGGTGTTCGTTTCTTTCGCGCGCTGTTCAAGACTGGAATAATAGATAATTATTGTGAAGGTGGTCCGATGAATCCTCTGCCAGGCACTTAAGTGTGATTTTCAGAGTATCCACGTAGATGTAGATGTAGATGTCTACAGGTAAAGTGCTCGGCAAATTTATAGCAAATTACGGGGATAGCTTACAGTGCGAAGATCTCTGGCTTTGTTTACCTGGTTCCCATTTGTGCGGATATCCGTGGAACGCTCTCCAGTTCCAGCTATTAACATGTTCTTTTACTTATGTAAGAAGATGGTGAAATATCAGGTAGTCTTGCGCTGCAGAGGGAAACTAACGTAAAAACTGCCATTAAGGGGACTGGTTTAACAACTGCAGAAATGTTTCTTAACAAGTGTTGCTCTACTGTTAAAGTACAACTACAGCGATAACAAGTAAACAGAAATGTCAGAGAAGACTCCGAGTCAGAAATGTAAAGAGTCCAAGTGAATATCGAGCCTCAGTGAATTCTCTGCTCAGAATTTGGAGTGGAAAGCACAAAGAAGTCCATATTTCTTGAAGCGACTGTACTGAATGCAAGGACGAAATGAATCTACAAAAGATGTTTGCATTTCTTATCATTCAAGAGAGCTTGCCGCAGCAGAAGCGTTGGTCGCGAGTTCTGATATTACTAGTTTATCTGGGTCGAATGTCTCCAGGACTCATGAGACCGTTCCTAGTGACGCACTGCTTTCGCCATCGCCACTGTTGTCACCCTTTACGTTCAGAGCGACAGATTTGGTAGCCAGTGGCCATTTATTGTGCCGCGCTGGCGAAAGTGAAGGCTAGTGTAACATACCTACCGTGTAGTGAAAGCAAACACAGTCCGTTGCCGCGCATGAAGTCACTGTGCATCATACGACACTTTCTAATTTTATCTTTGGTGTCCAGTTTGTACTTATAGGTAATTCCGTTATACGGCTGTATGCGTTTGGAAGCCTATTCAGAGGTCATAGAATATTAAGCACACTGATTGTAGAAATTTTTCTAAATTAGTAAGAAATCTGAAATAAACTCCAGGAAAATGAAGACAATCATTAAAAGCATCGTGAAGTGGATGGATTAGAACCTAGGTGCTGCTGATAGCCTCTACGTTGGATACCCTATATCTAAACTACAGTAACAGTAGGATCCGTGACCTGAGTTCATAACAAATGTATTTGATTTTATGATAGTGTAGATGGCGTATTTTTTATTGTAATGAGCGGCTTCGACCAAATTCGGTCTTCTTCTAATCTAAAATGTGGAGCGGATGGAAGTCACCACTGACGTCAGCTGCTAAACGTCGTCAATTTTTTTGTATTTTTCTTCATTCTTCAAAATGTTTTTGTATACATCCAACAATATCTTCTCATATTCCACTGTACGATGAATTCCTAGTTGAAAACCTTGTCCAGCCATTTGTAGCTTGAACAACTTTTTTTCCGTGGGGATAAATTTATTTCGAGGGTTGTGACTTTTTCTCTCTTACACTGTCCTGGCTTTCTAGGCACTACCTCCTATTTCATCATAGAATAAATGAAGGTTTGCGAGTTTCTCTAACGAGTAATGCTCAATCTTCGACAACGATTCATGGTGTTTAATCAATGATACGCTCTGATCAAAAGTATCCGGACACCCTATGTAATGTTGAATTTATTGCTAGATAGCACGAGAGATGGTGTCGTGCCCTAAGACAGGATAAAGGGAACACAGGGTGTCACAGGTCAATCTGGAGTTTCCGAGCGGTTAGGAAGAAATGCAGAGAGACAAACTTCCAGTGAAGGTAGGTTATTTGCTTGGATCAGCGCCAAACACTGCCAGAGGGTACCTGACAGAGGGTACTGACCGAATGTATCTGGTAAGTGTATGGATTTAGACAATTGAGATGTCAATCCGAAGGTGGTATGACAAATTATGAGACGGAGGATGCAACCTTATCAATGAATAAGACCGACTGAGGGACCAAATTTCAGTGAAGATTCTACTAATAAAGAGCTTGAAAGTTTATTACGGAGTGAGCAGAAATAGTCCACCAGCAACACCAATAAAGCAGAAGATTTTCGGAAGCTGTTGCACTAGATGCTATACAAGCCGTCATTGATACGCAGCGTTCAATCAGTTGATCAGTATATTGCCCGGTATTTGTGAGAATTAAATGGCTACTGTCAAACAGGGTAAAGGTTGATAGAAGCAGTCATTACGAATGAGTACGTGAAAGTTAGTTACGAAGGAAAGCTGTTCAGTAAAATATCCGCCTATGGCGATGTGAGAGGCTCTGCGATGTCATCGTTGTAGGACGTGGCAGCCCAGAAGTGGATGAACTTTCTGTTGCTTGTAGGTGTCGTACCTGATCGTCTCCCTTACCCCCATGGATTCATTCTCGAACGAGATGATCACCCGGTGAGTGATTTCTTCTTATGGGGTTTCCCAGCGACAAAGATTGCACATCTGCACTTCTAGTGATGAAAAAGAGTTTAGACGGCACATTACCATATTAGTATAACAAGGCTTGGTGAGACTAGTGTAGGTTTGGCTAATTTGGTCTCTGTGTGCAACAGCATGAAGACGCAACCGTTACGAAGTGCTCCGGAAACTAGTCCTGTCCGAACTATTCTTGAGCAGTGTAGTACACTGACTACGAAAGATCTTGAAAGTCCAGGTGAAATTACGAGCTTTCACCAGCGTTGAATATTCAACCCAAAGAGTAGTCGAAAAATGTTGAGACCGTAATTCGAGAACGCGATGTGTCGTCGATGCAAGATGTCAGCGGTGTTCATGGCCCGGCACCCTAATGTGTCGGATGCGGTAGTGCTGGGGTCTGACATGCGGGCCACAATGGGTCAGCTGATAAGCCCACATGACACGCCGGTCGCGCAGCTTGTTGCCAGCTGAGGGTGATTACTGCAGGGGCGATGGCAAACTTGGATGACAGCCCAACACTGGCTGTGATACAAGAACTATTCCAATCGTCTTAACACATGAAACTCGTATCGAATATATGTAGAATCTTTTAAGATGGCGATAAGATCATCTACAGCTCACAAGGGGAAGGCCTCAGACACGGCCAAACGATTCAGCTCAAATTTGGCAGGTCGCTTGTGTACAACCTAAAACGAAGGAACCTAAGATATTTTGGGTCAACACCCCCGCAATTTTGAAAAAAATCGCGACTAAAGGTTATGACGAGCAATTGACTCAAAATTGGCGGGATCGATGGATAATTGTAAATAGAGCATTTTTCATCATCAGGTATAGGGTCCGAAAACGCATACTTTTCCAGAAATCGAGGTAAGAAACTTTTACAACTGCCGCTTCTGTCCCCACATGGTAAACGCTTTTCGCCGACAGCACCGATAGCGCAACGGCCAAGGTAACTGGCTGGGCCTTCGAGAAGCCGGGTTCGAATTTCGAAGAAACCTAGCGGATGTTGTTCTTTTCGTTTGTATTTTTCCATATCTCAATTAATAGGGATAGGAGGGTTAATAAGGTAAGTATTATTGTCGTTCCTTATTGATTTACTTACCTTACTAACCTCCTATCCCTATCAACTGAGATATGGAAAAATACAGAAGAAAAGAATAACATCCGCTACTTTTCTTCGAGATTCGAACCCGGGTCTTCCGATTCACAGCCAATTACCTTGGCCATTGCGCCATCGGCGCTGTCGCCGAAAGGCGTTTACCGTGTGGGTACAGAAGCGACAGTTGTAAAAGTTTCTTTCCTCGATTTCTGCAAAATTTTTGCGTTTGCGGATCCTATACCCGATGATGAAAAATGCTCTATTTACAATTATCTACGATCCCTCCAATTCTCAATCGATTGCTCGTCATAACGTTTAGGGGTGATTTTCTCAAAATTGCGGGGGTGTTGACCCAAAATATCTTAGAGTCCTTCGTTTTAGGTTGTTCAAAAGCGACCTGCCAAATTTGAGCCGAATCGGTTGGCCGTGTCTGAGGCCTTCCCCTTGTCAGTAATTGTATGTGGAATCCCAAGTATCAGTAGTACCTGGGACCCCAAGAAGTTAGTTATTCTATTGCAGTTTTGTCTTGCTAAGTTTTGTATTCAGCACCCATTCGTTACAGCCTGCTACATGTGCCGACATACGCTGAATTAACAGAACAAAGTCTGAGACGCTGCATAGTCCAGCACCCATTCGTTACAGCCTGCTACATGTGCCGACATACGCTGAATTCACAGAACAAAGTCTGAGACGCTGCATAGTCCAGCATACTTTGAACAGCCTATGAGTAAATGTGGGAGAGAGGCCAGATGACTGCCTCCCACGCCTGTTTGTAAGAGGCGCTTCTGAAGCTCGTTATTTTGTGTTCTAGAATTCCTACGGGGCAGGTTACTTAGGCCATCTGCTACTGCCTCAGTCTCTTTCTATCATTCGGCAGTGGTCCTCAAATATCGGTGTTATTTTTATCATCTTTTAACTTCTGGCCACCCACTCTGTTCCCCATGTGACTGGCATATGGGATATTCTTCCTAGAGGTTCCTTTGTAGCCCGTATTTGCAATGATAACCAAACATTTTCTTGGATTATATCACTTTCATTCACCCAGACAATCCACTTCTTTCGCATCACCCACATCTCACTCGAGCCATCCTGTACAATATGCTTATGTTCACTGCTGATGAAATATCAGCTTTATGAAAGCCACCAATAATACAGTGAAGAACCAAAGAAATTGGTACGCCCGCCTAGTATCGTGTAGGACCCCCGTGAGCACACAAAAAAGACGCAACACGGCGTGGCATGTACTCGACTAACGTCTGAAGTAGTGCTGGAGGGAACTGATACCATGAATCATGCAGGGGTGCCCATAAACCCGTAAGAGTACGAGGGGGTGGAGAACTCTTCTGAACAGCACGTTGCAAGGCTTTCCAGACATGCTCGATAATGTTCATGTCTGAGGAGTCTGGTGGGCAGCAGAAGTGTTTAAACTCAGAAGAGTGTTCCTGGAGCCACGCTATAGCAATTATGGACGTATGGGGTGTCACATTGTCCTGCTAGAATTGGCCAAGTCCATCTGAATACACAATGGACATGATCAGATGAAGGCGATCAGTCAGGATGCTTACGTACGCGTCACCTGTCAGAGTCGTATCTAGAGTTACCAGCGATCCCATATCACTTGAACTGCACACGCCCCACACCGTTACAGAGCCTCCACCAATCTGAACAGTCCCCTGCTGACATGCAGAGTCCATGGGTTCATGAAGTTGTCTTCATACCCGTACACGCACATCCGCTCGATACAATTTGAAACGAGATTCTTCCGACCAGGCAATATGTTTCCAGTCACTAAAATTCCAATGTCGGTGTTGATGGGCCCTGGCGAGGCGTAAAGCTTTGTGTCGTGCAGTCAACAAGGGTACACGAGTGAGCCTTCGGCTCCGAAAGCCATGTCGATGATGTTTCGTTGAATGATTCGCACGCTGATACTTGTTGATGGCCCAGCACTGAAATCTGCAGCAATTTGCGGAGGGCTTACACTTCTGCCACGCTGAACGACCTTCTTCAGTCGTCGTTGGTCCCGTTCTTGCAGGATATTTTTCCGGTCGCAGCGATCTCGGAGATTTGATGTTTTACCGAATTCCTGATATTCACGGTACACTCGTGAAATGGTCGTACGGGAAAATCCCCACTTCATCGCTCCTCGGAGATGTTGTGTCCCATCGCTCGTGCGCCGACTGTAACACCACGTTCAAATTCAGTTAAATCTTGATAACCTGCCATTGTAGCCGCAGTAGCCGACCTAACAACTGCGCCAGACATTTATTGTGTTATATAGGCCTTGGCGACCGTAGCGCCGTATTCTGCCTGTTTACATATCTCTGTATTTGAATACTCATGCGTATACCAGTTTCTTTGGCACTTCAGTGTAATTTTAATCACTCTGCATTACACACAATTATTTATGAAAATTCCAATAACTAGAATTATACTTTTTTCCAAACCGTTAGGTAAACTATATGTAGTATACAAATAGTTATGATCACACAACTGTACATGATCTCTGACTTGTAGAAACCTTAAACGTCATGTCATGGAACCAAAGAGGGATTGCGTATGTTCGTAAGGAATTTCCGACCACGCCGTTCCTGCACACGTCCACAAACATCAACAATGGCTGCCGGAGGGCCGTGACAAGCATGTTACCGACTCTTCATACGACTTACATGTTCGGTACGCAATATGTTATGTGATTGTGCAGGCTAGGAAAAGAGATTCTCTCTTGTTATTCCAAGATGTTTACATTCGTCGCGGATGACTATACATTGTCCTATTGAAATTTGATGTCTGCAGTTGCCTAAGGAAATAACAGTGGCTTTGGCATAGAACCGAGTTCGCCCGTTATACCCAAAGTCGCTGAAAAGAAATACACTTGACGTTTGTCTGATATGTTACTCAACAGATTATCAATTACGCTCGCCAAAGTAACGTCTATTAAGCATACGACCATCAGTGTAGCACTTGATGAAGCGTGACTCTTGCGGAAACAGTACAGTTTCCTGTGTACCATATGCCGGCCACTGTGACCGAACTGTTCTAGGTGCTTCCGCGCTGCTGCTACGGTCGCAGGTACGAATCCTACCTTGGGCATGGACGTGGGTGGTGTCTTTAGATTAGTTAGGTTTGAGTATTTCTAAGTCTAGGGGACAGAGGACCTCAGATGTTAAGTCCCATAGTGCTTAGAGCCATTTGAACCATTTGATTTGAACCTGTTTACCATGTGGGTGAAGCGCCCATTGCAGTACGAAGCGATGTTGTTTTTTGGGGATGAAAGCCGGAGCAAAATCTTACGTGCATCTGTACAGGCCACAACAGATGGCGTCGACCAGACGATGCATACAGGTCGATGTCAGTTATAGCACTCTGCCGTTGAGCAAAACACACCTGACGATGTTGTATGGCCCATTATGGCCGTGCGGACAATATGCCCAACATTCTGCACTCGAAAAATATTGCATGGTCCAGCACCCGTCTGTCGCAACTTTCGACACTCTTCTACCCACTGCTTCTATACACAGAAGTCAATGTATTAGAAATACGCCTTGTACAAGATTAATGGCCGTGGTACAACGAAAATATTCTTCAGAAATCAATAATTTCAGTCGAGGTGTATGGCACTCGCTTTCATGTTCACATTTCGTTTGAAGGGCTCTTGTAAACTGACGCTGTTGACATGAAAGGGGGAGGGGGGTCTGCTGGAGCTTTGTTTACATTACCTCCCTACCGTTAAATGGTTCAAATGGCTCTGGGCACTATGGAACCTAACATCTGAGGTCATCAGTCCCCTAGAACTTAGAACTACTTAAACCTAACTGACCTAAGGACATCACACACATCCATGCCCGAGGTAGGATTCGAACCTGCGACCGTAGCGGTCGCGCGGTTCCAGACTGAAGCGCCTAGAACCGCCCGGTCACAGTGGCCGGCACCTCCCCACCGTCTTCACTACTTGTAGCTAGTATACTGTACTACACATCCACAGAGTTTGTATAATGAGTCATTCTTCCTTGGTGTTGCAATTATCAAAATCTTAACTATATGAGTAATGCACCACCATCTTCAGTCATTACTTCGTATCGAAACTTGCGAGCAGATTGAAACTTGAACCCGGAAGCTTGTCTTTCGCGGACAGTGTTCTTACCGAGTGAGCCATTCACGCACGACTCACGAACCACCTGCACAGCTTCACTTCTGCCAGTATCTCTCTCACTCCTACCTTTCAAAGTCACTGAAGTTCTGCATATATTGCCGAACTAGCAATCATGGAAGAAAGGATGTTGTGGAGATATGGATTAGCCGCTGTCTACAGGTTGTTCCCTGAGTGAAACTTTCATTCTGCACGTCGCCACAAAATGAATTATTCGATATGTTTACTCTTTAAACTAAAATATGAAAGAAAGTATTTAATGAGTTTAACTCAAGTACGATCACATGAGCTTCGTATTCACCGAAATTTAATGGACAAATACTCATTCAACTGGACCTCCGCGTTGGGCCCTCTCGTTTCGCCGCCGAGACAGTTCGGCTTCTTTTGTCCTGCGGCGTGCGGGAGGAGGAGACCCTTGGCTCTCAGTCGAGTGTCGCAGCATCAGTAAACGGCCGGCCTATTGTTTGCTGGCTCTGCGTTCATCCAAATAAGAAGGAAGTGGCGCTCTATTGTCTCTCGCAGCTGTTTTTGTGAAGCTATAAAAACTCTTGTATGGAGCTGAATAGACTATCGAGAGGACAATGCGGTCCGCGAGTCTCTCTCTCTCTCTCTCTCTCTCTCTCTCTATCTCTCTCACAGCACTTTAAGTCAAACTGCGACGAGCTCCTTTTCGGTTCAAAGCAGCTGTTACAAGTAAAACGAACCTCCTCAGAAGGAATACAAAGAAAAGCGATTTCCTTTATTACAGGCAGCCAGGGAGAGAAATTTGCACAAAACTATCTACTGTACGTGGGCCTCACATACATCCTCGTAGACTGGTTTGCGCCGTGGGGGGAGGGGGGAGAGGGGCTGGCGAACTCAAGTGATTCTAAAATAGGTTTTGCTGGATTTTGGGGTGAAGCTGATGAAACTGCTCTCATGATACGAATAAAATCAGTGAAAAAGAGAGCTTAAGAAAAGCGTTAAGATACAACACATCTCCCACATAAACTATCTCTTAGAAATGCTGTTCATACACTTCTGGCCATTAAAATTGCTACACCAAGAAGAAATGCAGATGATAAACGGGTATTTATTGGACAAATATATTATACTAGAACTAACATGTGATTACATTTTCACGCAGTTTGGGTGCATGGATCCTGAGAAATCAGTACACAGAGCAACCACCTCTGGCAGTATCAACGGCCTTGATAGGCCTGGGTATTGAGTCAAACAGAGCTTGGATGGCGGGTACAGGTACAGCTGACCATGCAGCTTCAACACGATATCACAGTTCATCAAGAGTAGTGAGCCACTTCTTCGGCCACCATTGACCAGACGTTTTCGATTGGTGAGAGATCTGGAGAATGTGCTGGCCAGGGCAGCAGTCGAACATTTTCTGTATCCAGAAAGGTCCGTACACGACCTGCAACGTGCCGTCGTGTATTATCCAGCTGAAATGTAGAGTTTCGCAGGGATCGAATGAAGGGTAGAGCCACGGATCATAATACATCTGAAATGTAACGTCCACTGTTCAAAGTGCCGTCAATGTGAACAAGAGGTGACCGAGACGTGTAATCTATGGCACCACATACCACCCCGCCGGGTGATACGCCAGTATGGAAATGACGAATACACGCTTCCAATGTGCGTTCTCCGCGGTGTCGCCAAACACGGATGCAACAATCATGATGCTGTAAACAGAACCTGGTTTCATCCGAAAAAAATGACGTTTTGCCATTCGTGCACCCAGGTTCGTCGTTGAGTACACCATCGCAGGCGATCCTGTCTGTGGTGCAGCTTCAAGGGTAACCGCAGCCATGGCCTCCGAGCTGATAGTCCATGCTGCTGCAAACGTCGTTGAACTGTTCGTGCAGATGGTTGTTGTCTTACAAACGTCCCCATCTGTTTACTCAGGGATCTAGACGTGGCTGCACGATCCGTTACAGCCATGCGGATAAGATGCCTGTCATCTCGACTGCTATTGATACGAGGCCCTAGGGATCCAGCAGGGCGTTCCGTGTTACCCTCCTGAACCCACCGATTTCATATTCTGCTAACAGTCATTGAATCTCGACCAACGCGAGCAGCAATGTGGCGATACCATAAACCGCAATCGCGATAGGCTAAAATCCGGCCTTTATCAAAGTCGGAAACGTGATGGTACACATTTCTCCTCCTTACACGAGGCATCACATCAACGTTTCACCAGGCAACGCAGGTCAACTGCTGTTTGTGTATGAGAAATCGGTTGGAAACTTTCCTCATGTCAGCACGTTGTAGGTGTCGCCACCGGCGCCAACCTTGTGTGAATGCTCTGTAATGCTAATCATTTGCATATCACAGCATCTTCTTCCTGTCGGTTAAATTTCGCGTCTGTAGCACGTCATCTTCGTGGTGTAGCAATTTTAATGGCCAGTAGTGTACAAAGAAATGGAGTTATGGTAACAACTATTGTGATGATTGAAGGATATGTTTTTACTTTCCGTTGATATCTGTAGTGATGACTGAAGGATGAGTCTTAACTTTCTGTTGGTATCAATGACATCACGGACGCAACTCTAGCTCAGTTGGAAAAGAATGAGAGAAAAACTGGCATAACCTTTCCGAAAGATCCATCTCTGTGTGCACGGGGAACGGATTATTGAAACAATGTTATGTGAGAACAATGTTCACCGTCGATGAAATCTACTACTTAATGATTTTTACCTACCAATTTTATAATGTAATAGAAGGTACGCTTTGTTACAGATGTCGATGATTAGCGACCAATGCGATGTTCAGTCAATCCTTCAGAGAGGAAATTCCACCGAAAATGCGAGAAAGGTGTGTGGACTCTCTGTAACTAGTTATATCCTGGAGGAGGGAGACTAAGTATGGAAACATCAAATTCACAACATACTACCACGCCGAATAGGGTGTAAAAACCGTTATCATTCAAAACAGCTTCCAGTCATCTCGGAATTGCTAAATACAAGGGAATCTTATATCATTCTTCCTGTAAAATAATGGCAAGCTTAAGTAACGATGATGGAGGTTGATTTTGATTAATAACACTGCTCGCCAAAGTAGACTGCAGACGCTCAACACTATTTATATATGAGTGTGGCGACTATGGGAGATGCGACAATTCACCCTCGTGCTTCTAGACGATGTGAACTGTGTGAGCAAGGGCCCCGTCGTCTTGGATCACAGCATCATCATTGGGGATCAAATATTGTACCGTGGGATGGAGTTTCTCGTCCGAAATGGTCGCAGAGGTTCCATGAAATATGGCAGCCCAAATCATCACCGAACCCCCACCATCTTCCACTCTTGGCAGCAAGTAGTCTGCATCATCGGCTTTGGACAGCTTCCGTAAGAAGTAAACTCGATCAGAAGTTGGAAACAGTGTGAAACAAGACTCAGCTGACCAAACGACTTTCTTCAGTTGCTCCATAGTCCGTGTTTTATGGCTTGGGCATCACGTTTTCCTGTTACAGGCATTTGCACCATTTATGTGTGGTTTTGGAATGATAGTTTGCCCTTCATTTGCCAGCTTATGGAGCTCGCTTCGTGGTGATTTGGTGCGAATAGGGCTCACGAGTTCGACATTTAGTTCTGGAGCGTCTTTTGCAGATGTTGTCCTATTATTTTTGGTCAGCATCCTCTTCAGTGACTGTCACGGTCGCTCAACACACACTTTCGTCCACGTTGTGATGTATCGCATGATGCAATTCCTCTATTCCAATATGCTGTAATGCTCTTTGATACGATGCCTGTTGAAACACCAAACACTTCGGCTATCCAGGTTTCGCAAGCACCCATCATACACTCCTGGAAATGGAAAAAAGAACACATTGACACCGGTGTGTCAGACCCACCATACTTGCTCCGGACACTGCGAGAGGGCTGTACAAGCAATGATCACACGCACAGCACAGCGGACACACCAGGAACCGCGGTGTTGGCCGTCAAATGGCGCTAGCTGCGCAGCATTTGTGCACCGCCGCCGTCAGTGTCAGCCAGTTTGCCGTGGCATACGGAGCTCCATCGCAGTCTTTAACACTGGTAGCATGCCGCGACAGCGTGGACGTGAACCGTATGTGCAGTTGACGGACTTTGAGTGAGGGCGTATAGTGGGCATGCGGGAGGCCGGGTGGACGTACCGCCGAATTGCTCAACACGTGGGGCGTGAGGTCTCCACAGTACATCGATGTTGTCGCCAGTGGTCGGCGGAAGGTGCACGTGCCCGTCGACCTGGGACCGGACCGCAGCGACGCACGGATGCACGCCAAGACCGTAGGATCCTACGCAGTGCCGTAGGGGACCGCACCGCCACTTCCCAGCAAATTAGGGACACTGTTGCTCCTGGGGTATCGGCGAGGACCATTCGCAACCGTCTCCATGAAGCTGGGCTACGGTCCCGCACACCGTTAGGCCGTCTTCCGCTCACGCCCCAACATCGTGCAGCCCGCCTCCAGTGGTGTCGCGACAGGCATGAATGGAGGGACGAATGGAGACGTGTCGTCTTCAGCGATGAGAGTCGCTTCTGCCTTGGTGCCAATGATGGTCGTATGCGTGTTTGGCGCCGTGCAGGTGAGCGCCACAATCAGGACTGCATACGACCGAGGCACACAGGGCCAACACCCGGCATCATGGTGTGGGGAGCGATCTCCTACACTGGCCGTACACCACTGGTGATCGTCGAGGGGACACTGAATAGTGCACGGTACATCCAAACCGTCATCGAACCCATCGTTCTACCATTCCTAGACCGGCAAGGGAACTTGCTGTTCCAACAGGACAATGCACGTCCGCATGTATCCCGTGCCACCCAACGTGCTCTAGAAGGTGTAAGTCAACTACCCTGGCCAGCAAGATCTCGGGATCTGTCCCCCATTGAGCATGTTTGGGACTGGATGAAGCGTCGTCTCACGCGGTCTGCACGTCCAGCACGAACGCTGGTCCAACTGAGGCGCCAGGTGGAAATGGCATGGCAAGCCGTTCCACAGGACTACATCCAGCATCTCTACGATCGTCTCCATGGGAGAATAGCAGCCTACATTGCTGCGAAAGGTGGATATACACTGTACTAGTGCCGACATTGTGCATGCTCTGTTGCCTGTGTCTATGTGCCTGTGGTTCTGTCAGTGTGATCATGTGATGTATCTGACCCCAGGAATGTGTCAATAAAGTTTCCCCTTCCTGGGACAATGAATTCACGGTGTTATTATTTCAATTTCCAGGAGTGTATTTCCTCTAGTATCTCTGCGCTACCTGGGTATTTAGGGTGGCGCAACGCTGCTCCAAGTGAGTCTTCTGTCGAGCTCTGGGCCAGGCACAGATTTCACCCGCAGTTCCTCCGTCAGAATTTTGATTGGAATCTCGCTGTGTACATCATCGTACTGCTCGCCAGCTAGTGCCGACAGAGTGAGCCGCCAGTGTCTGCCTTCACCATTACCAGAATTTGGTCTCTGCACTGAAGAAGACCAGGAACTTGATATCGGTCGTCGACTTTCACCACGCTATTTCGTTCTACCTCCGAATGAATATTTTTCATCATTATAGTCTTCAGCTTAAGTTCGGCCTTGTGTAAATTCAGTGATAATAACAAACTTCTGTAAACTACTGAGTGATTAAATTTTCTCCATGGAGGAGCTTTAGGTTGATGCATTTATTAATAACAGTGCTCTACATTGTTTACCTGGGGTGTGTTCTCATTACACTTCAACTGGTGCAAAACGTATCAGTAGGCGTGGAGGAGTTTTTGGTTACTAAAGTTTCCGTCAGCTCCAGTCCCGACTTTCGTCCCATAGAAAGTGACGGAGAGGTAGGGTTCTGTGAACTTAAACTTTCATTCGTATTCTCCACACTATGTGGGCAGTGTCTGTGTGCGTGTGACTCGTACGTTGTGATGACTAACAGTGACTTATTGGCTCAACATGTTCAGTCACCAGTTGCTGATTCCCAGTATGGAAGAGATGTCCCAAGTCCCCTCTTTGCTCTCCAGCACACAGCAGATGCAGAGACGCCTTATGAAACTGTTGACCGGCATCTCCAAGACACCAGAGGCACTCAGCCATCGTCCACCAGTGTTTCTCCGCCCCAGCTTCCTGCTTCTGGCACGGCTCCAGAACTCTTGACCAGCGACATCATCACTCTAGACGATCCTAGCCATCGACTTCGACGGACCTCCAGGGTCAACTGCTAACAGACAGCAGCACTGCAGTTTCCTCCTTGTGGCACAGAACATGAACCTGCGTCCACATCTGTCCTCACACGTAATCCTTCCAAAGACACTTCACAGCAGACCTCCATAGTTGCACTGACTCCCTCCCACCTGGTCCATCCCGTGCCTCATCCACGCCCAAAATGTCTGATCCAGTCTCCTGTGTCTAATCTCAGGACAAGTTTTTGGACTTCCTTTTCCAGGCCTGGTCACTTCACTTGTCTTCTATTTTTCCATGCTTCTGCAGCTATTTATGCCATCTGGGCATAATCATTTTCCCTTCCACGGATTTCTGCTCCTATCTGTGTCCTCCAGCTACAATAATCTTCAATTTCAAGGACACCCGCACCCATCTCTATCCTCCAGACATGCTCTTCTGTCCTCGAGGCACAAGGAATTTACATGTCAAGTGCTACTGCATACAACTCTATCCTCTCAGTGTTGTGTTGGCAGAAGAGCCAACACCGTGTTACGAATGGAGGCCGAAATGCACGCGTTTTAGCTCACGCAGGCTGGCGTGAGGAGGGAAGAACTATACTGACGTGAGGTCTGAAACATGACTAGGAATTAGAATTCAGAAAGCGGAGGTAATTAGTTTGATGCTAAACTTTAATCCATTAATGATGAATGTCGCTCTTGACGGTACACGATTCACAATATTATCTGTTCAGAATACAATCTAGTAACTGAATACGGCGCCTTGCTAGGTCGTAGCAAATGACGTAGCTGAAGGCTATGCTAAACTGTCGTCTCGGCAAATGAGAGCGTATGTAGACAGTGAACCATCGCTAGCAAAGTCGGCTGTACAACTGGGGCGAGTGCTCGGTCTGTAATCACTGATAGTGGCGACACGCGGGTCCGACGTATACTAACGGACCGCGGCCGATTTAAAGGCTACCATCTAGCAAGTGTGGTGTCTGGCGGTGACACCACACCCAGCATCATCGTTTTCCGTTTCTTGTGCTTCTGCACTAATTTATGCCCTTCAAGCCCAACAGGTTGACATTCTGTGTGCTCCCTTCAACACTCTGGACTCGACAAAAAATGGTTCAAATGGCTCTGAGCACTATGCGACAACTTCTGAGGTCATGAGTCCCCTAGAACTTAGAACTACATAAACCTAACGAACCTAAGGACATCACATACATCCACGCCCGAGGCAGGATTCGAACCTACGACCGTAGCGGTCGCGCGGTTCCAGACTGTAGCACCTAGAACCGCTCGGCCACTTCGCCCAGCCTCTGGACTAAACAATTTTCTTTTCCATGCACTGGCCGCTCACATCCATCCTCTGTGTACAATTTCTCCATATCGTTCCCAGATTATTTTCCACCACTTTCAGCCATCTACGCCCTGTATATCGAGTCCTAGCTTTGGTCTCCTCACAGACTTGCTGCAGATGGCTCGCTCCTCAGCTGTTGCGGGCTTGCCAACCTCCCCTAGTCCGCTCACGCAAGCCCTGCGGCGGGGCTAGGATTCTAATCTAGGAACAAGGCCACTGGACCTCTTGGATGCCTCTGTTCCTTAGCACTGCCAACACTAGACGCCAGCTGTGGTCACCGTGCTCTTGGGTTTGGTAATGGGAGAAGTGACACTGCATGTCAGCTCCACATAACTCCAACCAGATCAAACTGTTGTAACCCCAGCAAACACCGACAGATCCTTACCAGAGGATTTTTCATGGTTTTTTGCTGCAGGCTCTGAATATCTCCCGCACAGTGCCAGGGACGACGCCAACCTGCAACCCCAGCTTCTAGGAACATCAGCCCATCTCCACTCCCGGTTCCCACGCCGATGGACGTTGCCGACAGACTCCCGGTCACCAGTTCCTGAGTCTTGGAGATGGACACTATACTCCTGTCTTCCACATGGGGGATGGATGTGTATGCGCCGCTCGCCTGACAAACTTGCAACCCGTCTCACACTTGTGGTATGCGAGCAACCTAATGCAGAACGGGCTACATCAGCAGAGGACAAAACTTCAATCACTCACGCTGAATAGTCCAGCAGGGGGCAGCGGAAGCGCTGCTAGAGGTCACCTGCCCTGCAAACTTGATTGCGTCTTCAGGCCATGTGATCGCAAATAGATCCTCCAGTATTTCTACGTTGGACGTTTGTTCAGGGCGGCGCAACGTCACTCTAAACGAGTCTTCTATCAAACTCTGGGCCAGGCGCCGACTGCACCTACAGTTCTTCATATTAATTAATACACGACCGATAAAGGGCTCATTTAGATACTACTACCTGTGCCTAGGGCGATTGATAACAGATGTCCCGGTTGGCGGTCCTCTGCGCCCATATATAAATACAGCTAGAGAGGCAGAAGGAGGTTCTAGGCGCTCAGTCCGGAACCGCGCGACTGCTACGGTCGCAGGTTCGAATCCTGCCTCAGGCATGGATGTGTGTGATGTCCTCAGGTTAGGTAGGTTTAAGTAGTTCTAAGTTCTAGGGCACTGATGACCACAGATGTTAAGTCCCATAGTGCTCAGAACCATTTGCAGAAGGAGGAGACACTTCGCACCCAGATATCAAGCTGTTCGAGTCAGTCAAATGCCTGCGTGCTGTGTGCCTCGGATGATGTCAGAGCTGGCAGACTTGAATGCGTGTTCCGTAAAAGTAGGAAGTGAACTCGCGACGACTGTATACCATCCTGGACAGTTTAGATTACACGCAAGTAACTGTTTTGTTCCACCGGTAATGTTGACAAAACCGCGTGGCAATCAGCGAGATTATTTTCCACATTTAAGGCGAGCAACTAAATTTTGGTGATTATAAGCCAGGGCGATAGACCATTCTACTTGGAACTTCCCGCAGATGTCTCCACTGAACAGTTAATAGCGCTGTTGGCGATAGGTACATTAGATAGAATACTAAGACTTATATTTTGCGAGTGTGAACTTTAAATGCCGGCCAGAGTGGCCGAGCGGTTCTAGGCGCTTCAGTCTGGTACCGCGCGACCGCTACGGTCGCAGGTTCGAATCCTGCCTCGGTCATGTATGTGTGTCATGTCCTTAGGTTAGTTAGGATTAAGTAGTTCTAAGTTCTAGGGGACTGATGACCTTAGATGTTAAGTCCCATAGTGCTCAGAGCCATTTGAACCATTTTTGAACTTTTACTGAATATATCAATTAGTCAGAACCCAAAAATTTTATTTATGGTCATAGTTACTGATCCCGCTGAGTAAATAGCAAGTAGGGACATTTTCTTTCAGTGAGCACAAGGAGTAATGTGGACTTCCAGACTGGAAATTATGGTTAGTATGTTCTCCATCACTTTCTGGCTGACCGCAAAAATAGTTTTCAGGCTCTTGTGGACGGCCTAGGTAGGTATGGCTCTGAGCACTATGGGACTCAACATCTGAGGTCATCAGTCCCCTAGAACTTAGAACTACTTAAACCTAACTAACCTAAGGACATCACACACATACATGCCCGAGGCAGGATTCGAACCTGCGACCGTAGCTGTCACGCGGTTCCGAACTGAAGTGCCTAGAACCGCACGGCCACCGAGTCCGGCGTAGGTAGGTGTAAAACACAGTAAATTCAAGTGTCTTTTCATAACGACGTAACGAAGTAACGATCATTTTGAATATTTACCCGCCGCCCCACACCGTCAGTGTCTGCCTTCACCGCCACCAGCACCATCGATTTCAGCGTAGGACACGGCCAGGAACTTGGTACTGGTAGTCGACTTCCACTACGTTGTTTTGTTCTATCGCCGGCCGGGGTGGCCGAGTGGTTCTAGGCGCTCAGTCCGGCACCGCGCGGCTGCTACGGTCGCAGGTTCGAATCCTGCCTCGGGCATGGATGTGTGTGATGTCCTTAGGTTAGTTAGGTTTAAGTAGTTCTAAGTTCTAGGGAACTGATGACCACAGATGTTAAGTCCCATAGTGCTCAGAGCCATTTTTTGTTCTATCTCCGAGTGAATGTTAAACTTGGACTGTTTCATCATTACAGCCTCCTTCGTAAGTTTGGACTTGTGTAAAATCAGTGCTAATCACGAATTTTCACAAACTGCTGCAGTGATGAACTTTTCTCTAAGGAGGAGCTTTTGGCTGATGCATTTACTAATAAAACTGCTATACATTGTTTACCTGGGCTGTGTTCTCATTCGCTACGGTCGCAGGTTCGAATCCTGCATCGGGCATGGATGTGTGTGATGTCCTTAGGTTAGTTAGGTTTAAGTAGTTCTAAGTTCTAGGGGACTGATGACCTCAGAAGTTAAGTCCCATAGTGCTCAGAGCCATTTGATTTTTGTGTTCTCATTGTGCCTCAACCGGCCCAAAACATCGATACGAGCAACGACAATCCGTTCACGTTCGAATTCATTTAGCTCCGACATAATGCTCTCACAATTACGCAGAACACTGTTGTGACCACGACTGATATTTGCAATGTATTGACGCCGCTGCATAGGTGCCCTTCGTGGTCAAATACAACAGCACCATCTGGAGACTTGGCTAGCATCTGCATTTATGTTCAAGCATGCATTTCTCGTGGTGTCTCCATATTTTTGTCCAATCCTTGCTCACACAGCCGGAATAATTGCAAACTCAGTCGAAATATTTAATATATTCTGAGGGCCCTTTTCATTTTGTACATTACGATAAACAAACCGTCTTTGACGGCCTCGTATATATCCTGCTTACTGTAGCAGAAACAGGAATGTAGTTCCGTCGTGTACATACATTCGGACACTAAAGTCTACATACACCCTAATAATAACACTTGAAGTCAAAATCAATCAAGAAAATATTATTTATTCACTTTCTGTGACATAAACAGACATGTTAGGAACTGAAAAATACATATACACTGTATTATTAATAATAATTCCATATACTGACATCTTGAGCATACGAATAAAACAGCGGTCAGGTACAAAAGTAAACATACACTGTTCTTTTCTTCACATTCAGGCCCAATTTGATATAGTATTGCCACCTTCTGCTTCGATCACAGCTTCCAAACATCTAGGCATAGATTCCACCAATTTTTTGGTGTACGCAGATGTAAAGTTATTCCACTCTTTGATTAAGGCTGCTTTTAAATCATCTTCGTTTTTGATGTTGTATTTTTTTACCCTACACTTTATTTCTCCCCAAAGATGTTCAATTGGGTTAATGTCTGGTGATCGGAGAGGCGAATGCAACTCTTGATACAGTGTAAAGTAGCCATTCTTTTACGAGAATGGCCGTGTACTTAGTGTCATTGTCTTGCTGAAACACTCAGTCTGTTCTTAGTCCCAGTTTCTCAGCGGATTGCTTCAGATTCTCCTTTAAGATGGTGAAATACTTCCATTTATCGATAATACCTTCAATAAATGCTAAATTCCCAACTCCAGCTCCCGACAGGCAACCCCACACAAGAATATTTCCAACACCCTACTTCACGGATGAGACAAGATTTCTCTTCTTCCAACTTTCATCCCTTTTTCGTCATACCTTTTGCTGTCCATCACACTGGAAGATGTTAAACTTACTCTCATCCGTGAAAAGTACTGTATCCCAAAATGTGGCATCTTTATTTTGGTGCCGAGTTGTAAGTTATAGGCGCTTCTGTTCATTTAGCCTGCTTATGAACGGTTTCTTCCTTGTTGTCTACTTTCAGATCCATGATTGTGCAGCAGCCTTCGTACAGTTATGAGATGAGCATTATTTCAGCTAGTATTTGCGACATCTAATGCCAACTCCGTAGCTGTAATTCTGGGATTCGCATTCACTTTTATAATGATGTGTCGGCGCTGCCTGTTAGATGATTTTGGTGGTCGTCCACATCTAGCTTTGTGTTCTACGCTTCCTCGATCCCTGTAATTTCTTCTAACAATCTCCCAAACTTTCCGCAGTGAAAAACCCTTTTTACTGAGCTCAATAATATTTTTCCTCACCGCCACTGGTATTTCTGTCCTTTTTGAATCCATGTTACGCGATCGAATTACGTGTTGCAATACACGTCTATTGTATCAACAAACTACACCACTTGTACTGTGTCCACTGCAACGTCTCTCTTGCAACTAATGACAGACTCGATGTTTATGTTGACTTCTGTACCACAGTAAACAACAATGTTGCACCTATATCACATTTTTTAATCACAGTTAATAAATTGTGTCCTAAGCGTTCATTACTAGGTCGAAAATACTTACTGTTTTGAGAAGGACTGTGCTCATGAGTGGAAACAAGTGTTATCCGTGCAGGTGACTTTACTACTGACGATACAAAGAAACAAAAGAGAAGATGAACTCTAACCTCCTGTAACACTTAACTATAGCATCAGAAATAAATAATTTTTCAGGCTTAAAATGGTATAAACAGACTGGCCACATGATTGTAATCCTGGACGATTAAATTTTTAGCGTTTGTTTTTCTGGGAGGATTGAGAAAATTTGCAGCTTTTCTATGTAAGGTATAGTCGTTTTCATTCTTAAGTATAATTAATGGGTATGAATACCTTATCATGTCAGAATACCTAATCATCTCAGAAACTGTGCGGCTGGTCCCGGCGGAGGTTCGAGTCCTCCCTCGGGCATGGGCGTGTGTGTTTGTCCTTAGGATAATTTAGGTTAAGTAGTGTGTAAGCTTAGGGACTGATGACCTTAGCAGTTAAGTCCCATAAGATTTCACACACATTTGAACATTTTTTTCATCGCACAGTTAAAAGAGAACGTATCCATTCATGAAAGATTTTGTTTGGTTGGCATCAGAGCGATACGGAGTTAGTCAATTACATCCATTACGTATTTTTTGTGTAATTTGGATTGTCGTGACGTGATACAGAACTGGCTCATCGCTGCTTTAGTCTGAGGTAACTTTATTATATTTGAGACGTATTTGTAGTCATACAAATATAGATACAGGGTGTTTCAAAAATGACCGGTATATTTGAAACGGCAATAAAAACTAAACGAGCAGCGATAGAAATACACCGTTTGTTGCAATATGCTTGGGACAACAGTAAATTTTCAGGCGGACAAACGTTCGAAATTGCAGTAGTTACAATTTTCAACAACAGATGGCGCTGCAAGTGATGTGAAAGATATAGACGACAACGCAGTCTGTGGGTGCGCCATTCTGTACGTCGTCTTTCTGCTGTAAGCGTGTGCTGTTCACAACGTGCAAGTGTGCTGTGGACAACATGGTTTATTCCTTAGAACAGAGGATTTTTCTGGTGTTGGAATTCCACCGCCTAGAACACAGTGTTGTTGCAACAAGACGAAGTTTTCAACGGAGGTTTAATGTAACCAAAGGACCGAAAAGCGATACAATAAAGGATCTGTTTGAAAAATTTCAACGGATTGGGAACGTGACGGATGAACGTGCTGGAAAGGTTGGGCGACCGCGTATGGCAACCACAGAGGACAACGCGCAGCTAGTGCAGCAGGTGATCCAACAGCGGCCTCGGGTTTCCGTTCGCCGTGTTGCAGCTGCGGTCCAAATGACGCCAACGTCCACGTATCGTCTCATGCGCCAGAGTTTACACCTCTATCCATACAAAATTCAAACGCGGCAACCCCTCAGCGCCGCTACCATTGCTGCACGAGAGACATTCGCTAACGATATAGCGCACAGGATTGATGACGGCGATATGCATGTGGGCAGCATTTGGTTTACTGACGAAGCTTATTTTTACCTGGACGGCTTCGTCAATAAACAGAACTGGCGCATATGGGGAACCGAAAAGCCCCATGTTGCAGTCCCATCGTCCCTGCATCCTCAAAAAGTACTGGTCTGGGCCGCCATTTCTTCCAAAGGAATCATTGGCCCATTTTTCAGATCCGAAACGATTACTGCATCACGCTATCTGGACATTCTTCGTGAATTTGTGGCGGTACAAACTGCCTTAGACGACACTGCGAACACCTCGTGGTTTATGCAAGATGGTGCCCGGCCACATCGCACGGCCGACGTCTTTAATTTCCTGAATGAATATTTCGATGATCGTGTGATTGCTTTGGGCTATCCGAAACATACAGGAGGCGGCGGGGATTGGCCTCCCTATTTGCCAGACATGAACCCGTGTGACTTCTTTCTGTGGGGACACTTGAAAGACCAGGTGTACCGCCAGAATCCAGAAACAATTGAACAGCTGAAGCAGTACATCTCATCTGCATGTGAAGCCATTCCGCCAGACACGTTGTCAAAGGTTTCGGGTAATTTCATTCAGAGACTACGCCATATTATTGCTACGCATGGTGGATATGTGGAAAATATCGTACTATAGAGTTTCCCAGAACGCAGCGCCATCTGTTGTTGCCAATTGTAACTACCGTAATTTCGAAAGTTTGTCTGCCTGAAAATGTACTGTTGTCCCAAGCATATTGCAACAAACGGTGTATTTCTATCGCTGCTCGTTTAGTTTGTATTGCCGTTTCAAATATACCGGTCATTTTTGAAACACCCTGTATGTCTGTGTAAGCGTATGTGTTTTTGTATATATGAAAATTGCGGCTCCAAGAAAGAATGGCCCAGTGTATCCGAACACGAAAGATGTGGGCAATGGTGTACCATTGATTAATATCGCAGATAGATGATGTATACGGAGATCAACTAGTCCTTTCTTGTAGTACTGGAAACGTCAGATTTGCGCCAAGGTCAGACAATGAAGAACTGTGCAATGAGAAACTCATAAGCAAGTGTCAGTGTGGCCAACTGACGTCCAAGACTCTAATGTCCGTATGTGAGTGAGTTCGACAATGTGATAGGCGTGTGGAACCAATGAGTAGAACGCGGTCATACGCATCGATGAGTAGGCGCTGAGCCAGACGGTGTAACAGGGTCACGGGATGGCCGACATCTTGTCCGTATGACTATAACCGGCTGTCGTGCTTCGTACGCAGCGTTGGCTTGAAGCTAAGGCACTGCAATGGACGTGGATCTATCTGAATCAACAACTCGTATGCCACTGCGTCTCTTCCACAGTCCAGAAATCACAATCGTCTCAGACTGCAATGGGAATGGGAAGGCATTTTATGTTTATCTGAATAACAAAATATAGTGCTGTTGGATAAGTCTTGCATTATCCTGTAGCACAGTGAAAGGCACACACCTGTTAGACATCACTATCAACCGCGTTGCTTGTATCGCTACTGGGGACCCACTGTACGGCTAAGCTCGAGATAGTGGCGTGCGCTCCGAAGTCCAGGAACTGGTATTTGGTATGGTGACAGTGTTTCCGTGAACAAAAAAATGCAGTATCGCAGTCCAAGTCGCAGGACAACCTAAATCCTAAAGTATTTCTCATTTATATTGAGAAGTAATAGCGTCTATCACCAGTCATTCAAGTACTTCTACGAATGCTGTTGCAGGTGGCCCTGTTTTTGTTTTGGCAGGTATTATTTTACCACATATGGCGAGCTACACTCAGGTCGATAGAGGATCTTCAAAATCCACGAAAGAATATTGGACAAGAAATAGTTATTGTATTGTAGATACAATGGTAATTTTATGAAACGTGAAACAATGATACAGATACAAGTATAGCTGCGCTCTACGAAAACTACGGTTCTCTAGTTTTGGTTCACTACATAAATGACGTAGTAAATGGTAGGGTTCTATGTAACATTGACAGAATTGGTTAAGAAAAGAAACACAAATGAATATGTGAGAGAAACTGGGAGTCGACTACTTCACTATGTTTTTTGTTTGTTTTGAACACAATTAAAACGTCACATCGTTCACTGTTAGTCCATTGTGTATTTTATATGGTTACAAAATATGAATTGCATTTTATAGGTAATAAAAATTAGTAGATCGCGTAACTTCTGCGCTCTTATGTAACCAATGCAATTGCTTTTGATGCAGGAACAGTTTATATGAACGAACACGTAGTTATTTTATACTCAATAGAACGTTCTCCATCATGATCAAAGGTAAGAGTATTTTGTTATTGTTGATAAGTGCGAAAGTTGTTTATAAAGAACAGAAAGATGTTCTATATAAGCTCGACGAAGTATTGAACCGATGTTTGATATATTTTGTTTTGCGTTTTTTTTTTTTTTTGAGAAAATTTCGTTGTCCAGCGCTAAATGAGAAATCTGTATTTTTTTAATTTTTTACTACAACATCCCTCTGTTGCACGTAGAAAAACAACAATTTTCGAAGAGAAGCTAAATTAAACATTGACAATTTCAACTCTGTCATAAATGCTGTTTATTTTTAAGCTACAGACACTAACATAGCTACATAGATCAAAAACGTTCTGTAGTTATGCGGACCTCTGTATATCCTCACTCCTTTCCTACACGGTTCACCGCTTCCGGTTTCTAGAGATCGAAATAAGGTAATGCCCAATAGGCACACAACATACATAACATACAGATAACGCGGTTACAAATCTTAACTGACCGAGGCTGCTAGGAAAAGTACCGTAGACTGCACTTGCTTGTGATGATCTACGGTAGCCTACGGTAGTTTTACAACTCTAGATACAAAGTATAACGGAATGCCGGCCATGGACTGTGGATGAGACTGTGTGGTGTCCTTGCACCAGTTACTAACACGACGTGATAACGAGTGTTTGCTTATGCAATATAGACCGCAAGATAACTGAGTTCTGGTAGAGAGCTGGACACTCTAGATGAGTGATGTTATCGTGTTGCAAGCACTCGACCGACCGCCAGGTTAGCAGTGTGTGGTTTGGCATTATTATCTATCGAAAGGAGCCAAGGTCCATATAAACCAAGAAAAAGGTACACGTACAGTTCCAGTATCCATGTAGGATACAGCAACTAAAATAGTTATGGAAACTTGATACATTGTCGCACGCGATCCTAAAGTATTTCAGCTCTAGACTGCAATATTGGTTTTTGGACAACATGGTTGTGGAGATGAAGCAGCGATTAGTATGATTAATCAATTATTCAAAAACAGTCTTAATAGCATTTATTATTATTATACCGCCAACCGGTTTCAACCCGACGTAGGGGTCATCTTCTAGGCGTTTACACTGTGAAATTATAGATATCCGTCAGAAAGACTTCATTATACAACAGCTAAAATTACGTAAATTTAAAATATATTACCCATTGGTCGACTGATGGTGGTGTCACTTCTGTCTACTTAACGGCAGGAAACTATGCGATATTAACCCTTCGTATGGGCTTAAATAGCGTGCTGAGATCACGTGAATAGACGGCAACACCCCTAGCGGCGACCAACGGTATTTAATACAGTTTGTTATATGTAATTACTAGTCGCCTTGGTTTAACATAAATTTAAGTGACAGTAAATAACAGAAAATGGAACCATTCCATTTAAAAAGAGTTACAATTATAGTGTTAATTATAAAATAATCACAAATGTTCCGTAGTCAACTCGTAATTTTTGTGTCACAAATTGTTTTACTTTATATTATGGCACATAATGTAATATACATTTACGAATTTTACGAGTTGACTACGGAACATTTGTTATTATTTTATAATTAACACTATAATTGTAACTCATTTTAAGTGGAATGGTTCCATTTTCTGTTATTTACTGTCACTTAAATTTATGTTAAACCAAGGTGACTAGTAATTACATATAAAAAACTGTATTAAATGCCGTTGATCGCCGCTGGTGGTGTTGCCGTCTATTCACGTGATCTTAGCACGCTATTTAAGCCCATACGAAGGGTTAGTATGGCATAGTTTCCTGCCGTTATGTAGACAGGAGTGACACCACCAGCAGTCGACCAATGAGTAACATATTTTACATTTACGTAATTTTAGCTGTTGTATAATGAAGTCTTTCTGACGGATATCTATAATTTCACAGTGTAAACGCCCAGAAGATGACCCCCACGTCGGGTTGAAACCGGTTGGCGGTATAAAATAATAAATGCGATTAAGACTGTTTTTGAATAATTGCAATATCGGTGCCGCCGTATCGGTCGCTTTTCGCAATACTGCAGAGGTTGTAATGTGTGCTAGAGGCACATAAGAAGAACAGACGATACGAATGATTATCCTGGCTACATCGGAGCTCATCCGTGAACAGAACCCTAGCCAGTACTCTGTGAGACCCTCACGGGAAGATGCAACATTCGTAAAGGGATGCGGTGCCTGATTGCGAGTGAGATGTGTCTGGTGATTCGCCGGGCCTCGCTGAGGGGAGACTTGTGACACAGAGGCTCTTGCAAAATTGGTATCTGGGGGAGGTGCTGTGAAATTCGGGCATTTGTGAGACAATAGCAATAACGGCACTTGGTCTACAACGCACTTACGTTGAAAGTTTATCACTCTTCCATCCTGCAATCTTGTCCAAAGCCGTGAAACAACGTTCAACTCGCGACCCACTTCGCCCTCACTGGCTGGAACTTGTATTGTATTGAACTGGGGACCTAGAAACGACGGCGAGGCGTAGCTCTCAGTGGTTCACAACCCCACAACAGGCTACAGAAGTCCACTCACCCCACCGCCGCCCCACACCGAACCCCGAGTTATTGTACGATTCGGTCCCCAGTGGACACCCCCTCCCCCCCCCAGGGAACGTCTCACATCAGACGAGTGTAACCCCAATGTTTGCGTGGTAGAGTAATTATGGTGTAGGCGTACGTGGAGATAGTGTTTGCGTAGCAATCGTCGACGTAGTGTAACTGAGGCGGAATAAGAGCAATCAGTCCGCATTCACCGAGACAGATAGAAAACCGCATTAAAAACCATCCACAGACTGGCCGGCACACCGAACCTCGACACTAATCAGCCGGGCAGATTCGTGTCGGGGACTGGCACGCCTTCTCTCCCGGAAAGCAGTGCGTTAGACCGAACAGCTAACCGGGCGGGCCTGCTGGAACTTAATGCGTCAGTGACTCAGCCAAGCGTAATTTAATCTACATGTGTTCGCAGCGCCGTCCTGCTTCTCTGCGTCTAATTACTGTGCGCCCTTCGTCATAACTCACATTTAGCGACACTACACTAGAGCCTTCTCTGTTCACACGGAGTGTTACGCACATACTAAGTGGTTTCCTCCTTCATTTCCAATTATGAAGAAATTGGTGGCGTAATTCAACTGCACAGTGCACATTTTGAAGTTAATCGACGTGACAGACGTTCCAAATCCACGATCACATATGACTTTTTTTTTAAAAAAAAATCTTTATTCTTCAATATATGTGATACATAACAACCCACCACCTTATATAATTAGTGGGTCCTAGTTGATACAATTTGATATCACATATGATCTTACCGAGAAAGAGCAAAACGTGATACTAAATGTGTGGTGTCACCGCCAGACACCACACTTGCTAGGTGGTAGCTTTTAAATCGGCCGCGGTACGCTAGTATACGACGGACCCGCGTGTCGCCACTGTCAGTAATTGAAGACCGAGCGCCGCCACACGGCAGGTCTAGAGAGACTTCCTAGCCCTCGCCCCAGTTGTACAGCCGACGTTGCTAGCCATGGTTCACTGAGAATTACGCTCTCAATTGCCGAGAAGATAGTTAGCATAGCCTTCAGCTAAGTCAATTGCTACGACCTAGCAAGGCGCCATTTATCCTTTGCTGTGTATCTAATGAAGGATGTACAGTAACAAGACCAATGTTCACCAATTGTGGATTAAAGTTAAGTATTCCAGCAGCTACGTACTTTTCTTTATAGCATTCATTACGTACCCTGTTTCAGACCTCACGCCAGCCTGCGTGAGTTTAAGCGCGTGCCTTTCAGTTACCCGTCCCTGTGGATTGGCTGTCCTGCCAGTCCACAACAAAATGATAGTTCAAAAATGGTTCAAATGGCTTTGAGCACTATGGGACTTAACATCTGAGGTCATCAGTCCCCTAGACTTAGAACTTCTTAAACCTAACTAACCTAAGGACATCACCCACATCCATGACCTAGGGAGGATTCGAACCTGCGACCGTAGCAGCAGCGCGGTTCCAGACTGAAGCGCCTAGAACCGCTCGTCCACAACGACCGGCACTAAACGATGGCCGACTGTACAAGGGTTGGAGAAAAATATGAAAACGCCTAAAACACAACACATTATCACGCCTAATACAATGCACGAAACCATTTGGCATTTAAAACAGCTTCCAGTCGTATCGGGATGGATAAATACACGTCGTGTATGATTTTCGAGAGCACCGTATAACATTCTTCCTTCAAAATAGTGACAAGATCAGATAACGCTGATGGATCTGGATAGCGATCACGCACTCTCCTCTTGAAAGCAGACCGCAAATGCTCAACAACATTGAAATTTGGTAAATAAGGTGCCCAGGGCACATGCGACAGTTCATCCTCTCGCTCACCAAACCGTCAGGGTCGATGCGAGCTATGTGAACAGGGAAACTGTTCTCTTGGAACGCAGCATCACCATTGGGGAACAGCGTACCATGGGATGGACCTGATCAGCCAAAAGGTAACATGATCCTTAGCAGAGTAACCGTGGATCCCATGGAATACCACGATATGGCTACCTAAATCATCACCGAACCCAGGCCATGTTTCACGCGTAGGACGTAAACTTGGCCAGAAGTGGGAACCAGTGTTAAACAAGACTTATCCGACCAAAGGACCTCCTTCCATTGCTCCATAGTTCAGGTTTTATGGTTTCGGCACCACTACTACGGGCATTTGCATCACTGATGTTCTAATTCTACATCTACATCATCTACATTTATGCTTTTCAAGTCGTCCTGTAGTGTGTGCTGTAGAGAACTTCCTTCTTCACTATCAGCTTCTCTCCTTTCGTGCTCCAATCTCATGAGATGCCTGACTGTCCATATGGATTCGAATGAGCTCTAATTTTTTTTTAATTCCTCATTATCTCGCGAGATGCATATGGGAACAAGTAATACGTTGTCTCTCTCTCTCTTCTTGGAACAAATGCTCTCGGAATTTACAGTAAAACTCTCCGCGACGGGCAACGCTCTCTCGTGGTGTCTGCTACTGTAGTATGATAAGTATTCTCCTAAAGATAGCACAGTTATCGAACAAACTTATGAGGGAACGCACAGTTCTTCCTTAGATATTGTCGATCTCCTGTATTAATACTAAGCGGTAAGCGTCACAGACTGACGGACAGTATCCAAGATTCGAATGAAACAGAGTTTCGTAAGGCTGTTCTTTCGTGAATCAGTTACATTTCGTTACGGTTCTTCCAATGAATCTGGGTCTGGCGTCTGCTTTTCCTATCATTAGTGTAATTTGATCGATCCAAGCCAGGTCCCTTCGGACGAATTCCCCTAGATATTTTACGGTTGTTAGTGCTTCTATTGATTTATCACCAGCAGTTTAATCAAATAGTACGAGCATTTTCGTCTGTTTATGCGGAATACGATATACTGATTTACGTTGAGGGGCAACTGCCAATCTCTACTAGACGCATCAATTGTCTGCAGATCTTCCTGCATTTCGATACAATTTTCTGGCGTTGCAGGTTTCCTGTACAGGGTGTATCATAATTAATGGTGCAAATGCATAGAGTTGAAAGTTGTACTCGATACTAGAAGCAAAATCGTCTCAGTAAACATGGGTTTTAAATACCTGAAGAGCTATGTGTAATTCTTCATCTTCCAAACTATAAAACAAATCTTTTCCACTGCAAGCTCTTCGCTTCCCATATTTTGGGGTGAGGCAGTATGGACCAAAATAAGAAAATATTGTCTATTAAACGTAGGATCTAAAATGCATTCTTTAAGAGCTGTGTCAAGTTGAAGAGATGTATTTAAGAGTGGCGATGATCAACAAGTGCTCATAGCTCTTAAGCTTTGCTCTTTAGAGCCCATGTTTACTCAACTTTTAGCTTTTAGTGTCGTGTACTTTCAACTGTATACCTTTATGCCATTAATTGTGATGCATCCGGTATACAAATAATTAACGGTAATGGACATAAAACATACATTGGAGTATTCCCTAAATTAGTTTTACATCCGACGAGTTGGCCCCGTTAAGAACTATGTGTTGTGATCTGTCTGCTAGTAAATTCTGGATCCAGTCTTAAAGTTGGTCCGAGATTACGAAAGTTCGTATTTCGTTCAGTAAGCGTCAGTGCGGTAATGTATCGATCGTTTTGTGGAAGCGAATAAATACGACATCAAACTAGGTTCCTTTATCTGCGAAATTTCGGATGTCGTGACCAAGAGAGCGAACCTGGTTCTGCAAGCTTTTTGGTTGCACAATTTATGTTGTTTCCTATGGAAGAGATTACCATTCTATCGAGCGAGGTGGCGCAGTGGTTAGACACTGGACTCGCATTCGGGAGGACGACGTTCAATCCCGCGTCCGGCCATCCTGATTTAGGTTTTCCGTGATTTCCCTAAATCGCTCCAGGCAAATGCCGGGATGGTTCCTTTCAAAGGGCACGGCCGACATCCTTCCCCGTCCTTCCCTAATCCGATGAGACCGATGACCTCGCTGTCTGGTCTCCTTCCCAAAAAAAAACAACAACCATTCTCTAAAGATGTGATTACACTCGAGCATGAAACTTATTCCGTAATTCTACAACAGGATGACACACCGATATAGATCTATAATTATGCGCATCTTTGACGATCGTTCTTGAACATGGGAATGACATATGTCTATTTCCAATCATTTGATACCCTTCGTTGCTCCAGAGACCTATGACCAACTGCTGTCGGACGAGGAGCAAGTTCTTTCTCGTAATTTGTGTGCCGTGTAATCCCGGGATGATGTTACAAACTTTCAGGGATGACTGAGAAGGGTAATTTTATCAATTTCAAGTAGCGGATCCTGGTGAGGAAACGACCGATTCTAAAGTTATAAGCGAAAATTATTCTGATACCTCAGACAAGCTCTTTGCTTTCCACATTTTCTGAGGATGTTGTTGTTGTTGTTGTTGTGGTCTTCAATCCTGAGACTGGTTTGATGCAGCTCTCCATGCTACTCTACCCTGTGCAAGCTTCTTCATCTCCCAGTACTTACTGAAACCTACATCCTTCTGAATCTGCTTAGTGTATTCATCTCTAGGTCTCCCTCTACGATTTTTACCCTCCACGCTGCCCTCCAATGCTAAATATGTAATCCCCTGATGCCTCAGAACATGTCCTACCAAAGGGTCCCTTCTTCTTGTCAAGGTGTGCCACAAACTCCTCTTCTCCCCAATTCCATTCAATACCTCCTCATTAGTTATGTGATCTACCCATCTAATCTTCAGCATTCTTCTGTAGCACCACATTTCGAAAGCTTCTATTCTCTTCCTGTCCAAACTATTTATCGTCCATGTTTCACTTCCATACATGGCTACACTCCATACAAATACTTTCAAAAATGACTTCCTGACACTTAAATCTATACTCGATGTTAACAAATTTCTCTCCTTCAGAAACGCTTTCCTTCCCATTGCCAGTCTACATTTTATATCCTCTCTACTTCGACCATCATCAGTTATTTTGCTCCCCAAATAGCAAAACTCCTTTACTTCTTTAAGTGCCCGTCGGAGTGGCCCTGCGGTTCTAGGCGCTACAGTCTGGAACCGAGCGACCGCTACGGTCGCAGGTTCGAATCCTGCCTCGGGCATGGATGTGTGTGATGTCCTTAGGTTAGTTAGGTTTCATTAGTTCTAAGTTCTAGGCGACTGATGACCTCAGAAGTTAAGTCGCATAGTGCTCAGAGCCATTTGAACCATTTGAACTACTTTAAGTGTCTCGTTTCCTTTCTAATTCCCTCAGCATCACCCGATGTAATTCGACTACATTCCATTATCCTCGTTTTGCTTTTGTTGATGTTCATCTAATCTGAGGATGTAGTATGGACGAAAACAAGAAAAATTGTCGAGTGAACATTGGCACTAAAATGCATACCTTAACAGATATGTTCAGTAGAAGAGATGTGGTTCACAGTAGCAAAGATAAACAACTGCTCATAGTTCTTAAGATATAAACTTTAGATCCCATGTATAATGGACATTTTTTTCTTGTTTTGGTCCATACTACCTCCTCCCAAAATATCGAAAGCAAAGAGTGGGCAATAGAAGAGGTATCAGAAAGATTTTCGCTCATGACTTCTGACTCGGTCGTTTCCAGACTAGGGTCCCTTACTTCAAATTGATGCATTTACCCTTGTCTGTCATTCTTGAAAGTCTGTAACTTCATCACAGAATCGCCTTGTAGAATCGTACAGGTACATCTTCAGGTCCAGTCGGCTTTCCTGCCTTGAGCAATTTTAACTGATTTTCTGTTCGTCTTATCTCAATATGTACATTATCGACGTTATGCGATAGTCTCTGCATTACGATCTTCAGCAGTGGAACAATTCCCAATCAGTATGTCAGCCTGTTGTGAGCAACGGAACAGATGCTTATTACCTGCTTACTGACTTTATATAAGACCAAAACTAATGGGAATTATCGTCAGCTCGCTCGATACAGTTTTGCTTTTGATTTCATTGAAAATTAGCCGGATTTCTACCCTTAGTCTCATTTTGATTTCATTGAGCTTTTGCTAGTCAACAAGTGACGCCCTCTTTGATTTCGCAGCTGCTTTCTATCTCTTTCGACTGGTCTATATCAGGAAAGTCGGAGGTCCTTGAATCCAATTCCTGGTAATTACAATATTAGCATTTTATCAGTTTTGCCCCTCTATCGACAGGATTTTTTGCTTCTTATCGCATATCCCTGCAACTAAGAATGAACCTCATGTTACAATTATAAAATTTGGTTCTTTTATTTTTAATTAAGGTTTACTCCGTTCCTGGAAACGGACGTGACGTCGGTGTCGACTGGCCTTTAAACTATATAAAAAACTAAGTTACTCCGTTGCGTTCTTTCCTCTGCTGCACCACCGTAGAGAGAACCCCTATGTATATATCCTAGATGCGTTGTAGAACTTAACTTTTCTTCTGTATCTTTTGAAATTTCTTGCATCACCTATTGCGCATGGAAGGACAGTTCCCCTTTGGTGGGTGAGCCTTCTTCTAAAACATCGATCCAGCACTGGACGTTCTCATTTCATCGCCTCTCTGTACCATTGCAGCTTTCCTCTGCACAGGCAACTCGTGAAAGCAATTCTCTATGTGCCCTTCGCGGGATGCAAATTTACTTGGTGTTGAATGAGAGCTTGCATTGCAGTGCAGATGAAGGTCTTAACGGTTCATTCCTGCTGCGTTCCTCGCTCGACTGTGCCAGTTTTGCTTACTGAAGCGACATGTTAGCCTGTTCTGGAGTTGAGTTGCCTTACTGGAGCACATAAACTGATTTTCGTTTCGATCTGCCTCTGTATATCACAACTGGATACTTTACGTTGTTTCAGTTACTTGCATGTTCCATGGGTCATATTTGCAATTTCTCCCAATTATACAGAATGTGTCGTTAGGTGTATAAACACGATAATATCCTCAGTGAAAATATGGTTACATACTGGCCATCTATATGATTAGTTTCTACATTAATCTTAATATATTTTCGAATTTCGTAACTCGATCTTACAATTATTCACAATGGAGTAGTTGCCAAAATCCTTATGGCTCCATTCTTTGTTCTCTTCTGTGCAAGTGAGAAGTTAATTAGCGAATAGTAGAAGCCATTTTTGCTTCTATTGTTTTTAAAATCTGGCGGGTTATGAATAATAGACGTCTTAAAAGGGCAATGATTTGCGAGTGTTTTGTTAGTTCACAGAATTGTTTAAACAGTTGCCTGCACGAGGGTCACTTGAGAGAACAGTTTATCCACTACTGGACATTAAAATTGCTAAACCAAGAAGAAATGCAGATGATAAACGGGTATTCATTGGACAAATATATTATACTAGAACTGATATCTGATTACATTTTCACGCAATTTGGGTGCATAGATCCTGAGAAATCAGTACCCAGAACAACTGCGTCTGGCCGTAATAACGGCCTTGATACTACTGGCCATTGAGTCAAACAGAGCTTGGATGGTGTGTACAGGTACAGCTGCCCATGCAGCTTCAACACGATACCACAGTTCATCAAGAGTAGTGACTGGCGTATTGTGACGAGCCAGTTACTCGGCCACCATCGACCAGACGTTTTCAATTGGTGAGAGATCTGGAGAATGTGCTGATCAGTGCCGCAGTCGAACGTTTTCTGTATCCTGAAAGGCCCGTAAGCACCTGCAGATGCGGCCGTGCATTATCCTGCTGAAATGTAGGATTTCGCAGGGATCGAATGAATGGAAGAGCCAGGGGTCGTATCACATCTGAAATGTAACGTCCATTGTTCAAAGTGCCCTCAATGCGAGCAAGAGGTGACAGAGACGTGTAACCAATGGCACCCCATACCATCGCGCCGGGTGGTACGCTAGTAAGGCGATGACGAATACACTCTTCCATTGTGCGTTCACCGCGATGTCGCCAAACACGGATGCGACCATCATGATGTTGTAAACAGAACCTGGATTCATCTGAAAAAAAAAAGACGTTTTGCCATTCGTGCACCCAGGTTCGTCGTTGAGTATACCATCGCAGGCGCTCCTGTCTGTGATGAAGCGTCAAGGGTAACCGCAGCCATGGTCTCCGAGCTGATAGTCCATGCTGCTGCAAACGCCGTCGAACTGTTCGTGCGGAGGGTTGTTGTCTTGCAAACGTCCCCATCTGTTGACCCATGGATAGAGACGTGGCTGCGCGATCCGTTACAGCCATGCGGATAAGATGCCTGTCATCTCGACTGCTACTGATATGAAGCCTTTGGGATCCAGCACGGCGTTCCGCATTACCCTCCTGAACCCATCGATTCCGTATACTGCTAACAGTCATTGTATCTCGACCAACGCGAGCAGCTATGTCGCCATACGATGAACCACAATCGCGATAGGCTACAATACGACCTTTATCAAAGTCGGAAACGTGAAGGTACCCATTTCTCCTCCCTACACGAGGCATCACGACAACGTTTCACCAGGCAACGCCGGTCAACTGCTGTTTGTGTATGAGAAATCAGTTGGAAACTTTCCTCTTGTCAGAACGTTGTAGGTGTCGCCTCCGGCGCCAACCTTGTGTGTGCTTTGATAAGCTAATCATTTGAATATCACAGCATCTTCTTCATGTCGGTTAAATTTCGTGTCTGTTGCATGTCATCTTCGTGGTGTAGCAATTTTAATGGCCAGTAGTGTTGCCTTATATTATTTGGTTGATGAAGAGTTAATGCTTAAGATTGAAACTGCCGGAAAATATTATTCCATATGATGTGAATGAATGAAAGTGTTAAACGTAAGCTAATTATCTGACTATTTCATCACCAGAATTAGTTACTACAGGCAGAGCAAATGTTGCTGGAATTAAATTTTCGAGGAGATCTATAACGTGTTTTGTATTTCAAGATTTTATCAGCATGTGAACCAATTTTCGGACATTCAGTTTTACATATTTCCTTTTCGCCACGCTTAATTGATATTGATGACGTTACAGGGAGAGGAGAAAAGTATGGAAATACAAAAACGCAACACATTACCATGCCTAATACGGCGTAGGAAACCCGTTGGCATTCCAAACAGCTACCAATCGTTTCGAAATGGATAAATACAGATCCTGTATGATTTTTAAGGACAGCTCATACCATTCTTCCAGGAAATAGTACCAAGTTCAAGTAACGATGATGGGGATGAATAGTGTTCACACACTCTTTTCTCTAAGTAGACCCAAAATGCTCAATAATATTGGCCAGGGAGGTGATAATTCAGCTAGTTGCTCACAAAACCAGTGCTGCAAATACGAGCAGTGTGAACACGGGCCGTGACCTCTTGGAACATAGTATCACCACTGGGGAACAAATGTCGTACCAAGGGGATGAACCTCATCAGCCAAAACGGTCACATAATCCCTGGCAGTAATACGACCTTGCAGAGTAATTACGGGGCCTATGGAATACCATGACATGATCGCATCAATCAATCAGTCATCACCGAGTCCCTGTCATGTTTTACTCATGGAACTTAAACTCCAGCAGAAATTCGAAAGAGTCTGAAACAAGACTTATCCTACCAAAGGACCTTCCTCCATTGCTCCATAGTTCAGCTTTTATGGATTCGGCACCCCTTTTTCGTATTACGGGCATTTGCATCACTGGTGAGTGATTGAAGAATTCCATCTCACCCTGTAATTCCCTGCTTATGGAGCTGCCTTTGAGTTGTTTTGGTGCTGACAGGGTTCGCGAGTGCGGCCTTCAGAATTGAAGTGATTTTTGCAGCTGTCGTCCTCTTATTTTTCGTCACAAACCTCTTCAATCGCTGTCTGTCACGAACACTCAACACACACATTCGTCCGCGTTGTTACTTAGGGGGTGATGTTTTCCCGATTTTCCTGTATGCAGTATAAATCTTCGATACGGTGCCTCTTGAAACACCAAACACTTCTGCTCCGTTGGTTACGGAAGTACCCGTCAGACGAGCACCAACAATTGACCCACGTTCGAATTCACTTAGCTCCGACATAATGTACTCAGAACTACACAGAACATTGTTCTGACCACGAGTAAGACGTGCAACGTATTGAGGACATTACACAGGTGTAGTTCGTGGTCGAACATTGCAGTGCAACCTGCAGACTTGGATAGGATCTGCATTTACAGGGTGTCCCAAAAAGAATGACCAGATTTTAACTTGTAATAATATTGAGACAAATGTCACTAGGTGACTGAAACAGCGCTAGATGTTCAGAGTTTCAGAAAAAATACCGATTACAACTGGTACAAGCTCTTCGAGATACTGACAAAGTGAGGCGAGTGGACTTTATTAATGCTATTCTAGAGGACATGGAAGATGACACTTTTATGTCACGGTTCATATTCAGCGATGTAGCAACTTTCCATATTAGCGGTAAGGTTCACCATCATAATGTGCGTATATGGGGGCTCGAAAATCCTCATGAAACAATTGAACACGAACTTGATTCACCAAAAGTGAATGTTTTTTGTGCTGTTTCGCAAAGCAATGTTTATGGACCCTACTTTTTTGAGGAAGAAACCGTAACAGGACAATCATATCTTGCAATGCTACGGAACTGGTTATTCCCACAACTTGACGCTTACGATTTCATCCGTCAGCAAGCTGGAGCACCACCACACTGGCAAACGTGCCTCAACATAGGATAGGGTGTACACGACCGAGAGACCAGGCTTTACACTCTTGGCCTCCTAGGTCCCCTGACCTAACACCATGTGATTTCTTCCTGTGGAGATATGTTAAACAATGTGTTTACGTTCCTCCCTTACCTCGTGACGTTGATGAACTAAAAACCACAATATCAGCTACTGTAGCTTCAGTGACAGAAGACACCTTACGATGTGGCCGAGTGGTTCTAGGCGCTTCAGTTTGGAACTGCGCGACCACTCCGGTCGCAGGTTCGAATCCTGCCTCGGGTATGGATGTGTGTGATGTCCTTAGGTTAGGTAGGTTTAAGTAGTTCTAATTTCTAGGGGACTGATGACCTCAGATGTTAAGTCCCATAGTGCTCAGAGCCACTTGAAGACACCTTACGCTCAGTTTGGGTTGAATTCGGCTATCGGCAAGATGTCGTCGGTACAGCCAATGGAGGGCATATTGAACATTTATGACGGATGTTTATAAACTTCTGTCTTTTCTGAGTAATTTAGTATACAATTTGTTGGTGTTAAGTCATTCTTCCTAATGAATAATTCTATTTAAAATTGGGTCATTCTTTTTGGGACACCCTGTATATTCAAGCATTCATTCCTCGCGTTGTTCCCATTAGTCAGACCCCTTTAATCCTGCCCTGGACAGAATTGAATGAACTGTGTATGGTGCGCTCACACACTAGATGACGCAGCCACTCTTCAACAGCAGTATAGTTATCGTTTAGACTTACGTTAAGCATAATCCCAGCTGTGATCTTCTTAGAGACGTAGTATTAACTTAGTTCGGAGAGCATGGGGAAAAGAAATGATGTTGACGGAAACCGCCTTTGTGACATTACCGAAAACCAAACTAGCGATGAAGGAACATTTGATTAGAGAAAGTACGCAAAATTTAAACCGGTATATAAAGACGGAGGATTTGAGCCCAGTGTGAAACGGAAGAGCTTAGTGTCCCGTCAACACCGAGGTTATAAAAGATGGGGCACCTGCATTTATTTGAGTACTTTGCAGTCTCACTTAAGCGCCGAGGAGAGAGTCCTTCGAACTACCTTCAGACTGTTTTGCTACCGTTACACTCTGTAAGAGCGCGTGGGGAAAATAAACACTTAAATCTTTCTGTACGAGCTCTGATTTCTCTTATTTTATTACAGCGGTAGTTTCACCCAATGTAGGTTGACGACAGTAAAATATTTTCAGATTCAGAGGAGAAAGCTGGGAATTAAATTTTGTGATAAGATCTCAGTGCAACAATAAATGCATTTGCTTTAATGATTGCCACACCATTTTGTTTATCATATCCGTGACCCTCTCTCCTCTATTTCGAGATAATACAAAACGAGCTGCCCTTGTTTGGAGTTTCTCCATGTCTTCCATCAACCCCTGTGTAGTAAGGACCCCACACTGCACAGCAATACTACAGCAGAGGAGGGGCAAGCGTAGTGTAGGCAGTCTCTTTATTTATTTATTTTTATTTATTTATTTATATGCTATAAATCCAATACTGCGAGGCATTCGCATGGATGTAGGACGTGTCAGTATTATTACAAATAATACAAAAGGAATACATAAAAGTACCTCTTGCAAGAGGATATCTGGTATAAGACAACATACACATTAATAGGTACAGAAAAAATTACATTAAAAATGGTAGATCTTAATAGCTAAATGAAAGACACAGTAATGTTAACAGTGATTGTGAGTATCGTAATGCACAATAGCACATCAAATTGGTAAATGAAAAATCAATTACAGTTAACTCTACTGAAATATTCTTCTAGCGAATAGGACGACTTATCTAACAAATACTGTTTGAGCTGCTGTTTAAATTTGGGAATCTCGTAGATAAGTAATTTCAGTGATGGCGGGAGAGCATTGAACACCCTGCAGCTCATGTAATGGACTCCTTTTTGTACTATAGTAAGGTTTTTTGATTCATAATGGAGGTCCATCTTCCTCCTGGTATTGTGGGTATGGTATGAATCATTAGTTTTGTACGATTGTCCATTTTTACCAATGAAACATAACAGGGAGTACATATATTGGCATGCAGTTGTCAGTATCCCTAATTTTCTGAAAAGAACTGTTGCCTCTTCTAAGTGTTCTGCCAATAAAATGCAATCTTTTGTTTGCCCCACAACATTATCTATGTGATCGTTCTAATCTAAGTTGTTCGTTATATTAATTCCGAGGTATTTAGTTGAATTGGTAGCTTTTAAACATGTGTGCAAAATCTCAATTGGCCCAGGTAACTGCAGGGAATTAGCAGCTTACATTTTTGCAGGAATCATTCCAGCAATTGATTGAAGGAGATGTAGGATACATGGTTGCGAACACAATGCCTTAAACACTGCATCCTCTCATACTACACGGTTATGTGTAAGCAGGACTCTTGAATCATTGCAAATGTTTTATGTTAATCATGTCAAAAGGTGAAACTGATTCGCTTAGAATGATTTCATCAACATTCTATGTCCTGTGAGTAGTACTTTGGAAATATGCGTATAAAGTATTCAATCTATTTTTGTTGGTAAAAACTTGTTATCAATAATTATTTAGACTTTTTTAATCCAACCGGTACGTATTTCTGAGAAAAAACAGAATTTCCAGCACTCACTTATGTTAATTCAACTCCTTTAGCATAACTAGGTGAAGCACCAGATATTGAGGGATATTTCATTGACGAGTTAATGAGATGGGAGCAAAGGACTATTTCGGTCCACGTGACTGGCACCTGTGAGGATTCTCCCATCTCCTCCCCTCTCCCCATCGACACTCTTCTCCTCCCCTCCACCCACTCCACTCCCGTCCTATCACCTCCCCTCTCCCTCATTCCTGAGTCACAGTCCTTCTCCTCCCCTTTTTCCTATGACCCTCACCTGTTTTGGAAATAGGCCAGCCACTTCTAAGCCGGCACACAGATTTAGCCCAGCCACTTCATTGTTTAGTTACATTTCTCAAGTCCTTAAACCACATTTCATTCTTGGAAATAAATCAGTCAGAGGGCATCTAAGGTAAAACACACAATTAGCCCAGTCACAGCTTAGTGTTTTACCGCCCAATCACAGTTTTCAACCCTTCTTAAGCCCCATTCCAGTTTTTGGAAATAGGCCAATCAGAGAGTTTGCAACAACAATGATGGGATTTGGGACGGGGGGAGGGGAGGGGACAGGTAAAACATTATTCTCGTCCAGTGGTTTTGGAAATTGCATATTACCTGTATGACGTCTGACATATTCACACCATCGCCAGTGCTAGTTCGCTTTCTGTACCCCAGCGGCGTAAAACGGTGTAACCAGATACTATGAACAGTTTGAAAGGATATTATTGGCTTAGTTTGCTTGATTTTATTGTGTGCAGTAACTGCCTAAGCATATGTGTGTTGACCTTGTAGGCGTTGCAGACAGATAGGCTAATCGGCAATATTTCGAGTTTCGAGGTTTTCTCGGTAAAAAATTGAATTTACAGACATCTCCACAAGTAATTCAATAATCTATTTTTGTTTTTCCGCATCTGACAGTATTTGTGAGTGAAATGTGGAATGGCTGGTTTAAGTACTAGATACTATAGTTCTGCACTGTTTAGTAGCTTTTGCACTATTTAGTGCTGTCTGCAATGTGGGGGCAGCAGGTTGTTGTTGTTGTGGTCTTCAGTCCGAAGACTGGTTTAATGCAGCTCTCCACGCTACTCTACCCTGTGCAAGCCTCTTCATCTCCGAGTAACGACTGCAACCTACATCCTTCTGAATCTGCTTAGTGTATTCATTCATCTCTTGGTCTCCCTCTACGATTTTTACCCTCTACGCTTCCCTCCAGTACTAAATTGGTGATCTATTGATGCCTCAGAACGTGTCCTACCCACCGATCCCGTCTTCTAGTCAAGTTGTGCCACAAACTCCTCTTCTCCCCAATTCTATTCAGTACCTCCTCATTAGTTACGTGACCTACCCATCTAATTTTCAGCATTCTTCTGTGGCACCACATTTCAAATGCTTCTATTCTCTTCTTGTCTAAACTGCTTATCGTCCATGTTTCACATCCATACATAGCTACATTCCGTACAAATACTTCCAGAAAATACTTCCTGACACTTAAAATCTATGCTCTATTTTAACAAATTTCTCTTCTTCAGAAACTCTTTCCTTGCCATCGCCAGTCTACATTTTACATCCTCTCTACTTGAACTATCCTCGGTTATTTTGCTGCCCAAATAGCAAAACTCATTTCCTAATCTAATTCCCTCAGCATCACCTGATTTAATTCGACTACATTCCATTATCCTCGTTTTGCTTTTGTTGATATTCATCTTATATCTTTCTTTCAAGACACCGTCCATGTCGTTCAACTGCTCTTCCAAGTCCTTTTCTGTCTCTGACAGAATTACAATGTCATCAGCAAACGTCAAGTTTTCATTTCTTCTCCCTGGATTTTAATTCCTACTCCAAATTTTTCTTTGGTTTCCTTTCCTGCCTGTCCACTGTACAGATTGAATAACATCAGGGATAGGCTACAACCCTGTCTCACTTCTTTCTCATCCGCTGTTTCCCTTTTGTGCCTCTCGACTCTCATAACTGCATTCTGGTTTCTGTACAAATTGTAAACAGCCTTTCGCTCCATGTATTTTACCCCTGCCACCTTCAGAATTTGAAAGAGAGTATTCCAGTCAACATTGCCAAAAGCTTTCTCGAAATCTACAAACGCTGTAAACGTCGGTTTGCCTTGCTTTCTAAGATAAGTCGTAGGGTCAGTACTGCGTCGGATGTTCCTACATTCCTACGGAATCCAAACTGATCTTCCCCGAGGTTGGCTTCTACCAGTTTTTCCATTTGTCTGTAAAGAATTCGTGTTAGTATTTTTCAACGATGACTTATTTAACTAATAGGTCGGTAATCCCCACACCTGTCAGCAATTGATTTCCTTGAAAATGGAATTATTATAGTCTTCTTGAAGTCTGAGGGTATTTCGCCTGTCTCATACATCTTGCCTACCAGCAGTGGGGGCAGCATCTGTCATTGCAAATAATTTTCAATGAACTATTGGTGCAAAGAACAATATTATCACCTCACACTTTTAGAAGTTTTTCAGTAATAGTTCACTTTACCAAACACCATTTTAGGGGAGAAGATGATTATTCGTATTGTTCTACAGTAGTAAAATATAATGGACCTCATAGACTGGCTAATACAGCCCTTTAGTGTTTTAGATTTTAGGTCTAATTGAGGGTATGTTCCAGTGGTGGTACATTGACAGACTTTCATCACTTGATGTTTTTAGAAGTTTTTCAGTAGAACTTCACTTCATCAATCATCATATATAAAATGTCATTGAAGAGTAAAATACTAACAGGGGAACCTCCCCATCGCATCCCCCTCAGATTTAGTTATAAGTTGGCACAGTGGATAGGCCTTGAAAAACTGAACGCAGATCAATCGAGAAAACAGGAAGAAATTGTGTGAACTATGAAAAAAATAAGCAAAATACACAAACTGAGTAGTCTATGCGAAAGATAGGCAACATCAAGGACAGTCTAAGCTCAGAAGCGCCGTAGTCCCGTGGTCAGCGTGAGCAGTTGCGGAACGAGAGGTCCTTGGTTCAAGCCTTCCCTAGAGTGAAAAGTTTAATATTTTATTTTCAGACAATTATTATCTGTCCGTCCGCCCGTCCGATGTGAGGTAACTGCGCCGTAGTATGGGGACGCTACATCTTAACAAACATCGAAACACACGACATCAGTCGACTACAGAGCACGGAAAAGAGAGTATTCCTGCTAACGAGGCTCCCTGGCTGGCAGTTGACTGTTCGCTACTTTGGACGAGAGTGCATTAAATACGTGAGATGTATTCCGTGGGCAATATGAATCCAGCAAATATAGCTCGCGACTTCAATAACAAAGTCAATGAATATTTTACGAACTGTAAGTTTGAGGTGCGGTCGCAAGACACAGGCACTAAACGTATTATAGTGAACAGAGACGTCAATAAACAAACGGACAGATCATAACTTTGCGGAAATAAAGAAAGTAAACTTTTCACTCGTGGGAAGAGTTAAACCGAGGACCTCCCGTTCTGCAGCTGCTCACACTAACCACGAGACCACGGCGCTCGGGAGCTCACGCTATCCTTGATGTTTTCTATCTTGCGCGTGGACTACTCAGTTTGTATATTTTGCTTATTTTTTTCATAGTTCCACACAACTTCTTCCTGTTTTCTCGATTGATCTGTGTTCAGCTTTTCAAGGTCTATCCACTGTGCCAACTTATAACTAAATCTGAGGGGGGTGCGATGGGGAGGTTCCCTTGTAAGTTGTTATTCTGAGAGATAAATATGTATGTTGGCTTAGTAGCTCCTCTGACTTGCCTGTTCCCAAAAAAAAGGGATGTGGGTTAAAAACAGGGGGAAGGAGGGAGGGAAAGAGGTGTGGCTTAGGAATAGGGATGGGAGGAGAATTGGAGGGGGGGGATATTGAGTAGGGGGAGGAGGGGTGGGTAAGAGGATTATTTCGAGTGCTAGCACGTGGATTTGATCCCAAGAGTTTTTTGTGCTCCTACTTGAACGTGAAAGGAATATGAACCTTAATCGTCTGTGGACGAGCTCTTCAAATTCGTAACGCTTCCAATACGTTGTTGAATCTGTTTAGTGAGAAGCATTCTCTTCTTCGTTCCTAGTGACCACACTGACGACGGGACGTTAAACTCTAATCTTCCTTTATTTTCTTGCAGTTTCCACTGGGCGCAGATCTGTAATGCTTTTGTAGCAAGTACTGATGGTGGTGCAGTGCTGAGCCACTTCAGCAATTGCGGTCTTGGGAGTTCCGTGTACATATTTGTTTAAGCTGTTGATGTATATTAATACTAACTCAAAAAAGGTAAATTATGAACGTTAAATAAATTACATGATCTAGATAATTTTGGTATACATCATTTGGATGAAAAGTTATTGTACCAGACATTGTTCCAACATTTTGTGAGCGTTTTATGGAAAGAAGAGAAGAAGAGGAGCGTATTAAAACCCGCGTCACCAAGGAAGGTGCTTCCGTGCATAGAGGCGGAGTGGAAAGTAAGCGCGGAGGTGGCGGGGGGTTGGAGAGAGATGAGAACTGCGCATGGGTGGCAGCAGAGAACGGGCGAACCAAGTCCACGTTGCCGAACTGCAATACTGCGGATGACAGTTAGGCTCGTTTCCAACTGGTACGTTGTATTATATGTTCTAATCTATGAAAAGCAGCACTCCGTCTTCACGCCACAAGTGGCCCAACGGTACCATCCGACCGCCGTGTCATCCTCAGTTGAGGATGCGGATAGGAGGGGCGTGTGGTCAGCACACCGCTCTCCCGGTCGTTATGGTTTTCTTTGACCAGAGCCGCTACTATTCGGTCGAGTAGCTCCTCAATTGGGATCACGAGGCTGAGTGCACCCCGAAAAATGGCAACAGCGCATGGCAGCCCGGATGGTCACCCATCCAAGTGCCAGCCACGCCCGACAGCGTTTAACTTCGGTGATCTGACGGGAACCGGTGTATCCAAGGCTGTTGTCTCTAATCTATGAGGGGAATAATAAATATTAAAACCATTTTCGATCAATCGTCATAAAAGAAATATTAATTCACGTCAGTAATGCACGTCCACTGCTCCACAGATTTACTCCGCGTGACGTCGGGAAGCGAGAACAGCTGACACAGCTTTGTGAAGACGCGAAGTACAATTTTTCTTAAGACGACATTGAAACTGTTTGGAATAATTACCATTTATTGCGATTTGAACTGCATTATCAAGTAAAAGTTTAATACATAACATAATTAACTTCATGCACAAGCTGAAATCGTTATATTTGCTTGACAGCTGCTTCTGCTCATCAGAATTTTTAAAAATGTGTAAGATGTGTGTGTGTGTGTGTGTGTGCGTGCGTGCGTGTGTGTGTGTGTGTGTGTGTGTGTGTGTGTGTGTGTGTGTGTGTGTGTGTGTTTGTGTGTGTGTAAAAAAGAATTAGTTGTAGAAAAGACTAATGTAAAAGACTGTCGTAAAAATGGTCAGTAAGTTGTCATATTTTTCGTTGTTAACCTAACACGTTCGATATTACAGGGAGAGGCCGCCTTTATAATCCATTGAACAAGCAAACAATTGACCGTCATCTGCGAATAACTCCAGGGAATCTGACCGATAACATCGAAAACCACCGATATCTCGATAAGTAACAGTTACCGTCACTTTAGGGCCTTATCCAGTTCGTGCCTTGAAAATGACAGATGTTTACAACATGGTGGGAGAAGCTTAACTTCTCCTTGGGCAATATGTTGAACATTATAGTCTGCATAATTAAAAGGATACAAAGTGCTAATCAAAAAGGCTAGGAAGTTCTCATTATTATGTACGCAACTGATATGTTGACAAACACATTTTTTAAACCACGAGTCTTTAAAACTAATAAATATTTTTACTTTGTTTCAAAGTCTAGATAGTAATACCATCGTCACTTCTATTTGAGTCTGTTTTTGAACAATCTGATTTTAAATTTACGATGATAGGCTCAAGGCTTATATCCATCATCACTTCCCTGTCAAATTCTTCTTTCTGAAGCTTTTCAGCATGCCACACAGCCTGTGGCCACGCTACAGGTGGGATGTTGTCTGTTGCCTCATTGTCTATTCACTATTGCCTCATGCACAAGCGATTCACTGTATGGTTCAAATGGCTCTGAGCACTATGAGACTTAACATCTGAGGTCATCAGTCCCCTAGAACTTAGAAATACTTAAACCTAACTAACCTAAGGACATCAGACACAATCATGATTCACTGTATGTTATCTTGAATGTTTTGTTTTCTTCTCCCGCATAGCCTTAAAACCCTTTGTCCAAATTAATTCCATGGGACTACAATGAGAGTGAAATGTTGGTAAACGCAAAACTGTGTGATCCCATTCACGTGCAAGGAAGTCAAATTTGTACGTTCTGTCACGTGACTTGTACAGTATACGAGGTGTGGCTAGAAAAAAACCGGACTAGTACTGGTGAAACAATAAAACGAATGCAATAAGGCTGAAAGTCGCGTGGCCTGTCACGTGACTCTCGCTCCGCCTACTGCTCGAGTTTCATCTGCCTCCTGCACTCAGTCTGCCCGTGGCGTCTGTTTTAAGTAGTTGACGTTTTGTCTGTGCGTCGGAAAATGTTGAGTGTACAGAAAGAACAGCGTGTTAACATCAAATTTTGTTTCAAATTAGGAAAATCTGCAAGTGAAACGTTTGTAATGTTACAACAAGTGTACGGCGATGATTGTTTATCGCGAACACAAGTGTTTGAGTGATTTAAACGATTTAAAGATGGTCGCGAAGACACCAGTGATGACACTCGCACTGGCAGACCATTGTCAGCAAAAACTGATGCAAACATTGAAAAAATCGGTAAACTTGTTCGACAAGATCGCCGTTTAACAATCAGAGCAGTGTCTGAGTTAACAGGAGTTGACAAGGAAAGTGTTAGGCAGATTCTTCATGAAAGTTTCAACATGAACAAAGTGTGTTAAAAAATGGTTCCAAAGTGTCTCACAATTGAACAGAAGGAACGCCGAAGAATGATTTGTTCTGACATCCTGGAAAACATTGAAAGTGATCCCACCTTCTTACAAAATGTTATTACTTGCGATGAATCGTGGTTTTTTACTTACGATCCCGAAACTAAACGCCAATCGATGCATTGGAAAACTCCTGGTTCTCCACGACAAAAAAAAAGCACGAATGTCGAAATCGAAATTCAAGGCAATGATGATTGTTTTTTTTTTGACATCAAAGGGATTGTGCACATTGATTGAGTACCAGAGGGACAAACAGTGAATCAGCATTACTACATTAGCGTGCTGGCTACCCTACGTGAGCGAGTACGGAGAAAATGGAACGATTTGTGGAGAAAAAAGTCATGGATCCTTCACCAAGACAATGCCCCAGCTCACAGTGCATTGTCAGTGAAGACGTTTTTGGCAAAACACAACATTCCCATCTTAGATCATCCACCCTACTCACCTGATTTGGCCCCCTGTGACTTTTTTCTTTTCCCTAAAGCCAAGTCAGCTTTGAAAGGAACTAGATTTGAGACTGTTGAAGCAGTAAAAGAAAAAGCGACGGAAGTAATGTATGGACTTACCGAAAATGATCTGCAGCATTGCTATGAACAGTGGAAAATTCGTATGGAGCGGTGTAGAGACCGAGGAGGAGAGTACATTGAAGGAGATAACATGAAATTGTAAATAATTGTAAATAAATGTTTTTTCCAGCATCAGTCCGGTTTTTTTCTAGCCGCACCTCGTAAATTAACTAGCTGCAGGAGATCGGCACGAGTCTGGTTTATACGGTGCTTAATATTTTTATTTTTAAGCCGGGGAAAAATATCCGTTCTTCTGGTGTTTGTACTTGTAGTTGAATTATAACTGACAATGACCAACTTTGAAGCAAGGTATGACAACAACGGTGGATCACGTCACTGAACTGGCAGCGTTCATTGCCGAATAGTAATCACTGCTGCTTTAATTGCCCGTAAGTACAAGTTTATTCTCAGAAATAAAACCAGATGAAGAGTCAGCATGCAAAATAATTATCCGAGAACCTATCGCTATGAGAACTTTATAACCACCAGTACCATCACTCATTTTCCAGCAGATCTTCATGGAATGATTGTAATTGACCCACGTTTCATCAAGGTAATACACTGTTGAACTACCTCCTTCTCTTGTATCGTGAATCTTTATACGGGATATAGTTCATGCTGCACCTAGGTCACTTCTTTGAACTAAAAACTCTCTCCTTAATATATTTGGAACCAACGTCTTTTAAAATTCTTTACATTGGCGAAGCGCTTACCATTGAAGCCTGCAGAATTGTAACACGTTTTTATGATGTCAGGCATTCGTAATTCACATGGAGCACTTTAAAACATCGTTGTTAAAACTATCCATTTGTGTTACAGGTTCCTTGCGATTTCGATTCTTTCCAGGCGACGCGAAACCAACTGTTTCTACGGTTCCTACAGCTCTGACACTTTCCTTTCCAATTCTCTTTACAGGTCTCTTGGCCGACACCACTTAGTTCTGGAGTCTGTTCTTGTGTTCTCTAATGTCAGCAGTAGGAGACCTGCTTTTAAATTCACGTTTGAAAAAGTTATAAATGCGGTAAATAATCCGGCTCGTCTGCTTGTGAAGCAATTCACGTTTATTGCCGTCGCCTGAATTTTTTTTATTCACACTTAAACATTTACAAGATACACGTTCACAGCTGTACTGCTGCAAGAAAAAAAGAGGAAACAAAAAAATTGATAGTTGAATGAATAAGTCGGTTGTCGCGAAGTACGGCAACAGTGAGCATGTAGGAGCGAGATTCTCGCTCTCTAGCTGTAACTCTCTGCTAGCCGCTCGGAAAGAGAATGAATATTATTGGCCGCCAGAGGCTAGTGGAGGGGGATCTACATCTACATTTACATCCATACTCCGCAAGCCACCTGACGGTGTGTGGCGGAGGGTACCTTGAGTACCTCTATCGGTTCTCCCATCTATTCCATTCTCGTATTGTTCGTGGAAAGAAGGATTGTCGGTATGCCTCTGTGTGGGCTCTAATCTCTCTGATTTTATCCTCATGGTCTCTTCGCGAGATATACGTAGGAGGGACCAATATACTGCTTGACTCTTCGGTGAAGGTATGTTCTCGAAACTTTGACAAAAGCCCGTACCGAGCTACTGAGCGTCTCTCCTGCAAAGTCTTCCACTGGAGTTTATCTATCATCTCCGTAACGCTTTCGCGATTACTAAATGATCCTGTAACGAAGCGTGCTGCTCTCCGTTGGATCTTCTCTATATCTTCTATCAACCCTACCTCGTACGGATCCCACACTGCTGAGCAGTATTCAAGCAGTGGGCGAACAAGCGTACTGTAACCTACTTCCTTTGTTTTCGGATTGCATTTCCTTAGGATTCTTCCAATGAATCTCAGTCTGGCATCTGCTTTACCGACGATCAACATTATATGATCATTCCATTTTAAATCACTCCTAATGCGTACTCCCAGATAATTTATGGTATTAACTGCTTCCAGTTGCTGACCTGCTATTTTGTAGCTAAATGATAAAGGATCTATCTTTCTGTGTATTCGCAGCACATGACACTTGTCTACATTGAGATTCAATTGCCATTCCCTGCACCATGCGTCAATTCGCTGCAGATCCTCCTGCATTTCAGTACAATTTTCCATTGTTGCAACCTCTCGATACACCACAGCATCATCCGCAAAAAGCCTCAGTGAACTTCCGATGTCATCCACAAGGTCATTTATGTATATTGTGAATAGCAACGGTTCTATGACACTCCCCTGCGGCACACCTGAAATCACTCTTACTTCGGAAGACTTCTCTCCATTGAGAATGACATGCTGCGTCCTGTTATCTAGGAACTCCTCAATCCAATCACACAATTGGTCTGATAGTCCATATGCTGTTACTTTGTTCATTAAACAACTGTGGGGAACTGTATCGAACGCCTTGCGGAAATCAAGAAACACGGCATCTACCTGTGAACCCGTATCTATGGCCCTCTGAGTCTCGTGGACGAATAGCGCTAGCTGGGTTTCACATGACCGTCTTTTTCGAAACCCATGCTGATTCCTACAGAGTAGATTTCTAGTCTCCAGAAAAGTCGTTATACTCGAACACAATACGTGTTCCAAAATTCTCAATGCACAGAACGGCTGAAAATTTGGCCTTCTTCTTACATGACGCGAACAGTAGCTGGTGCGGCCGACTGAGCAGATGGAGAGAGCGGTGACGGTTGCCGGACAGCCTCCTCTAGAGATACTGATGACAGTTGTTATATGCCAGTTAATTAGGATGCTACTCCAAACATTTCTGACAATGGCAATGTTTCAGCTTTTATCTCAGTGTTTCTACTGCTTCGTGCAGTAGAACTATTTCCATAAAACACCGGCCTTTAGACTTTTTCTGTAACTTTCAGAGCCAAGTTGAATTGGTAAAGTCTGCTGGTCTTACTTCTGATATGAAGAGAAAAGTAATCATACGTAGCATCGTCGACAGGACTGATTGTCCATTTTTGGTAGAGCGCCGAGTGGAGGCTCTGAATAAGAGGTTCGGATGGTTCTGCGACCGTGTAGGCTATCTATTCTTCTACTTGCGCCATAGGGTGGTGGGATTTCGGGTTCCGTTTAGTAGGTCGGGGGTCCATTACACCCAGGAGGCGGCTATAAGGGTAGCGTGGAATTGGTGGTTTTTTAGTTTAGAGGATCTCTTGAAAGGGTTTCATCCTCAAATAGTGCAGGAAAACCATAGGACGAGAGTAGACCCAGCAATAATCGGTGCTGTGACTGTAAACTGTCGCAGCTGTGTTGTGGCAGAACCAGAACACAAAGCACTAAGATAAAGCACTAAAGTTGAAATCCTTACACACTGAAGAGCCAAAACACTGTGACCACCTGTTTAATAGCTTGTTTGTCCTTCTTCAGAACGAAATAGATAACTGATCCTGCGTATCAGGATTCCGACAGTTCGTTGGTAGTTTTGCGGAAGTATAGGCATTAGATTCCTACACATAGGTCATGTAATTGGCGTAAAAACGGGCTGCCGATATGCGTACCCGGTGATGGCGCCCGATAGCGACCCAGATGGGTTCCATAGGATTTATGTCGGGTGAGTTTGGTCGCCGAGACTTCAACGTGGGTTCACTATAATGTTCCTAAAACCACTGTAGCACGGTTCTGACTCCGAGACACGGACAATTATGTTGCTGAATCGTGACATCGCCGCCGGGGAAGACATCAAGCCCGAAGGCATGCAGGTGATTCGCAGCTGTCAGCGTGTCTTCGATGACTACCACAGGTCCCATGCCACCACAGGCGAATGTGCCCCATAACATAATAATTCTCCCACCAGCCTGCGTCCGTGGCACGCTGCATGTTTCGAGCCGCCGTCAGCTCGATGACTGCGTTTATGGTGTTGACCATCGACGGAGTGCAGCAAAAATGTAATTCACCCAAAGAGCCTACATGTTTTCGTTGATCGACGGGCGAATTCTGATGGTCTCGTGGCTACTGCTATCGTAATTGACGGTGCCGTTGGGTCAACATGTGAAAGCGTAAGGGTGGTCTGCTGCGGGGCTCCATGTTAAACAGTGTACGATGAACGGTATGCTCCAAAACACTCGTGCGTGCACCACCATTGTGCTCTTTCAGCAGAGACGCCACAGCTAACCATCTATCCTATTTTACGGTGCAGACAAGCCTCCAAACCCCACGTTCTGTGAAGAGTCGTGGACGTCGAGCCATTTAGCGCCTAGTGGTAGTTTCACTGTCCTTCTACCTCCTTCCTTAGATGCTCACGAAAGTAGCACGTGAATATTCCACCAGCTTCGCCGGTTTCGAAATACTCGTTCACAGGATTTGTTCTGCGTAATAACATTCTACCTCTGCCAAAGTCGCCTGTCTTAATGGATTTCCCCATTTGCAGGCTATATCCTCACTAGGGTTATCCTCCGTCCGTGTCTGCTCCGCTTACATACACTATGTGATCGTAAGTGTCCGTACACCTATCTGAAAATGACTCAAGTTCGTGGCACCCTCCATCGGTAATGCTAGAATTCAGTATGGTGTTGGCCCACCCTTAGCCTTGATGACAGCTTCCACTCTCGCAGGCATACGTTCAATCAGACGCAGGAAGGTTTCTTGGGTATGGCAGCCCATTCTTCACGGTGTGCTGCACTGAGGAGAGGTGTCGATATCGGTCGGTGAGGCCTGGCACCAAGTCGGCGTTCCAAAACATCCCAAAGGTGTTCTATAAGAATCAGGTCAGGACACTGTGCAGGCCAGTCCATTATAGGGATATTATTGTTACGTTACTACTCCTCCACATGCCGTGCATTATGAACATATGCTCGATCGTGTTGAAAAGTGGAATCGCCATCCCCGAATTGCTCCTCTACAGTGGGAAGCAAGAAGGTGCTTAAAACATCAATGTTAGCCTGTGCTGTGATAGTGCCACGCAAAACAAGGGGCGCAGGCCTCCTCTATGAAAATGACGACCACATCATAACACACCGCCTCCAGATTTTACTGTTGGCACTTCACACGCTGGCAGACGACGTCCACCGGGCATTCGCCATATCCACACCCTGCCATCGGATCGTCGCAATGTGTACCGTAATTCGCCACTCCACACAACGTTTTTCCACCGTTCAATCGTGCAATGTTTACACTCCTTACACCAAGAGAGTCGTCGTTTAGCATTTACCGGCGTGATGTGTGGCTTATGAGCAGCCGCTCTACTATGAAATACAAGTTTTCTCACCTCCCGCCTAACTGTCATAGTACTTGCAGTGGATCCTGATGCAGTTTGGAGTTCTTGTGTGATGGTCTGAATAGATGTCTGCCTATTACACATTACGGCCCTTTTCAACTGTCGGCGGTCTCTGTCAGTGAACAGATGAGGTCGGCCTTTATGCTTTTGTGCTGTACGTGTTCCTTCACGTTTCCACTTCACTATCACATAGGAAACAGTGGATCTAGGGATGTTTAGGTGTGTGGAAATCTCGCGTACAAATGTATGACGCAAGTAACACCCAATCACCTGACCATGTTTGAAGTCCGTGAGTTCCACGAAGCACCCCATTCTGCTCTCTCACGATGTCTAATGACTACTAAGGTCGCTGATATGGAGTATCTGGCAGTAGGTGGCAGGACAATGCATCTAATATGAAAAACTTATGTTTTGGGGGTGTTCGGATACTTTTGATCACATAGTGTACATATGTTCTCACGTCACGTGCCCGCAACGCCACCAGGCGGCATACAACCTCGCTGTGGACAACGGTCAAAATGTTTTGGCTTATCAGTGTAGGTACTGAAAACTGGCTAAAGCCAGAGATAAGCTTCATCGATGTTTTTACAAAGGATCTTACGGCGTTCAGAAAGGATAGATTAAATACAGTTCGTGGCAGTGTGTTTGTTGCTGTTAGAAGTAGTTTAATTTGTAGCGAAATTGATGTTGATAGTTCCTGAGAGTTAGCATGGGTAGAGATTGAACTTGGCAGCTGGAATAAATTGAAATTGGTTCGTTTTACCGAAGCCACGACTCAGATGATACAAATGCTGAACAGTTCAAAGAAAACTTGACTCTCATTTCAGATAGGCACCCCATTCATACAAATATGGTTGGCAATGACTTCAATCTGCCCTCGGTGTGTTAGTGAAAATACATGTTTAAATCCGGTAGTAGCATAAAACAGTGTCCGAAATCGTATTAAATACTTTCTCCGAGAATTATTTTGAGCATTTAGTTCATGAGCCTACTCGAAGTGTAAATGGTTGTGAAAACATACTTGACCTCTTAGCAGCAAATAATCCTGAGCAAACAGGGAGCATCACGACAGATACAAGGATTACCGACCACAAGGTTATTGTATCAAGCCTGAATACCGTAACGTCCAAATCCACCAAAGCTAAATACAAAATATATCTATTTAAAAAAGCTTGGGCGGCCGCGAGCTCGACACCAGCAATGGAGGGTGAAGCTTTCACTATGCCAGCTACTCGTGCTAGCGAAACGTCAGAAAAATCATCAAACAAGTGTCGGCCAAAGAACCCGACAGGAGCCAACAGGCAATGTGTCAACAACTGGTCACGAAAGACTTAACAGTTTCATATCTCACCATTTCCTTAGAAATGATTGTCATTGCTGTATTGTTGTGGTCTTCAGTCCGAAGACCGGTTATGATGCAACTCTACATGCACTCTGCCCTGTGCAAGCCTCTTCGTCAGCGAGTAACTACTGCAGCTTGCGTCCCTCTGAATCTGATTAATATATTCATCTCTTAGTCGCCCTCTAAGATTTTTACCCTCCACGCCTCCCTCCAGTACTAAATTCGTGATAGATAGAACTGACATATCGTCAAGTAAGGGTCAGGTGATAGTCTTCTTGACATAGAAAGAAGTCTTGTCCTGCTTTCGATAGAGCAAAATTCTCACCAGAGTTGGAAGGTAGCGTGAAGTAAGTAAACTGAGCGACAGGTAAGAAAGGTATACGTGTAAGGATGTAATTGGAGAGAAAGAAGAAAAATGCACCAAACTACAATTTGACGATGACTAAAATAGACTTCGTAAATCTCTCCTTTAGTAAGTATGCTGAGAGACGCGAAGTTAGCATATTTGTGACTGAAAGTAGGTTTAGTCTACAAGTCAAAGTGTAGAATTCCTGTTGTTACAAAAGGTCAGCGAAGAACTACCAAAGTAAAATCTTCAGACTACAATAAAATACAGTGGGAGAATTTTAATAACATGGGGTGTATGTATTTGACAGAAATGGATGAACTTAGATTTGTTAATGACACATTCTTTAAAGATAGATACCAACTATTATAAGAATGTTTATAGAAAACTGCGGATCACTTCAGCGACGAAACACGGCCAAGATATCGACGCGAAACATAAACCTCACATAGTTCGTTTATGATTAATTTATAGTTTTCCCAAGCTACTGAAACTTATGGATAAGCTCGAGATATCAGCTCTGTTTACAATGTACGAAAAGCACTGGACACAAGATCAAGACTACCCCACTATCAAGACAAAGAGCACTGAAAAAATGGTTGGAGGAAGAATAATACAGTATACAGGCTGATGGAGCTGCCCCCACCGGTGTCGTTTTATGCAGTTCTGTGTTATCTCTGGCGTTCAAAAACCACGCACGGGATTTTTATATTCTCTCGCTCGCTACGTGCAAACTATTATTCGTACAAAAAATGGACAGTATCTTTTCGTAGGAAGTTTAACATAGCTAAATTTTGTATGGGGATACGATTTCGCTGGGGCAACAATTTTAGAGTAATTCAAGAAAAATAAAAGTGACGTTCAAATGCACCTCCACCCGCACACTCATCTCTCACCAGTCAGAATTTCTACACTCATACTCATAAATTAAGGATAATTGCCGAATGTGGTGCCACACAACGTGGCACTACATAAAAGTGGCGCTAATAGCATAGGCACTTAGGGAACACACACGACACAGATCTGTAAGTCCATGGTATTGGTGATAAGTTGAGAAAACCGTCCCGAAACACATGTGCTACAAAACGCCACTGTTTCCTGCGCATGTACCACGACATCAATATGGAATATGATCACCATGCACATGTACACTGGCCGCACAATGGGTTGGCATACACTGGAACAGGTGGTCAAGCAGCTGCTGGGGTACAGCCTCCCATTCTGGCACCAGTGCCTGTCGGAGCTCCTGAAGTGTCCTAGGGGTGTGAAGACGTGCAGCGATACGTCGACCGAGAGCACCAGAGACGTGCTAGATGGATTTAGATCTGGAGAACAAGCAGGCCACTCCATTCGCTTGCTATCTTTTGTTTTAAGGTACTCCTCCACGATGGCAGCGCAGCTCGGTGGAGCCGTGCGTTATCATCCATCAGGAGGAAGGTGGGACCCACTGCACCCCTGAAAAACGCTGACCTAATGGTGCAAAATGACATCCCGATACACCTGACCAGTTAGTTCCTCTGTCAGAGACATGCAGGGGTGTACGTGCACCAATCATAATTCCACTCCACACCATCAAATCACGACCTACATACAGGTCCCTTTCAAGGACATTAGTATCTGGTTCCTGGTTCACGCCAGATGAAAACCCGGCGATAGTCACTGTTAAGACTATACCTGGACTCGTCCGTGAACAGAACCTGGGACCGCTGTTGCAATGACCATGTATGGCTTTACGTGTTCTCCTGTGATCAGGGGTCAGTGGAATGCACCTTGCAGGTCTCTGGGCGAATAAACCACGTCTGTTCAGTCGTCTGTAGACTGTGTGTCTGGAGACAACTGTTCCAGTGGCTTCGGTAAGGTCCCGAGCAAGACTACCTGCAACACTCAAATGGTTCAAATGGCTCTGAGCAGTATGGGACTTAACTTCTGAGGTCATCAGTCCCCTGGAACTTAGAACTACTTAAACCTAAGGGCATCACACACATCCATGCTCGAGGCAGGATTCGAACCTGCGACCGTAGCGGTCGCGCGGTTCCAGACTGTAGTGCCTGAAACCGCTCGGCCACTCCGGCCGGCCCTGCAGTACTCCGTGACCGTCTGCGGGCACTGATGGTGAGATATCGGTCTTCTTTTGCTGTTGCACACTGTGGACGTCCCGTATTGTAGCGCCTGGACACGTTTCCTGTCTGCTGGAATCGTTACCATAATCTTGAGATCACACTTTGTCGCACACGGAGGGCCCGTGCTACGACCTGCTGTGTAGCGGTCGCGCGGTTCCAGACTGTAGCGCCTTTAGCCAGCCTCGAGTCACCCTAGAATTCTACCCCTAATAAAGTCATCAATATGTGTTCTTTGAACCATTTTCAACACACATTCACCATTAGCACGTCTGAAAACGTCTGCACACTTACTCGCTGCACCGTACTCTGACATGCACCAACACAGCGTATGTGGACTGCTGCCAACGCCGCTGTGCGACGACTGCAGGTCAAATGCACCGCATGGTCATACCCCGACGTGATTTAAACCCGCAAACCGCCCACCAGAGCGTTGTTTCACCATGTATCCGCATTATCCTTAATTTATGAGCATGAGAGTAGTATTGTTCGTGGCACTCCCTTCTACCACTGTACAAAAATTTCCAACTACGCGCACTATTCTCGATATTCGACATTTTTTGGTCTCTATTGATTGTGGTATTACGCCACCAGCATAGTCGAATATTTCGTTAACTTATTAATTTAAACGTACCCGCGATGGTAATGAAAGCAGCACAGTAGTTATATAGTTATAAGGCCTGACAAATACAACGTTGTAATTTTTTATTTTATGTTGTTATAATGCAGAAAATTGTTTGGTAAAATTTGCACAAACTTCAGTTTGGCAATTCGCAAGTGCTTGACTAAGCCGTTGGCGTGGTAAGGTCGGTCAATGAACACCAAACAATGTCGAATGTGGGAGATAAGTCGTGGAGTCGTAAATGTTTGTACAGTGGTAGAAGGGAGTGGCATGAACAACATACCAGGAATCTTGACCACTGGGGCTGAGTGTCGAAGTGGTGTCGCGTTTCAAGGCTACTTTCGTACGTCATTCTTGAACAACTCAGCCTCTAGAGAAAATATATTCCAGTACAAACTTTAACTAAATCAAATTTGCCGGCCGCGGTGGTCTAGCGGTTCTAGGCGCTCAGTCCGGAACCGCCCGACTGCTACGGTCGCAGGTTCGAATCCTGCCTCGGGCATGGATGTGTGTGATGTCCTTAGGTTAGTTAGGTTTAAGTAGTTTTAAGTTCTAGGTGACTGATGACCACAGATGTTAAGTCCCATAGTGCTCAGTGCCATTTGAACCATTTAAATCAAATTTCCCTGAAAAAGATCCTGTTAATTTTTTCTGTAGGCCAAATAGTTTGAACATAGCGAGCGAGAGAATATGAAGATCTCGAGCTTGATTTTTGAAAGCCAGATACAACATAGCTGGTTGTATAAAACATCGCTAGGGGCTGCTGAATAATCCTGTACATAGTGAGTAAGCCGTTTAAATTATCGGAAGTATGAAGTCACGCAACGATTAATAACCAATGTTATGTAAAACAAGGTGTTGAGAAGAATTTTTATTCCTCTAAGTTGGAAGGAGAATGACTTCACCTCCCGCCGAATTATCCCTTGAATAATGATAACGAAACCAGCGGCAGTATTTGAATCTACCGTCGTTTATTCTTTTAAATACATGCTACCAGTTTCGACACGACATGGAGTCGTCTACACTCCCTGAACGTAACCTGCCGTCCACAACCGTTTTCATGTGTAATGAACAGAATCGCATGCAGCGGGCCAAAATTAAATGAATTCCATACCTTCCATGACAACAACAAGCCCAACATGGTGAGACGCTCGTCTGAAGATGACACCATGTCGTGTCGAAACTGGTAACATGTATTAAAAGGAGTAAACGACGGTAGATTCAACACAGCCGCTGGTTTTGTTATCATTATTCATGTAATAGGTGTCCGGCTGTAGTCCCACTTTCCTTCATGAATTGCCGGAGACTGAACTAGATCACTAGAGATGGAAGATACTCTATTCCCATATTGGATAAGTATAGAGAAAAAAATCGGAAGTGTCTTCCGTTTCAAAGAAAACATTGCGACATTTACCTTACGCGATTTATGGAAACCAAAGGAAACTTAAATGTGAGTGGTTGGACGAGAATCGTAACTTCACTTCTACCTATTACAAGTCCAGTTAGTGTCATATTCACTATCAAACAATTTTGCTCAGTGCGAAATTGGCGTGGAGGAGATTGGCGGCTAAGGGAGATTCAGTGCAGCATCGTGTGGTTTTCCTACCTCAGGTGCAACCGTACCGCGGGCGCAAGCATGCAGTCATCATAATGTTGCAATTTTTATGAAAGACTCTATTTCCTTCCACACTACCTCTCATCCTCTTGGCCAGCTGGGTAACATTTAAATGGCGGGTTGTTACCCTGTTGATTGGGCATCCTGCAAGGAGAGTGTTTATTTATGACCCTTTTCTTTATCACTGTTTTATTATCCAGTTGGGAGTACCCCTTTCCCTATCACTATAATTTATTAATCATTGGAACTGCCCTTTTCCTTATTGCCATAATTTATTACTATGTGTTTTTATCTTATTGGTTGGAGAGTAGATGTGGGAGTTCATATAAAATCTAATTTATTACCATATTTATCATCCTTATGGCTAGAATTTATTATCCATTTAAGGCAGACCGGTGCTGTTTCTTTAGGATCTTTGATTCAAAATGGTTCAAATGGGTCTGAGCACTATGGGACTTAACTTCTGAGGTCACCAGTCCCCTACAACTTAGAACTACTTAAACCTAACTAATCTAAGGACATCACACACATCCATGCCCGAGGCAGGATTCGAACTTGCGACCGTAGCGGTCGCTCCGCTCCAGAATGTAGCGCCTACAACCGCACGTCCACTCCTGCCGGCTTTAGTATCTTTATCACCACAAATTTTTACCCAGTGTTAGGTGTCTGGAAGACATCTTGTAGACAAAAGGGTGTTTATTGAGGATTCTTATCGCCGATTTTTACAACTCATCTTAGACTCAAGACGACATCCATTATGGACAATACTATGATCAATTTTCTAGTTCGCCATCAGAGCTGGGCTCTCAGTTCACGCTTGATGCGTTTTTACATCATACACAGGTGCATAGGAACGTGGAACTGCAGCAATAGATAGTGTTTGTGAGCCATCACACTGTCAGCCTGGGAGTTATGAAGCAGCGGATCGACTGCCTACAGTTGCATGCCTTTCTGTTCTGCAAGTTGTCTTGTCTTGTTATAGTACACGTATGCATAAAGATGATGGCGTTAGGATGATACATTATTTAAACACTGAACAGTCTACAGCAGTCACCTCACAAGCTTAGATATTACAACTAAGATCCCACAGCATCAGGTTTGCCTAGTTTTTTATGCATAAATACAGAAATATTTTTCAGTTGCAACAATATTTTTTTTATTGCATTCACAGCCAACAAAGGCAGTGAGATAGTAAATGGTATGAAATGCATGACACGGATTTCTCTCATTCCATTAAGAATATACTCTCTCATCAATAGTGCATTGTATAGTAGCTTCTCTCGTGTAAGGTAGTGAAAATTGTGCACTGCTCATTGTGTTTCACATTCTAAATAACATTTGTACATACACATAAATGGGACAAAATAATATGATTACCCTCTACAGCTAAGTTTAGGTCACGTTGCAGGGTGAATCAGAAACAGTGTTTTATTGCCAGAACACTTAGGAGATGTAACAAAACCACTAACAGAGATTGCTTACACTGTGCCTGTCAGTCCTATTTTATAGTATTGCTACATGGTATGGGATCCTTATCAGACAGGACTGATGACTCCTTAGAGAAGAATATGACTGATTTACGTACCCATTCACACCTAATCCGTGCTTGTGCTTCCCGTATCATTTACAGCAGCTGTCATTATACGTATGTCCCATAAAGCTTTCCTCAGACAGTGCTTTTGTCTATATAACGAATGTACCAAAAATCAGATGCATCTGCGTGCCACCTGCCGGTGTGTGATGGAGAGAGTATCCAACATTTAACTCCCATTTCTCCCCCATTTGCGAAAGGTGCATGGTAAGAATGAATGTCTATAAAGCTCCATAGTAGCTCCAATTTCCCAGATGTTTTCGTATTGGCTGTTTCGCAAGGCGTATATGGGTGGAAGTAATATGTTGCACAACTCTTCCTGGAATGGACTCCTTTGCAATTACATCACCACCATGCTACCGATACCTCTGGCAAGGAAACAGAGTGACGCTGACGTACTCTTTTTTAATCATGCATCTGACATTGCTATGTACTCCATATTTAATGAAGAAAATCGTGACTAGCAGTAGAAGAAAGTCATTTTGCCACCCTGGCAAAAAAAAAAAAAGAGGGTGACGCTGATATATATTTTAATATACACCGATGCACACACATGCACACACATGCACACACACACGTACACACGTACACACATACACACACACGTACACACAGACACACATACACACACACACACACACACACACACACACACACACACACACACACACACAAACACACACAGGCGCGCGAGCGCAACGTTCTGGTTTTCGGGCAGAGAAACCACCTCGTCCCTTATTGCCTGTTACACACAGCAGTGCCCGTGCTTCGGAAGGCTTCCATTGCACGTGAAACAATGCTGTGAGCAATACCAAACTCCTGGGCCCCACTCGTCTAACTTAGTGTTTCTTCCAGTTTCCCAATGATTGCTCTCCGTATGAAGCAATTCAAATGTTGTCTCTGGACCATGTTGAAATTAGGAGCACCACCGTAGTGCACTGTAACTGCTCGATGACTGACACACACTGCCTTTTCCTGTTCCTTCACCCTCTCTCTCGTGCGGGGCCAGCCCCACCCATTTGGTGCTATAGTCACACTGACCTCGCACCATTTGACGTTCATCTTTCTGTGAACGACAGAGACCTCTGGCAATATGCTTTCGCTCTTTCATTAATTTCCACCTAGTAATTAATACGTTATAGTATTTCATCTGTCTCGTCCTTACGTTTTGTAAAGCATTGTAATTTTAACTCTGGAATGATTTCATTGTGTGAGAAACGAAATGTTTCTGCATTATCGCGATTCCATTTACGTATTAGTATTAGTGTTAAATTTATGAAAGTAGTATTGAGATGTAGCCGAAGGAAGAAAGATCAGAGTTTAAAGTCCCGTCGACAGTGCGTCATTAGAGTTTGAGCACAAGTGCCGATTACGAAAGAATAGGGAAGGAAATCGGCCCTTTTCAAAAGAACTATTCCGGCATTTACCTGGAGCGATTTAGGGAAATCACGACCTAAACCTAGATGGCTGTCCGCATGCGAGTGCAGTCTGTTAACTACCGCACTACCTCGCTCTGCTTGACATGTAGTGGGACAGCATACATCAAACATTAAATTTATGTGGCGGAAGAGGAAATGTTCCATAAAATCATAACATATTGTTCACATTAACAGATTTTAAGATATAAACGATACGAGAAGGTGATAATCAGACAAAAGTAATTTTTTACAAAGTCATATGACGTTCTTATTAAGGAGATTACAATCTGCAGTCTTAATGGGAAGCTAACATCCCCTAAAGGTTGTAGCATCCTCGATCGTTAAAATTTTGTATTTTTGGAGATCCACAGCCTTCAGATGTTTGCCGGCCGGTGTGGCCGTGCGGTTAAAGGCGCTTCAGTCTGGAACCGCGTGACCGCTACGGTCGCAGGTTCGAATCCTGCCTCGGGCATGGATGTGTGTGATGTCCTTAGGTTAGTTAGGTTTAATTAGTTCTAAGTTCTAGGCGACTGATGACCTCAGAAGTTAAGTCGCATAGTGCGCAGAGCCATTTGAACCATTTGAACCTTCAGATGTTTCATAAACAAAAACATGGCCCGTAGTAGGCTGTAACGTGATTTTTATTTAGTGGAAATGAGGTAATTGCACCATTAAATAAAAATCACATTACAGTCTACTACGGACCATGTTTACGTTTATTACCCTCGATCATGTTTCATAACGTTCAGTAGACGAGGCACTTTGTCTGCATATTCGAGCAGTTAGTGCGGTCAAAGGGTGAAAGCAAACTTTATTTCAGCCAAGATGTTTGAATAGATTGGACGAAAGTGCACCGTCATTAAGTCGAACACGGCCATGAAAGTGTCTCTTTAAGCAGCAGTTGGTCTGTTCTGGTGAAAGTATTGAAGAATGCATCGTGCCTGAGAGAGGTGAAAGCAACGACTGTTCGTGGAATCAGTGGAGCGTAAAATACACACAAAGGAAAGAAGCAAGTGGAACAGAACTGAACTGCGGACCGCAGTCTTCCGTGTCCCACTAACACAGTGGCGTTGAGCCGCCTGACAGAAAATGCCAACCGTGCTATGATTCAGCTTGTTAGGAATTACTCTAAGGCGGATCTGTAGGTGTTGCAGATATTCCTTCCTGTAAGACTATCAGAGTATGTTTGCTTTATATGAATGTACTTGGCCTTGGCAACAGTCTAGGCACCAGGAGTCATTTTTTGTTCATCGTAACATCTTCCTGCAATGAAACTGGGACGTTTTACGTGACTTATACGAACACTTACATGAACACCTGAACAAACGACACTTCATTATCTAAATTTCGTTAGACCTACGAGAAACTGTCGAATGCGTTTAGCGTGACGTCCTTCTATTTAATCTTCAAGCTGAGGTTTTTTCAGTTGACTGTGCACGTTTGCTGCCGTTTTTAGGGTTCGTACATCAATCGGTGCAAACGGAATCCTTGTAGGATCACTTTTTCGTCTGACTGTCTGTCTGTACGACTGTTAAGAACCCTTTTTCTCTGGAACGGGTGGACGGACCAAGTTGCAACCTATGTCACAATTAGGTCTATGGTTTCCTGGCGATGTAAAAACTACAAGCTTCTACGTCAATATAATCAAAAGATACGGCCTTTTATATCACATATTTTGATACTCGCAAACTCACTTATCCAAACCTGGAAGGTGTTTCCCGTTGACTGCGATTATGAAATTTGGCAAGAAGGAAACTTCCACAATACAAGTAAAAGAAAAAAATCCGAAGTTTGTTAATTCGTAGCTATATCACACGAAAAAAAATACTTTTTGTCGTGTTATCCGACTATCTGTCTGTCCGTCTGTTAAGAGCCCTTTTTCTCAGGAACTTGTAGACATATAAAATTGAAATTTATGTGACATACTAAGGACCTGTTGGCGTCAGTGCAAAGAAAGATACGGCCATTTACGTCGCATGTTTTTATATTTTGCCAGTATCGATATCGATAACATGCAAGAATTGTCAAAATTCTATATTCTCAAGGTCGACGAACTCTCTACACACTATCTACACATATCATTAAGTCTGAACGGAACCCTCCGCATTTATCCGCCTTTATGAGTTTCATAGCCCTTCATTGTTTTAGAGTCAGTCGTACACAATTCTGCATTTTCCATCCGCCAGCAGGTACGCCGCATTAATAAATCTCCTCCGTACAGGTCTTTGTCCATGGCGCCACGAAGAGTTAACTTAATGCACTGACGACACCGCCTTCCCTGCCCCACCCAACCCGAAAGGCTTCGAAAAGGCCCTTTCAGCCATAACTTCATAATTTCACATTCTAATGTAACCATTGACGCGTAACAGTGAGCCCTGTAATGATTCAGGCAATAGTCGTAGGGGGAATCACTCATTGTTCCAGTCTTTACGACTTACACCTCACAGTAAACAACTATTCGACTCACCTAACAAATACACTAAAATATCTGGGCCTGATCTTCGACATCTAACTAATGTGGAACAGTACCTCAGAATATACTAAAAATACGAAGAGTACTAACAGGCTCAACTTATATATTACATCGTTGTACCCAAAAGAGTTATCTAGCCCATCCCTGCCTGTGAAAGTGTTGCTTGGATTTCAGTACCACCAAAACTCTTACCACATCCTGCCAGGTTCTGAATCTTAAACTCTCCAGCTTGTCTTCTATTTCCACCAACCCGGTCCACACGCATTCTCTACCCTATGAGTAAGTTTCCACTGTCCCTCCAGGAATCCTATACAGTCCGCTAACTTAAACAACAAATCCCATCAAATTATCACTTCTCACGTACCTAGAAGCTCTAACAACACATTTCCCCTTCCCTTCACAAACTACAGATCCTCTTCAAAGATAACTGATTCCAGCTTCCTCATCGACAAATATACACACAAATTAATCGTTCCTGTCAGTTATAGGCACGTCGTTTCTCGTCCCCTCCGTAAATCAAGGGCATTTTTGCTCAATTAGACAATTATAAGACGATCCTCATTCACCGTCAAGTTTCAAATTTTGCTGTTTGAATTTTGTTGCACATTTTCTCATTATTATTATCACTATTATTATTTAATTTTTCTCAGACGTTATGTCTGGTTAAAAATGAAAAGTGACGCGGAACTTGATCAAGCGTGACTTCCTTTTAACTGTACGGTATATGTTACATTGCATTTAGGAACTTTCGGGTAATTGAACATGTATCAATAATTACAGATTTCTGTAGTTGTATATATACGTTTGGATGTAGCTGTATTGCGTTGATGTACTGGTGCATATTGTGTGGTATGACTCCTGTAGTTGATAGTATAATTGGTATGATGTCAACTTTATCCTGATGCCACATGTCCTTGACTTCCTCAGCCAGTTGAATGTATTTTTCAATTTTTTCTCCTGTTTTCTTCTGCATATTTGTTGTACTGGGTATAAAATTTTGCTGTCTGAATTTTGTTGCACATTTTCTCATTAATATTATCACTATTATTATTATTATCATTATTATTATATTAATAAATAAAGTCTTATTATTAGAGACATATTTTAATAACCATGTTTGAAGACTTTGATCCCAATATTGTAATGTACAATAAATATCATTATTTTATTTATAACAAATCATTGGTAACGTAGGTATAGTTCGTTGTAGTTGCCAGGTGGGTGTAAAAGTGGGCTCTTTCTTTTATTGAATTGAAGAGTGCTACAGCTTAGCGATGAGCACTTCAAAGAAAACGAAGAGAGAATTTTCGTACTATCATCAAGTTTCATGGCGATAGTTGCATGCGATCGTCTGCTGTGTTACTGTTTGTGTTTCCTATGTGTGTGGTGTAAGATATGTAAGAAATATTTCATTCTAGAGTAAATATTTTGATAGTTAATTGCTACGGTATTAACTAAACGTTATATTCTAACTTTCGGGGCTACGTTTTTGTGAGCTGTTTAGGTTATGTGATTTACGTATTCAGGCAACGTTTAGTGTAATGGCGTCAGTTGGAAACAGTGGCCAATTGCTTGTCATGAAAATGTAGCCATATTTTTGAAATGTATTTATCTTGTTTTACAAACTCTAAAGTGCAAGGAGAAGCTTTTTGAGGAATAGTGTGAAGTGAAGAACACAAGTGCGCTGGCTTTAAATTATTGTTTCAGAACTGTTTGTACTGCTGGTGAAAAATAACTGTTCTTGTGTGTTCTTCCTAATCTAAAATGGCATCAACCTCTTCACGTTCTTCACATAGATGTTAAGAAAAGATTTGATTGTTTTTCACTTGGATGTATTTCCAGTCAAATTGTTGGAACGAGGCTAAGGGCCCTACTGGCAATCCAAGAAGTTTCTGTTGTATGGTAAAAGGCAGGATTTCCTACAAGAAGAACAGATCATTGCATTGAAAAGTTACTCAGTCTGTAAGATGAATGGGAAGTTCTACGGAAAAATTTGATTATAACTTCAGGCAAAGAGAAAGAAAAAAGGGTTATCTTTGTGGAAAGCATAATTGACCTCTTTGACACAGCTCATTCTGATGCCTTAGGAAAGATGAAAAATGCAGACATAAGTAAGTTTTAACACTTCAGCCTAAAAAGGGCGGCCTAGTTTCATGGCGGGTGTTAATCACAAACTGAAATGCAAGCAAGAAAAAGCACAGAAGTGAACTGTAGCGACTCCTGTCACAAAAGTGCAATTCAGAGACTTGACATGACATGTTGCTGGGTGCTAAACCCATCAGGACAACAATAACATGCTCACAAAAGATGAACCTGAGAAATAATTTGTTTTACGGTTTGGTGCAGGAGGTTGTAAAAAATACCTACCTGCTACTAAACCTTCTCTTACGAAGTAATAATGTTCAGTGTTCATTCAGTCAAATTGTATTTTGATTCTACAGAAGTGAATGTTGTAAAATTATTATTATTATTATTGAAAATGTGTGCATTACTGAAAGTAAACTTGATATTTCTTAAATTTTGCTTATTGTTTTTTGGATTGCACTAATGAACCTTACCGCAATACGAGTCAAAATGATTTTAAACAATTTCTGAGTTTGCATGAATGTGTCACACACATTAATCTGACAAAAGACAAATATACGATGGAAATGAGGAAGAATACAGTGCATTTTAACGGAAACAGGTGTTGTGGATGTTATGTTCCAACTTCAAGGCGTTGAAGGTCGCCTAGAATTTGTTGGACTCAAATGAAACTTTTCACTGACTTTTTTTGTCAGTTGGAACAAAAGTGGGGGTGGGTGCAGCAATAGTCTAACTTTCAGAAAACTGCATATAGATAAGCGGCACCCTAACGCGCATGTGAGATGGAGAAACCGGAGTACACACACACACACACACACACACACACACACACATATATATATATATATATATATATATATATATATATATATATATATATATATATATATTTTAAAGGAAGAATGAGTAAGATGGTAACATGTCTCAAAGTGATAAATGTTAGTAATAGTGACCGGTGGCAAAGAACAGCTAGTGGAAAAAGTTGTTCTGTATTTGTTTAATGCTGCTGCATCTTAACAGACAAAAGATATCCTGCATTGACAAACATTGGTTATTACAACTTTACTATGGTTTTTAATCTTGGTGATGTGCTATCCACTTGAAGGAAACGTATCCCAATGTGAAATAGCTTCTGGAACCAATTAAATACAAAGGCCACAAGAGGCAAATCTGTGGAGAACTGAAGCTGACTGCAGTGTCGTTAGGCATGCAGTTGGGATACACAAAATACTGCTGTTTCCTGTGTGAGTGGGACAGTCAAGGTAGATCTGCACACGAGAGATGTGTGGAAACTCTGCCGACCTTACACAACAGACTCGGTCTCATGGAGAACGGCCGGCCGCGGTGGTCTAGCGGTTCAGGCGCTCAGTCCGGAACCGCGCGACTGCTACGGTCGCAGGTTCGAATCCTGCCTCGGGCATGGATGTGTGTGATGTCCTTAGGTTAGTTAGGTTGAAGTAGTTTTAAGTTCTAGGGGACTGATGACCACAGATGTTAAGTCCCATAGTGCTCAGAGCCATTTGAACAATTTGAACCATCATGGAGAACTTTTTAAAGGGATTGAACAAGGATGGAGATGCTTTCAAGTATCTGGGAGACAAATTTCCACTGCTGAATGAGGCGAAATTGAAATATGGGAATCTTCATTGGTTCTGAAATTCACAAAAAAATCTTATGTATCAAAACTTCGGCTTAGTTCTCCAGATCAGTGAGAAAAAGCTTGGGAAGTCTTTGAAATGCTGTATATGGTTTCTTGAGTAACATAACAGATGTAAGTTATGATAACTTGTTAGCAACTGGCTGGACAAGCTTTATCTCGTAGTCTCCAACATCTCACTCAGAATGCACTTTCTCCATTGCCGTTTAATGCCGGCCGGAGTGGCCGAGCGGTTCTAGGCGCTTCAGTCTGGAACCGCACGACTGCTAGGGTCGCAGGTTCGAATCGTGCCTCGGGCATGGATGTGTGTGATGTCCTTAGGTTAGTTAGGTTTAAGTAGTTCTAAGTCTAGGGGACTGATGACCTCAGATGTTAAGTCCCATAGTGCTCAGAGCTATTTGAACCATTTTGACATTTAATTTTTTTCCCGGAAAACTGCCGTGCAATCAGTGATGAGCATGGTGAACGGTCCCACCAAGACATATCAATGATGGAACGAAGACATAAGGATCTGCGAAACTGTTTTATGCTTGCAGAGGACTGTTTGACATTGCTGCTAAAGGCCTCCGAACAGGATTACAGTATACAGTATACAGTCTGGAACCGCACGACTACTACGGTCGCAGGTTCGAATCGTGCCTCGGGCATGGATGTGTGTGATGTCCTTAGGTTAGTTAGGTTTAAGTAGTTCTAAGTCTAGGGGACTGATGACCTCAGATGTTAAGTCCCATAGTGCTCAGAGCCATTTGAACCATTTTGACATTTAATTTTTTTCCCAGAAAACTGCCGTGCAATCAGTGATGAGCATGGTGAACGGTTCCACAAAGACATATCAATGATGGAACGAAGACATAAGGATCCGCGAAACTGTTTTATGCTTGCAGAGGACTGTTTGACATTGCTGCTAAAGGCCTCAGAACAGGATTACAGTATACAGTATACAGTCTGGAACAGCACGACTACTACGGTCGCAGGTTCGAATCGTGCCTCGGGCATGGATGTGTGTGATGTCCTTAGGTTAGTTAGGTTTAAGTAGTTCTAAGTCTAGGGGACTGATAACCTCAGATGTTAAGTCCCATAGTGCTCAGAGCCATTTGAACCATTTTGACATTTAATTTTTTCCCGGAAAACTGCCGTGCAATCAGTGATGAGCATGGTGAATGGTTCCACAAAGACATATCAATGATGGAACGAAGACATAAGCATCTGCGGAACTGTTTTATGCTTGCAGAGGACTGTTTGACATTGCTGCTAAAGGCCTCCGAACAGGATTACAGTATACAGTCTGGAACCGCACGACTACTACGGTCTCAGGTTCGAATCGTGCCTTGGGCATGGATGTGTGTGATGTCCTTAGGTTAGTTAGGTTTAAGTAGTTCTAAGTCTAGGGGACTGATGACCTCAGATGTTAAGTCCCATAGTGCTCAGAGCCATTTGAACCATTTTGACATTTAATTTTTTTCCCGGAAAACTGCCGTGCAATCAGTGATGAGCATGGTGAATGGTTCCACAAAGACATATCAATGATGGAACGAAGACATAAGGATCTGCGGAACTGTTTTATGCTTGCAGAGGACTGTTTGACATTGCTGCTAAAGGCCTCCGAACAGGATTACAGTATACAAGCAAAGACAAAGTGCCCTCATCAGTAGGATCCGATGTCTGTGTTTAATGTACTCTTTTGTATTCATCTATGTTTTCCTTGTTAAGTTAAATATGGATTGTTTAAATCACATTTTCATTTTTAAAGTAGCTTTCGCACACGTTGTAATTGTTTCATATAATACTACTAAATGTTGTGTTTCGCTGCCGTTATATTATCGTGTATCACCGAAACTAGAACTAATAAAATAAAATAATAACGGAGCTATTTTCTATGACTCCAGATTAGTGCAGTTCCACATTTAATTCAATCACAAAAAAGTTTCTTTTGTTAATTATGTAATTAGCCCTAATGCTGCCTATTATATACACTGAAGAGCCAAAGAAACTGGTAGATCTGCCTAATATTATATAGGGATCCCGCGAGCACGCAGAAGTGCCACAACAGGACGCGGCATGGACTCGACTAATGTCTGAAGTAGTGCTGGAGGGAACTGACATCATGAATCCTGCCGGGCTGCCCATAAATCCGGAGTGGAGATCTCTTCTCAACAGCACGCTGCAAGGCATCCCAGATATCCTCCGTAATGTTCATGTCTGGGGAGTTTGGTGGCCAGCGAAAGTGTCTAAACTCAGAAGAGTGTTCCTGGAGCCACTCTGTACCAATTCTGGATGTTTGGAGTGTCGCACTGTCCGTCGGAATGCGCAATGAACATGAATGGATGCAGGTGATCAGACAGGATGCTTACGTACGTGCCACCTATCAGAGTCGTATCTAGACGTATCAGGGGTCCCATATCACTCCAACTGCACACGCCCCACACCATTTCAGAGCCTCCACCAGCTTGAACAGTCCCCTGCTGACATGCTGGGTCCATGGATTCATGAGATTGTCTCCACAACCGTACACGTCCATCCACTCGTTAGTATTTGAAACGAGTCTCGTTCGACCAGGCAACATGTTTCCAGTCATCAACAGTCCAATGTTGGTGATGACGGTCCCAGGTGAGGCGTAAAGCTTTGTGTCGTACAGTCAACAACTGATGGCCCAGCATTGAAATCTGCAGCAATCTGCGGAAGGATTGCCTTTCTGTCACGTTGAACGATTCTCTTCAGTCGTCGTTGTCCCGTTCTTGCAGGATCTTTTTCCGGCCGCAGGGATGTCGGAGATTTGATGTTCTAAATGATTCCTGATATTCACGGTACACTCGTGAAATGGTCGTATGGGAAAATCCCTACTTCATCCCTACTTCGGAGATGCTGTGTCCCATTCGCTCGTGCGCCGACTATAACACCACGTTCAAACGCAATTAAATCTTGATAATCTGCCTTTGTAACATTAGTAACCGATCTAACGACTGCGCCAGACACTTGTTGTCTTATATAGGCGTTGCCGACCGCAGTGCCGTATTCTGCCTGTTTACATATTTTTGTATTTCAATACGCATGCCTATACCAATTTCTTTGGAACTTCAGTGTATTAATCTATCCTGCTACATTATGCTGAGTATAACAGTGGGGTAAGATTCCTATTGCACTGATTATTACCAAAAGAATGTGTGTGAATGTCATTGGAGCTGAAGGACCGGCTTTGAGTGATTTTGGAACAGAGGATAAGGTGGTATTCAGTTGTTACACGGGAATACAGCCTTTGTGAATACGCCAGTGACAAATACTTCTTAACTAGAAAGACAATCACATGCTGTGCCAAAAGAGAGAGAACAACAACAACGCTCAAGATAGTAAAGTTACGGATCAACTCAGTGGTAAGATGTAACGACAATGAATGGAGCCCAAGTCAGATGCCAGTTTTAAGTACGGTGCAGTATCAAATTGAACAGTAAAAACGCAGTATCAAATTGAACAGTAAAAACGTAAAGTATTCTCCTTAAAAATGCTAAAAATGCAACAATAGTTACGCAGATGTGTTCACACGTTGTTAACACGTACAAAAAAAAAATTAGTAGACATCAGTGCACTACAATTATACTGCCACACCAATGGAAGCTACAATGCGAATAATACAGAAAAAAGCAGAGAAATTTTCCTCGCCATTCTCATGTTTCCATCTTTGTATGTAGAAATGAATTCTGAGTAACTAGAGTTACTGACACGGCTAACATGCAGACATCTTTCGTGAAAGAGGGTATAGAAGAACGTAAACTTTACAGAACGATTTTTAATTCCCTCTTCTTGCTTGAGATCCTATTATTCGGTCAATCTTATTAGGTTTGTTCTCTATTTCTTCAATCAGACTTTCACGTTACTACGAAATAAACATAGTCCATCTGGGGACATTTAGAGAACCTGTAACGTAACAATCATTTTGCCGTTTTGTCAGTTCTAAGTGATACATTAATCCACTAAGTCTGAAATAGCCTAATCTGGTAGCATTAGAAGTAAGTGATTTTCAAATAGAACATATCATGGCGTATTTTTAAAGTAGCGTAGTCCGGGGACAAAGTGATTACAAAACGAATGGTTTGCCACCCCAAAACAGTGGAGCGACTTTTCAATTCTGATCGTATGAAAAAGAAATTATTAAATCACGCTGGAATAGACCTAGGGCAACAAAACAACTAAAAGTTACAAAAGACAGTTAGAAGCCACAATGAAAGATTTCCCGTTAGGCTTTACATTTTCGGGGCTGTCATCAGCCGCTGCCATAACCAGTAGATTGCATAGTGCGGAATACAGAACCGAGGTGCAGGAACCACCCCTTGGCGTTTTACAGTCGCATCATCTTCTGATAGTGACGGCGCTTCACGTGTTTCTTGTCTAACATAGTCGTACTTAATTACAACTGGAGAGAGCTTATTAATAATTTCACATGAACACACTATAATTTGTCGTCAGGTATTTTTACAAGATTCCATTGGTAACACTGAACTGCGAGAATTCATGCAAAGTACACTACCTTACGGTAGAAGTGAAGCACACAGAAGGAGAGAAGGAAACGAAATGAACCTTCAAGGGTTGAACGGGTATATGATGTTATTGTAATTATTACAAAAACTAACAAACTTCATCCAGACAGGTCTTGAAGGCCCAACGGTAAAGATCGACCGCCGTGTCATCCTCAGTGCAGAGGCGTCACTGGATGAGGATGTGGCGGGGCATGTGATCAGCACACTGCTCTACCGCCTTTTGTCAGTTTTCGTGATCGGAGCCACTATTTCTCAGTCAAGTGGCTCCTCGATTGGCCTCACAAGGGCTGAGTGCACTCCACTTGAAAACAGCGCTCGGCAGACCCAGCCTTTCACCCTTCCAAGTGCTAGCCAAGCCCAACAACGCTTAACTTCGGTGTTCTCTCTCCCCTTGTTCTCCCAGAGTAGAGTTTCCTCCTTCTCCCCTGAGTCCCTGCACCCCCTCCAGAGACCACATCCCTGGTCGTCACCATATTTGGTGACCATTGACATCCGAGTTTGTGCAGAAACGCGAGTTATCGCTGAACAGAAAGCAACACCATTAATAGCAGTCCATGCTTCCCAGTCACGGCACCACTCCAAACGCAGCCCTTTGTGTTGTGGGACTGTAATTCCATAATTCAACTGCTGCTAGTCTCCGACCATCGGTGAGGGATGACACAGAATGTTGCAGGCACAGATGTGAAGGGGTTACGATGTGCTTGATGTACTATACGCTGACACCCCATGTGGTGGCCAGACGTGGTCGACAAGCAACTTGATGACGAGTATACCAGCTCTCAGTTTCCCATGCACTTCAACTTCGGGCCACTGTCAGATCCGAAAGCCGCACAGATCTGGATACTGCACGATTCGACAAGCCGACCAAATGGAGACTCACAATGAGATCCCTTCTAATTCTGTCAGGCGCTGATGACGCTGTTTCACAAGATTACGCGGTATCTGCTTCACGTTAATCACTCAACATCTGCCGCTGTTCGTGATCCTTATATGCCCTATAACGCCTGCTAACAACGCTAAACAAAAGCAATGCACTATGGTGGCTGTCCTAGCTGTCACAGAGGATTGTAGCTCTAATCATTTACATAGTCGACGATGGAGTGTACATGTACGAAGTTACATTAACATCCGACTATGTCTTTTGGGTGCTTCACTTCATTTCTCAGATAGTGTAGTACATGTCATGAATATCGTATTCACTATTTGAGTATATGGAGATCATCGTGTTAGTGACACTTACATGGCTTGTTAGAGTACCAAGTGAAAATACCATGTAGTTTGTCCAGGTTATTACTCTCTTTCGAGAAACTACACGATAATTCACCTGGTACTCTATCAAATCATGTAAATGTCTGTAAGTCTCTCTTTCTGCTCTCCTTTCCTCTCTTATTTCGCTCCCATCCCACATTTTCCCACAAAACTTTCTTCACTGCCTTCTCCTTCAACAGCATTCCAGTATCTCATCACGGTCATGCAGCAATGTCCCTTCAGCAGATCGTCAATACGTTCCTATAACTGCTCCATTGTTTCTTCTTCATAAGAGGATATTGGCCTGTATACCTGAACTGTGAAATCCTTAAACACAGGCTAGAGTAGGATAAGGAAAACATGGAAGGGCGAACCCAAAACAGCAGCGCAATTTGTCGTTTGATTATTTACATTTATTTAATCACCACATTGCAGCACGAATAAACTGATACAACAACCACATATAATTATGAATGACAGGGTAAAGCTAATTAGCTGCTTACACCAATGACCTACTTTATCAAGCCACGATAAAACAGTAAAATATAAACAGTAAAAAAATTGTACAAACTTCTTTCTTATAAAACAGATACTGCTCAAGATGCAACAGCAATAGTCACTTAAGATAATTTAAGAAAAGGTGGCAAATCCTTCAAAGGATTTTCGGAAAACTGATTGGTAATTTTTTCCAATTAAAGGGACCCTTAGCAAACAGGACGGCAAATACACTGCCAAAAATCGGCGTAAAATTTACTGAAAATTTTATCAAGTACCAAAACACCAAATGGATTAGGGTTATCTACACCTGAGGTAAGTAAAATGTCATGTTAGGCTCAAACAGTAATTATGGTTAAATGATTTGGAAACATTTGCGTAACATAATAATCAAGACAGTGCTTTGTTTAAGTAAAGCTTAGCTACCCGGAATTCACAAAATTCTCAATACAAGCATATTCCAAAGGAAATGTAGGACTTTAAATCAGGTTCCATAAATCAGAACATTAAGTAATACAGCCATTACTTAACTTAAAATCTTTTAGCAGCAGCGCGAATCAGCGAACTAAGGCTATCGCGGACACGTCTCAAAGGCAGCCGATAAACACGAAAGCGGTGCGTGGGGCATCAAGTCCACGAAGCCACCAGCCGCTGAAATCCCGGCCTCGGGGCTCGGAAGACTACGTAAGGCTGTCCAACTGCAACATGCATAACGGTAGACAAAAATGTTCTTCGTTTTTTAGCAATTTGCCGGCCGAAGTGGCCGAGCGGTTCTAGGCACTACAGTCTGAAACTGCGCGACCTCTACGGTCGTAGGTTCGAATCCAGCCTCGCGCATGGATGTGTGTGATGTCCTTAGGTTAGTTAGGTTTAAGTAGTTCTAAGTTCTAGGGGACTGAAGACCATAGCAGTTAAGTCCCATAGTGCTCAGAGACATTTGAACAATTTTTTTTCCAATTTAATGGATTTTCACACACGTTCCGACAACTGGTTATAGTGCTCAATATGGGGTATGACCACATCTGGCAGCAATACAGGTCTGACAACGAAGGGGCATGCTGTGAATGACGTCATCAATCTCTTGTAGAGGCCATATCGCCCATTCTTCCTGCAGAGCTGCTCACAATCTTGGGTAGTGGTTGGTGGATGCTGACGTGATGCAAACCGTCTCTCTAGTCCATCCCAGACATGCTGTATAAGATTCAAATCGGGAGAGCGAGTAGGCCACGCCATGCGTGCAGTATCTTCCGTTTCCAAGAAAAATTCAACCACCCGTGCTCTACGAAGTCGAGCTCTATCGTCCATCAGTACGAAATCTGGGCCCACAACACACCTTGCAACAACCGCAAATGAGGTCCCAAGATCTCGTCACGATGCCTGACAACAGTTAAACCTTGACAGGTCACCCTCACACTGTCATGAAAAGGATCAAATGGCTCTGAGCATTATGGGACTTAACTGCTGAGGTCATGTCTCCTAGAACTTAGAACTACTTAAACCTAAGTAACCTAAGGACATCACACACATCCATGCCCGAGGCAGGATTCGAACCTGCGACCGTAGCGGTCGCGCGGTTCCAGACTGTAGCGCCTAGGACCGCTCGGCCACTTCGGCCGGCGTCATGAAAAGGGCTCGAGTAGTAAACATAATCACTGCCCACACTACTGGGGATCCTCCTCGATATCGGTCTTTTTCAACAATGTTTCGGTCCCGAAATCGTGTTCCACTTTCCCTCCAGATGCGAATTTATCGAGAATCACTCTCCAGACAAAATCGGGACTCATCTGTGAAAACAACATTGGCCCACTCTTGGACCGGCCTGGTGGCATGCTGATGTCTCCACTGTCGACGTTCTCTTCTGTGAAGACGCGTTAGAGGAAGACATACAGCAGGTCTCCAACAATAAAGAAGCCTTCTGCGTACCGTTTGCCTCGATACAACACGTCCAGTGGACACTGAAAGCTCACGTGCCAGTTGCCGTGCAGTACTAAGGCGATAGTATCGGGCACTTACAGCCAAATAACGGTCCTCTCTTCTGAAGTGACACGTGGTCGGCCCTGCCCTGGTCTTCAGGACACAGTATCGCTCTCTATAAACTGTCACCACATTCGAGAAACAACAGAACGATTCACATTAAGCCATCGGGTCAAATCAGTCTGCGACTGTCCTACTTCCTTCCTCTCTATGGTCCTCCACTGCACAGCATCTGGTAGGCATCTTCTCTGTGCCATACTGCACCGGCTGTGAGTGTGTACACAGCGATTGTGGATGTGGGAGTACCTGGCAAACACCACCTCGTTTCATAGATGCCCTGACGTCATAGTTGGCATGGTTATCCGTTGACCGGAATGCCATATTCCATGTAGAGTACGATAGTACGGACATCTAGTTGACAGTTTGTATGCTTATATCGTGAATTAGACACAGAACGGGCAAATAGCGGTTTGTTGCTTGAATCTTGGATACCAGTGTATACAGGGTGAGTCACCTAACGTTACCGCTGGATGTATTTCGTAAACCACATCAAATACTGACGAACCGATTCCACAGACCGAACGTGAGGAGAGGGGCTAGTGTAATTGTTTAATACAAACCATACAAAAATACACGGAAGTATGTTTTTTAACACAAACATACGTTTTTTTAAATGGAACCCCGTTAGTTTTGTTAGCACATCTGAACATATAAACAAATACGTAATCAGTGCCGTTTGTTGCATTGTAAAATGTTAATTACATCCGGAGATATTGTAACCTAAAGTTGACCCTTCAAACCTCCGACGTTCAGTTGCGTGTTGTAACAAACACGGGCCACGGTCCTGTGTTTCGTTGTACCTAAAGCTTCACCGGCTGCAGTTCTTAATATGTTCTTAATATGTTCCCACTCATTTTCAGTACTCTCCGATTCTGGAACTGTACCCGTTATTGTGTCTACGCGTCTTTGATAAAGGTTCTTGATTGACTCCTGTTCTAGTAAGTACACTTTATACAGGCTGTCACAAAAAGGTACGGCGTAACTTTCAGGAAACATTCCTCACACACAAATAAAGAAAAGATGTTATGTGGAGATGTGTCCGGAAACGCTTAATTTCCTGCGGCGACATTACACCAGATGTACTGTTGCGTGTACGACATTCATTACGCCAGAGATTGCAAGTGTGTGCAGCAAATGATGGCCACCACATTGAACATCTATTGGCCTGACATGTCGGTACACACTCTATTCCACTCCGTAATTGAAAACGGAAACCACGTGTGTACGTGTACCTCACCCCTCATGGTAATGTACATGTGCGTCAGTGAAAAAGACCAATAAAAAGGTGTTAACATGTGGACGTAATATGCTGTTCCAGTCTCTTCTGTACCTAAGGTCCATCACCGTTCCCTTTGGATCCCTACGTAATTCGGTGCTCTCCGATACACACGATCGGACAGCGGAGGAGTGGTACTCAAGCGTCAACTTTAGGTTACAATATCTCCGGATGTAGTTAACATTTTACAATGCAACAAACGGCACTGATTACGTATTTGTTTATATGTTCAGATGTGCTAACAAAACTAACGGGGTTCCATTTAAAAAAACGTAGGTTTGTGTTAAAAACATACTTCCGTGCATTTTTTAATGGTTTGTATTACCAATTACACTAGCCCCTCTCCTCACGTTCGGTCTGTGGAATCGATTCGTCAGTATTTGATGTGGTTCACGAAATATATCCAGCGGTAATGTTAGGTGACTCACCCCGTATACAGCCGTATTCGACAGATCAGATATGTGAATAATCAGAGCCTTGGCTGAGATAATTACACTCAAATATTTCAGCAAGCCACCAAGAGTTGGTAGTAGAGGTGGGTGTATAGTAGCCCGAGAAATACTGAACACAAACGCACCATGTGGAGCTATTTGGTAATCCTGGAAATATCCAGTACGGCTCCCAGCACTCAGTCCCGCATAGCATGGAATATCAAAGCCGGAGAAATTCGCGGCCGCGGAGAGAGGGGCGCCGTTCTCAGCTCAGTGTCGTAACTCCACCAGTTACACCGCGTCTGAACAAAAAATGGTTCAAATAGCTCTGAGCACTATGGGACTTAACATCTATGATCATCAGTCCCCTAGAACTTAGAACTACTTAAACCTAACCAACCTAAGGACATCACACACATCCATGCCCGAGGCAGGATTCGAACCTGCGACCGTAGCGGTCACGCGGTTCCAGACTGAAGCGCCTAGAATCGCACGCGCGTCAGAACATGAACAGAGCTAACGGTCGACTGACCCCCTCTGTCCCGAGCACGACCACTTAGTGCCCCCAGTCCACTGTGACTCGCTGTCTGGCTCTTAATGCCTTTCCAAAACTGCTCAAGGCATACTTTAGGACTCAGTGACAAACTACAATCGATTCGCGCTGCCAATAGTGGCCAATGAGTAATGCTCGAAATCCAGAGAAGCGAAATCGATTGCGAGCCCATCACGGCTCAAACAGTTAATAGATCTTTCTATATCATCCATTTCCTAAGAGCAATGGGTCCATCACTCCCCTTTGTACACGATATGCTCCCACATTCCGCAACAATGCCAACTCCATCGCTAACTTCATCTCTTCGTCAATAATAGACTGTGACACCCCCCACTCCTCATTTTGCTTTGCCATCCCATCTAACTTCTCTTAAGCCTATCACATCCGTTTTATTGATCTTCATACGTCTCTTACACTTTTACTGGTTGTAGCGAAGTCTGAACATTCTACCTACTAATACACAGTGCACTGATTTTTCTGTTGCTGATTCCCTGGAAATCTGGTTAAAAAACAATTTTACTCCCGGAATGTACAGAGGAAGAAGACGGCATAATGATATCTTTTGCAAGTAATATCCGTTGTATTCTTCATACAGTGGTTTATTGTTGTATTCTACATCCTAATGCCGTTGACCAGATCGAATCAGTTTATCTGCCTTTAAGGATGATTTCTGAGCACATGGATAATGTAATACCCTGGATCTCCATACGCTCATACACTGTCCGAATTAGAGTTGCGTTGTACCAAAACTGCGTTTCGGTAGTTTTGGTACAATACATAAATGACGTAGTAACTGATAGGATTACCTGTATAATTGCCGGCCGGAGTGGCCGTGCGGTTCTAGGGGCTACAGTCTAGAACCGAGCGACCGTTACGGTCGCAGGTTCGAATCCTGCCTCGGGCATGGATGTGTGTGATGTCCTTAGGTTAGTTAGGTTTAATTAGTTCTAAGTTCTAGGCGACTGATGACCTCAGAAGTTAAGTCACATAGTGCTCAGAGCCATTTGAACCTGTATAATTGGTGGCATTGGTAGGGAAAGAAATATAAATGACTCTGTGGCAGAATACTTGGAAGGCAACGACTTCTCTTTTTTGTTTGTTTGTTTTACACATAATTAGAACCACACATCATTCAGTGTTACACCGTTGTGTCCTTACAAAACATAAATTACCTTTTGTAAGTAACAAAAATTAATTGATTGTGTAACGTCTGCGCTTTTATGTAGCCAAAGCAATTACTTTTGATGCAACTACAGTTTACATACACAAAAATAAAAAAATCTGTATAATTATTGCCGTTACTTTGTACTCAGTAGAACGTTCGTCATCATTATCAAAGACAAGAATTTTCTGTTACTATTGATAAGTGCGAATGTTGTTCATGAATAAGAGAAACGTGTTTTATATAAGCTGAACGAAGTATTGAAGCGATGGCTGATGATTTCTGTTTTGTTTTATAGTTTGTTGAATTTTACATTTTTTTGAGGAAATTGCGCTTTGTAGCGTTTTATAATAAATATTTTTTTTTGAATTTTTACTACATCATCCCTCTGTTTCACTTTACAAATCAGTTACTTTCGAATAAAATCTAAATGATGCATTGACAATTTCAGTTTTTCTACAAGATAACAGACAGGAGGATAACTATGTAGAACAAAAATGTTATGTAGGTTATGTGGCCCATTGTATATCCTCTGACAGTTTCTAGATGGTTCACCACTTACGTACGTTTCCTAAGCGAATTTGGTATGAAACTGATCTCTTACGCAACCAAAGTAATCGAAATGAGGTAACAACTGATACGTTACACAACACATCTTACGTGCCTGTAATGCAGTTCCGATCTTAACTGACCAAGGCTGATGAAGTAACGCCCGATAGTTATGCAATACACATTACGTAGTGGTAACGCATTTACTATCTTAACTGACCAGTCCTACTAGGAAAACTACCCATAGCCTACGCTTCCTAATGACGGTATACAGTAGCATACGGTAGTTTTACAGCTCTAGTCAAAGGAGACGACTTATACTGATTTGAAGATTATACTGGATGAACGTGAAGCACATTAGATGAAATGGTTTAATCAGTTTGAAAGAATCGTCGATAGTAAACTGCTGGCAATTAAACTTGCTACACTACGAAGATTACGTGCTACAGACGCGAAATTTAACCGACAGGAAGAAGATTCTGTCATATGCAAATGATAAGCTTTTCAGAGCATTCACACAAGGTTGGCGCCGGTGGCGACACCTACAACGTGCTGACATGAGGAACTTGTTGGCTCTGAGCACTATGGGACTTAACATCAATGCTCATCAGTCCCCTAGAACTTAGAACTACTTAAACCTAACTAACCTAAGGACATCACACAACACCCAGTCATCACGAGGCAGAGAAAATCCCTGACCCCGCCGGGAATCGAACTGACATGAGGAACGTTTCCAACCGATCTCTCATACACAAACAGCAGTTGACCTGCGTTGCCTGGTGAAACGTTGTTGTGATGCCTCGTGTAAGGAGGAGAAATGCGTAAAATCACGTTTCCGACTTTGATAAAGGTCGGATTGTAGCCTATCGTGATTGCGGTTTGTCGTATCGCGACATTGCTGCTTGCGTTGGTCGAGATCCAATGACTGTTAGCAGAATATGGAATCGGTGGGTTCAGGAGGGTAATACGGAATGCCGTGCTAGATCCGAACGGCCTCGTATCACTAGCAGTCGAGATGACAGGCATCTTATCCGCATGGCTGTAACGGATCGCGCAGCCACATCTCGAGCCCTGAGTCAACAGATGGGGACGTTTGCAAGACAACAACCATCAGCACGAACAGTTCGACAACGTTTGCAGCAGCATGGATTAACAGCTCGGAGACCATGGCTGCGGTTACCCTTGACGCTGCATCACAGACAGGAGCGCCTGCGATGGTGTACTCAACGACGAACCTGGGTGCACGAATGGAAAAACGTCATTTTTTCGGATGAATCCAGGTTCTGTTTACAGCATCATTATGGTCGCATCCGTGTTTGGCGACATCGCGGTGAACGCACATTGGAAGGGTGTATTCGTCATCGCCATACTAGCGTATCACCCGGCGCGATGGTATGGGGTGCCATTGGTTAGACGTCTCTGTCACCTCTTGTTCGCATTGACGGCTCTTTGAATAGTGGACATTAAATTTCAGATGTGTTACGACCCGTGGCTCTACCCTTCATTCGATCTCTGCGAAACCCTACATTTCAGCAGGATAATGCACGACCGCATGTTGCAGGTTCTGTACGGGGCTTTCTGAATACAGAAAACGTTCGACTGCTGCCCTGGCCAGCACATTCTGCAGATCTCTCACCAACTGAAAACGCCTGGTCAATGGTGGCCGAGCAACTGGCTCGTCACAATACGCCAGTCACTACTCTTGATGAACTATGGTATCGTGTTGAAGCTGCACGGGCAGCTGTACCTGAACACGCCATCCAAGCTCTGTTTGACTCAATGCTCAGGCGTATCAAGGCCGTTACTACGGCCAGAGGTAGTTGTTCTGGGTACTGATTTCTTAGGATCTACGCACCCAAATTGCGTGAAAATGTAATCACATGTCAGTTCTAGTATAATATATTTGTCCAATGAATACCCGTTTATCATCTACATTTCTTCTTGGTGTAGCAATTTTAATGGCCAGTAGTGTAGATATATAAAAATTAATCCATAATTACAAAGCAATAAAGAAACGTTGAAGAGCAAGATCACAGAAGAAGTGAAAAACCAATTTTGAGATCCTTGAACACAGAAAAAACTTAACAAAACTAAACCTTAATGATGACGATATTGATGATGAAATTAACAGTTGTGTCAGAGGGGTGGCCAAACGTTAAAGTAAGACACTGTGGACAAAGAACAAGCAAATTAATCCAGAGTGAGATTTTAACTCTGCAGCGGAGTGTGCGCTGATATGAAACTTCCTGGCAGATTAAAACTGTGTGCCGGACCGAGACTCGAACTCGAGACCTTTGCCTTTCGAGGGCAAGTGCCAGGAAGTTTCATATCAGCGCACACTCCACTGCAGAGTGAAAATCTCATTCTGGAAACATACCATAGGCTGTGGCTAAGCCATGTCTCCGCAATATCCTTTCTTTCAGGAGTGCTAGTTCTGCCAGATTCGCAGGAGAGCTTCTGTGAAGTTTGGAAGGTAGGAGACGAGGTACTGGCAGAAGTAAAGCTGTGAGGACGGGGTGTGAGTCGTGCTTGGGTAGCTGTAGCTCAGTTGGTAGAGCACTTGCCCGCGAAAGGCAAAGGTCCCGAATTCGAGTCTCGGACCGGCACACAGTTTTAATCTGCCAGGAAGTTTCAAAGCTAATTAATATGTCCTGCGAGGAATCTCGACCGAAGCCGAATGTAGGGTGCCTTAGGCACGGGTTCTCGGATCGATGTCCACGGCTAGCCGGGCCGATGAGTCAGAATCGCGGGGCTTGATTTGTGTCTCCTGCGTAGCGGCTTGCAGGTGGTGTCCCGGATGCATGAGAGGCCAGCTGTTTGTGGGTTAGCGAGCCACTCGCGCCAGCCTCCTGTCATGGGACGTCGCCGGCTCTGCTCCGGCGTAGGAGCGCCTATATTTCCATGTGTCTTTCATATAAGCTTAATATCTGGAGGGTAATCAGCTGTATTTATCGTATAACAAGTTACACAGTCACATAATATGGAAATATCGTTAGTATGCACTAGTGTTATTGACATTTCTGAAGACCGAAAATATCCTCTGTAGGAATCAACATCGTTCCCGCAAAAAACGGTCTTGTGGACCACAGTCCACTCTGTTTGTCCACGAGATCCAGAAAGCAATAGGTACTGGCGCCTAAGTTGATGCCGTGCTCCTTGACTTCCGGAAGGCTTACTGTACTGTTCCTCACTGTCGCCTTATTAAAAAAACGCGAGCTTACTGAATACCGGATCAGTTTTGGAATTGGACTGAGGTGTTCCTAGTACATATAACACAGCACGTTAAATTAAACGGAAGGAAATGTTCATACGTAAAAGTTGCTTCGGGCGTACGTAAATGGAGTGCTATAGGACCATTAATGTTTGCAATATACAGGGTGTTACATTTATCTTGACCACCCCAAATAACTTTTTATACAGAAGCAAAAGGTATTACGTAAATATTGTTCGGCTATCAGGGGTAGATTAACCAGCATAATTGCTTTCTTATGTTTCTGTTCGCTACGATGATATGAAAAGCAGTACAAGTTTTTTAAATAGCAACCTGTATTTTTTATTCGGTAATCCCTTTTCCCAAGAAAAGTTCGAAAACGTATCGCTTGTGCAAGTAAATAAGAAAGAGAAATGGGAATCCCTAATACCATTTTGTAGTACTGTAATCAATTTTGGGCACAAAAAGTGAGTAGCAAGGCGCCCAAGGTGATGATCATGGATAGTGAGACACTTGTCCTCGTCTTGGATGAAAGAGTACATCACTGTTTCATGTGTTGTCTGCTGAAGCGAATTACAAGCAAGCGCGACGTGTCCCTGCATGTTCCCCGTGATACACAACGTCTGTTGTGTATCCCCAAAGAAAATAATCTAGAGGAATTAAGTCACGAGAGCCAGCTGGCCATTTCACCGTTTCTCCATGTAACCGATTCGCTTTACTACCTAATACGTACCCCAGGTACCTGCGCTGTGTATTAGTACCTGACAGTCAACGCCAGTCTCGTGTTACACTTTTAATAGCGTTATGTTTACGTGAACGTTACAGCGTAATATGTTTCAAAACAGGTCTTGAGGAGAGGACCTGGGTTACCGAATAAAAACTATTGGATGTCATTTAAAAAAGACGCTCTGCTGTTCAAATTATGTAACAAAGTTACAAGAAAGGCAATGGTTCTAGTTGTCGTCCCCGTGGCAGCTAAACAGCATTTACCGGATATATTTTGCTTCTGGACAGAAAGTTATTTTAGGTGTTCAAAAAAGAAATGGGATAGCCTGTACGTGAAAGACCCGATGGATAAAGTCGAAAGCTCCTTCACGATATTCACGGATGATGCTGTTGTGTATAGAGAAAACGCAACGCTAGGAAGTTCGAGACGAAAATTTAATAGTCATGGGTGACTGGAATTCGGTAGTAGGAAAACGGAGAGAAGGAAACGTAGTAGGTGAATATGGACTGGGGGTAAGAAATGAAGGAGGAAGCCGCCTGGTAGAATTTTGCACAGAGCACAACTTAATCATAGCTAACAATTGGTTCAAGAACCATAAAAGAAGGTTGTATACATGGAAGAAGCCTGGAGATACTGACAGATTTCAGATAGATTATATAATGGTAAGACAGAGATTTAGGAACCAGGTTTTAAATTGTAAGACATTTCCAGGGGCAGATGTGGACTCTGACCACAATCTATTGGTTATGAACTGTAGATTAAAACTGAAGAAACTGCAAAAAGGTGGGAATTTAAGGAAAAGGGATCTGGATAAACTGACTAAAGCAGAGGTTGTACAGAGTTTCATGGAGAGTGTAAGGGAACAAATGGCAGGAATGCGGGAAAGAAATACAGTAGAAGAAGAATGGGTAACTTTGAGGGATGAAGTAGTGAAGGCAGCAGAGGATAAAGTAGGCAAAAAGACGAGGGCTAGTAGAAATCCTTGGGTAACAGAAGAAATATTGAATTTAATTGATGAATGGAGAAAATATAAAAATGCAGTAAATGAAGCAGGCAAAAAGGAATACAAACGTCTCAAAAATGAGATCGACAGGAAGTTCAAAATGGCTAAGCAGGGATGGCTAGGGGATAAATGTAAGAATGTAGAGGCTTATCTCACTAGGGGTAAGATAGATACTGCCTACAGGAAAATTAAAGAGACCTTTGAAGAAAAAGAGAACCACTTGCATGAATATTAAGAGCTCAGATGGAAACCCAATTCTAAGCAAAGAAGGGAAAGCAGAAAGGTGGAAGGAGTATATGGAGGGTCTATACAAGGGCAATGTACTTGAGGACAATATTATGGAAATGGAAGAAGATGTAGATGAAGACGAAATGGGAGATACGATACTGCGTGAAGAGTTTGACAGAGCACTGAAAGACCTGAGTCGAAACAAGGCCCCGGGAGTAGACAACATTCCATTAGAACTACTGACGGCCTTGGGAGAGCCAGTCATTACAAAACTAAACCATCTGGTGAGCAAGATGTATGAAAGAGGCGAAATACCCCCAGACTTCAAAAAGAATATTATAATTCCAATCCCAAAGAAAGCAGGTGTTGACAGATGTGCAAATTACCGAACTATCAGTTTAATAAGTCACAGCTGCAAAATACTAACGCGAATTCTTTACAGACGAATGGAAAAACTAGTAGAAGCCGACCTAGGGGAAGATCAGTTTGGATTCCGTAGAAATATTGGAACACGTGAGGCAATACTGACCCTACGACTTATCTTAGAAAATAGACTAAGGAAAGGCAAACCTACGTTTCTAGCATTTGTAGAATTAGAGAAAGCTTTTGACAATGTTGACTGGAATACTCTCTTTCAAATTCTGAAGGTGCAGGGTAAAATACAGGGAGCGAAAGGCCATTTACAATTTGTATAGAAACCAAATGGCAGTTATAAGGGTTGAGGGGCATGAAAGGAAGCAGTGGTTGGGAAGGGAGTGAGACAGGGTTGTAGCGTCTCCCCGATGTTATTCAATCTGTATATTGAGCAAGCAGTAAAGGAAACAAAAGAAAAATTCGGAGTAGGTATTAAAATCCATGGAGAAGAAATAAAAACTTTGAGGTTCGTCGATGACATTGTAATTCTGTCAGAGACAGCAAAGGACTTGGAACAGTAGTTGACTGGAATGGATAGTGTCTTGAAAGGTGGATATAAGATGAACATCAACAAAAGCAAAACGAGGATAATGGAATGTAGTCGAATTAAGTCGGGTGATGCTGAGGGTATTAGATTAGGAAATGAGACACTTAAAGTAGTAAAGGAGTTTTGCTATTTGGGGAGCAAAATAACTGATGATGGTCGAAGTAGAGAGGATATAAAATGTAGACTGGCAATGGGAAGGAAAGCGTTTCTGAAGGAGAGAAATTTGTTAACATCGAGTATAGATTTAAGTGTCAGGAAGTCATTTTTGAAAGTATTTGTATGGAGTGTAGCCATGTATGGAAGTGAAACATGGACGATAAATAGTTTGGACAGGAAGCGAATAGAAGCTTTCGAAATGTGGTGCTACAGAAGAATGCTGAAGATTAGATGGGTAGATCACATAACTAATGAGGAGGTGTTGAATAGGATTGGGGAGAAGAGGAGTTTGTGGCACAACTTGACTAGAAGAAGGGATCGGTTGGTAGGACATGTTCTGAGGCATCAAGGGATCACCAATTTAGTATTGGAGGGCAGCGTGGAGGGTAAAAATCGTAGAGGAAGACCAAGAGATGAATACACCAAGCAGATTCAGAAGGATGTAGGTTGCATTAGGTACTGGGAGATGAAGAAGCTTGCACAGGATAGAGTAGCATGGAGAGCTGCATCAAACCAGTCTCAGGACTGAAGACCACAGCAACAAAAAAACAGGAAGTTCTTACGAAATTTACAGGATGGATCCGCCGGCGAAAAGAGTTCCAGTGTACAAAGAAACACAGCACAGGAAAGGAAATACAGCACTAATCTGACTATAACAGATGCTGAAAGTGACCATCATTCATGTATAGCACTTTTGGGCCCTTGTCAGAAAGTTGGTGAAGGCGGATCGAAGCTGAACTACTGGAATTGCTGCAGTCTCATCCGAAATGTTCTGCTTCAGTTCTTGAAGACCATGAGGGTTGTTACGATGGACCTTAAACATGAGGGCTCCTCAAACAAGGTAACCGCACACTGACAGATCAGATGACGATGGTGGCCACCTGGGGCCACGACCTGAATGCAGGTCCAGGTGGAGTGTTCGTCTGCGTGATCGACGTGACATGCCGGCCTCTAGCGACAGGCGTCCGGTTGACTTTGTACGACTCTGAAGCATTTCTGGCGAGCTGCAACCACATTTTCTGTTGTGTGTGCGACGTTTCGGAATATTTTTTTGACTTGTTCAAAACAGATCCTGTCCGATGCCATTCTCGGACTAAGTGTTGCATGGTACTCTTTCCTGGCACTTTGGCGCCATTAAACTTCTCAGCAAACAACTGACCACACCGTTTCCACGACTTTGTTGCTTCCTAACTTTCCACAAAGAACATCCGCTGCTCCACTGTGAGTACCATCGTCCCTTTTGTACCGCTCCACTCACACTGACACAGCCCGCACTACGCTCTGAACTGGTGTGGATCACGTGGTGGTGTGTGGTTATATGCATACATTCACGTCCAATCGCATCCACTCGTTTGGGCCACTTATTTGCCCCCTTGATAAAAATCTACAGAGGGTCCATGCTTGATATACGATTTCACGGTTGACCCTTAGCATAAAAATGTAGCATATTGCGAATAAATGGGCGAAAAGATCCATTTTTTGTTTGATTGCACGATTAGCGAACAACCAACGGAAGCAGTCAGAGCTATTAAGTATCTGGAAATAAGTGTACGCAGCGGTTTAATGTCGAACGTCCATATCAAACTAATGATAGTAAAGGTAGTTGTCAGACCAAGATGCACTGGAGGAATCCTCAGGAAGTGAAATCCCCCCACGGAATAGGTAGCTTACAAGACGCTCGTTTGACAATACGTGACTATTGCTCCTCATTCGAGGATACTTACCAGGAGGGTTGACAGAGGAAATATAGAAGATCCGAAGAAGAGCAGCATCACTAGTTGATTTAGTTAGTCAGAAAAGGTCGCGGAGATGCTCATCCAACTCTAATGTTAGAGCCTTCAAGAGGTGCGTTTTGCATCATGGAATGACAGAAGTCATGTATTGCGAATACATAGGAAGAAGAATCCTTTATTGTATGATTATATGATAGCAGAACAAACATTGGTAGCAGTTACTTCTGTAAAATATCTGGGAGTATGCGTACGGAACGATTTGGAAGTGGAATGATTATATAAAATTAATTGTTGGTAAGGGGGGTACCAGGTTGAGATTCATCGGGAGAGTCTTCAGAAAATGTAGTCCATCAACAAAGGAGGTGGGTCACAAAACACTCGTTGGACCTATATTTGAGTATTGCTCATCAGTGTGGGATCCGTACCAGGCCAGGTTGACAGAGGAGATAGAGAAGATCCAAAGAAGAGCGGCGCGTTTCGTCACAGGGTTATTTGGTAAGCGTGATAGCGTTACGGAGATGTTTAGCAAATTCAAGTGGCAGACTCTGCAAGAGAGGCGCTCTGCATCGCGGTGTAGCTTGCTGTCCTGGTTTCGAGAGGGTGCGTTTCTGGATGAGGTATCGAATATTTTGCTTCCCCCTACTTATACCTCCCGAGGAGATCACGAATGTAAAATTAGAGAGATTCGAGCGCGCACGGAGGCTTTCCGGCAGTCGTTCTTTCCGCGAACCATACGCAACTGGAACAGGAAAGGGAGGTAATGACAGTGGCACGTAAAGTGCCCTCTACCACACACCGTTGGGTGGCTTGCGGAGTATACATGTAGATGTAGATGTTTTACTGTTAAAATCATATGTGCATACGTTCCTCGAAGAGTGAAAGAATATATATTTTTCTCCTTCACATCTCTCATGAAAAGACCATTAAGGTAAAATTAGAGAAATTGAGGCACACATGAAAGCCTCTCGATCGTCGTTATTCCCGCGCTCAGTCCATGACCGGGAAAAGGAGCCGAGGTGGCAGTGGTGCAGTAGGTAGCCTCCGCAACTGTCTTGCGGAGTGTAGTACATGTGGATGTTATTTGCAAACCCTCTTCAGTCCTGAGCTTTGATTTTGTAAATGAGAAGTTTATATTGTTATGCAATGCATTGTTCTTGGACAAAATGAGATTGAATTACTGGGATTAAAAAATTGGTGTCCTTCCCAAAAAAAAAATTAGATCATATTCAAAGTGACTTCTATTTATTTTAGAAAATAATTAAAATATGTGCAATAGACGGAATATTCAATATTGAAAACCTCAAAGTATTAAAAGGCCAACGGCTTGGCTGCAGTGGTGACACCGGTTCCCGTCAGATCACCGAAGTTAAGCGCTGTCGGGCTGGGCTAGCATTTGGATGGGTGACGATCTGGTCTGACGAGCGCTGTTGGCAAGTGGGGTACACTCAGCCCTTGTGAGGCAAACCGAGGAGCTACTTTATTGAGAAGTAGCGGCTCCGGTCTCGTAAACTGACATACGGCCGCGAGAGCGGCGTGCTGACCACATGCCCCTCCATATCCGCATCCAGTGACGCCTATGGGCTGAGGATGACAAGGCGGCCAGTCGGTACCGTTGAGCCTTCATGGCCTGTTCGGGCGGAGTTTAGTTATTAAACTATTTAAAAAAACTCAAAAAGTCACTGTAATGTGAAAATATAAATAGTTGCCAAATGAGTCCCAGTGCTACATCGAAAACAATACCACGATATATTCTTGTAATGAAATAAACAATCACTTATATTTAGAGTCTGTTAGCATATTACAGCAGGGTGTACACGAATTATAGTCAAAAATTACTGAAAACAAATAGAAATTACCTTTATTTCTCGAAAGCGTGCTGACACTGCGATGCACACCTTTCTTAAGCATATGGTGCATCCTACTGGGAACATGCAGAGACGGGAAACAAATGATGCAGTGAAAGCACATGGTGTAAAGTATATGTTACAATTAGGCACAGCAAGTTTGGTTTATTCCATGTGGTAGAAAAAATAAATGAAATTCTGATGTAGCATATATGCTACATAGGGACTCAATAGAAAACACAAATGTCCTGGGTAAAATCTTTGAGTATCTCATTTCAAACTCAGCGAAGAGAGGATAGTCCATTCTTCTATAACAAAAACGTAGTTTCACAGAAATGTAACTTGAAGTAATTATGATATGGGAGAGGGGAAAACAATTGAGCCTATGTCAACTACATGGCGGACATTTTGGCCATAGCCATATTGGATTATAGTATGAAGGCTTTCACGACCGGATGACATATCTTCTGTTAAACCTTCCGGGATGTAAGGTCGTGGTCCATGAAACTCTTCAGCTCCTAACGTTCCGTCCAGAGCTGCGCTGGACATCTTCAGAGGGGTGTTTCTCCTCCGGTGAGTCTTGCCGACTGACGGGTCGGACGTCTGAGAGCGACTTATGTATCGTAGAAAGTGGGCGTGACCAGAGTTACACGTGATATGCAGAGATAACTTTTGTCAGAGATAAAACTTAACTATCGATCGTAATCTCGTCACGGATAAAACTGTCTAGCAATTCTGTAGTGCTACTGTCCAAATATCACTAAGTTTCATGGTCTCTTCTTTCCGATTAAAATTATCCCTATGTTATATATAAACATAGGGATAATTTTAATCGGAAAGAAGAGACCATGAAACTTAGTGATAGTGTTTATATATAACATAGGGATAATTTTAATCGGAAAGAAGAGACCATGAAACTTAGTGATATTTGGACAGTAGCACTACAGAATTGCTAGACAGTTTTATCCGTGACGAGATTACGATCGATAGTGAAGTTTTATCTCTGACAAAGGTTATCTCTGCATATCACGTGTAACTCTGATCACGCCCACTTTCTACGAAACATAAGTCGCTCTCAGACGTCCGACCCGTCAGTCGGCAAGACTCACCGGAGGAGAAACACCCCTCTGAAGATGTCCAGCGCAGCTCTGGACGAAACGTTAGGAGCTGAAGAGTTTCATGGACCACGACCTTACATCCCGGAAGGTTTAACAGAACATCTTGGATTAAATAGCAATTTTCAAATAAGAGAGATTCACGTCGTGCCGGCGTACGGCCTCTCAGCCGTTAGAATTTAGGAACACCGCCACGGACCGGAGGGCAGTTCAGCCAGTCAGTTTAGCCAAATAGTTCGAGCCTGTTTCGCCAGTTAGTTCGAGTCTGGACGCCATGTGAGATCCAGCGTCTCACCGCGACGGAGCCGCAGACTCAGCCTCTAACACAGAGACAGGTAGCACACAGTAACCTGATAGTGAACATAGCGAACTTCTACTTCAACAGCATTGAGGCTACGTGCACTAGACAGAAGAGATCTTTTACCACAGCACATGGAAACTTTAAGTTAAACAGCACTTTGTTTTTAAATAAAGAACCCAGTTATTAATTGTGTGCAGTTTGTATTATAGAACAAGGATACCGGCCAACAACCAAGATCCTCTCCTTGCTTCCCGTGACACAGTTCTGCAGACACAAGGAGACGACATAGAGGCGGCTAAAGAGAATACAACACACGTAACGTATCAAACAGAAAATTACACGAGAAATCAATGGTACCTTTCATTTGAGTATAGCTTAATTTATTCTCGGCTTGTGACTGATGTTTCTTCTTTACAGATGACATGAAAGCTGATAACATTAACACAAGCCTAATGCATTGAGATCGTCCTGATATCAGAGGAAAGGAGCATCCACGCTACCGCAGGGGATTTAAACCAACGCCACCCAGACAGACCACCCATTACCCAAAGTGCGGATGTGAAACTTCTCACGGTATTCCATGAAGCCGGCTCCGTCGCAAATAAACCGAAAGTTGGGCGATCGCAAACGGCTACAGATGAAGCAACATCAACCGCGCGTCATCGTTCAGTAACAGTCCAGGGCTGAGTGATCGCCGCATCTCACAGGAAAATGTGGTCGGCCTTACATTTAGACCTCACATAAATGACACCCTTACAAAATGTAAATGTTGCATCTCATCGAGGATGATCCAGGTCGTCTGGTTAAATCTGAAGAAAGCAAGTTGGACGAAAACTGTCGTTTTCTCATACGGGTGAAACTCATTTCTTTGTGGATTAGTAGTTAAATAAACAGAATCATAGTTACTGGTCCGATCTCAATCCTCATTGGGTGGATTCATCGAAGATAGATGGTGCGTCCAAATTGATGGTATGATGGGGAATATGAGGTTTTCGTAGTGCACTCTTCTTCGTTCAGGACACACTAACAGTAGCAGGTTATCTGCAGTTATCAGACAAATATGTGCTGCCGTCGCTGCTATCTGAATACGGGCATTTCAAACTTCGTTTCAGCGCGATGGTGCCCCACCACATTACGGGCTAGAAGTTCGGGTGTACCGGGATATCCAGTTTCACCGAAGGTTGATAGGTAGTAGATGTCCCGATGGAGTGGACGTCACGTCATGCAGATCTAAGTCCATTAGATTTCTGTCTGTGGGATCATGTGAAGGCATTTGTATATGCGGTGAAGATCAGAAACCTTGCACACATCAGGGAGAGGTTTATCGATGATTGTAATCGCATTCTAGTGCATATGTTGGTTAAGGCCCGTGAGGAATGGTTAAGCAGATAACAACAACATCAATAAAGCTGTGCTCAGTTAAATACACCGTTGTTTATCTCCAGCAATTCTCTATCTGTCTGGTATGTCACAAGACCTCTACCTGATGCGTGTAAGCTTTCTAATCTTCACCGCATATGCAAATGCCTTCACATGACCCCACAGACAGAACTGTAATGGACTTAAATCCGCAGGACGTTGCACTCACTCCATCGGACATCTACCACGTATCAACCTCCGTTCAAACTGTATATCGAGGTACACTCGAACTGTGACATATCAGACAGATAGAGAACTGCAAGAGATAAACAACGGTGTATTTAATGGAGCAGTTATTTGAAAATTATGAGCTTTATCCAAGATGGTGGTTCCCAAAATGGCCGTACAGATGGTAAGATAGCCCCGCAGGATTTCCTCCTGTCCCATCTCAAACTAAACTGTTTTTGTTTATTGATTTGTCGTTGTTGTAGAGGAGTGGTTCCAATTACGGACCATCCTGTATATAGATATCACATTGATTCTTCAGTTACATCCTAAGCCAAATTTTAAAAATGTCGTACTCTCGTGCATTAACAAACAAGGTCTCCATATCAGTTGGAGAGCAAATAATGAATTATAGTAATCCACGGTCAAAACAAAGACAAAAAAATTCATCGAGGAGTTATAAGAATTGGAATTTCAGTGCTGTGAAAGTTTTTACATACGAGTGACACACAAAAATTTCAGAATTCGATACAAAGAGCAAATTAAGAGCTGGAATGTGGAAGAAGAATTTCAACATTTGCCGATTCTTCTACAAAACAAACATGGAGAACGACATGAACGTTGTCAGAAGGGACACCACAACCAAAGCGTATTAACATTACAAGAAAACTACCATACCCAAAAACAAATACATTAAAAGAGGATCATTGGATTTCAATGTTCCGCCGATTAGAAGATCATTAGAGATGGACGCGAACCCGGATTTGACAAGCATGATTGAAAGAAGCGGCCTTATTTTCATAAGAAGCGTCCCAAGATTTTTCTTAACCTGTTTAAGGAATCCAAGGAGAAGCTAAACAGGAATTTGCTCTCCCCTCTTGACAAATTCCAACAAGTTCCTTAGTCAATACTCCGTCTCGCTCGGTTCATACAATACACTGTTGTACATAGGAAATACAAAACTTTTATTTAGCCACACCTACTTTCATTTCTCCCACCTGTCAGCTCCCACTGTGGTGTCACCACCAGACACCACACTTGCTAGGTGGTAGCCTTTAAATCGGCCGCGGTCCGTTAGTATACGTCGGACCCGCGTGTCGCCACTATCAGTGATTGCAGACCGAGCGCCGCCACACGGCAGGCCTAGAGAGACTTCCTAGCACTCGCCCCAGTTGTAGAGCCGACTTTGATAGCGATGGTTCACTGACTACATACGCTCTCATTTGCCGAGACGATAGTTTAGCATAGCCTTCAGCTACGTTATTTGCTACGACCTAGCAAGGCGCCATGTTCAGTTACTATTGATATTGTGAATCATGTACCCTCAAGAGCGACGTTCACCATTAATGGATTGAAGTTAAGTATTCCACCAGCTACGTCCGTTTTTCTAAATTCTAATTTCCTTGTCCTGTTCCAGACCTCACGCCAGCCTGCGTGAGCTAAAACGCATGCATTTCGGCCTCCTCTAGTAACACGGTGTTGGCACTTCTGCCAACCACAACACCCACAATCTTCGCTTTCTAGCAACCAGCAAAGTTCCGCTGGCACAGCATACGATTTCATCAAGTAAACAATCTGTGTAACTGAACTCTAGAAAGGGCAAAAATTTCCAACCATAAGTAATACAAGAACATTGCCACAAAATGCGATATATGAAGAATATATTCCACACTGCGGTGAAAGCAGGGTGGCCCCGGGTGAATGGTCAGAATTAGGGATATTAGAGGAGTGATCATTCGAAGCAAACAAGTTCAGTAAATATGATCTCTAAACTGTACAGCTCAAGAACAATGCGCACTTCTGCATCGCCGCTATTGTGGAACACGTCTCTTGCACTGAGGAAGTGCTCACAGCTCGTAAGGTATGCATTGTATTGTATTGTATTGTATGTTAACCGGGGACCTAGAAACGACGGAGAGGCTCCGTCCCCGCCGCAGCCGCAGTTGTCCACAACCCCACAACGATTACCGCAGTCCACTTCATCCCTCCGCCGCAACGCACCGAACCCAGGGTTATTGTGCGGTTCGGCCCCCGGTGGACCCCCCCCCCACCCAGGGAACGTCTCACACCAAACGAGTATAACCTATATGTTTGCGTGGTAGAGCAATGGTGGTGTACGCGTACGTGGAGAACTTGTCTGCGCAGCAATCGCCGACATAGTGTAACTGAGGCGGAATAAGGGAAACCAGACCACATTCGCCGAGGCAGATGGAAAACCGCCTAAAAACCATCCACATACTGGCCGGTTCACCGGATCTCCACACAAATCCGCCGGGCGGATTCGTGCCGGGGACCAGGCGCTCCTTTCCGCCCGGAAAAGGTATGCATGGTAGCATCCATGTTTACTAGACATTTATTTATTTTGGTCCATACTGCCTCCTCCCAAAATATGGAAAACAAAGAGCCTGCAATAGAGGAAATATGTTTCACAGTTTCAAAGATGAAGAGGTGCTTACAGCTTTTAAGGTATGCATTGTAGAGCCCGTGTTTACTGGACTGATTTGCTTCGAATGATCCTTCCTGGGGTATTCCTGAATATTGACCATTCCTCCTGTGACATGAAAATGGTGTGATACTTTACCTTGGGTAAATAGTAACCTGTTCTTTTGATACAAGAACAAGGAAACAGCGGGGGAAAATGTAAGACGTTCAAAAAAATCATACAAAACGAAATTTATTCCCAAACTAAAAAGTCATTAGAACGGGTAGATAACTGAACATGACGTTGCATTATAATTTTAAAAAGTTACCGGTCCTTTCGCCTCAAGTGACCAATGATAACTGCCAGCCGGTGTGGCCAAGCGGTTCTAGGCGCTTCAGTCTGGAACCGCGCGACCGCTACGGTTGCAGGTTCGAATCCTGCCTCGGGCATGGATGTGTGTGATGTCCTTAGGTTAGTTAGGTTTAAGTAGTTCTAAGTTCTAGGGGACTGATGACCTCAGATGTTAAGTCCCATAGTGCTCAGAGCCAGAGAGCCAATTATAACCACAACCTTTTTAAAATTATGACGTAACGTCATGTTCACTGATCAGCAATGACAAAATATAAGCAACGCCTCACAGCTGAAGCACATCGGTAGACCCAGAAGAAGGCCACTGTAACCGTGGCCGGAACGTTGGTTTCTTCCAGTGTAGTTAATCACATTATGACACGGAACGATATTCAGAAAACTTTTATGTCAGAAACCTTGGTATCTATCGCAATATACAGAGCAGTTCATTTGCATTGTTACCCCGACTGACGCTGGCACTGCACTGAGAAAACTTGATCACAAATGCAAATGCGTATGATCCATAATGCGTCCTGTATTCTCAAGGAAAGAGTGTCCGTCGACTTGCAGCAGTCGCTGTTGACAAATATTAAATGGCTCTGAGCACTATGGGACTCATCATCTGAGGTCATCATTCCCCTAGAACTCAGAACTACTTAAACCTAACTAACCTAAAGACTTCACACACATCCACGCCCGAGGCAGGATTCGAACCTGTGACCCTAGCGGTAGCGCGGTTCCGGACTGAAGCGCCTAGAACCGCTGGGCCACACCGGCCGGCGACAAATATTAAATGACCTCTTGTCTGTTCACCTACAAGTATCGTAGTGTAGTTCTCAGTCCTTTCTCGCATCTTGTTTCCGGCGGCGTTAGTTCCATGTAAGCAATTATAAGGTATGAATGTTTTACAGATGCAGAGTTGGCCCCACTGCAGCTCTAGGGTGGGGCTGCGAGATGCAAATCAATAGCGGGTCGGCGATGTTTCGAAGAGCTATTTCCGCAGCGATGACAACTAAATCACAATGTATTTCCATTTGTAGATTGGCGCCTACGAGAAAACGCAGCAGCTTGTGTTAGGGGGACGGGGGTTGGCTGTACGAGATATATCAGAAACCCTACCTTGTAGAGAGCGATCACATGGTTCTCACTGGAGAAGGTTCAAAATGGCTCTGAGCACTATGGGACTTAACATCGGAGATCATCAGTCCCCTAGAACTTAGAACTACTTAAACCTAACTAACCTAAGGACATCACACACATCCATGCCCGAGGCAGGATTCGAACCTGCGACCGTAGCAATCGCGCGGTTCCAAACTGAAGCGCCTAGAGCCGCTCGGCCACAGCGGCCGGCACTGGAGAAGGATGGCGACAGAGACCGGCTGTAGTTTTTTTTCTTTTAGGGAGCTATCCCGACATGTTTATCTATGTTGCAGAGAAAGCTGCGATAAACATAAATCTTCATATCTGGAAGGAGATTTCAGCAATATTTTTCCCGGATGAAAGTCAAGTGCCTTACTCATAGCGTTTCCTGCTCCGTTTAGTATTGCAAGTAGAAGTTGTTATATTGTATGAGACCTGAACATAAGTCAAACAGATGTTCTGAGAACCTTTGGGAGCAACAAATGAATTTGTAGCACCCACGGAAAGCTTAAGGATTACAGCCACTGGACTTTGCACGTCGAATATAGCTTACAGATTTTTCTCTGTGTACATGTGCATAAAATAACCGTTTTTCCTACCTACACGGAGGAGACTATCATGAAAATAAATTAAACGTTCTGCAGTAGAAATAGCTGTGTGTGGGATAGCTAAACACCTCCTCCGTCCGTCGCACGGCTGTGATGATACTGTCAACACCAAATCCTTAAGATTCTATGGAATTTTACTATTAACAATTTTGTAACTTTCTGAGCTGGGCCAGTATCAAAACATTCCTTGAGCAAGTTCTGTTCAAAATGTGTGTGAAATCTTATGGGACTTAACTGCTAAGGTCATCAGTCCCTAAGCTTACACACTAATTAACCTAAATTATCCTAAGGACAAACACACACACCCATCCCCGAGGGAAGACTCGAACCTCCGCCGGGATCAGCCGCACACTCCATGACTGCAGCGCCTTAGCCGGCCTAGATGGCCGAGCGGTTCTAGGCGCTACAGCCTGGAACCGCGCGACCACTACAGTCGCAGATTCGAATCCTGCCTCGGGCATGGATGTGTGTGATGTCCTTATGTTAGTTCGGTTTAAGTAGTTCTAAGTTTTAGGGGACTGATGACCTCAGAAGTTAAGTCCCATAGTGCTCAGAGCCATTTGAACCATTTGCAGCACCTTTGACCGCTCGGCTAATCCCGCGCGGCGAGCAAGTTCTCTCACATATGGATTTTAATAGTCTTATCGTTTATAATTAGTCGTCTTACGTGATTTCAACATGATGGGGCGCCGCCGGCACACTTTAACATTTGAATTCACCTTTTATATTTAGTCTCCCGGAGTAGTTTTAATTTGTATATTGTAGAAAATCCCACGTAAATACGGTGGAGTGTTCCAGGACGTTCGTTATCTAAACAAATGAGGCAAAACAAAACATGAAACGAGAAATTGAGGCTTATTCTGCAAGATTTAGGATTTTCGACGATCAGGTTACACAGTTCGTGCTCTTCTTTTATCTACATTGAACGTCTAGAAACACAAGAGTTTCCACAGTTCGGAAAATCAGCCTATTACCGTTAAACTGGAATTCTGCGAAGACTTTCTGCTTTATAAACAATGCTTCAGTAACTGTGACTAACTTAGTACAGCTCAGAAAATTCAAATTTTCTTCACGCTCCCAGATCGAAACTCAGCGAGATGTGTAATGCAACTGCTTTCTGTTTAACAATCGATTACTACAGAACATCACGGGTGAAAATAGTGTGACAGAATTACGTATTGACTATAAAGCACACATTTCCGCGCCATATAAGTCAGTATTTGAAAACGCAGTTACAAAGTTGCTTGTTAAAGGAAAATTAACTACGCCTTGCTTATTTATTAATTTATTACACGTGGTGGGATTTGAGCGTTCAGGCGCTCTCTTGTATCTGACCTGACATCCTCAGTAAATTTACATTATAACATCTGTAATACATGAACAGTATGTAATAATAATATTAATAATAATAATAACAATCACCTTTTCATTTTAGGACTAGTGTAGGACGGAACGTGGACTGTCCCCACCACCTTTCAACCTAGTGCTTCATGAGATCACCAAAAGTGGGACAAAGAAATACCAGGAATAAGTATAGGAACAAAAGATAAAAGACTCAACATAAGTGCCTTCCTTTTGCTGACGACCTAGCAATAATTACCCGGACTCTCGAGGAACCCAGCGACGCCACTGAGAAGCTTCAGAAGAATGCCATTAAGATCGAACTCCAAATCTCTTACGAGAAAACACCAACACATAAACTCCAAGATCCCAAACTTCGCATCACTTGCAATCAAGCACGGAAACATCACACAAGCTAAACACTTTAAATAACTAGCTGAAATTATTGGAAACACTCGTAACGAAAGAGTAGCTAGCAAAACACGTGCAGAAAAACTGCGTGAAGCCTACACAATTAACTGCAATATGTACATCAAATCGCTGGCCGTCATAGCGAGTTTTTGTCATTACCACGCAGTCGTTCGTATAGAAGCACTCTACGCTACTGATACGTCATCATGAACTACCGACGTCAGAGAATCGAGAAAACTGAAAGAAAAATAGCGATAAAAATATATGGATCGAAAATTCAAGATGGAATCTGGGTGTGCAATAGCTCAAAAGAACTGTATTCGCTGGCTGAGCGATTCACCTCACTAATACGGAAAAGACGCAGAAAATTCTAAGTCATATAGCCCGAACTGACGACTCTTGTTTGACGAAGAAAATCTTCCACATCACAACGGAACTCGAGAATCCAAAATACGTTGGTATGTAGACACCCAAAGTGATCTCGCAGAAATCTGTATTGACCCACTGGCGACTATACGGACTACATACAGACGGAAAATCAGTACAAATAACTTAATTCCAAAGAACCCTACAGGAAGGAATCTGAAGCCTAAAAAAGCGTGGACGCAAGGAAGAAGACAAGCTCAAAGTGAAAAGGGCTTTGCTTTCCATATTGTGAGAGGAGGTAGTACAGACCAAACCAAGAAAAAATATTGAGTAAACATGGGTCTAAAATGCATACGTTAAAAGTTATGAACACTTATTCATCTTCCATAGCGCGAAAAACATCTCTTCTACTGAAGAAGCGCTCATAGCTCTTAAGGTATGCAGTTTAGAACCCTGTTTACTATACATTTTTTTTCTTGTTTTGGTCCATCCTACCTCCTTACAAAATATCTTCGCTAGTGTAAGAAACATCTCTTATACTGAACAAGTGCACATAGCTCTTAAGGTATGCCGTTTAGATCTCATGTTTACTAGGCACATTTTTCTTGGTTTGGTCCATACTACCTCCTGCCAAAATATGGAAGCAAAGTCCTTGCAGTAGAAGAGATCTATTTTATAGTGTCGAAGATGAACAAGTACTCATAGCTCTTAGGGTATGCATTTTAGAGCCCTTGCTGCTAGACTTCTTTTCTTGCTTTGGCCTATAGTACCACCTATGAAAACTTGTCAGTGGAGATGTTATTCACCCTGCATATCGCCATTATTAACAACAAAGTAATCGGCCTCTAGAAACCTGCCCGGAAAGCTTGTCGGTGTGTTTTTGGGACAACCCGTATATAAATACTAAATACAGTAATGAATATACGATATTTTAGAAATTTTAGTCTAATTAAATAGGTGTTAAATATATTCCTCTGTAGTTTTTTGGAAATCTAATGACATCTAATGGAAATATATGTCAGCTGGCATGGAAATAATTACATCTGGAGAAGTTAAGTGATGTAGAGGAGAGCAAGAAATAAGGGATTAGGTTATCAGATGAGTTGGAAGAAAGAAAACAGAAATAGATAGGGACGAGAGAAGCAAGAATAGGGTTGACAATGTGGCAGAAATACTAGTGCACTGCTGGGTAGAAGCAAGACATCTGGAGCCGGTCGCGGTGGCCGAGCTGTTCTAGGCGCTTTAGTCCGGAACCGCGCCACTGCTATGGTCGCAGGTTCGAATCCAGCATCGGGCATGGATGTGTGTGATCTTCTTAGATTAGTTAGGTTTAAGTAGTTCTAAGTTCTAGGGGACTCATGATCTCAGATGTTAAGTCCCATAGTGCTCAGAGCCATTTGAACCATTTTTGAAGACATTTGGAGTGTGTCGAGAGGGAAACTACACCAACGATGACAGGCAGAGCATTCGTCTCCCCTTGAATGCCGAGTGATTGGATAAGAGACATGATACTAAGTAGATTTTTCCCGAGTCGTATGACTGACATGGAGAAGGATATGGAGAAAGATATAGGGTTATGCATTTGTTCAGCGAAGATGCTGGACGTTTCCGATCTGGTATTGCAGTTATGGAATGATGATAAGTATTTAACATGTGAGGAGAGGTATTGAGGATACAAGTGACTAAGAAACCGGTGAAGAATACAGAGTGTGAAAATCACGTAGTCTATCCGGTCACATGGGCCATAAAGGAGCACAGGCAGGGCTGACGTGATTAAACAACCAAATGTTACAAAGTGATCTTACGCAACCATTTAACGCTGTCTCAAATCATTTGGAGATTCTACAGCTTATGCCGTGTGGGACTAAAACACAATAACAAATATTTGGAAAGACTAAAGACAGAATTAGTTTTTGTTTCATTATGAGAGAAAATATTATTCTACATTTTGGGATTGCATGTAAGCAGGAGAGAGATCTTGTCATGCTCATCCAAGATTATGCCGAGATTTACTATTTTTTTGTTGGGGTAATTGGATGCCATTAACGAGTATAAGATGACCTGTTTCAAGAAATTTTTACTGGTCAACCTTCGATGTGGTGTGAGGATGACTTTTTAGGATTCCGTTTAAGACCCAGCTTTCGTGCCCACTGCAGTACTGAACAAAGGTCGTCATTCAAACTTAGACACAGCAGCACCAACGTTCTCAGGACTGGCGCTCAAATGCAAATTCATGTCATCAGCATATGAGTAGTGTTTACAAGAAGGTAGCACAGATGAAATGTTATTGATATACAGCGAGAACAGCATTGAACTTAGGACTGAACCCCTTGTCATTCCTCGAAGCAGATGTTGTCATGACGCCTTCTGCGACCCACAAACGAGTAATTGATATTTATTTTTAAGATAACTGTCGAATCACGGCATTCCTTGGCGTCCAGTTGGATAGCAGTACAAAATGGGATGAACATATGGATAAAGTAGTCACGAGGTTCACATCAAAATGTTTTGCCATGGAAACTCCTCTCCTGAAGAAAAGAATGTTGGCTGTTTTGCATATTTGCACTCATTGTTGTCTTAAGGGAGGAAGTTGATGAAACACATACACTGTTTGAAAGGTGCACCAAATACACGATTTTGAAGATAAGGCAATGCAGTTTTGTACCAAGCATGACATGAAATTAACACGTTTACTGTTAAGTTCCTTCGATTAAAAATATTTAACTTTTTTCTATGAATTTTAAAAGTTTTATTTAAAAAATAATACATTTACGTTTCTCTCAGAAACTATTGAAGAGATTTCTACAAAATTTTCTCTGTTCAATCTCTTTGCATGCAGCAAGCTTCTAGCTCGACGTTTTATTAATACATCTAATAGGAGAATTATAACAATTTTTAACTATAATTCTGTAAGTATAAAATAAAATCCTTGCAAAATTCGAGGCACTTTGCTCCATATCTCAGTTTACGCCCAGAAATCCAAGATTTACTCTAGACACATCATTTATTGGGTTTATAAAAATTAGTGTACAAAATTTCGTAAGTCTAGCCTTCCTATATTCTGGAAAAAGGTACATAAACTTTAACAACATAATTTTCAGAAAATGCAATTTAAAGCTCAACCTAACGTTTTTTCTTATGTAGTCTCTTCAGAAGGCTCCGGATTTGCACTCAGGGTCCTACTTCCCTTCAAGTCTTCTCTTCTAGTTTCTTGCTTTCTGCCATCTTTCCTTCACCAGGACTTTAACTGACTTTTCATCTACAGAGAGGAGCTGTAAATCTATTTTTCTCAAGATGCCTAGAGTGAAATTTCCTATCTTAAACCCCATTCTCCGTAATAACTTCACCCTTCCCAAGGTACCATCCTTAAATACAAAAACTGCTTCATAAGTTGCAATTATGACAACTGTAGCAGATGAAAAATGTGGTTTTAGGACATTGTTTCCATATGAGTGAATTTAGAGACTCATTTGGATTCTGGGTTTTGCTATGAGCACACATTTTTTAGAAGTTCAGGGTGGGCCAGAAACCTGGAAATGGGCTTGAAAACATCCAGGATTCAATCTGGAATCCTTTGCTTGTGAATGTAGTGGTTGTTATCACTCTGTGTATATAGATATTGAAGCGTTGCTTTAAGAAGTGGGCGTGCCAGGAAGGTTGAGTGACAGATTTAATTATTTTTCCGGCACTTTGGATGCAATTTCATCATCGAAAGTTTGGGAAATTATTACCCATGCCTTCTAATAATAAATAACAAAAAAGCTGCAAACTGCCATTTTCTGTCATTTTCGTGAACGTCCCCCTTGAAGAACTATCTTCCCGGGCAATGCAACAAAGAAAAGAGCGGTAATGATGTTGTGTAAAATAGGCAAGCATACATCTTGCGTAAACATTCTTAAGGATCCATTTACCCCTTCACAGTTTTTGTCGTTGACGACAAGAATCAATTTAGGTGGAACTGTGACTTATAGGATAAGAATACAAGACACAAAAACAATTTTCATATAGACGTGGGAATGGCTGCCAGTTCAAAAGAAAACTAAAAGCACATCTCATCAGTTATTCTTTCTACAAATCATCGAAATACATTCTAAGACAAAAAGACGCACCACAAAGGAACTATTCGAATGGGACGGATATTGATAGATGAGATATACACATATAGACAAACAAATGATTACAATTTCAGAAAAACCTGGATGATTTATAGAAGAGAAAGAGCTTCACAAATTGAGAAAGTCAACGACGTGTAAGTACTCAAATTGGCTCTGAGCACTATGGGACTTAACATCTGATGTCATCAGTCCCCTAGAACTTAGAACTACTTAAACCTAACTAACATAAGGACATCACACACATCCATGCCCGAGGCAGGATTCGAACCTGAGACCGTAGCAGTCGCGTGGTTCCGGACTGAAGCACCTAGAACCGCTCGGCCACAGCGGCCGGCTGTTGGTACTCCTCTGGTCCCTATGCAAACAGTTATTCGGCTTGGCATGGATTGATAGAGTTGTTGGATGTCGTCCTGAGGAATATCGTGCCAAATACTGTCCCATTGGTGCGTTAGATCGTCAAAACCTTGAGCTGGTTGGAGGGCCCTGCCCATAATGCCCCAAACGTTCTTAATTGAGGAGAGATCTGGCGACATTGCTGGCCAAGACAGCGTTTGGGAAGCATGAAGACAAGCAGCAGGTGTGCGGGCGGGCATTATCTTGTCGAAATGTAAACCCAGGATGGCTTGCCATGAAGGGCAACAAGCCTGGAAGAAGAATAATGACGAGTTACCGCTGTACTTTGTTGGCAGCCCAGACCATCCATCACTCCTGGCTATCGGGGAGTATCTCGCGCGACAGTCAGGTTGGTATCCCACCTCTGTCCGGGGCGTCCCCAGGCTAGGCGGCCTGGAATCTCATTGACTGGAGTAGAACTGGCTTCAGTGATAAGTCCCGTATCGCACTCAGCCCCGATGACCAGCCATTTCTTTTCGTAACTGGAACCATTTGGTTGTCATGCGCGGCACCCTTACAGAGCATCAGTATGTCGAAAATATTCTGCGCTCCAGGCCGGCCGCTGTGGCCGAGCGGTTCTAGGTGCTTCAGTCTGGAACCGCACGACCACTACGGTCGCAGGTTCGAATCCTGCCTCGCGCATGGATGTGTGTGATGTCCTTGGGTTAGTTAGGTTTAAGTAGTTCTGAGTTCTACGGGGCTGATGACCTCAGATGTTAAGTCCCAAAGTGCTCAGAGCCATTTGAACCATTCTGCGCCCCGTTTTATTGCCCGTCGTGGCAATCCATCCTGGGATTACATTGCAACAAGATAATGCGCTCTCGCACACACACACACACACACACACACAGAGTTTCTACGGCCTGTTTTCGTGCTTGCCAAACCCTGCCTAGGCCAGCAAGGTCGCCGGATCCCACCCCAATTGAGAAGGTCTGGAAGATTATGGGCAGGACCCTCCAACCAGCTCGGAATTTTAACGATGTAACGCTCCATCTCGACAGAATTTGCCGCGATATACCCCAGGAGGACATCCTACATTTCAGTCAATCTACATCTACTTCTACTTCTACATCCATACTCCGCAAGCCACCTGACGATGTGTGGCGGAGGGTACTTTGAGTACCTATCGGTACTCCCTTTGTCAAGCCGAATAACTGCTCACATAAGGGCCACAGGTGGACCAACGCTTTATTTACTGTCTCAATTTGCGAAGCTCTTTCTCTGGAGTAAATCATTCTATTTTCCTGAAATTGTAATCATTTGTTAGTCTGTACATGGGGGCCACATCTTCCGATTTCTGTCCCATTCGAATAATTCCTTCGTGGTGCGTTGTTTTTTTTTTTCAGAGAGTGTATCTTGATTCAAGAATTGAAGAGGTGTATTAGCTACGTGACAAGTAGCAGTGCCTGTAGTAAAGCTGCATAACAAGTGGTTATCTACTGTAAATGAGACTTAGTAATTATGGATGTCAGTCGACCTACGAAGCTGAGTGGTCAGCGTATTTGACTCCCATGACACTGGTTCAATTACCGGTACCGCCAGGGACTTTCCTCTGATGGAGGAATTGCAAAGGGGTGCCCTCAGCCCCATTAGGCCATTTGAGGAGCTACTTGAGTGAAAAGTAGCGGCTCGAAGGTCTGGGAAGCCAATAACGGCCGGAAGAGCGGGATGCTGTCAACATGCCCCTCCATACCGCATCCAAATGACGCCATAAAGCAGAGGCGGGGCCATCAGAGAGTATTTACAGATGTTGGTAAAGATTTTCTTTGAAAAAAAAAAAGATATCTACCAACAGCAAATAAACAGTTCCTGTCTGGTATAATAGAAGAAATAGCATTTTTTCTGAAGTATTAGCCTTCTTTCTAGTTTACGTCATTAAATTTAGCTGACATAAGCACGAAAAACATTCTACGTCTACATCTACATCCATACTCCGCAATCCACCTGACGGTGTGTGGCGGAGGGTACCTTGAGTACCTCTATCGCTTCTCCCTACTATTCCAGTCTCGTATTGTTCGTGGAAAGAAGGATTGTCGGTATGCTTCTGTGTGGGCTCTAATCTCTCTGATTTTATCCTCATGGTCTCTTCGCGAGATATATGTAGGAGGGAGCAATATACTGCATGACTCCTCGGTGAAGGTATGTTCTCGAAACTTCAACAAAAGCCCGTACCGAGCTACTGAGCGTCTCTCCTGTAGAGTCTTCCACTGGAGTTTATCTACCATCTCCGTAACGCTTTCGCGATTACTAAATGATCCTGCAACGAAGCGCGCTGCTCTCCGTTGGATCTTCTCTATCTCTTCTATCAACCCTATCTGGCACGGATCCCACACTGCTGAGCAGTATTCAAGCAGTGGGCGAATAAGTGTACTGTAACCTACTTCCTTTGTTTTCGATTTGCATTTCCTTAGGATTCTTCCAATGAATCTCAGTCTGGCATCTCCTTTACCGACGACCAACTTTATATGATCATTCCACTTTAAATCACTCTTAATGCGTACTCCCAGATAATTTATGGAATTAACTGCTTCCAGTTGCTGACCTGCTATATTGTAGCAGTTCATCAATGCTAGAGTATACAGAGAACGTTTCTATGATCTCCTCGTCTTTTGTTAGTGTATGCCTTTACTCTCTCCACATTCCTAAACGCTATGCTCCGTACAGTTATCCGCGGAACACGGTAAATGAATGAATGAGTCGGAAAGTGAGACTTACGGGATTTATACGGCAGCACTCAAGAGCGCCTTACAACGCGTTTTATGCCTTCTCGAGAAAGACAAAAGCTCGACGGCTCGCACACGGCCGGATACGGTCTCGGGAGGTAGTGGGGCGACTGAGTCGAGGAGAAAGCTGTGACCTCGGACTTGAGTTTGGCAGCGCGCCGCAAAGGCCACGGGAGCAACGCCTCGCACCGCATTCCGCAACCCCGCCGCTGTGACTAGCCTGTTTCCGCCCACAGGCGTCACACGCGACACGCATGCTTTCATGCTTTACCTACTCCCGCTCAACTCACGCGAAAATGTCATCGCTGATAGAGCGAAAGGATATGTTTGACAAGTGACGTTTCTATGTCGTATACTGTCAAAGTGAAAGGAAGATGTGTCTACAATACACGTAGGGGAGAGTGTTGTGTCTTGAGAAGAGTGTTCCGAGAAACACACGATGGTTTTTGGTTGACTCTTCAGTCTACTAACTGATTTTAGAATCACATGAAGGAATGCCCTCTAGAGACCGTTACAGCCGGCCGGTGTGGCCGAGCGGTTCTAGGCGCTTCAGTCCGGAACCGCGCGACCGCTACGGTCGCAGGTTCGAATCCTGCCTGGGGCATGAATGGGTGTGATGTCCTTAGGTTAGTTAGGTTTAAGTAGTTCTAAGTTCTAGGGGACTGATGACCTCAGATGTTAAGTCCCATAGTGCTCAGAGCCATTTGAACCATTTTTAGACCGTTATAAGTCCGCCCCAGTAGCTGAGTGGTCAGCGTGACGGATTGCCGTCCTCTGGGCCCGGGTTCGATTCCCGGCTGGGTCGGAGATTTTCTCCGCTCAGGGACTGGGTGTTGTGTTGTGTTCATCATCATTTCATCCCCATCCGGCGTGCAGGTCGCCCCATGTGGCGCCGAATGTAATAAGACCTGCGATATGGCGGCCGGACCTGCCCCGCGAGGGGCCTCCCGGCCAATGACGCCAAACGCTCATCATCATCATCAGACCGTTATAAGCAGTTTCCGCTATGTTCTACAGTTTTTGTTGTTGTTGTTAGTAGTAGTAGTAGTTTTATTTATCCATAATTCTCTTTTTACAAGGATATTAGACATGTCTTAGCATTAAAATTTAAGAACAACAAAAGTTACCTAATTCACATACTGGTATACAGACATTTACAGACTTACAGGTCTAGAATGACAAGGATGGCACAGGTAGTCGACTGTGACCTTAAAGTGGAATCATCCCAGCGTTTTCCTGATATAATTCAGGGATACCACTGGAAACCTAGATCGGGATTAATGGTTGAAGATCTGAGCCTCCACCCTCCCAAATACAAGACCACTCTGTTTAAAACAATGCTATCTCATTCGGTTTACCGCTAGGGTACAACACTGTTTTACAAAATGGTTCAAATGGCTCTGAGCACTATGGGACTTTAACTTCTGAGGTTATCAGTCCCCTAGAACTTAGAACTACTTAAACCTAACTAACCTAAGGCCATCACACATATCCATGCCCGAGGCAGGATTAGAACCTGCGACCGTAGCGGTCGCGCGGTTCCAGACTGTAGCGCCTAGAACCGCTCGGCCACCCCGGCCGGCCACTGTTTTACAAATGAGTTGTTTATGATTCATCCATTTCTCACTCCTTGTAACTGCAAACACTACACACACCATAAACACATTGTTTTATAACACTACACACACCATCAGGTAATGTCAGGACCATTTTCTGCACCGCAACTTCCCATTTGGTAGCCTGGAAAACTGAGTTGGCATCCCTCTATAACGAGTGAGATTTTGAATTCAGAAAGAGGATAAGGTGTCAGTGTTATACATTGCATAGCTTTAGAAGCAAGTTTTTCCAGAAAACGAAAAAAGGAGAAAAAATATAGTGTGACGTTTTTGCGTAGGAAATTAGATGTTTCATTATCGTTATTATAATCTGTGTTAAATTTTTTACCTGACCCATACTCTGCGCTGTCTAAATAATTCTTCAACGTACCGAATGTCTGAGTTAACAAATTTTTCAACTGTATTTTTAAATAGTTTGTTTTAGTAATTTCTTTAATAGCCTTTGGTAATTTATTATAGAGTTCTATTCCTTGGCAGTAAATGCTACTTTGAGTTTTATATTTATTCTTGGTAAATGTAACTTCAGTCTAGATCTTGTTCCATGATAATGGACAGAGCTATTTGTACAGTAATTGCCAATGTTATTTTTCATTTGTACAGCTGTTTGGTAAATGTATTCACATGGTGCCATTAAAATCCCCTGTGTTTTGAGCAGATCTTTACAATGAGCTCCTCTTCTATGTTTGGTTATTATTCTTATGACTCTTCTGTAGTTTGAATGTTGTGTTCATATTTTGCACATTTGATCTCCAGGAAAGAACACCATAGCTAAGAACTGGGTGTATATATGAGCAATTTGTAATTAAAAGAACCTGGCTGATACACACTGATGACAGGACTATAAGGACATAATGTACTGATGACATTCTCTTTGCAAATATTATTGTATGTTCGCACCACTTCGTCTAAGAACCAGTATTCATTCCTAGACATTTTGCATTTGTTACACTGTCTGTGAAGCTCCCCTCTACATTTAATTTAATAACGTAATTTTCCTTATTCAAACTGAAATTCATGGGATTTATTTTTTTTAATTTCAATATCACTTTATTGCTTATTGAGGAATTGTAAACTTCCTGTTTAGCGGTTCATTCGCTTTCTCTACATGGCGTTCTCTTTGTTTCCTTAGCGACTATACTATTGCTGTCATCAGCAAAGAGAATTTTATCCCACGACTAACACTAGTGAGAAAATCATTGACGTTAGTCTGGAACAGTATTGGTCTTAAAATGCTACCCTGATGAACTCCTATATTAATGTCCTTTGGCTCTGATAAGTGTTTTAGTAAAACTTTAGACTTATCTGAGATATGTCTTATCTCTGCACTTTATACCCTGTTTGCTAGGTATGATCGGAATCAATCATTAGCCACCCGTCTTGATCCAAATGTTTTTGGCTTATTTAGTAGAATATTATGGTCAGAAATATGAAAAGCTTTAGAAACATTTGATTCCATACTTCTGCCACTTCAGAAACCAGACTGCGCTTCACTTAAAAGGTTGTATTTATTCAACAAATTCATTAATCAAAAAATGGTTCAAATGGCTCTAAGCACAATGGGACTGAACATCTGAGGTCATTAGTCCCCTAGACTTAGAACTACTTAAACCTAACTAACCTAAGGGCATCACACACATCCATGTCCGATGCAGGATTCGATCCTGCGAGCGTAGCAGCAGCTCGGTTCCGGACTGAAGCGCCAGAACCGCTCGGTCACAGCGGCCGGCTAATTCATTATCCGTCTTTCATAATCGATTCTATTACTTTCGAGAATGGTGACAACAGGGAAACGGCCGGTAATTTTCTATGTCTTTTGCAACACCTTTCTTTAGCAGAGGTATACATCTTGCATATTTTAAATACTCTGGAAATTTCACTGGTGTGAATTATTCGTTTATTATGTTTGTTAAGAGAGCTTGTATAGTCTTTATGCATTGTTTCAGTACGCACATCGGTACTTCGTTAAGCCTACTGATTTTTAAGTTTTTAGTTTTGGTACAGATTTACTGATTTCATGCTCTGTGGTTGGTAGCAACATCATTATACTTAGTGCATAATTATTTAAAAGTGTTATGTTTGTTTTTGGGAATTTTTGTTGTAACTGCGCTGCAGTACTCGCAAAATGCTCATTCACATTGTTTGCTCGGGGTGTTAGACATGAATTTGTGTATTGCGCAGCATTTCTAGGTATTCCGCGCTCTACACATTTAAGTACTCTACAATATATCAAAACTCTTTGGAATATTTTGTTAATTCTTCAGGTAGCGAACTTTATGGTAAGTATAATGCTACATATTATTAAAACTATTCATATAACATGTGGATAGTTAAACAATACTTCGTTGATCATGTATCATCTTGTACACTGAAACGGAAGAAGGATTTTTAACATGGAACATTTGATACTTGAAAATGAACTAAGTTTCTTCAATGTCTTAACAATGTTGTCTGTCTTGAAAATGGAAATGTGTATCAATTTCCAATAGCTTCTATTTCAAAGTGTATTTTACTTGTAACTAGTGTCTGATAATACTTCTGCTTAATTTGATTTCACTTACCGGTTATTGGTGTGTAGTAGAATAACACTCGAACACATACACTATTAAATACGGTTCTAACTAGATTTCTTCGATTTCAGACGAATATTTGATCATAGCTACACGACCGTGTTTACCTTGGAATATGATTTCAATTTAGAAAGACCTTAATTTTCGGCAGTAATTTTTGTAATTTCAGGAAAAGACTGCGGCACATAAAAAGCTAATGTCATCACTTAAAAACAGAATAAGAAGATATATTAAATTTCTCTTACAGGGCGGAAGTCTGAAAAGTGCGCCGCTGGTGCTACTCTGCGAACCACAATACCGGGTTTTTTCTTTTTTGAGAGGGATGGGACGGGAAGAGACTTCGAGCCTCACTAATCATCTCACTGGTTTGATGCGACCCGTCACGACTTCCTCTCCTGCTCCCACCTCTTCATCTCATTTTAGGACGTACGAAGGGTACTCATAAAATTCTTCTGCTTTCTTCTATAGAGTATGACAGATTTGAACTGCAGGCTCCCCACCGTGTCCAGTTTTGAGCATCTTTCTTCATCTATTTGTATGTTCGTTCTGTTCTAACGTAGACCATCATTCTAAATCTCTACCTACTTATTTCTCTTGAAGTTCCATTTTTCTCTCTAAAGTTCTTTGTTGTAGACTATTTCTACGCAGCATACGTCACAGCCAAGATTTTTTTTCCTCTGTTTGATCAATTCCAATAATTTTCTTTCTTCTCCTATGTTCATCATTACATCTTCATTTATGAATTGTCAGTCCGCTTCATCTTAAGCATTCTTCTCCATAGCCGCGTATTGAAAGTTTCTAAATATCTTTCTTCTTTCGTTTTAAAGTCCATGATTCAGTGCTGTATAACACTACCCGCCAGACGTAACATTTAGCAAGCCTTTTAACCAGCTCCACTGGAATTTTTCTAGATGTCAGCAAGTGCTTTACCTTTTCAGATATTCTCTTTCGCATAGATACCATCCTTCGTATTTCTTCTGAACAGTTTCCGTTTCATGTCATTAAATTTCCCAGATACAGAAAGGATTTTCCTCGTTCTGTCTTTTCCCCCCACTAAGAATACATTAACTGGCGCGTCCTTCTTTCTTGTTCCCAACACTTTACTATATTTATCTTCATTCCATAGTCTTCGCCCTTATTGCAATACTCTTCAAAATCTGTTGTGCCTCCTCTTCTGATTCCGCCAGTAATGCCTGATCATCTAAGTGTTTTATAGTCTTTATCCTTTCTATTTCAGTTATAGTGCCTCTTGCGTCCTCTATGGCCTTACATATTAGTTATGTGTTGAACAGTTTCTCTTTCGTTGCTGTTCTCTTCCGTCTTCTCATTCCCTATTCTGTCACTTTTCACTTTGTGTACGTCTCCTATATTAATCTTCTCTCTTTCAAGATAAAATCTCATCAGTATACCCTAGTTGAAACCATAGAATGCCTTCTTTCAAAATAGTTCAAATGGCTCTGAGCACTATGGGACTTAACATTTGAGGTCATCAGTCCCCTATAACTTAGAGCTACTTAAACCTAACTAACCTAAGGACGTCACACACATCCATGCCTGAGGTAGGATTCGAACCTGCGACCCTAGCCGTCGCGCGGTTCCAGACTGAAGCGCCTGGAACCGTTCCAGTGCCTTCTTTCAGTCGATAAAATAAATATATACATCCTAGTTCATTTCTTTCTCCAGTAATCCTCAGACAACCTATAGTATGTACCACATTTTCCTTTACTTATTCTTCCGGCCGGAGAGGCGAGCTACGGTCGCAGGTTCAAATCCTGCCTCGGCCATGGATGTGTGTGATCTACATCTACATCTATACTTCGCGAGCCACCTTACGGTGTGTGGCGGAGGGTACTTATTGTACCACTATCTGATCCCCCCTTCCCTGTTCCATTCACGAATTGTGCGTGGGAAGAACGACTGCTTGTAAGTCTCCGTATTTGCTCTAATTTCTCGGATCTTTTCGTTGTGATCATTACGCGAGATATATGTGGTCGGTAGTAATATGTTGCCCATCTCTTCCCGGAATGTGCTCTCTCGTAATTTCGATAATAAACCTCTCCGTATTGCGTAACGCCTTTCTTGAAGTGTCCGCCACTGGAGCTTGTTCAGCATCTCCGTAACGCTCTCGCGCTGACTAAATGTCCCCATGACGAATCGCGCTGCTTTTCGCTGGATCATGTCTATCTCTTCTATTAATCCAACCTGGTAAGGGTCCCATACTGATGAGCAATACTCAAGAATCGGACGAACAAGCGTTTTGTAAGCTACTTCTTTCGTCGATGAGTCACATTTTCTTAGAATTCTTCCTATGAATCTCAACCTGGCGCCTGCTTTTCCCACTATTTGTTTTATGTGATTATTCCACTTCAGATCGCTCCGGATAGTAACTCCTAAGTATTTTACGGTCGTTACCGCTTCCAATGATTTACCACCTATGGCATAATCGTACTGGAATGGATTTCTGCCCCTATGTATGCGCATTATATTACATTTATCTACGTTTAGGGAAAGCTGCCAGCTGTCGCACCATGCATTAATCCTCTGCAGGTCCTCCTGGAGTACGTACGAGTCTTCTGATGTTGCTACTTTCTTGTAGACAACCGTGTCATCTGCAAATAGCCTCACGGAGCTACCGATGTTGTCAACTAAGTCATTTATGTATTTTGTAAACAATAAAGGTCCTATCACGCTTCCCTGCGGTACTCCCGAAATTACCTCTACATCTGCAGATTTTGAACCGTTAAGAATGACATGTTGTGTTCTTTCTTCTAGGAAATCCTGAATCCAATCACAAACCTGGTCCGATATTCAGTAAGCTCGTATTTTTTTCACTAAACGTAAGTGCGGAACCGTATCAAATGCCTTCCTGAAGTCCAGGAATACGGCATCAATCTGCTCGCCAGTGTCTACGGCACTGTGAATTTCTTGGGCAAATAGGGCGAGCTGAGTTTCACATGATCTCTGTTTGCGGAATCCATGTTGGTTATGATGAAGGAGATTTGTATTATCTAAGAACGTCATAATACGAGAACACAAAACATATTCCACTATTCTACAACAGATTGACGTAAGCGAAATAGGCCTATAATTATTCGCATCTGATTTATGACCCTTCTTGAAAATGGGAACGACCTGCGCTTTCTTCCAGTCGCTAGGTACTTTACGCTCTTCCAGCGATCTACGATAAATTGCTGATAGAAAGGGGGCAAGTTCTTTAGCATAATCACTGTAGAATCTTAAGGGTATCTCGTCTGGTCCGGATGCTTTTCCGCTACTAAGTGATAGCAGTTGTTTTTCAATTCCGATATCGTTTATTTCAATATTTTCCATTTTGACGTCCGTGCGACGGCTGAAGTCAGGGACCGTGTTACGATTTTCCGCAGTGAAACAGTTTCGGAACACTGAATTCAGTATTTCTGCCTTTCTTCGGTCGTCCTCTGTTTCGGTGCCATCGTGGTCAACGAGTGACTGAATAGGGGATTTAGATCCGCTTACCGATTTTACATATGACCAAAACTTTTTAGGGTTCTTGTTTAGATTGTTTGCCAATGTTTTATGTTCGAATTCGTTGAATGCTTCTCTCATTGCTCTCTTTACGCTCTTTTTCGCTTCGTTCAGCTTTTCCTTATCAGCTATGATTCGACTACTCTTAAACCTATGATGAAGCTTTCTTTGTTTCCGTAGTACCTTTCGTACATGATTGTTATACCACGGTGGATCTTTCCCCTCGCTTTGGACCTTAGTCGGTACGAACTTATCTAAGGCGTACTGGACGATGTTTCTGAATTTTTTCCATTTTTGTTCCACATCCTCTTCCTCAGAAATGAACGTTTGATGGTGGTCACTCAGATATTCTGCGATTTGTGCCCTATCACTCTTGTTAAGCAAATATATTTTCCTTCCTTTCTTGGCATTTCTTATTACACTTGTAGTCATTGATGCAACCACTGACTTATGATCACTGATACCCTCTTCTACATTCACGGAGTCGAAAAGTTCCGGTCTATTTGTTGCTATGAGGTCTAAAACGTTAGCTTCACGAGTTGGTTCTCTAACTATCTGCTCGAAGTAATTCTCGGACAAGGCAGTCAGGATAATGTCACAAGAGTCTCTGTCCCTGGCTCCAGTTCTGATTGTGTGACTATCCCATTCTATACCTGGTAGATTGAAGTCTCCCCCTATTACAATAGTATGATCACGAAACTTCTTCACGACGTTCTGCAGGTTCTCTCTGAGGCGCTCAACTACTACGGTTGCTGATGCAGGTGGTCTATAGAAGCATCCGACTATCATATCTGACCCACCTTTGATACTTAACCCAGATTATTTCACATTCGCATTCGCTAATAACTTCACTGGATATTATTGAATTCTTTACTGCTATAAATACTCCTCCACCATTGGCGTTTATCCTATCCTTGCGGTATATATTCCATTCTGTGTCTAGGATTTCGTTACTGTTCACTTCCGGTTTTAACCAACTTTCCGTTCCTAATACTATATGCGCACTATTTCCTTCAATAAGAGATACTAATTCAGGAACCTTGCCCTGGATACTCCTGCAGTTTACCAATATTACGTTAACTTTTCCTGTTTTTGGTCTCTGAGGACGGACGTTCTTTATCAACGATGATAATGTCCTCTCTGGTAAGCCGTCAGGTATTTTATCGTTTCGCCCAAGGGGGGGTCCCTCTAACCTAAAAAACCCCCGTGTGCACGCCACACGTACTCTGCTACCCTAGTAGCTGCTTCCGGTGTGTAGTGCACGCCTGACCTGTCTAGGGGGGCCCTACAGTTCTCCACCCAATAACGGAGGTCGATGAATTTGCAACCATTATAGTCGCAGAGTCGTCTGAGCCTCTGGTTTAGACCCTCCACACGGCTCCAAACCAGAGGACCGCGATCGACTCTGGGCACTATGCTGCAGATATTAAGCTCAGCTTGCTCTCCGCGTGCGATGCTGGTTGTCTTCACCAAATCAGCCAGCCGCCGGAAGGAACCAAGGATGGCCTCAGAACCCAAGCGGCAGGCGTCTTTCGTTCCGACATGTGCTACTATCTGCAGCCGGTCACACCCAGTGCGTTCAATAGCTGCCGGAAGGGCCTCCTCCACATTACGGACGAGACCCCCAGGCAAGCACACCGAGTGCACACTGGCATTCTTCCCCGACCTACCCGCTATTTTCCTGAGGGGCTCCATAACCCGCCTAACGTTGCAGCTCCCTATAACTAATAGGCCCGCCCTCTGTGACTGTCGGGACCTTGCCGGAGAATCGGCCACTGGCCCAACAGGCGAGGCATCCTGTGGTGGCTCGGAAAAGATGTCATCACCACTAGGAAGCACCCCGTACCTGTTGGAAAGGGGTAAGGCAGCTGCCACGCGGCCAGATCCCACCTTCGCCTTTCGGCCAGGCACGCGCGAGCCCACCACTGTCCGCCATTCACCCTGGAGTGATGGCTGACCGGTAAGATGCTCACTGCCGGAAGACGCAGCGACATCAGGGGTTCCATGTGATTCCAAAGCCACCGAAGTAGGCATAGGTCTCACCACAGTTGCCCCAACGCCACTACGAACCGACGCCTGCGCCTCGAGCTCGATGAGCCTAACAGACAAAGCCTCCACCTGCCCCCGAAGAGTGGCCAATTCTCCTTGCGTCCGCTCACAACAACCACAGTCCCTACACATGACTATGTTTACCCTACTCTGTACGGTGACAAATTCCCAAGATAATCTTCTGATGAGCTACTCTGATAATCAAGAAACACTCACTGAAATACGAGACGCGAAAACTACGCTAGGTTTTCCCAGAAAAACTATTTAAAAGCTAAGCGCAGCAAATAAGTACAAAAACGCTTTATACAAACAGTACTCGGTGCTGCTGGTGCTCTCGCTCTGGCTGTCACAAGACAACTGCTGATTCAAGTGACTAGTGGCTAACGGCCGCGAAACAAACAAAAGACGGTTTTAGGGCGCTTTCTGTTCTAAACGATCAAGAAAACACTAAGAAATCTAACACGAAAACTACGTAAAGTTTTATCAAGAACTGTTAGTTACTATGCAGAGCAGATAAACACAAATAGAATCCCTTCCTTAGTGGAAGGTCGTAAACAAAATGCAAAATAAACGCTTTATACAAACAGTACTCGCTGCTGCTGGTGCTCTCGCTCTGGCTGTCACAAGGTTAGTTAGGTTTAAGTAGTTCTAAGTTCTAGGGGACTGATTACCTCAGAAGTTAAGTCCCATAGTGCTCAGAGCCATTTTTTTGAACCTTTACTTATTCTGAAGACGAACTTGTCTTCCACAGTGATTTCCTCAATTTTCTTTTCAATTCTCCCTACCAATAATCTCGTGACATACCATATAACACGACTAACAAAACTGATTGTCCTATAATCTTTACATGCTTTTGTGTTACACTTTTGAGGAAGTGGCGCAAGAGTGCTTTTGTATAGATCCTGAGCCCAAATTCCAGTGTTATAAATTACGTTTATTATCTCAGTAAGTTTGGCTATTGAATTAGGATGTACGGCTTTCAGTGTCTCAGATGGTCTTCTGTCACAGCCCAATTGATTTCAATTTGATGGGACTTAACTGCTAAGGTCATCAGTCCCTAAGCTTACACACTACTTAACCTAAATTATCCTAAGGACAAACACCCATGCCCGAGGGAGGACTCGAACCTCCGCCGGGACCAGCCAATCAGTCCAAAATGGCGAAAGGGTGTTATATGACAGTTGATCACTTACAATTTCATCATCTTGCTGCTTCACTTGCATCACTGGTGTAATGGCGGAGTTGTTGGTTGACATTACACTATTCCACATTGTATTTTGTCACTGATTGCCAACGTAATTCACTGCACAAATTGCTTCGATGTTATACACACAACACAAGATGGCAGACTGTAGCATGTGAGTCAGTGTCGATTATCGAGGTTTTGTATCGATATCCCTGGTACCGACAGATTTGTAGTCAATTATTTACATTGACATATCTTGAATGCACTCGCTTAAGAATGCTGAAGAATTTTGAGGTTTTGAATTCGGTTATTTCATTAAGAATATTATCTCCATGCTTTGTGTTTTGTATGAAAAATTCCATTTCTTCCATGATATCCATTCTTTTATTTTTTCCTTTTTTGTCCTTGTTTTGCACACCAGTGTATATCAGCACCTGTATATTTGAACAGTTCTCAGGCGATCCATGATATTGATGAACTTTACGTCAAAAATCAAACGAAAATAATTTTTAAAAATGTTCTATGACAGCTTTCGGTAAAAAATATTGAAAATGAGCAAATTCTGTTGTTTATTTACCTTACTGAAATGGCTGTAAAACTTATTAGCAGTTTGATCGCATTCGCTGAATACAATGTAATTGGTTCTTCACCTTCTTTAAAAGCAAGACCGTTGCTTTTCTGCAAATACGAGGGGCGTTCAATACGTAATGCAAGACATTTGTTTTTCTGAAATTAAGTTGGTTTTATTCAGGATTAGAGTACACCATACATTTATCCAGTCTTCTGGTTACAGAACACTATTTTTCAACATAATCTCCGTTCAATGTGAAGGCCTTCCGTCACCTTACTGGGAGCGAGGCCCACGAGAAAGACAGGCCGCGGCCCGTACGTCACGAAGGTAGTCTTGAACTAGCTCGCTCGCACAGCTCAGCAGACAAAATGCGTTTCTAAACCTGTTAACTAGCAGCTGAGCGTGTAAGTACTAACGAGAATTGCATCTTCCACTGGAATCTGCTATTCTGAAGCCTTACTGATTAACAGTACTACAGCAAAATTTAATTTAAGACCAGTACTCGATATAAATGGTATAACGGCTTGTTAATAGCATTTAGTCTCTTCTGCTTAACAGTACTCTTTACATGCTGTAAGTGGTGCCTTATGCAGCTGATAATCATTTTAGCACGATTTTATATTTTTGTACGTCAGTACAGCCGTAACGAATTATAAGTAGGCTCATGGACTTCCCATCATTATAGGACTAATAACAGTAATATTCCATAATAGCGGATTCCAGTAGAAGATTCAGGTTTCGTTTGTACGGACACGCCTAGTTACGAGTTAACAGGTGTAGAAACGTAGTTTGTCTGCCGATTTGAGCGAGCGAGCGAGCGCAGGACTACCTTCGTAACGCACGGACGCAGGAGGAGCTGGCCACTGGTCGCGAACAGCTGAACGTGTTGATGGTCGCGGTCAGCCGTCTTCAGGCTGCTGCCTCGGAGTGCAGCGGCAGTGGGGAGTCTGGTGCGTCGCAAGGTACACCCCAGGTGTTACATGCTTCACCCACTGTCCCTGCTGTCGAGACATCTTCTCGGGTACCGGGCGCGGTTGGGCCACCCTCTCCCCAAGGGGAAGTGGCGGGTTCAGTGGCGTTTGCGGCGCACGAGGCGGAGGGTAAATGTGGAGGCTGGCCGTGTGGCATCGCCCGCTCTGCCTGTGAGTGGACATGTGGCTGCTCCTTCAGCAAGGTCCGAGCAGGCACACGGGGGGAGGGGTTTATTAGTTATTGGGAGCTCCAACATTAGGCGGGTAATGGAGCCCCTTAGGGAAATAGCGGAAAGGTTGGGGAAGAATGCCAGTGTTCACTCTGTCTGCTTGCCGGGGGGTCTCATCCGAGATGTGGAGGAGGCTCTGCCGGCGGCGATAGAGAGCACTGGGTGCACCCGACTGCAAATTGTTGCTCATGTCGGCACCAATGACTCCTGCCGTCTGGGTTCAGATGTCATCCTCAGTTCGTACAGGCGGTTGGCGGAATTGGTGAAGGCGGAAAGCCTCGTTCGCGGTGTGGAATCAGAGCTAACTATTTGTAGTATCGTTCCCAGAACCGATCGCGGTCCTCTGGTTTGGAGCCGAGTGGAAGGCTTAAACCAGAGGCTCAGACGATTCTGCGGAGATCTGGGGTGCAAATTTCTCGACCTCCGCTATCGGGTGGAGAAATGTAGGGTCCCCATGAATAGGTCAGGCGTGCACTACACGCCGAAAGCGGCTACAAGGGTAGCGGAGGACGTGTGGAGTGCGCATGGGGGTTTTTTAGGATAGAGAATTCCCTCCCTAGGCCCGACAAGACGCCTCCTGAGACGCGGCAAGGTAGGAGGAGGCAAAATGCAACAGGGAATAACAATATTAATGTACTAATAGTAAACTGCAGGAACGTCTATAGAAAGGTCCCAGAACTGCTCTCATTAATAAACGGTCACAACGCCCATATAGTACTAGGGACAGAAAGTTTGCTGAAACCAGACGTAAACAGTAATGAAATCCTAAACCCAGATTGGAATGTATACCGCAGAGACAGGCTGGACAGTGAAGGGGGAGGCGTGTTTATAGCGATAAGAAGTGCAATAGTATCGAAGGAAATTGACGGAGATCCGAAATGTGAAATGATTTGGGTGAAGGTCACGGTTAAAGCAGGCTCAGACATGGTAATTGGATGTCTCTATAGGCCCCCTGGCTCAGCAGCTGTTGTGGCTGAGCACCTGAAGGATAATTTGGAAAATATTTCGAGTAGATTTCCCCACCAAGTTATAGTTCTGAGTGGAGATTTTAATTTGCCGGATATAGACTGGGAGACTCAAACGTTCATAACGGGTGACAGGGACAAAGAATCCAGGGAAATTTTTTTAAGTGCTTTATCTGAAAACTACCTTGAGCAGTTAAACAGAGAACCGACTCGTGGCGATAACATATTAGACCATCTGGTGACAAACAGACCCGAACTATTTAAAACAGTTAACGCAGAACAGGGAATCAGCGATCATAAAGCGGTTACGGCATCGATGATTTAAGCCGTAAATAGAAATATTAAAAAAGGTAGGAAGATTTTTCTGTTTAGCAAAAGTGATAAAAAAGCAGATTACAGAGTATCTGACGGCTCAACATAAAAGTTTTGTCTCAAGTACAGATAGTGTTGAGGATCAGTGGACAAAGTTCAAAACCATCGTACAATATGCGTTAGATGAGTATGTGCCAAGCAAGATCGTAAGAGATGGAAAAGAGCCACCGTGGTTCAACAACCGAGTTAGAAAACTGCTGCGGAAGCAAAGGGAACTTCACAGCAAACATAAACATAGCCAAAGCCTTGCAGACAAACAAAAATTACACGAAGCGAGATGTAGTGTGAGGAGGGCTATGCGAGAGGCGTTCAATGAATTCGAAAGTAAAGTTCTATGTACTGACTTGGCAGAAAATCCTAAGAAATTTTGGTCTTATGTCAAAGCGGTAGGTGGATCAAAACAAAATGTCCAGACACTCTGTGACCAAAATGGTACTGAAACAGAGGATGACAGACTAAAGGCCGAAATACTAAATGTCTTTTTCCAAAGCTGTTTCACAGAGGAAGACTGCACTGTAGTTCCTTCTCTAGATTGTCGCACAGATGACAAAATGGTAGATATCGAAATAGACGACAGAGGGATAGAGAAACAATTAAAATCGCTCAAAAGAGGAAAGGCCGCTGGACCTGATGGGATACCAGATCGATTTTACACAGAGTACGCGAAGGAACTTGCCCCCCTTCTTGCAGTGGTGTACCCTAGGTCTCTAGAAGAGCGTAGCGTTCCAAAGGATTGGAAAAGGACACAGGTCATTCCCGTTTTCAAGAAGGGACGTCGAACAGATGTGCAGAACTATAGACCTATATCTCTAACGTCGATCAGTTGTAGAATTTTGGAACACGTATTATGTTCGAGTGTAACGACTTTTCTGGAGACTAGAAATCTACTCTGTTGGAATCAGCATGGGTTTCGAAAAAGACGGTCGTGTGAAACCCAGCTCGCGCTATTCGTCCACGAGACTCAGAGGGCTATTGACACGGGTTCACAGGTAGATGCCGTGTTTCTTCACTTCCGCAAGGCGTTCGATACAGTTCCCCACAGTCGTTTAATGAACAAAGTAAGAGCATATGGACTATCAGACCAATTGTGTGATTGGATTGAGGAGTTCCTAGATAACAGAACGCAGCATGTCATTCTCAATGGAGAGAAGTCTTCCGAAGTACGAGTGATTTCAGGTGTGCCGCAGGGGAGTGTCATAGGACCGTTGCTATTCACAATATACATAAATGACCTGGTGCATGACATCGGAAGTTCACTGAGGCTTTTTGCAGATGATGATGTGGTGTATCGAGAGGTTGTATCAATGGAAAATTGTACTGAAATGCAGGAGGATCTGCAGCGAATTGACGAATGGTGCAGGGAATGGCAATTGAATCTCAATGTAGACAAGTGCAATGTGCTGCGAATACACAGAAAGGTAAATCCCTTATCATTAAACTATAAAATAGCTGGTCAGCAACTGGAAGCAGTTAATTCCATAAATTATCTGGGAGTACGCATTAGGAGTGATTTAAAATGGAATGATCATATAAAGTTGATCATCGGTAAAGTGGATGCCAGACTGAGATTCATTGGAAGAATCCTAAGGAAATGCAATCCGAAAACAAAGGAAGTAGGTTACAGTACGCTTGTTCGCCCACTGCTTGAATACTGCTCAGCAGTGTGGGATCTGTACCAGATAGGGTTGATAGAAGAGATAGAGAAGATCCAACGGAGAGCAGCGCGCTTCGTTACAGGATCATTTAGTAATCGCGAAAGCGTTACGGATATGATAGATAAACTCCAGTGGAAGACTCTGCAGGAGAGACGCTCAGTAGCTCGGTACGGGCTTTTGTTAAAGTTTCGAGAACATACCTTCACCGAAGGGTCAAGCAGTATATTGGTCCCTCCTACGTATATCTCGCGAAGAGACCATGAGGATAAAATCAGAGAGAGTAGAGCCCACACAGAAGCATACCGACAATCCTTCTTTCCACGAACAATACGAGACTGGAATAGAAGGGAGAACCGATAGAGGTATTCAGGGTACGCCACACACCGTCAGGTGGATTGCGGAGTATGGATGTAGATGTAGATGTAGATGTACGCGCCGCGGCCTGTGGGCCTCGACTGGGAGGGGCCCTATGCGACGTCGGATCCAATGTTTTGCTGCACCAACAAGCTCCCCATCACCCATGTACTGCTTCCAGCGGGTGAGTTCTTCATTGCGAGATGTGAGATTCGGGCTGTAGGGTGGATGAGGAAGAATAGTTCAATGAAGTTTTGTGAGCTCCCCTCGGGTGCGCGGACCTTTGTGCGAACTTGCACTGTCACGGAGAAGTTCGTTTGCATTTTTATGGCGACGAACATGCTGAAGTCTTTTCTTCAATTTCCTGAGGTAGCACAATACACTTCAGACTTGATCATTGTACCACGAGGGAGGACATAAAACAGAATAACCTCTTCATCGTCCCAGAAGACTGTCGCCATTACGTTACCGGCTGAAGGTGCGGCTTAGAGCATTTTCTTCGGAGGAGAGTCGGTGTGGCGCCAGTCCATGGATTGCCGTTTCGTTTCCGGTTCGAAGTGATCAACCCATGTTTCATCACCTGTGACGAGATTCGACAAAAAATTGTCACTATCAGCCTCGTAACGTGTAAGCAGTTCCGCACAGATTGTCCTTCGTTGCTCTCTATGGTCTTGTGTTAGGCGGCGAGGAACCCACCGGACACACACCTTTGAGTACCCCAACTGGTGGACGAATGTGTCAGCACTCACTACAGGGACGTTCCGATGAGAAACGAGCTGTTTGATTGTGATACGTCGATCACCTCTAATGAGAGTGTTCGCATCCATTGCTTTAGTAGCGGCTGTGTGAGGCCTGCCGGCACGTGGGAAATCGGACATGTCTGCGCAGCCTTACTGAGATAATGACAGACGCCTCGCCCAACGATTCACCGTGCTTTTGTTCACCATCAGGTCTCTGTATGAAACGTCCCCTTTGAACAATTTATACAAGACTGTCCTTAAACTGACATACAATATTTTTAGCGCAACGCAATCTGACTTTCAAAATTCCCTACAAAAGAATGGCCCTGACTAACATTAAACTATACCTTTCACAAATCACTTACCTCACAAAAATCTTCGCTGCTCAAGCTACTGCAATACAGCGAGCGCCACTACTGCCAGCTAAATAAAAGATTCAAACTACTAAAGGTACTAACTACTGATAGGGATAGTTAGCAAATGAAAGATATTAATAGAGAACAAACAATGTATTTACCTTGATATCATCACAAGTCATAATATATATATCAGTTCATGACAAATTACAAAACTCCGCCATCTCTCTCCCCACATCCACCACTGCTGGCGGCTCACCTCCAACTGCACAACGCTACGCGCTGTTCACATCCAGCTGCCGCTGCCCAACACTACAATGGCAGACAACAATGCAAACTAGCCACAGACTGCACACAGCACAGCCAGTGATTTTCATATTGAGCGCTACGTAACGTTGCCAATAAGAAAACATAAACAGCCTACTTACATAGAGAAAACATAAACAGCCTACTTACATAGCCCCCATGCTCCCCACAAAAAATTTTTCAATTTTTTTTTGGGCAGTGGCCAATAATGATTTGATAAAATTTTTCATAATTACAATAACAAAGAAATCAAATGCACACACTTATTGATACAATGTTGGTCAAAAGCTAAAAATTTCTCACAGTCCATAAAGACAGTCCTGATCATTCATTACGGTAAAATATAGTGTTTTTCTCAAAGTCTGAGCAGTAGAAGAAAATGCACACGGAAGTAGTGGATTTCCATGCAGTCTTGAAGAAGTAGTGTTGTCCTTCCAACGGAAAGACAGTGCTGACTCTCGACATGCAGACAGGTAATGGGCCACAATGGAGCAAACCCACAGCAGAGTCATTCGAAGTTTTGAAGAATATTGGTAGGTAGGTCATCACAGAGCAGACCCACTGGAGTCCTGGTAGAGATTGTGGTATTGGTGGGCCACCACAGGCGCAGACCCACTGCAGTCCTTGTAGAAATAATGGTACTGGTGAGTCAGCAAAGACGCAGATCCACTGTAGTCCTTGTAGAGACGGCCAGCAGCCATCTGTTGCAAATGTGCAGGTGCACAATCACCATCGAAGAGTCTTGCGGACAATATAGCAAGTCCATGAACCACCACTCGTGCACTCACAAAAAAATTTCTATGAAATGTCCTTAAAACCAGCAATGCTGTTATCCAGTCCCTTGCTGAATTATTAACACACGTGCAAACACTAACAGTCCCTACTTCTCACATATTGTCCATATACTATGACCAACAGAAACGTGTGCAGTGAAATGGAACTTACAAGTTAATAATATCATGAACTGGTGACAATTACAATTTTATAACAGAAGAATACAATAACAAAGGTACAAAATACATCATTAAAGAACATAACAATACAGATAACATTTGTAGTACAGGCTTTACAAAAGAATAGATATAGACATATACATCAGTGTTACAGGAATTATGACATGAGTACATACATAGAAGATCAGAATAACTTGCGAAACATCAACTTCACACATGAGCATTTAAACAGAATGATTAATGTCTAATATCTTTACAAAGTAAATAACATATTATTAATGCCAATTATATTTGAGGATAACAGTATTCCTCATCATAGTGAATGTAGCTTAATATTAAAAGAGAAAAAAATTCTATGAAACTACACAGAGACAGGAAGAAAACAAATACACAAGGGTACACAAACACGTACTGGGATAACACAAAAGGAAAGGACAGGGTTCGTTTTCAGTGTAACATTTGGTACTGCAGTCCATCCCAAAACTTCATTCTATAGATCATTCGTCTTATTTCAACCTTTGCTTCCACCAAAAAAATCTTATCCAAGCATGCTTTCTGTATTCTGTTCATTTTTCTTTCAAAATAATTATTTCTGATTGTACAATACTCATTTGGGCCCAAATCCTTTTTATATAACTTCGCAATGCATTCTTTACCTATTCTCCATAGTCAGTTTCTCATATAGTCTACCCCCTCTTAAGCTAACTTAAATCTACTGAGCTCAGATGCTAAACTAAGGGACGAGGCAATGCAGCAGCACGTAAAACAATTATTTTGAAAAAATGGAAAATTGCAAAGCAAGCTACAGTATAAATTAGCAAAAGTCAAATTCAATAACACTATGCCTGGCAAACAGCAGCAACTTATACCTAAACATGACATAGCGCAAGCAGAAAAAATATTACACTAAACAACAATGCAGATAAGGGAAATGTATATTCACATCTTAATGTCTATGTAATTAAAGTGGTGCACCACAAGAAGTTATTCTACCAAAAAGTTACCAATTACTTGAAAAGAAAATTATGAATGCAGTTACTAGTTCCTTCTTATTGTTCTTTCCTTTCCAAGTGCTCCTTTTTTAAAGAATGTGGATCATAAAATAATTATTTAATAGATCTGTTGACAGAAAGTGTTCACATAAGCAAATGCATTTTATTTTATAAAAGCAATGCTGCAACACAGCTGGAAAACAAATGTCAAATGAAATAAGCAACTATGAAAAGCAAAGCATAAAAATATCATTCAATAGTCATGTGGCATTTCGTAAGTTAGTAGAAATTCTCTCAACTCTCATAGAAAGACGCTTGTCATAATCAGGTGTGCAGATGTAAAAATATTTCTTGTCATTTTATTAGGCATTTCAGTAAATATCGTAAATTAAGAGCTAGTGTAATCATATGTTTTCAAGTTCGACCGTGTCGTTTTTGCGATGCTTTCTACAAAGGAATGTCAGAAGCGAGGTTAATGGCGTCCCCTTTTTTTTTTTCTACCTGTGCCGCTGAAAAGGGCTCGCAATAATGGCTTTTCCTCCAGGCAACTGGCACACCTCGTCACGGTCACTTACCTTTCTTACCGACATATTTACGACAGCAGTTTCCGCTACAGTGACAGTCTCATATAAACATTTCACAGGTCGAAAATTTGCGTAACAAAAGTGTAGAAACAAAATCCTATGAATATAACAGTGTCCAAAAAAAATTTTCAGTGGCATTGTGATACATTCACACATGATTCACACATGTACACACATTTCATAATTCTAAAGTATGATTCTTGGTTTCCAACATCCTTTTCCATAAGTCAGAGTCCCTAATCACTATTCATTACTCCTTACCCTATTACACATATACGTATCCATCGACACTCGTCAATATTTCGTCATTGTAAATATGAAGCATAATCAAATAACTCATATAGCCTCAGCCTATTAATCATAAACATACCTCAGCAGCATAATACACATCGTCGTCGTAAAAATAACATCATTAACACCTCAGTCAAATCTCAAAATCGTCGTAGCTTTCTGCAATAATCCCAAACCTAAAGAAAATTCTCTGCTCATGTCAAAAGTGTCATCTGCCTCAAACGTACTTTAAAAATCATGATCTCATACCAAATACATCATTCAAAGCTCTCATAGTATCACAATGGTTCCGAAAAATATGAGCATTTCACAAAGTACAGACAAAATACAATTTCATAAGTGTGAAGTTACCCAACTGTGAAATTGCGTAAACATGTGTCACTGATGTAGTAAAAAATGTTTATCTCTCAGTTAAATGATCAGATAGCTGTGTAATTTGTGTGTTAGAGAAATATGGTACCGATGTGTAAAGTTGTATAAGCAAATACCATATTAGCTAGGGTTCCTTGTGGTTGCCACACACATGGTACACAAAGTAAGCGTGTACCCCCCTGAGGATTAATGTAATTATACCCTCAGGTGTTACAGATTACAGCAATGGAATGAAATGTATCACGGAAAACTTTCTTTGTCATTCAAAAAATCTTTAAAAATAAATGTTTTAAGTACAAAATTAATCACTCAAATACGTGTACTGTAGCGCTAAATGTGCGTCTTGTTGCAACATAATCTGTGTGGAAGTGTCGTAGTTATCGTCCTCCGAAAGCTAAGTTCTGCATAAGTCAATGTACTTACCTCATAATACACAAAAGTGAAATGCTTTGCGTATAGATATCGTAGTTATTACGCTTATTGTTGTAATGAAGAAAGTACTGTACAGTAACGTATTGTTATGCCACGAAAAAGGCTGTCTCATTGTTGCTATACCACAAAAGTTACTACTAAAACATGTTTTTCTTCCTAGAAGAATTCAGAAAACTGTGCAGATATAAAACAGAAACACCGCAAAATCAACATTGTAAATTGTCACTCATTAGTAGCGTCGTGATAAAATCGTGTAGCTGTCACATAAACTAACTATTGTCTCATCTGGTATCTCACAGAAAGTACTTTAAATCCGGAATGTATTTTCAAGTAAACCAAAATGTTGCATTAAAATCTCATTAGCAGTACTGGTAAATGTTCTAATCGTGCAACTAACAAGCAAGAATGTACACACACAATTACACTGTGTCGTCTGTTCGCAATAACAATGCATTCGTAATTTCTGTTTAAATAATTTCTCTTGGTTCTTGGCTGGATATTTAACTTCAAACATTGTTGCATGGTAACAGTTTCTAAGTCTGACAAAGCATATTAGTAATGTGAAGCGAAAAATTTTATGACAAAGACTAAGTTAAAAAGCAGATTATCTTTCAATAAACGGTTTTACATGTGAAATGTGGTGTAAACCTTTACTCTTCCTAGTACGCAGAGTTTCAACTTCAACGCAATTATCATGCGGTATTCGTCCGTAAAGAATACTGGAATTTTGCTCAAGGTTAGCGTCAATGTTATTTTTCTCTGAGCCAGCCGGCGCAAGCGGCTGCCTGCGGTGTGAGCCATTGTCTGTTTCTTTGTTGGCGCGCGTCGTTACTGGGATTAGGAGGTCTAACTTCCACAAATTCGCCTTGCCGAGAGGGCCCAGCTCTGTTTAAAGCTCGCCAGTTCTGATAGAATTCAGGTCTGTCGTTTTGTCGGTAGTTTACACAGTTTCTTTCGTGTCGGTCACGTGGTGGAGAATTTCTCCCTGAATCGTAACTGCGCGCTGAACTGTTGCGTCTGAAATTATTCTGTCTCCCTTGATAATAATAGTTCTGATTACCATATTGTCTGTTTCTATGATTGTCTCTGTCATATTCATTACTACGGAAATGTGATCTTTCCCTGTAGTTATTACTACTCTGCCAACGGTTGTCATACGGGTGGTGTCTGTTTTGGTCACGATTTGTGTTGTGAGAATAGCCTTGTCGTGTCAAGTTATTACTTCTTTCATCGCGGAATTGCGACGGATGTGACCTGTAATTGTTGTGTTCCTGGTTTCGCGTTCCGCGATTGTCAGTGTCAATTTCTAATTCTTGTAACAGTACCTGAAAAGCTTCAATGTCGTCTTTGCAACGTCCTGCCAAAATAATATGTCGTAAATGTTCAGGTAATTTGATTAAGCAAATGCGGATGAGTTCTGAGGGGCTGTATGGGTTTGACAGGTACTGATTCTTGTGCAACATGTCTTCAAAATATTTCACAAGACTGGAGAATTCAGATTGTTCGAAATGTTTCATCATTATGATGCCATGTTTTACGCGGTCTTGTGTGGCTTGAGACCAATATGCTGAGAGGAAGGCATGGTAAAATTCTCCTTCACTGTGGCAATCGTGAATGACCGATCGCATTCTTACAGCTGGTTCATTCTCTAAGTAGCCACACATAAATTCTAATCTGTGCTCCAATGACCAGTTGGGAGGAAAACAATGAGAGAATTGATGGAGCCATGCTTGTGGATGAATGTCGTTGCCAGAATTCTTAAATGTTTTGAATTTACGTGTAGTAATGAACAGCTTATAGTCAAAATCATCATGTCGTCGAGTCGCATATCGGTCATTGTTAGGTCGTGTCGGCCGTTCCATCTCAAAATTCGGTGCACATTGCCAATTTCTTTCATAACTTCCGAAATGCCCTGTGTTATTATTTTGTGGCTGTTCCGTATTTCTGTGTCCCTCTTCCCGTATTGGGGCGCGAGTATCCTCTGAAATACGTAATTCTTGTACTACTTGTGCCAACTGATCTTGCACTTCCCGGATTTCTCTTTTGTACTGTGTATTGATTTGATTTTGATTTTGTTTGAATTTTCTAATTTGTTCATACTCTTCTGTGTCAGTGAAGGCTACAGGTGTTGTGTCATTCAGATCATCATCTACCTTTGTAGATAAGTTAGTGACCTTATCCGAAAGTTCGGCTACTTTCTCCGATAGTGAACACATTTCCTCAGCGTGTTTTTCTGAACCAAGTTTCAGAGTGTCCATTTGTGTTGTAATCGAATCTACTGTGTCCTTTAAGTTTTCCTGAGTTATTGCAAGTTGCGTAACCGAATCGGTAGATGCAACTGAGTCAATTTTAGCCCACAAGGTATCATGATTTTCATGAACAATGGTTTGCAGTTCTTTTATGGCTGCTTCGTGATTCTGTAATGCATTTTCATGCCGCGAAAAAATAGGTTGAAAATGCTCACAAATTTGTGTTTTTACGTCATTACAGACTTTTTGACATTTCGATTCAATGTTATGTAACTCAGTAATTAAATCTTCACGTGTTTGTTCAAGTGTGGTGTCTAACTTTTGAAGATTTTGTTCCATTGTGTCTAACTTTTTGAGATTTTGTTCCACTGTGTCTAACTTTTTGAGATTTTGTTCCATTTGTCTCTGATTTTGTTCCATTTGTTGCACTAATTGCAATAACAATGTATTAGTGTCTGGAATCTGTTTCTCTACGCTTTTCGGCAGTGCATTTGCACCGGCAACATTCACATTTTGACAAGCAGAAAATGCGTCTTGACTTATTTGAGAAAACGGTGATAACCCAAAACCTGAATCTACAGTATTTGCGAAATTGTGTCCTGTCATTTCGGATTCCTGAGGCGAGCTGTTGCCGACCGATCGATCGATAATGCTTCCCTGTTCACTACCTGTTTCACTGTCTACACCATTGTTTGCAGCCCGCTCCATTTCCCTATGCACAATTACCAAATTACTACTTTGAACATCAGTTAATTCATTACTCTGCGGCGCTAACACACTGCTTTCATTTTCACTGTCATTTCTCAGTTTACTTTGGAGCCTAGTATTACGTTTTTCACACGCCATTATTGTCACAGTATTTCACACGATAACACAGAAAAACACAATTTGAAGAGCAAAAATAAGAGAACACATTAACATAACACTGAAAATAATATCTAGTTAATTACAGCTGCGAAATACTTGGTGCAAATCTATATGCATGCCACAACTGTTTTACTGTACAACAATGAAAGGCTACAACTACAAAGGAGATTCTCTCTACAATTACGCGCTAGCAATAAACAAAAGCTACACTAAATACACAAACTACAAGAAAAATCAGAAGATTCCAGTGAGGTATCCTAGGCTAAGGGTCGACATATGAAACGTCCCCTTTGAACAATTTATACAAGACTGTCCTTAAACTGACATACAATATTTTTAGCGCAACGCAATCTGACTTTCAAAATTCCCTACAAAAGAATGGCCCTGACTAACATTAAACTATACCTTTCACAAATCACTTACCTCACAAAAATCTTCGCTGCTCAAGCTACTGCAATACAGCGAGCGCCACTACTGCCAGCTAAATAAAAGATTCAAACTACTAAAGGCACTAACTACTGATAGGGATAGTTAGCAAATGAAAGATATTAATAGAGAACAAACAATGTATTTACCTTGATATCATCACAAGTCATAATATATATATCAGTTCATGACAAATTACAAAACTCCGCCATCTCTCTCCCCACATCCACCACTGCTGGCGGCTCACCTCCAACTGCACAACGCTACGCGCTGTTCACATCCAGCTGCCGCTGCCCAACACTACAATGGCAGACAACAATGCAAACTAGCCACAGACTGCACACAGCACAGCCAGTGATTTTCATATTGAGCGCTACGTAACGTTGCCAATAAGAAAACATAAACAGCCTACTTACATAGAGAAAACATAAACAGCCTACTTACATAGCCCCCATGCTCCCCACAAAAAATTTTTCAATTTTTTTTTGGGCAGTGGCCAATAATGATTTGATAAAATTTTTCATAATTACAATAACAAAGAAATCAAATGCACACACTTATTGATACAATGTTGGTCAAAAGCTAAAAATTTCTCACAGTCCATAAAGACAGTCCTGATCATTCATTACGGTAAAATATAGTGTTTTTCTCAAAGTCTGAGCAGTAGAAGAAAATGCACACGGAAGTAGTGGATTTCCATGCAGTCTTGAAGAAGTAGTGTTGTCCTTCCAACGGAAAGACAGTGCTGACTCTCGACATGCAGACAGGTAATGGGCCACAATGGAGCAAACCCACAGCAGAGTCATTCGAAGTTTTGAAGAATATTGGTAGGTAGGTCATCACAGAGCAGACCCACTGGAGTCCTGGTAGAGATTGTGGTATTGGTGGGCCACCACAGGCGCAGACCCACTGCAGTCCTTGTAGAAATAATGGTACTGGTGAGTCAGCAAAGACGCAGATCCACTGTAGTCCTTGTAGAGACGGCCAGCAGCCATCTGTTGCAAATGTGCAGGTGCACAATCACCATCGAAGAGTCTTGCGGACAATATAGCAAGTCCATGAACCACCACTCGTGCACTCACAAAAAAATTTCTATGAAATGTCCTTAAAACCAGCAATGCTGTTATCCAGTCCCTTGCTGAATTATTAACACACGTGCAAACACTAACAGTCCCTACTTCTCACATATTGTCCATATACTATGACCAACAGAAACGTGTGCAGTGAAATGGAACTTACAAGTTAATAATATCATGAACTGGTGACAATTACAATTTTATAACAGAAGAATACAATAACAAAGGTACAAAATACATCATTAAAGAACATAACAATACAGATAACATTTGTAGTACAGGCTTTACAAAAGAATAGATATAGACATATACATCAGTGTTACAGGAATTATGACATGAGTACATACATAGAAGATCAGAATAACTTGCGAAACATCAACTTCACACATGAGCATTTAAACAGAATGATTAATGTCTAATATCTTTACAAAGTAAATAACATATTATTAATGCCAATTATATTTGAGGATAACAGTATTCCTCATCATAGTGAATGTAGCTTAATATTAAAAGAGAAAAAAATTCTATGAAACTACACAGAGACAGGAAGAAAACAAATACACAAGGGTACACAAACACGTACTGGGATAACACAAAAGGAAAGGACAGGGTTCGTTTTCAGTGTAACATTTGGTACTGCAGTCCATCCCAAAACTTCATTCTATAGATCATTCGTCTTATTTCAACCTTTGCTTCCACCAAAAAAATCTTATCCAAGCATGCTTTCTGTATTCTGTTCATTTTTCTTTCAAAATAATTATTTCTGATTGTACAATACTCATTTGGGCCCAAATCCTTTTTATATAACTTCGCAATGCATTCTTTACCTATTCTCCATAGTCAGTTTCTCATATAGTCTACCCCCTCTTAAGCTAACTTAAATCTACTGAGCTCAGATGCTAAACTAAGGGACGAGGCAATGCAGCAGCACGTAAAACAATTATTTTGAAAAAATGGAAAATTGCAAAGCAAGCTACAGTATAAATTAGCAAAAGTCAAATTCAATAACACTATGCCTGGCAAACAGCAGCAACTTATACCTAAACATGACATAGCGCAAGCAGAAAAAATATTACACTAAACAACAATGCAGATAAGGGAAATGTATATTCACATCTTAATGTCTATGTAATTAAAGTGGTGCACCACAAGAAGTTATTCTACCAAAAAGTTACCAATTACTTGAAAAGAAAATTATGAATGCAGTTACTAGTTCCTTCTTATTGTTCTTTCCTTTCCAAGTGCTCCTTTTTTAAAGAATGTGGATCATAAAATAATTATTTAATAGATCTGTTGACAGAAAGTGTTCACATAAGCAAATGCATTTTATTTTATAAAAGCAATGCTGCAACACAGCTGGAAAACAAATGTCAAATGAAATAAGCAACTATGAAAAGCAAAGCATAAAAATATCATTCAATAGTCATGTGGCATTTCGTAAGTTAGTAGAAATTCTCTCAACTCTCATAGAAAGACGCTTGTCATAATCAGGTGTGCAGATGTAAAAATATTTCTTGTCATTTTATTAGGCATTTCAGTAAATATCGTAAATTAAGAGCTAGTGTAATCATATGTTTTCAAGTTCGACCGTGTCGTTTTTGCGATGCTTTCTACAAAGGAATGTCAGAAGCGAGGTTAATGGCGTCCCCTTTTTTTTTTTCTACCTGTGCCGCTGAAAAGGGCTCGCAATAATGGCTTTTCCTCCAGGCAACTGGCACACCTCGTCACGGTCACTTACCTTTCTTACCGACATATTTACGACAGCAGTTTCCGCTACAGTGACAGTCTCATATAAACATTTCACAGGTCGAAAATTTGTGTAACAAAAGTGTAGAAACAAAATCCTATGAATATAACAGTGTCCAAAAAAAATTTTCAGTGGCATTGTGATACATTCACACATGATTCACACATGTACACACATTTCATAATTCTAAAGTATGATTCTTGGTTTCCAACATCCTTTTCCATAAGTCAGAGTCCCTAATCACTATTCATTACTCCTTACCCTATTACACATATACGTATCCATCGACACTCGTCAATATTTCGTCATTGTAAATATGAAGCATAATCAAATAACTCATATAGCCTCAGCCTATTAATCATAAACATACCTCAGCAGCATAATACACATCGTCGTCGTAAAAATAACATCATTAACACCTCAGTCAAATCTCAAAATCGTCGTAGCTTTCTGCAATAATCCCAAACCTAAAGAAAATTCTCTGCTCATGTCAAAAGTGTCATCTGCCTCAAACGTACTTTAAAAATCATGATCTCATACCAAATACATCATTCAAAGCTCTCATAGTATCACAATGGTTCCGAAAAATATGAGCATTTCACAAAGTACAGACAAAATACAATTTCATAAGTGTGAAGTTACCCAACTGTGAAATTGCGTAAACATGTGTCACTGATGTAGTAAAAAATGTTTATCTCTCAGTTAAATGATCAGATAGCTGTGTAATTTGTGTGTTAGAGAAATATGGTACCGATGTGTAAAGTTGTATAAGCAAATACCATATTAGCTAGGGTTCCTTGTGGTTGCCACACACATGGTACACAAAGTAAGCGTGTACCCCCCTGAGGATTAATGTAATTATACCCTCAGGTGTTACAGATTACAGCAATGGAATGAAATGTATCACGGAAAACTTTCTTTGTCATTCAAAAAATCTTTAAAAATAAATGTTTTAAGTACAAAATTAATCACTCAAATACGTGTACTGTAGCGCTAAATGTGCGTCTTGTTGCAACATAATCTGTGTGGAAGTGTCGTAGTTATCGTCCTCCGAAAGCTAAGTTCTGCATAAGTCAATGTACTTACCTCATAATACACAAAAGTGAAATGCTTTGCGTATAGATATCGTAGTTATTACGCTTATTGTTGTAATGAAGAAAGTACTGTACAGTAACGTATTGTTATGCCACGAAAAAGGCTGTCTCATTGTTGCTATACCACAAAAGTTACTACTAAAACATGTTTTTCTTCCTAGAAGAATTCAGAAAACTGTGCAGATATAAAACAGAAACACCGCAAAATCAACATTGTAAATTGTCACTCATTAGTAGCGTCGTGATAAAATCGTGTAGCTGTCACATAAACTAACTATTGTCTCATCTGGTATCTCACAGAAAGTACTTTAAATCCGGAATGTATTTTCAAGTAAACCAAAATGTTGCATTAAAATCTCATTAGCAGTACTGGTAAATGTTCTAATCGTGCAACTAACAAGCAAGAATGTACACACACAATTACACTGTGTCGTCTGTTCGCAATAACAATGCATTCGTAATTTCTGTTTAAATAATTTCTCTTGGTTCTTGGCTGGATATTTAACTTCAAACATTGTTGCATGGTAACAGTTTCTAAGTCTGACAAAGCATATTAGTAATGTGAAGCGAAAAATTTTATGACAAAGACTAAGTTAAAAAGCAGATTATCTTTCAATAAACGGTTTTACATGTGAAATGTGGTGTAAACCTTTACTCTTCCTAGTACGCAGAGTTTCAACTTCAACGCAATTATCATGCGGTATTCGTCCGTAAAGAATACTGGAATTTTGCTCAAGGTTAGCGTCAATGTTATTTTTCTCTGAGCCAGCCGGCGCAAGCGGCTGCCTGCGGTGTGAGCCATTGTCTGTTTCTTTGTTGGCGCGCGTCGTTACTGGGATTAGGAGGTCTAACTTCCACAAATTCGCCTTGCCGAGAGGGCCCAGCTCTGTTTAAAGCTCGCCAGTTCTGATAGAATTCAGGTCTGTCGTTTTGTCGGTAGTTTACACAGTTTCTTTCGTGTCGGTCACGTGGTGGAGAATTTCTCCCTGAATCGTAACTGCGCGCTGAACTGTTGCGTCTGAAATTATTCTGTCTCCCTTGATAATAATAGTTCTGATTACCATATTGTCTGTTTCTATGATTGTCTCTGTCATATTCATTACTACGGAAATGTGATCTTTCCCTGTAGTTATTACTACTCTGCCAACGGTTGTCATACGGGTGGTGTCTGTTTTGGTCACGATTTGTGTTGTGAGAATAGCCTTGTCGTGTCAAGTTATTACTTCTTTCATCGCGGAATTGCGACGGATGTGACCTGTAATTGTTGTGTTCCTGGTTTCGCGTTCCGCGATTGTCAGTGTCAATTTCTAATTCTTGTAACAGTACCTGAAAAGCTTCAATGTCGTCTTTGCAACGTCCTGCCAAAATAATATGTCGTAAATGTTCAGGTAATTTGATTAAGCAAATGCGGATGAGTTCTGAGGGGCTGTATGGGTTTGACAGGTACTGATTCTTGTGCAACATGTCTTCAAAATATTTCACAAGACTGGAGAATTCAGATTGTTCGAAATGTTTCATCATTATGATGCCATGTTTTACGCGGTCTTGTGTGGCTTGAGACCAATATGCTGAGAGGAAGGCATGGTAAAATTCTCCTTCACTGTGGCAATCGTGAATGACCGATCGCATTCTTACAGCTGGTTCATTCTCTAAGTAGCCACACATAAATTCTAATCTGTGCTCCAATGACCAGTTGGGAGGAAAACAATGAGAGAATTGATGGAGCCATGCTTGTGGATGAATGTCGTTGCCAGAATTCTTAAATGTTTTGAATTTACGTGTAGTAATGAACAGCTTATAGTCAAAATCATCATGTCGTCGAGTCGCATATCGGTCATTGTTAGGTCGTGTCGGCCGTTCCATCTCAAAATTCGGTGCACATTGCCAATTTCTTTCATAACTTCCGAAATGCCCTGTGTTATTATGTTGTGGCTGTTCCGTATTTCTGTGTCCCTCTTCCCGTATTGGGGCGCGAGTATCCTCTGAAATACGTAATTCTTGTACTACTTGTGCCAACTGATCTTGCACTTCCCGGATTTCTCTTTTGTACTGTGTATTGATTTGATTTTGATTTTGTTTGAATTTTCTAATTTGTTCATACTCTTCTGTGTCAGTGAAGGCTACAGGTGTTGTGTCATTCAGATCATCATCTACCTTTGTAGATAAGTTAGTGACCTTATCCGAAAGTTCGGCTACTTTCTCCGATAGTGAACACATTTCCTCAGCGTGTTTTTCTGAACCAAGTTTCAGAGTGTCCATTTGTGTTGTAATCGAATCTACTGTGTCCTTTAAGTTTTCCTGAGTTATTGCAAGTTGCGTAACCGAATCGGTAGATGCAACTGAGTCAATTTTAGCCCACAAGGTATCATGATTTTCATGAACAATGGTTTGCAGTTCTTTTATGGCTGCTTCGTGATTCTGTAATGCATTTTCATGCCGCGAAAAAATAGGTTGAAAATGCTCACAAATTTGTGTTTTTACGTCATTACAGACTTTTTGACATTTCGATTCAATGTTATGTAACTCAGTAGTTAAATCTTCACGTGTTTGTTCAAGTGTGGTGTCTAACTTTTGAAGATTTTGTTCCATTGTGTCTAACTTTTTGAGATTTTGTTCCACTGTGTCTAACTTTTTGAGATTTTGTTCCATTTGTCTCTGATTTTGTTCCATTTGTTGCACTAATTGCAATAACAATGTATTAGTGTCTGGAATCTGTTTCTCTACGCTTTTCGGCAGTGCATTTGCACCGGCAACATTCACATTTTGACAAGCAGAAAATGCGTCTTGACTTATTTGAGAAAACGGTGATAACCCAAAACCTGAATCTACAGTATTTGCGAAATTGTGTCCTGTCATTTCGGATTCCTGAGGCGAGCTGTTGCCGACCGATCGATCGATAATGCTTCCCTGTTCACTACCTGTTTCACTGTCTACACCATTGTTTGCAGCCCGCTCCATTTCCCTATGCACAATTACCAAATTACTACTTTGAACATCAGTTAATTCATTACTCTGCGGCGCTAACACACTGCTTTCATTTTCACTGTCATTTCTCAGTTTACTTTGGAGCCTAGTATTACGTTTTTCACACGCCATTATTGTCACAGTATTTCACACGATAACACAGAAAAACACAATTTGAAGAGCAAAAATAAGAGAACACATTAACATAACACTGAAAATAATATCTAGTTAATTACAGCTGCGAAATACTTGGTGCAAATCTATATGCATGCCACAACTGTTTTACTGTACAACAATGAAAGGCTACAACTACAAAGGAGATTCTCTCTACAATTACGCGCTAGCAATAAACAAAAGCTACACTAAATACACAAACTACAAGAAAAATCAGAAGATTCCAGTGAGGTATCCTAGGCTAAGGGTCGACATATGAAACGTCCCCTTTGAACAATTTATACAAGACTGTCCTTAAACTGACATACAATATTTTTAGCGCAACGCAATCTGACTTTCAAAATTCCCTACAAAAGAATGGCCCTGACTAACATTAAACTATACCTTTCACAAATCACTTACCTCACAAAAATCTTCGCTGCTCAAGCTACTGCAATACAGCGAGCGCCACTACTGCCAGCTAAATAAAAGATTCAAACTACTAAAGGCACTAACTACTGATAGGGATAGTTAGCAAATGAAAGATATTAATAGAGAACAAACAATGTATTTACCTTGATATCATCACAAGTCATAATATATATATCAGTTCATGACAAATTACAAAACTCCGCCATCTCTCTCCCCACATCCACCACTGCTGGCGGCTCACCTCCAACTGCACAACGCTACGCGCTGTTCACATCCAGCTGCCGCTGCCCAACACTACAATGGCAGACAACAATGCAAACTAGCCACAGACTGCACACAGCACAGCCAGTGATTTTCATATTGAGCGCTACGTAACGTTGCCAATAAGAAAACATAAACAGCCTACTTACATAGAGAAAACATAAACAGCCTACTTACATGATATTCCGTAAACGCCTACGAATATCTGCCGTGCTCTGGTTTCCCGAGTAAGTAGCTCAATTACAGCTCTCTGCTCTCTGCTTGGAACGCACCTCATTTTGAAGGCTATGTATAGCGCTGCCAGCTATTGGAACTTCATGGAACTAGAAGGGGTTAAGTGGGAATAATCCACTGTGTCCCACAACAGATACCGCATTTTTTCAACCGAAATCTGCCGAGGAAGAACACGTGTTACTTTATTTATTGAACCCTTCTCGTAAGTTTCGTCAGTCAAGATAATAGTAGCGACATAGGTGATTAACTCATTTGTTTTCAGGAACTAAGTTACGAAAGGCCGTAAACACGCATCTTGACAAGAGAAAAGTCATAAAGAACTCAGCCTGACCTGAATTCAAAGTGGCTTCAAAATCCTTTTTACTCTTCTGTTGTCTATTAGATATACACTACTGGCCATTAAAATTGCTACACCAAGAAGAAATGCAGATGATGAACGGGTATTCATTGGACAAGTATATTATACTAGAACTGACATGTGATTACATTTTCACGTAATTTGGGTGGATAAATCCTGAGAAATCACTATCCAGAACAACCACCTTTGGCCGTAATAACGGCCTTGATACGCCTGGGCATTGAGTCAAACAGAACTTGGATGGCGTGTACGGGTACAGCTGCCCATGCAGCTTCAACAAGATACCACAGTTCATCAAGAGTAGTGGCTGGCATATTGTGACGAGCCAGTTGCTCGGTCACCATTGACCAGACGTTTTCAATTGGTGAGAGATCTGGAGAATGTGATGGACAGGGCAGCAGTCGAACAATTTCTGTATCCAGAAAGGCCCGTACAGGACCTGCAACATGCGGTCGTGCATTATCCTGCTGAAATGTAGGGTTTCGCAGGGATCGAATGAAGGGTAGAGCCACGGGTCGTCACACATCTGAAATTTAACGTCCACTGTTCAAAGTGCCGTCAATGAGAACAAGAGTTGACCGAGACGTGTAATCAATGGCACACGATACCATCACGCCGGGTGATACGCCAGTATGGCGATGACGAATACACTCTTCCAATGTGCGTTCACCGCGATGTCGCCAAACACGGATACGACCATCATGATGCTGTAAACAGAACCTGGATTCATCCGGAAAAATGACGTTTTGCCTTTCGTGCACCCAGGTTCGTCGTTGAGTACACCATCGCAGGCGCTCCTGTCTGTGATGCTGCGTCAAGGGTAACCGCAGCCGTGGTCTCCGAGCTGATAGTCCATGCTGCTGCAAGCGTCGTCGAACTGTTCGTGCAGATGGCTGTTGTCTTGCAAACGTCCCCATTTGTTGACTCAGGGATAGAGACGTGGCTGCACGATCCGTTACAGCCATGCGGATAAGATGCCTGTCATCTCGACTGCTAGTGATATGAGGCCGTTGGGATTCAGCATGGCGTTCCATATTACCCTCCTGAACTCACCGATTACATATTCTGCTAACAGTCATTGGATCTCGACCAACTCGAGCAGCAGTGTCGTGATACGATAGACCGAAATCGCGATAGGCTACAATCCGACCTTTATCAAAGTCGGAAACGTGATGGTACGCATTTCTCCTCCTTACACGAGGCATCACAACGATGTTTCACCAGGCAACGCCGGTCAACTGCTGTTTGTGTATGAGTAATCGGTTGGAAACTTTCCTCATATCAGCACGTTGTAGGTGTCGCCACCGGCGCCAACCATGTGTGAATGCTCTGAAAAGCTAATCATTTCCATATCACAGCATTTTCTTCCTGTCGGTTAAATTTCGCGGCTGTAGCACGTCATCTTCGTGGTGTAGGAATTTTAATGGCCAGTAGTGCAGTAGCGACGTAGGTGATTAGCTCATTTGCTTTCAGGAACTAAGTTACGAAAGGCCGTAAACACGCCTCTTGACAAGAGATAAGTCATAATGAAAATCAGCCTGTCCTGAATGCAAAGTGGCTTTAAAATCCTTTTTACTCTTCTGTTGTCTAGTAGATATACCTTAACATAATGTGCGCCTCTGAAAATACTTAACTATGATGAGAACAAAGAGAAACATATGCACCCAACACGCTGAGGAACTTTATGAAAAGCAATGCAATGAAAACATTTCAGTGGTTTGCAATGCACCATGATGTGAAACAGAATCGTATTATGGGATATAAGACTCAAACTCAAAACATGTGCCGTCTTAATGGTCAAGAATCAACCTTGCACTATACAGGAAGCTACAATGAAATTCACCCATAGCTGAATGAAACCATTTTTGTAGTTAGAGTTGTTTCGTGAAGGATGTATTTGCGACGTGGTTTGGTTACCTACTGGCTCTTACATGGCTGGATAACGAGACGACTTGACCTTGGATGACAGGTACTAAACCTTAAACTTTGTGTTCTGCCTTACGGCAGGTCTTGTCATGGGGGAGGCCTCGTTAGAAAGGTCCACCGCATGAGCGTCTAGCGATGTGATTCCAGTGGTGGTTGCCCGTTGCCTTCCACTGATGATGATGAAATGATAATGAGGACAACACAACACCCAGTCCCTGAGCGGAGGCCGCGGTGGTCTAGCGGTTCTAGGCGCTCAGTCCGGAACCGCGGGACTGCTACGGTCGCAGGTTCGAATCCTGCCTCGGGCATGGATGTGTGTGCTGTCCTTAGGTTAGTTAGGTTTAAGTGGTTCTAAGTTCTAGGGGACTGATGACCACAGCAGTTAAGTCCCATAGTGCTCAGAGCCCTGAGCGGAGAAAATCTCCAACCCAGCAGAGAATCTAACCCGGGCCCCTTGGCGTGACAGACCGCTGCTCTGACCACTCAGCTATCGGGGCGGACTGGATGACAGATGAGGGTATATTATTCTACGCTGTTGCTACTCAACGTCAGAGTTCTTCAGTCGTTGTGGCCGTCGATTGTTTGCCTGGCAGTCCCTCAGAAACCAGTGACCAGATGCTATGAAAGCGATATGGAAAACATGCTGGCCAGGGCACCAGCCGAACACCCTCTGCCTCGAGGTAAGCCAGGACAGCACAGGTATTATCTTATTGGAAGGTAAGTCACAGAGAAGTCAATGATAATGCACAGCCACTAGCTGTAACAAGCCTGAAATGTAATGCCTCTTGTCCGGATTTGCCGACTATACGATCTTCAGGTTTGTGTACCAAATGGTACTGCATACCGTCACGCGAGATACTGGACCTCGATGACGGTGACAAATGGAATCTGGCTACGTTGATTCTCCTTGTACTTCTGCATATGGATACACATTCTGCTCGAAAAAGTCCCTTTAGAAGTTTCCAATTCACTCAAGATTTATTGTTGCAGCAGGGAATATGGAGTACATGAAATGATTACATTTACAGATCAATAGCGCAAGCGACTTTGAGGTACAGGGTATCCTAAACGTGCTCGACTGGAGACTCGTCCGGACATCGTGCTGGCCAGGAAAGTTGCTTCACGTCTTGTAGATCACATTGAGCTTCAAGGGCAGTGTGTGGGCGAGCATTATCTAAGAACATTGTGCACGTACCAAGCGCCGGTTAGTGTCCCCTCCCGAAACCCCAAAGGTGAAAGAAATTTGTAGCTTATCGCATCCCAGACTACAGTGTATCTTGGACGAATGCACTTACGAGACACCGCTCACCACGTCTGTGTCGTACGCGCAAACGACTATCCATTGCGTGCAGCAAGAATCTGCTTTTATCGTTGAAGGCCACATTTAACAAGTGATCCTGTGACTGCACCAGTTGAGCCGTTCACGTCGACGCTGCGGCGTGAGTGGAAAACGGGCTAGAGGTTTGCCAGTCTGTAGTCCCACTGCTAATAATCGGTTCCCAATAGTTCGTGTTGACACGTCTGGGCTCACAAGCCCTCTTATCTCTGCTGTGGTAGTGTAAGATCTGCCACTACTGCTCTTAAAAGACGACGATCCCGGCTGTCGTCTGTTCTGGGTGAAAGCCCAGAATCTGGTCTACGGGTGTGAGAGTGTTTACGAGACCACTGATACCAGCATCGTTGCACAACTGACGCAGCACGTCTCACTTTCATGGCAGTTCTCCGTAAGGACTATCCATCTACTCCTAAGACCACAATTTGACCCCTTTCCAACTGACTGTAGGAAGCACGAATGTGTCTCCGTGGCATTGTTGTCTACTTGCTTTTCGCGTTTGCACCAGACTAAGCCCTGTGGCTGAGCATCCCATATTAAAGAGTAGACATAGATACCGCTCTGGTTATTATGCCACAACACTATCTGTTGGCGGACGATGTTAAAACCATTATTAGTACATCTAGTATCCCTCAGGTGACACATGTCATCATCGGATCAAAATCGACGTTCTCTTTCCAGTCGTACTAAATCTTTCCAGCAGTGTATATCATAATGTTGTACACATAATAGAAACACATCAAACTCCTTTTTGATCTAATGCCCTTTTTGAGCCAGATGTACCGTAATGAAACAGTCAATTTTTATTTGCTAATTCCTTAACTTTTTGGCCGTAATTTTGTTTAGCGTGGATGACTATCCAATGTTCTTATGCAATAAACTTGCATTAACACCGTCTCTAAAAATCTTTTTGTCGACGGAACGTTACTACTCAGTCTCCATTTTTTCGCATAAACACAGCGTCAATGAAAATAATTGTGAACGAGATATTAGAAACTTTCGAGATAAAAGTCGCTGTCAGGTAATGTGCTGAACATGGTCCATTCCACTTCAGTAGAGTTTTCGAAAGAAGCTGTTTCAGTAATGGAATCATAGTTAAGACTTGAAGGATAAGAAAATCAATGTAGGTTAAGTCAATAACACGAATACTTTGACTACCTAGCCTTTACTGCAGACATAGAAATCTTGAACAAGTACGTCGATTTAGTAATCAAGAAGCTTAAAGGGACTGGAGTGTTGAAGAACAAATTTCGTTGAATGAAGCACAATACGCGACAAACCAAAATGACAGAGCAGAATGGGTGATCACGGACTATGGGAAAATTGAATAGGGGACGTAATTCATCAGATCAGATTAGACACCAAACATTGGTTTCGTCATGTAAGTAAGGTATGATACAAGACTGTGATTGTCACCTGGGTAAATAAAATAAATGAAAAGAAAAATTGTATCACTCAGGGCATCACTCTGAAACAACAATTATGTGGTATTTGTAGCAAAAAATTAATAAAAATATATATATTCTGTTGTGGATTGGCAGGAGCCAACCCACGGAGTTTGGAGGAAGCCGAAAGGCACGCGTTTAAGCTCACGCAGGCTGGCGTGAGGTCTGGAACAGGACAAGGATATTAGAACTTAGAAAAAAAAGGAGGTAGCTAGTGGAATACTTAACTTTAATCCATTAAAGTTGAACGTAGCACTTGTCTGTACATTCTTTACAATATCAATAGCAACTGATAATGGCGCCTTGCTAGGTCGTAGCAAATGACGTAGCTGAAGGCTATGCTAACTATCGTCTCGGCAAATGAGAGTGTATTTTGTCAGTGAACCATCGCTAACAAAGTCGGTTGTACAACTGGGGCGAGTGCTAGGAAGTCTCTTTAGACCTGCCGTGTGGCGGCACTTGGTCTACAATCACTGATAGTGGCGACACGCCGGTCCGACGTATACTAATGGACCGCGGCTGATTTAAAGGCTACCACCTAGCAAGTGTGGTGTCTGGCGGTGACACCACATATTCAATATTAGAGTCGAATTTACATTACTACCCAGAGATGAAATTAGACGGCTAATATGGATAGCTTCACTACCGCCACAGCAAAAAGCTCGACGCTGACTGCACTTAATAACTGAACACTAAAGTAGCATCTTTTAGTTACTTTAGTTCATATTAACAGAATCTTCCGTCGGATCTTGGTAGAACAACATTATAATAAATGAAAGGCACCAGTTTGCTTTTGTTCTACAATATTACTTTTATTGCTAACCGGTTTTCGGCTTACAAGGCCAGTAAATGTCTGAAGATGGCTTTGCATTTATTACTTCAGTTCACTGGACGCAACTTGAGGATAATTATGTTACCCATAGTAACAAAACTGACTGTACGGCATGATGTTATTCATGTGTCTTGTTTGTTTCACGAAGCTACAAAACAGTTCTTGGTATACGGAGATTCGCTATATTCGAGAAAGAAAGCTGATTTGCCCTCTTCGTATTTTCCACAGGGTGTTTTTGACTGTAGAGACTATTAATTAAAGGGTGGAGAACATCTAAGGACTGCCTAACAGTTTCTCTGTGACAGTTGGCATACATCGAGGCTCAGCTCTGTCTCCGCTACTCTTTTGTTACAGTAATAGATACCATAGCGAACAACTTACAGACTTTTGTACTGTGGACAACGGTATACTCTATTGATGTGATTCCTGAGGTGGATATCAGGGAAGATCTTGAAACTCGAAAGTCCAAACATGGTATAATCGTCTACAAGGATTTGGCCTTCGTCTGAACATTCACAAGAGTAAGTACCTCTAAACGATTTCATCTCCTGAAACTATATAAGTTTATGGAGTTCCTCTTAGCGTGGTGGACACATTCCGATGTCTAGGTTCTCGACTATGGAGTGACGGCAAAATGAATGAGGATGTTGGAGCAAGAATAAAAGCGAGCTGGATGCGACTGAGAGACTTCACTGGTATTCTTTGTGATAAGAAGACGCTTATCCAACTAAAACCAAAGATATACAGCACAATGGTGTGGCCAGCTAAATTATATGGTACCCACATTAGAAGTGCTGAGCATTCGCTACATGTCATCGACATGCAGATACTACGAAGATCATTAAGCACTATGCTGCTCCACCATATCAACATTACAACGATCCCACAACTGGCTTAATGGCTCGAATCAATGGGAAGATGCAAGAATCGAGACTTTGGCTGTACGGACACATCGTACAGGTGCCACCTACTTCAGTCATCAGCTCAGCCGATCATGGTTCAAATGGCTCTGAGCACTATGGGACTTAACTTCTGAGGGCATCAGTCCCCTAGAACTTAGAACTACTTAAACCTAACTAACCTAAGGACATCACACACATCCATGCCCGAGGCAGGATTCGAACCTGCGACCGTAGCGGTCGCGCGGTTCCCGACTGTAGCGCCTAGAACCGCTCGGCCACTCCGGCCGGCTCAGCCGATCATCTCATTATCGAAGGCCAGAGATAACTTGGAAGATCTAAATTACGGGGGCTATACACAATACACGTAGATCTAAGATAAAGAATCCTAAATCCGCGGGAAACATTAGACCATAAGAAATGGGGGGAATTGACCCACAAACCATACCCCGCTCAAATGGAAAGGTGCGGACGCAGCAGAAGAAGGGAACATCCAAGGTTTGAAAATGTAAAATTTCCATTCTGGAGCGGAAATACACTTCTGGAAAAGAAAATGCAACAATCTCAAGGACAAGGCTATTTTATTGACAAATGAAGTGGCAGGTAGTTCATTATTTTAAATTTAGTCCAAACAAAATACACATGTCACAGTCAAGGGTGACCAAACAATCGTATCAATACGCAGTGTACCTCCCTCCCCCGTCTCCCCCTCTTGAACCCCTCCTTGGCAGCAACTCAAAGTTGTATTCTCGTATGCTAACGATTGTAAAGGTGCCGAATGGCATCCTGCGATGGACTGCCCCAAGAACCTTGCACCTTTTGTTGCAGTTTGGCAATGGTTCCTGAAGACTCTGGATAACGAGCAAGTTTCTGCTTAAACATGGCCCATACTTGCTCACTTAGAGAGAGATCTGGTGATGTTGCTGACCGTGGCAGTTGTTATACACCATGAAGAGCACGTTATGTGACAGCAGCCGTATGCCAACCTGCGCTGTCTTGCTGAAAAAATGCATCACTTTCCTGTTGAAGAAATGACAGTAGCGCCGGGTGCAGTGTAACGGGCACTAGTTCCTTTACCCTGCAGAAACCGCAAATGTGACCACGGGTTGTAAGTGATGGCCTTGATGTGCGTTTGTACTGCGTGGTCGTCCAGAACCTGGTCTACCTCTGAGGGAATGTTCCACAGACCACTGCTGAAAGCAACGACACACTACCGTGCTCGACACATGCAACAACCCTTCGATACGTCCATCCAACTTCCCGCACGCTCACCAGAAACCCTGTTCAAATGGCTGAAGTTTTTCAACAGGAACTCGTCTGCGGGGCATGGTTGTAGCCCAGAATGAATGCCACACAAACTGTTCACCTCTAAACTCAACGCACTTACTGGCTGCAGAGTCAAATCAGAGGATGCACAAGCAAGCCTCCAGAACGCCATCTGATCGCCGACGACAGTAAGAAATGAATCACTACCACTACAACCTCTCAGTATGTACATATTATATTCTGGCGACACTTCACACAGACCTTGAGGCTGTTGTACTTTTTCCGGCAGCGTATATTGGTAGACTCGCTGTTTTTCCCACCAGAGGGAAACACTATTCCTGATAATTGCTGCCGTACTTTTAATCATCTCTTATTTGTTTCTCGTCCTTTCAAGAATCGGGCTCGCAATTTCTCCTCCTTATTCAAGATTAATCCTCGTAATGCATACTGACAAGAGAACCTCCCCATCGCACCCTCGTCACATTTAGTGGTAAGAGGGCCCGTGTGCAGCCAATCAAAAACTGAACACAAATCAAGCGTGAAAACAGGAAGAAAGTGAATGAACTATGGAAAAAGCAAAATAGAAACACTGAACGGTTCAAGGACAGGAAGTTCAATATACGACAGCCTCAGTTACCGACCGTCTCGTGGATAAGTGGTCACGGTGTTGGACTATCTAGCGGGCGAGCCGGTTTCAAACCACCCTTGTCCCATTTTTTTTTTTTTTCGCTGTTCGCTGTATTCAAATTTGCGTCTGTGTCGTGCTGTCACGTTCGTTTGCAACAGCGACCTATAATGGCAGTTGATTTTGCACAACTACTATATTAGCAGCCAAAAGGAGACGCAAACCTTTGATGACAAGGCGACAAGTGAACCGAATCCTCCACCGGAACACACGTCTGGTGTGTCGTACATGAGATATGCCTCCTTGCCCGATTTAGATGTTCGTATGAATATGAATGTAATCACTCCCAAGAAAATGACGAAAACATAATACACTCCTGGAAATGGAAAAAAGAACACATTGACACCGGTGTGTCAGACCCACCATACTTGCTCCGGACACTGCGAGAGGGCTGTACAAGCAATGATCACACGCACGGCACAGCAGACACACCAGGAACCGCGGTGTTGGCCGTCGAATGGCGCTAGCTGCGCAGCATTTGTGCACCGCCGCCGTCAGTGTCAGCCAGTTTGCCGTGGCATACGGAGCTCCATCGCAGTCTTTAACACTGGTAGCATGCCGCGACAGCGTGGACGTGAACCGTATGTGCAGTTGACGGACTTTGAGCGAGGGCGTATAGTGGGCATGCGGGAGGCCGGGTGGACGTACCGTCAAATTGCTCAACACGTGGGGCGTGAGGTAACCATAGTACATCGATGTTGTCGCCAGTGGTCGGCGGAAGGTGCACGTGCCCGTCGACCTGGGACCGGACCGCAGCGACGCACGGATGCACGCCAAGACCGTAGGATCCTACGCAGTGCCGTAGGGGACCGCACCGCCACTTCCCAGCAAATTAGGGACACTGTTGCTCCTGGGGTATCGGCGAGGACCATTCGCAACCGTCTCCATGAAGCTGGGCTACGGTCCCGCACACCGTTAGGCCGTCTTCCGCTCACGCCCCAACATCGTGCAGCCCGCCTCCAGTGGTGTCGCGACAGGCGTGAATGGAGGGACGAATGGAGACGTGTCGTCTTCAGCGATGAGAGTCGCTTCTGCCTTGGTGCCAATGATGGTCGTATGCGTGTTTGGCGCCGTGCAGGTGAGCGCCACAATCAGGACTGCATACGACTGAGGCACACAGGGCCAACACCCGGCATCATGATGTGGGGAGCGATCTCCTACACTGGCCGTACACCACTGGTGATCGTCGAGGGGACACTGAATAGTGCACGGTACATCCAAACCGTCATCGAACCCATCGTTCTACCATTCCTAGACCGGCAAGGGAACTTGCTGTTCCAACAGGACAATGCACGTCCGCATGTATCCCGTGCCACCCAACGTGCTCTAGAAGGTGTAAGTCAACTACCCTGGCCAGCAAGATCTCCGGATCTGTCCCCCATTGAGCATGTTTGGGACTGGATGAAGCGTCGACTCACGCGGTCTGCACGTCCAGCACGAACGCTGGTCCAACTGAGGCGCCAGGTGGAAATGGCATGGCAAGCCGTTCCACAGGACTACATCCAGCATCTCTACGATCGTCTCCATGGGAGAATAGCAGCCTGCATTGCTGGGAAAGGTGGATATACACTGTACTAGTGCCGACATTGTGCATGCTCTGTTGCCTGTGTCTATGTGCCTGTGGTTCTGTCAGTGTGATCATGTGATGTATCTGACCCCAGGAATGTGTCAATAAAGTTTCCCCTTCCTGGGACAATGAATTCACGGTGTTCTTATTTCAATTTCCAGGAGTGTAGTTTGTCACATAAGCTCCAACAAATGAACGCAACAGTTTCACAATCACACAGTTTCTCTGTGCTCTGCCAAAACATACGTTTTTAATATTTTTGAAGTTGCGTACCGTTTTGGAAGTTTTGTTTCTTGAACTCCTTTGTTGTAACGTGAGTCGCACACATTTATTTGTTGTTTTCATTCCTGTGAGACGTCTATGTGGTATCTCAAAAATTGGTTCAAATGGCTCTGAGCACTATGGGACTTAAATTCTGAGGTCATCAGTCCCCTAGAACTTAGAACTACTTAAACCTAACTAACCGAAGGACATCACATACATCCATGCCCGAGGCAGGATTCGAACCTGCGACCGTAGCGGTCTCGCGGTTCCACACTGTGGCGCCTAGAACCGCTCGGCCACCCCGGCCGGCTATGTGGTATCTCACCTGCTCTCGCAATTCATCATGTATTCTTACCACATGACTCAAATTTTACAACCAATGTGTAGTACGACAACGGCTAAGACTGCAGAAAGAGAACAAACATTTCAATGACCGGACGGACATTTCATAATGTTGTGAAAAAAAGGCACGAGCGGGTCTTGAACACAGCTTGTGCGCGTTGCAGTCCAACACCGTCATCACTTAACCACAAAACCACGGCAGTTCATTTTCCCTCAATGTTGCTCTTGTTAGACTTGAACTATTCACTGTTTCTATTTTGCTTTTTTTCACAGATCAGTATGGCTTCTTCCTGTTTTCATGCTTGGTCTGTGTTCAGTTTTTGACGGGTTATCCACTGGGCCATCTTACCCCTAAACCCGAAAGGGGGGGGGGGGGTGAGATGGGAAGTTTCCCCTGTGAGAAATTCTGACTATCTCATAGAATACACAATTACACGATGAAAACATAGATCCCTGTCGTTCATCAATGATAGAGAAAGACCTAAGAGCCAACTTCATTAATTTAGCTACTCTGGTTTCACTTCATAATTCCCACTTTCCTTGCAATACGCGCCATATCGTCCGCATTAGTAAAAGGCTGTTTACCGACAAAGGGCCGTGGTAATATCGTACGGGAATCTCGAAAAATGAGTCTCGGTCTGTGTGATTGTATGTACACTCCTGGAAATTGAAATAAGAACACCGTGAATTCATTGTCCCAGGAAGGGGAAACTTTATTGACACATTCCTGGGGTCAGATACATCACATGATCACACTGACAGAACCACAGGCACATAGACACAGGCAACAGAACATGCACAATGTCGGCACTAGTACAGTGTATATCCACCTTTCGCAGCAATGCAGGCTGCTATTCTCCCATGGAGACGATCGTAGAGATGCTGGATGTAGTCCTGTGGAACGGCTTGCCATGCCATTTCCACCTGGCGCCTCAGTTGGACCAGCGTTCGTGCTGGACGTGCAGACCGCGTGAGACGACGCTTCATCCAGTCCCAAACATGCTCAATGGGGGACAGATCCGGAGATCTTGCTGGCCAGGGTAGTTGACTTACACCTTCTAGAGCACGTTGGGTGGCACGGGATACATGCGGACGTGCATTGTCCTGTTGGAACAGCAAGTTCCCTTGCCGCTCTAGGAATGGTAGAACGATGGGTTCGATGACGGTTTGGATGTACCGTGCACTATTCAGTGTCCCCTCGACGATCACCAGTGGTGTACGGCCAGTGTAGGAGATCGCTCCCCACACCATGATGCCGGGTGTTGGCCCTGTGTGCCTCGGTCGTATGCAGTCCTGATTGTGGCGCTCACCTGCACGGCGCCAAACACGCATACGACCATCATTGGCACCAAGGCAGAAGCGACTCTCATCGCTGAAGACGACACGTCTCCATTCGTCCCTCCATTCACGCCTGTCGCGACACCACTGGAGGCGGGCTGCACGATGTTGGGGCGTGAGCGGAAGACGGCCTAACGGTGTGCGGGACCGTAGCCCAGCTTCATGGAGACGGTTGCGAATGGTCCTCGCCGATATCCCAGGAGCAACAGTGTCCCTAATTTGCTGGGAAGTGGCGGTGCGGTCCCCTACGGCACTGCGTAGGATCCTACGGTCTTGGCGTGCATCCGTGCGTCGCTGCGGTCCGGTCCCAGGTCGACGGGCACGTGCACCTTCCGCCGACCACTAGCGACAACATCGATGTACTGTGGAGACCTCACGCCCCACGTGTTGAGCAATTCGGCGGTACGTCCAGCCGGCCTCCCGCATGCCCACTATACGCCCTCGCTCAAAGTCCGTCAACTGCACATACGGTTCACGTCCACGCTGTCGCGGCATGCTACCAGTGTTAAAGAGTGCGATGGAGCTCCGTATGCCACGGCAAACTGGCTGACACTGACGGCGGCGGTGCACAAATGCTGCGCAGCTAGCGCCATTCGACGGCCAACACCGCGGTTCCTGGTGTGTCCGCTGTGCCGTGCGTGTGATCATTGCTTGTACAGCCCTCTCGCAGTGTCCGGAGCAAGTATGGTGGGTCTGACACACCGGTGTCAATGTGTTCTTTTTTCCATTTCCAGGAGTGTATTTGTGTGTTTGTGTGAGGTCACTGAGTCACTCCCTCCTACATCCTCCCTCAATCATACACACACGTACATACACATGAACGCGCGACGCGTGCACGCGCGCGCACACAAACACACACACACACACACACACACACACACACACACACACACACACCCTCGTAAATAACGTAGGTTTACTAACAAAAGGTTAGAGACTGTTGGAGATTCACGTGGTCGCTCATAATCAGGCGTATCTGTGTTACAAAGAGAAAAAAGGAACTTATCACTACCTGCAGAGATATATGTGGACTCAACGAAATTTTGATCGTACTGTGTATTTGCCCTATATGTTTCAGCGTAAAGAACTAGATGCAAGATACAAATCATCTACTCGCCATGTTGATACCAGGAAGTCCATGTTAACCTAACTGATATGGACGTGGATCACTATTCTCCTCCACCCTGTCGATTTCGGTCTAATCACAATACATCCTTCGCAAACTAAATCGTGCTGCTTGACGTTTATCAACCAGACAGCTAATTTAATATGTTGCTTCACTGTCAAATCAGCCAATGGTATAGATTACCAAAGTTTCTCATTGTTAAGCTCGTTGGTACGTAGAATGCGTACCGGAACCACATGCATTCGCTTTTGTCCCAAGTCCCCGGTCAGCCTTTCTCCCGACGGCACGACGCATGTTCTCATACTGCACGCTTTCTTGGAGAGCACGACCATTCAGACGGCGTCCTAGAAACAGCAGCACGTTCTTCGCATGTGTGTCGCACAGCAGATGCTAGGCACACGCTAGGAGGTCGTATAGCTTGGCACTTAAGTTAGCGTGAAGCTCTCACAGAGAAAACAGGTTTGAGATGTTGTCAGCGAATGCTAATTAGGAAATGCAGTGTTCTGAAGCTTAGTGAAACGGGCAATTTCCAAGAGGTCAAGTATCAAGCATGATATTTGCCCTGAGTTTCTCGTGGAGACTCTCAACCTAACTGGGAGGGGGGACTGGGAAAAGTAGTAGTGTCTTTTACGAGACTGGATGACTATAGCAGGTTGTTTAACAGGTTTGAACAGTATGAGAATCTCTTAAGGGTGGTAGGAGTACCACCCTGTTTCGAGAGCTCTATAACTGTTATATTCCTTCAAGGAAGGGTGAAGTTGTCTTTATCACTGTAAGTGACGGACCTGATGGTTCAAGCTACATGCTGCCTTAGTAAGATCTCTTACCAGTGTTCCTACAGTCATCAAAATCTTGAAATTCCCCTAACGTGACCTTTGGAAAAGAAAGGAAAATTAGTGTATAACGCGCCGTCGACGACATCATCATTCGAGACAGAGCAGAAGCTCGAAAAGGGAAAGAAACCATTTCGGCATTTTCCTCACGCGATTTAGGGCAACAACGGAAATCTTCAATCTGAATAGCCGGAAGGGAGTTTGAACTTTTCTCCTTCAGAATGTAACCTAACCTTGGTTCTATCATTTCTTGCGCAGAGTGCAGAAAATAAACCACGGAAGTCTGGAAATAGAAATGCGTAATAGTTTACTTGAATGAGTACTCTGATAAGGCCGGTTTGTTCCCAGGAACACATATACGAGCAACCCAAAAGGGGAAAAAGAAGTACACTTCAGCTATGGGCCTTTGGATATACTCCCTTCAATGAACATAAATGAAATACGCATGGGTTTTCCTTTACTGCAGACAAGGGATTTTGAGACCATTAGAGATGGAGCGCTAGTCCTGTCCGCTAAGGAATGGGAAAGTTCCAAATAGGACTCAAATGTCTTAGCAATTGTACCACTGTAGTCGGTGACGTGAGGTCAAGATTACAATGATTAATCGAGATTAGATTTTATGCTGAGATCAGGCAGTCTATTTCTTTTACGAGACACCACGGAAGCGTGTCATGCGGAATCTTAGAGCTGAAGCTGTAGTGCATTTTGCTGTAAACTGTTAGCAATTTGGAGTTACGACGCTTGCTAGTATTTCTCATGTCGACATACTATACACGCGGTGGAGAACAGATAGCGAATGCATTAATTATTTAAACTGTCACAGTGTTATCAACTGCTCGAATTCCGACAAGCTTCGGAAAGTTCTTAAAACTTCCAGCACTCCAGTCAGTCAGCACATCAGTTTCATACAGTTTGGATTTCTTCTCATTAAAGAATTCAGTACGTACCTTCTTTACACGTCCTGAATTCGTGACATACTCATCATTTGTATAAACTGTGTCAAAAGAGACTAGGTTCAGTACAAGGAGAAGAGAACGAAGAAGACTCTCTGTGTTATTCCTACTGGGACTCGATTATTTACGAGACAGCGGTATTCGCTCGTTGCGAGTTGGATTTCTTCTCTTTAAAGAATTCAGTACGTACCTTATTTACACGTCCTGAATTCGTGACATACTCATCATTTGTATAAACTGTGTCAGAAGAGACTAGGTTCTGTACAAAGAGAAGAGAACGAAGAAGACTCTCTGTGTTATTCCTACTGGGACTCGATTATTTACGAGACAGCTGTGTTCGCTCGCTGCGATTCAGCTGCCGACGTAATTCATATAGTTAGAGTGAGCTACTTCCCGCAGCTCCTTGGGTGAAAGTCGGTAATCATTTTCCGAGATTTACTGCATCTGTTCCGTACTCATCCCGGCTGTGCTGCTTCCAGCACGTGCTGTGTTCGAAGATCGGTAGATAAGATTCACCTGTATATTACTGTTATTTTGGAGTGCATACTGCGCACCAAACACACCCAAATTGTGCTGTGCGATACACTCACACGGTTGTCACAAAGACCGCTCTAGAGCTCTATATTGATATCGAGACGTGGTCATGATAACCACTGTGAAATGGTTTGTAATCCAGCGTCTTTACCCTACTTAAGTGGCGACTACCCACATTACAGCTAACACAATTTCTCGGTTCGGCACAGAGATGGGGTTGATTCCAAGACATTTTGTTTTGGTTGAGGTGGTACGTACGGCGCAGTAACACAAGTGAGGTGTGTAATAGAGTTGCAAAACAATTATGTTTATTCGGGGATTGAAGGTAATAGTGCGCATGAGTTTCATTGGTAATCGAACTGTCAAAAAGTTAGTCTCGGGCATGGATGTGTGTGATGTCCTTAGGTTATTTAGGTTTAAGTAGTTCTACGTTCTAGGGGACTGATGACCACAGAAGTTAAGTCCCATAGTGCTCAGAGCCATTTTTTTGTCAAAAAGTTATTTGTTTGGGACAGTTTATAGCCAGTGGACATTCATACAAAGTTTGTAGCCGTAGACCAGAAGTCTCCTCTGTGATTAAAATTATTTCCGGTGTTAGGGCGTTTAACAACAAAACACTAAAACAGCAGCTTAGTTGTCCTGAAAAGGATCGCTGCAAAGACGGTCGAAACGTCGGTTGTAGTGTTTTGTAACGACGCAGCCTAACACACAAAATGATTTTATTCGAGTAGACATTGGCCGTGGAAGACTACGAACTTATAAAAAGTGCTTCATTTTCGACTGTTAAGAAACTAAGAAAGCAGGCGTTGACAGATGTGAAAATTACCGAACTATCAGTTTAATAAGTCACGGCTGCAAAATACTAACGCGAATTCTGTACCGACGAATGGAAAAAACTGGTAGAAGCCGACCTCGGGGAAGATCAGTTGGGATTCCGTAGAAATATGGGAACACGTGACGCAATACTGACCCTACGACTTATCTTAGAAGCTAGATTAAGAAAAGGCAGACGTACGTTTCTTGCATTTGTAGACTTGGAGAAAGCTTTTGACAATGTTGAGTGGAATACTCTCTTTCAAATTCTGAAGGTGGCAGGGGTAAAATACAGGGAGCGAAAGGCTATTTACAATTTGTAGAGAAAACAGATGCCAGTTATAAGAGTCGAGGGGCATGAAAGGGAAGCAGTGGTTGGGAAGGGAGTGAGCCAGGGTTGTAGCCTCTCCCCGATGTTATTCAATCTGCATATTGAGCAAGCAGTAAAGGAAACTAAAGAAAAATTCGGAGTAGATATTAAAATCCATGGAGAAGAAATAAAAACTTTGAGGTTCGCCGATGACATTGTAATTCTGTCAGAGACAGCAACGGACTTGGAACAGCGGTTGAATGGAATGGACAGTGTCTTGAAGGGAGGATATAAGATGAACATCATCAAAAGCAAAACGAGGATAATGGAATGTAGTCGAATTAAGTCGGGCGATGCTGAGGGAATTAGATTAGGAAATGAGACACTTAAAGTAGTAAAGGAGTTTTGCTATTTGGGGAGCAAAGTAACTGATGATGGTCGAAGTAGAGAGGATATAAAATGTAGACTGGCAATGGCAAGGAAAGCGTTTCTGAAGAAGAAAAATTTGTTAACATCGAGTGTAGATTTAAGTGTCAGGAAGTCGTTCTGAAAGTATTTGTATGGATTGTAGCCATGTATGGAAGTGAAACGTGGACGATAAATAGTTTAGACAAGAAGAGAATAGAAGCTTTTGAAATGTGGTGCTACAGAAGAATGCTGAAGATTAGATGGGTAGACCACATAACTAATGAGGAGGTATTGAATAGAATTGGGGAGAAGAGGAGTTTGTGGCGCAACTTGACTAGAAGAAAGGATCGGTTAGTAGGACATGTTCTGAGACATCGAGGGATCACCAATTTAGTATTGGAGGGCAGCGTGGAGGGTAAAAATCGTAGAGGGAGACCAAGAGATGAATACACTAAACAGATTCAGAGGGATGTAGGATGCAGTACGTATTAGGAGATGAGGAAGCTTGCACAGGATAGAGTAGCATGGAGAGCTGCATCAAACCAGTCTCAGGACTGAAGACCACAACAACAACAAGAAGAAACTGGTGGTGAAATTCAAACGCACAGTACATCTTTTGAATATAACCGAGGTGACCTTATCGAGAAAGTGCAAAATGTCTTACTAAGTGATGGGAGACTGTACGGGGTTGGACAGAAATATAGAAACACCAAAAACACAACACACCACCATGCCTGATACGTTGCAGGAAACCCAATGGCATACAAAACAGCTTCCAGTTGTCTCGGAAAGGATAAATACAATATCTGTGTGGTTTTCAAGGGGATCTTACATCATTCCTCCTACAAAATGGTGGCAATTTCAAGTGACAATGATAGAGGTGGCTAGCCATCACGCATCGTCCTCTCCAAAGTAGACTACAAAGGCTCAATAATATTGAGATCTGATGACTGTGGCACCCAGGGGAGATGCAATACTTCATCCTCGTGTTCACAAAACCAGTTCTGGATAATGCGAGCTGTGTGCACAGGGGCCCTGTCGTGTTGGAACACAGCGTCACCATTGCGGAACAAACATTGTACCTTGGGATGGTACTGATCAACCAAAATGGTCACGTAATACCTGGCAGTAATGTGATCTTGCAGAGTATCCACCGAGCCTATGGAATGTTACGATTTCACTGCCCTATCATCACCGAACCCCGTCATGTTCAACGCGTCGAACGTAAACTCGGCCAGAAGCAACAAACATTGCGAAACGAGACTTACCCTACCAAATGACTTTTCTCCATCGCTCCATAGATTCGGCACCATATTTTACTGTTACGGGCGTATGCACCACTGATGAGTGGTTCTGGGATTTCAGGTCGGCGACTGGTCCCGGCGGAGGTTCGAGTCCTCCCTCGGACATGGGTGTGTGTATTTTTCCTTAGGATAATTTAGGTTAAACAGTGTGTAAGCTTAGGGACTGGTGACCTTAGCAGTTAAGTCCCATAAGATTTCACACACATTTGAACATTTTTTAATTTCAGGTCGCCCTGCAATTCCCCGTTTATGGAGCTGAATTCGGGCCGTTTTGATGCTGACAGGGTTCATGAGTGCGACATGCAGTTCTGCTTTGACTTTTTCAGCTGTTGTCCTCTTCTTTTTCATCACAGTTCTTCTCAGTGACCGTCCGCACGAACACTAAACACAGAATTTCGTCCGCCTTGTGACTTAGCGGGTAATGTTTTCCACCTTTCCCTGTATTCGGTATTAATCTTCGATACGGTACCTCTTGAAACACCAAACACTTCGGCTACCTTGGTTACAGAAAGACCCACCATACGAGCACCGACAATTTGCCCACATTCGAATTCAATTAGCTCCGACATACTAAAATCACAACTACGCAGAACACTGTTCTCACAACGATTAACATTTTCAATGAATTAGCGACATGGCTTAGGTCCCATTCGTGGTCGAATATTACAGCGCAACCTGCTGGCTTGGCTAGCATCTGTACATATGTTCAAGCACTCATTTTTTGAGTGTTTCCATTTTGTCGTCCTACTCCTGTACGTATACAACGATAGGTCAAAACATTACGACAACTACCCATGGCCAGATTAATTGCTGTCTCGTGTACGGCGGGCACGAGGCGCGCGAAGAACGTATAAAAGAGGAGCAGAGGCGAATTGCGTATGATTACAGCGATGATATGTCCCGAAAATACGGATATCCACTGACATAAGTGACTCTGACAAAGAACATATTAGTATGGGTTGGTGTATTTGAACGACGAAGCTCGTCAGTTGTTCACCTGCTACTGTCGTGTGCATCTATGGGAAGTGGTTGAAGGATGCTGAAACAACGAGCACGTAACAACGCATTATACGTCTATGAAGTATCACAGGAGGTGTACACTATGTGATCAAAATCATCCGGACACCTGGTTCAAAATGACTTACAAGTTCGTGGCGCCTTCCATCGGTAATGCTGCAATTCAGTATGGTGTTGTTGGAAGGTTTCTTGGGGGATCGCAGCCCATTCTTCACGGAGTGCTGCACTAAGGAGAGGTATCGAAGTCGGTCGGTAGGGCCTGGCACGAAGTCGGCGTTCCAAAACATCCCAAAGGTGTTCTGTAGGATTCAGGTCAGGACTCTGTGAAAGCCAGTCCATTACAGGGATGTTGTTGTCGTGTAACCAATCCGATACAGGCAGTGCATTATGAACAGATGCTCGATAGTGTTGAAAGGTTCAATCGCCATCCCCGAACTGCTTTTGAACAGTGTGAAGCGAGAAGGGGCTTAAAACATCAATAAAGGCCTGTGCTCTGATAGTGCCACTCAAAACAACAAGATTTCAAGCCCCTTCCATGAAAAACACGACCATACCATAACACCACCGCCTCCGAATTTTACTGTTGGCACGTCACACGCTGGCAGATGACGTCCACCGGGCATTCGCCACACCCACACCCTGCCATCTGATCGCCACATTGTGTACCGTGATTCTTTACTCAACACAACGTTTTTCCACTGTTCAATCGTCCAATGTTTACGCTCCTTACACCAAGCGAGGCGTCGTTTGGCATTTACCGGCGTGATGTGTGGCTTAAGAGCAGTCGCTCGACCATGAAATCCAAGTTTTCTTACCTCCCGCCTAACTGTCATTGTACTTGCAGTGGATCCTGATGCAGTTTGGAATTCCTGTGTGATGATCTGGATAGATGTCTGCCTGTTACACATTACAACCCTCTTGAACTGTCGGCGGTCTCTGTCAGTCAACAGACGAGGTCGGCCCTTTCTACTGTACGTGTCCCTTTACATCGGAAACAATCACCTTACCACGTTCGAAGGCCGTGCTTTCCGCAGAGAGCCCCGTTCTGCTCTCTCACGATGTCTTATGACTACTGAGGTCGCTGATGTGGAGTACCTGACGGTAGGTGGCAGCACAATGCACCTAATATGAAAAACGTTTTTGGGTGTGTCCGGCTACTTTTGATCGCATAGTGTATCTCGAAAATTATTCGCTTTATGAAGCAGAATAGTCGGTGATCAGTGGCAGATGTGATGACAGAGTACGCTGCTGGTGTAGGTACAACTGTTTCGGAGCATTCCGTTCTGTGTACATCTTTGAACACAGGCTCCACAACAGACGACAGCTAACTGGTCCCATATTGATCCAACGACATCTTCCATTATGATTGCAGTGAGTCTGAGACCATCGAGTTCGGACCATAGGTCTATGGAAACGTGTCGTCTGGTCGGATGAATCACGTTTCTTATTACACCAGATATGCCATCATCCTGACGAACGGCTATTCGAATGGTAGTGGTATGCTAAGGGAGCATTCGTGTAGGCTTTCGTGGGATCTATCACAGTAATCGAAGACACCACATAGCTATAGGCTACATGCACATTACTGCAGACCACCTGCATTCCTTCAAAAAAGGTTCAAATGGCTCTGAGCACTATGGGACTTAAGTTCTAAGATCATCAGTCCCCTAGAACTCAGAACTACTTAAACCTAACTAACCTAAGGACATCACACACATCCATGCCCGAGGCAGGATTCGAACCTGCGACGGTAGCGGTCACGCGGTTCCAGACTGTAGCGCCTAGAACCGCTGGCCACCCCTGCCGGCTGTATTCCTTCATGCCTGATGTCTTCTGCAACGGTTATACCATCTTCCAGCAGGATAACTGTCTGTGTTGCAAGACCAGTATCGCACTATAGTGCATAATAGTGAATTCAGCTGGCCCCCAAATTAGCCTTGTGTGAACTAGAAGGAAAGCATCTAGGATGCTATCGGGCACCAGTTCCAAGCTCACAGACCGCTGCTCCGTAATTTAGCGGAACTGTGTGTCCTGTGGGTAGGCATCTGGTGCCACGTGTCTTCGGAAACCTAGGCCTACCAAGGACTTGTCGAACATTGCCATCCAGAATCGCTGGTGTACTTTGTGGACCAACAAGCTGTTAACAAGGTGCTCATTATGTTTTCGTTCATCAATGTGTGCATGTGTATGTGTGCGTGCGTGCGTGTGTGTGTGTGTGTGTGTGTGTGTGTGTGTGTGTGTGTGTGTGTTTGTATTTGTTTGTGTTTTGCGTGTGTCACAAGCAGTGATTTTCGCTCTGATGTACGTGACTGTGTACTTTATTTGCAACTTACCATGGAAAGTAATATTTACTGGTTCAAATGGCTCTGAGCACTATGGGACTTAACATCTAAGGCCATCAGTCGCATGTTGTTGTTGTTGTGGTCTTCAGTCCCGAGACTGGTTTGATGCAGCTCTCCATGCTACTCTATCCTGTGCAAGCTTTTTCATCTCCCAGTACCTACTGCAACCTACATCCTTCTGAATCTGCTTAGTGTATTCATCTCTTGGTCTCCCTCTACGATTTTTACCCTCCACGCTGCCCTCCAATACTAAATTGGTGATCCCTTGATGCCTCAGAACATGTCCTACCAACCGATCCCTTCTTCTGGTCAAGTTGTGCCACAAACTTCTCTTCTCCCCAATCCTATTCAATACTTCCTCATTAGTTATGTGATCTACCCATCTAATCTTTAGCATTCTTCTGTAGCACCACATTTCGAAAGCTTCTATTCTCTTCTTGTCCAAACTATTTATCGTCCATGTTTCACTTCCATACATGGCTACACTCCATACGAATACTTTCAGAAATGACTTCCTGACACTTAAATCAATACTGGATGTTAACAAATTTCTCTTCTTCAGAAACGATTTCCTTGCCATTGCCAGCCTACATTTTATATCCTCTCTACTTCGACCATCATCAGTTATTTTGCTCCCCAAATAGCAAAACTCCTTTACTACTTTCAGTGCCTCATTTCCTAATCTAATTCCCTCAGCATCACCCGACTTAATTCGACTACATTCCATTATCCTTGTTTTGCTTTTGTTGATGTTCATCTTATATCCTCCTTTCAAGACACTGTCCATTCCATTCAACTGCTCTTCCAAGTCCTTTGCTGTCTCTGACAGAATTACAATGTCATCAGCAAACCTCAAAGTGTTTATTTCTTCTCCATGAATTTTAATACCTACTCCGAATTTTTCTTTTGTTTCCTTTACTGCTTGCTCAATATACAGATTGAACAACATCGGGGAGAGGCTACAACCCTGTCTTACTCCCTTCCCAACCACTGCTTCCCTTTCATGTCCCTCGACTCTTATAACTGCCATCTGGTTTCTGTACAAATTGTAAATAGCCTTTCGCTCCCTGTATTTTACCCCTCCCACCTTTAGAATTTGAAAGAGAGTATTCCAGTCAACATTGTCAAAAGCTTTCTCTAAGTCTACAAATGCTAGAAACGTAGGTTTGCCTTTCCTTAATCTTTCTTCTAAGATAAGTCGTAAGGTCAGTATTGCCTCACGTGTTCCAGTGTTTCTACGGAATCCAAACTGATCTTCCCCGAGGTTGGCTTCTACTAGTTTTTCCATTCGTCTGTAAAGAATTCGTGTTAGTATTTTGCAGCTGTGACTTATTAAGCTGATAGTTCGGTAATTTTCACATCTGTCAACACCCGCTTTCTTTGGGATTGGAATTATTATATTCTTCTTGAAGTCTGAGGGTATTTCGCCTGTTTCATACATCTTGCTCACCAGATGGTAGAGTTTTGTCAGGACTGGCTCTCCCACGGCCGTCAGTAGTTCCAATGGAATATTGTCTACTCCGGGGGCCTTGTTTCGACTCAGGTCTTTCAGTGCTCTGTCAAACTCTTCACGCAGTATCATATCTCCCATTTCATCTTCATCTACATCCTCTTCCATTTCCATAATATTGTCCTCAAGTACATCGCCCTTGTATAGACCGTCTATATACTCCTTCCACCTTTCTGCTTTCCCTTCTTTGCTTAGAACTGGGTTTCCATCTGAGCTCTTGATATTCATACAAGTCGTTCTCTTATCTCCAAAGGTCTCTTTAATTTTCCTGTAGGCGGTATCTATCTTACCCCTAGTGAGATAGGCCTCTACATCCTTACATTTGTCCTCTAGCCATCCCTGCTTAACCATTTTGCACTTCCTGTCGATCTCATTTTTGAGACGTTTGTATTCCTTTTTGCCTGTTTCACTTACTGCATTTTTATATTTTCTCCTTTCATCAATTAAATTCAATATTTCTTCTGTTACCCAAGGATTTCTACTAGCCCTCGTCTTTTTACCTACTTGATCCTCTGCTGCTGTCACTACTTCATCCCTCAAAGCTACCCATTCTTCTTCTACTGTATTTATTTCCCCCATTCCTGTCAATTGCTCCCTTATGCTCTCCCTGAATCTCTGTACAACCTCTGGTTCTTTTAGTTTATCCAGGTCCCATCTCCTTAAATTCCCACCTTTTTGCAGTTTCTTCAGTTTTAATCTACAGGTCATAACCAATAGATTGTGGTCAGAGTCCACATCTGCCTCTGGAAATGTCTTACAATTTAAAACCTGGTTCCTAAATCTCTGTCTTACCATTACATAATCTATCTGATATCTTTTAGTATCTCCAGGGTTCTTCCACGTATACAACCTTCTTTTATGATTCTTAAACCAAGTGTTAGCTATGATTATGTTGTGCTCTGTGCAAAATTCTACCAGGCGGCTTCCTCTTTCATTTCTGTCCCCCAGTCCATATTCACCTACTATGTTTCCTTCTCTCCCTTTTCCTACACTCGAATTCCAGTCACCCATGATTATTAAATTTTCGTCTCCCTTCACAATCTGAATAATTTCTTTTATTTCATCATACATTTCTTCAATTTCTTCGTCATCTGCAGAGCTAGTTGGCATATAAACTTGTACTACTGTAGTAGGCGTGGGCTTCGTATCTATCTTGGCCACAATAATGCGTTCACTATGCTGTTTGTAGTAGCTTACCCGCATTCCTATTTTCCTATTCATTATTAAACCTACTCCTGCATTACCCCTATTTGATTTTGTGTTTATAACCCTGTAGTCACCTGACCATAAGTCTTGTTCCTCCTGCCACCGAACTTCACTAATTCCCACTATATCTAACTTCAACCTATCCATTTCCCTTTTTAAATTTTCTAACCTACCTGCCCGATTAAGGGATCTGACATTCCACGCTCCGATCCGTAGAACGCCAGTTTTCTTTCTCCTGATAACGACATCCTCTTGAGTAGTCCCCGCCCGGAGATCCGAATGGGGGACTATTTTACCTCCGGAATATTTTACCCAAGAGGACGCCATCATCATGTAATCATACAGTAAAGCTGCATGCCCTCGGGAAAAATTACGGCTGTAGTTTCCCCTTGCTTTCAGCCGTTCGCAGTACCAGCACAGCAAGGCCGTTTTGGTTATTGTTACAAGGCCAGATCAGTCAATCATCCAGACTGTTGCCCTTGCAACTACTGAAAAGGCTGCTTCTCCTCTTCAGGAACCACACGTTTGTCTGGCCTCTCAACAGATACCCCTCCGTTGTGGTTGCACCTACGGTACGGCTATCTGTATCGCTGAGGCACGCAAGCCTCCCCACCAACGGCAAGGTCCATGGTTCATGGGGGGAGGATCAGTCGCATAGAACTTACAAATATGTAAACCTAACTAACCTAAGGACATCACACACATCCGTGCCCGAGGCAGGATTCGAACCTGCGACCGTAGCAGCAGCGTGGTTCCGGACTGAAGCGTCTAGAGCCGCTCGGCCACAGCGGCCGGCTGTTTTCTATAAGCTCGATAAAAGATTGAAGCGATGTTTGATACATTCTCGTTTTGCGTTTTTTTCAATTTTGTCTGTTTTTTGAGGAAATCGCATTTTAAAGCACTATATGAGAAATCTGTAATTTTTTTTTTTCATTTTCACTGCAGTACCCCTCCGTTTCGCTTTATGAATTTTAAAAATTTTCGAATAATACCTGAATTAAACATTGACAATTTCAGTTTTGCTATACGTACTGTTTATCCTTAAATAACAGACAACGATGCATAGCGAAAAAGGCTCTATTTCCATTTGATCACAAACCCACTGACAATACATGAAATGGTTACGAAAATAATGTTCCTGATACATCAAAATATGATAAGGATGAGGTATATAACACCATAATATTCCTTGAACGCAACTGTGTCGTATACCAGAATAACGAGGAGCATCTGGAGAACTTGTACGAGGATTTACAGCAAAGGTGCTAGCATTAATATCTCACTGTTTTCCCCCATAGCAATCTTCTACGTAACACTCTCCTCATTTGTACGCTTCCACTGGCAATAAACCCTTTTACAGCGCAATAAAACGAAGCTTGAGGCAGTATTCCTTCCGGGGAACATTCAGCATAAAGGGCAGTAGCCATTCGTTTCTTCCGCAATTATCATAAATTAAAGCCACTTCTGTTTACTCTTTCTCAGAACACTCCATTTCACTAATTACTTAGACTACCAGTACTTGACAATAATAACTCGCGCACGAGAAGAAGATAATATTTACAATACACAACCCCCTTCCCCTGGGTAGTAATGATATAGACTTCCACATTGACTCTGTGTGTGCATTCTAGCAACCTTGATTGTACGTCAAATCTGAAAAAAAAGTTTTTGTGTGAATTTATTCTTTTTTGTCGTAGAATACGAATATTCAATTTGCAATTATGGTTACCATTAAGGAAAATGGAGTTTCTCTCTGTTTCTACGATATAAGCGTCATTCAATAGTATCTCATAGGTTTCTGGAATTCATACGAATTCGGTAATTTTCTTGTTGGATGCACAATTATCGAGACATTTTGATGCCCCAATTTAAATGACTAACGTTTTATTTGATGTGAGAATAAAGGAACTCGAAAATTCGTAATAAATGTAATTTTTATGGTAGCTAACTTTACTTAGTGTGCATTTTATTTAAGTGCATTACAATGAAGTGACGTATCAAATACAACACTACATTTTAATATTTTTAAATTATATATTACTGTGCAGTACCAAATAAACAAAGTGATTCAAGGCAACTTTTATCCAATACTAAATTCTTAGACAGTCAAGTTGGTGATTATTTCCATCACTGATAAAACAAAATTAAAAGAGAATGATGTTTAGCTCAGTGACACACTGTCTGCTCGAAACTATCCGCATAATACTGTGTGATGCGGGATTGACCTCCAGATGTCAGGAGAGGCGAACATGCCAGTATAAAAGGAGGCGGGAAGTATTGTGTTGTCAGTAAAGAAGCGGTAATACCAGAATTGATTAGTCAGAAGACCTCAGTGACTTCTAGTGTGGATTTGTCATTGGATGTCACCTGAGTAAAAAAATCCATCAAGGACATTTCAACGCTTCTAAAGCTGCCCAATTCGACTGTTGGTGACATGACTGTCAAATGGAAACGCGAAGAACCAATTACAGCTAAACCAAGGCTAGTCAGACTTCATATTCTAACAGACAGAGACCGTGGAGAATTGTGGAAGGCGGCTGTAAAAAATTGCACGAAATTAGCGGCATGAATCACTCGTGGATTCTAAAGTGCTACCAGCAGTCCAGTTAGAAGAATTACTGTGTGCAGGGAGTTAAAAGGACTGGGGTACAGTGGTCGGGCTGCTCGTTTCTGTAGTTAGCACTAAGTAACACTTGTGGTGGTATAAAGAGCGAGGAAACTGGACAGTGGATAACTGGAAACCAGTGATTTGGAGTGATGACTCACACTGTACCTTGTGGCAATTCGATGGAAGGGTTTGGGTTTGACGAATGCCTGGCGAATGCTACCTGCCATCATGTATAGTGGCAAGAGTGAAGTACGGAGGAGGTGGTGTCATGATATTGGAGTGTTTTCCGTGGTGAGGGTCTGATCCTCTTATAGCGCTTAAGAAAACGCTAAATATGGAAGAATATGAAACATCTTACAGCATTGTGTGCCGTGTACAATAGAGGAACAGTGTGGAGAAGATGATTGTATCTGCATGAAAATGTACCCTCTCATAAAGCAGCATCTGTGATGCAATGGTTTGTTGATAATAATATTCCTAAAATGGACTGACCTGCCTGGATTGCCGACCTCAACCCGATAGAACAACTTCGCAGCACATCGCAGTGTCCAAAATCCCCACCTTTTTGTGAGTTAGGAATAGATAGTTAATATATAAATTTATTATTCATCAATAAAATGTGATCTGAATGGCGTATTTTAGCGATTTAGATAATAAACTGCAAACAGGAAGAGTAAATAAATAAATCACTATCTTCTTTGTTTTCATCTCTTAAGGAAGACTGGGCAACCAATTCTCCACAGACATTGAGGTACTTCATTGAAAGTGTCCCCTGTACAGTTCAAGCCTTCAAACGCGAAAGGTGGGCACACCCCGTATTAATGTTCACTAATAGGTATCCGGATTCTTTTGATCAGACAGTGAGTGACTTAACTTTCTACGATGCACTCATGAAGCGGTTAAGAGACTCTACCAAGGTACGAGAAGAAAGGGATTCAAATCACCTCCTGGCCATCTAGATCACTATTTTCCATGGTCTCCCTCGATAATTTCCGAAGAAGGTCAGGATGGTTCCTTCGTATACCAGTGCCAATTTCTTCCAAGTCACTGATTAACTGAATGAATACTCCGTATATAACATCGTCTTCATTGATACGACGCAAACCTGTAACTGTTTTTGTTCTTAGCGGTTTATATGCCAATCACTATAAACATATGTCCTAAATTAGTGATTGGCTAAGTATATTTAATGTGATACTTTATTGGTGTTGTTTTACTTACCACCAAACGTTTCTACATCCAGTGCTTGATTACAACGATGTTATCCAGCACTATCTTTCTCAGGGAAGCTCACGGCACCTGGAACTACTGATGAACGTGTGCATTCAATATATCTGTGACGTTCCTCTCGTTGATAACTGTCCATTATCTTAGTTATGCGCATACAAGTCCAGAAACATTCATACACACTCTTTCTCCTACCGTCTTACAAGCCGCGAGGTCTAGAACGTCTTGTCGTCGGAGGTTCTAGTCCTCTTTCGGGCGTGGGTGTGTGTGTTGTCCTTAGAGAACGTTAGTTTAAGTTAGAATAAATAGTGTGTAAGCCTAGGGACCGATGACCTCAGCCGTTTGGTCCCATAGGAACTTACCACCTACAACAAATCAAATTATACTGTCACTCATATCCCTCCTCAACCTTAACGCTCTTGTCTGAACAACATAGCAGAAACACTCGTCCCCGCCAGAGAAAAATGTTTTACTCAGCACTTAGTCGCTTTCTTGATGTCCTTTGCAGTAGTGGGAGCCTGAACTCCCTCATTGCATCAGACACCTGACTAACAGGTCCAGCTTCAAAAGACAGTTAATATCATATCTATTAACGTAACAAAATGTCTGCCTTTGTCCATGTATGCATTCGTTATCCCATTACATCTTGCTATCCAACCGATTATTTCTCATTTGCAATGCTCTTAGATGGTACTGGGTAACTAAATTTAACTCCCTCATAAGTCGCTTTGTCAGAAAATATCTTATTTGTACAACTAGAAATACATTTTGTATCTGCCACTATTACTATTATTATTTGTTTTATCCTCTTAATGACCAACTAGGATCACATAACAACTTCAGTCCCTCCTCTTTCTTCGTGGGTTCCTATTTTTCCAGTAATCCTTCGTCTTCTCCCCATGTTGTCTTTTCACTTTCTTCTGTCTATTTTGTTTCCCGATTGATTACCTTTTCTGCCTCGACAGGCTTCTAAATTTAATGTTTTATTCTTGAAAATGTTTCTTTGTGTTATTTTCGATTTCTTTATGTTGTATGTTTCTAGTTCATTTCTTATTTCTGTAATCCACGACACTGTCGATTTCTTTTCCCAGAAATACGGGAATATTTGTGTTTTTATTTTTATTTTACACGTCTAGTTCCGTAAGACCAAATTGAGGAGCGAATCTCCAAGGTCATGGAACCTGTCAGTATATGAAATTACAACATAAAAGTAATAACAGATAAAATAAAATATTTATGAACCCAAAAAAAGACAAACCATAAGTTTATGTAAATGCAGTAAACAATATAACACAGGAATTAGCTTAATTTTTCAAGAAACGACACTAAAGAATATATATTTTGAGCGGCCAATGTCAGAATACCCACACTAGTGAACAGGTGTCGTCAAGAGGTTTGCGAACTTACACGACTTACTGCCCGAACCGCCCGTTTCTGAACCAAAAATATCCTTTGAGAATGGGGAGAGCTACCCCAAAATATAATACCATTCGTCATTAGAAAATGAAAATAAGCAACGTAGAGTACTTTTCTTGTCGAACTATTACCGTTCGAATAGTACAAATGGCAGCATTAAGTGTTTGAACAAGATCCTGAACATGGGCTTTCCACAACAGTTTACTATCTATTTGAACACCAGGGAATTTGAACTGTTCAGTTTCACTAATCATATGCCGATTCTGTGAAATTAAAACGTCGGGTGTTGTTAAATTGTGTCTTAAAAAATGTAAAAACTGAATCGTACTGTGATTTATTTTCTTCAAGCACTGAACTTACGTCAGGACTGCACATTTGAAACAGTGCCAGTGGTGCACAACAGAAATATTTTGGAATCACCTGTAATACTAGAGGACATATGATTTATATAAATAAGGAACAGAAAAGGCCCCAGCTCTGATGCCTGGGGCACCCCCATTTGACTGTGCCCCACTCAGATCCCACATCATAGCCGTTCTCAACACTGTGGACAATGACTTTTTCGTGTCTGTTGTTCGAGTAAGAGGTGAACCACTTGTGAACTGCTTCCCATATTCCATAATGGTCCAACTTCAGAAGCAATGTTTTGTGATCAACACAATCAAACGCCTCAGTTAAATCAAAAAAGATGCCTAGCTTTCGAAACCTTTTTTTCAATCCATCCAGTACCTCACAGAAAAAAGAGAATATAGTATTTTCAGTTGTTGTACCACTTCTAAAACCGAACTGTACATTTGATGCATATTATGTGAAATAAATTGATCACTTATCCTTACATATACAGCCATTTCAATATGTTGTTGTTGTGGTCTTCAGTCCTGAGACTGGTTTGATGCAGCTCTCCATGCTACTCTATCCTGTGCAAGCTTCTTCATCTCCCAGTACCTACTGCAGCCTACACCCTTCTGAATCTGCTTAGTGTATTCATCTCTTGGTCTCCCTCTACGATTTTTACCCTCCACGCTGCCCTCCAATACTAAATTGGTGATCCCTCGATGTCTCAGAACACGTCCTACTAACCGATCCTTTCTTCTAGTCAAGTTGCGCCACAAGCTCCTCTTCTCCCCAATTCTATTCAATACCTCCTCATTAGTTATGTGGTCTACCCATCTAATCTTCAGCATTCTTCTATAGCACCACATTTCGAAAGCTTGTATTCTCTTCTTGTCTAAACTATTTATCGTCCACGTTTCACTTCCATACATGGCTACAATCCATACAAATACTTTCAGAAACGACTTCCTGACACTTAAATCTACACTCGATGTTAACAAATTTTTCTTCTTCAGAAACGCTTTCCTTGCCATTGCCAGTCTACATTTTATATCCTCTCTACTTCGACCATCATCAGTTATTTTGCTCCCCAAATAGCAAAACTCCTTTACTACTTTAAGTGTCTCATTTCCTAATCTAATTCCCTCACCATCACCCGATTTAATTCGACCACATTCCATTATCCTCGTTTTGCTTTTGTTGATGTTCATCTTATATCTTCCTTTCAAGACACTGTCCATTCCGTTCAGTTGTTCTTCCAAGTCCTTTGCTGTCTCTGACAGAATTACAATGTCATCGGCGAACCTCAAAGTTTTTATTTCTTCTCCATGCATTTTAATTCCTACTCCGAACTTTTCTTTTGTTTCCTTTATTGCTTGCTCAATATACAGATTGAATAACATCGGGGATAGGCTACAACCCTGTTTCACCCCCTTCCCAACCACTGCTTCCCTTTCATACCCCTCGACTCTTATAACTGTCATCTGCTTTCTGTACAAATTGTAAATAGCCTTTCGCTCCCTGTATTTTACCCCTGCTATCTTCAGAATATGAAAGAGAGTTTCCAATCAACATTGTCAAAAGCTTTCTCTAAGTCTACAATTGCTAGAAACGTAGGTTTGCCTTTCCTTATTCTTTCTTCTAAGATAAGTCATTTCAGTAACTTTAGCAAATACTGATGGCATGGAAATAGGTCTAAAATTGTCTACATTATCCCTTTTTATAAAGCAGCTTTACTACTGAGTACTTTAATCATTCAGGAAACTGGTCATTCTGAAAGGAAAAATTACAAATATGGCAAAGTACAGGGTTAATACGTGCAGCGCAGTACTTTAATATTCTGCTGGGTACTCCATCATATCCATGAGCGTCCTTAGTCTTCAGTGATTTAATTACTAACTCTATCTCCTGCTTTTCAGTATCACAGAGGATTATTTCAAACATCAGTTTCGGAAAGGCATTTTACAAGAGAGTTATATGATTCCCTGTAGAAACAAAGTTTTTATTTAATTCACCAGCATTCTCAGAAAGTGATTGTTAAATGCTGTACATACATCTGACTTATCAGTAACAGAAATATTTTTGCTACAATCTGACTTTATACCGTCTACCTGGCGCTGCTGACCAGACACTTCCTTCACAACTGGCCATATGGTTTTAACTTTATCCTGTGAATTAGCTGTTCTATTTGTGTACCATATACTCTTTGCCTTCGTAATAATATTTTTGAGCACCTTACAATACTGTTTTGCAGTGGGCTACTGTAACTCGATTGAGACTATTTCTAACATTTTGATAAAATTCCCACTTTGTTCTATATGATATCCTTATCCTGCTAGTCAGCCACACAAGCTGCCTTAGACACCTAGTGCCCTGTTTATAACGTTCTAACGGAAAGTAGCTCTCAAAGAGTATGTGAAATGTGTTAAGGAAAGCATTATAATTGTCATGTATGTTATCGGCACTATAAACATCCTGCCACTCTTGTTGCTTAACAAGATTTAAAGAACTCTGTATTGCCGTTGAATTAGCTTCCCTACATAGTTTGTAATTATATATAACAGTTGTTATAGTACAAAAACCTTTTAGTGTTAAAATTTGTGCATCATGGTCTGGAAGGCCATTCATCCTTTTAATAACAGAATGCCCATCTAGTAATGAAGAATGAATAAAAATATTGTCGACGGTTGTGTTGTTCTTCCCCTGCGCCCTGGTTGGAAAAAACATTGTCTGTATTGGATCATGTGATGTTAAGAGATCTTCGAACTTCCTTTTTCTTGCACAATCACATACAAAATTAATATTAAAGTCACCTGATATAACTAATTTTTGTACTTCGTATAAAGTGAACCAAGAATCCTCTCTAGCCTGCGCAGAAATGCTCTAAAGTCAGAGTTAGGGGACCTATAAACAACAACAGTTAGAAGTTTAGTTTCCCTACATTCAACTGCCTCTGCACAACATTCAAATACCTGTTCAGTGTAGTGCCGAGATACGTCTACGGACTCAAATCGAATACTGTTTTTTACGTATATGGCCACTCCCTCACTCCGCAAAGAACTCACTGAAAAACAGCCAGCTAATCTGTATCCTGGTAATGGAAGCCTCTGAACTGCCAAATTGTTGCAGTGGTGCTACGATATATCAATAACGTCATAGTCAACATGTATTAGCAATTCAGTAACTTATCTCTAGCACCTCTTATATTTTGATGAAATATGCTAATTTCTTCACTAGTTGGATATCTGCCCTCCTATGAAGGTGATTCCTTTGTTAGAGGTACTTCCTTTAAGCAGGGATACCTATCAGCTGACTTCAATCTAAAAAATGTTGCAGCTCTAACACCAACTACTACAGGAATGTTCCGGTGGGTGGTTCCACAACTGCCCAAAAAACTGCCGCCTGTAAGCTTTGCCAGCCTTCCCTTCCCATACCTATTGAAACGCAGGCCATACCTAGTGAAACCCCATCTACTGATAGACTCAAATGGCACCACTGCAACGTGAGCCATGCCCTCCGGCATCAGAGCCCTCTGCAGCCCCATGATAACACCCCTGACAGCAGCATTAAGATAAGGCCGATCATGACGCTGAAATAGTTGCACGAAGTGTACATTAGTGCCACCAGTTTGAGTAGTTATCTTTACCAGGTCACCACCTACATCATACTCCCCGCCCCTATCAAGACTATTCCCAGCTGCACCCACAATCACTACCTGATCCTCTTTCGTAAAATTCCTGCCTGACTCTCCTATGTTGTCAGTCACCTGAGCGAACCCTGCACTAGGCTTCACAATGCTGGTGACCTGGTACTCACTCCACAACACTTCCTGCAACTGCTGACCCACACCTCTGCCATCGAACTACCTATCAGCAGAACCTTCTCCTTTCTGTTAGAATTAGCATCTGACTTAGGCTTCCTACCTCCTGAGGACTGCTGCATGTTTCCTACACCTACAGCTGCAAGAGGCTCCTCCCCACTAAACAGTTGGTCAAACCTATTGGTTACACGCAAAGTACAACTGTCTGAATATCTCCTCCTCCTAGCTGCCTCCTTACCAACTGCTAGTTCTCATTTCTCAGCGCCTAACATCCTCCTCAGCCTATCTAGTTACCCCTTTTCTTTTTGTAACTGCACCTTAAGGGCACAAATCTTACGCTCCTGCTCCTCTATCAACTTATTTCTGCTATAAATTGTGCATTTCCAGGAGAGGATCTCGCTAGATTGTCCACTAGCTTCCCCACTGCTCTCCCCCCCAATGCATTCACTAAGTAAAAGTGTCTGAAGAAGTTTAATCTTCGCTTTGGCCTTACTTCTGTTATTTTTTCCTGTATTTTCTGGTGCTCCTCGTTACGCGCCGCGAGCGCTGCTGCCAAGGCTTGTCCCCATGGCTGCGGGCAAGAGCCACTAGCCGGAGCATTTCTTACAAGGGAACTTCCCCATCGCGCCCCCCTCAGATTTAGTTATAAGTTGGCACAGTGGATAGGCCTTGAAAAACTGAACACAGATCAATCGAGAAAACAGGAAGAAGTTGTGTGGAACTATGAAAAAAATAAGCAAAATATACAAACTGAGTAGTCCATGAGCAACATAGGCAACATCAAGGAGAGTGTGAGCTAAGGAGCGCCGTGGTCCCGTGGTTAGCGTGAGCAGCTGCGGATCGAGAGGTCCTTGGTTCAAGTCTTCCCTCTAGTGAAAAGTTTACTTTCTTTATTTTCCCAAAGTTATGATCTGTCCGTTCGTTCATTGACGTCTCTGTTCACTGTAATAAGTTTAGTGTCTGTGTTTTGCGACCGCACCGCACAACCGTGCGATTGTTATTGAAGTCGCGAGCTATATTTGCTGGATTCATATTGCCCACGGAATACATCTCACGTATTTAATGCACTCTCGTCCAAAGTAGCGAACAGTCAACTGCCAGCCAGGGAGCCTCGTTAGCATGAATACTCTCTTCCGTGCGCTGTAGTCGACTGACGTCGTGTGTTTCGATGTTTGTTTAGGTGTAGCGTCCCCATACTACTACGCAGTTACCTCGCATCGAACGGACGGACCGACAGATAATAACTGTCTGAAAATACAAAATTAAACTTTTCACTCGAGGGAAGACTTGAACCAAGGACGTCTCGAGCCGCAGCTGCTCACTCTAACCACGGGACCACGGCGCTGCATAGCTGAGGCTACCCTTGTGTTGCTTATCCTGCGCATGGACTACTCAGTTTGCATATTTTGCTTATTTTTTCATAGTTCCACACAACTTCTTCCTGTTTTCTCGATTGATCTGCGTTCAGTTTTTCAAGGCCTATCCATTGTGCCAACTTATAACTAAATCTGAGGGGGGTGCGATGGGGAGGTTCCCTTGTTAGTACCTGCCGGTCGTGTGCAGCTAAGTTGTGGCTTCCCGTCGGCCGAAGCCGTGTGACCACTTCTGCTGCTGGCCGCCGCACTCTGCGAGACAAGCAGGCATGACTAGGACGTATAGTTCTACCTGCAAGTCAACCAGTTAAAAAAATCCACTTTACCTAATCCGAACTGAGGATGTTGTTGTCCTTCCAACTTGAATTTCTCACATGAAATCCCTTTATACGACTGATTTTCGAAGACAGAAGAAAGCGGACCATAAATGCGTTTTCACACCGCTTAAGTATTGTTATTTGTTTTGAAAATCCTGAAGAACAGTGTGGCACAGACTATATTTCCCCTAAGAACTTTCTCATCCGGTAAAAAAATCAGCTCTTAACAGCTTAATATCTATTACGCCCTGCATCACAGGTCTAGTATATTAAACTTATTTTTGGCTCATGACGGAGCAGGTCAATACTATGTATACCTTTATAAATTTGGTAATATAGATGATTTTATTATGATGGCCATCTCACCCTGTGCATGTGAGAAATTGAAATATCGTTGAAAGGTCTCGCCGCTACGAAAAAAATGCCTGATTACTACTCCAATTCGCGAATCATATCCGTTGCACTAGTAGTGGTACAGTGTATGCTCCGTGAAGCACCGTACTATGGCTTGTGACGTATGGATACAGATGGGGATGTAGATTTATTCACCTATTGAGATGCCAGTCCATCCATGTACAGGAACACAAAACGGCCATAAGAATCTTGACTGTTCATCAGTAAACTCTTCCGGGCTAAGTTGCCGTGGTCGATCTGTAGAACTTCTTCTCCCTGACGTTTCGTTCTCAACTACGGAGAACGTCTTCCAAGGTGAGTCGACTCACCTCGGAAGACGTTCTCCGTAGTTGAGAACGAAACGTCAGGGAGAAGAAGTTCTACAGATCGACCACGGCAACTTAGCCCGGAAGAGTTTACTGATGAAGACGCCGGCCGTGAAAACCTACATGGAATGAATCTTGACTGTTATTTATTGAGAAAACGAAAGCTGGAACTTCTAGTGCTGGTTGTCTGTCAATAAAAACCTTATTAGCGCCTAATTATCTCATTGCAGTCTCTTGACGAGATATATGTGAATGGTTGTAATAATTTTCCCCATAACATTTTGAAGAAGCGCTGTATAACTCACCTTTCAACTCCCCTTTCGTCAGAGTATCGCTTACCTGCCATATTCACACGACTCCTCCAGTCTTCTGTAAATATCATTTAAATCACCTGATTTCAACGAGTAAGAGATGTTTCGCACCAAGTCAGTGGGCCCTGCTAATTCTCACGGAATCCCATCACGTTCTGGCAGCAGTGTTCCCATTAACTGGAAGACTGTCTAGTCCTCCATCCGTCACTGACTAGGTAGAGAGCTATCACAAGGAGAAAAATAGAACCCTAATATACATCATGAAATTCACAACCATACAGAGTTTATATGGATTGCACAAAGAAATTCAGAAGTATAGCACCTAAAATTCATTTACATCGAATGATTGTCTATAAATATTCCCCATGTATGTCCTAATTTGACTTATCGTATTTGTATAACTATTACGCTAGAAAAGCGACAGCGTAATGGTGTCAGAGTCTTCATTGACAGCATAATGTTTCGTGAGAAATACATTACCTGTTTTCAAATGGAGCATAACTCCATAATACGATTGTAACAGTATCACAGAGCTTCCAATACACTACGCACTGAATCATTTACATTACATTTGTGCAACAAGCTCACACTTCCACGCATGCTTCACAGCTACTGCAAGAGTAGGGGGGGTTCGGGACTTAATCACGATATTGCTTATGTTTTAGCCCAATGTGCTATTTGATAGTGGACTGGCCATGATATTGTATTCTGCCTAGAAGAGAGTATACCGACATGGGTAGTACGTATTTGCGTAGTGCTAGTTATATATTTACAAGCAAACACAGTACTTATATACTTATACAACGACCGTACGTTGAGGGCCAATGAACCAACAAGTACAAGTCAGACCAAATCAGTGTCCCTGTTTCCTCCAGCAACAACAATCATCTTAGTACCTGTGTGCGTATCGGTTTCATATGGGGGGTCTCCACAGTACAGGGCGGGTCAGGGATAGGGTTGGGATAGAGCTTGTTGGGGAATCCGTCACTTGTTACATCTGGGATAGGGCTCAAAGGTGGATCCACCATGCCTTTCAGTCGGGATAGGGTTCGGAAGTGGATCTCGCAAGCGATGTGGCCAGGTTAGGGTACGAAAGGAATCCACCAACGATATATCTGGGGTGGTGTCTGAAGGTGGATTCGCCAGTTGTAGGTCTAGAGTAGGGTCTGGGGGCCCCCAACGTGAAAGCGATACACACACATACAAGAAAATTTAGAATACGAGGCCAGAAGTGACATCATGATCATGAGAGCTAAAGTGTCAGTATCTTGGATCTTTAGATTGAGCTATATAAAAAGAGAGCTTTGAAAGCAGGCCGCTATGTAAAATAATAGATGCCTAAGGATGTTGGGGAGGTATACCGGTGGGCTGAAGTGTTTTGCATGATGCTTGTACTGGAAGCTCTGTGATTCTGTTACATTCGTATTATGGAGGTATGCTCCATTTGAAAAAAGGTAATGTATTTCTCATGAAACACTATGCTGTCATCAACGACTCTGACACCTATACAGTGTCGTATTTTTAGTAATCATACAAATACGATAAATGAAATTAAGCCACACAAAGGGGCATACATATAGACGAACATTCGATATAAGAATAACTGTTGGTGCTATACTTCTGAACTTCTTTGTCCAGTCCATATATAATCCGCATGGTTGTCAATTTCACCTTGTAAGTTAGTGTACTATTTTTCTCCTTCTGATATCTCTCTACCTAGTCAGTGACGGATTGAGGACTAGACAGCCTTCGAATTAATGGAACAGTGCTGTCAGAATGCGATGGGGTTTCGTGAGAATTGGCAGGTGTCTGTGACCTGGTGGGAGACATCCCTTACTAGCCGAAAGCAGGTGGATTCAAATGCTGTATCTCGAAGACTGGAAGATTCGTGGCAGGTAAGCAGGTAAGCGATACTCTGACGAAAGGGGAGTTGAGAGGTGAGCTCTATAGCGTTTCTTCTAAATGTTGTGGGCAAGACTATTACAGCCACTCACATACATCTCGTCAAGTGACTGCAGTGAGAATATTAGGCGCTAATAAGAAGGTTTTTACTGAGTGACAACCAGCAGCAGAAGTTCCATCTTTTGTTTCCTCAATAAATAAGAGTCAATACTCTTCTGTGAGTTTCGTGTGCCTATAAATGGATCGACTGACATCTCAATAGGTACAATAAATTTACAAGTGGATCTATATTCATACTTCGCAAGCCATCATACGGTGCATAGCAGATGGTACATTGTACCACTACCAGTCATTTTCTTTCCTATTCCACTAGCAAATAGAGCAAGGGAAAGAAAGGCTGTCTGTATGTCTCAGTATGGGCGTTAATGTCACGTGTCTTATCTTCGTGGTTCTTACACGAAATGTATGTTGCCGACAATAGAATCCTTCTGCATTCAGCTTCAAATGTTGATTCTTGATATGTATTACATGAGAGGAACATCACCTTCCCTCCAGGGATTCTTATCTGAGTTACCTGGCGAGTGTAATCTGATAGCAGGAAAAAAGGATTACTCATATTTCAGAGGGTTTCTCATGATCAATTTAATTAATTAATTAATCAATTTGACAAAGAGGAAATAAGAACTTGTGTGTGTGTGTGTGTGTGTGTGCGTGTGTGTGTGTGTGTGTGTGTGTGCGTGTGTGTGTGTGTGAGAGAGAGAGAGAGAGAGAGAGAGAGAGAGAGAGAGAGGCAGACAGACTGACAGGAAGCGAGTCTGGTATTTGCCCATAATAGGAATGCCGCCAACTGCTTTGTTCAGAACCACGAGAACATTTGGGCAGGTAGGTATGTGCGTCCACTTGGACTGGTATCAGCAAGTGCGGCTCCCAGTGGCGGCGGGCTGTGCAGCGTCTGACAGCGGTTTCTCTGTGGGCGGGCTATGCAGTGTCCAATAGTGGTTTCTCTGTGCACATGCAATGCGGAGGACGGGTACCTCGCGCATACACAGTCTTGCGGTAGTTCCGCCAGCGGCCGTGTGGCGACGCTTGCGGCCCTTGCAGGTGCTCACAACTGCAGGGCATGCCATTAGCCTGCAGGCATCCACAGCGATGTGAGCTGTCACTGTTCAGTGGTCCACCCAGTATTAGTGGCACCTGGCTGACAGATGCCAATGACAGCATGTCCGGTACTCCACTGTCCCCAGACGTGCAGGTGACTTGAAACAATTGCTAATGTATCGCACTTCATTGCATTCCTCGGCGCTTGCAGTTTTAACACTATGGAAGGTGAGGGAGGGAGGGGAGGAGCCTGTCTGCCACAATTAGGTTAAGTACAGAACATTCTAACTGAATTGTAAAATACACTACTGGCAATTAAAATTGCTAAACCAAGAAGAAATGCAGATGATAAACCCGGTATTCATTGGACAAATATATTATACTAGAACTGACATGTGATTACATTTTCACGAAATTTGGGTGCATAGCTCCAGAAAAATCAGTACCCAGAACAACCACCTCTGGCCGTAATAACGGCCTTGATACGCCTGGGCATTGAGTTAAACTGAACTTGGATGGCGTGTACAGGTACATCTGCCCATGCAGCTTCAACACGATACCACAGATCATCAAGAATAGTGACTGGCGTATTGGTACGAGCCAGTTGCTGGGCTTCCATTGACCAGACGTTTTCAGTTGGTGAGAGATCTGGAGAATGTGCTGGCCAGCGAAGCAGTCGAACATTTTCTGTATCCAGAAAGGCCTGTACAGGACCTGTAACATGCGGTCGTGCATTATCTTGCTGAAATGTAGGGTTTCGCAGGGATCGAATGAAGGGTAGAGCCATGGGCCGTAACACATCTGAAATGAAACGTCCACTGTTCAAAGTGCTGTCAATGCGAACAAGAGGTGACCGAGACGTGTAACCAATGGCACCCCTTACCATCACGCCAGGTGATACGCCAGTATGGCGATGACGAATACATGCTTCCAATGTACGTTCACGGCGATGTCGTAAAACATGGATGCGACCATCATGATGCTGTAAATAGAACCTGGATTCATCAAAAAAAAATGACGTTTTACTATTCGTGCAACCCGGTTCGTCATCGAGTGCGCCATCGCAGGCGCTCCTGTCTGTGATGCTGCATCAAGGGTAACCGCAGCCATGGTCTACAAGCTGATAGTCTATGCTGCTGCAAACGTCGTCGAACTGTTCGTACAGATGGTTGATGTCTTGCAAACTTCCCCATCTGTTGACTCAGGGATCGAGAAGTGGCTGCACGATCCGTTACAGCCATGCGGAAAAGATGCCTGTCATCTCGACTGCTAGTGATAGGAGGCCAATGTGATCGAGCACGGCGTTCTGTATTACCCTCCTGAACCCACCGATTCCATATTCTGCTAACAGTCATTAGATCTTGACCAACGCGAGCAGCAATGTCGCAATACGATAAACCGCAATCACGATAGGCTACAATCCAACCTTTATCAAAGTCGGAAACTTGATGGTAGTTGGTAGCCATTTCTTCTCCTTACACGAGGCATCTTTGTGTTTCACCAGGCAACGCCGGTCAACTGCTGTTTGTGTATGAGAAATCAGTTGGAAAATTTCCCCATGTCAGCACGTTGTAGTTGTCACCACCAGCGGCAACCTTGTGTGAATGCTCTCAAAAGCTAATCATTTGCGTATCACAGCATCTTCTCCCTGTTGGTTAAATTTCGCGTCCGTAGCACGTCATCTTCATGGTGTAGCAACTTTAATGGCCAGTAGTGTGTATTATTATGTCAGTTGACATTGATTTGAATTTCATGCTTGGAGATCCTTCCTCTACAGCAGCTCAGCACAGACTGAGTCTTTTTCCTACCAATTTCCAGATGGGGAGTGGAGGGGAGAGTGGGAAGGAGGTTTCCCAGGAAAGGCAAAAGTGGCTCAGAACTGAACTGAGGAGGGGGTAAGAAAAAAGTGTCCTTTTCTCCAGAGGGGTGGGGCAGGCGGAGGGTGAGGGGAAGCATGGGGTTTCACAGAAATACTGATTATGCACAGGGGTGATAAATCAACCCCCACAGTATCACAAATCAATTAGCACAACAACAAGATAAGTGGAGGGGATAATTTACCTCTGAATGTATACTTGGCCCTGAATGTATGCAACGTGCTCAAACAAAATGGCCCAGCTCACTCTTTGCCCCAATACTTGTGGTATTCCCTCCCATGCACTGTTTGGTGGCTTGTGGAGTATGTATGTAGATGTAGATATACCAAATTCATAGGTCAACGTGAAGACAGAAACCTGTACATTTCTAGAACATTACAATCAGTAAAAAGCAACAACAGGACACATTTATTGTAGACAGAAAACAAACCTACACTCATATCACCATATGCAACACATACCTCAGGCTCATTTGCACAAGAGTGCTGACTTTAGATCAACGCTGCCCTAAGCATTTGAATTGTCGCTTACAGAAAATAACTCCAAACATGAGTTAATAACAAGAAACACAATAACAAAAATAATAGTTACACAGAGAAACTGACTGATAAGTTGACTACAGAAATTAAAAACAAGCTCAAAAAAAGTGCTTCAAAAACAGAATGATTATAAAAATTGCGTGTTCTCTATCTCGAAAGTATTTTCCACAAAACAGGGAATTTGTTTGTGAAGAATTATATTAAATTTTCTTTTTGCACAAAAGGTTGGGACACCAAGTAACTCACAATATAAAATCACACAGCTGCAAAATAGGAAACATTGCATGTAGAAAGTACACTTCTAAAACTATCCTGCATACTACATTGGCAAGACAGACTGTAGCTTCCACACACATTCTAGAGAGAACATGGATGCATTTCGTTTCAGACATTTCGTCAAATCAAAAATGATAAATATGAGAACTTAAAGCTTTTACTCGTATGAAACAATGTAAAGAGACTTGATATTTTGGAAAACTGGAAATTTATTTGCACTTCATATAAGCAGTTGATGACCTGCTAAGGAAAACGAAATTTAATACACACAGTCTTTTAGCAATACTCTTTAAAGAGCAGCAACGAGATATAAAGAAATTTACTAAATTAAATCTCTTTGTAAGAAACTTATGATCTCAGGAGTCGACAGTTTATTAAAATCTTTGGAACAGCTTGTTAGGTTGTACCCCTGTGACACGTATCCCTCAATTGTCAGCCATAATGGAAAAGGGATATAAGGCACTATATGTTTTATTCGTAGGTGATATTAGAATGAAAATGCACAAAAGTACAAAAATACTAGCAGAAAGTGTACTTTCAACTCTATATTAAAAGATATTTATGAATATGTTATAAATTTATGTAAGAAAGAAGAAAAGTGTTGTAATGAAGAATATTTTTGTAGACAGCGCAGAAATGATGAAAAACTAATTCAGTTGCTATAGAAAGCTTCTTAAAGTAGACCAATAGGCTTTGAAACGCATTGTTCAGTAATAAAAGTTTTGTGACTGAAGATGGACTATATTTAAAATTGCAGATTATGGCTTAACGTATCTTCTCCACAATGTTAAGAGAGGAAACCTCGGATTGGATAAGGACGTAGAACAAAATCGGCCGTGCTTTCCTTTTCCTTTTTTTTTTCAGAGGAACCATCCTGGAATTAGGCTTACAGTGAATCGATTCTGGGAAACTCCGGAAAATATAAACGTGAATAGTCGGACGTAATACCAACGAGTACTTCACTCTGTATGTTGTTTACGATACCTTACCGTTGTTTCTCGACATTGTAGCTATCTCTCACAGTTACTACTTCGTTATGGACATAGCTTACTAACGGATTTGGGACAAAGAAGGATTCTATACATGAGATATAACATAAATACAAAATTTGGGAATTTTAGGTGATGGATGAAGAAATGCTCGACGAATCTATATGGACGAGTCACGTACGGCTGATAGTTGACGTACTGCATAAAATGGTGAAAATGTAGAGAAAGATGGACGATTTAAACGTCCACCCGGAGTGTCTGTGTTAACTCGAAACTCAGGAATATGCTAGAAACACTTAAATATGCTAATAACATAGAAGGGCAAATAATCATGTTCCTATTTCAGAAAATAAACCTTCCACAGCAAAAACTGACTTCTCTATTTAACCAGTCGTCACCAGTTTCGCGGATAATGCCTTGTTATTTAAATGCACCTGCTTAAAAAAATAAAATCTGCAAATACCACGTTAAATTAAGTCCTGAATTACATCTGGAACTCATTAGAATAAGCAATAGTAAATATGTAAAACAACAGCATGGCTAGCTTTACACACGTGTCAAAACTAAAATTAATGCGGTCCACTTCTGTACGTCTTCACATTTATTCGTGAAACAGAACATAAAGAATGTCTTAAGCATTGACGCTATGCAAATAATAATAGGCATATAGTTTGTAGCTATATTTTCGTTGTGTTATTTTTCCGCAGATACAGAATCTGTTAGGTAACTCCTTCATCGCAAATATCTTTTAGGACGCTAAAGATGCCGATGATCTGTTTTCACCACGACCATCGTGCGTTCGTAACCTTTCTAACCATCGAGGTAAATGAATACATTTCGTTGTTTTTCTTAATGGAACTATATAGCTTTCTGGGTCTACGGAGTAGACCTCGATGAGGCAAATTCAGTGTTGCTACTATGCTACGTGTCCAAAAAGAAACTTCGAAGTAAAGCTCATCTCAGATATGAATTCCTCCGCTGTTCTGTCGGTAAAATAATGGGCACTCTACCTCAGAAGTTTGAGCCACTCTCATCGGTAGTAAGATAAACATGACTGATTGTGTGCGTGTTTTAGAGGATATTAATGAATTACAGTGGAACCACTATAAATGTAGGTAAATATAGCACTAAATCACATACTCGCTGAGATGTACGTTCGCGGAAACATATAATCACAGCATTGGCTTCCAATCTGGCAGCTGTGTGGAGAACGCGCATTCCATTCCTGGTACAGTCAAAGGTGTTTCCTTAGTCGGCAGACCAAAACGCAGTTCCTCCAAATCCGCCGGGCAGGTTCGTAATGCCCTGCCTCTGTGAGTAAATCTCAACGACTGCCATATCGGCGTTACTAAACAGTTGCCGCCTCTATGTTATTGAAATATGGAGTGTATTAAAAACGAAGTGACCGATAACTAAGTTGATAGTGTTATAACGAAGAAACGATGTGGCTTTAGAAAGCAGTAGGCTTTATCACCCGTGCTACACTTGTCTAAGTGTATTGGCTGGCTTACACGGTCGGAAGTTTTCAAGATAACTAATCTCTGAAATTTACGATGCTCTTAGTTAGAGATGGTTCGGAATTGCGCCCGAAAAACTTGTAAATCTTCGTGGACTGTAGAATCATTAGCTGCAGCTGTGACTGCACTTAGAAATGGAAATAAAATTAGGGGAGCTGGACGACGGTTTGGTATTCATGAGGCTACAATTCGGAACAGGACGATGATGAATGTTACAGGTTGTCCAAAAATTCTTCAAAAACAGTGTTTAGTGAACAAAAGGTAAATGAACTTGCTGAACATTTGCTGATATCGGCAAAATTGTTTTATGGTGTGAGTTTCAGGACAGATGCAGGTGAAAATGCATTTGTACTTAAACATATACATCTCCAAAAATATTACAGCTAAAGCAGTAAAATTTGAGACTATTATGTACAACAAAATGCTTGATATTTTGTGAAGTTCTTGTTTGAAAATGTATATCGACATATATTTTGTAACCATTTGAATTTTTAATTACCATTGTTTTTATACTGTGCTTTTTAACGTAAACTAATGAAGCAATAAAACTGGAACTTTACAATTTACATCTGCATAAGAGGCTAATAAAACGTGTGAAACAGATTGTTGTTTAAGGTCATAGTTGCTTTGAAATTAATTTTTCAGTTTTCTGTTCCCCCGAGAGCTTTTCTGAGAGAAAAGATAACGGAAATGTGCTGCACAGGACTATTCAGTAAGTAATTCTTAAGAACTATTCCAAATTTCAGGATTTTAGCATTCATAGTTCCTGGGAAAAGGTACATTATAGCTCAAAATAGTCAGTTTACGACAATCCGAATTTAAAGTTTTTATTTCAGTTTTTGACAATATTGATATACCTCTAGTGGATAATACTGCCAAATCCATAATCAATATTCTCTTTCTCGTCTTCCTGGAGCAATCTCTTCACCTGCCTGCTTTGCCTAGCCAACTTTAGCATTTTTCCTTCTGCTGCCTGAGCTTTGTCCACTCGCGCTTCATCGATGCTTCTGAGTACCTTCAGTGTGAATGCACCTGGATGGAAACCCAGTCACTGCAGGCACTTAATCCTACCTTCACTGCCACAACAGAACATTAGACAGGCATCACACGCAGCTATCTTCACAACAACTGAGCACACAAATACTGCTTTTGGACAACGCATCCGTATAAGGTGATTGTAGCTCTAATTTGTATTCTGTATTTTCCCATGTACACATTTTTTCGGCAATTCAGAATTGGCTAGGTTCCTGAAAGTTGGTTTTGTAACATCTAAAACAGCAAGTGGCAAGCCGTGGCAAACACAGTTCATCATCAATTCCTTCACTAATTTTGTTTTTCGATGAACTCAGTGACTTTGTCGAAAATTGTTCTTAACAATTAGGAGCAGCATCTGTAACACTGCTAGTTAAATTTCCTACACCTTTTACGTGAAATTCGACATTTCCTCACTTTTTTTGAATATGTGTTCACTGTTGCGACCCATTTCGAGCAAAACAGGTTGATATATGCAAAACTAAAAACTGAAAGAAGTTTGCAGCAAATACACTAAAAAAAAAGAGAAAAAAACAGGTGGTAAACAAAGGAACAAGCAAAGATAACCTTTCTCACAGCCTTCTAGAATCACCTGCAGTGAGAGGAAAAGTTAACGCACTAAAATTTTACAGCGTAGGTAAGGTGTAGATCACAGCATAAATGGTTCAAATGGCTCTGAGCACTATGGGACTTAACTTTTGAGGTCATCAGTCCCCTAGAACTTAGAACTACTTAAACCTAACTAACCTAAGGACATCACACACATCCATGCCCGAGGCAGGATTCGAACCTGCGACCGAAGCGGTTGCGCGGTTCCAGACTGTAGGGCCTAGAACCGCTCGGCCACTCTGGCCGGCTCACAGCATAGAAAGAGGGGGCGTGGCAGGCGCAGACACCCAAACAAACTTTTTAAAAATATGTTACATCCAGAATTAGATTATGAAACTTGGCAGTGTTATTCTTAAAGAATCAATCTAACAAATTACGCAGTAAAAGAAATTAGAATTTTTTCGCAATTTTGCCCATCATCTGCTCTTACCAGAATGAAGACGAATTGCTGACGAATTTGCTCAAGGAAGTAAGTTAATACATAGCTTAAGCTCTGAAACTAAATTGGCTGGGAAAGACGGGGCACAAGGATTTTTGAGGTGGCATCCAAATCTGAGCATGCAGGAAGCTGAGCCAACAAGTATGAGCAGAATTCTAGCATTTACTAAACAGAGATAAAACTATTTTATGACAAGATCATGTCAGTTTCTGAGAAGTATAAATTTCCACTATCACTGATTTACAATGTCGACAGGACAAGAACTTCTACAGTACAGGAATCTCCGTCAGTCATCGGCCCGAAAAGACAGAAGCAATTAGGAACTGCTATAATTTTGGATCGGGGCCGAAACATATTGTGTGTTGTGCTCTGAGTGCTATTGACATGTTTACACTGTCCACATTTATTTTTCCCTGCGTGAGAAAAATGGTTCGGGTGGCTCTAAGCACCATGGGACTTAACATCTGAGGTCATCAGTCACCTAGACTACTTAAACCTAACTAACCTAAGCACAACACACACATCCATGCCCGAGGCAGGATTCGAACCTGCGACCGTAGCAGCAGCGCGGTTCCGGATTGAAGCGTCTAGAACCGCTCGGCCACAGCGGCCGGCCGGCGTGAGAATGTCGATCGCATTAACACATGGAGGACCTACCGGAAGCATTTATTGCTGTTCAGTGTCAGGGAGGATCACTGGTGAATTGTTTCTAAAATGGCTAAGACATTTCGCAAAATAGCCACAGTCTTCATTTGCCAGTCCAACCGTCCTGATTATGGACTGTCATTCCTGTCACAAATCTTTAATGTGATGCAGTTTCTGCAAAGAAAATGTCATTGTAGAGTCTTCTTCCCATCACACTCTTCCCATCGATTGCAGTCATTATATGTTTCTTTCTGCGGAACACTTAAGGCTGCTTACAACAAACAATGCACTCTATTTATATGAAATAATTCATGTCAAAGGATCTCCAAGGCTGACCTCCCTGTTTTTTGTAATGCTGCTTAGTCCAAGGTTGCTGGAATTGATAAAGCTTTTTCTGGTTTCAAAAAGGCAGGAATCTTTTCTTTCAATCTAGATGTGTTTTCAGAGGAGAACTCCATTCCCTCGCTGTATTTGCGACTGGAACAGGTTCAAATGGCTCTGAGCACTATGGGACTCAACTGCTGAGGTCATTAGTCCCCTAGAACTTAGAACTAGTTAAACCTAACTAACCTAAGGACATCACAAACATCCATGCCCGAGGCAGGATTCGAACCTGCGACCGTAGCGGTCTTGCGGTTCCAGACTGCAGCGCCTTTAACCGCACGGCCACTTCGGCCGGCCGACTGGAACAGGATAGGAGTGATTAGTAGTGGTAGATGGTATCCTCCGCCATGCATCGTACGGTGGTTTGCCGAGTATCTATGTAGATGGAGAAGTAGATGTAGAATGAATAACCTGTGGAGGTACAGACTGAACGAAGAGACTAATCAGACGCAGATAATGAAGCTTGCTTCCGTGGAGCAGTGGTATCTATTCTAGACATTTCTCCAATACCTAGGTTGACAATAAACCCATTAGTATCAAGACAATCAAGGCCTAAACAATATTCAGAAATTCTAACATCCACTCCAAGGAAGAGGATTTTGAAAGAAACGAAAATGAGGAAGGATAAAAAGAAATGTTTGCTAAAGCAACTGCAGAAAATGAGGTTTTAAAAGGAAATAACAGAATAAGGAGAAAAAGATACTTTTTTATGACGACACCACTCCGTCAGATGAAACTGATTACGAAGCGGAATTGTGTGAAGATGATGAATTGTATTAGTTTGACGCTCATGAACTAGTCTCTAATTCGTATCACACAAGTGACACATCTGACGTGTGCATATTCTATGGGGAATTTCGTCGTAATGGACAACAGGTATCTCTGTATCCTGTGTTCTTGATGGGTTCATGCAGACTGCAGTGGAGCCAATTTCACAGCAAACATCAAATGTGCTTGACACCTTAGTGATAATTAAATTTAAAAGATGTTTTCAGGATTTGTAATTAGCATTACAAATGATTTGTTTTATATAATTTATGTTACTAGTAAATATGACTTGATCTCATAGATATGGATTTCTTGAATTTGGTTAGTTCAGGATTACATTTAAGTATGGTTTCATTGTATGATATGTGGATCAGAAAATAATTGTCTACGTACTACACTGCAGAGCCAAATAAACTGGTACAACTGCCTAATATCGTGTAGGATCCTCGCGGGCACGTAGAAGAGCAGCAATACGACGTGGCATGGGCTCGACTAATGTCTGAAGTAGTGCTGAAGGGAACTGACATGAATCTTGCAGGATACATGGATTCATGAGATTGTCTCCACAAAGTACACGTCCATCCGCTCGATACAATTTGAAACGAGACTCGTGCGACCTGGCAACATGTTTACAATCATCAACAGCCAACGTCGATGTTGACGGGCCCAGATGAGACGTAAAGTTTTGTGTCGTGCAGTCATCAAGGGAACATGAGTGGGCCTTCGGCTGCGAAACCCATATCGATGATGTTTCGTTGGGTGGTTCGCACGCTGACACTTGTTGGTGGCCCAGGGTTGAAAACTGCAGCAGTTTGCGGAAGGATTGCACTTGCGTCACATTGAAAGGCTCTCTTCAGTCCCGTTCTTGGAGGATCTGTTTCCGGCCGCAGCGATGCCTCAGATTCGATGTCTTACCGAATTCCTGACATTCACGGTACATTCGTGAAATTGTCGTACGGGAAAATCCGCACTTCATCGCTAAGTCGGAGATGCTGTGTCCCATCGCTCGTACGCCGACTAAAACGCCATGTTCAGATTCACTTAAATCTAGATAACCTGTCATTGTAGCAGCAGTAACCGATCTAACAACTGCGTCAGACACTTGTTCTCTAATATAGGCGTTGCCTACCGCAACGCCATATATCTCTGTACTTGAATACGCATGCCTACACCAGTTTCTTTGGCGCTTCAGTGCATTGCCCCTAATGGGTGGGGAATGATACGCAACGCCTCGTTTTACGTTTTTTGTGTACTATACTATAATGTATGTAATATTGGCTCCAATCATGAATTGTTCTTTAATACTTGAACCTAACTTTGGTGTTTTATTTTTCTGCAGCAAGCGGATAGCTATTATCAGAGGTTCGAAGTTAAGTGGGAGCCAATGCTCCTGCTTCTCCTGAGTCACAGAGACCATGGCTGTCAGCAAACGTTGTCCCAAATACTGTTGCCTGAGGACGATAGAATATAGACCGATATCAGCGACTGACGCTATGCATAATGGTGGAGGAAATGCGTGTTAGTTAGGGACCCGTGTGCACAATTGTCCATGAAAGAGCCAAATAAACTGATACACCTGCCTAATATCGTGTGGGGCCCCGCGAGCACGCAGAAGTGCCGCAGCACGACGTGGCATGGACTCGACCAATGTCTGAAGTTGTGCTGGAGGAAACTGACACCATGAATCCTGCAGAGCTGTCCATAAATCCGTAAGGGGACGAGTGGGGTGGAGATCTCTTCTGAACATCACGTTGCAAGGCATCCCAGATATGCTAAATAACGTTCATGTCTCGGGATTTTGGTGGCCAGCGGAAGTGTTTAAACTCAGAAGAGTGCTCCCATGAGCCACCCTGTACCAATTCTGGACGTGTGGAGTGTCGCATTGTCCTGCTGGAATTGCCCAAGTCCGTCGGAATGCACAATGGACATGAATGGATGCAGGTGTTCAGAGAGGACGCTTACGTACGTGCCACCCGTCAGAGTCGCATCTAGACGTATCTGGGGTGCTATATCACTGCAACTGTACACGCCCGACACCATTACATAGCCTCCACCAGCTTGAACAGTCCCCTGCTAATATGCAGGGTCCATGGGTTAATGAGGTTGTCTCCATACCCCTACACATCCATCCGCTCGATACAATTTGAATCGCGACTCCTCCGACCAGGGTACATGTTGAAAGGTGGTTACACTGAGCCACAGCGCCAGAGATTGCGCCAAAGAGTTTTATTTCGCCGCCTCCACTGGCAGTTCTTGTTGAGAAGTCATGGTGGACAGTGCCTATTGAGAAGTCGTAGTAGGCAGTGTTTGTTAAGAAGTGGTAGTGGAGAGTGCTTATCGAGAAGTCGTGGTGGAGAGTGCTTATTGAGAAGTAGCAGTAGGCAGCGCTTGTTGAGATGTTGCAGTAGCGTGTCGTAGTTGAGAAGTTGCGGTAGTGAGTGCTTGTTCAGACGTTGTAGTATTGTTTTGATGGGCTAGACACCAGATGTTGTTGGATTGGGGATGCTGTAATGATCAGAGTGTACCTTTCTTCAATATATATGAAGGTAAAAAATTCCTTTTTTTCTTTTTTTCTCATTATTTCAATGTCTTAAACAATAATGCCTCTTGGTCACAGGTTCAGTCAACAAAGCATCTGGCTCGTGTTCTTGTATTAGACTGTATTTCTGGTTTCTATGTGCAGTTATAGTATTTCTGTTTTTTTAAAATGCGAATTATGTCAAAAGGCTAAGCCGCCAACTATTTCTCACAGAGCACCGTTGTTTCCTATCATTACAGCGAAATTAAAGGAGATGGCTGCAGTCGATTTGTTCGGTCCAGTGGTTCGTTCTACTAATGGTTTTGCGTACATTTTGGTAGCAGTGGAATTGACATCAAAATATGTGTGTTTTACACCTTTACGCAAAGCAACAGCTCGTTCAGTATCTAATGCCTTCATCAAACATTTTCTTAAAGAAGTGTGTCATGTTGATAAGGTTATATCAGATAATGGACCACAGTTTCGCTCTAAAATTTGGCTTCGTACTTTACGGCGTCATAAGATTAAACCAATTTTCATTTCACTTTTTCACACTCAATCTAACGCTTCAGAGAGATGGATGAAGGAAATCAATAAATTGTGTCGACTTTATTGTCATCAGAATCACAGAACGTGGGATCAGTATCTTCATATTTTTCAAAACATTCTGAATGAACTCCCTAATGATTCAACTTCTTTACCGCCTATATTGATACTAAAAAATAAAGCACCGACAAATCGCATTTCTGAAATCGTTCCTTTTCCGCCTACACGGAAACTGCGGCATTCTGAAGTTGTCAACCTGGCTCTGCAAAATATTGCATCTGCGGCTGCTAGAAGAGAGAAATCAGCTAAATGTCCTGGTCGTTTAAAAATCTTGTCAGTTGGTCATAAGGTTTTAATTAAGTCTCATCGTTTGTCTCACAAAGCAAAAGGCTTGTGTCGCAAATTTTTTCTGCTTTATAACGGTCCATATAGAGTCCGCAAAATTATTAATGATAACACTGTCGAAGTAGAAACTCTTAAATCTCGGCGCTCTAAGGGAATGCATCATATATCGAACGTTAAAATTTTTGTGGAATGACATACTTTTGAGAGACTAACAGTTACATGTAAACACGAAGAGCACAAGGATACCGCGCCGTGTTCCGGCGGCGGCACATACTCAAAGCAACAGTCAAGTCTGCGCGCAGCACAAGGCAGTCGTTGACCGCAAACAATTACTTCCTACCGTCACGCGTACCTACAGCTGATCGAGCATTCAGTGCGAATGCACTGACAGCCGTAAACAAATACACAGTCTAATTTCTCCGAATAAATTCAGTATAAAGCTATAGTGACTTGATAAATTATGTTATTAACGTTCAGTATTTTTCAGGATACGGTTGTATAAAATATTTAAGAACTTCAGGTAAATTCTGTGTGTGTCCGGCGTTAAGAGGACTTGCTATCGAGAAATTTTCAGGAAGAATGTAATTTCGAAGAAGAAACTAATAAACTAGAAAGGTAACTATTAATTGAGTTTATTTTTCAGGTAACATATTTCCACTTAGGTACGTACTTTAGACGTAATTTGCTGCTCGCGATTACGTGATTTATACTTTGTGCTAAATTTCATGTTCTATGAATTTACTTGTGAAGCGACGTGCTTGCGTACATTAACTGATTTTGACAATGATTGATTAATGAACAGGGTTGTTACTTGTGCATATTATGCACCGCTTGGCTGCTATGCTTTTTCACTGATGTCATATTTTTTTATTATGTGTCTGCTGTGATTATTTATTTAAATTATAATTGTCACCTGATTAGTCGTGCTGATATGGCTATGTATGTAAGTCATACTTCGTGATTTATCTGCTTGCGCCTTCATGTTTACTTATTAAGATTACATATGAACATTTATTTGATTATGCTGACATGATGCTAATAACCTGTTTATTATGTAAGATATATATTTGCTGCATTGCGTATGGATTGGATATTTACACATTTCTGCTTTGTTGTCATAACTATTCTTTAATTTGGTATATAGAAATGCTGATGTACTGTGTACGAACATTGAGTTTAGGTCACACTATGGTATTAATTATAGATTGTTCACTTGGCAGAGCCTCGTTGTAGGAATTGTGCTGCATCCACTTGTTGACATTATGTTCTCTACTGGTATATTGTCTCGCTATTGCATGTTTTGCTTACGCTCAGTGCTTTATATTTTAAGATAAGAAAATGAACTGCTATAATTCTACGAACAACATTAGTACAAGAAACTTCATTGAAGTCACATGAGCTGGAGGTTTTATGGAAGCTGTATAAATTTATGTTACTAGGAAGGAAGCTAACGACATGACACACCAACACTAGGTTTAGACCATTGACAGTTATTACACTGTATTCTTCGTGAGCAATTGAAATAGCAAGTGACACTTGAGACAAGAAATACTCCACATGTTTGCTTCTGTTTTGCCATAATTCTTGATGTGGTGTACACACTGTGAAATATTATGATCATTCACACTCCGTACTCGTACTTACTTACTGAGAGTTATTCAAATTAAAGGCTGTTAGAGGTCATGTATGCATTTCTTTTATTTTATGATGGACAAGGTAACCAAAATGTATTTTATAATTCATAATGAGTAGAAGATGTGGCTCAGGTGAACTACACAGAGGTTGTGTGTGGACATTGTGTCTTTGGATTGCATGGGATGATGAATTGAAGTCTGCACTAGGATTTTATCTGTACTTGTTCGAGGAGACTGACTAGAGGAAAGAGTTGTTATGGAAGTGAAATGATATTGGTAATAAGGTCTATATGTATCGACGTATTGAAGAGGTATTATTGAGGTATTGAGATTGTGTGAAGTTGATGATTATTGGAGTTTTGGTGGACAAGAAGTAAGGTAAATGATATTGATGATAAGGTTTATATGTATAGACGTAAGAGGTATTATTGAAGTATTAAGATTATGTGATGCTGATGATTATTGGAGTTTTGGTGGATAAGAGGTAAAGTAAGTGAGGAGCATATTTTTTTTGTTGGTTTGTATGGAACAAGCAGGATGAAGATGGCTGACTAGAACACTCAATTAGAAGGAAGATGGTCTGCACACACACTTTGTTAAATCACTAAGCAGTATATACTTTTTTTTGGAGAGAGGAAGTATTTGCATATCTTGGCACACTGACAGTTGTTCAGCAACCGTACATTTGATTTGGCTTGGCAAACATTGGTCTTGACATGATGACTATGACGTTGACTAACTATTATTGACTGTTATACATTGCTGCCACTACTACTTGATACACATGTCGAACATCAAATCTTTGACAGAATTGCATTTACACAGTTAACACTATTCAATTACACAGTAGTACTTAAAGTGGATGAGAGGTGAGTGATTGTGTTTTGTGTGTTTTCCTTTCCTAATCCCAAGTAATTGGTACCGACCTATCTCCTAAATATTATTTTACTTGTTGGTTGCGGCTTGCACTGACACCCATAAATATTATAGGTTTACTGATATTTGTGTATTTGTAATAGTTAATATGACAATTATCTGATATCATTTGTGTGTTTATTACAATTTGTATGTTTAGTGTAAGAGCATTGATAATAATTTTGTAAAAGCAATTGTGTGTGCCTTCAAACTGTTGTTCGTGCTTGCACCTATTCAACATTGCTGGGTGCCACTTGGAAATGTTTAATTTCTGCTGATAAACTCTGATGAACTGTCTGATTAGTGATAGTGAATATTATGGACTGTTACTTGCACCTGTTCCACAATGCTGATTGCCACTGATGGAACTGCTTCTACTGAAATGTCACTTGTTGGTGTCTGCACCTGCTCAACATTACTGGGTGCCGCTGATGGACTGCTTCTACTGAAATGATGTCACTTGTTGGTGTCTGCACCTGTTCCACAATGCTGGGTGCCACTGATGGACTGCTTATACTGAAATGATGTCACTTGTTGGTGTCAGCACCTGTTCAACATTGCTGGGTGCCACTGATGGACTGCTTCTACTGAAATGATGTCACTTGTTGATGTCTGCACCTGTTCAACATTGCTGGGTGCCACTGATGGACTGATTCTACTGAAATGATGTCACTTGTTGCTGTCTGCACCTGCTCAACATTGCTGGGTGCCACTGTTGGAACTGCTCAACCAGTGATGAGATGTCACTTGTTGCTGTCTGCACCTGTCAACATTACTGGGTGCCACTGATGGAACTGTTTCTACTGACATAATGTCACTTGTTGGTGTTTGCACCTGTTCATCATTACTGGGTGCCACTGTTAGAACTGTTTCTACTGAAATGATGTTACTTCTTGCTCTCTGCACCTGTTTAACATTGCTGGGTGCCACTGATGGAACTGTTTCTACTGAAATAATGTCACTCGTTGGTGTCTGCACCTGTTGATCATTGCTGGGTGCTACTGTTGGAACTGTCAACTACTCTGAGGGGTTCTACTTGTTTATTGAACTATTTACAAGAGTTTATGTGAATATTTGCATAAACTGATTTTTTGTGTATTTACTGTTTGTGAAATGTTATGAGACTCTTACCTACACCTATTTGACATTGCTGGTGCCATTGATTGAATGGTACTTGTGTAAACTATTATGTAAAATCACATGTATGAAAGCATTTGTATTCCTTACTGTATTTTATATATTAGGTTATGGAATGGTCGGTGCAAAGCCAAAATTTATTTAGTGAAGTGATATTTACTTATTAATATTATCTTTTATTTTGTCTGTATTTTTTTTGGACGAATTTGGTGGTATTTTCACCACCAATGCTGGCAAAAATACCATCAAATTCTAGCCCGTGGAGGAGGGGCATATGAAAGGTCGCTACACTGAGCCACAGTGCCAGAGATTGCGCCAAAGAGTTTTATTTCGCCGCCTCCACTGGCAGTTCTTGTTGAGAAGTCATGGTGGACAGTGCTTATTGAGAAGTCGTAGTAGGCAGTGTTTGTTGAGAAGTGGTAGTGGAGAATGCTTATCGAGAAGTCGTGGTGGAGAGTGCTTATTGAGAAGTAGCAGTAGGCAGTGCTTGTTGAGATGTAGCAGTGGTGAGTCGTTGTTGAGAAGTTCCCATGGAGAGTGCTTGTTCAGATGTTGTCATATTGTTTTGATGGGCTAGACACCAGATATTGTTGGATTGGGGATGCTGTAATGATCAGAGTGTGCTTTTCGTCAATATATATGAAGATAAAAAAATTCCTTTTTTTTATTATTTCAATGTCTTAAACAATAATGCCTCTTGGTCACAGGTTCAGTCAACAAAGCATCTGGCTCGTGTTCTTGTATTAGACTGTATTTCTGGTTTCTATGTGCAAATATAGTATTTCTGTTTTTTTTTAATTACTTCAGTATAAATGGTGTTTAAAATATCTGGTCTTATCGAGGAAGAACCGTGCCAGATGTGTACGTTGAATCACACTTTCACACACAGAACAGCTACACTTGTGTTTTGTTGTTTCCTAGGTTTTATAGTTGCTGGGGACTTAATTAATTAATTGTGTTAATGGAAATTTTCTTTCATTCTTTGTTGCTATTCTATGCAGTCAGATTGCGGAGTAATACTGGTCAGGGCCAACCGGTTACGAGACTGCGTAATCGGACAGTCAGCTACTAATATTAAAATTATTTGCATTTTATAAATAATTAAGCCCCCATGCACTGTCTCCAGTCATCAACAGTCCAATGTCGGTGTTGACGGGCCCAAGGGGGCGTAAAGCTTTGTGTCGTGCAGTCATTAAGCGTGGGTGGACGAGTGGGCCTTCGGCTCAGAAAGCCCATATCGATGTTTCGTTCGATGGTTCATACGCTGACACTTGTTGATGGCCCAGCATTGTAATGTGCAGCAATTTGCAGAAGGATTGCACTTCCGTCACGCTGAACGATTCTCTTCAATCGGCGTTGATCCCGTTCTTGCAGGATCGTTTTCCGGCAGCAGCAACGTCGGAGATTGAGGTTTTATCGGATTCCTGATATTCACGGTACACTTCATTGATACCTCGGAGATGGTGTGTCCCATCGCTCGTGTGCCGTCTATAATACCACTTCTAACTCACTTAAATTTTGATAACCTGCCATTGTAGCAATCTAACAACTGCCCCAGACGCATGCAGTCTTAGTGTTTATAAGTGTTGCCGAGTGCAGCGCTGCATTGTGCCTGTTTGCATACCTCTGTATTTGAATACGCATGCGTATACCAGTTTCTTTGGGGTTTGAGTGTATTTTTGGAAATAACAGTGTTAGTACACCTAGAAGTTCTCGTTGATGCTGTGTGGACTGCGTGTTCAGTCGTAAGTTCTCTAATGATGGCCTAGAAAGCTAACAGTCGGTCACAACAAAATACAAAATAAATATAATTGTGGAATTTTTGGAATTTGAGGTCCGCCAGTTACGCAAAATACCATTTTTCTCAGTACCCAAACATGTTTCGACACCACTGTGCCATCATCAGTGGGTTTTCGTTTTTATTTATTGTGCAATGTGAACATTTTTGTTACATGATTATAAAATTATGTGCATATTTAGTTCAAACAACAGATCGTTTCTTTTTGTAAATACCTTTACATTTGATGAGCATGAATTTTCTGGACCACTTTTGTGTTAATTATTACAGGTAGCTTGACATCTGCAACCAAACGATGTTGATGAGAAAGTGTTTTTTTTTTTTTTTTTTTTGCTGAGAGTTAATCTATCTTTTAGAGTGTAATTTAGTTGTTCGCGATGTTTTCGCGCCTATTGTCGTATTTACTTACGTTTTCGAGCGGCAAGCACTTCCATTCTCCGCATCATGCTGAAATGTTGTGATACATACGTGGCTATAACAAGTATTTTCCACAAATAACGTAGTAAAACGCTTTTCACTACACCATAACACAGTGCGATTGTGGTTTGTTATGTGTCCTGGCCCAGAGTCAGTGTTCATTTGTTCACCAGACAGTTCGGCGCCAAATTTGAATTTTATTTGCATTTTATGTTTGTGTGTGTGTGTGTGTGTGCGTCTGTGTGTGTGTTTTCTGTATGTTTCTTAGCTGTGTGTGTTGTATTTTTATGGTATTCCTATTTGTGTGCAAATGGTGCGTCTTTGCAGATTTTAGTGTATTTATTTTTCGTGCGTGTGTGTGTGTGTGTGTGTGTGTGTGTGTGTGTGTGTACATGCGTGCGTGCGTGTGCTTGTGTGTAGACTTTATCTGTTTGTGCTGTTTTTATTTGTAAAGTTTCTTTAATGTGTTAAATAGTGTGCACTTGCAGAGTGTAGTGTATTCGTTTAAGGCCTGTTTTCCTTCCGCTATTGCCTTCTGTATACAGGGTGTTACAAAAAGGTAGCTGGACGCGGTGGTCTCGCGGTTCTAGGCGCGCAGTCCGGAACCGCGCGACTGCTACGGTCGCAGGTTCGAATCCTGCCTCGGGCATGGATGTGTGTGACGTCCTTAGGTTAGTTAGGTTTAAGTAGTTCTAAGTTCTAGGGGACTGATGACCACAGATGTTAAGTCCCATAGTGCTCAGAGCCATTTGAACCATTTGAACCAAAAAGGTACTGCCAAACTCTCAGGAAACATTCCTCACACACAAAGAAAGAAAATATGTTATGTGCACATGTGTCCGGAAACGCTTACTTTCCATGTTAGAGCTCATTTTATTACTTCTCTTCAAATCACATTAATCATGGAATGGAAACACACAGCAACAGAACATACCAGCGTGACTTCAAACACTTTGTTACAGGAAATGTTCAAAATGTCCTCCGTTAGCGAAGATACATGCGTCCACCTTCCGTCGCATGGAATCCTTGATGCGCTGATGCAGCCCTGGAGAATGGCGTATTGTATCACAGCCGTCCATAATACGAGCACGAAGAGTCTCTACATTTGGTACCGGGGCTGCGTAGACAAGAGCTTTCAAATGCCCCCATAAATGAAAGTCAAGAGGGTTGAGGTCAGGAGAGCGTGGAGGCCATGGAATTGGTCCGCCTCTACCAATCCATCGGTCACCGAATCTGTTGTTGAGAAGCGTAAGAACACTTCGACTGAAATGTGCAGGAGCTCCATTGTGCATGAACCACATGTTGAGTCGTACTTGTAAAGGCACATGTTGTAGCAACACATGTAGAGTATCCCGTATGAAAGCATGATGACGTGCTCCATTGAGCGTAGGTAGAAGAACATGGGGCCCAATCAAGACATCACCAACAATGCGTGCCCAAACGTTCACAGAAAACCTGTGTTGATGTCGTGATTGCACAATTGCGTGCGAATTCTCGTCAACCCACACATGTTGACTGTGAAAATTTACAATTTGATCACGTTGGAATGAGGCCTCATCCGTAAAGAGAAAATTTGCACTGAAATGAGGATTGACACATTGTTAGATGAACCATTCGCAGAAGTGTACCCGTGGAGGCCAATCAGCTGCCGATAGTGCCTCCACACGCTGTACATGGTACGGAAACAACTGGTTCTCCCGTAGCACTCTCCATACAGTGACGTGGTCAACGCTACCTTGTACAGCAGCAACTTGTCTGACGCTGACATTAGGGTTATCGTCAACTGCACGAAGAATTGCCTCGTCCATTGCAGGTATCCGCGTCGTTCTAGGTCTTCCCCAGTCGCGAGTCATATGCTGGAATGTTCCGTGCTCCCTAAGACGCCGATCAATTGCTTCGAACGTCTTCCTGTCGGGACACCTTCGTTCTGGAAGTCTGTCTCGATACAAACGTACCGCGCCACGGCTATTGCCCCGTGCTAATTCATACATCAAACGGGCATCTGCCAACACCGCATTTGTAAACATTGCACTGACTGCAAAACCACGTTCGTGATGAACACTAACCTGTTGATGCTACGTACTGATGTGCTTGATGCTAGTACTGTAGAGCAATGAGTCGCATGTCAACACAAGCACCGAAGTCAACATTACCTTCGTTCAATTGAGCCAACTGGCGGTGAATCGAGGAAGTACAGTACATACTGACGAAACTAAAATGAGCTCTAACATGGAAATTAAGCGTTTCCGGACACATGTCCACATAACATCTTTTCTTTATTTGTGTGTGAGGAATGTTTCCTGAAAGTTTGGCCGTACCTTTTTGTAACACCCTGTATAGGCTGTGGCTGGGTTTTAGTATTCTTAAGTCTGCAAAAGCAAAAGATGGATAATTGTGGAACATTAAATAACAACAAAGCTTATTGTGTATGCTTCGAAGTTATAAAATGAAATGAAGCGGGAGACGTTAGGTACGGTGCGCCTGCGACTAACACTTGTCTTTCTCTGTGTATCCGTCTGGGCAGAGGTGAGTGTGACGGGGCCGGGTTATGCGTCACGTACAGCGGCGACAGCCTGAGAGAAGGCAGTAAGGTGCGGGCCGGCCGAGCAGCGGTTTCCGGACGAGCGGCGCTCTGACCGCGCGAGAAAGCGGCGGCGCGCCTCCATGTGGGTCAGCGGGACGCGTCCCGGACAGCATCCTGCACTCTCATCACGCCAGGGAAACCGAATCATACGCATTCGTTTTTAGTGCCCCTCTTCTGGCCTTTGTTTCCCCAATATTTGTATTCTCCTTATCGGGATGCACGCGACCGCACGCTTAGCTATTACGCTCCAAAACAGTGCGCATAAAAACGGGATTTGCCGGTGCTCATATCTCGGGACTTGTTAGCGATAAAAAGTTAGGGTCGAGTGTTTTGGATAGCCCTCGAGCTGGGGACCATTTGTATACGCGACAGAAGGATCGTCTTAGTGTCACTAACCTACAGTATATGGTCAAGGCACGAATATTACACATCTTCTCCTGCTTTAGGAAATGGAGCAAATCGCTTGCTATTGCCGGCCGGAGTGGCCGTGCGGTTCTAGGCGCTACAGTCTGGAGCCGAGCGACTGCTACGGTCGCAGGTTCGAATCCTGCCTCGGGCATGGATGTGTGTGATGTCCTTAGGTTAGTTAGGTTTAATTAGTTCTAAGTTCTAGGCGACTGATGACCTCAGACGTTAAGTCGCATAGTGCTCAGAGCCATTTTTGAGCCAAATCGGTTGGGCCGAGCGGTGTAAGGCGTTGCAGTCATGGACTGTGAGGCTGATTCCGGCGGAGGTTCGAATCCTCCCTCGGGCATGGGTGTGTGTGTTTGTCCTTAGGATAATTTAGGTTAAGTAGTGTGTAAGCTTAGGGACTGATGATGGTTCAAATGGCTCTGAGCATTATGCGACCTAACTTCTGAGGTCATCAGTCGCCTAGAACTTAGAACTAATTAAACCTAACTAACCTAAGGACATCACACACACCCATGCCCGAGGCAAGATTCGAGCCTGCGACCGTAGTGATCGCTCGGCTCCAGACTGCAGCGCCTAGAACCGCACGGCCACTCCGGCCGGCTAGGGACTGATGACCTTAGCAGTTAAGTCCCATAAGATTTCACACACATTTGAACGTTTTTGAAATCGTTTGGTTCTTTTTCATTTGATGTGGTCAACAGTGGGCTCGTTGGAACTTACGGAGGCACCATTACTTCGTGGTGATTCCTTGGAAAAAACACCCAAAAAGAGATTTTTGCTATATTTTTGCCGTCTCCAGCGGAGGAAAGCTCAGCTGGGTGTTCAAAGGCGCTCTGCCCAGCAAACGGCTGAAACTTTTACTATATATTCGTATGATCCCGATCTCGAACAACTTTGAAAAGTTTCTTGATATCTTTATCCATTTCCGAGATACAGAGGTTCAAAGTTACCCTACGTGTACCCGCAACGTACGTATGTAAAATCCGATGTGAGGGGAAAACGTAGATTATAAACTTACGTAGCAAGGAGGAATATGCTACAAACTTTCCCCGTTATCGTCTGGGAACTCCATGTTGTAGTACTGCTGCGCATGCAAATTTCTTTGGAGGTAAAATCTGGACTGAGGCGTAAACTTAGTTTTACGTTATTTCAATTTCATATAAGTAAACTATCCAAATTTTACTGACCACTACATTTCTTTTAATATGAGTTACATGCCTTGCTGCAGCAACAAAAGAAGGGAAACAGCGGAAAAATGCTCCCATCGGAGAAGAAAAAGTTCGAATGTGTTCCTGTGGGATAACAGCTGCCTCATTCTGTCTTCCTCAGCACATTTACAAATTTTTGGCAAAAATATTTGCATCCGATTTTGTATGCTGGGAGACAAGAAGGCAATGACAATGGCAAAGAGACGGAAAAGTAATAAAAACTGGAAGACAGTAGGCAGTTGCTGTGTTATAGTAACAGCGAACAGTGTGACGCAAAGTGAGGGACACAGTGACAGGAAATCATAGTTGACAGTGAGAGAACAGTGCTAGGAAAAGAATGAAGGAGACAGTGTCCGGGGGGGGGGGGGAGGGGTGAGATAAAGAGAAAGAGGAAGTGGGTGACAGCCAGTGATAATGAGTGACAGAGTCCGTGTGTCAACGAGGAAGAGATACAATGAGAGTGAGAAGAGACAGCAACAGTAGGAAGCAAGAAATGAGATATGAGCAGTAAGAAGAGCAAGAGGGAGACTGTAGCAGTAGGACAGAGCAAAGGGATTGTGGCTGTGACACAGGAGACAAGGACAGACAGACGCAAAGAGATAATGGCAATGAGTCGGGATGAATGAATGAGTTGACAAAGTGCAACTGCGAATGGATGGTCACGAGCGACTTACAGCACGGGCTAGTGGGTTCAAAATGGCTCTAAGCACTATAGGACATAACGTCTGAGGTCATCAGTCCCCTAGAACTACTTAAACCTAACTAACCTAAGGACATCACACACATCCATGCCAGAGGCAGGATTCGAACATGCGACCGTAGCAGCAGCGCCGTTCCGGACTGAAGCACCTAGAACCGCTCGGCCACAGCGGCCGGCGGACTAGTGGGTGTGAATGACCTACAATTAGGGGAGCTTGAGCGAGTTTGAGGTGAGTTGGATGTTAACAGAAGCGCGAGAATGTTCACGTGCCAAAATTATTGGGAAAATTTTTAAAGTTGCTGAGGGATGTAGAATGAGACAGCTGGTAGTCCACTTTCCATTCAGAGTCTTTTAAATCAACAGGAACGTATTCGTGTTTTTTGTGCTCTGACAGGAGCAATTTCAGCTGGTTTATTCATTTTTCCTTATTCCATCCACGGAATGAAGACGACAATGGGTGGCTCTTAGATCTTGGCCATGACAGTTCAGGACAGTTTATGCAGCGACAAACGAACTGCAGCTGAATTAAATGTATCAGTTCTAGAAGGAAACGTTTGAGGTGCTTGACAAGAAAGTGCATTTGCTGTGTCGGTATCCGTCACAAAACAAGCATTAATTTATGCTCTGCGCAGTTTATTGCTGGGACTGACACGTCAGTGTGCGTTTCGAGACTCTGCTCATCGGAAGGCAACAACTGACAACGGACAAATAGAAAGGGCTATCAGAAAATTTCAGTTCGAAGACCGTACAATCCAGCATCGGTACGCCAGTCAGGCAAACTCGCCGTGAGCAATGAGTTAATCATCCCATCGACGCACCTGGTAGAAGATACTCGTTTAGGAAAACATCGTGTACTGCTGATTGAAGAAGTTCATAACTACCTTCTGCACATCCTCATCCGAAAGGAAGTATAATGACTTTTCTGGAGACTAGAACTCTACTCTGTAGGAATCAGCATGGGTTTCGAAAAAGACGGTCGTGTGAAACCCAGCTCGTGCTATTCGTCCACGAGACTCAGAGGGCCATAGACACGGGTTCACAGGTAGATGCCGTGTTTCTTGACTTCCGCAAGGCGTTCGATACAGTTCCCCACAGTCGTTTAATGAACAAAGTAAGAGCATATGGACTATCAGACCAATTGTGTGATTGGATTGAAGAGTTCCTAGATAACAGAACACAGCATGTCATTCTCAATGGAGAGAAATAAGAGTGATTTCAGGTGTGCCGCAAGGGAGTGTCGTAGGACCGTTGCTATTCACAATATACATAAATGATCTTGTGGATGACATCGGAAGTTCACTGAGGCTTTTTGCAGATGAGGCTGTGGTGTATCGAGAGGTTGCATCAATGGAAAATTGTACTGAAATGCAGGAGGATCTGCAGCGAATTGACGCATAGTGCAGGGAATGGCAATTGAATCTCAATGTATACAAGTGTAATGTGCTGCGAATACATAGAAAGATAGATCCCTTATCATTTAGCTACAAAATAGCAGGTCAGCAACTGGAAGCAGTTAATTCCATAAATTATCTGGGAGTACGCATTAGGAGTGATTTAAAATGGAATGATCATATAAAGTTGATCTTTGGTAAAGCAGATGCCAGACTGAGATTCATTGGAAGAATCCTAAGGAAATGCAATCCGAAAACAAAGGAAGTAGGTTACAGCACGCTTGTTCGCCCACTGCTTGAATACTGCTCAGCAGTGTGGGATCCGTACCAGATAGGGTTGATAGAAGAGATAGAGAAGATCCAACGGAGAGCAGCGCGCTTCGTTACAGGATCATTTAGTAATCGCGAAAGCGTTACGGATATGATAGATAAACTCCAGTGGAAGACTCTGCAGGAGAGACGCTCATTAGCTCGGTACGGGCTTTTGTTGAAGTTTCGAGAACATATCTTCACCGAAGAGTCAAGCAGTATATTGCTCCCTCCCATGCATGGTCTTCATCCACCGATGGATGTCTACCCGTGTTTGTCCTTCGAAAGCCAAGAAAAGAATAACAGTACGCTGGTCCTGTTTGGACACATTTGGTAATAAATCAGAGAGATTAGAGCCTACACAGAAGCGTACCGACATTCCTTCTTTCCACGAACAATACGAGACTGGAATAGAAGGGAGAACCGATAGAGGTACTCAAGGTACCCTCCGCCACACACCGTCAGGTGGCTTGCGGAGTATGGATGTAGATGTAGATGTAGAAAGGAAACATCGACACTTCAAGGCCTTTCATGAGGGACCAAAGGTGATATAATCGCATGGGGAGAGATCAGGACTAAAGGGTGGGTGAGCAAGTGTCTCCCACCTCAGTTGGCATAAACTTGTGCGTTACAATTTTTGCAATATGGGGAGTGCGTGTCGAATCGCGACCAACACGAAATTTGGCACACCATTCCATAACGGTTGTTTTCGACAGACGTGCTGCCCCATGCATGGTCTTCATCCACCGATGGATGTCTACCCGTGTTTGTCCTTCGAAAGCCAAGAAAAGAATAACAGTACGCTGGTCCTGTTTGGACACATTTGGTAATAACGTCGCCATAGTTCACGTTTCCGCATTTACCGCATATACATCGGAAAGACACGAATGCCACACTAATCCCTTGCATTCATGTCGGTGCTTATACAGGGTGGTCCATTGATCGTGACCGGGCCAAATATCTCACGAAATAAGCGTCAAACGAAAAAACTACAAAGAACGAAACTTCTCTAGCTTGAAGTAGGAAACCAGATGGCGCTATGGTTGGCCCGCTAGATGGCGCTGCCATAGGTCAAACGGATTTCAACTGCAGCTTTTTTTTTAAAGTAGGAACCCCCATTTTTTATTACATATTCGTGTAGTATGTAAAGAAATATGAATGTTTTAGCTGGACCACTTTTTTCGCTTTGTGATAGATGGCGCTGTAATAGTCACAAAAATATGGCTCACAATTTTAGACGCACAGTTAGTAACAGGTAGGTTTTTTAAATTAAAATACAGAACGTAGGTACGTTTGAACATTTTATTTCGGTTGTTCCAATATGATACATGTACCTTTGTGAACTTATCATTTCTGAGAACGCATGCTGTTACAGCGTGATTACCTGTAAATACCACATTAATGCAATAAATGCTCAAAATGATGTCCGTCAACGTCAGTGCATTTGGCAATACGTGTAACGACATTCCTCTCAACAGCGAGTAGTTCGCATTCCGTAATGTTCGCACATGCATTGACAATGCGCTGACGCATGTTTTCACACGTTGTCGGTGGGTCACGATAGCAAATATCCTTCAACTTTCCCCACAGAAAGAAATCCGGGGACGTCAGATCCGGTGAACCTGCGGGCCATGGTACAGTGCTTCGACGACCAATCCACCTGTCATGAAATATGCTATTCAATAACGTTTCAATCGCACGCGAGCTATGTGCCGGACATCCATCATGTTGGAAGTACATCGCCATTTTGTTATGCAGTGAAACATCTTGTAGTAACATCGGTAGAATATTACGTAGGAAATCAGCATACATTGCACCATTTAGATTGCTATCGATAAAATGGGGGCCAATTATCCTTCCTCCCATAATGCCGCACCATACATTAACCCGCCAAGGTCGCTGATGTTCCACTTGTCGCAGCCATCGTGGATTTTCCGTTGGCCAATAGTGCATATTATGCCGATTTACGTTATCGCTGTTGGTGAATGACGCTTCGTCGCTAAATAGAACGCGTGCAAAAAATCCGTAATTTCTCTTGTGGCCAGTGGCAGAACTGTACACGACGTTCATAGTCGTCGCCATGCAATTCCTAGTGCATATAAATATAGAACGGGTGCAGTCGATGTTGATGTAGCATTCTCAACACCGATGTTTTTGAGATTCCCGATTCTCGCGCAATTTGCTACTGATGTGCAGATTAGCCGCGACAGCAGCTAAAACACCTACTTGGGCATCATCATTTGTTGCAGGTCGTGATTGACGTTTCACATGTGGCTGAACACTTCCTGTTGCCTTAAATAACGTAACTATCCGGCGAACGGTCCGAACACTTAGATGATGTCGTCCAGGATACCGATCAGCATACATAGCACACGCTCGTTTGGCATTTTGATCAGAATAGCCATATATCAACACGATATCGACCTTTTCCGCAATTGGTAAACGGTTTATTTCAACACGGCTAATGTATCACGAAGCAAATACCGTCCGCCCTGACGGAATGTTACGTGATACCACGTTTGTGACTATTATAGTGCCATTTATCACAAAGCGGAAAAAAGTGGTCCAACTAAAATACTCATATTTCTGTACGTAGTACACGAATATGTAATGAAAAATGGGGGTTCCTATTTTTAAAAAAAGCAGTTGATAACCGTTTGACCTATGGCAGCGCCATCTAGCGGGCCTTCCCCCTTCAAGCTAGACGAGTTTCGTTTTTTGTAGGTTTTCATTTGTTGCATAGTTCGTGAGATATTTGGCCCGGTCACTATCAACGGGCCACCCTGTATAGCCGCGTCGGAGTCGCTCTTCTTTCATATACGCTGCAGCAACGCCCTCAAAGCGAAAGTTTTTGATCACCCATTATACATTACTGTGCCAAGCCTAATCCACATTTCAAGACGCCAGTGTTCTGAGGTGTGTTAGCTTACTCTGACGATTCACTCCTTATGTTTGTGGAGTAGTTATTGCCTAATGAACGAAATGTGCAAACTAAGGGCTGTAAATGTTTATTTGATGGCTACGACGAGTGTTTCCGTTCACTGCACCACCACTACAGACTCGCCCTCTGTTACGACCGCATTTCTGAATGTCGGCCCTGACACGTCCCTCTGGCTCGTCTCTGGAATGTCGTTACGTGCCAAGTCACACTGGCATCTGTGGCCAAAATTCACTCGCTCGTAGCGTACGTGCAATGCGCGAGGAAAATTGCGCGATGTATTAGATCAATTATTATCATTGCTAGACTTATTAATATATTTAAATGATTTGATACCACCTGCAGTTGTCAATCTTTCTTCATTTGTTGTAATACTGCAAATATCGGTCTAGACCAGTTTTAATTATCTTGATAACCAGAAACAACAAGAATTCAGTGTATTAAAAATCTTTTAAGAGTTAAACTTAGTAACATATCAGATCACGAAATATACTAGGTTTAATAATATTTACTAAAAAACAATTTTGTGGTGGCACATTATGTCATAGTAGTCTCTGCACATGTTATAGCTGAATGACATATTCCGTCATGAGGCCTGTGAGTAGAAATATCGTTGCTGTCATAACAGCAATATCAATAGTGACGTTGATACTGATGAACACCAAAAGTTTAAAATTACATGTATTTCCATGCATCAACATATTCGACTTGCACGTTACGACTGCACAATGGAAAATTTTGGTATGGAACTACGGAAAAGATCGTTACAAATAGTTTACGCTAAACTAGCCAGCAGGAGTTCTGAGATGATGTACGCGACATCCGGGGATAACGCATAAAGACATCACGAATAAACTGTGTCTATCAACTTGCTTCATGTAGAGTTGGGACTGATGGGATGGGTGAGATAAAATTTTCAAGGTTTATAATTTACCATTCGAGCATAATATAGTAGGTACAATAAATGGTTACTCTTACAGCTAAATAACAAAACCACCACAACTTATGATTACATGACTGTAACTTGCCCCAGCACTGCGGCCGCGTATGTCGTGTCACAGTAGCGACGACTGCGTGTCCTATGGTTCTGCAACGCCTCGTCAAAGAATAGGCGCAAAACTGTCCAGAAATTTTCTACGTTGCAAGACTTTCTTTTCCAATTGGTCACTGAAATGGGTACAGATTTCTTCCCCTCCATCATGTCAGTTACTTCAACATTGTGTAATTAAAACAGTTTATTTCAAGCCTGCCCTGAGTAGTATTCAGATGGACAGAAAGACAAGAGACAGCTGAAAAGAAATGCTCCACGAGAACAGTATTAACTGTTTTGACAGATCCCTTAAAGTTGACCTTTTATTGGTATATTATATACCGTGTGGTTATAATTAAACTTCCCCTATTTTACACGTTATAATACGAAAACTACCGTACGAGTATCAAACTTGGCAGCATTAATGTCTAGAGTGCGGGGTGCATGATTTCCATGCGTCACAGCACCACAGTCCAGTTCCAACTATGACTACCAGGTGCCGTAATCTATGATAGTAATTGTCCGCTGCTCATGGTCGTGCGGTAGCGTTCTCGCTTCCCGCGCGCGGGTTCCCGGGTTCGATTCCCGGCGAGGTGAGGTATTTTATCTGCCTCGTGATGACTGGGTGTTGTGTGATGTCCTTAGGTTAGTTAGGTTTAAGTAGTTCTAAGTTCTAGGGGACTGATGACCATAGATGTTAAGTCCCATAGTGTTCAGAGCCATTTGAACCAATGATCGTAATTAATAGTCTCAAAAAATGGTTCAAATGGCTCTGAGCACTATGGGACTTAACTTCTGAGGTCATCAGTCCCCTAGGACTTAGAACTACTTAAACCTAACTAACCTAAGGACATCACACATATCCATGCCCGAGGCAGGATTCGAACCTGCGACCGTAGCAGTCGCGCGGTTCCAGACTGTAGTGCCTAGAACCGCTCGGCCACACCTGCCGGCCCATAGTCTCACACCCTGACCAGTTGAAGTGCACTTCTTGACGTTTCAACATGGGCTTGGCCAAAAGGAGCAGGGGAAGCTCTTATCAAAACAACAGTAACGCTGCAGCTGCACTTCGAGAATATCCCCAGCTGAAAGGATTACGAAATGGTCCTCTTTTTCCACCTGCTATGCGGAGCATGATGAAGAGGTTCGAATCAACTGGGAACTGGACGTCGCTCCGGAGAAGAGTCCGATGACCGGTTGCACCACAAGTGGTTGATGAAATCGCTGTTGCTATGGCAGACAACGCTGCGCGCAATTCCTCATCGTCAGGCAGTGCGCGTGCTGAGTCACGACAGTTGAACATCCCGTGGTCCACTCTACGGAAGGTGCTTCGAACCATTCTCAAATGGTATCGGTGCGAGATCCACATTATACAGCAGCTTGCACCACAGGACGCACAACGACGAGTTGACTTCGCTCTCCATTTCATTGTATGATGAACCATAGCAACACATTAAAAATGTTTCAGTTGAACTGATTCTGCGTTATTTCTCTTCCCCATGCCCTTGACATTAATGCTACAAAGTTTGGTACCAGTACGGTGATTAGTTTCCGTGTTATAACGTGTTAAATAGGGAAAGTTTAACTATAGCCACACGGTACATTAAATGTCACTGATCCGTTTCTTACATTGCAAGTGAAAGACAACTTCTTTGTACCTTCCTTTGAACCGTATAATTACATAGCCTTGCAATCTCTTGATTTATATGATGACTAAGAAAATTTCTGTTGGTGAACTTAACCTCAGCTTCCTTCCACAAACTTCTTGCTTACAAGCGTATTTCGACCTCTCGGCATGTCGCTTAACTTACACCACTTGTAAAGGTTTTGATACAAATTCAGGTTTAATACAATAACATCGGCTTAATATGCGTTACAGGATACCATGACTGACTCACTGACTGACACACATTGATTTCGAGCAGCGTGATAGAGAACTCCCGGAATCAGATCTGACACTTGTGGGTGACACTCGTTTCAGATCGGGAAGTCCTGGGCATGCAAATGTGTAAAGCATTTAGCTTAGCTCAGAGAGGCCATAAATTTTAGTGGGAACTTAGTTCAGAGAGGCCATAAATATTAGTGAGCATTTTAATATAGTCTACGATCAGGATTAATTAAAAGCCAAATTTTATCTGTTATAATAATGTACTTCCTTTGAATTAAAAAGTTGCCAAGAGATTTTTGATATTTGGTGACATTTCGCCAGACCCCACCCCCTCACCATATTTTGAGCTCATGTAACTAATGGACGTCCCCTTAAAAGAAAAATATCATGGGAGCTATCACGAAACACATGCACAGCTCCCAGCCGGCTAACACACGATAGCGTCTGCAAGGGAGCTGTCACGCGAGCCGGTAAATAAACTTAGAGCGAATCCTACTCCGCGTTAGACAGGCTTAACGTGCAGCGCGCTAGTTTTGAGAGGCAGAAAGGTAAGCCAGACCTGGATCGAATCCTCGCAGCAGGCTAACGACCCAGCCTGCATGTGGTTTTCAGGCGGTTTCCCACTTTCGTTTAGGTAAATGCTGAGCTGGTCCCCAATTTCCGCCTGAGAAAATACGAAACCAAATACAATATAAATCATACAATTCAAAGACGAGGCCGGCCGGAGTGGCCGTGCGGTTCTAGGCGCTACAGTCTGAGACCGGGCGACCGCTACGGTCGCAGGTTCGAATCCTGTCTCGGGCATGGATGTGTGTGATGTCCTTAAGTTAGTTAGGTTTAATTAGTTCTAAGTTCTAGGCGACTGATGACCTCAGAAGTTAAGTCGCATAGTGCTCACAGCCATTTGAACCATTTTCAAAGACGGGTGGAGCACACGACTTCCCTCCCTTAGGCAAGCGGCGACTGCTGTGGCACCCAAATGCGAACTTAAATAAAACAAATTTGGCTAAACTTTAGTACAGTGTAGCCCATACTAGACAGGGTAAACGCCAACGAAGTAAAAATGCTGTCAAAACCGTTCTCTTACACATATAGGTAATTATCGATGTATAGGATGTGTCTCCTATATTTTCTTATCTACTATTTCAAGGGGGCTTTGAGGATCCTCTTACATCAGGCCGCATTTATTTGCCTTTTGTCGCATTATATTTGAACGCTACGTGTAAGTTTGATAAGTTGCTATCGTGAGCAGCAATATACACTCCTGGAAATGGAAGAAAGAACACATTGACACCGGTGTGTCAGACCCACCATACTTGCTCCGGACACTGCGAGAGGGCTGTACAAGCAATGATCACACGCACGGCACAGCGGACACACCAGGAACCGCGGTGTTGGCCGTCGAATGGCGCTAGCTGCGCAGCATTTGTGCACCGCTGCCGTCAGTGTCAGCCAGTTTGCCGTGGCATACGGAGCTCCATCGCAGTCTTTAACACTGGTAGCATGCCGCGACAGCGTGGACGTGAACCGTATGTGCAGATGACGGACTTTGAGCGAGGGCGTATAGTGGGCATGCGGGAGGCCGGGTGGACGTACCGCCGAATTGCTCAACACGTGGGGCGTGAGGTCTCCACAGTACATCGATGTTGTCGCCAGTGGTCGGCGGAAGGTGCACGTGCCCGTCGACCTGGGACCGGACCGCAGCGACGCACGGATGCACGCCAAGACCGTAGGATCCTACGCAGTGCCGTAGGGGACCGCACCGCCACTTCCCAGCAAATTAGGAACACTGTTGCTCCTGGGGTATCGGCGTGGACCATTCGCAACCGTCTCCATGAAGCTGGGCTACGGTCCCGCACACCGTTAGGCCGTCTTCCGCTCACGACCCAACATCGTGCAGTCCGCCTCCAGTGGTGTCGCGACAGGCGTGAATGGAGGGACGAATGGAGACGTCTCGTCTTCAGCGATGAGAGTCGCTTCTGCCTTGGTGCCAATGATGGTCGTATGCGTGTTTGGCGCCGTGCAGGTGAGCGCCACAATCAGGACTGCATACGACCGAGGCACACAGGGCCAACACCCGGCATCATGGTGTGGGGAGCGATCTCCTACACTGGCCGTACACCACTGGTGATCGTCGAGGGGACACTGAATAGTGCACGGTACATCCAAACCGTCATCGAACCCATCGTTCTACCATTCCTAGACCGGCAAGGGAACTTGCTGTTCCAACAGGACAATGCACGTCCGCATGTATCCCGTACCACACAACGTGCTCTAGAAAGTGTAAGTCAACTACCCTGGCCAGCAAGATCTCCGGATCTGTCCCCCATTGAGCATGTTTGGGACTGGATGAAGCGTCGTCTCACGCGGTCTGCACGTCCAGCACGAACGCTGGTCCAACTGAGGCGCCAGGTGGAAATGGCATGGCAAGCCGTTCCACAGGACTACATCCAGCATCTCTACGATCGTCTCCATGGGAGAATAGCAGCCTGCATTGCTGCGAAAGGTGGATATACACTGTACTAGTGCCGACATTGTGCATGCTCTGTTGCCTGTGTCTATGTGCCTGTGGTTCTGTCAGTGTGATCATGTGATGTATCTGACCCCAGGAATGTGTCAATAAAGTTTCCCCTTCCTGGGACAGTGAATTCACGGTGTTCGTATTTCAATTTCCAGGAGTGTAGAACGCTGCTTCAACGCATAAAGAGGCGACTCTTCCTGCTGGCAACAAGCAGTCAGAGAGTATGGCTGCGCCATATGTCGCCGTAGGTGCTACGGTGGAGCGAGGAACCTATCGAAACGTTAGAACTCTTCTAGCGGAGCAGATGCAGACACTAGGGCCGATCCGACATTCAGGTGCCTAAAACATATATTTTTTTGCGTCAAATGTTAGTTATTAGAATTCAGTTTAAGGTAATAAATGCTACTGGCAGTCTAAGCGTCGTTGAAGATTCTTTAGTAATAATACACTATGCAGTAAACTAACTGGAGTAACAAATAAATGAGGATGGAAACGTTGTGGATAAAATCATGATCCTCCCCATGTAGTGCGAAGTTTTCTAATGTTTGTTGTTGGGCACCAAGTAAGACAGTCGGCGTCATGACGCATGGTAGGGTTGTAACTAGAGGATTCGGTAGGCCTATGTAGGGAACACAAGATATTTTTTGGTTGTTTCTTCAATCTAGTGACTGATTTTAGAGTCGTATTAAGGAATGCCCACTAGAGACCACCAAAAGCAATTTCTGCCATTTTCTTCATTTTTTGTTGTTGTTAGACACGAGGTTGCGTTTTGCACAGCATTTATATGTATGTTGCTTTCTACACTTTTTTGCTGTATAATATATTAAAACTATTTGCCGTATTTTGTTAATTGTTCAGGTACAGAATTTTGCGCTGAGTAAAATGCCATACATATTTGTCAGAAATATTTATATAAAATGCGAACAGTTAAGCCATACTTCATCGACCTTGCTCCATCTTGAAGACTGAAACAAAAGACGGTCTTTCACCATGGGACATGTGAAACTAGTAAATGAACTGACTTTCTTCAATTTTTTATTGATTTTACCTGTCTTAAAAATAGAAATTTGTGCTATTTTCCAATAGCATCTCTTTCAAAATGTATTTAACTTGTATCTGGTTTTCCATAATACTTCTGCTTAATTTGCTTTCCCTTACTGTTTAATGGTGTGTGGTAGAGTAATGAAGTAACAGATAGACTATTAAATACGACACTGACATGATTTCTGGACTGCAGTGCTTCAGAATTTGAATCACATATTTGTTCCCAGGTGTTTCATCTTGGGACATGTTTTCACATTTGTAAGAAACTATCTTACCGCAGCAGTTTATGCAATTTCAGGAAAAGACTGCAGCAGATAAAAAGTGAATACCATCATTTAAAAATGGAATAAAAAATATATTAAACTCCTGTAACAGGGGAAGGCGAAAATCTGCAATGTGTACCGAAGTACACCTCTCTCCCCTTCTCCTGGTCTGAACTCTGTATCAGTCATGCTGTTCAGTTTCATACGGAAAGATGCGGGTTAGAGTGAGTAATTGTTTATTATTTTATGGTGTTTATTAGTAAACGCACCTCAATGGCATGCTGAACTTACATTTAACGTAGATTTGCTACCGGCAGATCCTTCTATAACCACACAAGTAGAACTTTTCCAGGTGAGAACTTTTTCAGAGGCGCTACATTATCCTCTACGTGGGAAGACCTCAACGAGAGCACTACACACAATATGTAGGAAGATGTCTTATGCGACGATTCGCAAAGTTAATACAAAAAGCGGTTATCTTTTCCTTGTAGTCACAGGTGAAATGGCAAGCTCAGTTTAACGGTGTAGCTCCTGTGTGACCGTCAATGGACTTGCTGTTATTCTGAGAAAGGCACATTGAGGTTTAGATCACTAAGGGGATCTTGCAGTGCTATGATTTACAGCTTTTAAATATTTTTGAGAAATCATGATTTGGTGCAAAAGGTGTATGTCTCTTTATTAAGACTACTAGTTCCGGTCAAGCAACAGACCACATTCAGATACGTTTTAGAAGTCATTCCCTAGAATACTGATTAGAAATAAGTTCTAGGATCTTTGAAACTATTTCTGTGACAATATACGTCTTTAGTCTGGCCTTGTACTTTGCCCTGTTAACATGTTAAGTCATGTACACTAATGCTCAGAGAAAACAGAGCCCCTTGAACGAGTAGAGATAGGACGTTCATATTCACAGGACATATACATTAATATGTTCTGCATAAATTATTAGCATATCAGTCACCTCGGTTCAGCATGTGTCCTGTACTGTTGCCTAAGGGTCCGCCATATGTCCTGATATCTTGTGCCATGCGTGATGGCATCGACACGAATAAGGCACGAATGGCGTCCTGTGGTATAGCCATCCATACTGCATTCACCTGATTCGAAACAAAGTTTGTCTGCGGTGGTTGGCACTGGGTCACATCGCTGCACCCCTCGTTTCACCATATCCCACACATTTTCGATTGGCAACAAGTCTGGTGATATGGCGGACCGGAGCAAAAGGCTGACATCCTCTGACCCAAAAAAGGCACGTGTGCGTTCAACAGCATGAGGTCGTACGTTATTTTGCTGAAAAATGGCGGCTGGGGTATTGTGAAGAAAGGGTATGGCTACGGAGCAAGTGTTCAAATGTGTATGAATTCATAAAGGACCAAACTGCTGAGGTCATCAGTCCATAGACTTACAAACTACTTAAACTAACTTATGCTTAGAACGACACACACACACACCATACCCGAGGAAGGACTCGAACCTCCGCCGGCCGCTGGTGGCCGAGCGGTTCTAGGCGCTTCAGTCCGGAACCGCGCAACTGCTACGGTCGCAGGTTCGAATCCTGCCTCGGGCATGGCTGTGTGTGATGTTCTTAGATTAGTTAGGTTTAAGTAGTTCTAAGTTCTAGGTGACCGATGACCTCAGATGTTAAGTCCCATAGTGCTCAGAGCTATTTGACTCGAACCTCCGACGGGAGAGGTCGCGCTCTCTGTGACATGAGCCTCAAACCGCGCGGCCACTCCGCGTGGCGGCAACGGACCTCAGGATGTCATTCACGTAGGTCACATTGGTCGCAGTGTCCTGGACACGTACCAGCTGTGATTTGTGGTTGTACCCAATAGCACTCCACACCATAAGGCCTCGAGCTGGCGCTGTATGTCTTATGTGAATGGAGTCACTATGATGCCGCTCCCCCTGTCTGCGGCGAATCAAAATGCGGCCTTCAGTTACAGACAAACAGAACCTGGATTGTTCTGAAAACACTGCCTGACGCCATTCCTGCTCCACTGACATCGTTCCACACACCATTGCCGTCTAGCATGTTTCTGCACATTCGTTAAAGGTAGGTAGAGAAGTGGACGACGCGCACGTACCCATACCGTAATAAACGGCGACGGACTGTCACCCCTCATAATGTACACTACTGGCCATTAAAATTGCTACACCAAGAAGAAATGCAGATGATAAACGGGTATTCATTGGACAAATATATTGTACTAGAACTGACATGATATTACATTTTCCGTGCGGTTCCTACGGTCGCAGGTTCGAATCCTACCTCGGGCATGGATGTGTGTGATGTCCTTGGGTTAGTTAGGTTTAAGTAGTTCTAAGTTCTAGGGGACTCATGACCACAGCTGTTAAGTCCCATAGTGCTCAGAGCCATTTGAACCATTTGATTACATTTTCTCCCAATTTGGGTGCATAGATGCTAAGAAATCAGTACCCAGAACAACCATCTCTGGCCGTAATAACGGCCTTGATACGCCTGGGAATTGAGTCAAACAGAGCTTTGATGGCGTGTACACGTACAGCTGCCCATGCAGCTTCAACATGATACCACAGTTCATCAAAAGTAGTGACTGTCGTATTGTGACGCGCCAGGTACTCGGCCACCATTGACCAGACGTTTTCAATTAGTGAGAGAATTGGAGAATGTGCTGGCCAGAGCAGCAGTCAAACATTTTCTGTATCCAGAAAGGCCCGTACAGGACCTGAAATATGCGGTCGTACATTATCCTACTGAAATGTAGGATTTCGCAGGGATCGAATGAAGGGTAGATCCACGGGTCGTAACACATCTGAAATGTAACGTCTACTGTTCAAAGTGCCGTCAATGCGAACAAGAGGTGACCGAAACGTGTAACCAATGGTACCCAATACCATCACGCCAGGTGATACGCCAGTATGGCGATGACGAATACACGCTTCCAATGTGCGTTCACCACGATGTTGTCAAACACGGATGCGACCATCAGGATGCTGTAAACAGATCCTGGATTCATACGAAAAAATGACGTTTTGCCATTCGTGCACTCAGGTTCGTCGTTGAGTACACCATCGCAGGCGCTCCTGTCTGTGATGCAGCGTCAAGGGTAACCGCAGCCATGGTCTCCGAGCTGACAGTTCATGCTGCTGCAAACGTCGTCGAATTGTTGATGGGGAGTGGCCCAGCGGTTCTATGCGCTACAGTCTGGAACCGCGGGACCGTTACGGTCGCAGTTTCGAATCCTGCGTCGGGCATGAATGTGCGTGATGTCCTTAGGTTAGTTAGGTTTAAGCAGTTCAAAGTTCTAAGGGACTGATGACCTCAGAAGTCAAGTCCCATAGTGCTCAGAGCCATTTGAACCATTTTTTTCGAACTGTTCGTGCAGATGGTCGTTGTTTTGCAAACGTCCCCATCTGTTGACTCAGGGATCGACACGTGGCTGCACGATCCGTTACAGTCATGCGGATAAGATGCCTGTCATCTTGACTGCTAGTGATACGAGGCCGTTAGGATCCAGCACGGCGTTCCGTATTACCCTCCTGAACCCACCGATTCCATATTCTGCTAACAGTCATTGGATCTCGACCAACCCGAGCAGCAGCGTCGCGATACGATAAACCGCAATCGCAATAGGCTACAATCCGACCTTTATCAAAGTTGGAATCGTGATGGCACGCATTTCTCCTTCTTACACGAGGCATCACAACAACGTTTCACCAGGCAACGCCGGTCAACTGCTGTTTGTGTATGAGAAATCGGTTGGAAACTTTCCTCATGTCACCACCGGCGCCAACCTTGTGTGAATACTCTGAAAAGCTATTCATTTGCATATCACAGCATCTTCTTCCTGTTGGTTAAATTTCGCGTCTGTACCATGTCATCTTCGTGGTGTAGCAATTTTAATGGCCAATAGTGTCCGATGTGTTACACTGTTCCACTGCTGCTCCAGAGCCGAGGAGGACGCAAATATATCCTACAATGCCATTCGGATGAGGTGTCGAACTTCTCGTGTGGTGGTCTGGGTAGTACGACATGACCCATCTCGTCGTTTTCTATGCTTTTCCGTGAACCATTTTGCACACACTCGTTGCACTGGCGAAACACTTCGTCTCGCACGAGCAGCAGTTTCACGGATGGATGCATTACATTCTACACGTCTGCTCAAGTTACACTGATCCATTACCTTCTACACTACTGGCCGTTAAAATTGCTACACCGCGAAGATGACGTGCTACAGACGCGAAGTTCTAGTATAATACACTCCTGGAAATTGAAATAAGAACACCGTGAATTCATTGTCCCAGGAAGGGGAAACTTTATTGACACATTCCTGGGGTCAGATACATCACATGATCACACTGACAGACCCACAGGCACATAGACACAGGCAACAGAGCATGCACAATGTCGGCACTAGTACAGTGTATATCCACCTTTCGCAGCAATGCAGGCTGCTATTCTCCCATGGAGACGATCGTAGAGATGCTGGATGTAGTCCTGTGGAACGGCTTGCCATGCCATTTCCACCTGGCGCCTCAGTTGGACCAGCGTTCGTGCTGGACGTGCAGACCGCGTGAGACGACGCTTCATCCCGTCCCAAACATGCTCAATGGGGGGACAGATCCGGAGATCTTGCTGGCCAGGGTAGTTGACTTACACCTTCTAGAGCACGTTGGGTGGCACGGGATACATGCGGACGTGCATTGTCCTGTTGGAACCGCAAGTTCCCTTGCCAGTCTAGGAATGGTAGAACGATGGGTTCGATGACGGTTTGGATGTACCGTGCACTATTCAGTGTCCCCTCGACGATCACCAGTGGTGTACGGCCAGTGTAGGAGATCGCTCCCCACACCATGATGCCGGGTGTTGGCCCTGTGTGCCTTGGTCGTATGCAGTCCTGATTGTGACGCTCACTTGCATGGCGCCAAACACGCATACGACCATCATTGGCACCAAGGCAGAAGCGACTCTCATCGCTGAAGACGACACGTCTCCATTCGTCCCTCTATTCACGCCTGTCGCGACACCACTGGAGGCGGGCTGCACGATGTTGGGGCGTGAGCGGAAGACGGCCTAACGGTGTGCGGGACCGTAGCCCAGCTTCATGGAGACGGTTGCGAATGGTCCTCGCCGATACCACAGGAGCAACAGTGTCCCTAATTTGCTGGGAAGTGGCGGTGCGGTCCCCTACGGCACTGCGTAGGATCCTACGGTCTTGGCGCGCATCCGTGCGTCGCTGCGGTCCGGTCCCAGGTCGACGGGCACGTGCACCTTCCGCCGACCACTGGCGACAACATCGATGTACTGTGGAGACCTCACGCCCCACGTGTTGAGCAATTCGGCGGTACGTCCACCCGGCCTCCCGCATGCCCACTATACGCCCTCGCTCAAAGTCCGTCAACTGCACATACGGTTCACGTCCACGCTGTCGCGGCATGCTACCAGTGTTAAAGACTGCGATGGAGCTCCGTATGCCACGGCAAACTGGCTGACACTGACGGCGGCGGTGCACAAATGCTGCGCAGCTAGCGCCATTCGACGGCCAACACCACGGTTCCTGGTGTGTCCGCTGTGCCGTGCGTGTGATCATTGCTTGTACAGCCCTCTCGCAGTGTCCGGAGCAAGTATGATGGGTCTGACACACCGGTGTCAATGTGTTCTTTTTTCTATTTCCAGGAGTGTATATTTGTCTAATGAGTACCCGTTTATCATCTGCATTTCTTCTTGGTGTAGCAATTTTAATGGCCAGTAGTGTATTTATAGTGACAATATCGATGTTGACATTGAACCCGCGAGCCGACATGGTTCAAATGCTAATCACTTCCGCAGAACATAGTAATGTAAATGTCCTGTGAATGCGAATGTCCTATCTCTGGTCGTTCAAGGTGTTCTGTTTTTTCTGAACATGAGTGTATAAATCAGGTAATTTCCTGCACTCTATACCGAACGGGGTGGCACTTTGTTTAGCACACTAGTCTCTCATCAGGGAAGACGACGGTTCAGATCCACGTCCGGCCATCCTCATTTAGCTTTTCCGTGATTTACCTAAACACTCCAGACAAAAGCCGGGATCGTTCCGTTGAAAGAGAACGGATGATTCGCAACCACATTATTGAATCAAACCGAGCTTGTGCTTTGTCCTAATGACTCGATGTCGACCCGACTTCAAACATCAATCTTCCTTCATCTTTCCTTCCTGCAGTGCAATATCGATGCAGTTAATGTATAATATAAAAGAAGATAAATGATCAGGACCGGACGCATTTCCTATAATCAATGTCGTGTTTTGTAAGTATGAGTACTTTGACGATAGTTTTATAAACATGCGATGATTGTTTTGGTTTGTGATCCCTTTTTCATTGAATACAACTACCTTGGTAGAGTTTGTTGTCTGAAATAAACTGACAGATTTAAATGTGACATACAGGTATTGTCCCTTGTTATGATTTTTCTAAAGCTTTCTTCAATACCTCTTTCAATGAAACAGGAAGAAATTCCTTTGGGCTCACAAATAACCATTGCAATATCTTCATTTGAAGTAGAAATAATCATATGACAGTAGCTAAGTTGTTACTTTACTCTGTGCGAAAGAAATTTCAGTGAGAATGCGAGGAAAGACTCTTTCGCCACATTGTCACTGTACTCTTCTCGCAAACAGAATAAGAAACAGTGTATCGCAGTAATTTTCCTCGTTGTGCAACAGCATAATAGCTTCTGTTTAAGTGCGTTCCTGCAGTAGGGTAGTAAAAGGTTAATTAGCACCGTTTTTCCTCTCCATGCTCCAGGCTGCGATATGAATGGCTGACCTGGAATACCATAATGTTTGCCTGTTAGCCAGTCTACAGTAACGATCAGGTTAATTACCTTGGGCAAGAAGGGTAAGAACCTCCCCAGGAGGTCGAGTCACAATGATGTGTTTCTGCAGCACAGATTGTGTGAATCATTTCCATGCCTGCATTTGTAAAGGTGAATCGGCCATTTCAGGTGAAGTCATTTTTCTGATTAGCAGACTTTGCATGCAGGTTAACACGCGAATTCAAATACCACATTGCAGTATTTCATATGCATGATGAACTAGAAATCTACAGACAAAATTTCGTAGGTTGTTCAGACATATTTTCTGAATATTTAGGTACAATGGGCCCGTTATCTCCGGTGACTCTCTACAGAATAATAATGTAATTATGATTTACTCAGTTTGTTAATCTTCACAACAGTGGAAGAGCTTGTAATGTGGAATTGCCAAAACGTAAGACGTAAAAAAAGCGTCCATTACAAATGCAAAAGTAATATGATGTACCTGCTGTATTTCCGGGAACAGCTCATCGTAGAGTCGTTGTGCTGCTTCTCCATAGAATTCAGTGAATCCATACACGAGGTACATATAGCATAACTCTTCATCAGTAAACCTATCTGTAATATTGTGTATCATCGTTAACATGGAACTAACGCGGTCGGGAAAATCCCATTCAGAACCGACGGTGCTCAATACAATATTGAGGGCGAAGAGTAAAGTAGGCGTCACTATTGTCAGCAGCAAGTACCGTCAGTAGAGGGGATAAGTTTGTTTTCAGAAAAGACACAAGAAATACCACCGATACACTACGTGATCAAAAATATCCGGACACATGGCTGAAAATGATTTACAAGTTTGTGGCGCCCTCCATCGGTAATTCAAGAATTAAAAATGGTGTTGGTCCACCGTGAAAGTAGGCTGTTTAGGTTTTTGTATTGGTAACGCCACGTAGCGCTCTGTACGAAAATCACTGGCTGTGCTGTGTGCAGTCAGTGGCTGGTTTGCATTGTTGTTAGCTATTGTAGTGTTGGGCAGCTGGATGTTAACAGCGCGTAGCGTTGCGCAGTTGGAGGTGAGCTGCCAGCAGTGGTGGATGTGGGGAAGTGAGATGGCGGATTTTTGAGAGCGGATGATCTGGACGTGTGTCCATCAGAAACAGTACAGTTGTAAGGATGGATGTCATGAACTGCTATATATATTATGACTTTTGAACACTATTAAGGTAAATACATTGTTTGTTCTCTATCAAAATCTTTCATTTGCTAATTATGCCTATCAGTAGTTAGTGCCTTCCGTAGTTTGAATCTTTTATTTAGCTGGCAGTAGTGGCGCTCGCTGTATTGCAGTAGTTCGAGTAACGAAGATTTTTGTGAGGTAAGTGATTTGTGAAAGGTATAGGTTAATGTTAGTCATGGCCATTCTTTTGTAGGGATTATTGAAAGTCAGATTGCGTTGCGCTAAAAAATATTGTATGTCTGTTTAGTGTTAATCAGAATAAATAAAGAGAGTAATGTCTCAGTACGTTCAGTTTTGCTCAGCTGTTTGAAAAGCAAATAATGTAAGAGGTTTATCTGCATAGTAATTCATTAAGTTTTCTAAGGGGACATTTCATATGTCGACCCTTAGCCGAGGATAACTCACTGGAATCTTCTGATTTTTTCTTGTAGTTTATGTAATTAATGTAGCTATTGTTTATTGCTAGCGCGTAATTATAGAGAGAGTTTCCTTTGTAGTTGTATTTTTTCACTGTTGTACAGTAAAACAGTTGGGGCATGCATGTAGATTTGCACCAAGTATTTCGCAGCTGCGCTTGCAATTAAGGAGATATTATTTTCAATGCTATGTTAATGTGTTTTCTTATTTTGCTCTTCAAATTGTGCTTTTCTGTGTTGTGTGAAATATTGTGACAATAATGGCGTATGAAAAACGTAATACTAGGCTCCAAAGTAAACTGAGAAATGACAGTGAAGACGAAAGCAGTGTGTTAGCGCCACCGTGTAACGAATTAAGTAATGTTCAAACTAGTAATTTGGTAACTGTGCATAGGGAAATGGAGCGGGCTGCAAATAATGGTGTAGACAGTGAAACTATTAGTGAACAGGGAAGCATTATCGATCGGTCGGTCGGCAACAGTTCGCCTCAGGAATCCGAAATGGCAGGACACAGTCTTGCAAATACTGTAGATTCAGGTTTTGCGTCTTCACTGTTTTCTCAAATAAGTCAAGACACATTTTCTGCTCGTCAAAATGTGAATGTTGCCGGTGCAAATGCACTGCCGAAAAGCATAGAGGAACAGATTCCAGACACTAATACATTATTATTGCAATTAATGCAACGAATGAAACAAAGTCAGAGACAAACACAGCAACAGTTAGACACAATGGAACAAAATCTTCAAAAGTTTGACACAATGGAACAACATCAGAGACAAATACAGCAACAGTTAGACGCAATGGAACAAAATCTTCAAAAGTTAGACACAATGGAACAACACCAGAGACAAACACAGCAACAGTTAGACGCAATGGAACAAAATATTCAAAAGTTAGACACCACGCTTGAACAAAAACGTGAAGATTTAACTACTGAGTTAAATAAAATCGAATCGAAATGTCAAAAAGTCTGTAATGACGTAAAAACACAAATTTGTGAGCATTTCCAACCTATTTTTTCGCGTCATGAAAGTGCATTACAGAATCACGAAGCAGCCATAAAGGAACTGCAAACTATTGTTCATGAAAATCACGACATCTTGCAAGCTAAAATTGACTCAGCTGCATCTACCGATTCGGTTATGCATCTTGCAAAAACTCAGGAAAACTTCAAGGACACAGTAGATACGATTTCAACACAAATGGACACTCTAAAACTTGGTTCAGAAAAACATACTGAGGAAATCAGTTCATTATCGGAGAAAGTAGCCGAACTTTCGGATCAGTTCACTAACTTATCTACAAAGGTGGATGATGATCTGAGCGACACAAGACCTGTAGCCTTCACTGACACAGAAGAGTATGAACAAATTAAGAAATTCAAACAAAATCAGAATCAAATTAATACGCAACACAAAAGAGAAATCCGGGAAGTACAAGATCAGTTGGCACAAGTAATACAAGAATTACATATTTCAGAGGACACTCGCGCTCCAATACGGGAAGAGGGACATAGAAATACGGAACAGCCACAAAATAATAACACAGCGCATTTGGGAAATTATGAAAGAAATTGGCAAGGTGCACCGAATTTTGAAATGGAACCGCCGAAACGACGTAACAATGACCGATATGTGACTCGCCGACATGATGGTTTTGACTATAAGCTGTTTCTTACCATACGTAAATTCAAAACATTTAAGAATTCCGGCAACGACATTCATCCACAAGCGTGGCTTCATCAATTCTCTCATTGTTTTCCTCCCAACTGGTCATTAAAGCACAGATTAGAATTTATGTGTGGCTATTTACAGAATGAACCAGCTGTAAGAATGCGATCGGTCATTCACGAATGCCACAGTGAAGGAGAATTTTATCATGCCTTCCTCTCAGCACATTGGTCTCAAGCTACACAATACCGAGTAAAACATAGCTTTATAATGATGAAACATTTCGAACAATCTGAATTTTCCAGTCTTGTGAAATATTTTGAAGACATGTTGCACAAGAATCAGTACCTGTCAAACCCATACAGCCCCTCAGAACTCATCTACATTTGTTCAATGAAATTGCCTGAACATTTACGAAACATTATTTTGGCAGGACGTTGCAAAGACGACATTGAAGCTTTTCAGGGACTGTTACAAGAATTGGAAATTGACACTGACAATCGCGGAACGCGAAAACAGGAGCACAACAATTACAGGTCACATCTGTCACAATTCCGCGATGACAGAAATAATAAATGGACACGACAAGGCTATTCTTACAACGTAAATCGTGACCAAAACGGACACCACCCGTATGACAACCGTTGGCAGAGTAGTAATAGTTACAGAGAAAGATCGCATTTCCGTAGTAATGAATATGACAGAGACAACCATAGAAACAGACAATATGGGAACCAAAATAATTATTATCAAGGGAGACAGAATAACTTTAGACGCAACGGTCCAGCGCGGAGTTACGATTCAGGGAGAAATTCTCCACCACGTGACTGACAAGAAAGAAACTATGGAATCTACCGACATGACGACAGACGATATGATCGTAACGACAGACCTGAATTGCATCAGAACTGGCGGGATTCAAACAGGGCAGGGCCCTCTCGACAACGTGAATTTGTAGAAGTTAGGTCTCCTAATCCTAATAACGATGCGCGCCAACAAAGAGACAGACAATGACTCGCACCGCAAGCAGCCACGTGCGCCGGCTGGGTCAGAGAAAAATAACATAGACGCTAACCTTGAGAAAAATTTTAGCATTCCTTACCGATGTATACAACATGATAATTGCTTTGAAGTTAACTCTGAGCACTAGGAAGAGTAAAGGCTTGCACCACATTTCACATGTAAAACCGTTTATTGAAAGATAATCTGATTTTTAACTTAGTCTTTGCCATAAAATTTTTCACTTCACGCAACTAGTACAATTTGTCACACTGAGAAACTGTTAATATGCAACAATGTTTTGAAGGTAACTATCCAGTCTAAAACCTAGGGAACATATTTAGACAGTATTTACGAGTGCATTGTTATAGTGAACAGACGACACAGTGTTATTGTGTGGGTACATTCTTGCTTGTTAGTTGCATGGTTACATAACGACTATAAGGGTCACATACTTAGAACATGTACCGCTACTGCTAATGAGATTTTAATGCAACATTTTGGTTTACTTGATTTTAAATTCTGAATTTAAAGTACTTTCTGAGAGATACCAGATGACACAGTGGTTAGTTTATGTGACAGCTACACGATTATATCATGTCGCTACTAATGAGTGACAATTTACATTGTTGCTTTTGCGGTGTATCTGTTTTATATCTGTACAGTTTTTATGTATTATTCTGGAATGTAAAACATGTTTTAGTAGTAACTTTTGAGGTATAGGTACAATGAGACAGCCTTTTCCATAGCACAACAATACATTACAGTACAGTACTTTCTTCATCACGGCAATAAGCATAATAACTACGATATCTATTCGCAAAGCATCTCACTTTTGTTTATGATGAGGTGAGTACATTGACTTAAGCAGAACTTTGCTTACAGAGGACAATAACTACGAGACTTCCACAGAATTATCTTACAGCAAGACGCACATTTAGCGTTACGGGATACGCATTTGAGTGATTAATTTTGTACTTAAAACATTTATTTTTAAAGATTTTTGAATTACAAAGAAAGTTTTCCGTGACACATTTCATTCCATTTCTGTAATCTGTAACACCTGAGGGTATAATTACATTAATCCTCAGGGGGGTACACGCTTACTTTGTTTATCATGTGTTTGGCAAGCACAAGGAGCCCTAGCTAATATGGTATTTACTTATACAACTTTACACATCGGTACCATGTTTCTCTAACACAGAATTACACAGCTATCTGATTATTTAACATAGAAACAAACTTTCTTTTTACTACATCAGTGACACATGTTTACACAGTTACACAGTTAGATAACTTCACACTTATGAAATTGTATTTTGTCTGTACTTTGTGAACTGTTCATATTTTTTCAGAACAATTGTGCTACTATGAGAGCTTCGAATGTCGTATTTGGTATGGGATCATGATTTTTAAAGTACGTTTGAGGTAGATGACACTATTGAAATGAGCGGAGAATTTTTTTTAGGTTTTGAAATTATTGCAGAAAGCTATGACGTTTTTGAGATTTGGCTGAGTTTTTATGATGATATTATTATGATGACAACGTGTATTATGCTGTTGAGGTATGTTTATGATCAATAAGCTGATGCTATTTGAGGAATTTGATTATGCTACGTATTTAGTATGATGAAATATTGAAGAACTGTCGACAAATATGTATATGTGTAATAAGGTAAGGAATAATGAGTAGTGGTTAGGGACTCTGACTTGTGAAAAAGGATGTTGCAAACCAAGAATCGTATTTTAAGAGTTATGAAATGTGTGTAAATGCGTGAATGTATCACAATGCCGACGAATATTTTTTGAACATTGTTATATTTATAGGATTTTGTTTCTACAGATTTTCAACGCAAATTCTTGACCTGTGAAATTTTTATATGAGATGTCACTGTAGTGCAAACTGGTGTTGTAAATATTTCAGTAAGAAAGTTAAGTGACCACCTTCACGTAATGCGTCGTGGGCACCCAGCTGCGCGACGGTCGCCTGGAATAAAGCCATTAGTGTGTGCCTTTCAGAGGCACAAGAAAGGATCGCAAATACGACACGCTCAAACTTGAAAACATATGGTTACACTGTGGAGCTCTTAATTTATGATATTTACTAAAATGCTTAATGAAATGATGAGAAACATTTTTACATGTATTGTCTTTCTAGTTGAGAGATTGCTCAATTTGTTTAATATCTAGTTTCTAGCTCCACTGCAGCATTGGTTAAAATAAAATTTAGTAGATGTACTAATATAAATTTTTCTGTCTACAGATCCAGTAAATAATAATTTTATGATATACTTCCAAAAAAATGAGGGAGCACAAAAAGACATTTCCCTTCACAGGAACTGCATACATAATTTTCTTTTCGAGTACTTGGTAATTTTTATGGCAGAATAAGTTGTGGTGCACCACTTTAATTACATAGACATTAAGATGTGATTATACATTTCCCTTATCTGCATTGTTGTCTTTAGTGTACTATTTTTTCTGCTTGTGGGTTTGTCATGTTTAGATATAAATTATTACATTTACTGCTGCTTGCTGTACCAATTTCGATTTTTTTGTCATTGCTGTTTGTGTTAATTTGTTATGTGTTGCTGCATTGCCTCGTCCATTAGTTTAGCATCTGAGCTCAGTAGATTTAAGTTAGCTTAAGATGGGGTAGGCTATATGAGAGAATGAGTTGTGATGAATTGGAAGAAATGCATTGAGAAGTTATACGAAAAAAGTACAGAAAGCAGGTATAGATAGGACTTTTTGGAAATAATGAAGAATGAAGGGAGATCTCCGAGAAGTAAAGAAAGTTTTGTTTGCAAAATACTGCAGTAAAACAAACCCTGTCCTTTCCTTGTGTTATCCCACTATGTTTTTGTGTACCCTTGTGTATTTGTGTTCTTCCTGTCTTTATGTGTTTATCTGATAAGACTTATGTTGTAGAATTTTTCTAATACTCAGTTACATTCACTATGATGAGGAATACTGTTATCCTCAAATATAATTTGCATTAATAATATGTCATTTTCTTTGTGAAGATGGTTACACATTATTAATTTTGTTCTGTTTCAATTCTCATGTGTGAAATTAATGTTTTGAAAACTATTCTCATCATTTTATATATTTACTTATGTCATAATTCCTGTAACACTGATGTGCATGTTTATTTCTATTCTTTTGTAAAGCCTACTACAAATGTTATCTGTATTGTTACGTTCTTTAATGATGTATTTTGTACCTTTGTTATTGTATTCTTATGTTATAAAATTGTAATTGACACCAGTTCATCAAATTAAGTAACTTGTATGTTACACTTCACTGCACACGTTTCTGTTGGTCATAGTATATGGACAATATGTGAGAAGTAGGGACTGATAGTGTTTGCACATGTGTTAATAATTCAGCAAGGGACTGGTTAACAGCATTGCTGGTTCTAAGGACAATTAAAAAAAAATTGTGAGCGCACAAGTGGTGGTTCATGGACTTGCTATATTGTCCACAGGACTCTTCTATTGTGATTGTGCACCTGCACAGTCGCAACAGATGGCTGCTAGCCATCTCTACAAGGACTACAGTGGGTCTACACCTTTGATGACTCACCAATACCATTATTTCTACAAGGACTGCAGTGGGTCTGCATCTCTGGTGGCCCACCAATACCATACTCTCTACCAGGACTACAGTGGGTCTGCTCTGTGATGATCTACCTACCAATATTCTTCAAAACTTCGACTGACTCTGCTGTGGGTTTGATCTGTTGTGGCCCATTACCTGTCTGCATGTCAAGAGTCAGCACTGTCTTTCCATTGGAAGGACAAAACTACTTCTTCAAGACTGCATGGAAATCCACTACTTCTGTGTGCAATTTCTTTTACTACTGAGACTTTGTGAAAAAAAACTGCAATTACTATTATGATAAATGATCAGGACTGTCTTCATGGACTCTGAGAAAATTTTAGCTTTTGACCAACATTGTATCAATAAGTATGTGCATTTGATTTCTTTGTTAATGTAACTATGATTATGAAATTGTTTTTCAAATCTGTATTGGCCACTGCCCAAAACAATTTGTAAAATTTTTTGTTGGGAGCATGGGGGCTATGAAAGTAGGCTGTTTGGGTTTTTATATTGGTAACGCCACGTAGCGCTCTGTATGAAAATCACTGGCTGTGCTGTGTGCAGTCTGTGGCTGGTTTGCATTGTTGTTGGCTATTGTAGTGTTGGGCAGCTGGATGTTAACAGCGCGTAGCGTTGCGCAGTTGGAGGTGAGCCGCCAGCAGTGGTGGATGTGGGGAAGTGAGATGGCGAATTTTTGAGAGCGGATGATCTGGACGTGTGTCCATCAGAAACAGTACAGTTGTAAGGATGGATGTCATGAACTGCTATATATATTATGACTTTTGAGCACTATTAAGGTAAATACATTGTTTGTTCTCTATCAAAATCTTTCATTTGCTAACTATGCCTATCAGTAGTTAGTGCCTTCAGTAGTTAGAATCTTTTATTTAGCTGGCAGTAGTGGCGCTCGCTGTATTGCAGTAGTTCGAGTAACGAAGATTTTTGTGAGGTAAGTGATTTGTGAAAGGTATAGGTTAATGTTAGTCATGGCCATTCTTTTGTAGGGATTATTGAAAGTCAGACTGCGTTGCGCTAAAAAATTTTGTATGTCTGTTTAGTGTTGATCAGAATAAATAAAGAGAGTAATGTCTAAGTACATTCAGTTTTGCTCAGCTGTTTGAAAAGCAAATAATGTAAGAGGTTTATCTGCATAGTAATTCATTAAGTTTTCTAAGGGGACGTTTCAACCGTTAGCCTTGATGATAGCTTCCACTCTCGCAGGCATACGTTCAATCAAGTGCTGGAAGGTTTCGTGGGGAATGGCAGCCCATTCTTCACTGAGTGCTGCACTGAGGAGAGGTATCAATGTCGGTCGGTGAGGTCTGGCACGAAGTCGGCGTTCCAAAACATCCCAAAGGTGCTCTACAGGATTCAGGTCAGCACTCTGTGCAGGCCAGTCTATTACAGGGGTGTTATTGTCTTGTAACCACTCCACCATAGGCCGTGCATTATGAACAGTTGTTCGATCGTGTTGAAAGATGCAATCGCCATCCCCGAATCGCTCTTCGACACTGGGAAGAAAGAAGGTGCTTAAAACATCAATGTACTCGTGTGCTGTGATAGTGCGACGCAAAACAACAAGGGGTGCAAGCCCCTTCCATGAAAAACACGACCGCACCATGACACCACAGCCTCCGAATTTTACTGTTGGTACTACACACGCTGGCAGATAACGTTCATCCGGCATTCGCTATACCCACACCCTGCCATCGGAACGCCACATTGTGTACCGTGATTCGTCAATACACACAACGTTTTTCCACTGTTCTATCGTCCAATGTTTACGATCCTTACACCAAGCGAGGGGTCGATTGGCATTTACCTGCGTGATGTGTGGCTTATGAGTTACCGCTCGACGATAAAATCCAAGTTTTCTCACCTCCTGCTTAACTGTCATAGTACTTGCAGTGGATCCTGATGCAGTTTGGAATTCTTGTGTGATGGTCTGCATAGATGTCTGTCTATTACACATTACGACTCTCTTCAATTGTCGGCGGTCTGTCAGTCAACAGAGAGGTCGGCCTGTACGCTTTTGTGCTGTACGTGTCCTTTCACGTTTCCACTTCACTATCACATCGGAAACACTGGACCTAGGGATGTTTAGGAGTGTGGAAATCTCGCGTACAGACGTATGACACAAGTGACACCCAATCACCTGACCACGTTCGAGGTCCGTGAATTCCGCGGAGCGCCCCATTCTGCTCTCTCACGATGTCTAATGACTACTGAGATCGCAGATATGGAGTACCTGGCAGTAGGTGTCACCAAAATACACCTAATTTGAAAAAGTATATTTTGGGGGTGTCCGAATACTTTTGATCACACAGTGTATCTGCATGACGTTGCTTCGTAACGGCTACTGAAGACCATGGATTCCATATATCAGGTGATTCAGCTGCCTGTACCGATTAGCTTTATACATCCCCCAAAACGTCTGTCTCAGGAACGATAGCCAACAGACTACAGCCATGTAATTGATGTGAATTCCCTCTCAGAGCTTCAGATGACTGTCAGGAAACGATAAGATTAGTTTCCCTGGGCAAGAAGGCTAGGAACCTGCCCAAGAGGTCGAGTCACAGCAATATGTTTCTGCAGCACGGATTATATGAATCATTTCAATGCCCGCATTTTTAGAGGTGAATAGGCCTTTTAAGGTGAAGTCTTTCCTCGAAATCTTTGGCCATTAGGTAAATGGTATTTTTGGACCGAGATATACCTTACTTCCTTCATACTTATCCAAGTGTATCCAATCTTTCCTTGCGTAATTAGCCGTGTAGTCATACAGATTTTAGATGACTTTCTAAGTTTATTCCGTTTATAGTACTTAATCTTTCGTAAACGGTTCAGAAATGTCGCGTCATGAAGTGTGTTGTATCATCGGAAACCAAATTAACAGGAGACATCAAACTGTGACGCATGGAAGTAACAACTTTCAGTTATATAACCTCTGAACTGTTTACGAAAGATTAAGTAAATACCGTGTAACTCACAAGGGAACCTCCCCATCGCACCCCCCTCAGATTTAGTTATAAGTTGCCACAGTGGATAGGCCTTGATAAACTGAACACAGATCAATTGAGAAAACAGGAAGAAGTTGTGTGGAACTGTGAAAAAATAAGCAAAATATACAAACTGAGTAGTCCATGGGCCACATAAGCAACATCATGGAAGAAGTGTGCTTAGAAGCGCCGTGGTCCCGTGGTAGCGTGAGCAGCTGCTGCACGAGAGATCCTTGGTTCAAGGCTTCCCTCGACTGAAAACTTTACTTTCTATATTTTTGCATAATTATTATCTGTCCGTTCGTTCATTGACATCTCTGTTCACTGTAATAAGTTTAGTGTCTGTGTTTTGCGACCGCACTGCAAAACCGTGCGATTAGTAGACGAAAGGACGTGCCTCTCCAATGGGAACAGAAAACATTTGATCGTAAGGTCATAGGTCAACCGATTCCTCCACAGGAAAACACATCTGATATATTCTATACGACACTGGTGACGGCATGTGCGTCACATGACAGGAATATGTTGTCGACCCACCTAACTTGTACACTTGGCGAATGGGTAAAAAGATTCTTCTACCTTGCCCGATTTAGGTTTTCTTGTGGATGTGATAATCACTCCCAAAAAAAGTGATGAAAACATAAGAGTTTGTCACATAAACTGAAAAAAAAAATCAAAATTTACACTCGATGGAAGATTCGAACCTAGGACCTTCCGCTCCGCAGCTGCTCACATTACCACGAGACCACCGCGCTCCTGCGCTCCTATTGTCCATATTGTTGCTTATGTTCCCTTGAACTACTCAGTTTGTATATTTTGCTTATTTTTTCACAGTTCTACACAACTTCTTCCTGTTTTCTAGATTGATCTGTGTTCAGTTTTTCAAGGCCTATCCACTGTGCCAACTTATAACTAAATCTGAGGGGGGTGTGATGGTGAAGTTCCCTCGTCAGGCTCAATCCTCACTTTTATTTTTGCGCGATGATTCCATTTGCTAACAGTCGCCCAAAGTTCTGAGAGGGAATTTACACTACTGGCCACTAAAATTGCTACACCACAAAGATGAAGTGCTGCAGATATGATATTTAACCGACAGGAAGAAGATCCTGTGATATGCAAACGATTAGCTTTTCAGAGCATTCACACAAGGTTGGCGCCGGTGGCGACACCTACAACGTCCGAGCGGTTCTAGGCGCTTCAGTCCAGAACCACGCGACTGCTACTGTCGCAGGTTCGAATCCTGCCTCGGGCATGGATGTGTGTGATGTCCTTAGGTTGGTTAGGTTTAAGTAGTTCTTAGTTCTAGGGGACTGATGACCTCAGATGTTAATTCCCATAGTGCTTAGAGCCATTTGGACCATTTGAACCTACAACGTGCTGACATGAGGAAAGTTTCTAACCGATTTCTCATACACAAACTGCAGTTGACCGGCGTTGCCTGGTGAAACGTTGTTGTGATGACTCGTCTAAGGAGGAGAAATGCGTACCATCACGTTTCCGACTTAGATAAAGGTCGGATTGTAGTCTATCGCGATTGCGGTTTATCGTATCGCGACACTGCTGCTCGCGTTGGTCGAGATCCAATGACTGTTAGCAGAATATGGAATCGGTGGGTTCAGGAGGGTAATACGGAACGCTGTGCTGGATCCCAACGGCCTCGTATCACTGGCAGTCGAGATGACAGGAATCTTATCCGCATGGCTGTAACGAATCGTGCAGCCACGTCTCGATCCCTGCGTCAAAAGATGGGGACGTTTGCAAGACAACAACCATCTGCACGAACAGTTCGACGACGTTTGCAGCAGCATGGACTATCCGCTCGGAGACCATGGCTGCGGTTACCCTTGACGTTGCATCACAGACAGGAGCGCCTGCGATGGTTTACCTAACGACGAACCTGGGTGCACGAATGGCAAAACGTCATTTTTTTCGGATGAATCCAGGTTCCTTTTACAGCATCATGACGGTCTCATCCGTGTTTGGCGACATCGCAGTGAAATCACATTGGAAGCGTGTATTCGTCATCGCCATACTGGCGTATCACCCGGCGAATTGGTATGGTGTGTCATTGGTTACACGTCTCGGTCACCTCTTGTTCGCATTGACGGCACTTTGAACAGTGGACGTTCCATTTCACATGTGTTACGACCCGTGGCTCTACTCTTCATTCGATCCCTTCGAAACCCTACATTTCAGCAGGATAATGGAGGAGGAGGTGGTTAGTGTTTAACGTCCCGTCGACAACGAAGTCATTAGAGACGGAGCGCAAGCTCGGGTTAGGGAAGGATTGGGAAGGAAATCGGCCGTGCCCTTTCAAAGGAACCATCCCGGCATTTGCCTGAAACGATTTAGGGAAATCACGGAAACCCTAAATCAGGATGGCTGGAGACGGGATTGAACCGTCGTCCTCCCGAATGCGAGTCCAGTGTACTAACCACTGCGCCACCTCGCTCGGTGCAGGATAATGCACGACCGCATGTTGCAGGTCCTGTACGGGCCTTTCTGTGTACATAAAATGTTCGACTGCTTCCCTGGCCAGCACATTCTCCAGATCTCTCACCAATTGAAAACATCTGGTCAATGGTGGCCGAGCAACTGGCTCATCACAATAGGCCATTCACTACTCTTGATTAACTGTGGTATCGTGTTGAAGGTGCATGAGCAGCTGTATCTGTACACGCCATCCATGCTCTGTTTGACTCAATGCTCAGGCGTATCAAGGCCATTATTGCGGCCAGAGGTGGTTGTTCTGGGTACTGATTTGTCAGGATCTGTGCACCCTAATTGTGTGAAAATGTAATCACAAGTCAGTTCTAGTATAATATATTTGTCCAATTAATACCCGTTTATCATCTGCATTTCTTCTTGGTGTAGCGATTTTAATGGCCAGTAGTGTAAGTTAGATTTAGTAAGCATTAAGTATTAAAAAGAAAACACATCTGAATCAATCTTGAAATCGATAAAGTACTAAACATATAAGTAACCATGAGATTTAGAACAATGGAATTATCGGCTAGCAAAATTACTAGAGGGTTTCGGAATTTCTATTAGTTATCTACCTGACTTTACGAAATTTATCTCAGCCTTCTTACACCTTGATTACAGTGACTGTTTGATTGGACAGAAAACCGAAGAAGCTCATACATCTGATGATGCACTGACGGATGCAGGACAGTAGCTCGTATTATGAATCAGATCTACAAACTTGGAATTGTCCCAATAACCTCGAGCTGCTAACTATGCTCACCATAATTTTCGACGGAAAATGAGCAGAGTGGTGGCACTCTACCTGGCTGCCATGAAGTATGACGCTAAAGTCTTTATTTTGAAGACTCGAAAATTGGACTCAAGTCGGCTGTTCCAGTTGAGAGTGCAGCTTGCAGAGAGTTGATGTGTTCAGCACCAAATCCGGCGACGAAGTCTCTCCTCTAAGTTAGTAAGGAACTGACTGCTCCTTTTTTCCCACCAAGAAAACCTCGACTACAATCCTCTTAAAAGTTATATCTGTCCACCAATGATGTAATAGTTTCTTTAACAAAATATCTCGCCAAGAAGTGAAATGTCAAAAAGCAGTGAACTTAATTTCCTCACCCCTTTTCTAAAAAACTTCCCTCTACATGTTAGTCCTCTTGATGTCACATCACTTTCCCCAGTTGGTGTCCTCTTACCAACAGCTAGCCTGGCATCACAGGTCCTGGAAAAATCTACAAATTGTCCTCGAGGCTAGCACCCACTTCTTCGGCATCTTCCAAACCTGTAGTATGTCAGAGCAGTTTTGCCATGTTTTTTTGGAACGTTGGGAGATGTTTATCTGCTGAATGAACTTTTCTTAACATGGTCCTTGTGCCGACCTCCTGCTGACAGAGTTCCATTTTCTGGAACGAATGTTTTCAGCTCGGCCTTCCAGACTGGAAGCGTGCCATAAACAAAATAATAGGCAGGGCGCCAGCATGACGCTCGCTAAGGCGATTTTTGCCCTGACAATGTGTGACCCACTATACCTGGAAGCCTCCCCCATTTGAGTTTCTGCAAAAGCCCATGTTCTGTCAGCTCACTGAGAGGCGTTTTTTGCCATGTCTGTGATTCCAGTCTCGTATACTCAGCGCTTAACGATTCTAAAGCTGACCAAGGAAAGGAAATGAAGTCACTGCATACAATTACTATAATCTCATTAATCCATGAAAATATTGAAATGGCAGAGCATGTCTAACTCAACTCATCTACAGGCGAATTATTTATCGTCAGATAAAATGAAAAGAGATGAGCCAAACGGCATGCCACTTTTCAGAGTTCGCAACGCAACATGCACGAACGACATTCATCTACAGCTTGTCATCATCTTTAGAACTTTGAGAAAGGTTGAATGAGTGACATAAGGGAAAAGGAAGCATAATACTAATAAATCAGGCATACAGTCGACGTGCAGAACTCGTGCAGACGAGGTTAGCTCAGGACGACGGTGCAGCAAGAAGAGTAGACAGAAGGACTACACCACAAGAAGACCATAGGACTGTTCCACTACCTCTGATGAACAGACAGTTGAAGACAACTGAAATCCGGACTGAAGCTTCAGGTAGTGTGTCACCACGAACAGCCGGGAACAGATTACTGGAAGCTGGTTTGAGATCTCAGAGACTTGGATGATGTAGAACCAGAGTCAACTAGGACACTGAGTGGCACTCCGTGGCGTTCAGGGATGAGTCTAATTCCTTTTTGTGGCTGTAAGATGGACACCAATGTGTCGATAGACGACCTAGCGAAAGATGGCAGGAAGCAGCCATTCTCGAGACTCTTACCTTTTCAAAGTATGTGCCAAGAATAGTAAACCCTGTCGTCATACCCTTCAGGGTATCAAATACCACTTCATAGCAGGATACTGCTGGATCCCACACTGTAGTTTACATCACAAACGCCTTGTGAAATGAGCGGATCCTTGACCGGCCTGCACGTTCCCTATTTGTCACTCATACGGCATATAAGGAGATATTGAATAGAATAGGGGAGAAGAGAAATTTGTGGCATAACTTGACTAGAAGAAGGGATCGGTTGGTAGGACATGTTCTGAGGCATCAAGGGATCACCAAGTTAGTATTTTAGGGCAGCGTGGAGGGTTAAAATCGAAGAGGGAGACCAAGAGATGAATACACTAAGCAGATTCAGAAGGATGTGGGTTGCAGTAGGTACTGGGAGATGAAGAAGCTTGCACAGGATAGAGTAGCATGGAGAGCTGCATCAAACCAGTCTCTGGACTGAAGATCACAACAACAAACAAACGGCATATCTGGGATGCGACGGGCTGAGATATATTTTCAAATCAGCCTCCAAGCAACAATCATTATGAACTGACGGAACATGTGATTCACCCACGGTAAGAAATTTCTCAAGATTACATTCGGAGGCTGTTTGCTTCGATGTCACGACGAATACAAGGGTGTGTTCGTATCTGTAGGGGCCACACTTCATACTGATGTGGATGATGAACATCAGTTCGGAAGGGAATGAAAGCTTAATAACGTAATACTCGTTGTGTAATAAACATTTCTACAATTTTTTTATAATAATTGTATTGATATTTTGTGGTGTAACTCTCTCCATGTCCGTTAGTGGATTGACAAATGTACGTATCAAGTAGTAAAGGCATTTTATTCGAAATAAAAAGCAGATAACTTTCATATTATATTGTTTGCTGTGAGACTCGAGGGATAGGTTCAGTCCTTTAATGCCAAAATGTTTCTTCCTAGTACGCGTTCGAACAACTCCGCGATGTATGAACTGGAGGCAGTGTGATACTCACTGTAGATGACTCTGGTAATTCTATGTAGAGTTGCGTTTATGTTGTTAGTGACGATAAGGGAAAAGACCGAGGGGAATCTCAGCATCAACTTATAGTCTGTTATTCTCGAGCCTCTGAACTTAAAGAACTTATCCGACTGATTAACACCGAGCAACAGTGTCACACGCCTTCACTACATTACAAAATACGAGATCTTCTTTGTAACGCAGGGCACAGATGCTCAGTCTCGTGGTCAGAAACTATGCACCGCCTCCCTTATTTTCCTTTACAGCTAATTTTTGGTGATGCAATAATCTTCCACCAGCGCCATTCGAAACGGATACCTCTACGCCGATCGTCACTTCCTTTTCGGAGGCAGGTTCGTAGGTAATAAATATAAAAAGTCTCCTCTGCGTCTTACAAGGGGAGGCCGCCAATTGTGAAATTCAGATTCGGTTCATACTGCGCATAATAAAAGCTCATGGCCAGAGGTGTAATGTGGCAAAGCACCAAGATGCACTTCTCAGCCGTTGTCGAGAAAATCGACAGTTAAAAGAAACCGTTGCGGTGAAATTCTCTCTACGACTTACAATTTCCTACAGCGTCGTGGCGCAGCGGTAAGCGCTCGGGTTCGTAATCCGAAGGTCGGTGGATCGAATCTCGCGAGGTGCAACTTTTTTTTAGTATTTGTTTTTTTTGTAATATATATATATATATATACATATATATATATATATATATATATATATATGTTCCCGGTAATCTGTTGCAACAATTATGCATATAATAAGTTGTTGAAAGTCGTTTGTCGTGGAAAAACTGGCGACTTCGAACATGATTATGTTTTCCGCAAACAAAGTTGTATTTCACAAATGTTATTAATTGTCTTCATAATGTTTACACATGTAGTTAACGGAAGACGTAGAAACGATATTCCGAAACGAATACGTATAGTGTAAGTGAAACGTTCGAATTAGAGTAGAGACCCCACGATATATATATATATCTGCCAGGCAGATGTCTTACTTTCTAACAAAGGGTCCTTTAATTGTAGTATTCATGTGTTCGTGGCATATAGGCAAAGGAAGACATACAACGAAATGAATAGCTGTAACACAACCCTTAAGTTCGTTTTACAGTGCAAAAATTGGGAAGAGTGTGAGCTCTTCATTATCATGCAGCAAGTGATGCTGCCATAAACATTTTACCGCTATCCAGCCTTTTGTTGCACAAGGTTTCTGGAGTAACGATATATATATATATATATATATATATATATATATATATATATATATATATGAATTACAAAAAACAAATACTAAAAAAAAAAAAAGGTTGCATGGCGCGAGATTCGATCCGGTGCCCTTCGGATTACGAACCCGATCGCTTCCTCTGCGCCACGACGCTGTAGGAAATTATAAATCATAGAGAGTATTTCACCGCAACGGTTTCTATTAACTGTCGATTTTCTCGACAACGGCTGAGAAGTGCATCTTGGTGCTTTGCCACATTACACCTCTGGCCATGAGCTTTTATTATGCGCAGTATGAATAGAATCTGAATTTCACAATTGGCGGCCTCCCCTTGTTAGACGAAATTATTGTTTTCCCAAATTGAGTACGTCGCTTGGTGTCCGATAATGAGACCTTTGACCTTTCTGAATTGCGTGTTAGATGGTCATTTCGCTACTCACTCCAAAAATATTAAAAGGTCACCGCTGTAGCTTTAACGCATTACGTTCGACTGTATTCAACACTGATTACCGACAGCTCCAGCACGCCAGGCTTACCTTGGCAACCAACAGAAACTGAACGCCTCGTCAATTGCCAGGCAGATGTCTTACTTTCTAACAAAGGGTCCTTTAATTGTAGTATTCATGTGTTCGTGGCATATAGGCAAAGGAAGACATACAACGAAATGAATAGCTGTAACACAACCCTTTAGTTCGTTTTACAGTGCAAAAATTGGGAAGAGTGTGAGCTCTTCATTATCATGCAGCAAGTGATGCTTCCATAAACATTTTACCGCTATCCAGCCTTTTGTTGCACAAGGTTTCTGGAGTAACGTATGAAAATTTAAGGTAGACAAAATACAGTATACATTAAAATTCGATAACATGAAAATGTTCTCGCCGATATGATGGCACTACACTAGTTGTTGGGTATGTTCATATTGATCATAGCAGTGGCAGTAATCCTGCTGGATGACGATTACTTTGTCGTTGTTACGGGCGACACACAGGGTGAACAAGAACTCCACTGGCAAAAGGTGGTACTATGGACCAAAACAAGAAAAAAAGTCCAGTAACATGGGCCTTAAGAACTACGAGCGCTTGTTCATCTTCGCTACTGTGAATCACGTCTCTGCTACTGAACACTGCTCATAACTCTTAAGATATAAATTTTAGAGCTCTTGTTCACTAGAATTTTTCTCTTGTTTTGATCCACACTATCACCTCTGAAAATTTGTGGATACAATTCTGGTTATTCCTGTATACTGGAATATTATTAAATGTATTAGAGAATGGTGGTACAGGAGAACTACAGTTTTATGTGGAGTAGGTAGGACGACAGGAAAAAGAAAAATCTACATTTTTAGTATTTATAGATTTAGAGAATTTTTTTGGAAATACCGACTGCACTACAGTCTTTGACATTCTGAAGGTCGTATGGATAATTAAAATAAGAAGGGAAATTCAATCTGCTTCTTGTCCATACGAAACTACCTTCATTAGAGTCGAAGGAAACGGACGTGTCCCTGACCTTATTCAATTTGTACAAAGAGCGAGATGTGAAGGAAGGAAGGAGAAATTTGGAAAGAAATTAGTGAGGCCTCGCCCTTTTATTATACTTCTACTATCTGATCTGAACACTCTACTTCCAGTAGCACATCTCTCCTCAGGGTCCAGTGCCAGTTAGCGAAGTCAGGCAACAGATTTTGGGTATCACGATCTGGTATTAAGGGCCCTTAGCAATGTTCCCTGAGTGAGGTCTCTCTGAACATTCTCAAAATGGCCCTGAACACTATGGGACTTAACATCTGAGGTCATCAGCCCCTAGAACTTAGAACTACTTAAACCTAACTAACCTAAGGCCATCACACACATCTATGCCCGAGACACGATTCGAACCTGCGACTGTAGCGGTCGGGCGGTACCAGACTGAAGCGCCTAGAACCACTCGGCCACACCGGCCGGCTCTGAACCTTCTGTAACACTTTACGACGTGGGATTTACTAGCTATGAAAACAAAGTCGTAGAATATAATATACAGAATTAATTTCATAAACAACGTTAAGGTTTGGAAGGATTAGACATTTATTTTACACCATCTCAAATGGCATGTAACAATTTAGATGAGCAATCACCATTATTGGTTGGCTAGATCCGGATATGAGTAACGATATCAGTCAGGTTGACGCGATACTACAGAAGCGCGAAGTTGTATGGCAGGTATGCAGTGACTGCATGGCAAGGAACTGTCAACGAATGGAGATAACTCTGCTAGTGGGCCAGAGCAACCATTCTTGAGGCCACCGCTTCTATCCAAACGAGCAAATTATTGTGCGTATCTATCCCTGGCATGCTACTGCAGCAATGTAATCTTACCGTGAGCTGTGTTGGCTGGTGTCGAGCCGTAGTAACTTCAAGTGGCCCTCAGTCACTGCCAGTCGTGTGTATGCTCCACTGACGTCCTCCGACTTTGAATGATGCTTACTCGAGTGTCAGGTCCCGCAGCTATAAACTTCTTATTTACTGTTCTAAACAGTCTCCAGCTTTGCCACTAACTTTGGCCAATAGTATAAGAGTATGAAGTCCATTCTGCTTCCTCCATCAGTTCCCTAAAAACTCCTTTCCCAATCGACTTTATTATCTTCTCAAAAATCGGAACTTAGGCTGGACGTCACAACCCACCTACCAATAGCAAGGCGTGTTTTTCCCGCCAGCACGATCTTCCTATTGTGGGAAAACAAAAGGAAACAATAGGTTCTGCTCTGTTAGCATCGGATGGGGGTGACACCCGCCCTACAATAACGGCACTGACGGTGGTGTGTTTTGCTCAGCTTTCTAAAAATATTATCTACATCCGGAACCTATACTCTTGCATTCCGAAAATAGCATTCTTTAAATTCCTTGAAGCTACTGGAGTGCTTTTTTCGCCTGCAGATGCAGATATTCTATTCTGTCCGCAGGGTGGACTGGCGGAGACAGTGGTGGAGGGGGGGAGATCGCATTTTTGCGGCCGAAACTGTGTCCTATCTCATTGTTGCAGATCGGGAGGGACCGAAGTCTGGAGCCTCGTCAGCCGCCCGCACAAACGCACAAAGCCTGTTATGCCGCTTCCTCCCTGTTGTAAGTTCAGGGCCCAGCTGTGAAAAGACACCGCTGCTTGGATCGCGAGGTAGCGACCACTGTGGCGGGCCCTCACTACCTCATTCTCATCACTCCCTAAGGTCCAGGGGTTGCCTTTTTCACTTCCAGGTATAAAATCCCAGTAAAGAAATAGCAAGCATCGCTAGTTACTACTGTCTGTGCAATCACTGTCATTTCCAACATTGTAATTCTCTGTGACTTTGTCACATTCTGCTTGTCATTAGCTTATTACTCCATTCTATCTCAGGTCAAGAGCGAGACGTGACTAGCCAGAAAGAATAACCTCCTCTCAAGTTTTGGAACAAGACACAAAAACTTTGATATTTGCTGATGACATTGTAATCTTATTAAAGACAACGAAGGACTTCGAAGTGCACTTGAGCTGCACAAATCCTTAAAAGAGCGTACGGGATGATTATAAGCAAAAGAAAAATAAAGACAATTAAATCAGTCTTGCTGATAGCATTGTATTAAGAAATGAGACAGTGAAGGTAGCAGGTGAGTTTTGCTATTTGGGCACCAAAATAAGTGACGATATTTGATACAGATGTAGAGAGGATACAACATAGAGACTCTCAAAAAATAGTGCAAAAGAGAAATTTTTGAAAGTTATTCGCTATTCCCGAATCCTTCCGAAATTAACTGTATTACGTATGAAGACATTACCTATCGTAACACATGAAAATATGTGCTGCACCGAGACTCGAACCCAGATTCCCCACCTGTCAGGAGCGGTCACCTGAACCACTTCGACCATCTGAGTATGCTTCGGCGCGCGGTGTGGCCTCGCGGTCTAAGACGCCATGTCACAGATTGCGCGGCCCCTCCCGCCGGAGGTTCCAGTCATCCCTCGGGCATTGGTGCGTATGTTGTTCTTAGCGTACGTTACTTCAAGTTACACTACTGACCATTAAAATTTTGCTACACCACGAAGATGACGTGGTACAGACGCGAAATTTAACCGACAGGAAGAAGATGCTGTGATATGGAAATGACTAGCTTTTCAGAGCATTCACACAAGGTTGGCGCCGGTGGCGACACCCACAACGAGCCGACATGAGGAAAGTTTCTAACCGATTTCTCATACACAAGCTGCAGTTGACCGGCGTTGCCTGGTGAAACGTTGTTGTGATGCCTGGTCTAAGGAGGAGAAATGCGTACCATCACGTTTCCGACTTCGACAAAGGTCGGATAGTAGCCTATCGCGATTGCGGTTTATCGTACCGCGACATTGCTGCTCGCGTTGGTCGAGATCCAATGACTGTTAGCAGAATATGGAATCGGTGGATTCAGGAGGGTAATACGGAACGCCGTGCTGGATCCCAACGGTCTCGTGTCACTAGCAGTCGAGATGACAGGCATATTATCCGCATGGCTGTAACGGATCGTGCAGCCACGTCTCGATCCCTGCGTCAACAGATGGGGACGTTTGCAAGACAACAACCATCTGCACAAAAAGTTCGACGACGTTTGCAGCAGCATGGACTATCAGCTCGGAGACCACGGCTGCGGTTACCCTTGACGCTGCATCACAGAGAGGAGCGCCTGCGATGGTGTACTCAACGACGAACCTGGGTGCACGAATGGCAAAACGTCGTTTTTTCGGATGAATCCAGGTTCTGTTTACAGCATCATGATGGTCGCATCCGTGTTTGGCGACATCGTGGTGAACGCACATTGGAAGCGTGTATTCGTCATCGCCATACTGGCGTATTACCCGGCGTGATGGTATGGGGTGCCATTGTTTACACGTCTCGGTCACCTCTTGTTCGCATTGACGGCACTTTGAACAGTGGATGTTACATTTCAGATGTGTTACGAGCCGTGGCTCTACCCTTCATTCGATCCCTTCGAAACCCTACATTTCAGCAGGATAATGGACGCCCGCATGTTGCAGGTCCTGTACGGGCCTTTCAGGATACAGAAAATGTTCGACTGCTGCCCTGGCCAGCACATTCTCCAGATCTCTCACCAATTAAAAACGTTTGGCTCGTCACAATACCCAGTCACTACCATTGATGAACTGTGGTATCGTGTTGAAGCTGCATGGGCAGCTGTACGTGTACACGCCATCCAAGCTCTGTTTGACTCAATGCCCAGGCGTATCAAGGCCGTTATTACGGCCAGAGGTGGTTGTTCTGGGTACTGATTTCTTAGGATCTATGCACCCAAATTGCGTGAAAATGTAATCACATATCAGTTCTAGTATAATATATTTATCCAATGAATACCCATTTATCATCTGCATTTCTTCTTGGTGTAGCAATTTTAATGGCCAGTAGTGTAGTTTAAGCAGTGTATAATATCAGGCACCGATGACCTCAGCATTTCGGTCCGTTAGGAATTCACACAATTTTGGACATTTTTTGAGTATGCTTCCGGGACTGATTCAAGCTTCCATACGTCCTGCTGTCTATGACCCCATCGCTCGCAAGTTTTCTTGGATTCCCGCCACAGTGTTTCAAGGAGACAAACGTATTCAACGTGAGTATCATATTCGTCATTTTGCTCGTCGAGGCTTTTAATACTATTTCTAAGAATGTCCGAAGCAACAAACATTGTTGACGTTCTTGCATCTGATCGCAGAAATCGGGAGGATACCAATATTGTCGACTCTTTGTCATATTCCATTCGCATACTTTTTCTTTTCTCATGATTCCTACGCGAGAAATATAGGGGTCGGACAAAAATATAGAAACATCGCGAGAAATGCACGAGTGAACATAAATGCAAACGCTAGCCAAGCCTGGAGGTTGCGCTGTTGTATTTGATCATGAATGGCGCATGTCAAATGTTCTCAGTACGTTGCAAGCGTTATTGGTAGTCATAACAGTATCTGTGTAGTTGTGAGTGCTATATGTCGGAGATAAGTGAACTCTAAAGTGGGCAAATTGTTGGTGCTCGTATTGTGGGTGCTTCTGTAACCAAGGGGACTGAAGTGTTTAGTGTTCCAAGGGGCACCGGATCGAAGATTTATGCTAATTACAGAGAAAGCGGAAAAATATCATCCGCTAAGTCACAACGCAACGGAACTGTGTGTTGAGTGCTCGAGGCATATGGTCATTGAAAAAGATTGTGACAAAAAATAAGACGACGACAGCTGCAAAAGTCAGTGCAGTACTGCCAGCACCAAAACAACAAGAAGGGAGCTCCATAAGGAGGAAATAACAGGATGAGTTGGAGTTCCAAAACCACTCATCAGTGATGCAGTTGCCTGTGTAAGACGTGTATATTTCTATTGTCTATTGTCAAACTACAATTTATGAAAGGTGTTTATATATTATTAATAGGATTAAGTAGGAATAATCAATATTTGTAATTTTGGAAATAATTTTGGTAGCAGGGAATGTCTGCACCAAAGTATTGTTGGCGGGAGAGACCGCACATTGATATAATTTTAAAAAGGGCGAGAAAGACCGCGTACGGATACATTTTAAGAAAAAGAGCGGGAAAGACCGCGCATTGATACATTTTGTAATGGTAGCAGGGATTGTCTGCACCAGAAAGCATTGTTGGCGGGAGAGACCGCACTTTAGCGTTCGTAGGAAGTCAGTAGTAAGGGAGATGTGAAGCGAGTCGGTAGCAGGTTTGAAGCGAGAGGCTGAGAGGAGCGGTGTGCCTGCCAGCCACCAGCTATGATTTACAAGAGATTATAAACGGATGTACAGAGGCATCAGCTAACTATTATCATAAGAGGCACTAATATTATTAAATTATTTTGTTTGAGAAACTCAAGACTTCTGAAGGTATGTTTGCGCAATGCTAGTTGTAAGATTATTGTAAAAAGTAAGTCCCATTTGCCCGCCCGGTTGGCCGGCTTTCCGGGCGGGAAGGAGCGCCTGGTCCCCGGCACGAATCCTCCCGGCGGATTTGTGTCGAGTTCCGGTGAATCGGACAGTCTGTGGATGGTTTTTAGGCGGATTCCCATCTACCTCGGCGAATGCGGGCTGATTCCCCTTATTCCGCCTCAGCTACACTATGTCGGCGATTGCTGCGCAAACAAGTTCTCCACGTACGCGTACACCACCGTTCCTCTACCACGCAAACACTGGGGTTACACTCGTCTGGTGTGAGACGTTCCTGGGAGGGGTCCATTGGGGACCGGACAGCACAATAACCCTGGGTTCGGTGTGGGGCGGCGGAGGGGTGAAGTGGACTGCGTTAGTCGTGGTGGGGTTGTGGACCACTGCGGCTGCGGCGGGGACGGAGCCTCTCCGTCGTTTCTAGGTCCCCGGTTAACATACAATACAATACAATACAAGTCCCATTTGAACGTTTGTAAAATCATTTCATTACCAACGGTAAATATTTGAAGAATCGTTTTCAGAATATAATTAATTTTTGATAGCAATATTGCATTACTGATTATAATCCATCCCAAAAACCATCAACATAAAACTTTGCAAAATTTTATTGTTGTCAAGAAAAGTTTATCTATGAATTACGTAATTAATTAAAGAATAACGTCAGCTTTGCTATTAAAGAATAACGTCAGCTGTGGTAATAAATACAGCCACTTATTATGACAGCCCACCAGCAGCTAATAGAGTATAGTAAAACAGTAAGTATATTCATGTCGCAGTTCGATGTAGCAGTCAGATGGCGACCCAGTAACAGTAAAACAGGTAAGGAATAGTTCTGGGCTATTGCAGGTAACGACACATTCTATGTTTCGTCGAAATACTCAGCAAATCACTGTTAATAAGCAGCATTTAAATTTGTATGCGAAGATTGAGAAAGAGAATTAATTTCAAAGGGAAGATTTCATTTGTTATTATTAAGCAAGAGATAGAAATCCTAAGGGAAGGTTTCATAGGTTATTGTAGAAGGGAAGGTTGCGTAACAAAAGAGATATAGGGGAGACGGGAAGGTTTCACCTGTAACAGGAAAACGTTGTGCGAAGGCCATAATACCCGGACTATGGAGCAATGGACGAGTGTCATTTGGTCAGACCTGTCTTTTTTCATACTGTTTTCAACTTCTGTCCTAATTTGCGTACTAAGAGTGAAACATGGTGGGGTTCGGTAATGATGTGGGCAGTCAAATTGAAGTATTCCATGGGCTCCATGGTTACTCTGGAAGGTCTCATTATTTCCAAATATTACGTAGCCACTTTAGCTGAACAGTTCCATTCCATGGTACGTATTTGTTCCACAATGGTAACGCTGTGTTCCAAGACGACATGGTCCCTGTTCAAAAAGCTTCCATTGTGGTTTTGTGAGCCGAGGATGAAGTGTCGCATCTCCCCTGCCCATCACAGTCACCAGATCTCAATATTATTGAGCCTTTGTGGTTTACTGTGGGGAGGAGTGTGCGCGATCGCTACACACCTCTATCATCATTGCCTGGACTTGCCACTATTTTGTAGGAAGAATCGTACAAGATTCCCTCGAAAATTACGCAGGACCTGTATTTACCCATTTCGAGATAAATGGAAACTGATTTCAATGCCAACTGGTATCGTGCACCGCATGAGTCGCGGTAATGTGTTGTGTTTTTGGTGTTTCCTGACACGGTACGTACTGAAAAATAAGGCAAACTTTGAAAGAAAGCAAGGCCTTTGGCGTGCGACCTGTTGCGACATGAAGAGAGGGCGTGTGTTTTGACAGCTGAGGCAGCGGGTCGATCGAGCTTGGCAGGGCCCAGTAGCCACTCTAGTCCCGTGCTGTCACCAATAGATGGCAGCACCCTCACAGGTAGTGATTAAAAGACATCAAGACGCTCGGAATACCAGAATTTTAAACGTTTAAAAGACGCTCGCAATACCAGAATTTTAAACGTAACTCATGTAAACTCTGCGTGTAGCTGTGTGGTCGAAAAAAAAAAAAACACGGCAGTTAGTGTGAAAAAAGGGAGGGTAACCGCCATAGTCGACTTGACTGACCAAAACAGATATGAAATAAGGCTATATATATCAAAAACTAACTCCAACTAACGACAGGGAAGCCAGTAACATGGTTGCAAATATAAAAGTAAGACGAGTGCGTGGCTGAAGGCGCCATCGATGTTCTGTGCAGTTTTTCTATATTTATTTGTCCTTATAAATCTCTTTTTCAGTACACATATCGTACACAGGATATTGGACAGAAAACCTTTTCATCTATTGGTTTTTCAAACTTCAAACATACATTATTTAAATTTTTATAACAAGTTGGATATATACAGTTAATAATTACAATTTTTTAAAATATTGTATATTTTAAACTTATTTCTACAATTAAGGATACAAATTACATTTTTTCTTGCATGAGATTCTGTGAGACTGAATAGTAGCAGTTTTTCAGGAGGTAGGCTGTCACAGACTTTTTAAACTTCTATAGTTCAGGTAGAGATTTTATATGTCTTGGTAATCTGTTGTATAATTTTCTTCCTTCATAGTGTGGTCTTACAATGATTAACATGTATGTCACTGTCTAACCTGGGGCCCCGCAGGATTAGCTTAGTGGTCAGCCGGCGTGGTATCTCAGCGTGTTCGGTCAGAGGGTTAGCAGCCCCCCTGTAACACAAAAACTGAGTTAATCGATCAACAACGAACTTAAAACGGATGTCGTACGACGTCCGCCCCGAGCAGACGCAACGAACGAAGTCGAACAAAATGAGATTTTTTTTAAAAAAAAAAAAAAAAAAGAGCCGGCTTGGGCGCTGCAGTCATGGACTGCGCGGCTGGTTCCGGCGGAGGTTCGAGTCCTCCCTCGCGTATGGGTGTGTGTGTTTGTCCTTAGGATAATTTAGGTTAAGTAGTGTGTAAGCTTAAGGACTGATGACCTTAGCAGTTAAGTCTCATAAGATTTCACACACATTTGTTTGTTTGTTTGTTGTCTAACCTGGTACTGTAATCATGGACACTTTTGTTTTGAGGAAAAAGGTTTTCTTTCCTCAGTATACTTTTTTTGACATGCATAACTACTTCCAGTATATAAATACAGGGGAGTGATAAGATTTTTAGATCTTTAGAGAAAGGTTTGCATGATTTTCTGCTGCTCACTTCTTATAATTGCCTTTTGTTTCCTGGAAACTGTTATGGCCTGTTGTACATTTCCCCAGAAAATGAAACTGTACTTTAGCATTAAATGTATATGAGCAAAGTATACAGCCATAACCGTTTCTTCACTAGTATTGTTGCAAAGAATTCTTACCACTCAGCTCATTTTTGCTAGTTTTGAATTTAGGGATGTGATATTAGAGCTCCATTTAAGATTTTGCTGGATATGAATTCCAAGAACTTTAGTTTCACTGACATCACTAATGATCTGCTTATCTATACATATTATGGGTTGTGTCACATTTATATTTTGATCTGTGTGGAAATTCATGAGTACCGTTTTTTGGGGATTTACTATTAGCCTGTTTTTGGTAAGCCATTCAGACGCTTCTTTCGCAGATGCAGTGAGATTTCCTTCTTTATTTCCTTCAATCAATAGGCTAGTGTCGTCTGCAAACAGTATAGGTTCAGAATCCATAGCGTCTGATGGGACATCATTATTGTATACAAAAAAAGAAGAGGACCTAAAATAGAGCCCTATGTAACACCATGACTAAGTCCACATGGTTCTGAAAGGTGCACCTGGAGTTCGTTTCTTTCCATGTGCTTAATGGATATTCCAAATATGATTTAATCCACTGATTTGGCTCACCTCTTATACCATATCATTCAAACTTCCTCAGGAGCACAGAATGATCAATCACATCAAAAGCTTTTGTTAGGTCCAGAAATAAACATGAGATATTTTTGTGGTTGTCCACTGCATTTAAGACATGGTTTATCAGGTTGAAAGTGGCTGTTTCAGTTGACTGCTGTGGTCTGAAGCCATGTTGACATCCAGAAATAATATTATTCTTTTTGAAGAATGGAGTTAGTTGTGAAAGGAACACTTTTTCATTAATTTTCCAAAACTCTGAGAGTAGAGACACAAGCCCATAGTTTAGCCATACATTGTTGATCACCTTATTTATATAGGGGTATATCTTTTGCCATTTTCAGTTGCTGTGGGAAGGCACCACACGAGAAGGAAGAATTGCGTATGTCTAGTAAAGGAGAGAGTATTTGTCCTGCTGCTATTTTTATAATATAATCTGTAATATCATCAGTACCAGTTTAATAGTTACTCTTCAGTGATTTTACGAAATTTAGGAGCTCTGTAGGGCCTATTATACTGAGGAACATGGATACATTATTTATTTCAGTAGATGAAAGCTGTTTCCACGTCGTATTAGGTGGATTTCAAAATTTTTCCTTCACTAATTTTCCAGCGACGGTTGCATAATAAGAATTGAAGCTGTTTGCAATTGCTCTAGGGTCAATGACATTCTTGCCATTGTGCGATATCACAATATTTTTGTGAGCTGTCTTCTTCCCCGTATGATCCTGCACAGCTTTCCACATGGACTTACTTTTTTTGGATGAGTTCCTAATATATTTGTCATTTTCCTTAATTTTTGCCTCTTTTATGACATGTTTCAACACTAGCTTGTATTTTTTGAAATAAATAAGAAATTCTGGACTGCTGTCTGTTTTTGACTGCTGAAAAAGTTCCTGCTTCCATTTACAAGATACTCTAACGCCTGATGTAATCCAGTTTTTGAATCTGTCTGTGATTCTGGAAATCACTTTCCTTTGTGGAAAAGCTACGTCAAAGTTATGATTGAAGATTTTCAAAAAATTTTCCATCTTTTCATTGGTAATAGAGGTATTATATACTTCTCTCCAAGATTGTTTGGTGATTAAATACTCGAAGTATTCAATATTTTTCTGACTATAAATCCTTTTACGAATAATATTTTGTACACTGGACGAAATGTGATTTACAGATATGGTTATTAATTGCGGAAGGTGGTCACTACAGCCAGTATCAAAGTTTTCTGAGGTACACTTGTCCACGTTTACACATACCTGATCAAGGAGAGTGACACTAGTTTTTGTTACATGTGTTGGAGAACTAAGAGTCAGGAAACCACTGTAGGCTTTTATGATATTTAAGAACTTATCCCTGTGAAGGCTATGGCTCAGAAAGTCAATATTCAAATCTCCACACAGCACCACTGTTTCCCCAGTTGTCCTGAGTTTGCTTAAAGCAAGGTCCAGTTTTTGAAAAAAAAAAACACGTCTGTTGCTAACAGGAGATCTATACATACGTAAAATAATAGTTTTTTCAGACATTAACTCAACAGCTGTGATCTTTCACACACTAGTTTGCAAACAGAGACTATACTCTTATAATAATCTACATTATCTTTACATGTATACAAGTTCCCCAAGTTTTGATTCCAGCCGGCCGGTGTGGTCGTGCGGTTCTAGGCGCTTCAGTCTGGAACCGCCTGACTGCTACGGTCGCAGGTTCGAATCCTGCCTCGGTCATGGATGTGTGTGATGTCCTTAGGTTAGTTAGGTTTAAGTAGTTCTAAGTTCTAGGGGACTGATGACCACAGATGTTAAGTCCCATAGTGCTCAGAGCCATTTGAACCTTTTTTTTAATTACATTCTACAAAAACAGTCTGCAAGGTTAAAATGCAATATTTTGAAGGATTTAAAATACTCATATTCTAACCAATGCTCACAAAAACATGAAACTGAAACATCTTTCCATTCACTATTGAGGAGTATATTTATTTCATTAACTTTGTTTGTTAATGACTGCACATCCTGGTGTACAGTCTTCAGTGTGTATTTGCAATTTAATTGTGCAATTTTTGTGATACAGTCTACCTCCCTAAAAAACGTCTTTCTCTCTTTTTATGAGCCGTCGCATCCTTCTTTATGACCCATCTGTCCAAGGTACTTAATACTGCTTCTATACTATGCTTGTTGTAACTCAAATTTGCTAAACGACAGATTTCTTCAACCAAAAATTGTTTCCCACTGTGTTTTAAATGAAGGCCATGGCTGGTATGCATGGATCTGTCTAACGTCCTTACACTTATTAAGTTCACATACAGAAATTTTTTGCATACTTGATCTCTTTGTTTACTCTTCCTATTAATTTATTTACACATGACCAAGGAGGTAGGTCGTATCTGTGGTGTTAATTTACAACAGCTACATTTGTGTTGCCTAATTTGGGTAGCACACTTTCAAGAACAGTGATGAGTTCACTATCTTTATCTCTGACAGTATTATTTGCACCTGCAGAAATTGCGACAGAGACTTTTGAGTCAAGGTTTTCACACGATTTCAGCACTTTTTTTGTCACTTCTGCAATGCCTGCTCCTGGTTTGAGAAAGGCGTGGACACTTGCGTTAGTTTTTGTACGTGTCACCTTTTCTGTGATCTAACGTCCATGATTATCGGCAAAAATTAAGACATTTCGTTCTTTTTTGCACACTTGAGGCCAGTCGGCTGATTTTTTAATCATATTACTTTGTTTACGATGCGACACGAGCAAAAAATTTACAGTGCACGGCCGTTGTTGTTTGTAATTATTATCTGGGCTTATATGTATCTGAGTGACATTGTTTGTAGAATCACATTTGTCATTGTAGCTATTTGATAAACTTACTTTTATATTTACAAGCTTTGCGCTGGTTTCCACAGTCGTTCTTCCTTCGTTTATGTCATTGGTAGCCGATATTTCTTTAAGGTTGAGTCGATGCTCTCTTTGTTGAGTTTTACAACCAAGATGTTGCAGCTGTTTCTCTAATAAGGCTACAGTCCTTTTAAGTTCACTGATTTCACTGGTTTTTTTTTTTTTGTAGTTAAAATAAGGCGAAAGTCATCGCAATGTTTACATATGGATGTCACTGAATGTCAGAGATTGAATGGGAAGTTTGTTCCGTTCATTCTTCGGACTGAAGGCCTTAACAACAGTAGGAACTGCGTCCTAACGATGTTAGGATGATTGGTTGAGCATAAGGAGAACGAATTGAGACTACTGCGTAACCGACCGCATGTTGCAGGTCCTGTACGGGTCTTTCAGGATACAGAAAATGTTCGACTGCTGCCCTTGTCAGCACATTCTCCAGATCTCTCACCAACTGAAAACGTTTGGCTCGTCACAATACGCCAGTCACTACCATTGATGAACTGTGGTATCGTGTTGAAGCTGCATGGGCAGCTGTGCCTGTACACGCCATCCAAGCTCTGTTTGACTCAATGCACAGGCGTATCAAGGCCGTTACTGCGGCCAGAGGTGGTTGTTCTGGGTACTGAGTTCTCAGGATCTATGCACCTAAATTGCGTGAAAATGTTATCACATGTCAGTTCTAATATAATACACTCCTGGAAATTGAAATAAGAACACCGTGAATTCATTGTCCCAGGAAGGGGAAACTTTATTGACACATTCCTGGGGTCAGATACATCACATGATCACACTGACAGAACCACAGGCACATAGACACAGGCAACAGAGCATGCACAATGTCGGCACTAGTACAGTGTATATCCACCTTTCGCAGCAATGCAGGCTGCTATTCTCCCATGGAGACGATCGTAGAGATGCTGGATGTAGTCCTGTGGAACGGCTTGCCATGCCATTTCCACCTGGCGCCTCAGTTGGACCAGCGTTCGTGCTGGACGTGCAGACCGCGTGAGACGACGCTTCATCCAGTCCCAAACATGCTCAATGGGGGACAGATCCGGAGATCTTGCTGGCCAGGGTAGTTGACTTACACCTTCTAGAGCACGTTGGGTGGCACGGGATACATGCGGACGTGCATTGCCCTGTTGGAACAGCAAGTTCCCTTGCCGGTCTAGGAATGGTAGAACGATGGGTTCGATGACGGTTTGGATGTACCGTGCACTATTCAGTGTCCCCTCGACGATCACCAGTGGCGTACGGCCAGTGTAGGACATCGCTCCCCACACCATGATGCCGGGTGTTGGCCCTGTGTGCCTCGGTCGTATGCAGTCCTGATTGTGGCGCTCACCTGCACGGCGCCAAACACGCATAAGACCATCATTGGCACCAAGGCAGAAGCGACTCTCATCGCTGAAGACGACACGTTTCCATTCGTCCCTCCATTCACGCCTGTCGCGACACCACTGGAGGCGGGCTGCACGATGTTGGGGCGTGAGCGGAAGACGGCCTAACGATGTGCGGGACCGTAGCCCAGCTTCATGGAGACGGTTGCGAATGGTCCTCGCCGATACCCCAGGAGCAACAGTGTCCCTGATTTGCTGGGAAGTGGCGGTGCGGTCCCCTACGGCACTGCGTAGGATCCTACGGTCTTGGCGTGCATCCGTGCGTCGCTGCGGTCCGGTCCCAGGTCGACGGGCACGTGCACCTTCCGCCGACCACTGGCGACAACATCGATGTACTGTGGAGACCTCACGCCCCACGTGTTGAGCAATTCGGCGGTACGTCCACCCGGCCTCCCGCATGCCCACTATACGCCCTCGCTCAAAGTCCGTCAACTGCACATACGGTTCACGTCCACGCTGTCGCGGCATGCTACCAGTGTTAAAGACTGCGATGGAGCTCCGTATGCCACGGCAAACTGGCTGACACTGACGGCGGCGGTGCACAAATGCTGCGCAGCTAGCGCCATTCGACGGCCAACACCGCGGTTCCTGGTGTGTCCGCTGTGCCGTGCGTGTGATCATTGCTTGTACAGCCCTCTCGCAGTGTCCGGAGCAAGTATGGTGGGTCTGACACACCGGTGTCAATGTGTTCTTTTTTCCATTTCCAGGAGTGTATATTTGTTCAATGAATACCCGTTTGTCATCTGCATTTCTTCTTGGTGTAGCAGTTTTAATGGCCAGTAGTGTAGTTTAAGTTATATTTAGTAGTGTGTAAGCTTAGGGACCGATGAGCTCAGCAGTTTGGTCCCCTTGGATCTTACCAAATTATGAAGACATTAGTTTGATTGTCCAATTATTCCGTAAATAGCGACTGCTGGATCTGAATGTAGAATTCTGAATGGATCTCCAGGAACTACGCTCCGTAGCTTAATGCAGGAAATGCTGGCGTCGTCCGTACTAGGCGAACCGCAGAAACTGCACTGAAGGCACTGCAACGACTGAAGCGTCAGTGTCCACGGGACCTCGTCTTCTATCCCTGTCGGCGGAAGTATCCCCACCCCTGTCAGTACTAGGTGGAAACAAAGTAGTCCACTGTTGGCAACACTATCTTTGTCGGCTGGCAACACTGTCGCCACTAGAATACGACTCGCTAATGGACCTAGCGGTGGAAGTAGAAAGTGGGTCCTGATAGCGAGCGCCATCTAGGAGGCGACTGCTTGGAACTGAGAGGCGCCAGGCGTGTAATGTACATGTGTGATGGCAGCCTCTCTCGCTTTTATTGTGTACCTCTTGAACCTGCTACACAGCAGTTAATGCGTTTGTGAACAACGTGTGTGCCGGGCGGAGTGGCCGAGCGGTTCTAGGTGCTACAGTCTGGAACTGGGCGACCACTACGGTAGCAGGTTCGAATCCTGCCTCAGGCATGGATGTGTGTAATGTCCTTAGGTTAGTTAGGTTTAAGTAGTTCTAAGTTCTAGGGGACTGATGACCTCAGAAGTTAAGTCCCATAGCGCTCAGAACCATTTGAACAACATGTGTTAGGGGGTTAATGTGTGAAAAAAATCTCTTTATGGAATGGGTGAATTCTGAAATAGATTTTTGAAGATTTCATTGAAATTGCTGAGTTTGTGAAAATGGAAGTATGAAATTGTATTGGCACAAGCGCAGCAGCTGTGTGTATTTGGAGGAGCAAGTTGATGTGTGATCCTGAGATATGAATGGGAGCTACGGAAATATTCCAGGTTTTTTACACAGCTGTGAAGTTGCAGACACAGAATTCAATTGGAGAAGATATTTGTTTGCCGAAAGTGAGACAGACTGCATGGTATTTGAAGACTGTCTAGGTATTCTGGCTAAAATAAGTGGGTGTGACAGATTCAGGTTTGACTAATAGATAGAACAGGATGGAAAATTAATCTCTAAGTTCGTCAGGATGTCTGGGAGTTTTAGTGTACTGGGAAATATCTCTCTGATAACAAGTGGTGTTTCTACGTTGGTTTATGATCCAAATTTCGTCCTACACGCTTCGTTAATACTAACGAGGATGAGGTGCTTTTGAATGTTGATGTAAAAGTTATGGAATTTAAACTGGTCGGAGGTGGATTGACCCTACAGTTCTCTGCGTCTCACGACGAACTACAATTGTTGAGAAAGATGTAGAGGGAACTAAGGAATATCTAAAGGTGTAGTGGAGAACTAGGAAGTTCGTGTTCGTAGTGCACTAAATCCGACGAACGGAATGATTTGGATTAGGGCTGTGCGTAATATACACCTGTTTAGGGGCATAACTGTAGACAGGTAAATGATGGAAGATCGCCCGTTTTTGAATATGATACAGGGAGTTAAATGAAAGAAACCGTGCACAATAAGGCTATGTAATTGAGCAGTAATTTCGAATTATCTTAAAAATATCTCACATAATTATGCGACTTTTCAAGGTCCAGAAATATGAAAATAGCAAATTTTCGTTTGGTAGTTTGTAATCACAGGGTGGATAGGCTAGGTCAGGTGTTGACTGTGACAAGAAAATCTACATAAGGAAACCCACACTCAATTTTGAATATCAGTAGATGCTGTGCTGGATGTCTGTGAATACTCCCATCATGGGTACGCTGAAAACAATTAACTGAAAACTGAAGTTAAATTCTTATTTATTGAAATTTAAATTGTTGTTTATTGCGTTTAGAGAGAAGTAGAATTTTTGATTTCTTTTGTGTTTCGTAGTTATAATGGGCCAACAGGATGCTGTTGTTTCTGTGTGAGGACTTAAAAGTTGTATGCATTGATTAGTGAGTCTGAATCTGCTTGGAGTGCCGTGCGTAATTATGGACTTCGGGAACGTGTACTGGAATTTACGTCTTTGCATGGGTGAATTAAGTAGGAGGATTTCCTCAACATAGGAATAAAGATGTATGCTTTACTACAGCGGGTAAGAATAGAGGGTTACTTGTGTAAAAGTAGATAGGACAGTCGCTTCGAGGCACTGAGTGGGAGCTTCTTAAGTTTGCTTGACTTGCATCACCAGTTTCAAGAGGTTATACATTTATGGTTTTCGCCTTGTCTGAATCATCTTATCTAAATTTTTGTACTCCTTAACTTCACTTAGCCCAGTATCTGCAGAATCATCGACAAATTTTCTTCGTTTCTTTCGTCCGTGTTTTGTACTTCTTTCTCCTTTCGTTTTCACTATAACCCCTACTATCCGTTAATTTTCTTCCCTATAGTGTTTTGTTGTTCAAATAGTAGACAACTATTCGGGTGGGCAATTCTCTAATATTATTCGTATCAGATGATAGTAGAAAGAAAACCTCATTTTCCGGATTCTGTCTTGTTATTTTCTCATCATGTGAATACAACTAATGATTATATTTTCTTCGGTACTCGTAATTTCCTTTGAATATACCCAGTATTTTCCACGCATGCCTTCTTTATTTGACATCTGGTTGTTCAACAAGGCCTTTGTTACTCAATATGAGGCACACTACTGCAAATACCACTTCCGATCGAATATATTTTGTTTCATAGTTGTGGAAGTAGCTCCAATACAAACAAACAAAAAATTATAGAAAAAGCAAAACAAGTAGCAGAAAATAAACACATCCAGTTACTGGTACATGGAATATTACACCATACACGACCGAAAGCAGGCAACATCAAGGATATTTGGAGCCTCCTGAAGTAAATCTTTCTCGGTGCAAGATACGGAACAGATCGACAGCAAGGCTAGTAGTCCAAGTTTTGCGCTTCTCTGCAGTCGCAGTTGGTAGTGGTGTCTGGAAATCACCATTTTTGTAGATTATATCTGAAACCTTCGAATCTTAAGTGTGGAGATAGTACGCCTCATTGTTCACCTTTACAAGTAGCGAGGAGGAAGATTTTCAGGTGGTTGAGGTCAACGGGGATGGCTTACAGCTTGTACTTTCCGCGTTTCTATTCTTACCTTGAATGGAGCCGTTTGCAAGATGTTTCTGGTTTTCATAAAACTTTTCTTGGACCTCAGTGTTTGAAAGGTTGGTTCATATTAATGTAATAGATTGCTAGGTTTCGGGCACAAGTTTGTTTCTTCCACACTGGCAGCCATCTCGTGACGGATGTCACGGAGACCAACACTTGACAGCTGATACACCATGGCGAGCGGTATAGGCCGCAAACATCCAGTAACAAGTCTGTTCTCTGTTTTGTTGACCTCTTTGGCATGGACAGATGTGTACCAGACGGAGTACAGCAGACTGATAATGCATTTGAATTTAAAATTCGTGACTGAGAGCCTCATGTACAGCCACTTCCCACTTATCTGTCTTCAAATTTCAGTATTTTGTTAAGGTAATGCTGCTTATAGGCGAAGGCGCGATAAAGTGTCAAATCTACATATATTGAATATTGCGTAGCATCTAATTAATTCTTTGCCATGAGAAACTGATTTAGGATGTGACTGTCTGTGGTTAAGAGGGAATTGTGTTTAGATAAAGTTGGTTGTTATTGTGATGAGTACTCTTCTTCTTCAATGCATCTGTCAGATAAACTTATTCGTAAAAATATTTAGCCTGCATCGCAGAGCCAGACCACTTTAACAAAGAAAACTCCTGGTGTGCTCTGGAAGCGACTGGTTATTAGTTTTGGTGTTAAAAGGAGTAGGAGCCAACACAGTTCCTTGTGGTAACCCATTTTTGCGACACCACTATCGACGACGTTATCCTGAAAGTCTACATAGAACTTTGCGCTTCTGAGTAATTCCTCAAAAAGTTTGGTGACACCGTAGTCTTTTGTAAGCCCACGTATCTTTTTTAACAATTTACAGTAACTGATAGAATCATAAGCAGCTGTCTGGTCGATCAAGGCTACATCCGTAATATTGTTTTTTTCGAAACTATCCTGTACATGCAGGATCCGACTCAGAATCTGAGATGTTCTATTATTCTGTTGTCAGAAACCTGCTTGTTAAGCTTATCCATTACGAATATTTTAGAGCCCGTGACTGTTAACTGAATGTAAATAACTTACATAAAACTGCAGCCAGTCACTTTTTTGAATAATTATGTTTCATTCCACGAACCGGTTTTCGGACCTTTTCAGGTTCATCTTCAAATGGTTCCGGGAAGTTAGATAATTATTTCTAGCATATTGCTGGCTGCTGGCTCTATGAGAAGAGGATGGAACACGCTCTAATGCTTTATCAGCAGGTCACTACCAGCGGTTTTTATTCTTCGTGAGTGCTCCGTTATTTCCAGTGGTTTTTTTTTTTTTTTTTTTTTTTTTTTTTTTAAAGTGGCTCACTCCTTGTGATTTTTACACTGTGGCCGACTTTTAACTTGTGTTTGACTCCTTTCTAACTGTCCCCCAGTGCCTGTCCCCGAGTTAGTACGTATTTAACTTCCCCCTTTATATACACTCCTGGAAATTGAAATAAGAACACCGTGAATTCATTGTCCCAGGAAGGGGAAACTTTATTGACACATTCCTGGGGTCAGATACATCACATGATCACACTGACAGAACCACAGGCACATAGACACAGGCAACAGAGCATGCACAATGTCGGCACTAGTACAGTGTATATCCACCTTTCGCAGCAATGCAGGCTGCTATTCTCCCATGGAGACGATCGTAGAGATGCTGGATGTAGTCCTGTGGAACGGCTTGCCATGCCATTTCCACCTGGCGCCTCAGTTGGACCAGCGTTCGTGCTGGACGTGCAGACCGCGTGAGACGACGCTTCATCCAGTCCCAAACATGCTCAATGGGGGACAGATCTGGAGATCTTGCTGGCCAGGGTAGTTGACTGACACCTTCTAGAGCACTTTGGGTGGCACGGGACACATGCGGACGTGCATTGTCCTGTTGGAACAGCAAGTTCCCTTGCCGGTCTAGGAATGGTAGAACGATGGGTTCGATGACGGTTTGGATGTACCGTGCACTATTCAGTGTCCCCTCGAAGATCACCAGTGGTGTACGGCCAGTGTAGGACATCGCTCCCCACACCATGATGCCGGGTGTTGGCCCTGTGTGCCTCGGTCGTATGCAGTTCTGATTGTGGCGCTCACCTGCACGGCGCCAAACACGCATACGACCATCATTGGCACCAAGGCAGAAGCGACTCTCATCGCTGAAGACGACACGTCTCCATTCGTCCCTCTATTCACGCCTGTCGCGACACCACTGGAGGCGGGCTGCACGATGTTGGGGCGTGAGCGGAAGACGGCCTAACGGTGTGCGGGACCGTAGCCCAGCTTCATGGAGACGGTTGCGAATGGTCCTCGCCGATACCCCAGGAGCAACAGTGTCCCTAATTTGCTGGGAAGTGGCGGTGCGGTCCCCTACGGCACTGCGTAGGATCCTACGGTCTTGGCGTGCATCCGTGCGTCGCTGCGGTCCGGTCCCAGGTCGACGGGCACGTGCACCTTCCGCCGACCACTGGCGACAACATCGATGTACTGTGGAGACCTCACGCCCCACGTGTTGAGCAATTCGGTGGTACGTCCACCCGGCCTCCCGCATGCCCACTATACGCCCTCGCTCAAAGTCCGTCACCTGCACATACGGTTCACGTCCACGCTGTCGCGGCATGCTACCAGTGTTAAAGACTGCGATGGAGCTCCGTATGCCACGGCAAACTGGCTGACACTGACGGCGGCGGTGCACAAATGCTGCGCAGCTAGCGCCATTCGACGGCCAACACCGCGGTTCCTGGTGTGTCCGCTGTGCCGTGCGTGTGATCATTGCTTGTACAGCCCTCTCGCAGTGTCCGGAGCAAGTATGGTGGGTCTGACACACCGGTGTCAATGTGTTCTTTTTTCCATTTCCAGGAGTGTATGTCTGTAAATCCACTCGGCTGAAGAGCTGTGGATCGTGCCGCTGCCAGCCCTCCCCCGTCCATATGGAGCAGGGGCATGAAATTACTATAACGGAAAAAAATCACAGTACTGAGGGATGAGGGAATGAAACAACAGTTAGGAAAAAGTATTTTCACGTCTTTTTCAAAACACCATTGAGCGGAGAAGACATGTTACATCGGTAATATTTTTAAGGAATCGTTTTGAAAGTCGTAGCTCCTACACAGCACTGAAACACAGATTTAGTTCAGAATTTTAGCACAATTTGGTGACCAAAATTAAGCCCCAGCAGCCAATTTCAGTGGAAATGTGTTGGTTCCCAGATGTGCTGGGCGCGCACTGTAACGCCATGTGCATCTCTCCGCTCTGTTTGCTCAGTGGTCCCGGGATAAAACAGCTGAGTGATCCCTCGCCTGATTCTCATCCTCCTTAATTACAGCGAGCGACCTCTTTTTCAGTGATACTTACTCAGCACTGTGCGCGCACGTGTACATGCTCTCGCTTTCACGACAGTCACAGCTAGTAATTATATGGAATTAATCGCTGTTATGAAGAGATCATGAAACAAATTCGCCCATGGAATGAAGAAAGATGACACAGGTCGGTTTGTGTTCAGTTGCCAAGAGACGGCACGTTACAGTAAATGTGTACTCTAAATGTGATGTTTAAGTGACTGTCATCGTCCTCTTAGGCTGTCGTCATTAAAGGCGAGCGGTCTACCCGACGGGAGGCCCTCGACACACGACATTATTATTTATCAACACGATGGCGCTCGACATTGATACGGTCGTCTCAGATCTTGATGGTGAAATACATTTTCATCATCTGAAACTGGAAACGTAGCGTACGATTCCTGATCGCCAGACGGCCGTTGTGGCCGAGCGGTTCTAGGCGCTTCAGTCTAGAACCGCACGACCGCTAGGGTCGCATGTTCGAATCCTGCCTCGGGCATGGATGTGTGTGATGTTCTTAGGTTAGTTAGGTTTAATTAGTTCTAAGTTCTAGGGGACTGATGACCTCCGATGTTAAGTCCCATAGACCTCAGAGCCATTTGAAACTGATCGCCAGATTTTGCATCATTGCCCTAGTTTAAACAATTCTCCAGTCTATATCTACATGTACAGGGATAGTCTGAAAATGACACTCAAGGGCTTGGCAGAGGGTTCGTCGAACCACCTTCACAATAATTCTCTATTATTCCAATATCGTACAGTGCTTGGAATGGACAAGCAGATATATCTTTCCGTGTGAACTCTGATTTCCCTTATTTTATTATGATGATCTTTTCTCCCTATGTAGGTCGGCGTCAACAAAATATTTTCGCAGGAGGAGAAAGTTGGAGATTGATGTTTCGTGTGAAGATTCCGCTGCAACGAAAACCGCCTTTCTTTTTATGATGTCCACCCAAAATACTGAATCATGTCAGCGACACTCTCTCCCGTATTTCGCGATAATACAAAACGTGCTACCCTTCTTTTAGCTTTCTCGTTGTACTCCCTTAATCCTATCTCTTAACGATGCCAGACCACGTAGCAGTACTCTAGAAGAGGACGGACAAGCGTAGTGTAAGCAGTCTATTTAGTAGATCTGTTACATTTTCTAAGTATCTGCCAATAAAACGTAGTCTTTGGTTTGTCTTCCCCACAACATTTTCGATGTAGTTTCCAGTTTAAACAATTCCTAATTGTCCTCCTAGGTATGTAGATGAATTTACGGCCTTTAGATTTGTCTGATTTATCGTGTAACCGAAGTTTAACGGATTCCTTTTATCACTTATATCGATGACCTCACACTTAACGTTATTTAGGGTCAATTGCCAATTTTTGCACAATACAGATTTATTTTTTAAATCGTTTTGCAATTTGTTTTGATCTTCTGATGACTTTACCAGACGATAAAGGACAACATTATTTGCAAACAACCTAAGACGGCTGCTCAGATTGTCTCCTAATTCGTTTATATAGATAAGGGCCTATAAAACTACCTTGGCGAACGCCGGAAACCACCTCTGTTTTACTCGATGACTTTCCGTCAATACTACTAACTGTAACCTCTCCGACAGGAAACCACGAGTCCAGTCACATAACTGAGACAATATTCCATAAGCACGGAATTTCACTACCAGCCGCTGCGTGGTACAGTGTCAAAAGCATTGTGGAAACCTAGAAATACGGAATCAATTTGAAACCTCTTGTCAATAGCTCTCAATATTTCGTGTGTGAAAAGAGCTAGTTGTGTTGCAGAAGAACGATATTTTCTAAATCCGTGTTGTCTGTGTGTCAAAAGACCGTTCTCCTCGAGGTAATCCATAATGTTCGAATGCAATATATGTTCCAAAATCCTGCTGCATATGGACGTTAACTATATGGGCCTATAATTAAGGTGATTACTCCTACTAACTTTCTTGAATACTGATGTGACCTGTGCAACTTTACAGTCTTTGTGTACGGATCTTCCGACGAGCGAGCGGTCGTATATGATAGTTAAGTGTGAAGCAATTGCATCAGCCTGCTCTGAAAGGAACGTGATTGGCATACAGTCCGCACTGGAAGACTTGCTTTTATTAAGTGATTTAAGTTACTTCACTGTTCCGAGGATATCTACTTCTAAGTTACTCATATTGACAGCTGTTACTGATTGGAATTCTTGCATATTTACTTCGTTTTCTCTGAGAGTAATTCTGCTTTGGTAGCACTGTCGTCGATAGTATTTCCATTGCTGTCCCGCAGAGACGGCGCTGATTGAGTCTTGCCACCAGCATACTTCACATACTACCAGAATCTCTTTGGAGTGATCGAGTGAAGACTGTACTGTCGGTATAAGGTGATGTTAATGATGTGCCGCTCATCGCTTCTACATCTACAACTACGTAAATACTACGCGAGCAACATTTAAGTGCATAGCGGAGAGCACACCGTACCAACATTATCAATTTTTTTCCTATTTCATTTGTATACTGAGTGAGTGAGATATCACGCTAAATGCCCCAGTACGCGGTCCAACCTCTCTTAGTTTGTCCACAAGTTTCCTACGTCAGATATACAATGGTTGAACAGTCACTATCACACACAAATTCCCAAAGTTTTTCCAACAGGATTCCGCAAGAACCACTGCGTCTCTATACCAAGGATTATCATTGAAGTTTCCCGACAATTTCTGTTACACTTCCGTATGGGTTATACTGCTCGGGGACTTTATTCTCAGCAGGTCCTATAGCGCTTATACTGGACGCCTCAAATCTTTATGGTCGAAATTAAACAGCCAGTGGAATATTGAAAACTGACTAAGGTGAGGTCGTGAAACAATAGTCGAAAATAAACATTTCAGGTGGTAAAACGACTTAAATGTGCTAATGTGCTAAGCTTGTGAGGCACGTGTTTGAAAACTGTTTACGTTTCATTAAAAAAAACAACTGTCTGCGTTTTTGTTTCATAACCGACAACTGTCAGTCCCAAAATCGTTGGTGGTGCTACCTCGAAAAATAACGCACAATCACTTGCGATTTCTCCACAGTGGAGTTCGCCCCTGCCTACAATTGAGTACTTTTTGTCATAGATGGGCCAGCACTCGTTATAGGAACACGAAAAATTGCATTTAATGAGAGGTACAACAAGAGGCACTCAAAAACTGATGTCATTCTTGACCACTGTATTTATAAATTTTATTGTGCCGTGCGCGTTCGGCCTTTGGCCTTTAAGACTCTACAAGGGAAATTGGTGAAACCTTCCCCTTCCTAAATGGCCTGCTGGATTGCGACATAATTGACCGTTATCGCCTGAGCCTAATGAAATTTTACAGTGAGTGCGACTATCGTTGCCGAAGGAAAATAGTACTGGTTAGTAGGAGGAAAGTGTACAACAGATCCTTCTGACAAAAGAATCTATTCTAAACCTAATCCAAATACTGATAATAATTTTGAAATGGGTGGAATATAGTGCAATCGCTCACGAATCACACATGCGGGAAAAGTGTACCACGTCATATTTTTAATATAAAAAATTACTGATTAGCAAAAAAGGAATGATTAAACGGTTGCCAGACCACTAGGACAATGAGTCTACAGAAACTAAGACTGTCAGTAACCTAAGCGTAACGTAATGCAAAATTGGGAAAAGGGCAAGCAATTTATTTTTAAGTATTGAAAGACTGCATTGAATTTACATTAAGCAAATGAGCAACTGAATTTACTTTTAACATAAGAAAAATAAGGTACCGCCGGCCGGGGAGGCCGAGCGGTTCTAGGCGCTACAGTCTGGAATCGCGTGACCGCTACGGTCGCAGGTTCGAATCCTGCCTCGGGCATGGATGTGTGTGATGTCCTTAGGTTAGTTAGGTTTAAGTAGGTCTAAGTTCTAGGGGACTGATGACCTCAAATGTTAAGACCCATAGTGCTCAGAGCCATTTGAACCATTTGAACCTAAACTGATCATCCGCAAACAAACAAAATTGGCAGTTAACAGTTAATCAATTTTCATATTTTTACGACACTCAGTGATTGTACGGAAAGGAAAAGTACTCTGCTTGGTAATAATGTCTGAGGACAATGACAACACATGTGTCCTAAGTGTTTTAACTGTTGCAGGTTATTATTCAAGAAAATTATTGAAGTTTGTGAAAGAAATGCCACTGGGTAATGCCTGTAGAATATTAATAATACTCTGTCAATTAAGAGTCTTGCGATGTTGTAGCTGTACGGACGACGGAGAATGTAGCCAACGAAAATGCTGAACCGCTGCTGTTTCCGAACCACGAGTCGTTTCCAGAGCCACAGATAATTGTGCGATAGACAATAGTCAGAACTGCAGCTTACTGCGCCTATCCGCTCCGACCGTGCTCTCAATACACTATGTGATCAAAAGTATCCGGACACCCCAAAAAATATACGTTTTTCATATTAGGTGCACTGTGCGGCCAGCTGCTGCCAGGTACCCACATCAGCGATGTCAGTAGCCATTAGACATCGTGAGACAGCAGAATGGGGTGCTCTGCGAAACTCACTGACTTCGGACGTGGTCAGCTGATAGTGTGTCACTTATGTCTTACGCCTGTACGAGAGATTTCCACACTCCACTGTTTCCGATGTGTTAGTGAAGTGGAAACGTGAAAGAACACGTACAGCACAAAAACGTACAGGCCGACCTCATCCTTTGACTGACAGAGACTGCCGACAGCTGAAGAGGGTCGTAAAGTGTAATAGGAAGACATCTATCCTAACCATCACACAGGAATTCCAAACTGCATCAGGATCCACTGCAAGTACTCCGACAGTTAAGCGGGAGGTGAGAAAACTTGATTTTCATTATCGAGCGGTTGCTCATGAGCCACACATCACGCCGGTAAATGCCAAACGACTACTCGCTTGGTGTAAGGAACGTAAACATTGGACGATTGAACAGTGGAAAAACGTTGTGTGGAGTGACGAATCACGGTCCACAATGTGGCGATCCGATGTCAGGATGTGGGTATGGCGAATGCCCGGTGAACGTCATCTGCCAGCGTGTGAAGTGCCAATAGTAAAATTCGGAGGCGGTGGTGTTATGGTGTGGTCGTGTTTTTCATTGAGAGGGCTTGCATCCGTTGTTGTTTTTCGTGGCACTATTACAGCACATGCCTACTTTGACGTTTCAAGTACCTTCTTGCTTCCCACTGTTGAAGAGTAATTCGGGGATGGCGATTGCATCTTTCAACACGATCGAGCACCTGTTCATTATTCACGGCCTGTGGCGGAGTGGTTACACGACAACAACATCCCTGTGATGGACAGGCCTGCACAGAGTCCTGACCTGAATCGACCGACATCGATACCTCTCCTCAGTGCAGCCTCCGTGAAGAATGAGTTACCATTCCTGAAGAAATCTTCCAGCACCTGATTGAACGTATGCCTGCGAGTGTGGAAGCTGTCATCAAGGCTAAGGGTGGGACAACACGATATTGAATTCCAGCACTTCCGATGGATGGTGCCACGAACTTGTAAGTCATTTCAACCAGGTGTCCGGATACTTTTGATCACATAGTGCTTCTGTCACCGTGGATAGAAGCTTACAATAGCGGATTCCTTAACGCGCCTCCATAACGTCCGTCTATTCGATGGCTTTTGACTCACAGGTAAAGGCCGTTCGGATCGTGGTGGTATATTAAATTTTCTGTGACACTACTTGGTCGGGAAGAGGATGAGAGGTGGTGGCGTAAAGTTCCTGATCACCTGTCTTTACTCCAAGCTCCTGGATTTAGTTGCAGAACTAATGAAGTGAGGGCATTTGACTGTGTTGTCGACGATTCGTACGCCGGACGGAGATGTCAACCTCGGCGACTCCTTTGGTGCTATTGGACTGGAGCAGGTTTCTAACCTCTCTCTTCCCTCATCGTCAACACACATCACAAAGAAAACACTGCACTATACACGCCTCCATTAAAGTCACCTATACTCCACAAATACACATGCGACACAACCATCACATTATGCGCCAGGAAAGGGTCCAATGTGGGCGGAAGAATACCCTTTCCTGCAAACAGCTGGACCGATCCCTTGGAGTATCGCAGCCAACGATGATACATATATATCAAAAAAAGTTTTGCATCACCCTGGTTCCCAGAACTCCTGAAGATAGACGTTGACTGTGGATATTGTATCACAGACACAGTCTCTTTGACTGTTCAGACACGTCACTAAAACCGCCCAAAGATGTAAACACCTATTCACGAGAAGCACCTATTAGACGGAGGGGCTCCGACAGTCCGTTAGTTCCAATCATTCCACCAGGAAGGAGGTACACGGCTCGTGTTTTCTATAGTTCAAGCATGCCTAGGCGGTCAGTACCGCGGTTCGATCGCGTCCGCATTGTTACTTTGTGCCAGGAAGGGCTCTCAACAAGTGAAGTGGTTCAAATGGCTCTGAGCACTATGCGACTTAACATCTATGGTCATCAGTCCCCTAGAACTTAGAACTACTTAAACCTAACTAACCTAAGGACATCACACAACACCCAGCCATCACGAGGCAGAGAAAATCCCTGACCCCGCCGGGAATCGAACCCGGGAACCCGGGCGTGGGAAGCGAGAACGCTACCGCACGACCACGAGATGCGGGCTCAAGGGAAGTGTCCAGTCGTCTTGGAGTGAACCAAAGCGATGTTGTACGAACATGGAGGAGATACAGAGAGACAGGAACTGTCGATGACATGCCTCGCTCAGGCCTCCCATGGGCTACTACTGCAGTGGATGACCGCTACCTACGAATTATGCCTCGGATGAACCCTGGCAGCAAAGCCATCATGTTGAATAATGCTTTTCGTGCAGCCACAGGACGTTGTGTTACGACTCAAACTGTGCGCAATTGGCTGAATGACGCGCAACTTAACTCCCGATGCCCATGGCGAGGTCCATCTTTGCAACCACGACACCATGCAACGCGGTACAAATGGGCCCAACATCATGCCGAAAGGACTGCTCAGGATTAGCATTACGTTCTCTTCACCGACGAATGTCGCACATGCCTTCAACCAGACAATCGTTGGAGACGTGTTTGGAGTCAACCCGGTCAGGCTGGACGCCTTAGACACACTTTCCAGCGAGTGTAGCAAGGTGGAGGTTCCCTACTGTTTTGGGGTGGCATTATGTGGGGCCGACGTACGCCGCTGGTGGTCATGGAGGGCGCCGTAGCGGCTGTACGATACGTGAATGCCATCCTCCGTTAGATAGTGCAACGATATTGGCAACATATTGGCGAGGCATTCGTCTTCATGGACGACAATTCGCGCCCCCATCGTGCACATCTTGTGAATGACTTTCTTCAGGATAACGACATCGCTCGACTAGAGTGGGCAGCATGTTCTCCAGACGAGCCTGGGATAGATTGAGAAGGGCTGTTTATGGACGACGTGACCCACCAACCACTCTGAGGGATCTACGCCGAGTCGCCGTTGAGGAGTGGGAGAATCTAGATCAACAGTGCCTTGATGATCTTGTGGTCAGTATGCCATGACGAATACAAGCATGCATCAGTGCAAGAGGACATGCTATTGGGAATTAGAGCTACCGGTGTGTACGGCAATCTGGACCACCACGTCTGAAGGTCTCGCTGTATGATGGCACAACATGCAATGTGTGGTTTCATGAGCAATAAAAATGGGGGAAATGAGGTTTATGTTGAGCTCTATTTCAATGTTTTGTACAGGTTCCGGAACCCTCGGAACCGAGGTGATGATATATAGGATCCTGTGGGGGAAAATTTATCGGTAAGCACCCGTCAATATCCCAGTGGGATAGACGCAGTGAAGATTACAGTGTCACGAAAACTCGTGCTGAAGCAATTCAATAGCTATCATAAATGACGCGGGCATGGTATGTGTTGTAACTTGGCAAGACAGCCAAGCCACTAGGAGGTGAAGCCGAAAGGCACGCGTTTAAGCTCACGCAGGCTGGCGTGAGGTCTGGAACAGTTAAAGGATTTGAGTCTAGCAAATAAAGTACGTAGCTGTTGGAATACTCAACTTTAATCCATAATTGGTGAACATCGGTCTGACGGTACATGTATCACAAGATAAATAGCAAATGATAATGGCGCCTTGCTAGGTCGTAGCAAATGACGTAGCTGAAGGCTATGCTAACTATCGTCTCGGCAAATGAGAGCGTAATTTGTCAGTGAACCATCGCTAGCAAAGTCGGCTGTACAACTGGGCGAGTGCTAGGAAGTCTCTCTAGACCTGCCGTGTGGCGGCGCTCGGTCTGCAATCACTGATAGTGGCGACACGCGGGTCGGACGTATACTACCGGACCGCGGCCGATTTAAAGGCTACCACCTAGCAAGTGTGGTGTCTGGCGGTGACACCACAGTATGTGGCCCGGAGCTCAATTCTGTCGATTGATTATTCAACGAAGTACTGTAGTGGCGAAGTTCCTGCAGTGTGTATTGTTCGCGGTGAGACATCTTTCAACCTAATAGTGTTTTCAGTTGCCGAAACATCAATATCAGGACTGCTGAAAATCCATACGCCACGCTTGCCTCACAATCAGTTCGCCAGAAACTATCTATCTGCTTGTGGGCTACAATTTAACAAGATCATCTGAGATGACCTTATCTGACACCATCTCGTTTGAATAGCGCACATTATCATTCTAGATGTACCGCTATAGTTGTAGGGAATTTTTTCTCTCGATTTACACTGGAAGATGTGGCTTTAACACGACGTTGCTCCTCTCCACTTTTATACTAACCATTTCAGCTTCTGTATTCGACCTTGTCCGACATACCGGTTTTCTACTTTGGCTCCGATGTCGGACGGGGTCCGATACGTTGAATTTCTCACTTTTTTTCCCTCCTGGCCTGCTTGGCAGGCACTCTCAACACGTATCGTTATGTAGTACCAAGTCTAACCATCAAATAGAACAAGTTATCTGCCCTATGCAGGGTGTCCCAGGAGGAATGGTCAGTATTCAGGGATATAACAGGAACGATCATTCGAAGTAAGAAAGTCTGGTAGACATGGTCTATAAAATACACTCCTGGAAATGGAAAAAAGAACACATTGACACCGGTGTGTCAGACCCACCTTACTTGCTCCGGACACTGCGAGAGGGCTGTACAAGCAATGATCACACGCACGGCACAGCGGACACACCAGGAACTGCGGTGTTGGCCGTCGAATGGCGCTAGCTGCGCAGCATTTGTGCACCGCCGCCGTCAGTGTCAGCCAGTTTGCCGTGGCATACGGAGCTCCATCGCAGTCTTTAACACTGGTAGCATGCCGCGACAGCGTGGACGTGAACCGTATGTGCAGTTGACGGACTTTGAGCGAGGGCGTATAGTGGACATGCGGGAGGCCGGGTGGACGTACCGCCGAATTGCTCAACACGTGGGGCGTGAGGTCTCCACAGTACATCGATGTTGTCGCCAGTGGTCGGCGGAAGGTGCACGTACCCGTCGACCTGGGACCGGACCGCAGCGACGCACGGATGCACGCCAAGACCGTAGGATCCTACGCAGTGCCGTAGGGGACCGCACCGCCACTTCCCAGCAAATTAGGGACACTGTTGCTCCTGGGGTATTGGCGAGGACCATTCGCAACCGTCTCCATGAAGCTGGGCTACGGTCCCGCACACCGTTAGGCCGTCTTCCGCTCACGCCCCAACATCGTGCAGCCCGCCTCCAGTGGTGTCACGACAGGCGTGAATGGAGGGACGAATGGAGACGTGTCGTCTTCAGCGATGAGAGTCGCTTCTGCCTTGGTGCCAATGATGGTCGTATGCGTGTTTGGCGCCGTGCAGGTGAGCGCCACAATCAGGACTGCATACGACCGAGGCACACAGGGCCAACACCCGGCATCATGGTGTGGGGAGCGATCTCCTACACTGGCCGTACACCACTGGTGATCGTCGAGGGGACACTGAATAGTGCACGGTACATCCAAACCGTCATCGAACCCATCGTTCTACCATTCCTAGACCGGCAAGGGAACTTGCTGTTCCAACAGGACAATGCACGTCCGCATGTATCCCGTGCCACCCAACGTGCTCTAGAAGGTGTAAGTCAACTACCCTGGCCAGCAAGATCTCCGGATCTGTCCCCCATTGAGCATGTTTGGGACTGGATGAAGCGTCGTCTCACGCGGTCTGCACGTCCAGCACGAACGCTGGTCCAACTGAGGCGCCAGGTGGAAATGGCATGGCAAGCCGTTCCACAGGACTACATCCAGCATCTCTACGATCGTCTCCATGGGAGAATAGCAGCCTGCATTGCTGCGAAAGGTGGATATACACTGTACTAGTGCCGACATTGTGCATGCTCTGTTGCCTGTGTCTATGTGCCTGTGGTTCTGTCAGTGTGATCATGTGATGTATCTGACCCCAGGAATGTGTCAATAAAGTTTCCCCTTCCTGGGACAATGAATCCACGGTGTTCTTATTTCAATTTCCAGGAGTGTAAATTCTGGTGAATCTGGCGTTGCCGACCAAGAACTACAGTATTTTACTGAATACTGGGTAGACCATGTCCATTCTACAAGATATTTTCTCTTTTCCCGGGTTTTCCATGTAGCCAGTAACTCTGTTTCCTGGCTAACACTGCAGGTGGGTAGAACACTGTTGGTTCAAAATGGTTCAAATGGCTCTGAGCACTATGCGACTTAACTTCTGAGGTCATCAGTCCCCTAGAACCTAGAACTACTTAAACCTAACTAACCTAAGGACATCACACACATCCATGCCCGAGGCAGGATTCTAACCTGTGACCGTAGCGGTTGCGCGGTTCCAGACTGTAGCGTCTAGAACCGCTCGGCCACAACGGCCGGCACACTGTTGGTGAAAAGGTAGTTGTGGAAAGGGTTAATGTCCGTCATCATGTGAACAACAGGTCCCATTATTATTTGGTTGGGAGGAGAGATCCTGTCACACGGCAATCAAGAATCTGTTTGGTTGGCTATGTTTGAATGTGGCTATGCGCAACAGGAAACACGAATGTTCGAGCGAATGCGGCAAAATTTTATGCTCAATGGGTGCATCGAGTTTGCCGGCCGTCACATTGATCAGTTGCTATTAGCGTAAGTTGTTGATGTTAGGTGTAAGTTGTGTATGTCTATAAAACACTAAATATTCCCTTTGGAATATTAATTCATATTCTCAAAGTACTCACAAGGGAAGCACACACTTAATGGGTCACTGACTTTGTACATGTTTCGCACGCTTGTATTTCACACTTAAATATAACAACTGGCGCTCTATTACGACGCTCTTCTCAAGCAGATTCGGGAAATCGATGTTCGAAGCCGTAAGAGCTCGTTGAATACCATACGAGAGTATCACATGTTACGTAGTGCCGTTACCGCTTTCGGCTAAGGCGGCAGACCAGAAATTTGTCCATGTCATTCTCTTTCTTTTTTCTTCTAACCTTTTACAAAACGCTTGTATAGGTTGTCCGGCTAGAAAGAATTATGTTTCTTCGTAAGGGAAAAATGATAATAATGATAATCATAACAGTACATTTGTGACGAGCCATAATCGAGGTGTAGTATGGGGTAGTGATAAAATGACCATTCATTTACCGATACATGAATGTATCACATTGAAGTGATACCGGACGCCGGCCGAAGTGGCCGTGCGGTTAAAGGCCCTGCAGTGTGGAACCGCAGGACCGCTACGGTCGCAGGTTCGAATCCTGCCTCGGGCGTGGATGTTTGTGATGTCCTTAGGTTAGTTAGGTTTAACTAGTTCTAAGTTCTAGGGGACTAATGACCTCAGAAGTTGAGTCCCATAGTGCTCAGAGCCATTTGAGCCATTTGATACCGGACTATACGTGCTTCGGTTGGTTGGTTGATTCGGGGAAGGGACCAAACAGCGAGGTCATGGGTCCCATCAGATTAGGGAAGGATGGGGAAGGAAGTCGGCCGTGCCCTTTCACAGAACCATCCTGTCATTTACCTGAAGCAATTTAGGGAAATCGCGGAAAACCTAAATCAGGACAGTTGGACGCGGGTTTGAGCCGTCGTCCGTCCGAATGCGAGTCCATTGTGCTAACCACTGCGCCACCTCGCTCATAACTGCTTTTAGCAACACAATAAGTGTGCTTCATCACTATTCCCTATTACTAAACTGTGCACTGTATATGCGCGTATGGTAGTGAAATCACACAAAGTTATACCTGGTTTGAGTGATGTACACAGCAATTGCGATACGAACGTGAACGTATTGATGAATATATGTTCACTACGTTATGATTCTATATTACACGTCGATTATGTCTCGAAGCGCATGTACCCCAATTATTATTATTGTTCATACCCGAAGAAAAATGATTCGTTGTGAGGTAGAAAAAAAAGCACACTGAATGAAGTACGTGCAGACCGATAGTCTAATGCTGCTGTTCGTTGGTTGGTGCTATCGTGTGATATTCAACATTCCTGAAATTTGACCCTCGATTTCTCGAAAACACTTGATGAGCAACTCATACTAGAGAATGACTAGTTACATCAGAGTGTGTACTACAACTATTTATGTAGTTTTGCAATTACAGGTTTGGAACATCCTGTTATATGGATGTGGACGCAATACTTGGAACCGTTGTTAACATACATCAACGGCAGTTATACTCTGCAAGCATTCGTTAGAGTCTCCATCGCTGTTCAGTCACTATTCATTTACACACCTAACAGGCGTAACGTACTTTCAATTTGAGTTTGTTTGCATCTACTTACAGATGACCTCTTGCCTCGAGATGTGTAGTTGTACTACAAAAAAAATATACACGTTTATTTGAAACGCAAATAGTTACGTTAACACTTTAATGAATTACCTGCATACGAAACCTAACGTAACTAAAGCTAAACTGAAATGAATTTTCATTATTAACTGTAAGATCTGCGTGTTTACTTTACTTTACTTTAGAAAACTGCATGAAACAGAAATGTACTTCGATACGCGAACAAAACAGGTAGAAGTATATTTGAGGGATGAGATTGGCATTCCAATGTAGCCGTTTCCAAATGCCGTCTACTTGGGACTTGGCTATCCTAATAGAGTCGGTACTGCCTTCGAAAATTGGAAATTTGTGATAAGGTCTTATGGGACCAAACTGCTGAGTTCATCGGCCCCTCAGCCTACACATTACTTAATCTAACTTAAACAACACAGACAACCATGCCCGAGGGAGGACTCGAACCTCCGACGTGGGGAGCCGCAAGGACCTCGACAAGGTGCTTGAGACCGTGCGGCTACCCCGTGCGGCACTGCCTCCGACTTATTTTAACAAGTAGTGACACGTTATTGATACTTATTCCTTAAGATAAGGAAAAAGTTTGCCAACTTCAGATAAAATTTGCCGTTACTGTTTCTTTTCAAAAATCGACGCTTAGTTTTTATTGCCTGTTGTGGTGATGGTGTTTCGTTGTAGATGCCAGCATCGGCCGGGTGTTGGCTTCCTGTTGAAAAGGACTCAGACTCTCTCTACCTCGGACCTATTACTTTCTCCACGCGTCACTTTCTCCCTCCTCCCTCACTTGCTCTTCATTCATTCGCTTCTCTCGTCACCTTTCCCCGTAATGCCTACTGAAGGAGGGAAAATCAGAGATTAACGTCCTGTCGACAGCGAGGTCATAAGAGACGCAGCACTAGTTCAGATTACAAAAGGGTGGGGAAGAAAATCGGGCGAGCCTTTTTCAAAGGAACCATCCGGCATTTCTCTGGAGCGATTTAGGGAAATCACGGAAAATCTGGATGGTCAATCGGGGATTTGAACCATCGTCCTCCCGAAAGCGCTAACTGCCAACTGGAGATCCCGTCGGCTGATATGTCGATTTTGTTCGATGAACTGGAGTCTCATAACACCAAGAGAAGATTGGTAAGGGATGGCAGGGATGCCTATCGTCTCTAATTAAAGTACGTTAAATATCATGCTCCTTGGAGACCCATATGTTTCGACAACCATAGGTACCTAAACGGCGGAATTTTATATTTTCGAGGTGTATTTTATAACAGCCATGGGCAGCTACTAAATATATCACGTGTAAGCTGTGAGTTGTGGTAGCAATGAATAGAAAAACCTTGAACTTTAAAGTTATGCATTAACTATGAAACTTCAAGCCCCAGAATTGTACTGAAAACGCAATATGACACATAAACAAAAAGCCACACACCCACACACACTTCTATAATTTAAGCTCAGGTGAAAGTGAGTTTTGCATAGCTATAATCTGAACACAGAAAAGTAACTAATGATTAATCAAGACACTGACCAAGAACTAAATAAGTGTTTGCTTTCCGCTTATTGTGTCTAGCAGTGCTCACAAGTATGTCCCCCAAGCATGTAGTCATTGCTTCTTAGCATGAAAGAATAAACTGAACACATAATTTGTGAATACCATTTCCATCCAATATCTCTGTAATGTGTGAGATCACTGTGCAGCTCGTTCATACAGGGAATTGGTGTATGGACAAACCGACCTCTCAAAGATGCCAAATTGCCTCAGTGGAAATGCCAAGTGTTTGCTCACTTCGGTCAAGGGTAGCTGAATATAGTAGAGATACGCAAAGCATTGCTAAGATAAATGTCGCCATTCCTAACAACAAAATATTTTGTGTAAAAATGAAATTGCCGAATGAGCAGGTAAATTTCACATGGAATGTCGAAATCGCACTGAATAAGATGATGGGGTGGCTAAGGCAACTGGCTTACATCCTGAAGGAGAAATATTTGAAGTCCCCTCCAACAATCCAGATTTATATACGCCGTGTTCTCCTTAAATCTAACACGGAAAATTCTAGTTGGCTCTGAGCACTGTGGGACTTAACATCGATGGCCATCAGTCCCCTACAACTTAGAACTATTTAAACCTAACTAACCTAAGGACATCACAGAACACCCAGTCATCACGAGACAGAAAATCCCTGACCCCGCCGGGAATCGAACCAGGGAACCCGGGCGCGGGAAGCGAGAACGCTACCGCACGACCACGGGCTGCGGACCGGAAAATTCTAGTGTATGGGGTGATACGTTTGATATGTCAGAAAAGTCTGATACTATATACAAGAAACTATACAAATTTATTTCTTGGTAACGGTACAGACATGTGTAGGATAATCTCGAGCTTGTGTCTGTAGTTCGCGCCACACCACATTAGCAGTTAGCTTATAACGCACAAGTTGCGCACTTGGCGATCGGCATTCTTAGATAGATTTGCTGAAAGGCCGCGTAATCTGTCTCCGTAGGTCAGCCACATTCTGTGATTTTTGTACATTCACTGTTGACTTGACGTAGCCTCAGCCAAAAAAATCTGTAGGTATTAGGTCGGGGCTTTTAGGAGGCCACGGGACGGGTCAGACACGGCCGCACCAGCGATTGTTCAATATCTGATTTAATAATTGTTCCCGCACTATGAGACCGCAATACCGTGGAGCGCCGTCCTGTTGATATATAGTGGTGCCTAGTATCCTATTTTTCTGCAGTAGAGGGACCACGTACTGCTCTACAAAAAAGAATGGGCCGCTAATTTTGTACCGACGTCTGAAAGCCATCTGGGTCACTATGACAGTCGAAAATGTCACATACCGTACGACACATAGAGCCTGAACGCATTGTTGTGACATAACGACCACATTAACTTAACAATCGATCGAGACACACTCAGCTCGCAAACTTGTGTCGCCTAGTTATGATGCGTTTCTGACATCTGGTGGTTGCATTGTGAACTACGCGCTGTTGGCTTGCCTCCTGGAGTATGGTTACTGTTTGTTAACTCCCATTACTTTCAGGTACATCACAGAAAATTGCTTAGTGATATATACGTACATTAACTTAATAAACATAACGTTACACTTTTCTAAGATCTCAGACAGATCACTCTGTAGTTCCTTTCGCAGCAGGTGATCCACCTCAGATAACGTCGTCAATGACGGGACGTTAAGCCCTAATCTTCCTTTCTCTTACGGAAGTCACCGAAGTGGTGTCCAGTTGAAATGGTTGCACCACAGAACTGAGTCTCCCCGGAATGAAATATGTGATTTTCACACCCTTCTAGTCAAATGGCTCGACTACCGTAGTGACCAGAAACCACGAAACATGATATCTTTTGAGACGAAGCTTATACGTTATAATTATGTAAATCGAAGATGGAGTGAGGAAGAAAGGAAAAGAAAGTGAGGGGATCACTGTTGTCAGCTGCATCGGGATATTACGCGGATTCAGCGGTGACGAGTGAAAATGTGTACCGAAGCGGGGTACGACCCCGCGATCTCCTGCTCACCAGGCAGGTGCGTAAAACACTGCAAACACTGCGCCATCCAGAACACAGTCCCTGTCCGTTTCCGCCATGTTCGCTCTCTGAGAGTCCCACAGGAGGTCGGACGTATTTGTCAAAAATGGCTCTGAGCACTATGGGACTTAACTACTGTGGTCATCAGTCCCCTAGAACTTAGAACTACTTAAACCTAACTAACCTAAGGACATCACACACATCCATGACCGAGGCAGAATTCGAACCTGCGACCGTAGCAGTAGCGCGGTTCCGGACTGCGCGCCTAGAACCGCTAGACCACCGCGGCCGGCACGTATTTGTCCATCCGCACTGAAGTAAGTGGACCCACTGTCGAGGCAGGCCAATCAAATTACAGGAATGCGTGATTTCTGTTCTTTCGGACTTTCTTGTGGTAGCTTAGCAGCGGTTAATCTCCGGAAAAGGTTTTCTGTTGAGTTATGAAACACTGAAGGCGAGATTTATTTCCATTCTTACTGAAACAATGTAAACAGTTGTTACCAAGGTTTTTGGTGAACAGATTCGGCACGCAAGACTTTGAGGCGGCTGGTCCAACAAATAAACCTCCTTTTCTTCACACTACGATACTATGGTCATTACTTTCTGGGAAGAAGCGTACATGCTGCTGCAGAAAATGGTACGCCCCACTTTTGCCACAGGATCGGAAACATGTTGCTGTCTGAATCGTTTTCATAAAGCGTTCAATTAGCTGTAAACTGAAACTAATTGTCCAAGACCAAACCAGGAAATACAGCCCCTGGCTATTACCCCGCTTCCGCCGTAACACATTCAAGTAAATATGAACGTCTCGTCAGGTTTCCGCCATATATACAACGCTAGTTTGAGTCTCACATTTTCTTCCATGAGTCAAAACTTCACGAGAACATCTTCTGCTAGTCAACAGACCAATGATAGCGTCAATTGCACCTGTGAAAATGTCATTACGCATTCATTTTGTTCTCAGTGGCCTTCCGGCTGCAGCACGGTCACGAAAATTCATTCTTCTAAGCATTCATATTCGTCTCTTCCGTGCCTGAGCTGCAACGGAAGTCCTCTGCACTAGCTGACAAAGATGCCTGACGATATGTTCGCACAGTAAGTTTTAGAGTTCGGTGCTCCCTATGAGTTTGCTTGCTAGTCTACCTGCGTCATGAGTAGGTTTAGTGTTTTACTGACATTTTTGTCTTAAAATAATATCGCTGACAATGAATCTGGGACTCTACATCTACATCCACGTTATTGCTCTGCAATTCAAACTTACGTGCTTGCCAGAAGTTGTGAGACACTACTTTCGAATGATATTTCTACCTTTCCACTCCAGAACAGCGCATAGGAAAGGTGCGTACCCAAATAGGTCAGTATTCAATTCTTATCTCTATGTGTTCGTTCCTGTCTATCAAACTGACAGCAACAAAATAATTTAGCATTCGGAGGAGAAGGTTATTGAAGGAAATTTCTTGAAAATATCTCGCTGCAATGAACAACATGTTTGTTTAAGAGATTACCACTTCTGTGTGCCTGTCACATACGTGACACTCTTCCCTGGTATTTAAAGACAACACAAATCGAGCTGCCCTTCTTCCAACTTTGGCAGATTAAGAACAACAATGTATCTATCTCTGTTCTTTTGTGAAACGCGATATATAACTTTGGTTTATCTATATACTGTGACCGTCAGTTACTATCTTCTGTAACCTATCTTACAGAGAATCACGACTCCAGTAGCATAGCTGACTCGGTAATAGGTATGCAATTTCATTATAAGCTATTTGTGAAGAACGGTGTCAAACGCCTTCTGGAAATTTAAAGTATGGAATCGACTTGAGGCCCTCTGTCGATAACACTCGTTTTTATGTACGAGTGGAAAGTCAGTTGATTTTCATGAGAAGGTTTTTTTCTTTCTGGATTCTTATTACTTATGAGTCAACATACTGTTGTCTTCGAGTACCTCACGATATATGAACGCAATATATGTTCCAAAGTCCTTCAACAAATCGATGCCAACCACATGGATCGACAATTTTTCGGGCTGCTTCTATTTCCTGATTTTTTTATTTTATTTTTTTTTACTTCTATCGAAACTGATATTGTAACGTTAATATTTGTAGCTAGTGTCTTGAATTCCACCGATGTGTTAAGAGACTCGGTAGTAACAGCGGTCCAGGTTGTGATGTCAGTCTTCATTGGTCTCCGTGGATTTCGAGTCGGCTTTGGCGGCTAACGGATTTCGTCGGTATCTTCTTGTCGCTGTATACTAAATGCCTCCAATTGGCGGCTGTAGGAATGTCTTTTTTGATTTTAACATGCATGAAAGGCGATCAGTTAATAGTTTTCTAGCCGGCCGAAGTGGCCGTGCGGTTCTGGGCGCTACAGTCTGGAACCGAGCGACCGCTACGGTCGCAGGTTCGAATCCTGCCTCGGGCGTGGATGTGTGTGATGTCCTTAGGTTAGTTAGGTTTAATTAGTTCTAAGTTCTAGGCGACTGATGACCTCAGAAGTTGAGTCGCATAGTGCTCAGAGGCATTTGAATAGTTTTCTAGACCGTGATGTGTTGGACAGAAAACCGTGGGCGCGAGGAAATTAATTCAGTTCCCCATGTAAACAGGAGACCAGAAAAAACTGCTTTCTCCAGCTTCCAGTGAATAATGAAATGTGCGATGTCATTTTCTCGCTGTTAATCTGCAAAAGATGATTTAGTGACGATCTTACTTGTGTATAATACTTTAACTCAAAAGCTCCCGTGCTCCCGTCTCATGGTGAGTAGGTGCTACGTTCAGTTCCAGGAAGAAACAAAAGGAAGATTAGGGTTTAATACACCCCTATACGACCAGGTCATAAGAGATGAAGACCAAGGTCGTATACGGTAAAGGCGCGGAATTAAGCAGACCTCTTCATTTTCAAATGGATCACCCCATCACACGCCCTAATCGATATGGGGAAACCACGGAAGACCTAAATCAGGATGGCTGGACATGGGTTTGAACTCCACTCTTCCAAAATGCAAGTCGCGTGTACTAACCATTGTGCTGTCTCGATCGGTATCAATTCCATTTGCATAACTGAAATCGGTTTCGTTGTAATATACCCCACGAATGCGCAGAGCAGCCCACTGTACGTGGTCAAAAAATAAAATAAAATAAAATAAAGTTCAAATGAATAAGCAGACCAGTACACGAAGTAAGTAAATATGTTCTGTTCAGATGAAGAGGTAGTGTCATCCAGCTTGTAGCTTATTAGACCGTTTTAAGGATTAAGAGCTAGTAGTGTCCGCAGCTCGTGGTCTCGCGGTAGCGTTCTCGCTTCCCGAGCACGGGGTCCCGGGTTCGATTCCCGGCGGGGTCAGGGATTTTCACTTGTCTCGAGATGACTGGGTGTTGTTGTGTCGTCTTCATCATCATCATTCATCCCCATTACGGTCGGAGGAAGGCAATGGCAAACCACCTCGACTAGGACCTTGCCCAGTAAGGCGGCGCGGGTCTTCCGCGTCGATCCCCTACCATCTGTAAAGAAGTTTCGGACCCATCATCATCATCATCAGGATGTAAAAGTATCCCGTGAGCTGCTCCCCAGTCTCCTCCTCTCCTCCCCCAACCCTTCCTCTATGTGTCCATCTCCTCCACCCGCCTCTCTGTCTTTCCACCTGCTACAACGTTCTCTCTCCACGTTATCTATCACCCCTATCCCAATAGGAGGTTGCTGATTCTTACACCCACAATATTTCTTTTCAGGCGGTAAGTAGTGTGTGTGTGTGTGTGTAACCCTGGGTTCGGTGTGTGGCGGCGGGGGCTGAGTGGACTGCTACAGCCTGTTGTGGGTTTGAGTTCAACTGCGGGCTACGGCGGGGACGAAGCCTCTCCGTCGTTTCTAGATCCCCAGTTCCATACAATACAGTGCAAGTCGTGTGTGTACCAAGTTTAGTTGAAATCGATCCAGGGGTTTACGATGAGCTTCCCAACCGTGTCTTCGTCCGTGTACGCACATGTCACATACACAGGGTGACTTTTTCCACCGTGTACCATCTCCAGGGATTGATCGATGAGAGGATACGGAACAAAAAATTGTTTAATGAAATTATGTCTGGAAATACATGGTTTCCATGTTAGAGACGATTATTCAATCGTACTTTGTTAACACAGTCTGCACTCTAATACGCGCTGTACCATGCAGCCATAGTTATAGTATGCATTGTTTCTTCCTAGAGGATGGTACTGTTTCTTATACGTTATGATCTAGTACGCTCTCCTGCCATAGTAATTGGTAATGTTGTATCCGATTCCCTTCTCATGCTGACTCAGCTTGTAGTGGATGTGATACAGCGTCGTACACAATGGTTCCATATTCGAATTGAGAGCTTGCCGAAATGGTCTTTACTTACGGGAAGACAAATGACAACGGGCGGCGGGCAGCAACGTTTTATGAGACCTATCCCTGCCGACAACTACCACAGCATTGTCTGCAACAGTGTTTCGCCGTTTCTCTGATACAACGTCGTTTCAGGAAGCAGAAAATCATGAAGGACGTACCCGAAATGTTCGGACACCAGACTTGGAGGAAAATGTGATTAAAACTGTGGATGGCGATCGCCGCGTTAGTACCAGGCAGTTGGCCGGCCAGTACAGGGTAGCCCAGACGACCGTGAGGCAATTGTTACCAGTCTTCCGCCCGCATCTCGTGGTCGTGCGGTAGCGTTCTCGCTTCCCACGCCCGGGTTCCCGGGTTCGATTCCCGGCGGGGTCAGGGATTTTCTCTGCCTCGTGATGGCTGGGTGTTGTGTGATGTCCTTAGGTTAGTTAGGTTTAAGTAGTTCTAAGTTCTAGGGGACTGATGACCATAGTGCTCAGAGCCATTTGAACCAGCCAACCAGTCTTCCTTCCACGTCGACTAAGAGAATGGAACTATCGGCGTTTCTTGCGGGTGACTTTGCCTTCTCTGCTGAAAGAAGTGCCATTGATGATTCGAAGGGTTATGTGGCTGCTAACTATGGTGCTCCATCCTGCTCCGCCGTTAACGTCCGGACGCGTTCAGTCGTGTCTTCCATAGTTAATGGATTGGACGAGTGGATCTAGTCGCACGTCCTGCTCGTTCACCGGATCTCAATCCGTGCGTATTCTGGTTACGGGGCCATATCAGGAGTATCGTATACGCAGATCCCATTCCAAATGTGGAGACACTGCAGCTGCCTTCAACACTATTCGGATGCAACCTGGCCAATGTGAACATGTGAGACAGAAAACATGCTACAACACGTACACGCATGCCTTGAGGCACATGGAAACCATTTTCAACACATACTGTAAGTGTGGCTGCATTGTACAGCGCGTATTAGACCGCGTATAATTGAATAAATGGTTTCTAGTATGGAAACCATGCATTTCCGTACATAAGTTCATTACAATTGTTTGTTACGTATCCTCTCATCGATCAGCCCCTGGAGTTTGTACGCGGTGGAAAAATCTCCCAGTATGTATGGATTCTCTTGATGTGCAGAGGGTAGAATTTGTTACTATTTCCCTACCGTACAGGTAGTTCATTAACTTACATTCCCAAAACTTGCCTCGATGTGCCTGGTGGAAACGGCCATTGATATATCCCGAGTATTTCCGGAATTGGCGTGAAATGCAGTCAAATGGTTCAAATGGCTCTGAGCACTATGGGACTCAACTGCTGTGCTCATAAGTCCCCTAGAACTTAGAACTACTTAAACCTAACTAACCTAAGGACATCACACACATCCATGCCCGAGGCAGGATTCGAATCTGCGACCGTAGCGGTCGTGCGGTTCCAGACTGTAGCGCCTTTAACCGCTCGGCCACTCCGGCCGGCCGAAATGCAGTCACTTCATTAGCACACATTGATCAGTCAAATACACATTCCTTGTATTTTTTCTTGCCGTATGTATCATGAAGTCATTTAAGTACTGTAGGATGCGTAAACAAACGCGCTTGGACATCTGCAAAAAACATTTGGGTCGCTATGGTAACGAGGGGGATAACTTATTAGACAGGACCATTACTGGTGACGAAACATGGATCCATCGTTACGAGCCGGAGAGTAAGCGGCAAAGTATGGAATGGAAACATCCAAATTCGCCGTGCAAGAAAAAGTTCGAGACCCAACCGTCTGCAGGAAAACTTATGCTTACGGTATTTTGGGAGGCACAAGGTCCAGTACTGGAACATTATGGGGAAAGGGTTGGGCTGTTTTGGGGGGAGGGAAACCAAACACTACTGTCGCAGGTTCGAATCCTGCCTCGGGCATGCATGTGTGTGATATCCTTAGGTTAGTTAGGTTCAAGTAGTTCTAAGTTCTAGGGGACTGATGACCTCCGATGTTAAGTCTCATCGTGCTCAGAGCCATTTGAACCATTTTTGAAACCAAACAGCGAGGTCATCGGTCTCATCGGATTAGGAAAGGATGGGAAAGGAAGTCAGGGTTGCTAACGACACAGTAATTATCTATCAATTTCTTTTCTTTACATCCTTTCTTACTTAATAGTGACAATGGGGTTAGTATAGTGACATATTAACCAAAGAGTGTTGCTGACAGTAGGACTCACTACACAAAATGGACGCTATTAACAATCTCGTTACATAATATGACAGAATTACCACCTTCACCGACTCGGTTGCTCCAGGAAGGAGAAACTAAGAAATGTTCTAATGTTCTGGTTTTAGAAGCGACATTCTCCATATATTATGTGTGTGTGTGGAAGGTTGTGTATGTGTGTGTGTGAGAGAGAGATTTATATCAGGGAATAGCAGGACTGAATTGCCCTCTTGGCATTCTGTTACCACATCAATAAGTCACAACTGAAACCTCTAGATTCATACAAAAATCCATATGTAACTTTTTTTTTGGTTTATCAAATTGAGTTATCACATAGGCTCAGTCCGTGGGTAAGACAGGTGACAGACTTTTGTGCACTGGCAGGGCACTGGGAAAATGCAGTCAGTCTACACAGGTGACTATTTATAAATCACCTATGCATCCCAACGTAGAACATCACTGACGCGTGTAGAAGAAGTACTAGATAGAGCTGCAGGGATACGTTGACTTATACAAAGAAGGGTGGCACGAATTGTCTTAGGATCGTTTGGTTCTAGGGAAACTGTCACGAAAACGTCTAAAATCCTGAATTGGCTGACGCTTGAAGACAGAGGCCAGTTATCCCACAAAAGTCATTATTAAGTGAAGGATCTAGGGAAATACTTCATACCCTGACGTATCACTCCCTTATAAATCGTGAAGACTATACTGGACTAACCACAGAAAGCTTAGAGTCATTTAAGTAGTCATTCTACCAGCTCTCTATACGTGATTGGAACAGGAAAAAAACCTTAATGTAAGGTACCATGCTACGTACGTTCTACCGTGCATTTCACAGTGGTATGTGGACAAAAATATGAAAATAGCAAAACACAACACATTAACGTGCCTCATATGATGTAGGAAAACCGTTGGCATTCAAAACAGGTTTCAGTCACCTCGGAATTGACAAATACAGATCCTATATGGTTTTCACATGTACACTACTGGCCATTAAAATTGCTACACCACAAAGGTGATGTGCTACAGCCGCGAAATTTAACCGACAGGAAGAAGATGCTGTGATATGATTAGCTTTTCAGAGCATTCATACGAGGTAGGCGCCGGCGGCAACACCTACAACATGCTGACATGAGGAAAGTCTCCAACAGATTTCCCATACAGAAACAGCAGTTGACCGGCGTTGCCTGGTGAAAGGTTAATGTTATGCCTCGTGTAAGCAGGAGAAAAGCGTACCATCACGTTTCAGACTTTGATAAAGGTCGGATTGTAGCCTATCGCGATTGCGGTTTATCGTATCGCGACATTGCTGCTCGCGTTGATCGAGATCCAATGACTGTTAGCAAAATATTGAATCGGTAGGTTCAGGAGGATAATACGGAACTCCGTGCTGGATCCCAACGGCCTTGTATCGCTAGCAGTCGAGATGATAGGCATCTTATCCGCATGGCTGTAACGAATCGTGCAGGCACGTCTCGATCCCTGAGTCAACAGATGGGGACGTTTGCAAGACAATAACCATGTGCACGAACAGTTCGACGACGTTTGTAGCAACATGGACTATCAGCTAGGAGATCATGGCTGTGGTTACCCTTGACGCTGCATCACAAACAGGAGCGCCTGTGATGGTATACTCAACGACGAACCTGGGTGCACGAATGGCAAAACGTCATTTTTTCGGATGAACCCAGGTTCTGTTTACAGCATCATGATGGTGATTGGCGACATCGCGGCGAACGCACATTGGAAGCATGTATTCGTCATCGCCATACTGTCGTATCACCTGGCGTGATGGTATGGGGTGCCACTGGTTACACGTCTCGGTCACCTCTTGTTCGCATTGAAGGCACTTTGGACAGTGGACGTTACATTTCAGATGTGTTACGAGCCGTGGCTCTACCCTTCATTCGATCGCTGCGAAACCCTACATTTCAGCAGGATAATGCACGACCGCATGTTGCAGATCCTGTACGGGCCTTTCTGGATACGGAAAATGTTCGACTGCTGCTATGGCCAGCACATTCTCCAGATCTCTCAACAATTGAAAACGTCTGGTCAATGGTGGAAGACAAACTGGCTCGTCACAATACGCCAGTCACTACTCTTGATGAACTGTGGTATCGTGTGGAAGCTGCATGGGCAGCTGTACCAGTACACGCCATCCATGCTCTGTTTCACTCAATGCCCAGGCGTATCAAGGCCGTTATTGCGGCCAGAAGTGGTTTTTCTGGGTACTGATTTCTGAGGATCTATGCACCCAAATTGCGTGGAAATGTAAACACAATAAAGAAAAGGCTCTGAGCACTATGGGACATCTGTGGTCATCAGTCCCCTAGAACTGATAACTACTTAAACCTAACTAACCGCCGGCCGCGGTGGCCGTGCGGTTCTAGGCGCTGCAGCCCGGAACCGCGGGACTGCTACGGTCGCAGGTTCGAATCCTGCATCGGGCATGGATGTGTGTGATGTCCTTAGGTTAGTTAGGTTTAAGTAGTTCTAAGTTCTAGGGGACTGATGACATAAGATGTTAAGTCCCATAGTGCTCAGAGCCATTTGAACCATTTTGAACCTAACTAACCTAAGGACATCGCACACATACATGCCCGAGGCAGGGTTCGAACCTGCGACAGTAGCAGTCGCGCGGTTCCGGTCTGAGCGCCTAGACCGCTCGGCCACCGCGGGCGGCAAATGTAATCACATGTCAGTTCTAGTATAATATATTTGTCCAATGAATACCCGTTTATCATCTGCATTTCTTATTGGTGTAACAATTTTAATGGCCAGTAGTGTATCTTATACCATTTGTCTCGCGAAATAGCGGCAAGTTCAGGCAACGATGATGTAGGTGGATAGCGGTCCCGTACCCTTCTCTCCAAAGTGGACAACAAAGGCTCAATAACATTGAGAACTGGTGACTGTGGTGGTAGAGCAGATGCTCACAAAACCAGCCCTGGAAAATGCTAGCTGTGTGAACAGGAGCCCTGTCATCTTGGGTTACAGTGTCACCATTCGGGAACAAAACCTGTACCATGGGATGGAACAGGTCAACAAAAATGGTCACACAATCCTTGGCAGCAGCTTGACCTTGCAGAGTAACCATAGGACCCATGGAATACCTCGATATGGGTGCCCAAATCATTACGTAACTCCCACCTTGTTTCACTGTTGCGACGTAAACTCGGCCAGATTGCTGAAACAGTGTGTAACAAGAATCATCCGACCAAATGAATTTCTTCCATTGCTCCACAGGCCAGGTTTTATGACTTTGGCACCATGTTTTCCTGTTGCAGGCATATGCATCAGAGCTGTTTTTGAATTCTAGCTCGCCTTGCAAGTCCCCGTTTATGGAGCTCCCTTCGTGCTGGAGGATTACTGGTGTGAACTATCGGGACAACATCTTTGTACGCATTGTGGTTCAATCTGGTGAACATATTGGAGCGGAATACACGCTGATGGACAACAACGTACGCCCCAGTCGTCACAGTCTTGTGAACACCTTCCTAGCGGAGCATAAAATCAGTCGGATGGAATGGCTTCCATATTCTCCAGAACTCAACTATATTGATAATGCATGGACCACGTTAAAACAAACGGTTTGCAATCATCCTGTTCCACCACTTACCTCACAGGGTATCACAGAGGCCACTGTGGAAGAATGAGACAATATCCCACAGGCTTATCTGCACTATTTGGTAAAGTGTATGATTAACCGCATTCAGAAGTGTCCTCAATAACGAGGAGGGCCAGTTGGTTCATAAACAATGTCTTATGTAAGATGACGGTGCGAAGAAACTGTAGTTTTGCAGTGGATTCTGTTTTTTTTTTTTTTTTTGAGTTTATGAAGCGGAAATGTGTTTATTTATTTATTTTTGTTTTCTTATGACTGTACCTGCCAAAACAAAATCAGTTATCAGTTTTGTTTCCTATTTTGTCCTGTACAGACAATAAAGCATTATGCAACATTTATTTTAACCACTGTATTATTTTACTATTCACTTATTTATTTTTGTAAACCTGCTGTCTAAAGACTAGTGAACGTCGTATTTCACAATGAATTCTCTCAACACAACGTGTACGCATTGCTTTTTAGCTTAAATAAAACGTAATTTAAATATCTACGTGCAACAATCGCTACTGTAACTGCATGCTTTGACTACGCGTATGTGAATTACACTATTCTTATCGTTTCCTTGACTTAAAGAGAGAAGGGAGAAAACATGAACAAATATAACTGTTACATCTAGAGCGGAATTTTGTATTAAACCTAATGTGTGTGCTGCTGGTCACACACACGTTGCACCGCGTATCGCCTCTTTGCTTTGAGATCTTGGTATTCGTCCAAATCGGAGAAAGAATATTTATCAATTTTTTTTTGTAAAAAATAACTCTTTAATAATATGTGCACTCTCAGTACTACAGCTGTTCTATTCAATTTGTCACGATTGTCCTGTTCCCTGCACTCGTATATTGCTTGTTCGGGAACGCCAATAGCCATGCAGTGATACATGTTTTCGTGTTTCTTTTCAGATCTGCATAGGAATGTGGAATAAGGTCCATGTTCCTTACGAACTGAATTGACCTACTTGTTGTGTTAATTACTTCATCCTCCTCCGTTCTTTGAGACGCAGAAGAAGCCGATGAACTCTACTACGATGTTTTCATTGTGTTGGTAGTTGGACCTTCATGACCTGTTCGCGCGGCGTTTAGTTTTAGTTTAGTCCCAAATCTTCTGTCATTCATTATACATGCTCTTATTTAATTCGTTGTCTATTCTGCGTCGTCTAATCTCCTCTACTTTATTCACATTTCCTTAACAAAGTCAACAGACGGCCCTACGTGTTCTTAGTTTTAGGTCTATTTGATCATGTCCAAGTACTACAAGTAGCACTATGTTCATAATTTATAAAAGGCAGTCAAAAGAAGAAGAGACAGATGGAAAAAGTAAGTAAACTGTTTATTCTTTTAAAAGTATTCGAAGTAACTGTTAATATATGTATCCCACTATGAGACAAGATGACCAATGACTTCATGGAAATACGTTTCCCGTTGCCTACGGAAACGTGAGTTACCCAGGTGTGCACAGATTCATCCGAAGCAAAGTAACGGCAACGAATGTCTTTCTTTAAGGCTCCAAAAATATGAAAATCGCATTGGGAAAAGTCAGGACTGCATGGATAATGCGCAAGAACTTCCCGGCTGAACTTCTGCAGCGTACTCGAAACAACCTTGGCTATATATGGCTGGGTCCGCGATCGTTTGAAACGTTCCCTTCTTACGCCGAAGAGATTTAAGAAGACAGTGGTACATTTACGTCTACATACAGGAGCTCGAAAAAAACATGGAAAAACTTGTGTGTGTGTGTGAGAATATTCACGTGACCACTGATACGAGCATTGTTGTACAGTTGACGCAGTATATCCAACTAGCGTGGCAATTCCCTGAAAGGACCACCCCATCACTGGGATGGCCACAATTTGATCCGTTTCAAACTCTCTCAGCTGGATGTGGGTAGCACAAGTGCCTCCGTGGCACGCTTGCCTGTTTGCTTCACACGTTTCCAACACACTGTGCCTTCTGGCTACGAGCATTCCTTATTAAAGGATAGACACAGATGGGGCTCTGGTAGCTATGCCGCTGCACTATCTGTTGGCAGATGATATTGAAACCATTCTCAGTACATCTACTATCCTCCACGTGGCATATATTTTCATCGAATCAATATCGACGTCGTCTTTCCGTGACTACTAATTTTTTCCGGCAGTGTATTTGTAGATTATTCACGAAATACTGTTCCTCGAAATCTTGTAGGTAAACATTCAATGGATAGTTGAACTCATTCTTCAAACATCTGTCAATTCATGTTTTTAAAAATGCCCGTAACGCTCTCCCGTAGCTCAAGCAAACCCGTGACCGTTAGTGCCGCCATTCGTTGGGGTACGATCAGCGACCCCTGTTAGTACTGTATGATATGGATGAAGTCTGCCTTACCTACGACTGCGAGCGTGTGATCACTCCATTTCACATTCCTATAAACTGTTAAACCCATTGTTGTTGTAGTCGCACGGCACTACGTTCCTGCGTTTTTCGAATCGCACAGTTTTACGTTTCGGGAGATTTAGAACGAGTTATCAATTTTTGCACCACTTTAAAATCTTATTTTATAAAACCTGGACGAATATTTGTGCATTTTTTTCGATTAGTGCTTCATTACAGATAACTATATAATCAGCAAAAAGTCTGAGACCACTATTAACGTTTTTTGCCAAGGCCCCAATACACTTCCTTGTGGCACACTTGAAATCAGTGATACTTCTGTCGATTAGCTCCATCCAAGATAACATGCTACATCCTCCCTACACTGAAATCTTCAGTCCAGTGGCACTTTTCATTTCATACCCAATATAACCGTATTTTTGTTGATAATCATTGACGTGGTACCGGTATTGAATCAAATGCTTTTTAAAAGTCAAGGAATATTTCATCCACCTGAAGCTCTTGATCCATGGCTTTCTTGCTGTCATGTGCGAAAAACCTAAGTTTGGTTTCGCATTTAAAAATCCGTGCCACTTGACACGGTGGAGGTCATTCTGCTGGAAATGACAATCGTATGTATCATTCACTTGGATAAAATGAAATATCATACCGTAACACATTTTTGAGCATGTACTGAGTTGTGGCCACAGGTACCATCCACAGTCCCACGCCTTCAGCTTATCAAACAAATGCGAGAAACTCAACCTACTGAGAGTCCTGGAAATCAACAAATTCCGGCTATCAGTGCGGATTAATAAATGACCAAACACAGATAAATACACTACTGACCATTAAAATTCCTACACCACGAAGATGACGTGCTACAGACGCGAAATTTAACCGACAGGAAGAAGATGCTGTGATATGGAAATGATTAGCTTTTCAGAGCATTCACACCGGCGCCGGTGGCGACACCTACAACGTGCTGACATGAGGAACGTTTCCAACCGATTTCTCATACACAAACAGCAGTTGACCGGCGTTGCCTGGTGAAACGTTGTTGTGATGCCTCGTGTAAGGAGGAGAAATGCGTACCATCACGTTTCCGATTTTGATAAAGGTCGGATTGTAGCTTATCGCGATTACGGTTTATCGTGTCGCGACAATGCTGCTCGCGTTGGTCGATATCCAATGACTGTTAGCAGAATATGGAATCGGTGGGTTCAGGAAGATAATACGGAACACCGTGCTGGATCCCAACGGCTTCGTATCACTAGAGCTCGAGAAGACAGGCATCTTATCCGCATGGCTGTAACGGATCGTGCAGGCACGTCTCGATCCCTGAGTAAACAGTTGGGGACGTTTACAAGACAACAACCATGTGCACGAACAGTTCGACGACGTTTGCAGCAGCATGGACTATCAGCTCGGAGACGATGGCTGCGGTTACCCTTGACGCTGCATCACAGGCAGCAGCGCCTGCGATGGTGTAATCAAAGACGAACCTGGGTGCACGAATGGCAAAACGTCATTTTTTTCGGATGAATCCGGGTTATGTTCACAGCATCGTGATGGTCGCATCCGTGTTTGGTGACATCGCGGTGAATGCACATTGGAAGCGTGTATTCGTCATCGCCATACTGTCGTATCACCTGGCGTGATGGTATGGGGTGCCATTGGTTACACGTCTCGGTCACCTGTTGTTCGTATTAACGGCACTTTGAACAGTGGACGTTACATTTCAGCTGTGTTATGACCCGTGGCTCTACCCTTCATTCGATCCCTGCGAAACCCTACATTTCAGCAGGATAATGCACGACCGCATGTTGCAGGTCCTGCACGGGCCTTTCTGGATACAGAAAATGTTCGACTGCTGCTATGGCCAGCACATTCTCCAGATCTCTCACCAATTGAAAACGTCTGGTCAATGGTGGCCGAGAAACTGGCTCGTCACAATACGCCAGTCACTACTCTTGGTGAACTGTGGTATCGTGTTGAAGCTGCATGGGCAGCTGTACCTGTACACGCCATCCAAGCTCTGTTTGACTCAATGCCCAGGCGTATGAAGGCCGTTATTGCGGACAGACGTGGTTGTTCTGTGTACTGATTTCTCAGGATCTATGCATCCAAATTGCGTGAAAATGTAATCACATGTCAGTTCTAGTATAATATATTTGTCCAACGAATACCCGTTTAACATCTGCATTTCTTCTTGGTGTAGCAATTTTAATGGCCAGTAGTGTATTTCCGCTCCTCACAGTTTGGCAATGCTTCCCACACGATCTGCACCTTTTAGTCCCTTTATTTTCCTCTATTCCTTCATTTGTTCTTATGGCCTATGAACTCCATATATTTAGTTGTTACTCTTGTCAGCTCTATCTTTTGCTCTGTTTCTGTGTCATTTTCCATATGCAATACCTCTTAAAGTTATTCCTTAGTATTCCTCTCAAGTAATAATTGTATTTTATTGTGATTCTTAATTTAAATTATTACATAGGCACTGTTTTTCGAGTTTGGTGTTAACGTTTTTCCTGGTTTGGTCCTTTTATAAATTAGTTCAACTTTTTACCTTTTTAAGTGCATACCACGGCACTATCAAATACGAGATTTAGTGTCTGTCTGTGCCTCAGTCTAGATGAGTAACATCTTTTATCTATGTTTATTACAAATATTGTAACTTCTGTGACGATGACAGTCAGTTGAAGACGGATGATAGCCTTGTGAGCCAAAAACTGGTAAACTAAATGAATTAATACATACTCAATATTGTGATTTTCATTTACAAATTTTTTTTGTTTTGGATTCTTTAATCCAAATTGTATGACAGTTTACGAAGTGAAGTCCATTCATTTGCCGAAAAAGCTATGAACAATGTTATGTGGGATGCAATCTGGAATTCTTCTTAATAATTACTTCACAAGCGATGAAATAGCTAGTGAGTTCTGTACGAATCATCTGTCCCATTATTGTAAAAATGCGTAAGACGTGGCCTGATCTGATAAATAAAGGAATTATCTTTCATCAGAATAATGCACCTGGGCACATGGATGCTTTGGTAAAGGGTAAACCGAAGGAGTTTTTCAGTACAAGTAGCTGGAATTTCCAACCTATTTTTCATACTGACAGACTTCAAATTTCCCCCACATCTAAAAAATAGAGTACCTGGAAAATTGTTTTGAGATGAACATAAAGGATCTTCTAGGTACGGAATCTTCTACGCAGAAAATATTGGACAATTTACACTCACGTGCAGAAAAAACAGAAGACCTTGAACGACTAAAGGCAGAACATTTATGTTCATAGGACATGTACATTAGTATGTTCTGCAGACATGATTAGCATTTGAACCATGTTGGCCCGCGGGTTCAATGGCAATATCGCGGCGCATTGCCACCCACTGGTAAAATGTGCCTGCTGCTCTGGTTGTCGCTACAAACCGAAGGTAATGGATTTAGCAGACGTACAGGAAGCGTCACAGACGTATGCGCGAACCGTACCGTCAAATCAGTGAGTTTGAAAGAGGAGGCACTATTGGCATGAGAGAATGTGATGCATCCATCCGGGCCGGCTGGTGTGGCCGAGCGGTTCTAGGCGCTTCAGTCTGGAACCGTGCGACCGTTACGGTCGCAGGCTCGAATCCTGCCTCGGCCATGGATGTGTGTGATGTCCTTAGGTTGGTTAGGTTTAAGTAGTTCTAAGTTCTAGGGGACTGATGACCTCAGATGTTAAGTCCCATAGTGCTCAGAGCTATTTGAACCATCCATTCGGGAAATCGGTACTCGTGTGGGACGAAGTGTTTCAGCATTGCAACGAGTGTGTGCAGAATGGTTCACGGAAAACCGTGGAAAACGACGATATGGGTCATGTCCCACCAACCAGACTACCACACGAGAACATCGACACCTCATCCGAATGGAATTGCAGGACAGATCTGCGTCCTCCTCGGTTCTGGCGCAGCAGTGGAACGGTGTAACACAACGTACACTATCAGGGGTTACAGTCCGTTGCCGTTTGTTATGGTATGGGTTACGTGCGAGTCGTCCATTTCTCTGCCTACGTTTGACGAATGTGCAGAAACACGCTATGCGACAATGGTGTATCAAACGACTTCACTGTGGACGGGAATGGCATCAGATAGTGTTTGGGGACGAATCCTGGTTCTTTTTGTTTGAAAATGATGGCCGCATTTTGCTGCGCCACAGACAGAGGAGCGACATCACAGTTACTGCATTCGCGCCAAGACATACAGTGCCAGTTCTAGTCCTTAGGCCCGTTGCACACTTACGCGGATGGTCCGCGCGCGGTTGGCGGACCCGCGTGATGGTTCACACAGTCGAGCGGATGCGCGCGGTTCTGTGCAGTCGAGTGAGCGCGGTCTTCCCTGCACTGTGCTGGATCTCATCCGTGGAGTGACACATCGTTCTGCTTGATCGGATGTATAGATATGAGCTCGCTGCAAGTAAAAGTCATTTCGGCCTATATGATATACAAAAAGAGAAATTCCACGCGCGAGAGACGGTTTTGGGTGCATCCTATGGTGGAACAAAGATGTACGAAAGGAGTGTTCGTCACATTGTATTCCGAATTGCGCAAAGACGAAGACAAATTTAATACATATTTTCGTATGTCTGTTCGTTGCTTTGACGAGCTTGTCGGCAAAATACAAGACAACCTGACACTTGAAAATCTCAAAAGGATACCTATTACTCCGACAGAACGAGTAGCAGTAACAAGGTAAGGATATGAATATGTATACGGATGACGATTACTTAAATAATATATTTAATCATTCAAAGCTTTGATACAGCTATGTATTACATTCGTTTGGCAATAGACAATTTTACATTTGTATTGTATTACTACTGAATTCCAATAATTTTTATAACATCTCCCAAGATGATGATGATGTTGATTGGGCTGGAGAGGGATGGGGAGCCGCAACTTGTGTCTGTACGCTACGGTCGCAGGTTCGAATCCTGAGTCGGGCATGGATGTGTGTGATGTCCTTAGGTTAGTTAGGTTTAAGTAGTTCTTAGTTCTAGGGGACTGATGACCACAGCTGTTAAGTCCCATAGTGCTCAGAGCCATTTGATCCATTTTTTTGTCTGTACGGACGGATCTTCGCGGTACTGCATTGATTGGTTAGGATGCTGTTGGGATATTGAAGGTGGGGCGTAGGTAAAAGAGGTCGGTGGATAGGGGAAAGAGCTGATGGGAGCTGGGGGGGTGTATGTTTAAATTAGCCTGATTTGTTTGCTTAATCGACATAAGCAGTTGAAGTACCTGAGTACGAAATAATAGCTTCTGATCAACATTTAATGTCTTCACAGAGGGCAACAACGAATGCTCGGTCGTCGTCTTCCTCTTTTTCCTTACCGTCTTTTAATAATGTAAGTAAATTATCTTCAAATGTTGTGTTCTTGATAGGCCTCTTCCTCTTGAAGGATTGTTTTTCGGTGTTGACATTCAGTCGGACATCATCGGTTTGTTCTTCAGAGGGTACATCTCGACTGTTTTCTGCGAGTACATTGTTGTTATACAGATTATCTTGCACGACCGATACTGAGCCAAAGTTACTCTCTGTTGGTGCAACTCGGAGACGGTCAAGAAAGTGTAACTGCTCATGGTAGATGTATTTTGGTCTCTTAGTTGCTGCTGATCCGGACCTCGTTTGCTTTATTCTAGTGAGGCTGTTAAAATAGGCATCCCGTGCAGTTTTCCATCTCGTCTGGACCTTGTCAACTGAAATAACAAGGTCGATAAGTCTTTTATTACTGAGGACGCGTACATATATTATTTTAAGAAGGAATACATCTAAGGTTTTATGTCAGCGTAGCCGACGAAATACCTAGAATTAATTCTACTTTCCTCTGTGAATGTACATAAGTATCAAATATATGCTTTACACGTTACAGGTATATTGGAAGCGGAAACACATTTACAGATCTGCATTACTCTTATTTAATGGGTGCATCAACAATTCGACAGATTACAAGCCAGGTGAGCGCCACTATTTGGACTACGTTGAGAGAACAATGCATGCCTGAGCCCTCAACAGACAAATGGAACGAAATTAGCCATGGTTTCCAAAACGTCGCCAATTTTCCTCATTGCATCGGAGCCCTGGACGGAAAACATATTCGTCTAGTAAAACCTATCAAAAGTGGATCACTTTTCTTCAGTTACAATAATTGTTTCTCCATTATTTTTATGGCCATCGGTGACACTAACTATTGTTTCACGTTCATTGATGTCGGAGGATACGGAAGGAACTGTGATTCAAATATTTTTAAAAACAGCGTCTTTTGGAGGAAAATGGAAAAAGGAACATTAGCGTTACACCCACCAAAGCCACACGACTCTCCAGTGCCATATGTTCTTGTGGCAGACGAAGGCTTCGCATTAACACAACATGTGTTAAGGCCGTATGCGCGAAAAAACATGACTCACAAAAAGAAGATTTACAATTACCGACTTACCCGAGCCCGAAGGTTTATTGAATGTGCTTTCGGAATATTAAGCCACAAGCGGAGGGTTTTTCACCGGCCCCTGAATGTCAATCTTGATCTAGCAGTATCTATTGTTAAAACGTGCTGCATTTTGCATAATTTTGTTCGAGTAAGAGACGGATACAACTTTGAAGATACCCTGTATGTTACAGGCTTCGAAGATGTGGCAGAAACTACACCTGTCAGTAAATCGGGTAATACTGTACGAGATAAATTTGCGGAATATTTTGTCGGTAGAGGAGCTGTGCCCTGGCAGGAATCAAAAATTCACTGAACACAGGCCACTTATCTCAATGACAGACATTTGCGCTTGTGTACAGTTTTTCTACATAATCAATGTTTGTATTGTGCATAAACTGAACTTGTGAATGTCTATAATTCTATAATTGTAAATCACTGTATTTTGTATAGAACTACAATAAAAACACAAGGAAAATATGCGTCTACTTACCACACTTTTTCTGATCTGCCTCGTTCAGACCTTCAAAGCCGAGTATTATATTTGCACTGACGTCTAGCCACACCGTCAATCGCATTTCACGGTTCTTGTCCCCATGCGATGGATCCCATATGTGAGGCCTTCCTTCAACTTCGGCAATTAACATGTCTGTATCGATTTCACAAGACATTCTGGAAACTTCTTAAATCACACCCATATTTACCACACTAGTCGAATGCTACGGCTGAAATGAGGTACTCTGCTTCTACTGCGCGCGCGGTATCCGCAGGACTGCGCTCGCACCAACTTGTTTTTGTGTATTCAACTGACGCCGATGGTCCGCGGCGAGCAAGGGCTGCGCGGACGGCTCCGCTGCGTGCGGACCGTCCGCGAACTGTGTGGTGCCCCATTCGAATACGTGACTACCAACCGCGCGCGGAACGGGGAGGGCGGACCATCCGCTTAAGTCTGCAACGGGCCTTGTGGTGTGGGGTACTATTGGGTACAATCACAAATCACAGTTGGTGCTTGTCCATGGTGCTGTGAACAGTGTGACCTACGTGAATGACATCCTGCGGCGGCCGCGCGGGATTAGCCGAGCGGTCTCAGGTGCTGCAGTCATGGACTGTGCGGCTGGTCTCGGCGGATGTTCGAGTCCTCCCTCGGGCATGGGTGTGTGTGTTTGTCCTTAGGGTAATTTAGGTTAAGTAGTGTGTAAGCTTAGGGACTGATGCCCTTAGCAGTTAAGCCCCATAAGACTTCACACACATTTGAACATTTTTTTTTAACATCCTGCGGCCGGTAGCCATGCCCTTTGTGACACCACCCGAGACGTCATTTTTCAGCAAAACAGTGCATGATCACATGTTGCAGCACGTACACGTGTCTTCTTGGTGTCACAGGATGTCAGTCTTTTGCCCTGGCCCGCCAGATCACCAGACTTGTCGCCGATCGAAAATGTGTGGGATATGATGAAACGACGGGTGCAGCGTTGTGACCCAATGCCGACCACCACAGATGGACTTGGGAACCAGGTGAATGCAGTACGGATGGCTACATCTCAGGACGCCATTCGCGTCTTATACGCGTCGATGCCATCACGCGTGGAACAAGTTATCAGGGCCCATGGCGGACCCTGCGCGTAGTTGGCAACAGGGCACGTGCTGAAATGCTAATCATTTTTGCAGAACGTAGTAATGTACCTGTCCTGTGAATAAGAATATTCTATCTCTAGTCGCTCAAGGTGTTCTGTTTGTCCAGTTTTTTTTTCTGAACATGAGAGCACATTTCCAGAATGAGAATGTAAAGTTTGGAAGGTAGGAGACGAGGTACTGGCAGAAGTAGGGCTGTGAGGACAGGGCGTGAGTCGTGCTTGGGTAGCTCAGATGGCGAATGTCAGTCCTAAGGACCCGGGTTCGATTCCCGATCACATTAGATCTTCGCTCACGGACTGGGTGTTGTGTTGTCCTAAACATCATCATTTACGCCGGCACGGTAGCTCAGCGTGTTCGGTCAGAGGGTTAGCTGCCCTCTGTAATAAAAAAACTGAGTTATTCGATCAACAACGAACTTAAACGGATCTCTTACGACGTCCGCCCCGAGCAGATGCAACGAACAAAAGGGAACAAAATGAGATTAAAAAAATGGTAAAAAAAGATGGTAGAATACTTTTCCGCAAAAGGCAAAGGTCCCGAGTTCGAGTCTCAGTCCGGCACACAGTTTTAATCTGCCAGAAAGTTTCATGAGAGAACATTGCTGCAAAATACGATTACTTCAAAAAGAAAACGTAGGTCTTATCACAAAAAGATTTCGCTGCCTAATGGACAACTTCTAGCACAGCCCTAGTGCAATGCAGAAAGCTTTTTTTTTCTAAATACAGTGAAAACTCCTCATTTAGAATTTAATCTCCCACAAAAGATGAAAAAAATTGAAGCAACCCATTAGTTACCAAATTGCTTTAACACGCAGCTGGAGTTCTACGAATTCTCGCTGGCGAAGGTTGAACCAGAAAGTGAACCCTAAAAGTGCCCCACGCTGTCCAAATGTGTTTCACTCTCTGCGACACCCCTGCTATTACAAATGCCAGATCGGCAGTCAAGATGTTGGCAACCGCACGAAGGAGCTGAGCTGTGCCATCGGTTAGCTACCGGACAAAGAGACGCCATTTTGCCGGCTCATACAGACGCTTGCCTTCCAGCAGGTTCCTGTCACAGCGGCTGCTGCAGCTGCGGTAAGTGTACACATTCTCATAAATTGTAATGCAGTACTTGCGCATAAAATATGCAGCGCCCTACAGGAATACCAGATACGACGCTGTTGCTTGTTTCATTCAGCACGTTATTACTACAATGAAGACTAGTGGAAACAATTCAATGAAATAATATTTTATCCTTTGGAGAATAAGGAATTACGTGAGCAGAGCGAACTTTAGGTCATACTGGAATTGCAGCTACCAGTGAAAAGTGTTGAAAAATTTCTTTCTTTCAAGGTGACGAGTTTCCAGAATTTTCTGTTCATCTTGCGATGTTATATGTTCTTTGTGGACGTTTCTGCGTATGGTGCTCACTTTGGTTGCGGATCTTTAACCTATTGATACGAAACATTATGATGTATGATTTTTATATAGGCTAACTAGGGCTATTCTGACTGTGAATAACAATAAAAACTATGTTATACAAGCAAAGTTAGCCTAATTTTGATTGTTACACAGCAAAGCATTCTCAGCTGTGTTTATTTCTTTTTTATGAAACTTAAAATTAAGAGATTAATTGACACTGTTCTGCATTCACAGTGTGCGCTGTAGTATAGAACATTAACAGTTACTGTAAACCTTCACGAAAAGTTCAAACACTCATGGTTAAAACACCTAAAGTTCATCCAGCACAGCCGGCCGAAGTGGCCGAGCGGTTCTAGGCGCTACAGTCTGGAACCGCGCTACCGCTACGGTCGCAGTTTCGAATCCTGCCTAGGGCATGGATGTATGTGATGTCCTTAGGTTAGTTAAGTTTAAGTAGTTCTAAGTTCCAGGGGACTGATGACCACAGCAGTTGAGTCCCATAGTGCTCAGAGCCATTTGAACCATTTCATCCAGCACATGTGACTGGTTGCTGACAACAGTACAACTTCTATGCAATTAATGCCTTGCTCAAGACGTCGTAGAAGAAAATGTGGCAAAATACATTTTTTGGGGCGACAACCATCGATGACATGTCACTGTACAATATTCGAAACTAACTGAACTTTCGTCAGGTGAATTTTTAATATTAAAGTGATTTGTCTTATCGTCAATGATGATGACTAGTGGATTCTCATGTTCCCGTAATATTGAGTTAATGGTTTTGTGGTTGCGTATGTGTGCAGGAACGTAGACAGAAAACCCTACATAACATATTTTCAGTTGCACACAGACTTAATCTCAAAATCAATAATATAATATCTGCTAGAAGAATCATATTTTGTACCGACCATGGGTACCTGTATCGTTTTGACCAGAAGTAAAATGAGACACGATCTTTGCCCTGTCCTGTCCGTTGTTGCATGTAATCACAAAGTTTTTATTTATTCTCCCTGAAATATAAATCCCTAACCAAATTTCTCCTAGGTTTCCTTCACCGCTTGTTGAATGTATAGATTGACTGCCAGGCTACAATCCTGTCTCATTTTCTTTTCAACTACTACTTTCCTGCGATGCCCTTTGATTCTTGTAAGTGCAGTCTACTTCTTATACAAGTTGTAGATAACATTTCATTATTTGTATTTTACCCCTTCAACCTTAAAAATGTCTACAAGTGTATTCCAGTCAACATTGTCAAAATCTTTCTGTAACTCTACAAGTACGATGAACGTGAGTTACCCTGTGTCCAAATCCAAGTCGTAGGGTCAACATGCCTTTTCGTGTTCCTACATTTCTCCGGAACCCAAACTGATCTTCCCCGAGGTCAGCTTTTACCAGTCTTTCCATTCTTCTGTATATAATTCATGTCAGTACCTGCAGTTATGAGTTATTAAACTGATGGTACAGTAATATTATATGTTTCAATACCATCTCTCTTTGGAACAGAAATTATTTATTACAATATTTTGAAGTCTGAGTGTATTACGTCTGTCTCACATACCTTGCATACAAGATGGTATAGTTTTGCCATGGTTCGCTCTCCCAAGGACCTGAATAATTCTGAGGTAATGGCTCCTACTCCAGGGGACGCGTTTAAGTTTGTTCCCCTTTTATAGACCCTCTGTGTATTCCTTTCATTTTCCAGCCTCCCCTTCCTTGCTTTGTGCTGGCTTGCCATCTGAGCTCTCAGTATTCATACAAGTGTTTCTCATTTCTGTAATGATCTATTTAAATGTCCTATACGTTGCATCTGTCTTTCCCATGGTCATACATGTTTCTACAGCCTTGCATTCCTCTTCTAGCCATTCTTACTTTGCCAGTTTGCACTTCCTATCAACCCCATTATACAGGGTGTTACAAAAAGGTACGGCCAAACTTTCAGGCAACATTCCTCACACACAAATAAAGAAAAGATGTTATGTGGACACGTGTCCGGAAACGCTTAATTTCCACGTTAGAGCTCATTTTAGTTTCGTCAGTATGTACTGTAATTCCTCGATTCACGCCAGTTGCCACAATTGAAGGAAAGTAATATTGACTTCGGTGCTTGTGTTGACATGCGACTCATTGCTCTACAGTTTGGGCAGGCATTGTTGGTGATCTCTTGATTGGGCCCCATGTTCTTCCACCTACGCTCAATGGAGCACGTCATCATGATTCCATACGGGATACTCTACCTGTGCTGCTGGAACATGTGCCTTTACAAGTACGACACAACATGTGGTTCATGCACGATGGAGCTCCTGCACATTTCAGTCGAAGTGTTCGTACGCTTCTCAACAACAGATTCGGTGACCGATGGATTGGTAGAGGCGGACCAATTCCATGGCCTCCACGCTCTCCTGACCTCAACCCTCTTGACTTTCATTTATGGGGCATTTGAAAGCTCTTATCTACGCAACCCCGGTACCAAATGTAGAGACTCTTCGTGCTCGTATTGTGGACGGCTGTGATACAATACGCCATTCTCCAGGGCTGCATCAGCGCATCAGGGATTCCATGCGACGGAGGGTGGATGCATGTATCCTCGCTAACGGAGGACATTTTGAACATTTCCTGTATCAAAGTGTTTGAAGTCACGCTGGTACGTTCTGTTGCTGTGTGTTTCCATTCCATGATTAATGTGATTTGAAGAGAAGTAATAAAATGAACTCTAACATGGAAAGTAAGCGTTTCCGGACACATGTCCACTTAACATATTTTCTTTCTTTGTGTGTGAAGAATGTTTCCTGAAAGTTTGGCCGTACCTTTTTGTAACACCCTGTATAGACGAATATTTTTCTAACCTTCCAAACTCATTTTTCAAGAATGGAATTTGCTCAATAGAAAGACGCTGGGTAAAGCGTTTGTAATAAAAAGTGATTACCTCCAAAAATAAGCGCATATTTTACCAGATAAACAAACTCCTTCACTTATAAGCTTAGAATCTGTCAGCTTGCTCTCACTTATACGTAGATGCAAATGCAAGAACATTATCTTGTCCGTTGCTACATGAAGTGGATTGAGTCCCAATAGGGATTTGCTTGATTTTGAAAGGAACATTATATATATTTATAATTGTGTGGGTAGATTTTTTACATCTTTGTTATGATTTAGCATACTTCGTGGAGCGCAATACCGGTTTTCGAACATGTTTTAGTTTATATTTGAATGGCATCTGCAAAATTTTCTTACAATAAACTACTTTCATCGATCGTAAACAACTATTATGTGATAAATTTGTACCTATTATATAGTGATTCTTTTAGATCTATCGTATTTCCAATATTACCATACCTACGTGTTCCTTCAGCTGCAGATGTGGTGGTTGTGGTGGTAACGAAAATATTTTCAGTACGTTACGATTTTAGGATTTCCAGCTATTTATGCGTCTTCTGAGTGATAATTTAAAGCAGCAGAGAAAGGGTGTGGTAACGGACTTCCTGTTCCTTTCTCTTTCTGCTTTCGCGCTTATCTAAGTTTGGCTGTGTGTGTGTGTGTGTGTGTGTGTGTGTGTGTGTGTGTGTGTGTGTGTGTGTGTGTGTCTGTGTGTGTGTGAGTGGTGTGAGTGTGTGTGTGTGTGTGTGTGTGTGTGTGTGTGGACACGACGATGTGACAGAAGAACAGAATAACCTTCAGTCCCTGCCTTACGTTTCCACCTACCTCTTTCACAACCAATGCCAAGGATGACAGTTACGCACTTCAGTTGAAGAAGAATGTGTTCTTTGGCTAATACAAGGTGTTTCACCCTCAAAACAAAATCTTATAAGATATAATGTATAAGTTCTTCACACTGTTTGTGACTCTTCCCTGCCTAGGAACTCGATATGTAATACAAATTTTAATAATTACATGAAAATTAGTTTTTCGTACAGAAGTACATGGAAAACTCTTCCGCCACATTAATAGTTTGAAGAATGACTTACGTGTACCTTGTTCAGCATGTAAAATAAACAACTGTATTGATGCAGATGGACGTGTGTAATACAGTGACATGCACTTTAAAGACCAATACAGACTAATGGACTCGAATTCGACCGTCTTCGACTCAGTTCATAAATAACATGCGGTAAACGTAAACGTGAGTCACTTTCGACGAATGTGAGGGAAGTTTGGTAACATCGTTCTCTGTACTGATTAAAATACATTACTAATATAAATGATGGACGTAATTATTATACTCTTCTTTCTCTTTTTATGAACTACCACGTACTACTCAGTTAACAATGTTGATTAAAGTCACAAAAGTCACAAATTATAGTGTAGTATGAATAGAAATCACATAGCAAACACCAACATTACATAAAACGGTAACACCATGACTGAAATGAACTTTACACAGCAGATAACGTAATGGCAAAACACTAAATAATTGGGATTATATAACCGTACGCAGATCTGACTCTGGAGATTGTTATGCCCCAAATGCCACATTGTCATATTTAATATCGCTAAGCAGGTCTAGGGCCTCCATACAGTCTCTTGTTGATCAGTCTCGTGTGGCAATTGGAGGTAGCAAAACGAAAGCCGATGTTTTAAATTTCGCGCTCAAAAAATTGTTCACGCAGGAGAATCGCACAGACATAACGTCATTTGAACATCCGACAGACTGCCATATGGACAACATAGTAATAAGCGTCCTTGATGTAGAGAAACAACTGAAAGATCTGAAAGCAAATAAATCAACAAGTCCTGATAGAATCCTAGTTCGGTTTCACAAAGAGTACTCTACGGCATTGACCCGTTAACTAGCTTTCATTTATCACGAATCTCTCTCACAAGTAACTGAAAAAGCACATGTGATTCCCATATATAAGAAGAGTAAAATAACCGACCCACAATGTTACAGAACAATACCCCTAGCTTCGGTTTGCTACAGAATTCTTGAACATATTCACAGTTCGAATATGATAAATTTTCTTGAGACCGAGAAGCTTATGTCTAAGAATCAGCGTGGTTTTGGAAAGTATCACTCATGCGAAACTCAGTCTGCCCGTTTCTCATGTGATATACTGCGAACTATGAATGAAGGTCAATAGGCAGATTTCACATTTCTAGATTTCCGGAAAGCATTTGACATGATGCTCCATTGCAGGCTGTTAACGAAGGTACGAGCATATGAAGTCGGTACACAGATACGTGAGTCGCCGAAAGAGTTCTTAAATAATAGAACCCAGTATTTTGTGCTCGACAGCGAGTGTTCATCAGAGACAAGGGTTTCGTCAGGAGTGCCCCAGAGAAGTGTGATAGGACCGCTGGCGTTCTCTATAACGTAAATGATTTGGCAGACAGGGTGGGCAGCAATCTGCCGTTGTTTGCCGATGATGCCGTGGTGTACGGTAAGGTGTCGAAGCTGAGTGACTCTATGGGGATATAAGATGACGTAGACAAAACTGCTAATTGGTGTAACGAATGGCAGCTAGCTATAACTGAAGAAAAATGAAAGTTAATGTGGATGTATAGGGAAAAAAATCCAAATCTATTGGCTACAGCATTAGTAGTGTCCTGCTTGACACAAACACGACGTTTAAATATCTGGGCGTAACGTTGCATATCACATGGAACGAGCATGTATGGACTGCGGTAGGGAAGGCGAATGGTCGTATTCGGTTTATTGGGAGAATTTTAGGAAAGTGGTGTTCAGCTGTAAAGGAGACTGCATAGCGGTCGCTGGTGTGACCTTTCCTTGAATATTTCTCGAGTGTTTGGGGTCCGTATCAGGTTGGATTAAAAGAAGACGTCGAAGTAATTCAGAGCCGAGCTGCTAGATTTTTTACCGGTACGTTCGAACAATATGTAAGTTTTACGGAAGTGCCTTGCGAACTAAAATGGGAATCTGTGGAGAGAAGGCGACGTTCTTTTCGAAGAACATTACTGAGAAAATTCAGAGAACCAGTATTTGAAGCTTACTGTAGAACGATTCTACTGCTGTCAACATACGTGGCTCGTAAGTCCCACGAAGATGTTGTTGTGGTCTTCAGTCCAGAGATTGGTTTGATGCAGCTCTCCCTGCTACTCTATCCTGTGCAAGTTTCTTCATCTCCCAGTACCTACTGTAACCTACATCCTTCTGAATCTGTTTAGTGTATTCATCTCTTGGTCTCCCTCTACCATTTTTACCCCCCACGCTGCCCTCCAATACTAAATTGGTGATCCCTTGATGCCTCACAATATATGCCCTACCAACCGATTCCTTCTTCTAGTCAAGTTGTGCCACAAACTCCTCTTCTCCCCAATTCTATTCAATACCTCCTCATTTGTTACGCGCTCTACCCATCTAATCTTCAGTACTCTTCTGTAGAACCACATTTCGAAAACTTCTATTCTCTTCTTGTCTAAACTATTTATTGTACATGTTTCACTTCCATACATGGCTACACTCCATACAAATACTTTCAGAAACGACTTCCTGACACTTAAATCTATGATCGATGTTAACAAATTTCTCTTCTTCAGAAACGCTTTCCTTACCATGGCCAATCTACATTTTACATCCTCTCTATTTAGACCATCATCAGTTATTTTGCTCCCCAAATAGCAAAACTCAGTTACTACTTTAAGTGTCTCATTTCCTAATCTAATTCCCGCTGCATCACCCGACTTAATTCGACTACATTCCAGTATCCTCGTTTTGCTTTTGTTGATGTTCATCTTATATCCTCCTTTCAAGACACTGTCCATTCCGTTTAACTGCTCTTCCAGGTCCTTTGCTGTCTCTGACAGAATTACAATGTCATCGGCGAACTGCAAAGTTTTTATTTCTTTATGGATTTTAATTCCTACTCCGAATTTGTCTTTTGTTTCCTTTACTGCTTGGTCAATATACAGACTGAATAACATCGGCGATAGGTTACAACCCTGTCTCACTCACTTCCCAACCACTGCTTCTCTTTCATGCCCCTCGGCTATTATAACTGCCTTCTGGTTTCTGTACAAATTGTAAATAGCCTTTCGCTCCCCGTATTTTACCCCTGCACACCTTCAGAATTTTAAAGAGAGTATTCCAGTCAATACTGTCAAAAGCTTTCTCAGACCACTTTCAGTGGTGTTGTAGGCCCAAATCATCCGGGAGTTTTGGAAAAAACGACATTTTGTCAATGGAGTGAGTGACTGATTCTTTTGTAATTTTTTTTTTTATTTATAGAGGACACCACATTCTTATGACACAGTCAGAACCGGTTTCGGTCATACAACGACCATTTTCAAATCTGAAGATGGTCATTGTATGGCCGAAACCGGTTATGATCGTCCGGGGATGTTATCATTGTCAAACGTTGTCGAGAACGTCGAACTGTTGCTACGAAGAGAAATTTGCTGCGAAACGTCATTTTCGACCGCGAAATGTGTGTGAATAACCGCCCCAAGGAAAGGTTTCATTGATGCCCTTTATGCCACCTCCTGAGTGGTGTTCGTATCGAAACGTTTTCCTCTGTCGCCCATAAGAAAACCGAGTGATTTCAGCGTTGGGGACGTGTTTCTGACCTTCATCGCAGAACCGTCAAAAGAAGTGGTGAAATGTGGGTAGGAGGAGGTGTGTTGACCTTCCCATCGTGTGACACGTCCACGATGGCATCGCATAGAATTGTGGTGAAATTTGGTGCCAATGTGACGTCATTAACCGACCTTACACCACACACGAACTTCTGAGCTGTAGCTCTTTTGTCCACATGTGTTCAACACCCTAATGTTTGAAGCGTCGCCGACCTCGAGGGTGACTTCACAAGGCGCCACGCATTTGCACCACTACAGAGCAAGGCTGTAGGCACCTTCGAGTCAATTTCAAATTTAAAGTGATACTTTTTTCCGCGGTGTATTATGTTTGGGCAATGGCCTTGCCGCGGTGGATCCACCGGTTCCCGTCAGATCACCGAAGTGCTGTCGGCTGTGGCCGGCTCTCGAATGGATAACCATCTGGGCCCTGCACGCGCTGTTGCAATTTTTTGGGGTGCATTCAACCTCGTGATACCAACTGGGGAGCTACTCGACCGAATAGTAGCGGCTCCGGTAAAACAAGAAAAAAAAAGAAAAAAGAAAGCCATAACGACCGGGAGCGAGGCCTACGGGAAAGACATGCCGCGGCGCGAACATCACGAAGGTAGTCTTCCAGTCGCTCGCTCGCTCAAATCAGCAGGCAAACTACGTTTCTACACCTGTTAACTCGTAACTAGGCGTGTCCGTACAAACTAAAACTGAATCTTCTACTGGAATCCGCTGTTATGGAATCTTACTGTTACTAGTCCTATAATGATGGGAAGTCCACGGGCCTACTCATAATTTGTTACGGCTGTACTGCCGTACAATAAAATAAAATCATGCTAAAATGATTGTCAGTTGCATAAGTCACCACTTCCAGTATGTAATGAGTACTATTAATAGGAAAGAGACTAAATGTTAGCCAGCCGGAGTGGCCGTGCGGTTCTAGGCGCTACAGTCTGGAACCGAGCGACCGCTACGGTCGACCGAGCGAGGTGGCGCAGTGGTTAGCACACTGGACTCGCATACGGGAGGACGACGGTTCAATCCCATCTCCAGCCATCCTGATTTAGGTTTTCCATG